>NC_070589.1:20356839-21641839 GCF_027409825.1 Scomber japonicus | reverse complement strand
TCCACTTTCCTCACAGGGGACAGATGGTGGGGTTTCCTGTGGCAGGTATCTGGTCTTCTTCAAGCCAATACGTCCGGGAGTGGACGAGTAGCTCCATGTCCAAAGGTCTGTTCCAAAGTAATGATCGTTACTTCCTCCTCTCTCTCCCCCCCTCCTCTCTCTGGTTCGTGCACACAGGCTCCTTCCGACGGGAGCGCTAAGGATAGACTGCATAAAAAAGGATCACTTCAAGGAGACGAGATGCGCCCCAGTCTCGTTGCAAAATGAAACTCCCGAGCACGTCTTCCACAATGTCAAGTCTGTATGAAAGTCTCCAGCGGCCTGAGTCGCAGATACAGCACGAAGAGGGATGATATGACTTCTTTAGTCTGGCTTTTCGGTGCGCTCCCGGTTGTTCCCTCTGCGCCTCATCCACACGCCGTGCAGACAGTCGGAGCTGCAGCCGGACTGGAGGCAAACGAGGCGAGGAGGAGCGGCGCACCGGTCCCCTGCTCTGCAGCAGCTGGCTGTGCAGGGGAGCGAGCAAAACCTGGATCGGAGTCCTGAAAAAACACGGACTGGATCCAGATGCTAAGTATGACACCACACATTAAAGGGAAATTCTGGTATTTTTCAAGCTGGACCCTATTTTCCCATCATTTGGTCAATCAGTGCTGCTACAGGCGACTGGTTCCTGTGTTTGTTTTTTCGTTGTCAGACAGTTATAATAACAATTTGTCAAAAACGAGCACTTTTAGTGGACATACTTTGACGGGCTCAAGGATTACAATGCAGCACGTATCACGGCTGCCAGCTAAAGTGATCTCACTCAATACTGGACTAATTCCAAAGTGTTTTGTCCCCAATAGTCACTTAGACGCAACATGATGGTAAAACGGGGTCCAGGATGATAAATAGCAGAATTTCCCTTTAAGCCTAAATCCTTTTGTCATCATGTGCTCAGATTTCATGCATGTGTCTGAGTACAAACAAGTTCTGCTGTATTATATCCACATTTTTGGACTCCTACAGATACACAGAGCAGTCTTTTGATCAGTGTTCCCCAGTGTTTAATCAGGAGAAGTGTGCAGAAACATGCAAAGCCATTCATTAACAAAGCCCACTCAAAGTAGTTCATTTTACATGCTACTTTTTATTCCTTAAGAATATTAGTATTGTGGGCAGCAGTCTGCACCTGGATAATTAGTCGCCTATTATATAATAAAATTACCAAGCTGTAATAAGATTAGGTTTAATTGAGTCCAGAGACTTAATGGATCAAGTGGTAAAAGCATCAAAGAGATAAGAAAATAAACTTTAATCAAAGTCAGTAGATTATATGACTGGACCTGGTGTGAATCCTCATTTCTATACTTACAACACTTTGACTCACTCTTCTTGATGCTATTCTATAAGGTTTAATTGAACTTCATTGTTGTTGCACACAGTACAACAAAATCCATACAGTCCAGACAGCAGCAAAGTGCACATAAAGGGAATCTACAGTGGAGCCGAAACAATGAGTGGATTGACAGAAAGTTAATCTGCAGCTGTTTTGATTAATTAATCCTTTAAGGCATTTATCAAGTAAAAACTGCTGAGCATTCTTCAATTACAGCATCTGCATTGTGAGGATTTGTCGCTGTTCTTTGTCTTATGTGACAGTAAACTGAATATATTGTAGTTTTGGACAGTTAGTTAGACAAAACAAGCAATTTGAGGATGTCACTTTGGGCTGTAGGTAGTTGACAGGCTTTTTTCACTTTTATATGACAGCAATTATTCGATTGGTTGACAAAATAATTGTTAGATTATTCAATGGTGACACAATCATTAGTTGTAGCTCCAATACAAAGTGAACTATAAAGCCAAGAGGAGAAGTAATACATACTGTAACATGAATAATAACCAACACAAGAAAAGGAAAGGCATGTTGATATGTCAGTACTTTACATATTATGTGTAATGTATGAACCTGGCAATAAATAGTATGAATCCAGGTATGTTATATACAGTAAAAACACAAACAACTACTGTGCGTTATATGTGGAGTGTAAAAAAAAATAATTAAAATGCATTAAACCTGAAAATACTTGCATCAAACACTTGGTTTTGGCAACTCTGGTTAGTCGGCTTAACCCTCAAACTTAACCCTGCAGTGAAATAACTACAGTAATCCTTTAATCATACAAATAAACCGGCAGTACACTGTTGTGTTCAGTCAAGTATTTCAAAGAGGATTTTGATGCATGTCGTGTGCAAACATTCAGTATCCGTCCATATGTAGCTACATGGCAAGAAAAATGCTTCTGTTCAACGCCTCCATGTTAATGTTATTCTTATAAACATGGAAAAGCATCTGAAACTGGATTTAGACCACAAACATTACAATACACCTCAGAGAGTCCAGATAATACAGTCATACTGCTAATTTTAACACCTTCATATTTAAACACATTTAATGTAATCTACAATGCTTTAGAAAAATGTCATATTCCATTTGAATAAATACTACCGGTCAAAACACCCCAGTTTTTCAATTTTTTAATTGAAATTCAAGCAGTTCAAGTCTAATGAATAGCTTGAAATGGTAAAAAGGTTAGTGGTGAACTGCCAGAGGTAAAAAAAAAGGTAGGGTTACCCAAAACTGAAAATTATACAAAAACACTTAAAAATGTAGGTCTTTCCTACAGAGAAATTATGAAGAAAGTCAAGGTGTCAGTGAGTACAGTTTCACTCAGAAACTGGGGGAAACTCTGAAAGGAAGAGGTCTGGCAGACCCAAAGCCACAACAGAGTCAGAAGACAAGTTTCTGAGAGTCAACAGCTTGCGTGATAGGTGGTTCACAGGACAACAGCTTCAAGCACAGCTTAAGACTTGGAGTTGCAGGTTTGACAGGTCGAGTTGCAGCAAGAAAGCCACTGCTACCGCAAGACGTCAGAATAAGAAGAAGAGGCTTGCCTGGGCCATGAAACACCACCAATGGACTACTGAAGACTGGAAGAAGGTGTTATGGACTGATGAATCAAAATTTGAAATATTCTGTTCATCACGCAGGAGTTTTGTATGCCGTCGAGTAGGCGAAAGGATGGTTCCTCAGTGTGTGACATTAACTGTTAAATATGGAGGAGGATGATGTTTTTCTGGATCCAGGGTCGGCTACTACAGCATTCTGCAGCGCTATGCAGTATCCTCTGGTATGCACGTAGTTGGTCAAGGGTTCATCCTACAGCAAGATAATGACCCAAAACATAAGTCCAAGCTATGCCAGAACTACCTTAGGAAAAAAGACCAAGATGGTCAGCTTGAAAACATTTTTTCAATAAAAAACTGGAAAAATTGGGGTGTTCTAAAACTTTTGACCGGTAGTGTATATTTACTATTATATTAACAATTGTATTTTTTGCATCAGATTCAAAGTGAATCTTTTATTTAATTTATAAACACAGCCATATCTCCCATTATACTGTATATTAATGCATATATATATATATATATGACATTCACATATACAGTAAATCTACATTTTTGCTATTTTTAAATTTTCTTTGCTTTAAACCTTTATTTCACAGCCATTACTTTACATTCTGTCCACCCCCCCCCCCCCCCCCCCCCAAATTATCATTGTGAGGTAACTCAAAAGCGTCTGCTGTTAAATTAAATTACCACAGATAAAATAATGCAACACAGAAATAACTGATGTATCTCATGAATACATTCAAATTTGTAGAATACATTAGTGTTGTTTGAAAATAGGTTGGTTGTAATATAAAATATACAGTACATGAAAAAACACTGATATGGTTCTTTAACATGCAATTTACTGCAAAATGATTGGTGTTATCGTCACCATTTAGACTTCCATGCATCTCATACATCTAGTTGTTTTTCACATATAAAAATACATAAATAATAGATAATGAGTAATATCGTGCAGAATGTCAATTATTTTGGAGCTGAACCCCATTGATCAGCTAATAGCAGCTTGGTGAAAACAGTTTCATGTGCTGCAGGACTACAGTGTGATTATTATTGCAATAGGAGATCAAAACACTACACAGTGCAATATGACGTACACTGAGTCCCTATCTTGTCCTGCAGGCACACTACAAGACCTCGTAGGAATATTTCAGCCATTTTTCTGACCATAATCTATATCTTTTGGCGCTGTGTTTTTTTTATTTCTTGTGAGAATAACATTATGCATATATTTATGTGTAATGTGTCACCACAGTTTGCACAGACATTTGGCTTTAACTATCCATGATGCAAACAGTCATTTTAGTTGCACTGACCCTCCTTTTATTTATGAAATGCATATGGCTCGTCTGTTGGTTACAGTGGAGAGGGGGGGGGGGCAAATTGAATCCTGATTTTACAGTCGCAAATGGAGACCAGAATTGTGACTAAATTTGGCAAACCCAAAAACCCAAAAACTCCCAAGTTGACTGGAAATGATTCGGTGTTGTCTGTGGAATTACACTTCAAAGCTGAGAGCCCATTAGGATTTTACTGTAAGCTGCAAAACATTAGCATTAAAATGCTATTTGTGAACAAATATGATATAATCTTAACGACAAACTGGACGGCATCATGTTTGTGCTCGGCAGATCCTCAATTATTTAGTCATGATTTGTTGACTGCGTCGCATATGGCAGCTGCAGGCTACATATTTTTTTTTGTTCTGCTAAAACAGGAACAAAAAGGTGGAGAATAAATGGGTTTCATAATGTTCTGATTTATTCGGTCACCTCACTGAGGCATTATTAGGAGCCATTACAGTTGTGATAAGCAAAAACAACACAGACTAGACATGTAATATCTACCTGTGCCGATCTACCAGCGGTGTCCTCGTTGCGAGCAGAGGTGTCAGCAACATCTGCTCCTCCGCACTGGCAACGTGCAATTTTTGATTTGCTGTCTGAGCTCTGTCATTTTGCCTCTAAATATCATGTGAAGTTTCTGTTGTCATTTCTCAACAATCGATGTACTGGAGGGAAAATGATCTGCCCAGCTGGAAGCAGGTGGTAACATTTTCCTCAGGTTTCTAAAGTTCAGCCCCATGCAGTTTCTTTTTGAACATGATATTATACTCTTAGTAGGAGCTTTCATTCTTCCCCAATGCTACTCCTATTTTTAGATCTTTACTTTCAGCATTGTAATAAAAGAGCTGCCTCTGAAGTGCAAATTCAGGTGAAGGACATACTGTATTTGCCTGAGAAAAGTCTGTCTGAGAACAAACACTTGAAGTTTTGAACTATTAATGTCCTGAATATCACTTCTCTTCTTTTCCTCTCGTGAGCCAAAGTACACAGCCAGGTCAGTGGTCTCTGTTACACGTGGCTTCAATAAAAAACAGTCCCCTGGCCACATAGGGGAAATGTGAATTTGGGTTAAATTCACCAGGTGGAAAGTGAGAGGATTAGTGCAGAGCTTGCATGTTTTCTGAGGCGTAGTTTTACATAATAAAGAAAAGCAGAGTAAAAGAAAACAGATGTAATGATGCTGATCCACTGGCACATATTCTTATTTAGAGAAACAATGTTTATGTATGGAGTACTACTGAAAGTGTAAACTCTCTATTTCATTTAAACTGACCCAGGAGAGCCTGGTTTGCTGGTGTTTTATTCATTGTGGTCAATGCAGTATATATGTAAATACACATAGCCGGGCTCTTTTTCTCTGTTTTTTCTTTGTTTTCTTCCTTCTTTCTTTCTTTCTTTTAAGGACTGATGAAGTTGTCAGAAAATGCTTAGCTTTGCTGTTTCTCTGCAGCCCGTCATTCTTGCCTGTGTTCAGAGTGCAATCAAAAGCCCCAAAGTAATAGCACAAAAGAACTAAGACTGAGACACAGTTTTGCTGCTGACTCATCTGAAGAGTGTAAATAAATTTTACTGTGAGAGATCAGACTTTATCATAAGAACAGACTCCATGCTGTAAATTATAGGTCTTTATGAACCTTCAATTCAAGCCACGCTGAAATTATAGCAGCAGCAGCAGCAGCAGCAGCAGCGAAACAACAGCTGCTTTTTCCTGTATACTCCCCTCACTCGATGCCATAGCTTAACTTCCTCATTTGACTATAGCATTTGCTTACTCAATTAGCTTTAATTAGCACTGGGGAGAATAAATGCCATCCATACATACACATTACATCACCTACAATTGCTCATGATTACTACATTACTGCTTTCCCCTGCAATAAAGCTTTAATGTCACACAGAAACAAACATCCTACTGGATGAACTTGTTCTGCAACACATACAGAGTGTATTCAAATACACTGGGTCAAATATGACTTGTGAATATATAAATATATTTGATCAGCAATTATATTGTTAATTTATGGCATTATCTAACACTGCATTTGTCAAACTGGATTTATGTGCTGCTGATTCTTTCGCTTGAAAAATTAGCTGCAGTGACGGGAGAAAACAGCAGCCCACATGTATTAAAATATACAGTCAACTCAATTTTTCCTATTCCAAACTTCAGATGTTACATCGGATTATAGGAGTGATAATTACATTTTTTTCGGGGGTAGAGTTTTTGTGGGTTTTTTCGCAGCCACAGAGACCCCACAGAGACCAACACGGTTTAAGAATCCAACTCCCCTCACCTCGACATGTTGTCTTTGATTTTTGTCCTCTCATGAGTTGTGTGTGTTCCCCCTTCAAATGTGCCGTTCACATTATGGGAAAAAACCTCATGCAGTATTGTGGGGTGTTTCAACAAACATTCATGCGGTAAAGAAGAGAGTAGCAGGGAATGCTGCGGTAAATATGTCTCGAGTCATTATTAGGGCGGTTTTGCTCATTAAGATCAAAAGCCACAAATTCAAAGGCGATCTCAAAACCTTAAAGGGGAAAGCAATTTATTGAAAAAAGAAGAATCAAAGGATCTAAACTGAGTTTTTGCGGATTTTCTATGGGATTTTTATAAAGGCTCTTGTTCCACGCAGACAGAAACACTCTGTTCTCTCTGCGTCGTGAGGAAGCTAATTCCTTGCGGCATCCATTTCCCCAGCTTATTGTGTGAGTAGCTTTCAATAGTTTTGTAATCATAGAGCAGCTAAAAAAAGGAGGGTGGAAATGATCATGATCTTGATAGTCATGTAATGGCGGTTCTTGTGTTGGAACGGGCTTGATTATAAAGCTCAACCACAAGTGATCTATACCACATTCATGATAAGACAATGACTTAATTCAATGAGGACAACAAAAAATGGCTTGCCTTAAGAATTTGAGGCAGTTGAGTTGAGTAACTAGAAGCTAATCTAAAACTAGTAATTTACTAAATTGGGTTGCATCTGGAGTCACATTCTGTCATCCATTTTGTGTATTTTACACAGCCCCCCCCCCCTCCTCTCAAAAATGTGTTTTTCTTCTTATTCCTTCACATGAATGTTTGAGTTTCACTGTGCAGAATGATTTATGTGCCGAGTCTGACACCAGAAGGCTGTTTTCACATTCATATGCTGGTGGAGGAAAGTTTCTCTGTGTGTGCCTTAAGTCTGAGTTTAAGGCATACACCTACGAGCGTGATTTATGACATCACAACTAATTTGGAGCCAATCGCGGTCCAGTATGTGACTTACTGAAGTGTGATGACGTAACCTGAAGCCTCCAGTGAGCATACGCTGAGAATGGACTCCTTACTGAGGTAGGAGACATCTTGCATTCAGCAGTTAAACTGAAAAATATTTGGATTTTTCAATGAGGCACAGGAAGTGTCCTCTTAGGATTTTAACAAGGTAACTGAAATTTTGTATGTGTGAAAAAAAACATGTTAGACAAAATGTTTTATACAAAGCAGAGAATTGTAATAAATATTAACCTGTTTTTTATATTTGTATTATTAAATATGAGCCAACATTTTCTTTTCAGCCAGTTGCAGCAGTGTGTTGGTTTCTTGTTTGATAGGCCACAGCTGGCAAATAAACAAACCTATGCTTTATAGCCTGAATATCATGGGCTGACAGTATTTTGTTTGCAGTGGTATTAAAGAGTAAAGACCACACCAGCATCTAACTGGAGTGAAATGACATTTATTTTCAGGTAGGTTTACATGCTGTTTGATGTGCTGCGGCTGAACAGCTAATTGGCCACGCTGCACGTTTCCTTGATGAATGTTTGTTTGGTGCCTCGATCAACAAGCCAAGGTGCAGAACCAGACGTGTGTTCATGTTTGTAAGTTAGGTAATGAGACTTCAGCGGGAAAGCTAACGTGGGCTGAAACCAAAAAAATGTTGAATATAAATATCTCCATTCTGGTCTCTTTGGGGGAGAAGACATAATATATTTACAAGTGATTTGCAAAATGCTATTTCATTTCAGTTGGACTGACGGGGAGGCATTTGTAGCAACATCAAATTGAAAGCATAAAACACACATAAAGAGTTGCAGTATAAGTACAAAATAACTGTGTGAGCCAAGAAATCTAAACTTGACACTCATTCCTTTGGGTATTATTTTGTTTTAATTATATATGTGTCGACTGTGAAGTACATGTCTCATTTGACCTTACATTGTTAATATAAAACATTTTGTAATGTGAAATAATGTATCATTTTTGTGATTAAATTTAATATGTCCCATTACATTGTTATCAAAGAGTTTGGTCAAGTGTGTCGACTATATTTCCATATGACCTCTTTTGCTCCCCACTGTAAACGTGTCAGCAAGGTAATATTTGCTTCATCAGATCAGATAGCTATGCAACAGTTACACCTGGCAGTCAGTGGATGTAAATAGGGCTATTTAGTGACAACTAGTGTGTTTTATTTAAGGCACGATTGTGAGCATATGAAGCACAAGACTTACTACACACAATATCTTAAAGTTAAATGTCTTACAGATGGAAAGTAAGTATATTGCACCCTACATATTTCTTGCAAAAATGTGTACAAACAATAGAATTAGCTAACACCCGCTAATTTGGAAGCCACATACTGTCAACAAGTCATTGTATTGCACTCAGTCATTGATTTGGGCCCGGCAGTTGCTTTGGAGATGGCTTCGGATTTCAGAACCATGCAGTGTATTTTCATGGAAGGTATGTAGTGCTCCATTTTTTCTTCCCCATGAGACTTGTGTTGACTGCAGACTCTGCTGACAGGAGTTAGATCAAGCATAGAAAGTGAATTCAGTTCTACAATACAGTAGATAAAATCTGACAAGCAACATGGATCCAGACTTGTCTCTTCTCTAGATCTTTTTGGCTCACAGAACTTTGCCTTTTTCTTAGTCTTTGGGACTGGGTCTGTAAAAATGCTCTTATATGGGGGGAAAGAACCGAACAAATAAATGTAATGTACCCAGAGTAGCTGCTTTCCAACGGTGTGATTTGTTCCAAAAATATCAACGTGTCTCAGTCCCAAAAACAAACTTATCTGAAAAAAGCATCACAATCTATACTCCAGCATTTCAAACGCATTTGGTAAAGCACTTGGGAACATTTTTTTTAATTTAGTTTCCAACGGTGGATGTTTATTTTAGAGTGTATAGTTGTAAGTGTTGTTGCGCTGCTTGTTGTGTAGGGAGTCCACCCTCTTCCACAGAGAGGGCTGAAACACTGAAAAATGGAAACAGATGCTCATTGTTCCAGCGTAAAAAAGGGAGAGGAAAAAAGAACAGGAAGAAAAAAAGAAAAAAAAAAGATTTACTGCATCTAATGATTCCATTCAACAGTAGCTGATAGTTTTCTTCACACTGTTGGCCTGCCCACTCGCCAAATCAAACCTATCTTTGAAAGTACGCAGACGGTATAATAAAACTATATAATAATACTACATTATCTTTTAACTGCTCTGGAAGAAAATACCATTGCTGAATAAAGCAGTACATTTATTGATAACATCATACAGTAGATGACAGTTAACTTTTCAGGGGGGAGAGAAAAAAGGGAAATGGGTCATTTTTGCATGCCAGTGAAAGAAATCCTGTCATTCATGCAGGAGTTCTGGGACTGCTTCTATTTTTAGCACCTGGAGCTCAGACACATACCATACAGTTTAACCCTGACACAAACACAGACGCAATAAATAATAAATAGACCAAACAGGAAGATATTATCCTCTCGCGGGTTGCTTGGAAGTCATTAATTTTCAAAGCAGCTCACCAGGAAAATTGGGTGAAAGAAACCCCTAATGCAAAAAGACAAGGTGGAGTACATCTGAGTACAGCACATAGCTATCCTGTAACTGAAATTGGACTTTGGCTGTATTCCCCCATCTCTGTCTAAGCTAACTAATGTTCACTTAACCTCCTTAACACAATTTATTTCCCCTAAATATTCTTTCTTTTATCCTCCTGAAAAGCGACCAAAGCATCGGATAAAGTCTGAGAAAACATGATATCTAACTGTGCTGGATATCTGAAGACCTCATTATTTCAACCAAGATAAAACTCCCCCTCCCCTGCCGCCCCCCCACCACTCTTCTCCCTGCACAGGTGTTTTTACTTGGCTGATAACAGTGACAGTTTGACCTGTAGATAGACACTGTATTGTACATTGTAGTTCCTTTTTTCCCACCTGTATGTTTACATGTGCTTATCTCTGTTAGCTTGCTGTACTTCGTTCAGCTGCATGTCTTCTGTGTGTGTGTGTGTGTGTGTGTGTGTGTGTGTGTGTCTGTGTGTGTGTGTGTGTGTGTGTGTGTGTGTGTGTGTGTGTGTGTGTATCTTTCATTGCAAGCCGCCGGAGACCAGAGTCAAGTTCTTTGTGTGTTCAAACATTCTTTGCCAATAAAGCTGATTCTGGTCTGACCTCTTGTCAAGACTGTGTGCTGACTGTGTTTGATCTCCCTCACTCTCCTGATAAGTTCTTTTTTGTACTTGCAAAGCATATAGCACCAACACAATACAGGGCTAATGTTACCCAGAAAGCCACTTAAGACAAAGGGTTGTGTTGTCCAAGTTTTAGTGTATTTTTATTGAGTTATTTACCCAAACTAAAGCTTGTTATAATCTGCTCGTTTCAAACCTACATGTCATGGTTTGTTGTTGATTGTTAATAACTTGTGTATCTTTTGAATGTCAAATGTACCATTCTGTACAACAAACATTTGTGGGGTTTTAACTGAAGCGGATTTTGTTTAACACTGGGTCAAAATAATGGACTGCTACTCGGTAAAGTTAACCCAATGTTGTGCCTGTGCTGCATGGATCCACCCAGTGGTTTTATATTTATCATTTGTATTAATATTTACTGTAGGTACATTCTCATTTGTCTTTTATCTAACAAAATTCCCCCGTACAAAGCTGCAAAAACAGGATGTGATGCCACAGTAAAAAAAAACAGTATCAACTGTGACAGATGAAGTCTTGCAGTGTGATATTGTACAAAAGAAGTCAATAAAAAAAGGAAATGTTTGCTTGAGTTTGTCCTTGGTGTATAGGTCCTTTAAACAACAGTTCAGATCAGTCTTGTATCGGCACAATGTTCCTCGTAGTCATACCACATAAAACCCTCAACTAGTTCTTTTTATTTGTAGCAGTTCGTTAACAAGTGAAGCCAGATACAAACGGTGTATAGCTCCTTTTTAATCGGCTGAAGTGACTGAATTAGAGCTAATATTGATTTTTTTTTGTAACAATCCTACCACCAGCCACTGTGCTGCCTTTTTGCCAACGGTTTGTTGAAACTTCTGTAGTGTTTTTTTTTTTGGTAAGTGGGCAGTATCGATGCCTTTTGCCTCCCAATATCTCTGACTTCATTATAGAACTAGGAGGCTGATGTGGACTGCTTTTTTCCAGCTTTAATATTTATAATCAATGTCTGAACAACAGCAAAGTGCTGTCAAAGCTTCATGTGAGTTGTATTGTAATTACTACCACCTACAGCAGTACATACATGTTTGGTTTTGAATAGGGGCAGATAAAACATTGTATTGAGTTGTAGTTTTCCGGATAGAAAGATAGATTTTTAAAAAAAAGTCCTATTGAACTGGAACACATGATAGCCTTGAAAATGGTTCCTCAGAGTTTGTTGTCAGTAGTTTCAGTAGTCGCCAAGGCCTTTACATACAGCCAGCATTTTGATCCAAATATTACCAATGAAAAACCCTGAACAAATAGTGACAATGATAAAAAAATATGTTCTTGTTTCATTGTCAAAACTGTCAAAAAATGGTCAACCCACGTTGCTTCAAAACATGCATCAAATCGATAAGTGGGACCAATTTTTTAATCAATAACAGCATCAAACCATCACTGTCAGCTACAGACTTTGAGATTCTTTTGTGTAAAATGACTTTCATGCTCAGGTGAATATGTTCAGAAAACATGACTCATTGCAGACTGTCACTCGGCCGTTTAGAAGCCATCATCTTTCTGCACCTCGTTGCCTCAAATGATAATCAAGTAATTTCAGCCACAGGTATGTCAGTGTGCAGACAGACGTCCAGAAGAGGCTGTTGTAGCACAGGTTTCTGGCAGTGTGTGCTCTAACTGCAGGCTCTTGTTATCTGAAATGCTGTAAATGTGATGGAAAATACAGGTACAGTGTGCTACCAGTGAGCAGAAGTATAGTATGATATTGATTTGATGGCTCCACTATAAATGGCATATGTCTGTCATAAACACACACTGAGAACACAGAACACGGTGGTTTGGTCTGATATAGTGGTGTATTTGTTTTGTTGTGTTAGTATTAGCATTAAACATGCTATTTTTACTTGAAATTGGTGTCATTACCCTTGCAATAAAGGTCCTCCAACAGGGTTAAATCAATAATAAACTAAGCAATGCAGATCCATAAATAGTCAACTCCACTGGTCTCTTGTACGGTTGACCTGTGATAGATGTGGGTGGAAGCATAGCAGGGAGTTACTTGTGCTATTTGCAAGATAAGGGTAGCAAAGGTGTCAGTGTTTCAAAGCATTCATGGTGTCCACATCAATCTGTAACAATGTCAAACATGACATGATTCAAGAGCGCATTTCATACCATGACATTTGTCTTGGGACTAAATTGAGACTGAGCAGCAGGCAGAATAAATACGCCAATCATCACTACTGTCAAAAGCTCATTGTACTTGAGCATTGTATGATTTATTCCTTTCAAGTAGGATTGTTTCACAAATCAGTTTTTGCCAACCACTGAATATCTACCTTTTGTTTCATATGCATGCCATGTGTGGAGGTCTGTGGATGTACTACTACCGTTGTAGTATTCAGGCTTCATGACAGATACTTTACACATGCCAGACTGTTAGACGATGGAAGACTGTGAGACAACGATAAAATGTTCATATTAAAAGCATTTACCCCTCTCCAGGCGCCAGACAGTCTGACACTGGCTCAAATTGATTCTTAATTGGGTTTGTATGGACCCTGGATCTACTGTTGATGAGCACAGTGAAAAGTGGACATCTACTGCTTCTGCTCGCGGTCCGCAGAAACGTGATAACACAACTGACCTGGCAGAGGGGAAAATGACTTCTTATAGTTCTCAGCCCATAAAAAAAAATAATAATTATGAAATGGGCAATGCACATCTTGGAAACTGATTTTAAAAGAATGATCCATCATCCAGACACGGCAGAACAAAGCTACTGATTCAAAGGGATGTCATTACTCATCACAAGTCACAACCAGTTGGCATTAACCAGCTGTGTAGCTAGATGTCTTTTCAGAGACTTGTTTTTTTTTTTGTAGTAATAAATCACTCAGAGTTGCTGTGGAATGTAAGCCTGGAACAGCTTGGTCTTGGTAGAGGTGATTTTCTGTTTCTAGGCTGACATTCCTCATTATCTATTTTGGCTTGCCTTGCGTGCACACTGGGTTGTGGAAAGGCTGGTTAAAAACTGGGGAGTGAGGCGGGGGGAGTGAATAAAAGGGGCTCAAATGCTTCTCGATGCCCCCCTACCGCCACCCTCTGCAGTGAAGCTCAGCATGCCTCTATTTGAAGAGGAAGGGAGTGAGGTTATCCCTACCTTTGCCTTGCTTATGAATATTTTCTCCCCTGGTCACAGAAGAGGCTTGTTACCAGAGCAAGCAGACGTAGCAGAGAGCCACGCTGCAAAGCTTTATTCAAGCTGAGGGAGAATCTGCTGTGGATTAAGCCTCGTCCACAGTCTGGTCTGGTCTTAATTTCACTCCTTTTGTGTAGTCAGACTGGAGGGGTGCTTCAGATCACTGACAACCTTTGAAGGCTTACTGCAATTTGATCAATTTCAAGAGTGAATGATAATAATAATAATGACGACAAAATAATAATTTGCGTGTGATTGCTCTGTGCATTGATGCAGACTGTCATCATTTTTGGATGACTTTATAATGTTATGAAAACTGATTGAGTTTAATGTATTGGCTGAGGTATATTACTCATAAATTGCACGGTATCATAATGCACTCACATTCCACCAGTTGCATTTTGAGATTTGATTTGGATTGCTTTTCAGCACTGAGAATTTTCAAACTGAAATGGAGTTTGTACTAATTACAGCTATGAGATGACATTGGAGATTAAATAAAGGCTATAATGCATTATGTAACTCATAAACTGTCCATGCAATCATCATTTGCTTATGTATCATTTGCCATTGTGCAATACTGAACATTTAGAAATGTGAGCAGAGTTTGCACATTATGCAGGTGCTGGGTTATAAATACAATGGGACTAAATGAGCATACATACACTTTAATGCAATAAACAACTAATTCATCTACAAAAAAACAACATCAGTTTTGTTGATAGCTTTAAAACTAAAACAGCATGAGTAAATATGACACAGGAGTCCTTTTCAGCAACAGTTCATTAAATATTAAAATGTGGCACATTTTACGAAAACACAGGAAACGGTGTAAAATGTTTGTTGCAGCATAGCAATCACACTAATAATAGTAACAAAGAATTTGTCGGGGTAATAAATTATCAAAAAATAAACACTTGTATGGAGGCAGGAAGCACAGGAGCAGGTCCATGACTCAGCCACTTGCCTTCTAAAGTGTCTACAATGCTGCCCCCCCCTCCCCTTGTAGGTGTCATAAATTGGTCCAGGCACCCTGGGCTTAGCAACCTGCTGGGGTGGTCTTCCACCAGCCCCAACCCAGGGTGGGCTAACGTCAGTCTGCAGGCCCAGTGGGCTCGTCAATGTCGCTTTGCTGCTTCTATTCTGGTCGCCAAGTGGAGAGGAGTAAGTGGGTAAGTGTTTGAGTGGGAGTCAAAACAAATGAAGAAGAACCTGTTGCCAGTGAAGGTATGTTCCAAGCACATGGTGGTCTCTTCATTTTTCAAAGCCCTAAAGTACATTTAAAGCAGGAGTGAGGAATTTACAAGGTGACGCTGCAAAGTACTTCCGTTTGTGGGTTGGGATTCACAAACCGATATTGCAAGAATGTCATGTGTGAGCTGTAAAAAGCCTCTGTGTATTTTTTGGTTATCTGGCAGGAGGAAGTGGCTACAAGAAAGTCAGAGCTTTGACCACTGCTCTTTCCCTCTTAAATCAACACAATCTCAACAAAGATTGCTGCCAATAAAGCAAGATCTGGGTGTTTTCCCAGCAATGGAATTTTTTTGTTATATTAATCTGCCCTCTATTTGAGCCATTTTTCATCTGTGCTCAACAAAGAAGCAAAGTAATGCCAAGCCAAATGTCCAAATGTTCCCAGTTTAAAGGCCTCCATTATGATTCTCTGTCATTAATGTTACACATTTCAAAAAGGAGGGTATTATGTTATAATTATACCCCATTAATTAATATGCAAATAATAACTGGTAAAACTGCCAACATATTATTGTTTTCATGTTCAGTTCCACATTAGGTTTAACAAATTGCATGATTTTATGTGCTGCGTTTTTTGTTTAGTTTTTTCTATTTCCAAGACAGAGCATTCCTGTGTTATGTGATAACCAAAACCCTGTTGCAGGATGTGACCGCCCCTTTCTTTATATCCCATAAATAAAAGATTGTGATCTATTTGTCCCTTTATATCCCTCATTTGGTTCGGCGACATTCTTAGATCCTTTGTATAAAGTCAAATTGGGCTTTTTTATATGTTTTATTGCATTCCAGCTCTAACCAAATTCCTCTTGTGCTTTAATGGGTAGATGTTCCTCTGTATTTTCACTGAGAAAACGCTGCTGCTGCCAAATCTGTGGCCTGTTGTGGTCCAGAAGAACAGCACCACAGGGAGCTTCAGAAAAACTCAAATTTCAGTTTTTGAAATATAGTCGTGCCTAAGGGGTGAGAGCATCTCCCAGCCCAATGTTTGAAATCAGAGATGGAGTGGTACTCTGTTTTGAAAAGAAGGGGGATGGCCTCCCACAGAATAAATAAGAACATTAAGACCCATGTACGATAGGCTGGCTGTGTGCTGCTGGGTGCACGTGATAACAGGCTGACACTTAAGTAACCCTTTGACAGGTGCTGAAGGGCAGCTTAAGAGTTTTCTGCTTTTTTACAAGCTCAGCCTTGGTTTGTTCACCTCGCACATGGCAGTGTTTTACAGTGCTCAGGCAAATGGCATGACGTGGCTGCACTCCATAATGTCACAGTGTGCACAGAGTGATTGAATGCAGCCATTGTGGATTTCTGGAAATACACAACCATTTACAGTATTGTACAGCATTTATTGTGCAACATGTCTTTTCAGGTTTCTGAACCTTTATGTTTTGTCTGTATGTGTGTATGTTGTGAAAAACTAGAAAATGCAAACTTAAGAGAGCCTGGAGACTCAATTTTGACTTTAATCTTCCTTAGTAGGAGTAGCTTGTTTGTTTTCTTGCTAAGAGTTAAATAACATGATTGATACCAGTCTCATGTCTGTAGGGAAAATACTACACGTAGCTTGAGACTGCAGTCACTTAGCTTAATGACTGGAAGCCGTCGACACCTGCAAAGCTCATTAATTGTCACGTCATGTCTCAAGGAAGACACTTACTTTGTTGTTTTTTTTGTATGGAATAAACAAACAATATGTAAGTCAGCTTTACAAACCCTAACCCTAACCCTAACCCTCTAACTTTGAACAGAATCAGGCTTGCTGTTTTACCTTGTTTCCAGTCTGTATTCAATGCTAAGCTAACCATGTTCTAGCTTGGCTGGGGTTATCTCCTCATTTATCTCTCTGCAAGTAAGTATGTGTAACTCCCAAAATGTTGAACTGTTCCTTTAACAAGCGGTTATTGTGGAAAAATTGAGCTCTGTTAAAAAGTGTTTATCTGGTGGCCCTTAAGGAAAAGACAAACACACAAAGGGTGGGACTTTTGCATATAAATAAAAGTCCATTACATTCAAGCCTTTGCCAAACAAGTTCACACAATACTAGTTAAGCCAATAACCACCAGATAAATATCTATATCAGTATACAAAGTTTTTAAATCTGGTATGACATTAATTACAACACTGGCACACTGGTAGTGCCAAAGGCAGTGACCAACGCTAAGTATCCCAGAATACATTTCACACCAACTGGCATCGATGGTGGAGCTAAAGCTGTTGTAATTTTTCACTGCAAGACTGTTAATATGTTAAGTTTTAATATTTTTTTCAGGACACAAAGTAACCCACTTAGATTCCCAACATGTGGCCAATTTATCTAAATTACACCTATTTGGAAATTTGCTCTGACGTTTTCCAAGCTGTGAGAAGTCATCATAAAGCATGTGATGAGAGTGTATTTGTAATTATTCTCATTGCCAGAAGGGGAAAATAAAAAGGGGAAAAATTCTGCACTGCAGGTTTGAGAAAATGTGCTTCAAATCCAAAAATACTACAAAATCCAAAATGAAAACATATACAACAAAGATAAGATGCTGCAAGGTCAAAGAGTTAATCTCTCTGCTCAGCAGCCGCTTCAAACTGACTTAATAGCATTTCTCCTTTTGTACTTGTTTCATTCCTTCAGAAATTTCAATCTATTCAAAAATAGAACAGTAATCTGTACAGTTTATTGTGCACTTTTACTTAGTTTTTACAGTGGATCACAGTATCTATATTTATGCACTTCTCATCAATACTTTATGCCTTAACTTGTTTAAAATCAGGGCTTTTTGTAACAGGTAAAAGTTAGGCTCCTCCAGTATATTCAGTATATTGTAAATGTGTATGCAAGTGAAGTCAGCAGTTTCATGTATACACAGCATACATTGATGAGTTTCTGCATGGGATACGCCCCAACTCCCCCATCTCTGCCTCTAATGTTGCTCATTGGAAATATGCTAATGAGATCCGTCACGATCGCTGATTCCCTTTGAACTTTTTATTTCGTCACGGGCTGAGTGAAATCACAGAGGTAGAGAGCAGGAGGTTCTCTGCCGCAAGCCTACGGCCCCTCTTCCACCATCTGCCGGACCTCATTTCATTTGAATAATAAATGATAGCCTTTTTTTTTTCCTCTGCTACACAGAAGCGCTTCGGCTTCTCACATGTTTTTGCAGTTCAAGGAAAAAAACGGCCACCAGCCATGACGGAGGATTGTTGTCTCTCACTGAAAAGCCCTGCCCAGAGTCTACAGGCCACACCAGCATGCACACTACTATGAACCCAGCGGCAGCACACACACTTTTTTTCATGAGATTCAAAGCTAAAATGTATTCTTCTAAGCCTCACAGTAAAGGCCTTGGATCTTTCTTTTATTTTCAGTAACTGCACATGAATTGAAAAGCCTGGGCATCCTGTTTTTCTTTAAGAACAAAAAGATACTGAAAAGTATTTTCATGCTGGGTTAATTCCCTCAAACAAAAAAAGGTTCAGTCCAAAAGAACAAGAACAGAAATAGATTGTATCAGCAGGACACACTCATATGGTTACATTCTTGCTGTTGATGGTCACCAGATAAGCAGAGGAGCCTATTCAATCACTGGTACATGACAATTTATAGACTTGTCATTCAGTGTAGCTGATATAAAATGCTAGTGGCTGCAGAGCTAATAGTGGGGGCTTTGACTTTTCTTGCACAGATAAGGTGCCTTACTGTCGATTTACATAGTTCCCAGCTGGAGATGTGCTGAAGCAAATCTAATTCAAACTTTTCAAACCTCAAAGACACACAGCAGTGCTCCAAATAGAAATAAAGCCACTGGCCTCTTCCCTCTGGTATACTTCCCTTTGCCACACTTTATAACCCCAGTTCTCAGTGTTGAGATTGGAACATGTGCTCACCAATGGATTCAAATAGAGTCAATAGGAGCTTCTTTCCCCTTCAGCAGTCAGCATGTGGATCTCAAATAGCGAAGCGGTGTGATTAGCATGCACATACTTGGTTTGAATTCAAGCCATTATAATTTCCACTTCATATGAAACAGAACCACAATATAAATGTTAACAGGATGCTAATCCTCTTTTTGTCAGGAACAAAACAAATGATGTCGGAACCTTACAGTGGACATTTTTCTTTGAAGCTGTGATTTTACAGGAATGTAAAAACTGGTATTTATTAAGAACAAACGTCCTGGTCATTCTGTCAAAGAGAATATGGAGAGAGTACATAAATCTGGTCCCCTGCTGGGTGCCTCCACCAGCTTTAAGACTGATTGACCTCTGCAGGTTTCCAGAAGCCTGGAAACAGGGAATGCCCTTGACACACTAGGTATGAGAAGAAGAAAAAAAGAAAAACCCAGCTGAAACCCAAGGGATCAGTAGGGGCAGTGAAGCAGGTTGTTCCATTTCGCCTTCGTTTAAAAACTACTGCCAAGCTCTGCGTAGGCTTGGACCCATGTGCCTGGCTGGGAACAATGGGAGCCAGCTAGAATTAATGAAACAATTATCGGCAAACCTCGCAATTAACCAGCTCTCTAAATTTCTACTCTGCATGAGTTGCTGACAGAATATCAGTTTGGGTAAAATATACACAGGTGCCATAATAGAACAACAGATTCTAATAGCCTCGGAGGGTCTTTGAGGCTCCTGGGACAGAGAGACAGGCCTACTTTCCCCCCTTCCTGTTTCCCTTTCCGATCAAAACTATTAGTAGTGATAATAGCTAAGCACACATCCCAGCTGCTGCCTTGCAACAGCATTTCAATTAGCTTTAGTGCTTAAAATATTTCATTATCATAGCTTAAGTGTGATCACTGGTCTATACCAACCAAGTGCATTCAACACTCCTGACGATAACGGTGTGCTAATCACTAGAATAAGCTTGAGCTCTACTGTGAAAACATTCTGCATTGTCACCTTTGATCAAGTTGGGGCCAGATGCATGAGAGGCAGTGTTAATGGGACTAACATGAAACAGCAGGAGGTTGCAGCACATTGCAACATTTGCTAGTGTTTTGAATCAGCCTTAATCCTGAAATGGGTTTTCGATATAACATGACATTGTGGTGCAGCACCTTTGGGTACCTATTAAGTGTAATTTCATGGTGAGTGTGGCTTGTTAGTTATACTGGTCAGTGTGTGAACTGAGCCACGCTGAAATGCTGAAAGCCCATTCAACCCTACAAAGGCAAAATCCAGTCAGTTGGTTTAAATTTAGTAAAGACCTGAATGTAATTTTCCTTTTTTGATTTTTCACATGTTTATAATATTTAATAAACCTGAAATGTCTACTTGCTGTGATCACAGCTTTTTAAATGTTTAATGACTGAGCTCAAATGAAACCAAACCATAGTAACTATAACTATAGCAACTAGCAACAGCCAAAGCAAGAGTGCTAACTCTTACCTGACAAAATACCAACAGGTAGCTGAAACTAAAGCTAAATATACTCATTGAATTTCCCTTGCTGTTATCTGTCATTTTAAGATTTTTTTTATGAACTCTCAGTTAATCCACATAAATGACAAGGTACTAGCTAAATACAATCATTAGGGTGCAATTTGCAATTTGTGCAATGGTTAAGCTACCATTAAATCGCACAAATGTATTAAATTGGAAGTTAATTGATTTTTAATTAATTTCAGGCTATTGATTTAAATATAAATATTAATAGCATTCAGACAAAGACCTAGCAAGACAACAATATTTTACGCTAAAATTAATTCATATGAATTCTAAATAATTTAAAACTAATTTTATCAAAAGTACTCTACAGTGTTTACAATGGACAAGAACGCTGAAAGAGCGCATTTTGTTTTATAATACTGCATTTTCCCTGCATCAGGTATTTAGATTAAATGGAAATGATTTTTAAATCTGACAACATAATATGAAAACATGATAACTTTTCTGTTACACAGTTTTTCATTGCTTCTATAGGTACTGCACTCTGCATTTATATTAACTGCTGTTTTATTGAGCCTTTATTGACATAAAGTGCCTGACGTGTCACTTATGAGAATTACCTTGCTTTCTATAAAAATGTGTACTTTCAGGAATAAATATGAACCTCTGGATTTCTCCTCCTCAAACATAGATAACAAACTCGCAAATAAGCAAGTTAATAAATAAATGCAATAAATGTTTGAGGAAAACAAAAGCACATAAAATGATCTCCATCCACTGGACAAAACAACTGCAGCAGTGGTTGCATTCAACAATAAACAAACATAAGGACATTAAGTTTCATGCCATGCAGTCAAACAACTGTTCAGGTAATTTAGTTTTAATTATCCTTTCGAGGCAAACCTTTAGTTTTGCTTTTCATCTTGCTTTACTATTTTCAACAAATTTGAATTTGTCTGTTACACTGCCAGGTTTATGGTTTTTGTGTACAAATACAAATGGAATAGAGAGACTTGTGGTGCATTGGTGCACATTTGTCTGACAGTCTAGAATTATGGTAGGCAGACTGGATCCTGGCCGTGAGCGGGAGGAGAGAGAGAACGAGAGAGAGGGCCCCCGGCAAGCTGCCCTGGCTTTGTTTACAACAAAAAGCCATTGTTTGATGTGGTCGCGCAGCCGGCTCCAAAGCTCCTGCTCCCACAGGATGTGCTCTGGGTAAAATGCCAGACGGAGGCCACTGCTGGATGACTTCGACCCCGCCATATTGGGACTCTGAGCAAAGTCCTCCTGAAGCCTCAAGGGACTTCGAGAAATACATAAAACAACAATTTATTGACGTAGTTTTGTTTAGTGAAGAAATGTGTGAGGACTATTTGAAAGCTGTTATCTCTCGATGGTCTTCAGGTGTGTTGGTGAGAAGTAAGAGTACAGTCAGAACTAAAGGTAACAATATCAGTTTCTAAAATGTATTATTATTTTTATTTACATTTGTCAATTTTATTGCGATCTATAAAAATAGCAGGTTTTGATTTTTCATTTATATTGTCCAAATATTTGAACAAATTGTATTTTGATGCTTTGGAAACATTGTTCTCTAAACGTCCATGCCAATACTGCCCATTGAGGTGAAAAATTTAATAGAATATTCATTTCCATACCACATGTCTTTTATTCACCGTCTACATTCCCCAGAAACAACCACTTTTTTCCCCACTCATTGGAAGATTTCTCTTTCAGTCACATTTTGCCTGATGCTTCTTTTCTCTGCCATATCATTAACACAATCAAGCCGCATGCTACCAGTTTACAGGATACTGCAAAAGCAAAGGGGCCCTCATTGTGTTTATGGTATGACTATTCAATTGAAACAAATGTAGGCCATGTAAGAGATGTGCTGTCAAAAGAGACTGCAAGCATACCCCAAGCTTTATTAATCTTTTATCACATACAGTGTCCTTAAAGGGGGTGTCCGGCTGAATGCTTGGCTGGAAATCTTCTACTAAACAGTGAGAAAAAAAATGCTAAAATGCTAAAATACATTTCAATTGCTGAACTAGTGCATAAATAAGAAGCAAATGTGCAGATATATACAAACATAGATACGGCTAAACATGAAGTCTACACAGGTGAAGCATTTCCAACTAAAGCTCATTAAATGGCTTCCAGTTCTGCTTTGTTGATGTATATTTTGGTTGGAAATCCAGTAAAAGCCTTCTTAAATTTCTTGACGCTTGTGTATATTTTTATCAGTGAAGTGAATAAAGGGCTTTGCTTGCGTAAATAAGGAAGGAAAGGTAGGTAAAGAGTCCCCTGACACTCCAATCAGGAACTGGCAAGCCACACATACCACTAAGGTGGACTGTAACAGTAGCCGGTATATGTTGATAATCTGTGCCTAAAGCAAGACTGGGCAAGCAAAGAAACATGTGGTGGTGAGCCAAGCTCAAATCCCCTCTGACCTTGCCCCTCTCCTGCAGCTAGGACGAGATGAAAGGAAGTGTTGATGCCTCTACTGCCCCCCAGAGGTGCCGGCTTCACAGGCAGGAAAGGGAAGCATCTTCAAGGCTAATCTTCAAATACATCCTTAATAGCTCGAGTGTTACATAAACTCCACTTTTCCTGATGAGGAGTTTGAGCTTTTAAATCCATACTTGCATACAGTTTAACATTTTGATTTACGGTTTTTGGACAAACAAGGGATTTCAACAGTGATTCGACATATTGTTGGTCCCAACTGTTTCATGCAGGGCTCATTCCTTTAATTTTTCATGTCAGTGAAAGTACCGAGCATGCACTAAACCCCTGAAAAAGGCTACCTATAAAGTCCTTGAGGAATCCAAGAAATAGTCCTAAGTGAACTGTTAGGCAATGAAATATGCTCTCTGTCCTTCCTCTTAAGATGTGATGGTTCTGGCAGAGTCGGGGGGGAATAGCACAAGCGATGATAGAGGAAATAAAAATTACCGATGCAAAGACTATCTGACTACAGCTGTCCTTTCTTTCTTTCTTTTTGCACAAGTTTGTCAAGATAGTTTACGACCAGCTGTTTCATCTTTCAACAGTCATGGCTGGAATTAATAGACCCCTAAACACAGGCAGCTGTGAATTTTCTATACTGTGGCTTGTGGCATCAGGAATAACAGTTGTTTTTCTGATATGATGAAACATCCCTCTCCACTTTGGTATAAATGCAACGTTTCATCTTGCTGAGAACAAGGCGGCAGACAGCACGATATGCAAACTCAATCGAATAATCAGATTGCTCTGAGGTGGCTTTGATGGAAACTGGTGATCTTGCGTTTGTTTTGTACAGTTATTAAAGAAATACATTGTATAAATATGAAGCCACGCTGACTTCTGATTGGCATCTTGTGTGGCACGTCTGAAAAAAATTAGATGAATAGAAAAACACTATGCAAAAACATGAGTTCCTGTTTCACCACAAACTGTCATATGTAAATGATTGATTTACCTTTTCTCTGTCATCTATAACTGACTGAAAATTGCAATAGGATTTTTCTCTTCTAGTGATCTGCAGCAGCGCTCTTAATACTTGTTCCTGCACCGTGTTGAGTCAGGGTAAATCTATATACTGAATATAAATAAGATTGTGCCTGCAGAGCTCTGTAGCCTATATCTGTAGATCCCCTCTCACTGCCAGAAGAGTGTCCACACTGCAGGACCAGCTATCTGGGAGCTTGAACTGTCAGTGACCTGAACAGTGAGCAGCTCCTGCTGGATCTGCTCCCTATGTTTGTGTACACAGGCCATGTAAGCCTCACCAGGAGCCTGTTTTGCCCCATGCTGTCAGAACAGCTGGGTCTGAACTTGTTGTGACAACATCTACCATCTTAAGCTTTTCACTTCCTGATCAATACACTATTGGCTACCCACCACACTGCACAAGCAACCAAGCTTCAATCAACGCCTACTGCAGGACCACCAGAACAAAAATTAAAAATCTCAATCATATTCAACTGATTAATTAATCATTGCTGTAAGAGATTTCCATCAATTGCTTCTCTCCATTTTATGCCTTCACATTTCTATTAATTTATTTTTTTGTGTTTCTGTGTTTATCTAAAGGATGCTAACAATTACAGTAAACCACTTCAGGGCAAAGGCACACAATACAGACAACCACCAACACAACAACAACAATAACAGATAATCATCCTTAATAAATAAATTAAAAATACTAAAGTAGGTAAATTAGCATTAATATTTTCCATCGACATCATTCTCCGAGTGCTTAATTATAGCTTGTCTGTAAAAAGGTAGCCACAGGTGTCACAGAACAACAATAGAGGGCCTTTTTTTCAGTGAGTGACATTCCTGACAAGTTCTTGCGTTAGTCCGAATTGTTCTTGTCTAGCCAATATGTGTATTATCCTGCATGAGTGTATTTGACAGCTCCACTGCTTTTAAAATGGTGATTAGAATAATTACATAGGGCTGCTTTTCAGCTGAAACTGAGGACAACTTTGAATGTAGCACTGGAATTTCAATCAGACTCAAAGTCAGGATCGTAGTTCTGTGTAAAACCATCGGAGAGCCACTACTTTGGAGAAATAGAACACCTTCAAATCAATTTTGTCTGAAGTTAAACATCACTTTGTGTTGCAGTCAGAGTAAACCAGTGTCA
Source organism: Scomber japonicus (assembly GCF_027409825.1). NCBI lineage: Eukaryota > Metazoa > Chordata > Actinopteri > Scombriformes > Scombridae > Scomber > Scomber japonicus. The sequence continues at coordinate 21,616,605 of NC_070589.1, read as the reverse complement.
GAAAGCTGAGAAATGCAACACAAAAAGAAATGATGATACATAAATCTCAACGGAGCTGTATTCATATCAAAGCCAATGATTATATGGGCGAAGCCTTGTCTGATTGCAATAGCAGCTAGTGAGGAGATGAAAGAATAGTTTACTATGTGATGTCTACCTTTATGCCTTTGAAAAAGTGCCACATGTGCTATAGTGGGTAGATTGCTTTCACCTTTAAGTGGTGTCAAAAATGTGAAAAAAGGCATCTGATAGTCAAATGGAAATCATGGCATGCCTCAGGTGGCAACACATCTTACGTTAACTCCCACTGGGCAGCAAAACGTCAGCCATGACTGCAGTGTGTACTGATAGATAATAAGCTGGGCCCACGGATAGATGGCTGGATGGACTAAAAGAGCCAAGTCATCCTTTGTTGCCGACCTGTCAAACTCCTGTCATACTTTTTCTTGAAAGAGATGTAAGAATAAACTGTAAAAATGACCAGTTTATGTGTTTTGGCATAAATAAGAGTTATAAATTGTTCTGACTTATCAAAGTAAAATGTCTGTAGTGCAACCAAGATAAAATCCAGACATCTATAAATATGTAGATGAGATTCATTAAAAAGAGAAAGTTCTGTAAACTTTTGTTCTTTTATCAGCGGGATAGCATGAAAAGATAGATAGATAGATAGATAGACAGACAGACAGACAGACAGATAGACAGATAGACAGATAGATAGACAGATAGATAGACAGATAGATAGACAGATAGATAGACAGATAGATAGACAGATAGATAGACAGATAGATAGATAGATAGATAGATAGATAGATATCCACTCTTTCGGCTGGTTGCTCAGCAGCGTATATTATATAAAAGCAAAGCAGCACTTTATGGTGTAACAAAAACACCAGATGTGGTGTCAAAAACAAAACACATGATCTCAGCTAAACAAGCAGTTCTGTATTGTTCAAGACATCTTGAATAAAATGCATGATGAATTGTTTGGTGCACCAGATGTATTGAACTGAGTGCCGTGCACTGAACAGTCTGATATACTACAACTTATTGTTACACCTCTAATAGACAGAAAGAATCAAATCAGTACAAGAGATAGATACAAGTAGTAAATGTGTCAGTGTTGGCGTAGATAGGCTCTCACAGCATACAAAGGGAAAGTTGTTAGTGTTCATTGGCCCAGCAGCTCTGCAGAGGCCTGAGGATAAGCCTTAAGCCAGAGCACAGCAGATAGCCAGGGGTGAGGTGAAAGCTCAGACAATACGGTTAGGCTCTGAGGCAAGCATCCTGCTGCAATGGCAGACTACACCAGATAATGTGTCACACAGCAGTATGTTGGTGTCGCAAACAACAAGACCCTTATTCACACTGTCAGGGGAAGCTTCATGGAAAGAATGAGAAACAACGGAGGGAAAAGATTGAGAGGGAAAGAATGAGCAGAGCGAGGAATGAAAATCTCTTGAGTGGGATCTTAAGAATAGGTTAGTAAAGGTGTGATGCTGCCGGCATAGAGAATAGATCGAGATTTCTTTCGGTCCTTTCCTCTGTAGGAATTGAAAGGGCTGGCCGGATAATATAATTGGTTCCAGGAGCAGTGAATGATGCAGGGAGGGACTTAAACATACCCCAAGAAACCTGACAGTACATGCTGGAGAAAGAAAAGAAAAAAGGAAAACAAAATAAATGCAAGTTGACAGGCAAAATGGGGGACAGTTAGGCTTAGTGTTATTACCATGACAAAGAGAAAAGAGCACAGTGTCTACTCCCTGCATGGAGGGTGAAGAGGTTTAAGGACAGAGCAGCAGGAGATGAGGAAGTGGCACACTGTGCTGTGTGTGTGTGTGTGTGTGTGTGTGTGTGTGTGTCTGTGTACTTGTATCAGCCTGGGGGTGTGTGCATGTGAATCCGTGCGCACTCTGTGTCACTCTCCGTCTCCCTCTGTCATGTGTATGTATGTAATCGTACCTCTTGCAAGGCGTAGCACTTTGTCGGCTGTGATATTAATACTGTGCAACTAGAACATAACTAGGAAGGCTCGCGGTGGATTTTCTCCACTTCTAACGACAGTAATGATTAAGTATGTTTGTTATATGCACACACAGGCCCTGAAGTGGTGTTACAGATTGAATCAGCTGCAATAGAGACAACTATCAAAGACTGATAACTCCTGAGGGGCCCTTCAGGCATGCAGGAGACTGATTACTCCTCTGCAGGGCAAGAAGTGACATCATCCATGGCTGGAAGCTGTTAAGAAGAGGGCTAGCAGAGTGCATGCTTCATATACCATCTTCACATGCCTCACACACGACTCAAAGCATTAGTATGGAAGCTGGTCCGTGTATCTTTACACAGTTGACTGTGCTGCTTTACATCACCCGACCACATCAAACAGCAGAGGACAGGGTTAATCTCTCACCACAGTGATGCCCAGGGGTTTCTACAGAGATGCAAGCGATCCTTAACGCCAACGCCATCAACGCCTTTTTACATTCTCTCTATTCAATAATGAAGAGAAATTAATTCATTAATAAACAGCAAAAAATAGATGATTCTGTATCAAGTGGCTATTTTCATTCCAAAATTAGAGCAGAGCAGAATATATCACTTTTATTAACTAGTGCACATATCGCTAACAAAAAAGAAACAGGGTACAACCTTTTGTCATATTTTTCAGGATTCTGTGCTAAACTATTTGAAAATGAGGTGAGTAGTTTTTTTAAATTAGGATTAAATGTAATTTCACATTAAGATAAAATAATATATATATGAGTAGAAAAAGCTTAATTAAAAAGTATGCTCTATTAAACATAATTTGGTTTTCAGTCCTGGAAGCTATAGAGCCCCAATACTGACAAAATGGAGAAAGGGGTCATGAGACGACATCATCGAGGACCACAATGGAAATAAATCTTGGACTTTATTGTGCCATCCTTGAGATTTTGTAGATGTGCTTAATGTCAATTAAACACTAATGCCTTGATCAGACTTCATAAATTCAGCCAGATTTTGACACAGGTTTGTCATCGCCGACAAATTTACAGCTTCAGGCCCGAATATGAATGTTCGGGAAAGATAAATGGGCATCTTTAACCCTCGTAGTGTGACATAATTGAAGAACAGTGATGTGGCGTCTGAGATGCCCCACAAAACCCTGAAGACAAGTCTAGCATGTCAGAATTGTATTTTCCGGCCTAGTTTGACATTTCCTACGACGTGTTCCTTGATGTTGACCAACAGGATGACAGAGATGCCAGTCTCCCGGCTATGACTGCCTAATGTGACATGTTTACCATCATGAAACATCCCTACATCATGTTTGTGTTAGCTTAGCCAGTTGAAATAATTTACCTACTGTTACAATTGTTTATACAGTTAATCTGCAGCACAGCAGTGTGTAAAACTGATTATTAACATCATGTGTACTGACTGGTGTAGTTTTATGAAGAGAACTAGCTTCAGCTTGGTAGCAGGCCCTCATTTCAATCTCTCCACTGATGTTCAACACATACAGACACGCCAATAAAGCCGGGACCAATCACTGCTCTACACATGCATCGGCACACCCACCTCGTTAGCATACATGCTTTAAGGAAACTGGAAATGTATGGAGGAAAATGGGACATGGATAGATAAATGAGTAGAAATAAATGAAATAAAATAATTCAAGATTTTAGAAATGAAATGTGCTGGTGATAAATATTAAATAATATAAATATTAAACTAGACCTAAATCAAGTTGAAATATTTTAATCAATTGTGGCAAAAACAAAAAAAAAAGGCTTTTTGATTTTGTTTTTGACTGATACTGATTTTTGCAACTAAAGATTTACATTTACATTACAACAATAATTACATTTAACTAACAATAATATTTGTGTATTTAAGTTGTTGATTTTTTTTATATTATTTCTTATTTTTTTATTTATTGAACAGCATTTAGTCAGTTTGGGGTCTCCATTGTAATCACATGGGTCTTGTCCAATTAAACACTAATTTGCAAATATATGCATTACCTAATCTAGGCAGAGTGGCCACTTATCTTCCCCATGGGTTATCTTTTATGTTAAGTAATGTGGTGCATTCTGGATAGCTCATGCCCCAGTCTGATAGAGCTTTGCAAATATTCATCAAAATATGATGTTTTTAAAAACTAAATTGCATAGTTATCAACAGCCGTGACACTGACTGACACACACACACATGGGAAATTGGTTTAGTCAATTTCTGGACCCAATTATCTGATTGGGGGCATTTTGTTTTCTTGTCTGACTCTACAGAGTTTGCTACCAACATGTGTTGTTTTTCTCTCCCTGGCACAGACTTTTTCTGCTGATATTTCCTCCTTGTTTGGATTTTTTTTTTTTTTTTTTTTTTTGCGCTTGGAATTAGCAGAAGCAGCAGGTCGTTCCCTACCATATTGCCCCTGACAGACAGGTTATGTTTTCCTAACCTCTTGTTTTTAAGCGCCAAACAGTGTGACAATATTCAGTCTTCAAGCTCTAGAAATCCACAGCAGTGATCGGCAGAAAGTAAGACAGAACAGCAGCATGCCTCCAAAGTTTCACAACAACAATACTGCTCAGCTTTATGTTTTTAGATTGACCTATCAATATGAATTTCATTGTATGTGATAAACTGACCACCTTGGGACATTTCTACAGTCATTATACAGTAGACCCTGAGAGTAACCAGTACCTTATTATAGAAATTATGCTACTGTGAAAAAGATGTGGTGACAACATGCAGCGATATGGATTTTTACATAGGGTCTGCACTCCCAGCAGTTAAACAGACCACCACAGTCGCCTAACAAGAGAGCTGACACTAATATCAGTCAATTGGACAGTCTTGTTGTGTTACACTGATCATGTTACAGCTCCTAGTGGCTAAAGTGTTTGCCTTGACTCACTAAAAGATGTTAAGTGGCATTGTGCACATTGCAATCGAGCATCCCAACACATTTAGAGCACTGATTGTTGTATTTCTTAGTGACCAAATGTTTATCTTAACACAAGATGATGAAAAGGAGAAAGTAGTGGGTGTGAACTGACAAATATGTTGTATCATTATCAGCATGACATGTAACACAGCGGTGGCACAGTGAGTATTATACAGCAGCAAGACATTTAAGAATGTAAGCAGAGCAGGGATTATGGTGGAGAGTCCCCGGCTGCCTGAAACATGAGTGACAAAAGAGATTTCACTCACAATTATTGGGGGTTTTTTTCGTTGCTGCTGCTTTAAAAACTCCAAGTCATTATAAACTCTGGCTTGTGAGTGTGTCAGTCATTAAAAAAATGGCTGACATGATTCTTTACTTTTAAGAAAAGGAATATTTTTGCTGACTTTTACAGATAAGACGCTGTGTGATGACGTTGGAAAGTCAACATATTAACATCAAACACAAATAAGGACTTTTTTTAATGCTGTATTTTGGATATTTCAATTTAAAAGTAGATGTTTTGATATGGGTGATACATGGCACAAATTTCACCCAGCAAGAAATAGGACTTCAAAAACCACTGAGGTACAACTAACCTTTACAATCAAGAGAAGACAATTTTACCCAAACTCTAATATCATGGTAGCAATAATATTTTGTCCACCAGTTATTAAATATTACAAACGTCTCTCAAGATAAAACCTACACCATAAATTACAGCCTCCATAATATCAAATTAATATGAAATTGAATCAGCACCTCTCTCGAGCAAAAGCTGTTCATTATAACCTTTATTCGGTAGGATTTGTATTATTTGCTGTAGTATTAGACTGCAGTAGTATTTTAGCTTGGTGTACCAAATAGTGTATATTTAAAGAAGTATTAATATAAGCTGAAGTGCAGCACGACAAAATGTATAAATGAGTTATCTTGCAATTTAGCATTTTTTAATATTAACAATCACTGGCTCATGATTTCTTTTCTTTTCCTTTCTTTTCTATTTTCTTTCTCTTTTTTGCTCTATAATGTTGGCATGTTTTTATTTCTTTGACATACAGTGACCTACCTGCTATAAATAAAAGTTGTGCAGCTTTCTTCGTGCTAATTAAACTGAACAATAAATATCACAATACTATTTTTTATGGATTGTGTAATGCAGCAGAAGCTACAGTAGATGTTGAACTCTATAAAATTCACAGGCTTGGCACTGAAAAAAAATTGTCAAAAAGTCATAAAGTATTTACCTGTTTTGCTTGTGAGAGAACAAAAGGTTATTTTTTTCCCCCTATTTTTGGAAGATTTTATTTATAATCTAAATGTTAACTAGGACACGAAGGAAGCAAGCACAGAGGGAAAAACAAATTAACCATCTTCTCATCTGGTTTTTAATTTTTTCTGTCTCATCAAGTAAAGGTTAACCTTCATCTATGGCTAAAAGGATTTCAGAGCAGAAATATGCACCCTGGTGATTTAAGACGAGACAATTAGATTCATAACATAGATAGAAAATTAGCAAAGTTGAAAATTCAACATTGCGGGGGGAAAAAAAGTCTGACATTCTTTTGGCTTCCCTGTCAATTTGCATTATGTGTGATCTGTGCTCTGTGCCTCACTTTGAGCACACGTAGAGAAGCAGCTTGTGCTGTTTATAACCCTGAGCGACAGGGAGCAGTTTGACTGAAGCCTATTGAAAAAAAAAGCATAAAAACTTAGATCTCACTTGTGAAAGCTTCCCAAATTTAGGTCTAGCACCCATTCTTCACCCTGTAATCAATTTGAAATAGTCAAGCGCCATCAACCCTCTGACTCACACCTGAATGGTAAACACTTCTTGGCTCGTTTTGCCTTAACTGCAATTTGAGTCCTGCTGAGAAATTTGTAATAATTGCTTTCCCAACTATTTTTGTTACTTTCAGCCACATAACAGCGGTGTAGAAAACAGCTACAGTATCGGTAGCAACATCTGTGGTATTTTTTAAAACACACAAAGGCTGCAGCTGCTACTTACTGTGTAATATTTTTATACTCCTGAAGCTGTGTTAAATTCAATCAGCATGAGTCTACATTTCTGACCGTGTAGACATTTTTTTTTTTTTTTTTTTTGCCCATTCTGCCATGAAAAGCACCCTCTCTTTATGCTAAGTTTCTCTGTATGTTGTCAATACACGAAGTCCAAGCTTTCTTCAATCTGAGATTTGGGAATTAACATCATTTCAGGAAGACAGCAGGTGAAAATATAGATAGATAAACAGATAAATCAATGAACCATTTTTTATTTTATTATATATATATATAATCCATGACCATGTGCTATATGATCTTTTCAGCAAGCTGCTTCACTTTCATACAGTTACACACATTCAAATCTGCACGCCATGTCATTTCTACTCCTTCTTCTTCTACTCCTGGATGTTTTACATTGTTTCACTGTTTCTTCAATTTTAACTATTTTTGAATATAAAAATGTAATTATAAAATTGCATATTGAACGCAAATCATAGAAGTGGCAAAAAATGGTAAAAACATGTTTATTGTGTTTTTTTAATACCTTTTTTCATTAACTTAATTATTAATTAAAGGTGTGAATTAACATATATTGGATATCCATATAAAAATATTTCTAGTGCAGGACTTGTTTTGGTTTTGAATCTGACTTCATGCAATATCGGCAGAGGATTGGTAGAGTTTTGCAATTCCGGCAACAGGATGTCAGACAAAGGCAGAAGTTGGGATGCTGCTTGGCAGGAGATTCTCTATTTCTGCTGGTATTATGGACAAATTAGATACGCTGCAGGCCTACTTTTCCCCCTATGGAAATGACCCGCATAGTGTAATTTAGGAAATATGCAGTTAACAGCATAAACGCTCCACCTTCCCTAGTAATCCCTCCTGCTGAGGATTCAGTACAGACTGAGCAAACTGTTTTGCACTCATACACAGCAGTGAGGTTTCTATTCAGTGCTACCACGGCTGTGTTCATTGTTTAAAGGAGCTTTGCCTTTAATCCAGCAAAGAAGACTTTTTAGCAGTTCAGCTCTAAGGCTGTCTCTGTAAACATTTTTATTTAATCTCAAGTGAATGGCAATGATACTAGTATTTTCATGAGCAATGTACTTTTTCAGATGTATTGCCTTACATTAAGTACAATTCACCTGCCTGTCATTTTTTTTTTAAATAAAGGGTTTTAATTTAAAGAGAGAAAAGTAGTGAATAGAAGGAGTGGATTTTGTATGAAGCAGAGCTCATTATTGTGTGGGTCCTTATTTAGCAGGAGATAAATCCAGCAGGGTGGGTGCTCAGGCTAATAACTATTTCAAGTCCCAATAAAGCCCAAACATCTGATATGACTTAGCAGGCTGATAGCAGCTTGGCAAGGGAGCTCACACAAAATGTTGGAACCCCTTTTCCAGAGCCATCCTGTGACAAAATCCATCCCTGCGCACATTCATAATCACCTTTCTCTCATTTTATTTATTTACATCTTATTATATTGTTTGCACAAATATAACAAATGCCAAATCAGTCACTCTGCAGGTCATGATTTACTGGATGTAAATATGGCAGTTTTTGCTCTTCTGCCAACATCCTCATCAATCAAACCTTTAATTACCTGGATTTGATAATAGGGTAAATGTGGGAATAGTTTAGTTTTTTGGAAGTTTTCCATTAGATTTGGCTTCTCTTTTTGGTCTTTTTAAGCAAATAAACACATGTCCCCCCTCAGTATACTAATTATCTCGATTGTAGAATTTGGACTAAGTTAACCTTGAAAACACCCATTTTTTGCAGGAAAGTATTCTAAACACTAGATTGCAAATAAATCTGTTGCACATGGTGAATAATACAAGCCAGTGATTTCCAAAGTCACAAAGTCTTCCACATTTCTCAGATATTTTTTCACACTCTGTTCATGAAGGTCATTAAATGATCTTTTAAACATGTTTCAAAGCTGAGGTGGTTGGCCAAATTTACTCGTAATTTGGAATGAATAGCAACAAATTAGGTAGTAACACCAACAGGATTTCCAGAGTTACCTTGAGATTTTTTTTTAAAATTTAGCCTCAGTAAAAAATGTTAACCTCGAGAAAAAAAAAAGGAAAAGGACATTTTTGTCATTATAAGCATCACAGAACTGTTCAAGACCTTCAGCACTTTTACTGTCTTGTAACTAATTAAAACAACATCACATCTGTTACTAACATCACTGCAACCAACCAATCCCAACGCCCCGCCTTTGTCTTGTGAATGTCTACGAATCCATTGTACGTCGCTCTTTTATGAGCCACAGGTATTCTGCAACAGGGCACATTCGTCTTAGTGGGAGGTTACACACACACATTATCAGTCCTAATCCTCTTATTTCCTTTCTTCTTTCAAAAATGTGTCTTTCCTCTCGACCTCATCAGAGGAGGTAGTATTTCTGTGCTACATGTCGCCTGGCAGCTGCTGTAGGCTCACACTTCATTTTGCGGGGGATCCATGAACCTCAAGGTCCAGAGGAACACAAATAACACATGCTGCCGAAAATATAGAATATCTTTTTCCATGTGCTGCTCCTCTTTACCATAGGCTGCATCACAAAAAAGATCTCGCTGACTGAGAATGCTTTGAAGGTTTTAGTCATACCCAAATGTGCTGGTTTTCCTCTCATGCGCCTCGTCAAGGTTTCTCCCTCGTGCATCTGGATCGTGGATGCTGGGAGAGGATCTGCTACAAAGAGAATTGCAGATCAACTTCAGCTTGACAGTAGATGAATGCAGCCAAGCACAAAGAGCCTAAACAGCGATGCCTGCACCTCAGCATAACTCAGAAGCACATTTCGTTTAGCATGCGATGTGCTGAGAGGAAATTATGCCTGTTTGTAAAACAACTATTTGCAAATTTCCCATTTGTTTTCTTGCTATTACAGTATCTATAGAAAATAACAATAATGTTTGCTAACCGGGGGAACATCTTTGCAAAACTTGGGAATTGTTATGAGAATATTATTACACCATTCATAAAAGTGAATCATTTCTACAGACAGTGAATCGCAGGCATATGGCTGTGGTTTGCAGGCTAAAGCAGACAGACAAGGCTTTGTAGAATTAAGCCACACTGAGGGTGCAGTAATTGTTCTTGCCAAGCATGATGGTTCCAGTATCTTATAGACAGACACCCCTCATGAGCTTTTCATATACTGCACAGCCGGCAAAACTCCAGACAGCAATAGTTCTGCGGGCAATGCAGCTCTTTATTGGCAGAAATTGAGTGAGTCTAGCAGGAATCGAGCAAGTAAACGGGTGACCACAAACAAACAAATAGCGGCACAGTACGGCATTCAGATAGAAGAACCGCATGTTTCTGGAGACGAGGGAGAAGCTTTAAATATTTGTGATTTTGTTTTCCTCCTTAAACGCATACGTGTGTCAGTTTGTGTGACTGAGATGACATTGTCAAGGCAAACACATCTATTTTTATGTTTGTCTTATGTTTGTTGACGCCGACAGACACAAGCAGCTTCTTTTCACTCTCACTAAAAGTTTACAACTGAAGCGTAAATCTTATTATATGTCACATAATGTTTGAACATTTCAAAATATATTCAAAGGTTTTACACCTTTAAATACTATCGCCCATAAAGTTGGAATAATTTAGTTTACAATACTCTATTCCTATTTAAATTTTCATTCTGATATGTTCAGAGGAGAGATTGATTAATAAAGTTTTGGGAATATATACACTTTATTGTCACAATCATTTCATGGAAAGAGATAAAAATATTTTTATTACAACTTTATGGGTGACAGTGTATTTAAAAATGTTTGGCAACTATGAGTTTTTAAATAAGTGGAGGTTTTCTTGAATAATTCTATACAGTACGGTACAAGTGAAGACAGAAATAACCTCAAATGGCTGTGTGTATGGATGTGATTAGACCATTAGCCCAGTGTAACACTCTTTTTCCCCTTTCTCCAATCAGGTGCAACCTTGATTAACACGGAGCAGATGTTCATGTTAGTTCAAATCCCACATGTGTGAAGTCTGTGTGTGATTGAAACGGGCAATTTAAAAGCCAGATTCCAGAAATTAAGTGCAATGAGTAATATTTTCAATTCTCACACTTGTACATGTTACATTAGTCGAAGTAAAATGATTAAAGTTAAGATTCATTAAGATAATTACACTTCAGGGCAATCTATGTTAGGTAATACTGACTCTATAAGACAGTCACCAGAATATGTGTACAGATTTTCCAAATGTATTTTATTTCACATTAACACACATTTGCAGTGGATGTTAAACTGCACTCAAAAGATGGTCGACAGGCAGGCACTCACATGCACATACACATACATACACACACACACACACACACACAGACACAAACACACAAAATCCAGTTTGTGTAAATGCCAATACAATTTACAAATTACAGTGTGTGGGATAGGATGTCACATTTCACTCCCTGTATCCAAGAAGAAAAAAATGCTCTGTATTTGCCCTTGGCAGTATTTTGGGATTTTTTTCCAGTTTTTTTTGGAAACCACCCAATTTGTAACGGACAGATATAAGCCTTTAATAGTAGATTTGGAGGAAGCACAGATACATGTGCAGGAATATGAAAAGTGATACAACCATCACAAGAATGAAGATATAATAGTAAAACTACAGCAACTCTACAAACTTAGAATTTCCATTTCTGATAACAACAGCTATAGCTAACGGCGTAGCAGCATTTCACAACACAAAGCTCATCAGCCTGTGTCACAGATGAGCTGCAGTAAAGGGAGTCTGGTCTGCAGCAAGCTGGAGGTACTTTACAAAATAGCCGCTGTGTGAACAAAATCTAGGCCAGAGCAGTATTTCTGTTTACCACTATTTACCCCCACTGTGCACTCCGAGGGGTTTCAGGTACAATGGCTGCAAAATCCTGTCACGGCTTATAAAAACAGTTGTGGAAAATTAGCATCATTCTTGTCTTCACAGAGCGTCAATCTGCAGATATGCTGCCATCAATAAAATCAATTTCCTCTCTGTCATGCTTTAATCACTCACGTAAATAGATTTTAATCAAATCCGCAAAACTTTGATGTGTTTTTTCCATCTCGTCAACCATTTCTTCCTGTTCTTTAATTCTTCTTCTGCCCTCTCTTTACTGTACCGCAAATCAGTAAACTTGCTTGAAACCGTTGCCAAAAATGAGACAAAAAGTTGATTATGTGGATCTGAATAACCTCTTTTTTTCCTCCTTTCTTCTTCTTCTTAGCAAACAACAGAATAACCAGAAGAAGAAGAAGATACCTAGAGCACTGAAGACATGACCAGGAAAATGATTTCACAGACATGGATTAAACTAATCCTGGTCTAATACACCAAAAAAGAGAACTTTGGCTGTCGGTCTGTGAAACCAATCCTTAAATCTCATTGAATTGAAAACGTCTGATATTTCTGCTTTATACTGTATTACACAATATGGGCGACCTATCAGTACAACTGCTTTATTAATAGCAGGGTCGTATAAGCTTCTCTGTTGATTTACATAAACATGTTTACGAGTGATTTGAGGAGCAAAAGATTTACGTTTAACAATAAAAGTCAGACGGCTCTTGAATTTACTGTGCATATGGTTTGCACTTTCCACAAAATCCAATCAAACAGCTCTCTTCCCGTCTGATTTCTTGCCCTCTCTCATCCCTTTCATTTGCTTAATATATTAATCTATTCTCTTTTATCCATTTCAGATTATATCAGAGTGTTGCTTTATCACTGTAGTGGTGGCCTATACAGTTAAGTGTCGCTACAATGTGATTTCTGGTAAGAGACAAGAGAATGAATCGCTAAATCATGATGTTCCTGTCCAATACATTTTCTTTTATGGTGAACACACTGAGCGTTGAATATAATGTCATCTCCCTCCCTCTGTCAATGCTTTCACACTGAAAATATTTGCAGGCTACCCACCCACAATAACAAATGTAACAATGCCGTTAAATATTCATGATTACATGATCTCAAATGCATTTCGCTCCCTAAACATAGCTGACTGTGTATGTCCTGTTATCATTGCTGAGGCTGGCAGTGTGTAAAATATGAGCCCTATTACAATTATAAGACCTCTGCACAAGATACTACAGTCAATAAAATAAAAAAATATTTGTACTGCTGCCATTAGATTAAGCCGAGCCAGTGACTCTGAGCTGATCCGTCCTTGACTCAAACGTTGGCTCTATGCTGCGTTGCTCATGTCTCCGATTCTTTGATGTGAGAACATTGCCCCCTGCTGATTTCCTTTTGTACACTATCACAGGCCTGACAAGCCAAGCTAACTGACAGCAGACATGTCAGATGGGGTCACTTAGAAGATGCAGAACAATCACTATTAGCTTTGACAACTTTTTTTTTTTTTTTAGGTGGGGAGGGGGGAAAGACTTGGCTTTCATGTCATAACTCTGTGTGTCATTTCTTTGTGAGTCTCACAAGCTGCTGCTAATGTATGCTGTTAAAATATGTTTGGACTTTCCAAACCAAAGCTGTTGGAGAAATCACACAGAATAAAGTTTCAGTGGTCTAAATTATTCAGCTATATTCTAAATAAATATTAATTATGCAGCGAAAACATACTAATTGATTCAGTGTATCCTTATTCTCACTGCAACATTAAACCAACTGAAAACTTGGTTTCAAATCTGAACTATTTCTCCATCATTTTAAATATTCATGACTAAATAGTCAACAATCAAAGTTCAAGTTTGAGAAAAAAAACATCCCTAAGTGTTATTTATTTAGAGTTAAACACTAGAAAACTCTTGGCTTTATTCTAGTTGTGGTTAGAACAGATTTGATTGACAGTGGCCTGGAAACATAAAACACACAGCTGTCTTACCATCATCACATTTTCAGTCAAATATCACAAAATCCTGTCATTAAAGAGGACTAAATATGCTCATTTCCACTTCTAGATTTTTATTCTGGGACTCTATTGGCGTAGCTTTGCATGATAAAAAAATATTTTGAAAAAATCTGATCAATCTTATACTGGCCCTTTAGCTTCCAAAAGCTGCATCACCGCCAACTCCTACCATTAAAAAAAGATCAAAATTGTACGAGTAGGATTTCACTTCTTTTTCTCATTCTTTACTCCAAATGTGAACTCATCAAATCCGTCCATACATGTTCATGCCTGAATCCGATCCAGAATATGAGAATGGACAGCACGAACATCCACAGATACAAATATTACATCAAGATGTGTCTGTTTGGTAAATATTACACGTATTACCTACTTATTCTGTGACATAACAGTAAGTTACATGTCGGAAATGGGCTCAAATGACCACTGTAGTGAAGAACATCTGCTGTTTGAAGACATTAAGGTGAGCTTTAGGGAATTGTTTTTTTAATTTTTGAGAATTTTCAGGCATTTTATAAACCAAACAATCAAATAAATAATCAACAAAGAAAAGTGCTCATTAATCAATAATCCAATAATCATGAATTGCAACCCTATTTTGTTTCACCCTTTGATCATTCAGCAGAAAATTACATTTATCAGTTGTCAATAAAGATGCTGCAGCAGTGACTGATAATGAAGCAGTAAACCTGACATTTTAAACCACAATAAACTTAAAATATCTTCTCCAAGCTTGTCCCAGTTTTTCTGTTGGCATTTTTCACAAATGTAGCTAGCTATGGAGAAGATGATGTTCCCTAATTTTGATCCTGCCTACAAAGCTCTCACTATTGGCTGTTCACAGATGACTCAGGTGTAAAACTAGGCTACAGACAGAAATCTCTCAACAATTATGAAAACTGTTCTTTTAAAATTGTGCATTTACATAGAAGCTTATTTCTCATATAAAGAAAATATAATATCAAGGACTTTAATAACATCACATTAACACACTAACCTCAACAGTTCAGCTCCTTTAACTTTTCAGCACTAGTAGTTAATGGTATTTCATATGAATATGTTTATTAGTTAAATTTTTCCCATTTTAATAAAACATTTCTGTCTAGCACTCTTTCTCACTAATTCAAGATGCAAGGATTTTGTATTATCATTCTAGCCATGTAGAAACATGAAAGGGAACAAAATACCGTCTCAGGTTCCAGTAAGTACTTGTACTTGGTCAGCTACTTGAGAGTTTGTATAACGGCTCTTTTGAGTCACTGTTATCTAATGTTTGACTGTCTTACCTCACTTCTAAGTTACTTTGGATAAAGACCAAATGCCAAAATGTAAATGCAAAATGTAAATAAGTAATAACACTGAAGAGAAAAAATTCTAACTAAAATCAAAAAGATAACTAATTGAAAACAAGGCTTACGTTTTACTGTAAATAATGTGCTGTCTCCTGATTTACTGTAAACAATGTGCTGTTTCAGACAACAGCTGTTGGAAATAAAAACTTCATAAGCTTGAGAATGTATTACTAAGTGCCATGTGGGTCCAATTTCATTTGTCAGCATCACACGCTTTCCTGGCCGATGACATTTTCATGTCTACTAGTTGAGGCATCCAACATAATAGTTGAAAGATTCTAAATAAATGGTAAAACGCCTGGTGAGAGAAATTGGTATTCGAACAGCAGCCCTGCTTCCAACTGATGATAATCTGTATTCACACTGTCCTCCATGTCAGATGAAAGTCTTCAATTAGCACTTATTCTATCCAGTATTTCCTATCATGCCACCACTATTTACATTCTCTGTCAGCACCCAATGCAGCTCCCTGCCCAGTAGTTGCAGGAATCACTCCTGGTGAGAATATGAGTAACCCTGCTGTGAACAAAGTGCGAAAACAAGTGTTTTGTAGTAATCAGAGTCGTGGGTTTCAACGCCTGATGCTCCCTACCTCGTGGCTGTAGATGTGAGGAGCCATAAGTTGAAGTGTCATCCTTTCAGTCTTAACCCCGGATAAAAAATTCAGACTCCAGTGAAGAGATGAAACACCTCTGATGCTTTGATTTGCAGCCTCATGCTGGCGGGGGTTTGTACAGGCCCTCAGCATGATGCTTGTCCCCTCACCAGGTGTTCTTGGTGGAGATGAGCCACTGATTGAATTTTATTCTGCTACCTACATGACACTGCTGGATTCACAGTCAATTCATACAAAACAATACAGTAACTGCCTCCTTGTTTAATGCACTTAAATCAAAGGGCAGACAGAGGGGTCTGGCTAAGCTATGGTAATATTAGCTTTGTATGTGTGTGAGTGGCATTGTGCTATTGCTGTGAATTGACAAGCATTGCTTTGAACAATTATTTTGGGAGGATATTAAAGCATCAGTAGTAGACCACATCTCAAAAATCTAACTCATAGAGATACTGAAGAGCATCTCAGTTCCTCTGTGTGTTTGTCCAGTGTGAACATTTTTGGCCAAAGGACATACACACAAGTCTCAAGTCAAGCCAATGCCCATCACGTCTGGTATGTTTCACTAAACTCTGGCAAATGATTATTTCAGAATTATATCTCTTTATTCATCTTCTGTTTTTGCTCATGTTTAAAGAAAGCAAAGAGAGAAAGAAAAACAACAATCATGAAACAAGGTCTAATAACCCATACTCCTATATTTGAATGATGCTGTTTAAAATGTGTGAAATCATGGTGTTGCCATGGTAACACGGACAACCACTGACTCTATCAGTATCTAAATACTAATATATTTGTATACAGACAGTATGGTTGTATTTAGGCATTGTTTAAAAAAAATTGGATGGGATATAACATGATTTAGTTCTATGGTTATATTACGTAATCAACATCACCATGGTAGCAATAGCCATACCCAAAAGCAGGTTTAAGTCCCTCCCGCCTCTACCCTATGCTGGGTGGAGGGGGGGGGGGGGGGGGTGCAATATACTGGCAGCAACCTTGAGTATGCAGAATTTTCAGTGAGGCAATAACATTACATACATAACGTTACATTCAGTTTCAAGTTAATTGGTATTCAGCTCCATTAGGCTACATACAGATTCAATTGTTTAATGCAATTATTCAAGTTAAACAATTCAAATGATGTGATTCAAATTCAGGTCAAGTTCAAGGTGAGCGGTTCAAATTCAAATATAAATCATTCATATCCAGTTTCAAGTGACCCATATCTCTGCCCATAGGTGAGACAGAACAGGAAGATTTTGAAAGCTCATCCATACTGTGGTGTTTTTGGGGAAGCAGTAACCCAGAGTCACAGCAGCAGCACTGACCAGAGTAGCAGTTTCAAATCTACATTGAAATTCGATTTTATTTAAGCTCATACAAGCACAAAAAACATTGGATTAGCATTGGATCCACTGTTAGTTTTTAAACAGTAGCTAATGATTATTCTAGATATTTTACTTTTGTTACAGCTAAATAAATATATGAAATAAGTCAATGTGATTTGCTTCTTTCATTTATTTTCACAAAATAATACAGGCCTGGTCATATTTTAACTTAGTGATGTCATGATAGCCAGCTTTGTGTATGACTGGTTTTCTGGAGTCACATTTGTGTGTTGTGAAGCCAGTTAGGGCAAATAAACCTTTAATATGCTGAACTCCCATGTGACAGGGCTCTGGCTATTATTTTTATAGCTATATTTGATGTTTTACTGGCACATGTGGTCCTATTGAGGGCCCAGAGTCCAGGGCCACGGTTCACCACTGATGGAATCAAATAAAAGTATGTGATTGATTATTTCTGGAGCTTGCCCTGACACTACCTACTGATTTTGTATTCCTCCCACTTCTAATGTATTCAGTCTCTCCTCCACATTGGCACCAGACTATTTCCAGGTGTTTCAGCATACCATAGACCAGAACAATAATAGTAGGCATGAAAATTCTGACAGAATATAAATCACAGCAATCTTGATCATCATGATAGGAGGCAGGCTATGATTACTATGGAAATAAGTTAGTATAACTTTTAGTGTTTTTATCCTGTGTCCTGCTTCAGCTTTATGCAGAAAACTCAGTTATATTTGCAATTTGTTTGTGTTGTTGCACGTCCTTGTTTTATGTCTATGTTTTGAATTGGTGTGCTGTTGTTTCTTAGTTTTTTTGTGGTGAATAGGCCTATGTGCCAAATAGCATAGCTGGGTTGAACGTGCAGTTATGCCCCCACTCCCCCTCCCCTCCCCCCCATTTTTTTTAAAGGGCTGTTTCAAATTAAGTTTAAGGAGAAACAACATGCTCTACGTATCTCACTTGTAAATTTAAACCATATATGGCTAATAAATCAATCAATAAAAAAAACACACACACACATTTCGGGAACTTTCTATGTGCTACTTGCCAGAGAGTTGATGTTCTTACCTGCTCATCTGAAACTCCCCTGTGTGCCAGACCACTGACCTCTCTCCGTCTGTATCACTGTGAGGAAACCACATGAACCAGAAAAAAATGTCAGACACTTGTATGGACAACTCGTATATGTCTTTTAGCCTGCTCTACAGCGTTTGCTTGCCACAGTATTTTAACTCTTTGACCTCGTTATCTGTTCACCTGTGCCTCCTCTCCCTTCCCGGTCACCCTGCAGCTACATTCACCTTCTTGGATCTGAAATTTTTTTTAAAAATTAAAAAAAAGTTATAGGCCTACCTGATATTAGCAAAATGAGTAGCTCCAGTAATAGTCTGATTATGGCACGGCTAACGTTAGCCTAACTAGCTTACAATTCAGCTAACAAAAACCAAAAACTTATAATGGTTGGTTGGTCTTGTCACTCATCTTTTCATTTTGTACATAAACTTGCACGAGCATTAACTTGCAGAGAGGATGTGGGACAGCAGGTTGGGTGCAGCCAAGTCTCACAATACTGTAATGCTTATTAATTTAATTGATTCAAGAAAAAACAACCAATTATCATGTTTTTTAACAGTTAATGTTTTCCATTCATCATAATGTTGTGATATTTTCAAGAGGTCCTGGCAGCAGGCCTCCACTGTGAGGTCGCTACCGCTGCAGGCTCCACAGACCCAGGGTACCTTCACTGTCAGGACAGGAAATGGCATGCACGGGATACATTTCAAAATAAAATCGCGAATGCACTTCCGGTTGAATCGTTTTCCTGGGACAAAGCCATTCATAACCTATTAATTCAAAGAAAAAAAATAAAGCTTTTGATTTGGACAATTGAAGCATTAGCCGTTGTCTTTTTCAAAACACTTCTCATTAATGACTGCCATATATGTAGACTAATAGATACTGCGTAATTTTACAACGTAGTCATTACGAAAAACAAACAGTGGGTGAAATGACTCGGGGGTCAATTGTCTTTGTAGCCTACTATAAAGCTGAGGAAGGCCAAATAGTTGATCAATGAAAACAATGGAGGGCAGGAATAGCATTGGTCAGTGCAGAAATGTTCTTTTAAGTTATTAGGCTACTCATATTCATAAGCCAACATCTCATAAGATGTCATAGGCATACATTTTATTGTGTAGTATACAGTACTTCACTGCCTTTTCATTATCATTTAACTTTGACTTTATTGCACTGCTCTTTTTCTATATTTTTTTTTTCAATTTGTTTTTCTGTTTTATTATTCTGTATTTTTATTCTTAACCACCATAAATTTCATGTTTGGTTCTATGTCTATACCAATTATGTTCTTGTGCTGCTGGAACACCTAAGTACCACTATGGCAGAGAACAGTCGTTTGTTGGCCTCAGCCCACTCTGCTGCATGTCTGCAATCGTGAAGAATGCGATATTCACTTCCCGTCCCCCAGTGAAGTCCTCACTCATCCCTTCATTGCAGGAGGCCACCACAACTCTTGGTACGTGTTTGTGTATGTGTGCTGAGATGTAAATGACACTGGTAGTGATTTGAGTATATGTTGTCAGACAACAGTGTCAGAAGTGTCACAGAAGTGTCGGTATTAATTTATAATTGGAAGATTGCATCCTTGCGTATTGTTGGGCAAAGTCCAGTTTCCTGGCTGTCAATGTAACGATGAGGATTTGTCTTTTGGTAGCAACAAAACTTCAGAGTCAGCAGCCGTTCAATCCTTGAAGCACCAGGCCCAGCTACAGGATCCAAAAGCCATTCACTACACCAAACTGGAAAACAGGGCATCTCAGAAAAAAGTAATAATCCAAACCGATGAACTTAATATAAAACTATCTTTTGGGTAAATGACCCAAGATAATCTGTGTTATGAAACATTGAAAATATTATTTAACTTTGAAATGGGAATTTACAGTACTAACACATACTTATGGGACCAGCAGCTCACCAACTTTATTTGTGACCTTCATGAGGAAAATACAGACTAAATGAGGCAGCTTCCCATTGACTTTGTGATTAACTGCATGTGTTTTCATTTAGCAGAACAACTAGAGGCCTCAATTCCACACAGTGGCCATTAAGTCCCATAATGCCTCAGCCTGCAGGAGTCACAGCCAGCCTGCAAAACACAACCCACATCCATCCAGACCACCACAGTCCATCTCCCACAATCCCACAGTCAGTTGTGATCATGGTTCGTCCTGCCGCAGCTGGAAACAGAGTGGAGATGGAAAATCTGGAGAGTGCAAACAGGTGAGATGACTTCTTCTGTTCATCATATTTGATTCAGATAGAAGAGACAGTTGGGAGTATGTGTACCTCTGTATAAACTTTACATGACTATAACCAAGATTACCACACTAACTGTGCATGAGTGTGTTTAGTTTGCTGAACAAAACATTAAGAAATGAAGGACTGGCCTGCCACAGGATGGACTCTGACTGTGACCCTCCTGCCCCTGATCTGAAGGATGACGACACCAGTTACATCCATCCAGACCACCACAGTCCACCTCCCACGGTCAGTTGTGATCATGGTTCGTCCTGCAGCAGCTAAAGACAGACCGGAGATGGAAAATCAGGAGAGTGCAACCAGGTGAGATGACTTCTTCTGGGTCATGATACTCATGTTTCAGACAGAAGAGCCAATAGTTCAGGGAGGCTGTAATGTGACCAAAGTTTATATGTGTGTAAAGTTTACATGACACTTACAGGAATGTGTGTGTGTTTAGTTTGCAGGCTGGGCTGAATAACATGTCAGAGTCCTCAATGGACGTCCCTGAAAGTTACTCAACAGCTTGGACATCTGAGAACTCCACCACAACTGGTAAGAAACAGTGACCTCAGAGGACATTTGAGATATTTAATGTCCTTTGATTTTCAGATGACACCATGACCATAAACAAGGAGCAGAAGAAGAAGAACTGCTTCTGGCGCTTCTTCTTTTGGATGAAGAAGAATTTATGCTCCTGCTGGACGAAGAGGAAGAAGAGTCGAAGAGGATGAGGAAGGTGGGAAGTAAAGATTTGTAGCATGAATTTCTTTAAAAACCGTCACAGATCTTCAAGGGCAGCACGGAGGCTCAGTGGTTTGTACTGCGGCCTCACAGCAGAAGGTCCTGGCTAACCTTGTCTGTGTGGAGTTCGCATGCTCAGGTTAATTGGACATTATAAATTGTGTGTGTGTGTGTGTGTGTGTCCCAACAGTCCAAATGTCTTGCATGGGCTTAATTAGTACAGTGACACCATGTAAACCCAGGTCATGATTTATTTACAAAATATAAAAAATATTGTTTTCAAAGAATTAAAAACAGCAATATATATGTTAGATTTATTTTGTAATTAAATTAGGTAACGTGTAAATGTAACTAGTTACTCTCCAACACTGGATAAGTTTGTCTCTATTAATGACACAAATGTGAGTCCACACTAAGTTGGCAGCAGTGCGCACACTCAATAAAGCGGAAATATGAACTCGTCTTCCGGGCAGCAGCAGGACGGATAAGCTGGAAACACAGAGTCGTATATTTTGATTTTAGCATAGCTGGGTTACACTCCTATATTTTAAGACTTTTTGACTGTGTTTTCGAGGCTGGTAAATTTAACCCCAGCAGAGACGATGTGATATCACGGTAATGTTAGCCTGTCACTGTTAGCAAGCGTTAGCACGGCTAGCTAACGCCTGTGTTTTCCCCGGCAAGCTAGTCGGAAAAAGTTGTTTTAGACACGATTATTTAGGAGAGTAACGTTATGCTGCTCGGCTATTAAACATTTTAGTGGCAACAAGTCGGCAGAGTCCGATGTGTTTCATCCTGTTAGCCTCTTTTAAAATAACCTGAGCTAGCGAGAGGACGCTGAGTTAGCTTAGCTGAGACATTTACACGACATCATCCACCAAACTGGACAAAACATTGGATCTAGTCGGCTTTAAATCGGGCTCGGCGGGTTCGCTGACCCCCCAGAAAAAGATGAAGAAGAGGAAGGAGCTAAACGCCTTGATCGGACTCGGGGACAGTAAGAGGAAGAAGACCAAAAAGGGGTCCGGTCACAGGCTGCTCCGCACCGAGCCTCCGGACTCAGAGTCGGACTCGAGCTCGGACGACGATGAGTTCAACAACCTGAGCAGCGGAGCCAACTTTGGGAAGTAAGTGGTCGGGTTTATTAGGTTTTATTAGTGTGAACACCAAGCTTGTAAATCTGGCACATTTAAATGAATAAGAACATGATATGGGAATTTAAAATGCTACAAGGAAAAGTAGTTAATATAAATAATTAGTTATCCATTTATGTACAGCAACTTCCCACTGTAGATCATTCATGTAATTATGTTGACTTTAATGTCATCATTGTTTTTATTCAACTTTTATATATTTACCTCCAACCTTTATACCAGAGTACATTTACATTTGCTTTACATAGGTGTATTGGGTTATTAAGTGATATTAATAAACTCAAGTCTCAACTATTACCCACTGCTCTTAGATTGTCATATAGTTGTATACATTTTATTGTTTTTACTCTGTTCCTGCCTTGTGCCTTATGTCACATGATCTTTTACAATGTTATACTGTGCAATATGCTACACTTTGAAGCACCTTTTGTGATTTTGTGTTGTCGTGTATGTTTTGTTTTTCTGTGTTTATTATATATTGTTGTATAAGTGCAGCTGCACCTGGCAATTTTAGTCCAAAGTTCATCTTAATATAATGTATGTGCTGAAGCAAACCGCCCTTAATGAAGACAATCTGCAAGTGGAATATTTATTACATGATATCAGTCAGTAGAATTAATCTTAAGCACTTTGAGTAAGACATGATAGCAGAGACTATGTAGCAGCCACTATTTTGAAGCACCATTATTGCCTGAAACCTCATAATTCCCATGACATCGCGTGCAGCCTTCTGAAAATATCTCTTTCATCAATAATGAATAAAGCTGTGCAGTGTTTCATGTCTAACGTTACTACATTTCTTGTCTTTACAGGAGAAGCTACACGCAATGCTGTAATGTCTGCTACCCGCTGTTTCTGTTCATCATACTAGCTGCCTGTGTCATGGCCTGTGCTGGACTCATATGGATGCAGATCGCTCTGAAAGAAGATCTGGACTCCATGAAAGAAAAGTTGCACAGTAGTAAGACATAATGTTACACATCTACAGACCCCTTGTGAAAGCTCATGAGCCTTTATACACATACCTGTGGTTGTTTTAACACCGCTATTAACTTGTTGTAATGTTGTTTTGTAACAGTGGAGTCCACCCAAAAGGTGTCGTCAGGTGAAATACCAAAACTAAGTGAGGACCTGAAGAGCAAGGAGAGAAAGCTTGACGACATTGAGAACGGGGACAAGGGGTTGAGCAAACTCTGGTCTAACTTAACAGAAATGAACAGAAAGGTCAGTTGTCATTTTTGCCCAACCGTTTTGAAGCCAGCTTACAATTCACACTGCCACATATTAACTAGACAAACTGTTAAAGAATATCCAGATTTTCAGTGTTGGTCAGGTGATTCAGCTCTCATTAAGGGTACCTTTTTAATACTTCGCAGGTGAGAGTCTCTGTTCAATATAAAACATCATAAAAACATTGTGACACAAAGAATTGATTTATGTTAACAGTAATGGTGATTATTGGCTGTGACATAAGGCTGAATGAGTCATGTTTTCTTTGGTTTGTGTAGCCCAAGAAACAAAAGAAAAAGCAGTACAGAAAGCATTTTTGCAGATGCTACAATAACACACAGATTTAGTAAACCAGTTCTCCTTCCTTTAGTTAGAGAACTAGTGAGTGCCCAGTGGATTTCCTGTTTTTCAGTATGGCAATTATTTTCATGCTTAAAAGACAGCTTGGACTGGTTAAACAAGAACTGAATGTATGTCACAGGTAAACACAACTTAAGCTTTCATGTGGAGTTTTACATCAATATAAAGTTCTTTAATCACTGGACTAAAATATTTTTGTGCTCCTCCTGTAGAATTGATTTTAGCTACATTAAAGTCTTCAAACATGTTTTTTACCTTGACATAATAAGTATTTTGGAGGAATGTCAAATTTAAGGGGCAAAAGAGATTGAATGTTATATCTTTTGAGGTGTAACTGAATAATTTTTGTCATTTTTCTTGTGCAGATCAGTTTGCTGGATTCTGCCGTAAACCACTTAAAGGCCAACTTGAAATCAGCTGCTGATTTAGTCAGCCTGCCCACAACAGTTGAAGAGCTTCAAAAGGTAAAGCCGTAGGAAAGTGGAATAAAAAGGGACATTTGATTGAGGAAGAAAAATATTTCGAAAATTTGTCTCATAGACATCTGATTTGCATCGTTGATCACGCAGCATGTGTTTCCTTTCCAGAGTGTCGCTACAATTGGCAGCACGCTAACAAGTGTACAACACGATGTGAAGACTATGCAGGACGCCATTGAAAATCAAAAGAAAGATGATGATGGCTTAAAGAAGAAGACAATGGTAAACTCAAGCTTATGACATTTCTTTTTTTATCTAAACAATATACTACAGACAGTTTGAGTGCTGATGTGCAGATTAAATAAGATTTCAAGGTACAGGCCTCAACAGATTCATATGTGGGTTTTAATAATTCATCTGAAATCATTTTGTGGGCCTTCACCTAAAAAAATCTACATATCTTCCATTTCTTATAGATATTCTATTGACTCTATTTGAATCTTTTATACTATCCGGTTGTGTGCTACACATTTACAACATTACAGTTTTATACATTCACTCTTCCATTTAAATAAAAGTCTGAAATGAGCGGCAGAATAGTAAATGAGAATAGATTCACCAGATGTTTTAACTGTGTTGTTTAGCTACTAAAATCTCAAGGCATAGTTTTGAGCGGCTGGCAGACCTCACAGGAGAATCACAAGATACTTCCTTCGTAAACGATATAGCGCCGAGAGAGTTTCAGATGAGCAAAGCTGATGGATTTTTCATGAGCTGAAAGAAAGATGGATTACACTTATTTTGTTTGACAGCTTGTCTTTTTTCATTTACTTCTCTGTGGCCATGGAAAGTATTGCTGGAGGCTGCTTTTACCACACATATCATTCATGTATGAGCGTATAGGGGGGGGTGTAGCACTTGTTAACATTGCATTGTGCTCAAGTTAATGTCTAATGTACTACTTCTCAGCTGTAGTGGAGCCTGGGCATATTTATCTTGCTGAGATATGAGGCAAATCTACATGCATATGGCCAAGATGATACTGTTTATCTGCTTAGCTGTGGCCTGAATCCAAACCAGAAGCCAACGTGGTGAACTTTGAACCGCAGATGAATTTATTTGTTTACCCACACATGCACGCATGAGTTTACAGCTCTTGTCAAGCTTACATTGGAAAAGGTAATTTAGGTTAAGGAGGTTCTGTCATTTCTTGGATCCTTGTGTTGGCATTTCATTTATAATACATGAAACAAGTGCCAGTCTATTTTGGGAGCTTAGATTCTGTAGTTTGCAGAGTAAAACTAGGTCAAATATCTGAGACAACTGCAGAATATTTTCACCTCTTTATTTTTTTATAAGCAAAATTGGCTTGAAAGAGATGATCTGAGAATAATTACACTTTGATGTATTTTTTATACACCTCAATAATTATATGATCAGGAATGAATTGTTTGCTAGTCTCTTGAATTTTTAGATACGCTGTTAAGGGTATGTTAAGGGTAACTACACACAAAATCTTTACTTTTTTTTCTACACCGTACACATAATCACATAGCTCATTGCTGGCATTTTTTTTTTCAACAATACGTATTTATTGTAAAAAAAAATGTTTATGCTCAGGGTTTGCTTACTGCTGTCTGCTTGAGTTTTATCAATCAATGCAGCCAAACTTTCTGCCCCTCTCTAATTGTTTCGTTTTACCAGCCAAATATAAATAGTAGAACACTGGCTAACTGTACACTTAGTTTGTGCCACTCACACATAGGCGCTGTTAGCTTTAGCAATTCTGATAAGCAATAGCTGAAAGGCAACGTTGTACATGAATGTAGATTTATTCCTCTTCAGTTGCAGTAAGCACAACACTCGGGCAGGCATATAACTGCGCTATATTCAGAGCTTAAAATGATATTCAGAGAATTTGAGTGTGTAGTCACCTCTTAAACTTGTGAATATGAATTACTTTGTATACTATTTCTGACTACCAGCCTGGCACCTGACACCTGATCTCACTCATGATCTGCATACTTGAAACCAGATGCCTGTTGGTCTCTAAAATCTCGTTAGCAGATTAGCTGTTAGCAGGTTGCTTTACATGGATTTATTTTATTGTCATAGGACTTAACAGATCTGAGAAAAGCTGTGAGCGAGGCCAACAAGACAGAGGAGCAGCACCATACGTGGACTGATGAGCAGATCCACATCCTCCTCTCTACAGTCGCAGATCTTCATGTAAGAGTGTCAGCATTAGAGAATGGGTCAAAGCAGAGTGTGAGTATTATAACGTTTTTTACTTACCTTTTTTAAATAAAAATCTTATTATGCGTCTTAAATTTATGCATTTCACATTTTATCTTCCATGTGCTTTCCACTTAAAGGACAATGACGCAGCAAATCGACTGCCACATCAAACAACTGAGCCGGTGAAAGACGTTGCAACCACCATAGCAACACCTGGGAGTGTGCACGGTACAGTATAGGATAAAGCAGTTTGTTACAGTGTTTGGTTTTGTTTTGATTGTTTTTTGCCTCATGTTATTTATGCTATTTTCACAGAGGGATCCACACCACTGCCAGAGCCGCAGACGAGCAGACGTCCACGCTTCTTAACTCCAAACCGCGCTAAGAGAAATGCTGAGACAAGATGCCCAAAGAGGGTGTCCCTGCCTGGTGTCACTTCTCTGAAAGGTGCGTACACAAATACTACAAAGTTTTAAATCTCAGCATTTGGTAAAAGCTACAACCTGATTTTTTTTTTTTTAAATCTATCTAAATGAAAATTACTTCTTGTCACAGACCTGGAGGAAATCTTCCAACAGGCACGCATCGGACGTAATTCACTCGGCTTGACCTACCAAGACCTGAACAAAATATTTGGAACATCAACTCCCAGCGCTCGAACCTTGGAGTGCTTCGACAACGACAGGGACCAGAGGTACTCCTGGACGGAGCTGCGAGCCGCCATAGGCGTGTGAGCACATCATCGCTCGATGGCGGTGAACAGTATTGGACACCCAGCGGGGTCTGGGGTTCGGATTTCCCGACCCTTTTCTGTAATTGCTGCACTTTTTGTGAACTGAAATATTTATCATACTGATTGTGGAACAGTGGCGCTGGCATGCCCCCCCCCCCTCCCGCCCCCCTGGTCCATTCAGCACAACCTCAGCCACAAAATACAAGCTTACATTTTAAAATGAATCCATGGTTACCTGTATGCCGAATGTTCAGCGCTTATTTTAGCTAACCCCTTGGTTTATATGAATATACCATGGAAAAGAAGTGTTGTGAATAATTTTGAATCCAGTTTTCCACCTTCAACTTTCCTGCACCCAGGTTTTGTTTTTTAACCAATCTTGTCTCCTTTTTGATGTAACATTTTTGAATATTTAGCTTCTTTGGAGGCTGTAATTGTCAGTCTCTTGCAGTTTTCCTCGCCCATCGACACCACCAGGTACAACTCACCTGAACCTTATTTATAGAACCCGAGGTAGACTTTTATGAATGTTTACAAATGACTACTACAAACAGGATTTGTGAGAGGCTTCGGTTTAGTTTTTAGCCAGTTTCCTATCTTAACTGAAACACACAATTGAGCATGAGAGTGGTGACTTTTGTAAGTTAAACATAGTTTCAGACTATTTTCTGTTCATTGTGTTTTCCTCATTCATCATCTGTTAATCGCTACATTTTAATCGGGATCATACGTTAAGTCCATCTGTCCATTTATCTGTAGTGTTTTTTGTTTTTTTCTTCTCTTTTTTTGCTCTGTTTTTGCAGTTATACTAGATTTGAAGGGCTATGAACACTTTGAATCATTGAGTAAGATTTTTGAAGTGGTAATTTGAGGCATATGTAGCAATAACAAAAAGACTTAGATTATAGCTTCACTAAAAATCGCAGTAGATCTTTGGACGCAGACAGAAGGCACACCTAGCTCACAACGTGTAACAGGTAGTACAAGAAGCACTGACCATCACTCTTTACTTGATTCATTTTATTCCATTTTTATGGGCCTAATAATGGTGTCATACTTTAACATTGTTGTACTCTGTAAAAATGGTTTAAATGTATTCTCAACAAATTATCTTGTGAAGGGCGTTGGGTTGGTAAAAGTTTTCATTACCGTCTTAATCTCAACATTGTACATTTTTTAAAATAATTCTGTTGTGCTTTGCATGTTGCTTATAATGTAACATGAACAAATTATTTATAAACTTAACATAGTCAAATCCTTGTTTTTTTTTCCGCAGGACAATGGTTAGTTGTGCTCAACGTGTAACAGCTTTGGCCATCATGACAGAGATTTTGGGTCCATGCTGCTACTGTATGTGGGAGGTTTTATGAATGTGTTTTTGTGTGAGCACCAATGAATAAAAAGTTAAAAGGTTTGATTTGATGTCCGTCTGCTGTTTTAAGTCACAAACTAAGAAATCATGTCTTGCTGTGACACTCAACTGCATCACATTTAATCCAGTCGGAAATAAAGAAAAAGTACATGTGATCAAGACATATTTACAGTTGGTGGATTACCAAAAGGCTTTTACAAAATGAACCCCTCTAACATCTGTATTTCCAAGTCTTGAAGCAACAGTCAGGTGCCCATAATGAACTCTGGAAGAGCTTTTTCCTCGCTATAATAATTCCTCCTGTTAATACTGCCCTTAGTGCAAAAAAATGCATTTAAAAAATTAATCTGGAGAGATTATGAGGTTACAGCAGTCAGGGAAAAATATCAAGTGGATATCTGACACATTTACAGTCTTTTTAAATTCCCTGTTTGTGTTTCCTCTTGAGCAGTGGTGGAAGTATAGTAACAAAAAGAGACTATGGCACTCAAAAGACTGACATTGAAAAATATCTCCATAATTTGACTCGTGGACTGAAGCTTTGTATTAGCTTCAGATTAACTTTTACATACATTTTTGCACATGGGGCATTTGAAGGGGATCCTTTAACAGCCAGCAAATGACTATGACAAGAAAAAAAACTCCTTTAAATATACATTTGGGCTCCTGGCTGCTGTTTTAAGACAGACTTGTGTACCCATCCTTTAAACATAATGTACAAACATCAGATCAGTCACTGGTGGGTTTTTTTTATAGTTGAAAGTATGAAATTTATGCCAATGCCCCTTTGGCTCTCCAGTCCCGAGACAAAAGCCCCAGCAGCTCTTCTTCATTCTCCTCTTCCTCCTCCATGCTGGCATCAGTGTCCATAGGGTCATGCTTCCTGGGCAGAGGTTTGCTCTTCACCACATCTCTCTTGTCTCTCAGCAGCTCCACTCTCTTATAACACTCAATTTGTTCATCGATTTCGTCAATCTGACGTCCGAGGCGACCCTCCTCGTCGTCCTCTGCTACGATGGCCTCAGATTTTGTGTTCACTTGCCGTATCTCCTTTTGAAACTCTTCCCACTCCTTGTCCATTTGGTCTTTGGGTGCGTCCACGTTACGCACTTTGGCATCTCTCACAGGGTCGTCGAAGAAGCCCTCGGGTAGCGCCTCGGCTGTGTTTTCTTTCTTTTCTGGTGTTTTCTCCGTCGCGTCCGCTTTAAGGATGGATCCTGAGTGGGAGATGGCCGGGGTGGACGGGATGGAGCTGTCAAAGAAATCCGCTGGTAGTCCTGAAGCTTCAGTCGCCTGAGGAAGGGCGTCTGCTGCTGTCCCCGCCACTGCAGCCTCCTCTCCATCACTGTCCCCATCATACACCCCGGCTAACAGACTCAGACCTGCAGATGTTTGAGCAGCAGCTGGCTCTATCTTGCTGGGTTTCTGGAAGAAGTCTCCAGGCAGATCCGACGCAGCAGCCCGGCCTGCAGCCTGCACCGCCGGTTTCACCTTCTTCCCGTTGAGCTCCTCGTTGTCCGGTGCTTTCCTCTTCACCGGCTGACTCGGTGCTGGTGCTGGTGCCGGTGCTTGTTTCGCTCCTTTCAGCTCGGCAACTTTCTCTTTGTGCGGTTTACCGAGGACATGAGCCGGCCACAGGAGCTCCGACTTCACCTGCACGTTGCACAGGACGCAGCTGAGATGTCCCAGGCTGTTGTATTTGGCGAAAGGAGACTCAACACGCTTCTTCTCCGTCGTCTGTCTTTGTTTTTCACGCATTAATCGACGGAGCTCCTCCTGATTTACAACTTTCTTCCCCTTCTTGGAGGTCGCCATTCTTGAAAACAAGTTAGCTGCTTGCTTGGACGATAAAACGCGCGTCTCATAAAGATGACACAGGCGGAAAAACTTTATTAACAACACCAACAAACACAGTCTATGACGCTAAAGGATGTTTTCTTTTCCTAGGATGGCGAAGACATAACCCCGCCCTTCTCTGCCTCTGATTGCCTCAAACATAACCAACCCGATAAACAAAGGGAACGAGCTCTAGCCAATCAGTGGTGAAGGAGGGCGGGTCATGACTTCGCTATCCCAGGGAAAAAAAAGGCAAACAGCACAGTGAGAATTGGGAGGGGAAAAAATGAAATAAACTAATCACAAAACACAAGCATAAATAAAATAGTACAATGTAAAACAAACAATACAGAGGAGAAAAATAAATATATATAGTAAATAAGCAATATTGCAAACCATCTTAAATCATCTGGCAATGTTGTCCATTATTGTCCCAAGAGACGAGATGTCTTTTTAAAACTTTTTTGTTTTTTTTATATACTCTACAGCAGGCGTGTCAAACATACGGCCTGTGGACCAAACATTGGCCCAATGGATCTAATCCAGCCCACCAGATAACTTTGCAAAGTATGAAAATTGTAGAAAAGTAATAACATTTTTCCTGCTGCTTCAGAGGTTTTTTTCCACTAGAATACAATTCTCTGAAAAAACAATGAATATTGTCATAATATTTAAACCATTCATATAGCCTAGTTTGTGCAAAATGTTGTTAATAACGTCTGTGCAAAATAATCTGAAAAAAGGGCCATAATATGGTTGAAATTGCACAAATTTTTCTGAAGACATCCCAGGCTGTTCTTGTGTTTT
Organism: Scomber japonicus; assembly: GCF_027409825.1. Taxonomy (NCBI): domain Eukaryota; kingdom Metazoa; phylum Chordata; class Actinopteri; order Scombriformes; family Scombridae; genus Scomber; species Scomber japonicus. The sequence goes on along the minus strand of NC_070589.1, from coordinate 21,585,239 downwards.
GTAAATAGATGGGTTAGTAGCCTATAGAAAAGTTATTGCATGGTTTAATTCAAGCCCGGTTCATTGTCTGCATGCATGAGACAAAGATTTGCTCCAGAGTACTAGGTTCTTATACCTTTACAGATAGGTCAGGTATCTCCAGTAAGCATTTTAAGCAGAATGTGATACATACTTAGGGCTCTGCCAGCTATTCTGGTCTGATATTTGTCATTCGTAGACATGTTTTTCTAGACAGGGTGGCACCTTGCACATCCAAAATAAGACTGCTATACTGTTTGTAAAAATACATACTAACAATATGTTTGCCCCAAGAGACACAGCAATTGTGTCTATTAATTTCATTGTTGCTCAAAAATCAGATCATACTCTCTGTAATAGGGATCTTATAATCAATCAATCAATCAATCAATCAGTCTTTATTTGTATAGCGCCAAATCACAACAAAGTAATCTCAAGGCACTTTACACAGAGCAGGTTCTCAACTGAACTCTTCAGGTTTTAACTTTAAAGAGACCCAACATTCCCACATGAGCAACAGTGGCAAGAAAAAACTCAATTTTAATGTTAAGGAACCTCAGGCAAAACCAGGCTCAGAGTGGGCGGCCATCTGCCTCAACCGGTTGGGGTAGAGAGGAGAGAGAGGAAGGATAGGAGAGAGAAGCACAATGAAAATCAACAATGAAGCTAGTAGGTCCAGGACTGGAATCTGTCATCCGGACGTCTACAGGCCCAGATTACCTGTGAGACGAGAAAGCACAGACAACTCCGGGGGAAGAAGTTTAGGTTATTGAATGCATTAATAGTACATGAATGTTAATGGATATAGATGGATGGATAGAGAGAGGAACTCAGTGCATCATGGGAGTCCCCCAGCAATCTAAGCCTATAGCAGCAGCTAAGAGCTCTAAGAGCCCTAACTATAAGCTTTATCAAAAAGGAAAGTTTTAAGCCTACTCTTAAATGTAGGGAGGGTCTGCCCCTCGGACCAAATCTGGAAGATGGTTCCACAGGAGAGGAGCCTGATAGCTGAAGGCTCTGCCTCCCATTCTACTACTAGAAACCACAAGTAGGCCTGCATGCTGGGAGCACAGTGTTCTGGTAGGTACATAAGATACTATAAGCTCTTTGAGATATGATGGAGCCTGACCATTAAGAGCTTTGAAGGTGAAGACAAGGATTTTGAATTCTATTCTGAATTTTACGGGAAGCCAATGCAGTGAAGCCAAAATAGGAGTAATATGATCTCTCTTTCTAGTTTTTGTCAGAACACGAGCAGCTGCATTCTGGACCAGCTGGAGAGTCTTTAGAGACTTGTTAGGACAGCCTGATAATAATGAATTACAGTAGTCCAGCCTAGAAGTAACAAATGCATGGACTAGTTTTTTAGCATCATTTTGAGACAGGATATGTCTATTTTTTGCAATATTACACAGATGAAAGAAGGCAGTCCTTATAACTCTACAATATTAAAATTTGAGTCCAAATATATTACTTAAATACAGAAAACTGAGTACAGAATGGAAGGATTAAAGGACTGAACCTCCTTTTTGCTGGAACATCAAGGGGAAACAACTCGCATTCAAAGTATCGGAGGTTAAATAATATCGCGAGACTTGCTGCTGCTAATATGTTAGCTCAGCTGGCTAGCACCGACCCGTCCGCCTGAACATTTGCCGCAAAGCAAACGGAATCGGTACCTAAACGCAACGCAGCGTAGCGTATACCTAAGAAACGGTGGATGAGACAACGATGATGTAGCCGCTGCCTATTCGTTTTCATTCACAGTTGTACGTTTATTTAGTGCGTGTGTGTTTGTCTCTCTCTTTGTGTGTGTTTTTATGTTAAGCTTTATTTTGTGTGTTTTCAATACCGCACCCACCATGTTCATTTTTTATTGTGGGCTAACAAGCTAACCGTCTGCTGGGAGCTAATGTTTGCACTGGAGCTTAGCAGCATCAGCAGCAGGTGTAACGTTATTTGAACACCAGAGAGCAAACTGTTACTAGAGCTGCGATTTGTGTGCCATTGTTGAGCACCGTTATAGCTTGACTTTAACACCAAAATTTGCGGATATTGCATGTGATTTGTAGCCACATCTTTCACCCTTCTTGTAGCCTGGTAACGCGTTGGCCTGGTAACGTAAGTGTAGTTCATCATGACAGGCGAGAAGATACGCACCATGCGAAAGGACCACAACAAACCCAACAAAAATGAAGATATTATGGACACGTACGATGAAACTTCAAACGGGACTATCCCTAACGGTACCAGTAACCATTTTAAATTCAACAAGGCTTTCCAGAAATCAGTCAAAGCCTCGGTACTGCAACAGCAGCTCAACGCGAACAACATCAATGGTAATTCATCCTCAGTGGGCACCATTGTTAATGATGACAACAAGAATCCGATCATCCTGACTAATAATGAGGACTTGGAGTTTCCTGTTCACGAGTGCGTGTTCAAAGCTGATGTGAGGCGGCTCTCCTCTCTCATCAGGACCCATAGCATCTCCCAAAAAGATGTGCACGGTAAGTACCCTGCTATAATTATATTAATATTTGTTTTTAATTATTATAATGATTTATATGCACTCTTTTCTAACGTGTCTCTTTTTTTTAGGGAACACACCTCTTCACCTAGCTGTGATGATGGGCCACAAAGGTAAAGCTTTTTCTTTCTTTCTTTCTTTCTTTCTTTCTTTAATTTATAGACATTATTCACATTTTAGATACAGAAACCAAAAAGAGCAAAACAAAACAAAAAACAAATACCAAACACAGAAAAATGGAAACAAATATCAGGTCCAAGGCAAGCTTGCTTAATTAAAAAAACAACAACAAAAAGCAAAACATACATGATAGATATAATAATTATAAATAGTAATATTTGCTACAGTTTTTCTCCCAAATCTTTTTGGAGTCGTATGGAATAAGTAATTTGTTCTAAAACATGTAAATGTTTAACAATATTAACAAAAATATAACAGATATAGCTTGGCAGTTTTTCTGGAGCCAGTATTTTGTGATGGCCTTTTTGCTTGTTGCTAGTAAGACCTTTAGAAGATAAGTGTGATTTTTACTCAGTCCTTCCAGACAAAGATAAAGCTTAACAATAAAATAATAATAATGATAATGCATTTAATTTGTAATGCACTTTTAATACACAGTGAATCTCAAAGGGCGGCAGTGTTAAAACATATAACAAAGAAAATAGCAAGAGTAAAGATGAAAAAGTTAATGAATGTTATTAGCCTGTTTTAAAGAGTCTGTGGTCTGTGCTGTTGCAGAGCTTGGTGCCCAAAAAGCTACAACTAAATATTATTTTCATTATCGATTAATCTGTAATTCTTCTTCTCGATGAATCAATTAATTGTTTGGTCCTTAAAATGTCCACACACAAAAAAAGATGAAAAAATATTTCTCAAAGTGCAATGTGACATCCTCAAATATCCACACGACCACACCCAAAGATAGTATATTTGATTATTCGTTACTGTTACAGAAGAATAAAGAAACTAGAAAATATTCACATTTGAGAAGATGTGATGAGAGAAATTGAAAGTCTTCTTTTTAAAACGATAAATAGTTGGCAATTTATGTAAAGTATTAAAATGTATTGAACTTGCTTTTCATTCTCAGTAGCCCATTGTCATACACACAAGATTAACCAAAATACACAAAAGGCTCCCGAGTCATTTTTAATCTACCAATCTCTGTTTGAATCCAGGAAATTGCACTAAATCTCCTGTGCTCTGTGGCCTTGCATCTGTCCTAATGTGGCTTTATTGAGCAGTCTTTGGCACCCTCATTAAAGGCCCATTTTACAGCACTGTCAGCACAGTTCTTTTTTTGTTAGTTTTGTTTATTTGTTTTGTTTTTGAGGTAGCTTCCATACCCCTGCTACACTCAGTATGTCTTATCTGACCTCTAAGAGTGCAGAATAGTGCATTCATGTCAACTTTATTTCAGGGGCAAAATCACAAATAACAAATTTGCCTCAGAGGGTTTTACAAAGTGTACAGCACGCATGAAAAAACAGCTCCTCCGCAGGAAAGACGTAGTAGTTCCTGATATCATTGTTGATGATTAATAATGAGTACTACAAAATATGCATAATGAAGGTTAGACTTAGGGGTAACATGAAGCTTAGTAGTCAAAGTTAATACTGAAATCTTGAAATTCACTGTTTATATTTGGCATGACTGTTTAAAACCATGAAATGACAGTAAAGTGGGGACAGTACAGTAAACAGACAATAATGTAGACTTAATTACATTTGTGTTTACGAGATATATATTTGTGTGTGTGTTTTTTCCTTCAGAGTGTGCCCTCCTGCTTCTGGCCCATAATGCACCTGTAAAGATAAAGAACGCACAGGGATGGAGTCCTCTAGCTGAAGCCATCAGCTACGGAGACAGACAGATGAGTAAGTTATGTGAACAGAGCTCTCAGTTACCGCCTTGGTTTTCATATTTTAATGTATTTATGGCACCTGGCACTCGCACACCCTCACATTTGAACATTTAAATCCGACACCGCCTGTTTTAATTGTCCCATTTATTTAGAACGATGTCCACTTAAATCCATATTCGTGGACTACTTGGTCATTCTGACACCTTTAATGGCTTTCTATATGAATGCTCATGTTGTAGCTGCGTTTGTCAATGTCAGCGTGTTTATTTGTTTTGCTGACCGACTCAAAAATAGATTTCGGGATGAGAAAAGGAAGTTGAAATATTTATGTGACGCTCTCCGGTTTAATAAAGTGGATTAGATAATCTCATTGCAAATATTTATCTCCCAGAGTCCTGGAGTTTCTGATATTAGGTGAACAAATCGGTTTAACTGGCCTCAGCTGGAGTCCAGTGAAGCTGCAGAGAACATCTTAAGATACAAGAAAGAATTACAACATCTTACTTACATTATAATTATTAGCATAATTAACCAGTTAATCTGTGTTATGGTTAATTCTTCTGTCACTGCATTCAAATCAAGGAGACTAAATGTTTTTCAGTGTTTGAGCGTCGAGTGTTTGAACGACTGACTTCTTTATGGGTCATTTAACTGTTTAAAGATTGCGACTGCAGTCTGAATGTCGGTCCAGCTAAAGAGCTAAAGGTGGGGGATTTTCTCTGAGCGCTCGTCATCCAGATGGGTTGGAACGGAGCCTGAATGATGGCTTAGTGTTAGGAAGCCCAGAGCTTACAGCCTGGTCACTACCCTGCTTAATGATGCTGCTGCTTTTAGATCTGACATCCTGTGAAAAGAGACAAATGACATGTGAAAAGCAGCAGCTAATGGCTTTGGGATGAATTCACTGCTCTGTTCTTTTTCCTGGTGCTGTGTTAATTTTGTATAGACCAGTGAAGATAAAAGAGAAGATGAAGGCCAGGCTGAGAACCTCTGTGCTACTGAAGGGGCCGCTGAATAATTTACAGGGTCTCAAGTTTTTTTGTGACGAAGCTGAGCTGGCTCATTTCTGTTGTCGCTGTGTAGATAACCTCGCTGCAAATCGTCAGCATCCACATCTTAAACAGCCTGTGAGGCAGTTTGAAAAATGACCCTCAACCTTGTTAGTATGCATGTCGACTTTCCATCCCTGCTGTGGCAGGCCGGCTTGGGACCGGGACCAGGAGTTTCGCTTTGAGAAGGTCACATCACTCACAAGGGTGAAGGGGGGAGACGGGGGAGGCAAAGAGGGGGGCTGGGCACATTAACATCATCAACAAGGACATGCAAAGAAAGTCAAACTCGAGTGATGTGGTGTATTTAGATTTAGGTCTTTGGTTAAATGAAAAGCAGCTTTTAGCGAAGGGGACAAGTGGAGACTAACGTGTGCTTAATACCAAACATGTGGGTCACAGTTTTTCACGAATCACTGCAGTCATGTCATCAGTCATCATCACCTCTCGCTTTAACACATGTGAGCGTTGTGTCAGCAGCTTTCTCGCTGGGTCATCTCCGTGTGCAGTGACGAGTGCAGCAAGCGCCTTGTCAGCACTCCACAGTCCAGTCCACTCTCAGTCCAGTATTTCCCCCAGGTCAAGTTAACCAGGATGCATCTGAGATACATTATATTCATATTTTATCAGGGCTGCACAGCAACACATCCAGGACGACTGAAGTGGTCAGTAGATATGCGAGAGAGCGGGCTGTACTCCATGGGAGCAGTGGGTTGTGTCATCTGATCTAGTCCCTGCTGCACTAATGCATGTAATATGAAATATGTTCCCTCTGAACAGGAATTAGCTGGAGCTTTACTGTATATCTCCAACACTGGTGCAGCATCGAACTGGCTGTTAGATTTGTGGCTTCTATGTGGAGGGTTTCTGGTGGACAGGCAAAAAAAAAAAGAAGAAATACATGAATAAGACTCATCTCTCCCTCAATATGATGCAACATCGGACATTGCAGGGAAAGAAACCCGACTGATACTGATCTTTTTTTAGGTTTATAATGATGGAAAAAAAATATCATGGTGATAAAGTGGCCAATATTCATTTAAAATCTCACACTTAACATAAAGAAACACTGGTGGTAAAGAATCCTTCAGTTAGATGTTTTTTTAATTATGTTTTGTGGGAATTTTTGCCTTTTATTTGATAGTAGATGGCATAGAGGCCGACAGGAAACAGGGAGAGAGAGAGGGGAATGACATGAAGCAAAGGTCCCTGATTGGAGTCAAACCAGGGACACTGCAACTATGTGGCATGTGCAGGAACCACTCAGCAACCAAAACGCTCCCCAAATTTTATAATTAAAGAATTATGATCAAGTGAAATTCTACAGTTAAAAACTAAACTTGTCAGTGCACTTCGGTGGAAAAACTAGCTCAGCCGATAATCTAGTTCACGAGCCAAATTCTCTTAACACGACCATATGCTGATGTAAGAACTGGACCGCACACTTAATGACAGTGGATCTTCCAGATGTGAATGTGTGTAACCGAGTTGATTCTTTCTCATCCTCTCTCTTTTTTTTTTCTTCCTCAGTCACAGCCATACTGCGGAAGTTAAAGCAGCAGTCCAGGGAGAGCGTGGAGGATAAGAGGCCAAAATTACTGAAAGCTCTTAGGGAGGTGAGAATCACACTTACTCCACTCCCACAGATGCTGATACCACACCAAACGTTTGCTCCGTTGTGTTAAAATCTCCTCAGGCTTTGATTTGCATAAATTACAACTGCCTGTCCTTGAATATGCGTAATAACTGCTGAAATGTATAATTAGAAATCTTCACTGTGGTGTACTCTTTTCCTCCAGTAGCATGTGTGTTTGCTTCTCTGCAGCTTGGTGACTTTTATCTGGAGCTGCACTGGGATTTTCAGAGCTGGGGTGAGTTTTAATTCATGACATAAACCAAACATGGGTGAATGTTGTATTCTCACACATTTTTGAAGCATCGTAGCTGTTCAGAGCTTAAATTTTAAATCATTTTGCTGATTTGTTGTTGTTTGGTTCAACTGTTGCTTTACCTAAAGACTCAATTTAATTAAATCAGTCAAAAACTTACAGCAGCCAAAGTCATTCACACTCTTCTCTGTATTGTAGTGCCTTTGTTGTCGCGGATGCTGCCATCTGATGCTTGTAAAATCTACAAGCAGGGCATCAACATTAGGTAAGACATCAAATATTAGTCGAAGGCTGTTGCTGCACCTGTGAGAGGATGTGTTTCACAGAGTGCTTAAATCAGAAAATGTTACAAAATTCAGGTCATGGACTTCTTTTAGATATAAAAAGTAGGACATAATCTTCACATATAGTCTCCTCTCTCCTAATTTAGACTTGACACCACTCTCATAGACTTCACTGATATGAAATGTCAGCGTGGAGATCTTAGCTTCATTTTCAACGGCGAAGCTGCTCCCTCGCAGTCCTTTGTGGTTCTGGACAACGAAGCAAAAGTGTACCAAAGAATACACCATGAGGTGAGCAAGCAGTATCGTTAGACGTCTGTTTCATGTTATATAAATAGAAATAGGACGACCTAACTTTCCCTGTTGTGCCTGAAGGAGTCAGAAATGGAGACTGAAGAAGAGGTGGATATTCTGATGAGCAGCGACGTCTACTCCGCAACTCTGTCCACAAAGTCAATCTCTTTCTCCCGCAGTCAGATCGGCTGGCTTTTCAGAGAGGATAAAACAGTAAGTTTTATGTTGTAATTATGATGAGCACAAAGAGATGTAGTCTGGTGTCTGCATGACACATTTCACATAAGTTAGCCACATATATATAAAAAAAAAAGTGGACAGTAAAATGTTTTTAAAGTACCAGTCAAAAGTTTGCACACACTTTCTCTTTCAAGTGAATGGAAAAGTGTGTCTAAACTTTTGACTGGTACTGTACATAAATTCCTATATAAAAGTTGAATAAAGTGGGTGGAGGAAAATACATAAAATTAAAAGACGAAAGGAAATATAAAGAATTGGTTCACAAAAGTTACAATAAGAAAACCTTTACTGTTAAGCTGCTGTATTAAAGATATATTTTAAAAGCCAGTTCACAGGCTTTTGATTGTTTATTCCACATTGTTGTTCCTACGACAACACTCAAAGCAAGTGAACTTCTGCTATACAATTTAACGTCCCAAAAAATAATGCGAATGAGGCCTGGTTGTTAATAGCAGTGGTTCCCAACCATTTTTAATGTAGTACCATCTAAAATAAACTTAAGTTAATTTCTTTCCCTCTCCTGAGTCCTGAGGGTGTAAAAGCCCGTAGATCTGCAGCAATTAGTCGATGATTGATGGAAAAATTATGGGCAACTATTTTGATAATCAATGCATTGCTGAAGATTTGCTGTTTTTTCTTCAACATTATAAAACATAATTTTAAACACTTCAGGTTCTGGACTGTCGGCCATACAATAAAAATGAATTGAAGGCGTCACAGAGGGCTATAAGAAACTGTGAATGGTCTATCAGATGCAAAACAATGAATCGAGAAGATAATCAGCAGAGTAATTCATAACTAAAATTACCATTTTTGCAGCAGTAGTATCCAATACTTCACTGACAATCAGATCTCAGAGAAAAGAAACTTGCTATTGTATGTGTTGCGTCTTCTTTCTTGTCCCAAGTCCCCTATAGTGTAAAGAAAAGACCCATCATATTTCTCTGTATGGCCTCTGCAGCACAGTCAGTGTTTTTGAAGTGTTTTCTTGCTCTATGAATCTGAAAGGCCTGTGCCTACATTCAGTGGTTTTATAAACTCAAGCAGAGATTTCACTCTTTGTGGGGATGAGAGAATTTTTAGTCTTCTGAAAAGAGTCAGTATTGTCCTGCCCTCAGGCTACTGCTCACTGTATTTGAAGGATTCAGCAGTGGGATTGAAAGTCAACGGGTAACTCTTGATTGAAATTGTACCATCTGCTTGTTTTATTTGTCTTTTTCCTCTATAGGAGAGAGTCGGAAACTTCCTGGCTGACTTCTATTCAGTCAACGGTCTGATGCTGGAGTCAAGAAAACGGCGAGAACACCTAAGTGAAGAAGATATCCTGAGGAACAAAGCAATCATGGAAAGCTTAAGTAAAGGAGGCAGCATCAGCGAACAAAACTTTGAGGTGAGCTGAAAGGAATTCAACATGTAAAGATGCTCTAATGACTGCGATTACACCACTGACTGATATTTTCTCTCTCGTAGCCTGTGAGAAGGCAGTCTCTCACAGCTCCAGCCCCAAACACAATTTCTTGGGAAGAATACATCACCGCAGAGCACGGAAAGTACGCATCTACTGTGTCTTTTTTTACAATTTCATCAGTCCTCATTATAATTTATTCAGGGCTGTTACAAGAAATTCTTTATAAATTCTTAATCTGAAGTCCTCGTGAACCAATGAGGATCATGAAAAGCAACGTCTTTGTGTGTTTGTCTGTCTCTCCCCTCCTTCAGGCCACCTCATCTTGGGAGAGAGCTCGTGTGCAAGGAAAGCAAGAAGAACTTCAAAGCCACCGTAGCCATGAGCCAGGATTTTCCTCTAGGCATCGAGTCGTAAGTACATCCCTTCCTCCTTAGATCTATTTACAAAGCTTTCTGCACAGATTGATCTTGGGTGAATACACTTGGGTACACATGGAATATTAGAAGAAGGGGGGCGGTGTAGAGATGAAATGATTCGTATCAGATAATTGGGCCAGGTAGACTCAAAAGCTTCTCTGATTGTGTGTGACAGCTGCCAATTAGATGCTAACAAAATCAGCTGCTTCTCCATACAAGAAAAAAAAACAAAACCGTTTTGCATAATTGTTTAACTCGATAAGGCCACCACGTTATTTCTATGTCATGTTTAACGCATGCATCTGCAAACTTGCTGCATTTGTGTTGAAGTTCTCCTTGATCTGCTTCTCCTGGATTGAACCTCATTTGTGAATTTCTTTGCCCAAGTGAATAACTATTTTTGAGGCTGATAATTGAGCTGCAACCATTAGTCGATTAGTTCATGAACAGAAGATTACGTGGAAACTATTTTGATAATTGAATAATCAGCTACGCATTCTTTCAACCAAAAATACCAAACATTTGTTGATTCCAGGCTCTCAAATTTGAGAATATGTTGCATTTCTTGGTCTGACATTACTGTAGCTTTAATATTTAAGACATATGACATCACCTTGCACTCTAGAATGTTTTGATTAGTGTTTTTCAACGTTTTCCTATGTTTACTGACCCAATAATTCATCATTTAATTGTTAAAATAATTGCCAGATTAATCTATAATAAAAAATAATCATTAGTTATATATCCATAAACACATATATTATAGAAGAACTCCATTTGGCTTATTAAATAAACTGTGACTAGTATTTTACAGTGAGATATTTAAACTGGTCAGTCCTCTCTGGTGGACATACTCTGTGACGGTGACACACGGTGAGGTCATTATTGTAAATTTGGATCCTGATTAGTTGTTACCATGACAACAGCTACTCCTCCGGTGGTCCAAAAGTAATTTCCTGATACAGATGAATCTGCAATAACCTAATATTGGCGGATGTTTATGGATAATTGATTTGTTTTGTATTTGTCATACATACACATACAGACAATGGCAGTGAGTCGTTTCCCCGGTAACAGACTGAGTAGAAAAAGAGCTTTGACTCAAACATGATGTGTTTGTTTTTTATTTATGATGTAACATGTTACAGCACGGTACAATATTTCCATGACATAAAACAAATGGCTTTTTCTCCTTTTCTGAATGAACCTTACCAGAGAAAATAAAACCTCCTCCTTTATTAAGATAATGGATTTTAAATGGGATTTTGTGCTTATGTAATGTTAAAAAATGCTGTAGAGAAACTATTTTATTTTGTAAGATGATGTACACAGACATACATGTTGCATCTCCTTAAAGAGTCGCAAGCTAAAAAAAACTTGTGCAACACTGAGTTATTCCTCATGATTGTTCCATACTAGTTTAGTCTGATTCAGCTACCCGAGAAGAAGTACAGTAGGGCCCTAACCCTCACCTTTTTTTTTTTTTCTTCACTCAAGATCTCAAATTGCAGTCGCATTTAATCACTTCATTGTTGTTGTTCAGATTTGCGAGGTCGTCCGTACCTGACAGGAAATGTTGGCGAAGAAAAGCTGTGAAACACACAATGTACTGATTCACTCTCCTCCGCCTCCAGGTTACTAAATGTGTTGGAGGTCATCGCCCCGTTCAAGCACTTCAACAAACTCCGAGAGTTTGTTCAGATGAAGCTTCCGCCCGGGTTTCCAGTCAAACTCGGTACGTGTGTGTCAACCTACCGCTGTGCTCCTGTGAGCTTGAGGGGGGAACGATCTCAAAATAACCTTTTTATTCTGTTTTCTCCCTCGCAGACATCCCCGTCTTCCCCACCATCACAGCAACTGTCACCTTTCAGGAATTCCGCTACGACGACTTTGAAGAGTCTATTTTCTTCATCCCCGCTGAATACAAAGAAGATCCTAGCCGCTTTCCCGACCTCTGACCTGTAAACACAACTTACACACAGGAAATGACCAGCGAATATGTTTAGGGAAACATGAGGAATCAAGTGTTGTTTTACTCCTATTAATATATATTATCTGATTAAAAAAGAAAAAGGAAAAAAAAGGGAACTGGTCTTATAGATCAGTTATTGTTCATTATGCTGATGGATCCAAAGCAAATCAATGCAAGCAGATGTTACAGAGTGCCATCTCACACATAGATGCGTACCGGCAGTCGTTTTTTTGTGAAATGAGTGATAGCTTTCATTGTACTCGCTGTTCGCCAGCTGAGAAGTTTAAATCTGTGCTGCTGTTCTCTCCCATGAAAGCTGTCAGACGACACAGCCTGGACTCGTCATTGTCACAATTTTAATGACTATATCTACTCTCTCCCCTCATCTCAAAGGACTGATGACTGACTTCTCATTCTCAAAACTGCTATGACATCGTCATCTGTAAATAATTCACCTTCTCATCTGTACTTCATAACAAAAAGAATCACAAATATTGCTATATCCTTAAACTGAGCTTAATATTCATTTATAAATTATGTATTATATAAATATACATATATATATAAACTCATGGAGTAACACTGTGTAGCAATACATTTCCAGTACTTAAGAATGTTTTTAACCAGCTGGGAGAAGGTTTAGCATAAAACACATTCTTAACAGTTCGTATATTCAAGCCTTTCCCCGGTTCAGGACGCAACCTCCTGTATTTTCAGGTTAGCTCATGTTACCTCTCGGCCGTCTCCATGTTTGTCGTGATAGTATGAATTCTGTGCTCGGTGTGAGTGAATAATTGTACTGTATCGAGGATTGTTGTATGTACGTTTGTGTGTGGGAGAACCCAGGTGGGATATCAGGGAAACTGTTCTTAGTTTAATACTGCACTGATATTAAGTATATTTAAGGCATGCTATGGCTGTGTTGGCCTGTTGGATCTCATGCATCTTTAAGCTATATTCTCTGAACATTTGTTACATTACCTGCAGACTTATTGGTATTTAGATTAAGGAAGAACTGAAAAATTCTAACACTAACACTTTGAAACACCTTTTTAGTGCTTATTAAATCTCTCCTTAATAGTAGTCTGCATATAATTTTCCTTTGTTTTTTTTCTTTTTTGTTTTTGTGGGGTTTTTTTTGTTTTTTTGTTTTTTTTACAACGGAGAGTGAACTAAGCTGTGAAGTTGATATTGCTGGATATCCCAAAACTGTCCAGAGGAGAAATAATCTGATCTGTTGAGTTGTCTCTGGCTTCAGCTAATATGTACTGCAACCATACCTACTTCACATCCCTTTAAATAAAGCACCAGCATCATGTTTCAAATGACTTTGTGTAAGTATAATTCAAAGACACCGTTCTACACCAGGCCTCCAGGTGGATGATATGACAATGTGTATCGTAATACGAGCCGACGGAAAGTTGTTAACTATCAGATATTTTGCCATACTGTTTAATTGTGTAGCTGTACCACTGACATGCTCAGAGTTTATTTTGTAGGCAATGTTACAAATAAATGAGCAGCCTGCCTAGTCATGACTGCTTAATGGCTATATTGGATTTTTTATGACTTTGCATAAATGTAATGAAGTACCTTGCCAGATCTTAAAGGTCTGGATTGCTCAAAAAACACCATGATGGGGATTTTATGTGTTTTTTCCCACCATGCTTCCAAATGCTTAAGGTTCAATCAATGGTATTAAATTTGTTCTCCCATCAAAAACCTTGCAATAGTGTTTATCATTGTTGGAGAAGGATTTAAATCTTTTACTTGAGTTTAATTTAGTAAAAGTCCTGCACTGAAAATACATAATGTAATACCAGATACATGCTTCTCATTAAACAGAATAATCCCTGTGATACTAAATGTATTTGTGATTATTTCTCTATTAATGTGTAGATAAAAAGAAGCTGTTTATCATGTTAACAATTTGAGTATAATCTGGATCAATGCATATTTTACTAAATGATAAAATATAAAATTACTGCATATCACCACACAACCATGAATTCAAGTCTTGCTTCTCCAAATTGTTTTTATTATATAAAAGAAATCCTTGATAAAACAATCAACACTTTCAAATAAGAAGAAGCAAAAGCAATATCTTTAGATAAGGTGAGAAAGAGGCCTGAGCAACACGTCACAATACACAACAAAAATGTAAAGATACAATATATGTGAAGAAATGACAACACAAGTTCAAGAGAAACAAAGCAAAGCGAGTCTACTTCTGGTTTCAACCGATTACATTTGTAAAGAAAACACCACAAACTGAGAGGAACACAATATGTCAGGAAAACTCGAGGCAAAAATGACTTAATAATTCTGCAGGAAATGGCTCTTCTGTGCAGGGAAAAAAAAAAAAACTAAACATTGAGCACACTTTTCACATTTCAGATTAACCCCAGTGCGGGTGAAAAAGTCGTAACACGTTCACAAATGAAAGAGATCATGTGGGACGAAGCGGGACGGCGCACTCAGTCGCTGACGTCCATGTCTTCTTCATGGCGATCGTCAGCGCCGTTCACTTTAGAGTGCTTCCTGTGCCGCGACGTGCCGTTACCTTCTACAGACCGAGGCGACAGAGCGGAGTCGTCTGAATCCTTCCTGTCCTCCCCGTCCTTCTCGCTGTCGTAGCCTTGTTCTTCTTCATCGTAGTCCCTCGTGATCTGTGCAAGGAAACAAGTGGATGCAACATTTTAAAGCACTGGTAAATCACAGCAGCAGAGCTCGTGGTGCATAAAGCAGCTGCCGACCTTTACATCGCCTTTCTCTCCATCCGATTTCCTCTCCCGCTCCCGCTCTCGTTCTTTGTCTTTACTTTTCATTTTCTTGCTGATGGAGCGCTCGGGTTCATCTCGACCACGCTCCTTATCGCTCCTGCGGTCCCGGTCTTTTTCCTTGTCCCTTTTCTTCTCCTTCTTGTGCCTGGAACAGAGTGGAGAGAATAGAGCTATTGTTTTTTTGTCTTCATGATCTAGAAAATAGGAATTAGCCACAAATATTTCACTTCAGCACACTCATACCTGCTGTTCACCTGAATAATAAACTGCACTGGGCTGTCAAATTCACTATATAAGAAAAGACAGAGCAGACTATCTGCTGCAGAGACTCAAGTCTTTGGGAGAGCAGAGCGCACTCCTGATGACCTTTTATGACTCTGGGGGAGCAGCTCTCGACTGCTGACAGGAAGAAACTTAACAGAGTGCTTAAGAAAGCCAGCTCCGTCGTGGGATGCCTCCCTCGACCCGGTGGAGGTGGTGGGAGAACTGAGAATGATGGCTGAACTATCCTCCCTGATGCAGAACACGTCCCGCCCCGTGCAGGACGGCACTGGGCAGCTCCTTCAGCAGCAGGCTGCTTCACCCGCAGTGTGTGAAAGATACTGTAGGTCCTTCCTGCTGCTGTCAGACTTTATAATGAGCACTGCTCCCAGTAGACCACACACACACACACAGCAAAACTGACAAATTCACTCAAGCAATATCAATAAAAATTAAACTGAGCAATATTAATGTTTCATATATGCAATAATGTGAATTCAAACCACTGAGTCTACTGATGTATTTATCATATCTTGCTTTATCACTGATGCTTCTTGTTCTTGATATGGCGCTATCGCCTTTGTTGTTGTAACGCTGCTAATTTCCCCGCTGTGGGATTAGCATAAAAGAAAGAAGAAAGTCTGCACACTGTCGCTCCCTTTACAAACACTGGTTTAATGTGATAACCAGGTGAGTGACGTTTCGAGCTGAACTGACTCCCACTGTGGGTTTAGTAAAGGATTATCTAATCTTATCTAACCTTCGAGGAGATGGAGACCTGGAAATTCTCCTTTTTGGGGACTTCTTAGGAGATCGGCTGCTGCTGCGACTTCTCCTGCGTCTCCTGTGTGACACAACAGCAAAAAAAAAAAAAAAGAGAAGTTAATACCCTCACTTGAAAAAAACAGCTCTGGGAAGTTACAGTATAAAAGCTTGTGTGTGTCCATTTAACTGAATTCCAACAAAGCACCCGACTTTACTCACCGGCTCACGCTGCGTGACCTCCTGGTGGTGCTGTAGCTTTTAGGTGGCGTTTTGGATCTTCTTCTCCCCGAGTCGTCTTTCTTTCTATCTCTGTGAATAAATTGAATGTCTTAAATTTAGACATGCTCCATCCTCAACTATTAATCCCTTAAAAGGAGGCTTAAAAAGCAGCCTTTGAGATGGTTAACTCACCTGGATCTGCTTTTCGATCGTCTGCTTCGTTCTCTGGAGTGGGTCCGTCTCCTGCGTGGGCTTTTGGAGCGCCTCCTGCTTCTCGAGGTCGATCGTCGCCTCGATCTGCTCCTGGTTCTCCTGCAAACAAACATTCACAGACTATTTAACTTCATCCTAAAACATACAAAAATCTTGTCCATTTCACAAGTTTAACAGTAGTTCACCTGTGTCTTGAATGTGATCTGGACCTCCTTCTTCTGGATCTGGACCGGGAGCGCTTCTTTTTGCTCTCCTTATCTGCAGGAGAGCAGAAGCAGATATAGATTAGTATTCATAGGTGCAATATAACGTGTTCAAAATAAGATGATGTTAATTATCACTGATCAACATCGCAATGCGGAGAAAACATCCTCTAAACGTTTGAGAACTCACTTCCAGGTTCAATAGCGGCAGAAATGAGCGACTGGGCCTCTCGAACTCTCTTCATGGCCTCTTCAATTTCTTTATTAGATGCGTCGGCCTTCAAGCTTTGATTCAGATTTAATCCTGCAGCCAAGGGATTCAGTCTAAACAAAGCAATATTAATTAGTTGAGTCATTATTACAACAAACATGCTCACACATCTATTTCTTTCCCCTGGTGTTAAACCTGCATTCACAACTTTCAGGGCACAGATGAGCTTCTTCATACTGACTTACTTTGGATCTGTCATGAGCTTTAACAGCTGATCAGCAGCCTGTAAAGAGACAAACAAATGGGAAAGGTTTGTTTGATGAAATCAGGGGGGTAGGATTGGGTAGGGACGGTAGGGACACATCCCTACCAATATCCAACCACTACTGTGTAGTCCCTATCGAAACACCCGCTGTCCGTAGTGTTTAGGCAATGATTATGGTACGCAAAGAGTTAACAGTCGACCTCTCACCTGGGGATTCATGGAGGGTCCTGGGAATCCAAATGCAGCCATTGCATCCATGTTTGGACCACCGAAGGGGTTTGCTCCAATCTGAAATTACACACACACACACACACACACACACACACACACACACACACACACACACACACACACACACACACACACACACACACACACACACACACACACACACACACACACAGTACTTGTATTATGCCAGCCTATTGTTGAGACTTAGATTAGAGTATCATTATCTCCACATTTTGATAGATGATGACAACGTGGCCATCTTTAACCATTTATTTGCTAATCGCTTTCAAACAAAAGATAACATGGCCTACCAACAACTGTCAATTTTCAAGCTTGAAAACTGCCACTTTTGTTACATTAATTTCCCCCCACTAACTGCCATGCTCACTTTAGACCTCTAAGAAGGAAACCAAACTCAAAAATTAACTCTGACTTTGAAGCCAACATGGATGAGGAGGCCTTTCAGTGCCTAGGAAAGAATAACTACAATCTCTGTGACAACTGGGCAAACTCCTTCTGCTGATGAAGCTCATTTCATATGATCGCTGCTAAATTATTTTTAAATGAAATTGCAAAAATAACAATCTGATATCTGACAGAGAACTGGTACCAAACAGTGAGTATGAGATCTTACAGTTGGATTGGGGATGGGGTTGGGTGTTGGAAGAAGTCCTCCCCCTGGCAGAATTCCTGCAACAGCATTTGCTGGCGCCAACAGTGACAAAGCTTTCGCCTCATCTGGAATAGATCCTATAGGGAAATAAAAACAGGCATTAGGAGAGAACGACATCTTCTCACGCATCAACTATAGAGAAGACATTTTTGGAAAAGGACAAAAAAAGTCTTCACACTGCATTTCTTCAAATTAGGTTCAAAATGGTTACCTTATAGATCTTTAGAAGACTTCCCTTAATTCAACATAATAATTGCAGTGACATAACTATTGCTGGAATAAATCACACTACTCCAATGAACACTGCCAAGAATATATCACCTGAACGTGTTTTTTAAGTCATGAACCAAACGTTAGCAAGCACAGCTGCTTCTCCAGTTGGGTGTGCCCTCAATTTTCATATAGACGTTTACTGAAACAAGCGACTCACGTTGGCGGCTTCGCTACTAAAAGCACACAGAGAAAAATCGAGATACAAACAAAGAGAAATTTAGGGATTTGGCAAGAACACTATACAAGCCATCAGTGTCTACTTACCAAAAACACATATCAGAGGATATAGTGGAAAATACTAAATGACAATAGCAGAGTTCAGGGTAGGTAGTGTGTCTGCTGTACATCATTATTCTAGTATCCTTACCTGTCACTGCATCAATTAACCAAACCTAGGCAAAGGATGATTGGTTTGATTAATTTGAGCTACCACAGTCAAATAAAAAACTCTATTTTTATATGTAAAATTCCTCTGATTTCATTTTTTTTTTTTTTTTTAAATGGGCCAAAATGAATAAATAAAGACCTCATAATCATCTCATAGAAAAACCAACCCCAAAAACAACTTTCACAAAAAGACATAACCAAAATTTGGACACACAACAATGACAACATGTAAATAAAAGAGCACACTGGAGAGAGAAATTTCTGCAGGAGACAAAACTGTTGGATGGTATTTTCAGCAGGGCCTGGTATACAGGACTGGCTGAGCCAGGAAAAAGAACTGTAAAACACAACAACAAAAGAAAACCACTGTTAAAGAGAATACTGTACCAACATTGTGTCATGTCGGGTGGGCATCTTAGACAACTTAAGACGAGATGTAGTATGACTATTATATAATATAACCAATCATTGACTCAGGTTCCCCTTGTTAATACCCAAATTATTATAAATTAATCAATAAACATCCAGTCTTTTTGTGTAACCTATGGCCACCAGACCAAAATAACTTACTGCCTTTCAAATTTATTTCGTAGTGCCACCTATGGAAATCAAAGACTGAACTATATCAGGTTTGGCTGCACAGACAAAACATGTTGGAATAAATCATTGTTTGTTTTGTTTCTTTCATGGGATTTTTTGACATTAAATATATATTTATGACTTTGACAGCCTTGTTCTTTGAGAAACAACACTTAAACCATCAAGTGAAGTGGCTAAGAAGTGTTTACGAGTGTGGCAAAAGAGTGCAGGATGAGCATTCTTTCAGGTTATGCCCCCAGTATCTGACCTTCATACTCTTAACTAAACCACCTAGAAAGGATCAAATTAGGCAGAAGAAAAGAGAAAAAGAGAAGGCAGAGAAAGAATAGAGGACACAAAAAGAGAGGGGTGGGGCTTGAATGCTTCCTGGCCTTTGCATATGTCTACAATCCCCTGTTGGCAGGCAGAGGACCACTTTCAGCCATCAACGAGGGGGCTGCTTTTGCCTTCTTCACTACAAAAACCACACACACACACACACATACACACACACACACAAATAACAGAGAGAAGTTTAACAGAGGATAGTCCAATATGGGGGAGAAAATAAAATGCATATGGTTAAATGTTTACATAACTTCACTTCTGAACTTTGAGGGGTCTGCAGCGCCCACAGCTGGGGAATGTTCAACTCCTACTCTGTAAAGCAGATTTTGGTATACTGCGCTTTCTAAAATACAAAGCAAAAAAAGGTGTTTTTTTTCTAGGCAGAAAAATAAAGCCAGATATGTATTTTTTCCAGGAAATTAAATCCAATACATCAAGAGAGTTGAACAGTATACCAAAAACCTGAGATTAGTGGTCTACTTTCCACACTTCTTCCATGAGCTATAGACAATGGGAGGGAGTGTCATTTACATGTCCATCACAAATAATCTATTCACTTGCGCAATTCACTATTGGGAAGACGAAATCTTTTTTTTTTTTTTCTTTTACTCTTTTTACATTGTCCCTATTCAAGAGTCATGCCATTCAATCCAATCATCAAGGACCACTCATACATGGGATTCATTATGAGACAAACCTTCAGCAAACGGCACCACGATCAACGCTCGGTCCACAAAGACGGTGTTTGTCAGATGTTGAGACACTCCGACAGACTCCGGCTCCTGGAACTTCACGAAGCACACCCGCGACGTCACCGGCATCGGAGAATCACTGAGGAAATGAAATATGTCGTTATTAACAAATGAGTCCTTGTTTTATTGTGTCTTATGGTGATCTAATACAGTCAGATTACAGTCTTCCCTTTAAGGGGACAAGGTGAACTCAAGCCAGGATAGCAAAATTCCCCCCCACAGCATAACAGAGCCACCGGATCCCCTCACTGTAGGGGTCAAGCATTTCAGACCTGTATCAAGTTTTCCATTAATTTGTCACCCATCTGTATTTTTTTGAACATTATGCAAACCAACACCTAGGCATGTAAAACTTATGTATGAGTAAACCTGATATGGTTAAAAAGTACTGGGATAGTGGGAAATAATATTTTTTACTTAAAAAGTAATACTTTTGATTCTAGATATATCTTGCATTACACTGCCTCACCTCATCTTTTTTTTTTTTAAATAACTTCAATTTCCTTTTGGCGGAAATGAACTTCCATATTTAATGTTACACTGGGGAAAATGTAACAAGGCCAACATTAACAAGATGGAAGTAGACGATAATGAAATACAGTAAGGAGATGATGAAAATAAAACAAAAACACATTTAAATAAATAAATAAAATAATGAAATACAGTAAGGAGATGATGACAATAAAAACAAAACATATATAAACAAATGAATACAATACTCAAAATACAGTAAGGAGATGATGAAAATAAAAACAAAACACATATAAATAAATAAAATAAAGTAATATAAAATAAAATAAAAAGACAGTAACAATAAACAAATGACATCACATAAAAGCAAATCTGTGCAAATGTGTTTTTAAACACCAGAAAAACGCCATTAAATCTGGACTCAGGTTAGCATGTCAAGCCAACCTTTCCGCTAAGATACACTCTTTAACAAACTACACAGCTGATATGTGAGTGCTTTATTTCTAACGTGAAGTAGTAAATGACTAATCAGTGTACTCACTCTGGAGGAAACAGCTTCAGCTCTTCGATGGTTCCCAGAAACCCGAACAGTGTCCTCATCTGCTCCGATGTGGTGCTCGGCGACACATTGGTCACCTGGACTACCTTCGTGGTGTAACTCATGTTTTAAACAACAAAACACAGCATAAACAATGACACTAAGGTTAACCACTCGAGTTTACGAACAGTAAAGCGTGTCTGCTAGTGATTAAATCAGCCTGTATGAGGACAATTAGCTGGCTAGCTGTTAGCTTTCCACCACAACAAGACTCCAGCTATAATTAGAGACAGAGGAGTGCGCATGCGTAGAACTGACCCCAGCTGCTGTAAAATAAGATAAGATATTCCTTTATTAGTCCCACAATGGGGATATTTGCATTGTTACAGCAGCAGTGGACAGCAAAATAGAATATAAGAGCAGCAATAAGAAAAGAATAAAGAACAATAAATAATAAATACAAAAACAATAAGAACAATAATAAATAATATGTAATATGTAATAAAGATAATCATGGCATTATTTACAAGAGTAATATTGGTATTGAGTGGTAATATACCAGAGGTGATATTTTTCTTGCACAGATTAAAGTGAAAATTAAATTTACATAAAAAAAAAAATCAATCTCATATATTGATTATGTGTATTATATAGCGACAAATAATCAACACTAACTGTAATCCATTACAGTTTCTGAGAAAAAAAAATTAAATCACAGTTACTTAAATGTTGATGATTATAAAGGAGGTTACATCTGAAGTTAGACCTTTAAGATTTTGCTCAGGGGGAGGGTTTTTTCCCTCAATATTTAATATGTCACTGAAAACATCTATGTCTGTTTTTAGTTCTTTGAAATATATATATATATATATATATATATATATATATATATATACATAGTAAATAAATCATGACATGGGCTTATTTGGAGCACACATAGGTTTAAATGGTGTCACGGTACCATAAATATCTTTATATTCCAAAACCTACATGAACTAATGAATACATTTTCAAATGAGCGATAAATCTTGCTTTATAGGAAATGATCTTCCTTATAAATCATTTCAGTATCCATGAAAAACACCTGAACTTTTGGTTGGCTTAATGGGTACACTTACCCCAATAGTTGAAAACATTCATTAGAAAATTACAAAAGTAATCAAATGTAATACGTTGCACTACCTTTGATTAAGTAAATAGTTACATTACTTATTACAATTTAAATAGGGTGACTAGTAATCTGTAAACTATTACATTTCCAAAGTAACCTTTATAGCAGCTGTCATCTGCTATAAACATCCAGCAGAGGTCGCCCTCTGTTTTGAACTTGACATAAACAAGAAATGTGATATGAATGGGATCACATTAAGAGCACAGGGCCAGCACCTTTGCCACACTTGTAACATCACCATCATAACCTGCATACTGCTTCTCTTCTGTAGACCCCCCTACTGTTTTCACAGATAGGGTTGATTGGGGTCAGGGTTGGAAGAAGTATTCAGATCACTTATAAGTATCAATACCACAATGTAAAAAAATACTTTATTATAAGTAAAAGCCCTGCATTCAAAATCTAACTTGAGTAAAAATGCATAGCCAACATTGTATTGTTGAAGCTGCTCGAGGTGGAGGTCATTTGAACTACTTTGTAAGGGTCCCAAAATAAATCCGAGGGGTCTTGAGGTGATCGACTGGGTAAGAAACAAGAAAGAAAAACAAAGCTCTGATACATAATACTGATTTATTTGAAACCATGTGACAGGAAATCTCTCTTGGTGGAAGTGCAAACAACTCATAGCCCTCTGTGACATGCCAAACAGACACAAATACACATTTATTTTATACACACAAACCAGAAAGTTTGGGAATCAATTGTTTAATCTTTAATAATACAGTGTGATTTATGAGCTCAGTATTATGTTTTATGTTGTTTATGTTTATCATAATTTAAAAACCTCTTAAATGTAGTGGAGTGGAAATATAAAGTAGCATACAAGGGGAAAGCTCAAGTAAAGTACGAGTACCTGAGAATTGTACTGATGCAGTACTTGAGTAAAGTTACTTTCCACCTCTGGTTTGGGTTGATATGTGTTTATTAGATTATGATTTTATAACCAGGATTGTATAACCTTTCAGCACTCCCATATTTTGCTGTGTGGCAATTTGTTTAAACATACATTAATTTAACAATGTGCCTCATCTAAGCACAAAACTGAAATAATAGAGGCTGTAAAACTTGACTTTGGCACTGACCCTCTTTAAGACAGGGCCTCAAGATCAGGTAATCTAGACCCACCTTGAAGTCATTATAATATAATTTTGTGCATCAGTGATGCATATTATCAAACACATTGTCAATTAAATTAACACAAAAGGACAGAGTTTTTATGGCTTCGGAATAGGTGCCTGATTTGTTTGGCCTTGCTTTGGTTCTATTTGTATCTTTGTATTTGTATAACCACAGAACATCATCTGTTTTCTTTTTGTATCTACATCTGGCTTAGACTATATAAACATTAAGCAGAAAAGGTCATTCTTGGCTTTGGACATTTTAATTCAACATAAAAGTCTTAATTTAAGATCAACAAACATCTGTCTCCATCTTGTCTCCATTTAGATCAGGGAAAACAATGGAAATGTCGAGGACCTTATCGTTCTATCTCTGACAAAATCTGATATCTTGTCTTTTTTTACTTAAGTGTTGTTAGTAAGCCTAAAACCAAAAATGGTCTACTTCATTGTTATTTCAACTGTATCACATGGTCTTCATCAGCGGCTGGTGTTGGCTCAGAGATGAATCTGTTGGGGGAGATGGCTCTTTAGATATGAGGCTGGATCTCATCATCTCCATGACAACTGAGCAAACTCCCTTCGCAGATGAAGGCTATGTGATATGGCTTACAGCTATAAAAAAAAAAGCAGATCAAATGACCTTGATTTTAGACTTTCAAACTGCTATTTCCAAGGTCAAGAATTACCGTTATGCTTTTGAAAGCTGCTATGAATGAAATCATAGCAGCTACTGAGCTCATATGTCAGCAGATCTGTGTCCATGGTTGAAAGCCCTGGAAAAGGCTAGCAAATTTAACTTAAGAGTAATTGCCAAAATGCATGATTGTTTCCCATAGCTAGAAAGCTCGACGTGTGATTAAAAAGTGATGCTCTTTTAAAGGTCTTGCCTGGGTTTGATTCCCTGTGACAGTAAAAAAAAATAACACTTCCTGAGGTATGACTAAACACCAACTGAACAAAAGAAGTTATAAACTTTCTTTCTGGAAAAAAGAAGACGTAATCACAAAAATGTTGCATATTACTAATTAAATTCAGTCCACCCTGTATTTAACAATCTAACATGTGTTTAGGGTCAAGAAATGCCTTCAAAATCTTGCCAGAGACACAACAGCGACTGGCAAAACTCTCTCTACTAATGGTGTTTTTTCCCAGGAGAAACAATACAGCTTTTGTCTTGAGGCTACGTAGAGAATAATCCCTACACCTGGATTATGGTTGCACTGACACAAGCAAATTGAGGCATTTTGTGTTCAGACCAAAGAACAATTGGCGTCATTTAATCTAATAAGCATTGTGCGTAACTGCCATTGAACAATATCTTCTAATAATAGCAACTGTTATTGTTGGGTCATGTTGAATATTATTTTTATCTTTGGTGTAATCCTTTGTTTTCTCAGAAAGCTTTTAATTTATCCAAATAAAGTTGCAGTATTCTCCTGAAATACAAGCAGGTTTTAGTCAGTTTATGGTTCTTTGTATACATTTAGACCTTTAATAGTTTAATAGGTGAGCAGTTGTTGCTCATGTAAGCAAGATTGTCAGTTATGTGGATGGTAATTAATCTGAATTACTGCATATAAATCCGCATTGGGTTCTGTTGTTTTTAAAGGCTTGCTTTATGCTGTATTAACGCCTTTACATTGCATCAGTACTCTGAAATATACTTTGTGTGACTCAGCACTGCTATATCTTAAGGGCCGCAATATGAACAATAGATACAATTGAAAAAAGAAATCACATGTACCATTGCAACACATTTTCCAATTCTCTACAATAGATATTCTCTGCAATAAATCCGGTTTCAGAGGGGTGGTCATTGAGTCATCCAGCAGAGGATATTGGCACAATGGGATTCTTGTTCATGGTGCGACATGATTGGCCAGGAGAAAAAGGTTTACAGCACAGATTGGAGTGACTGTGAGAGGGACTGGACGAATAAATACGCCAAATCCACTGAGAGGTCAGAGACTTTCAATTCAGAAGTGACCAGAGGTTTTCCTAAGAGTTTGCTTTGTGTGTTGCCACAACAAGAAGGAGAAACCATGGCTAGCAGGTGAGTTTCTTATTAAATAGAATTTTAAAATGGGGACTGAATATTTGAATAGCTCTTAAATTTCCTTGACTTGATCCTGTGACTTTACACAATGACTTGAATGCTTAGTGTCTGCAGCTTTTTAAGCTCTTGAGGTATTTAAAAGCTTAGACCATAAACTGCATAACCTGTCAGAAAGATGTTTTACATGGACTACAACATTTAACTTCATCCACTTGACTGTAATGATGTTTCCCGTCCTGATTTATCGAGAACAGATTTGAACATCCAGCTGGTGGCTACAGGAAGATTTTTGAGACATGCGAGGAGTTGTCTGAGGTTCTTCCAGCAACAGTGACAGGTTTGTTTGCAAGTTTAAGACAAAAAAATACACTGCAGGCAAATTATTCTTTGACATCCCTCAGGAAGCACATTCCTGTAACTCATTAGAGACTGAGACTACAGCTCTCTGAATGCATCTTCACAAACATATTCTACAAATTTAAAAAATGAACTGATTTCTATTTGTTGTCTTGTCGTTTTACAGGTAGGATCCCCACATTTCTGAAAGGAAGTCTTCTCCGTTTGGGACCCGGCCTTTTTGAGGTTGGGGATGAGCCCTTCTATCATCTCTTTGATGGCCAGGCCCTCATGCACAAATTCGATTTCAAGAATGGACAGGTCACCTACTATCGAAAGTAAGATTTTAAAGAGAGTACCAGCATTTTGCCATGTTTCAGTCCATTACTGACAATAATTTTCCAATAATGTTTTTGATTTTGGAACCTGCCTTCTGAGTCGCCATTAGTTTCCACTCAACGCCAAAATCAATCTGCAGATACTTGAAATCTCAATCATACAATGACATCATGACTTTGACAAAACAGACATGTCATTGTAACACCTGAATGTGCCCGACAGTTAAAGATTTGGTGTTAAAATAATTCGGACCTTGAGTATATTGAACAATGATTTTTTTTTTCTTTTAAAAATGGATATATTGTGTATTGGCATATATTTTATTAATTTCTTTATGCTCTCCTCTATTCAGGTTTGTCAGAACAGATGCTTATGTGCGAGCTATCACAGAGAAGCGTGTGGTCATCACTGAGTTTGGCACATTTGCATACCCTGATCCCTGCAAAAACATTTTCTCCAGGTGAACACACAGCTTTTTTATTTCCTCAATCCTCATCGGTGTCAATTTCCCTCTCATCATTACACACCTGACCTTTAAAAGCTTGTATTTATTTTGAACATCTTTATATATGGATTTGTAATATTTTCCTCTGTCTGCAGGTTTTTCTCTTACTTCAAGGGTGTTGAGGTCACAGACAACTGCCTGGTGAATGTATTTCCTGTTGGTGAGGATTTTTATGCTGTAACAGAAACCAACTACATCACTAAAGTAAACCCTGACACCTTGGAGACACTGAAGAAGGTATATCAGAAACAAATTATTTTAGCTCTTATAAACGTCTGAGCTGGTTTATTCTTCATAATGAGCTTTTCTTTCTCTATGTAGGTTGATATGTGCAACTATATCAACATTAACGGAGTGACAGCCCACCCCCATATCGAGAGAGATGGCACTGTGTACAACATTGGGAACTGCATGGGGAAAGGAGCAACTCTGGCCTACAACATTGTCAAAATACCACCAACACAGAAAGGTTGGCATCAGCGGTGGCAGCATGTGACAATAAACACACACAGGCTCTTAAACAGCAGTGGCCTCTCGGGGTTAAATCAGTCTGTTAAAGCAGCAGTGACCTCTCAAACACACAGATTTCAAAAGATTTTGTCATTACAGTCAGTCGCCCTCAGCCTGCTAAACTGAAGTACTTCAAAATGACTCTTTATTGAATGGAGAATACATGAGTTCACCTTTTTAGACATTATTTGGAAAAAAGAACATAGCATTTATTGTTTCATTTTAAATAGAAATTATAATAGGAAATATCTTGACACTTCTCATTTGAGGCAGCATTGGTTGGGGCTGAAGACTCCAAGTTGAAATGATTAAAAAATCTGGTGATATGAAGTTAGAAAGATAAGACGTTACCATACCTCTGTAGCCCACTTCTCATCTTTGCTTGAGGCTACATTAGCATTGTGGGTAGTGAAGGTTCTGGGTTTTGAAAAAAAATGATATTATGAAATATCTTCATACCTGTATCATCACAAGATTCTTTTGTCATCCTTCTTAGACAAGTCTGATCCCATCGAGAAATCCAAGGTGGTGGTGCAGTTCCCCAGTGCTGAGAGGTTCAAGCCCTCCTACGTGCACAGGTGTGTGGTGTATACTGTAGCTGACAGGATTGATGTCAGTGGTATCGCTTTAAGTGTAGGTTTTGATGCTCTCTCCTCAATTTCAGCTTCGGTATGTCAGAAAACTACTTTGTCTTTGTGGAGACTCCTGTGAAAATCAACCTGCTGAAATTCTTGAGTGCCTGGAGCATCCGAGGCTCCAACTACATGGACTGCTTTGAGTCCAATGAGAGCCAAGGGGTAAGAAAATGACAACAGATTGATATGTTTGGTCATTTTAAATGTACTAACCATTCATTATCATTAGCTCTTCTCCTGAAATCTCATAATGTTTATTTTCATGTACGTTTTAAAGACATTGTTCCACATTGCCAAGAAGGACCCAGGGGAGTACATCGACCACAAGTTCAAAGGGGCAGCCATTGGCATGTTTCATCACATCAATACTTATGAGGACAATGGCTTCATTGTTTTTGACCTCTGCGCGTGGAAGGGGTAATTAGGACTTTTTGGATTTACTAAGCCGTAGCCTATATCATCTGTAGAATTGCTTGATACACAGATATTGCTGTCATCCCTCCATTCTTGTAGCTTTGAGTTTGTCTATAACTATCTGTGGCTGGCCAACCTGAGAGCCAACTGGGACGAGGTGAAGAAGGCGGCCATGATGGCGCCCCAGCCAGAGGTCCGCAGATATGTTATTCCCCTGGATGTCCACAAGGTGACCCATCTTACTCATAGAAAAGAGTTCAATTGTCATCCTTGAGGAGTTTCATCTTGTTTCATTTTGTCATTTTACCTTTTGTTGTAGGAGGAGCAGGGGAAGAACCTTGTCAGCCTGCCATACACCACGGCCACAGCTGTGATGCACGCTGACGGGACAATCTGGCTGGAGCCTGAGGTGCTGTTCTCTGGACCTCGCCAAGGTACCAGCAAACACACATCAAAATGAATTCACTCAGTATTTAAAAGATGCCTAGAGGAATGTCTTACTCATGTAACCACTGGCATGTTGTTTGTAGCTTTTGAGTTCCCTCAGATCAACTATGAGAGATACGCAGGGAAGAATTACACATACTCATACGGCCTGGGTCTCAACCATTTCATACCAGACAGGGTATGTTAACAAAACACCTCCAATGGTTAAAGACTCAAAATGTAGCAAACAGCTTCCTCTTTCATTTACTTTTTTTGGTCTTGTCTTTTGTTTAGATCTGCAAGTTGAATGTGAAGACCAAGGAGACCTGGGTATGGCAAGAGCCAGACTCCTATCCCTCAGAGCCCCTGTTTGTTCAGACCCCTGATGGGATCGATGAGGATGATGGTATGTCATTAGCAATAAAAATGTACTATGGAAGGTTTGTTTTAAGGTAAATTACTGGTAATTTAGGAGGGACTTGCTGAAGGGGAAATCCAGCTGTACAAAGTCTGTTAAACTGCCTCAATGATGTCATTTGAGGACGTATGAAAATCTGGGGGTATGAAGTTAGAAAGAAGTGAGGTTTTCATACCTCTGTAGCCCATTCCTCATCTTTGCTTAAGGCTCCATTATCCACTGCTAACATAACATAGTTTTGACAAGGAGGAAGAAAACATGGAATAAAAAGGTGATGATTTTATCCTTTTTTAAAAAACTATCCTCTGCGAGTCTGACAATATTAAAGGAGGTTAACGCTAAATCAAGAACTCTGTCTGCTCTGTCCACAGGTGTGCTGCTGACCATTGTGGCGGCTCCTGGGTCCACGAGACCAGCATACCTCCTCATCCTCAATGCCAAGGATCTGTCTGAGGTCGCCAGAGCAGAGGTGGAGTGCTCCATTCCCGTCACCTTTCACGGGATGTACAAACCGTAATGATGCATTGCTCAGGGTGTCAACAGTAGTTAACCATTCCAGGGTTATCAATTGCTACTCAGAGTTAGAACGAGGATAAATAATGACTAAATACATCATGTCAAGAAAAATACATCTTTATGAGGGAAAATGATTGTCCCCATTTGCTGTCAGTGTGGGGTGTTAAAGAAAAATTTAAACTATTGAGTGAATGAATGTTTCTGAGATTCTATGCCCCAACTTCATGTACTAGAATTCATAACCCTGAATTGTTAGTATTGGTTTAACGCAAAAATGTACAAATTTGTCCACATGCTGTTTCACAAGAGTATTTAATTGTTGGAAAAATAAACTTCTAAATAAACTCAAAATAAAATCAAAACATGCTGTTGTTTTCTCCTTTGTCATGTGGCCTGTTTATTAGCTATTTAGTAGCTGGCTAACTGGACAAAGAGAGACTCCTTCATGTGGGATTCAAGCCTCCATCATGCAAAAATGTTTTTAAACAACACATTCAATCCCTCACAGCTCCAGGGCTGCTGATGCTGCATCTTCCTGTTTGAATCTGGTAAAAAGATGTTTGGAGAAAGGGGGCACAGTGATCTATATTTGTAGTGTTTTCTTAGAAAAAGCAAGCATTTCTCTTGATATGTCACAGATCCATTGGAGGTTCAGCCAAGACGATCAGCACAAACAATCCTTCAGCCAAAATTCTTGAGATATTTGCAGAGATTTAATGTTGCCACACAAAATCGCATTACTGTGTTTAAAGGACTGACCTTTCTATGTCTGTCCTTATTGTGTTACTCAAAGTCCTCTCAATCTCAAAGCTGATTAACTGTGTCAGTGCTTAATCTTCAGAAAGAAAGAAAGACAGCATTTTGCAATTACTACATAAAGATGGATGTGTGACACAATGAATAAGAGGTCTATTTCATCTGCATGGATACGTCTCAGCAGGGTCAGATGAGATTTTACTTACTACTTTTTTTTTTTTTTTAATTCCAATCTCAGATGTTTTTGTGTCTCTAATAAAATGCTTTTACTCACATGGACACATTTCCTCACCAGCTGATGCAAACACAGGAAACAAAGCATTTAACATTACTAATGTGGTTTTTGGCTTGCCACATCAGTCAAATGGGGAACTCTGATTATGTAGTCACATTTTTTAACTCCACTGCCAGATTTTAGGATTGCATTAACGAAAGGCTAAAAGAATATTTTGCAATTGTGTATTACTCATAATCTCTCATTTTAGTAATCCAATGCCACAAAAAATGCATTCAGTCACCTTTTCTAGCAGGGAGTGGAGTGGCTGCCTATTATTTAAATAAAAAATA
Organism: Scomber japonicus; assembly: GCF_027409825.1. Classification (NCBI taxonomy): domain Eukaryota; kingdom Metazoa; phylum Chordata; class Actinopteri; order Scombriformes; family Scombridae; genus Scomber; species Scomber japonicus. The sequence goes on along the minus strand of NC_070589.1, from coordinate 21,554,333 downwards.
CGAATCATATTTTTTCCTCATTTATTTTTTTACATGAGGGCTTGTTAGCCTTCCAAAAATTAAAAAGAAACAAACAAACAAAAAAAGAAATAAAACAAGATTACAGGAAATATTAATTTTCAGGATAGGTTTAAACTTAAATTGAAAAACACAGCAAAGGAAAGCTCAATGGAAAAACATGATATCTCATTTAAAACTCTCACACCATAAGAGAAGTCTCTCACACTCTGAAATTCAGTTGAGACAGAGGTTTGCACAATCAGGCTTCAACCAGTGTAACAGCTATACTGTCCCAAGTACACAATTAAGTTTACACAAATGTAACAAAAAATATGAAAGGTAAAACAGACAGTAACAGACAGCCACACTACCACCAAACATTTCCTTGTAACTGCTGCTACAATGTAGGGAAATAAAGCAACAAATAAACATCAATCATTGTGTAATAAAACAAAAAAAAGTGATGTAAAATAAAGAAAGTGACATTGTATTTTTGTGGATTTGAAATTAAACATCTTAAAATTCACCTTACGTCTTGCCTCGTCCTTTTTTAAACCGGAGCAAGCCTCTGTCCCTTCACTTCCACACAAAAACACACAAGTCAAATCAAGCAGAGCGAAGCAGAGGCTCACACTACTGAATCACAGATTTCATGAAATACATCTCCAGACTTACTGTAATGTGATAAGTAACTACTGACAGCTTTGAAAATATCTTTATCGGCTATATAACTTTTGCATCTCAGGAAAAAACAGGAATGAAGTATTGATAGTGCAAGGTTATAAGGTACATATATTAATATATTGTTTTAGATACTGTCCTATAAGTAAAGTGCAAATATCTGGATCAGATGAAAGTGTGTGCAAGCATTTCTAATCTTTTTTTACTGACTGATCCACCTGCCCATGCACAAATGAGCCCTTTACATTGGCTGCCAGCTACGTTACACACTGTCTGGTGAAACATTCACGTTACACAACAATGGTTTCCTTTTTCAACACAAAACGTTATTTTTTTTCTGGCCATTTAAGAGCAACCAAAGACAGATATCATACAGCCTGTGTATTTAAAATTTTTGGGTGAAACCTGCAGCGTGTGCACATATTTTTGTGTAATTCTGGCCAATCGAGCAGAAAAAAGCTAAATTTCTTCTGTATTATTTAACACGAAAAGTGCCAGCTTCACTTGTGTATTCCCATATCTCCAAGTGTAGGGCCATTTTAACATGAGAGTGTGTGTTAATGGAGATCAAAATGTCGAGGAAGTCTTTGCAATCTCTCTGCAGTTTGGTCAATAATTTGTTAACCTAATTGTCCATTTAGATGACGAGTAAGTGGGAATGGAGGTGAACTGGGGTCGGCTGGAAAGTAACACCACTGAGACCAGCTCAAGTGGGAATGCACAGTCACCAAACAGCTCGCAGACACACAAATCCCACATGCTCTCCACATAACACGACACTGGACACTGCTTCAGCACAACAAACACACACACAAACACAGTCATGCAGGGTTGTCTGGAAACAGTTTCTTACTGACTCGTGTTGATGTTTAAGACCAGCTTATTTAATGCCAGACCAGGGGGCATGGAAGGCCAACATTTGGTGAGTGAATTTTGACATTTTGAAAGTGCAAGACGACATCCAACATAATTTTTCAGCTCCTCTCACTGTTTGAGAGGGCAGTTGTTGGGTTTGTGTGTAGGTTTGGAGCTGGAGGGGCCACGCTGATCTAAGCACGGGGAGGGGGGGGGGGGGGGGCAGGGATCAGTTGGTCTCGTAGGTGGAGAGCAGGGCAGCATCCACGGGCTCCATGCAGGAGGGGCAGGTGAAGGATCTCATCAGCCAGTCATCTATACAGTCCATGTGGTAGATATGCATACATGGCAGAAACCGGATAGGGTCCCCGTACACAAAGTCCAGCATACAGATCACGCATCTGCAATCAGATGAAATAAAGAGTTTAAAACACACCTGTATACAGCAGTCACTGAGATATGATAATACAGCTCTACAAACAAAATGTTTTAGTAACTTAATCCTCTTTTTAAGACTTCAGTGTTAATAAATCTAAATGACAAATTAACTGGGAATAATTTTGGTATTTGATCATTTAGGTCATTAAACTAATACAAATTCCCAAATATTCTCTGGATCCAGCTTGTCAAAATGTGGAGATGTGATGCTATTCCTGTTTTATTTAATTACCAATACATTTTTTGGACTGTTCGTTGGCCAACACAAACACTTTTAGGGTGTCGTCCTGAACTCAGGGAAATGACAGATTCCTGTGCTCTTTTATGACATTTTATAGACTCAGTAATTAAAAATATATTGTTAGATTTAACAATAATCAAATTGTTAGTTGTAGGCCAACATATATGAGTAATGTCTCTGACCTTGTTTGATTGGTCAAAGCATATCTTATATGATGGTCAATATATTGACCTGTCTAAAGATTTTAATGATATTAGTATCAAACTATCAATCATGTTCATTATTGATCAGCAAAACAGTTAAGTGGTTCAGCTCTAAAATGTCTGCAAATAGTAAAAAGTTACAATCACTGTTTTCCAAAACCCAAAGACACATCTTTAAATTGCTTGTTTTGTTCAATCAGCAGTCCAAAATATAAACATTTATACAACAATTATTATTATTATTATTATATTAAACAAAAAAAAATCTGTATAACCCAACATTTCAGAAGCTGGTAGCTTTCACCTTTAAGTCAGGTTATATTTATACAGCCCGATCACAAACTTACTTCAGTGGGCTTTATAATCCTTGAGTTTGACTTAATGATGAATAGATTTTCAAAATAATCATTCATTTTCTGGTATTTGTCACATTAATTAATAATTTCTGCACAAGTAAAATTAAACAATCACAGCTTCACTCGTATACGCTTGACCACTGGGCATGTTAGGAATGATTCGTTTCCCATGGACAATCTAATGTGTCCTTATCTGATAATAAATATTAATCACACAGGGTTAAGACTGCAAAAGATATTATATCTGAATAAGTTCATAATGCCCAGCTCTAATGATCTATAACTTTCCTGTGTGTAAACATGTCACATGAAAAAAAAAAATCCTCACTCTCTGATCTTTTTCTCAGAGCCGTCTTGCCCTCCATCATAAACGCCCTTGGGCAGGTGCTGGATCAGGCCAATGCGCTGAGCTATGCGGATCTGCTCCTCCTCTGTCAGCTGGGTGGCCAGACGGGCCTGACTGGGCGTAGGATGGTACATCGGCATGTGAGCCTGCTCCTGGTAAAGAGACACAGAAACACAAAAATGACACAGTCCGTTCACTTGGTATAACTACACAAAGTGGTCTGACTGGTCTGGCTCTGTGGATGAGTCATGATCAGAATTATCTATATTGGCCAACTATGATCATGCACACAAGGTATTTAAGTCTGGTTTAGTGGCTCTCAATGTACCTACACAAATAACACAGCAATCTTGATAATGGGTCCAATGACGTGTTTTTTTTTTGTGTGTCCATGTGGTGTAGTCAAATTCAAAGGGGTTAAAATTTGAAAATTAACATATGAATAACTTGCGCATATTATTTTTTTGTGGACTTAGTATGAAATTTCTGCTTTTAATCCATTTTGAGAGAATATTTTAGATGATTAAAGCAAAATGTCTAAGTGGTGTAACCATAAAAAACTTTGTATGCCAAATTATCAACAAAACACCATATCACCTAGTTTGGCATGATCCTACATTATAACTGTTTTATATTAAATAAAGGTAATGGAATACTATTCATATATATAATATTTTAATCTGGGGAATCATATAAATCAGGAACCATTTCATTTTTTTTTTAAATTAAGTAATTATTTGTATGAGTACACTTAAATACACTGTGGGTGCATAACATATTTAATAGTTATCATTATTTTGTGGTTACACCATTTGACATTTTCAGGCGCATTCAGTTTTAGTTTTGGTTAAAAATGGTGCAAATGTCATTCAAATGACATAAAACAACACATTTTTTTTGAGTCACTCATCTTGCCAACCTTTATTTGCCACTGACCCAAATATACCCTAGGAATGACTATATACAGGTGAAACTGGATACTAATAGTGCAAGAAGTGAAGGAGTGCTGAGATAAATGTTATTTATGTAACTGTCTGTGAGATTAAACATTAAAACAAACACTTTTCTCTTCCCTAGTGTCTGTTTTGGACCTGGGGTCGTTTAGAAGAAGCTCAAAGACATGAAGCTGGTTTACTGTCATAAGAACGGACAAAGCTAGATAAGGCAAATACTTTTTATTGTTTCCTTTGAGTAAACAACCTGAGGGTTTAACTGATAAGTCTCACCTGGTAGGGTGGAGGAGGCTCGAGGTCTGGATCTGTCCCGTCCCCGAAACTCGCCCTGTCTGACTGGGAATCATGAAGCAGAGAGATATCGTCGGATGTCGGAGACTTGAGACAGTTGCCCATATCTTCGTGTTGTCCCCGTCCTGTCCTGGCTGGCGTTAATAATGAGGATCTTTGTTGCTAAAGTTGCGCTCGGGTTTTTGCTGCTTAGTTGTGTTTTTCTGGCAACTCAGAAACCATTAATGTTCACTTCATCTACCAGCTGCTAAAGAAACAGTGTGCATGATTATAATAGCTCCTAGTTAAACGCTCAGATGCTCGAGGAAGTGTCCCCTCTAGTTTTTCTTCATGTTTACACGGACATCCAGCTGAAAAACAAAACAAAGAACTCCTGCTAAAGCCAGCTAGCAGCCGAGCTAGCTACTTTTTCGCTAGCCAGCTGAGCGACTTCCTTGAAAAGTGTCGCTCATTCCTTCGTAGGAATCAAAATTTCAGTCAAATATCTACTTCAGTGGCGACTGTGGCTGTAAGGCTGCACGGTCTGAATGTCGGACACTGGCGACATTTCCGCGTTTTAACTTGGTGAGTGATATTAAACAGTTTGCTTCCTTGCTAGCTCTTTTTTCTTCCACCGGAGGACAGGTTATCGGTCCGCTGGCTATGACGTAAGGGTGAGATCCTGCCCGCTGATTGGACGAATTGTCACACGTAATCTCAAGAGAACGACCAAGTCCCGCCCCCTCTCAGTGACAAAAACAAACACGAAAAAAAATGTTATGATTATTATTATTATTAATAATAATAATAAATCATTCAAATAAATAATCAACAACAACAGTAACAATTTTAATAATGGTCATTTTAATTTTAAATCTATGTTGTATAAAAAATAGTCACGAAAGGAGCAGAAATTCAATGAAGACATACATTGGAATAACGTTTAGTCATGATATACTAATTAATGCAGCATCCCCTAAATTAAACGCACTTGTACCGTTTAGACATTATAACATTTTGATTTTAAACATTTAAACATCTACTTGTAACTGCTTTGTATAATTATATTTTATGTATTTCTTCTTCTTCTTCTTATTGATTTATTTTTCTTCTTGACTTCTTTTTTGCTATTGTTTTCCTTTTCAGTCCTAACTTGTTTCGATGTCATTGTAAATGAGGGCTGCCCTCAAAGATCTCAATCTCTCAACAATCTCCCAATGAGGATAAATAAAGTTTTAGTACTACTTCTACTAATATAAACTGTTTATGTCCAATTAGGCTGAATATATACTTGCATAATTAAAAACAAACAACTGATGAAAAAACTACTGATATCAATATTATTAAAGCATAATATAAAATCATCAGAAGGGTATTTCATCTAGGTTTATAAGTAGGACACAACTGTTTTCCAGCGAAGGGAAATTCTCATGTTATAGCCTTTTTGAATGACATAATTAAAATATAATGCACAATAAAGTATATAATATAAAGTGTAATAAATATAAATATTATTATGTGATATAATCTATGGATATAATCCTGTACAATATGTTTTTTTGTAATGTTCTTGGTTCTTTGTACTCCAGAAGCCCAGAGGTATTACATTAAAAACACACTATTATATATTTAACAGACACAATTAAATTAAGTTTACAGTATGGGAAAAAAACATGATCAGACCAGAATTGTGCAATAAAGTAAAATTGGAGAAAGTACGAGCAATCGTTGGGAGTGGTCACCCCAGGTATTTGTATTGTTGTTTGGCTGCATTGCATTTTAATTATCCTAAGAAACTTATTCATATGTTCACATTTATCCAGAAAATAGTAATGTGTCTTGATGATAGTAAATCACTTAATCAGTTCCTACTGAAATTTAATTGTTGAAAGAGTGAACTAAGCAACAAGTTTGAATACACACACATGCTTTAACTGTACATATATGGATCTGCTTCTGTCAGCCTGTTACTGATGATCTTTTGACAAAGAGACGTTACAACATTTTAAAGGTATACTCCTGTGAAAACCTGTTTTGGTATCAAAGAGCTTGCATGTTTAAAAGGTAGCTTGGAAATGTTTCACTTGCTCTTAAATAACAGTTTTTGTTTCAATGGATGCCAGGGTTTATCCAATTTCTATTGAAACTTAAAAAGCATGATCCACCTATGAATTGTCCATCCATATGCTCAGTATGTTTCCTCCAAGCTTAAAGTGAGTGAAGGATATTCAGTACAAACATGTATGCCAAGCACTCCTTTATATCTTGTTTCATTGCCTCATCAACCTCACCTCACCTATTTTATGTACTATTGATCCCTTAAACTTTTCTTTTTTCCCTTTTTCTTGAATTATAGTTTTTTTTCTTGTATTTGCACTGTTTCTGAGACTCTGAAAGTAACTGTGCTGCAAATGGAAATAAATTGTTACCTTTTCCATAAGAATTTAGTGCACAGTTAATGATGTCTTTTTAACTTTATGGATGTGCTGTTATCTGTCCAGGGTTCTTTGATAATTGCTGCAGCTGAATAATAATAATAGTAAAAATAACAACAACAACAACAACCACAACAATCATCATACTTGTTGCTGCTGCTGAATATTTTGATATATAAAATGTCAGAATCACAATCCTCAGATTTCTTGTTTGTCAGATCAACAGTCTAAACCCCCAAACGTTTAATTTGCTATAATAAAAGACAAAGATAAGAAACAAATCTCACAACTGAAAAGCTGTAACTAGATAATGTTTGAAATTATTGCCTGAAAGTAAGTGAAAACCATAAATTGAGCATCAAAATTATTTTCCTACAATCAATTTATCATTTCAGCTCTACAGTATGTACTGTAAGATGTGTTTTTCCTGTTCTCAGCCTGATGTTGGAAATACGTGTTAATGTGAAATAACTGCTTTTTTTTTTTTTTTTTTTACATTTTTAGAGAAAGGAGGATCGAGGTATGATAAATGCTTGGAGGGAAACTCTGGTAGTGAGTGGCGTTTAGAGTTTATCTGCTGGTCTAAAAAAACTGTCTACTTCAGCCTCAACCTGATGACTTCACACACACTGATAAAATCAGAAACCTGTAAAAACTGTCACTTTGACTTTGACTGCAGATCACACAATGACTCTGTTCTATTCTAAGTGTCCCCAGTAGTCTACAAGTGTGACAGAGAGCCAGCCTGCACAATACCAGGACCGTGAAACTGAACTGAATTAAACCATCAATCATTTTATTGTTTACACTTGTGCTTTTCTTACTGTGAGCTGTCAAAATGTCCTGCCAGTTGAACACAGTGTGTAGGTGCCCATACAGCTGTTAGAGGAGGGCTAGTTAAGCATATTAAGTGAAAACCCCTGGGTGTGTACGCCTTAAAAAACAATTATATATTATAATTGTATTTCTTAAAATCCTTTTTGATTTGTTTCTATAAAAATTGAGTTTAATGTTGTCTTTTTTCCACATGTAAGCTATACATGCATCTTTTTTTTCACTATTGTTATGATATATGAGCACAATATGGAAATATGTTGCGGACAAAAAAGATTTGAGGTGAAAGCTGTTTATAGCCTCTGTTTTATTTATCTCTGTATTTGCCAGCGCTGAAATCTAAAGGACTTTAAGAAAACCATTAATGTCTCATAATGTAACACAATATAAAACAGCATCTGCATCCCTCAGATACCTCCATGTTCAGTGTTTGCAAACAACAAACATCAGCACAAAATGACAGTTTCTAGATATACTTACACTGGTTTCTGAGTTTCTGAGTTATTACTTTAGCTTCATAGTCTCACTTATCAAGGTGTTGTCAGCCCTTGTCAGAAATAAAAACACATCCAATAACTGTGACAACTTGAGGACACCTTTATTTGTATATACAGCTATTGTACACATAAAAACCCACAAGTATTTGCATTCCAGGAACTTATGATACAAATCTCCATGTTTTTGGTTAAGTGAGTTTCACAGAATCAGCCTTCTTCAGGCAAAATAAAACAAATACACAAACCTTAAAATGAACATTCCTTTACCTTTAAAGCTCGTCAGCTTATACTGTTTTTTTTCTCTAAATGTTACAAACAGCATAATTTCTCTGTACATTATTAGTAAGTAATAGAGCAATGTTAATTTGTGAAGCAAATGTGTCATGGCATGTCTACAGTGTTTCTACAGTTATTGTCTGCAATGATTCAATATCCACAAGGAAGAAAAAAAGGATGAAAATGGATGAAAGATCTTTTTTTATTTTTTTTTATCTCATATCATATTTATTATTAGCGTAATGTAGATCATACACCCAACAATTTCCAAAACTGAATGGTAAATATAATTGCTGGAAAATTCTCATTAAAGGGTGCAGAGTGGCAAAAATAACAGAAACAGGTTGTCTTAGAAGATGAAAATGAAGGAAAAATTTCAATTTTAAAGGTTCAAGAGTTGGTGGAGGCATGATTTAACAATGACGCAGGGTGGAAATAACAGATAAGCATCTTCTCTATGTTATCCTATAAGTGTATCCATATCTCACAACTTATTATGTTTAATACCAAAGGAATTGCCAAAAAGAAAAAATGATGGGGAAAATCAGGCAGTTTTTCCCCTGCACATTCATTCATACTGTAAAAAAATCCAGCATTATTGAGTGTTACTTATTAGTACCCACATTGTCTGGTAAAGTATCACATCGCCTTCTGATGGCTAGTTGTATTGATACGGTCTAAGAAAATGGCAATGGTGTGATGATCACAATGTATTTACAAAAACAATTAATTTATAAGAAAATGTAGTTACATATTCACACACCCCACAGGTAAACACTGTTTAGAGCAACACTGAATCATTTAGAAACATCTTCAGAAATGGAAAATACCTATTGACACAAATGATATAATTTGATTCATTCATTTCATTTATTTTCTGCATCTCGCAACTATTCGAGATGAATTATTACTCTCTATCATCAAGTAGAAGTCAGGAAATAGACCTTATTTATAGTCAGTGTTCTGTGTGAATTGGCAACTACAGTTTCAGGAAGTATTGTTCTTGTTTTGGGTTCACATTTTATCACACATCCAGAAGGCTCATGGCCTTGATGTACTGATGTAAGAAGAGTCACATTAACCTTCACTCTATACACTGTAGTACAGCGTCCTCTAACACCTCTCTGGGATTCCCCCTCCTCCCCCACGCTGCGCCTCCTGTCCCTAGCACCTGTCGTCCTCCTCTGTGTCGCTGAGTGGATCACAGCCCGCAACAGAGGCTGTCTGCGCCAGACGTTTTCGAAAATGTCCATTTGGGACCTGCCAGCCAGTCCGCAAGCACGGGCGGGCCGAGCTGATGGTGTTTGAGCGTCCCAAGCTGCAGGCCACAGCCGCCTCGAAGGTCAACGTCTCCATTGGACCAGAGGGGTCCGGGCTGTGGTCGTCCTCTTGTGAGGCTAGGAATGGCTCGGAGGGGTAACGACGAGGCGGGGATGGGTGTAGGCCAGCCTCGCTACCCCTCTCACCTGCGACCCCTGCCTGGCACTCCCAGGTGAGCTTGCCCCGCCTCATGGTCTCTGGGCTGCCCTGCTCGTCCTCATCTTCACCAACGGAGGGGTGTGTGCGGCACACGAGTGGGGAGTAGGAGATGTGAGGGCGAGAGCGGGTTGGGGTCTGTGATGAAGGTCGTCGGCCACTGGGGGTGCTGGACTCTGAGGTGGAGGGCACCGGACTGTCGGAGCTGTTACCCTGAGGACAAGAATAAAGACAAAAATTACGTCAGCTGACTTAAACCCATCAATTTAAACAGAAGGGAGAATTTTTAACGAGTAATGCCCCAATCTCCTCCATACCACCATCCATCTTCCATACTTCAACTATTTATTTAGTTTATTGTTTTACATTTTCTGGTTTATTGTGGACTGCGGATGTAAGATAAATTTATCTTACAAAAATAAAAGTAAAAAGAGCTCACAGCTCAGTCGGTGGAAGTCTCTATATGCACTTTCAAATAGCCAGAGTAGGAATGTCCCGTCCGACATGATTTAAAGAGTCTGTATAATGTGAAATACAGAGAGATTTACCTGGAGGTGAGAGGCTTAATCAGTATTGTGTGAACTTGTTTGGCAAGACCTCGCATGTAACAGACATATTTCATTTATATGTAAAAGTTCCACGCTGCAGGTTTAAACTAAAAGATTATTTCCATTGTGGTCCTCTTAAGATGAAAAGGGGAAAGAGAGTGAATTTTCAAGTATGGCAAGACGAGCTTTAGACTGCATCATCTGTTTTATAATTACAAAATGCTTAATTACACTTATGCATCCATTATATATATTAAAAGACTCTCCCGTCATAGGTTCTCATCAATCATCTCTGATGGTGTACAAACAACAAAGATTCATATGTGAACACTGATAACTCACCAGATAGAATCAGGCAAATTTATTAGTTCATTTTCAATTACACAGACTTCACAGTGTTTTTGGTCCAAACTGACCAACCTGTTTATCTTGGGTGTGTTCTCTCTCTACGCTGGAGGAGCGTGACGGCTGCTGGCTTCTTTCCTCTGAGTTACAACGAGATGTGTCTGGAGAGAGGAGGTGACAGCACTCCTTGGACCGGCCACGCTCAGACCGAGAAACTTGAGAGAGAGAGAGAGAGACATTTAGGAGAGGACAAAATGATAGATTAAGAGACGAAGGGATGGATCATTCAACTAATATATACAGGGCTGGCTCCGTTTGATTAGTAGTAGTGATATGACTTAACAACCTAATCTGATGAAAACAGGTGAGCAGGACTAACCGGCAGCCTTGTAGCTTTTGTGACGAGGTCGATACACTCGCTCTGGACTTTTCTCCTCCTGCCAAAGACCGTTTGCCCGCTGATCCGCAACAGTGGAGACGGAACGCTTCAGGGAGCCGCTCGCAACCTCCGTCTGCTTGTATGTGAAAACACAGACAAACACACAAGCACAGTAAACGTACACAAAGAAAACGTTAAAAATACTCTAATTACATGGAGATGATTTCATTCAGGAACAGGCTTTGAACAAATTCTCTTGCATGCGTTACTCAGTTTAGTTTAGTCTTTCTTCTATTCTGGAGATGACAGAGATGAGATCGAGGTAAGGAGGCGAGGCATCAGCATTCACGGATCAAACCCCCGTTCTAACATTTCATTGAGCCTCAGTCAGACTCCCAAAGTAGCAAAAGACTGATTTGAACTTCTTGTGCACGTAAGGAACAAGGCACTTTGGCATAAGAGCCCATGCAGCCACTGAAGTCCTCGAGATCCAGCACAGAGGCCGTGTCATGGAAGATGTGTGTACCTGCGACTCTACAGCCAGACGGGGCATGGAAGAGGCCCGCACACACAGGCCCCTCCCTAGCGGAAGCTCCAGTGGGGTTTCAATCCCCCTACTGCACTCGCCCACCTAGGTGAGTACAAAGACAGAGAGGAGGGCAAGGGGAGACAGCACGAATCAGGCTCGTCCCCGCCAGGACTGCCTCTTAACACGGAGGGCCAGCTCAGGTGAAAGGAGGGCGAAAAAGCCATTTCATATCACTGAGGGTCTATCTGTCATAGCCATCACCATCGCCATCCAATCAGAAGCCATTCCAGCCAAAAATATGAACAGGTTAACAACTAGCAAACAGGAAAACTGACTTCAAGGAATAGAAACAGTGTGAGGTTGTATAAGTGTGGAGTGTAAAAGAAGACAATAAAATGGACATTACAAGGAAAGATGGGGTTCCATGTTTCAGCTCGGAGGGACATACAGTCATGCATGTTCAGGTCTTATAGCTACACAAACAGAGCTAGACAACATCTGTCTAGGGGCAGAACGCATTCCTCTGCAAGAACAAACATTATTGAGCAAATATTTCAGAGTCATTTCACATCATTCATCTAGCAAGCGGTGTAGACCAGTCAAATCAGACAGTAAAAGACAAAGCAAAACATCAAAAGTTTGACAGTCTGCCTTTACTATTCTGACCTCTACGGAACTAAAAGACAGGAGCACAGAGAGCCAGCGATGCCGTGCCCTGCAAGGCACTGTGAGAGCCGCAGCAATTTCACAAATCAATTCATATTTATAATGTTTTTTGTGGGGTTAGACGTTTGTAAATAAATGTTGTGCTTTGGAAATTGTTTCAGATGCAAATGTGCGTCTTAAGACAGTGATTCCCAACCTGGGAGGCAGGGCAAGATAAAACTGAGGGTCGTAAAATTAATAAAAAGGTAATAACATATTTCTGCTGCATTGACCTCTAAAATTATTTTAAAATAATCTGAGATGGAAAATTTGCTGTTTTTTTAAACTGAGGACCTGAGAGGTGGCAAGAAGAAAATGCTTTGTGATAAAAAGGTTGTAAGTCAAAAAGATTGGGAACCACTGCTCTAAGACGTAGTTGTTGCGATAATGGTTGTTTGCTTATAATTGTCCCATTTCTTACCTGCTGCTGACCAGCTTCAGTGTCTGAACTTATAGGCTGCAAAAACAGTTCCTGGGGTGAGATGGGGCTCAAAGCCACAAAGCCTCCTCTTGTCCTAAATTGGGAGAGAGAAAAGAGTAAACAATCACATAAAAAGAGACACACATACAGATATAACCTGACACAGCTGCACACATGAATGGACTCACAGTGCTGAGCCAGCGCTGTGGGCCATCATCGGCAGCGGCTGGGTGTTGGAGAGGATGTCCTCCGGGAGGGTCGAGGCATCCAGACGCTTGAACATCAAGCTAGCCTTCTGAAATTAGAGAAACAGAACGCCGCGAGGCAAACACAAGTCAGAGAGCTCCTTTTCAATGTCGTTTTTCAGGCCCTGTTAAGGTAAAAGAATCTGTCGCAGCATGTTGAGCTGACCTGAGCTTCTAGCTGTTGTCGGAGCTTCTTGGCTTTGTTCTGTTTGAAGTAGTCCATTATCATCATCGAAGCATAGATCTTACCCACTGTCATGTCCGTATCTGTGAGGGCAAACACACTACATTAACTGTTACTGCATGTTTCTCTGGATTATATCGACTGTTGCCTCCGTAGTTTAGAGCCAGACCTTTGTTGATAGGTACCAGTAGGTCCAATGTCTTCTGGGGCAGATAAGGCCAAATGATACTGATCTCCTTTTGTAGTTCAGCATCCAGAGCGATACGATCCTCCCCACCTGGGAAAAACATTTACATTCAGCCACTCTGGCAAATATATGTGATCAATGCCATTAAGTCTGCAACAACCAATCAGCAACTATTTGATCATCAAATAAGTCATTTTTTAACATAAAGTAGACAAAACAAGCAATCTGAAGACGTCATCTTGGGCTTTAAGAAATCATAATAGACAATCACTTCATTAGGTACACATGTGCAATCAAATTTATTAATTAAACACTATAATTCCTCTTTTTGGTACCTTTAACTGGATGATAGCACATGAAGAGATAATACAGAAAAACTAAATTATATAAAATATGTCTTCATAGGAGAAGTTTAAACATGTCTTTATATGTGCTTATAACTTGATTATAGTGTGTTATATAATACTTAATAATGAAAATCATCATTAGTTGTAGCTCTGGGTGTCATATAATATACATAACATGTTTGCAACATGCTTGTCAGTGACCCTGACCTCTTGCTATTTTGATGTCCAACGCAGTGCGGATGAGTGACATCAGCGTTGAGGTGAAGTGGACAGACATGTCTTCGTCCACAGGCATGTTCATCAGCACCAACCTCTGAGAGCCAATGAGGACAGATGGACCGAGGGAGACCGAAGGAGAAGATATTTTTATGTGAGAGTTTTCATTTCATTAAACACAAGTGATCAGGGATGAGAGGACAGTGGGGTTTTTTTTACCTTATAGGCGATCTTGGCAGGACATTTTTTGCCCAGGCCCAGGGGTGGGGACATGTGAGTTAACATCTCGTACATGGCGGTGTAGTGGATACGACCACTTCAGAAACAAACATAGGTGATGAGTGAGTAGAGGCACAGACAGAGAGGAAGAGAAGTGGCAGAAAAATTCACATCTAATACAGATGAAAAGAAGCTGTGAGTATTCTTTTAGAGGGTTTGTACTTAGCATTCAAATATTTAATGATTTTCACAAGTTTTTCTTTTTCTCTCAAAAGCTGACTTTAGTGTTGCTCCATTGGACTTGGAGGCAAATCTATCTTGTACTCAGCATGACAGTTCATTTCTCTGAAACTTTAAGACATTTCACTCACATTGCTGCCCCCTGCTGGATAAAGATCGAACATGACTATTGAAACTAGGGGGAATTAAAAAAAAAAAAGTAAATCAGCAGCAAGAACAAGATCAAGTCTCACCATGCTAAACGATCGTACTCTCCCCAGATTCGGACAAACTCGTCCAGGTGATGGGGACCCAGGATTGAGGAGTCTCGTGTTAGGTACTCAAAGTTATCCATAATCACAGCCACAAACAGATTCAGCATCTAAAAAGTAACATAATAGAAGATCTGATGAGGAAGGCAGAGAGCAAGACCACAGAAAATTTGACAAAAGATATGAACTGACCAGGAATGAGCTGAAGAAAATGAATGAGACAAAGTAGCAGTAAGCAAAGTCGGTCCCGCAACCTCCCTCGTGGTCTGGAGATATGGTGAGGGGGGAGATTGACGGGTCTGGTTCACACTCCTGACCCGCCAGACAAGAGAGCATAATCTCTTGCCAGGATTCGCCTGTCGCACTCCTGGTGGTTTAAACACAGACAAACACCTACTTGACATCAAATGAAGATAAACTTAGCAGAAAAATAGCCTGATGATCATTTTTATAAACTGTCTTGGAAGATATTTTTTGACGGGCCCACCTGAAGAGCAGCATCAGTGCGCTGAAAAAGGTCTTAAAATTGTTGTGCTGATTGATGTGACTCTCATCATTTAGCTTGATGTTTCCAAACACCTGCATGAAACAGCTTCAGTAAGACGATAATCTTTTTCTGATATTAAAGAAGTGCAATTAATATGATTACTAGTTGAAAAAACATACCTGCATTCCGATGATGGCGTATATGAAGAAAAGCATAGCGATGAGAAGACAGACGTATGGAAGAGCCTGTTGGAGAAAAGGCAGCAAGACAGATAATTATCTAACATTTGTCGTCTAAAAAATATTATTATAACACTTTTATGAGACAATTAAAATGACAAGAAAAGGAAGCAGACCCTGTAGTCCAGTTCAGACCAAGAATTCACAGTTTCAGATCATTGCAGGGAAAGTTATAGCAGCCAAACGGCTTGTAGCAAAGTCAGCATTTATATTAGATATTATTAGTTATTTTTTGTGGGGTTTTTTTACATTTTAGATTTTTTTTCCTGTTTTTTAAATACCCTATATAAATGCTGCTTGTAATGTGTTTTATGATGACCCTAATGAAGGCCACAAGCTGAAACATGTTGGCCTGTTAATAAAGTTAAAGTAAAAGCTTTGACTTTCTTCAGACTTTTTTCCTTCTCCATGCATCTTGGAAGTAGGTGAAGTTGTGCCAGAAAGCTCCACCCTGTTTCTACAGAGTTATGGATAGAGGAAAAGAAAGCCTCAAAAAATCATGTTTTCTTGCTGTTTCATCAATACTAGTAATGCAACTGTAGCAAGTAAATCACTTTCACTATCCTTGTTCATATTTCAAGATGCTACAAATTATATCCAGCTACAAAAAAAAAAGCCTGAACAGCTATCAGTTAGAGCAGAGGTACAGGGAGTCATTACTATGGAAACGATACACCATCTCGTCTAGTCACATTTGTGTAATCTGGCAGGTTTTTGCAGTCCTGCTTATTGCAAGTCGTTGCAGGTTTCAACTTGGCTCATTATGAATCTTAGATCTGAACTGGACTTAAAATGTCTGACCTTGAACGATTGTACGAAGGTCCACAGCAAGATACGAATGGTGTAACCCTGTCTCAGCAGCTTGATCAACCTGGCTGTTCGGAAAAGCTTCAGGAAACTCATGTTGATGTTGGTGGTCACCGACTGCACAAAACGGTTAGAGATAGAACGATGAGAGAGAGAGAAATAAAGAAAGAGAGAGAGAGAGAGGCAGACAGAGGGGGAGAGACAGGACGTAAAACACAGATGGCGAAATTCATCACAACATGACTTAAGTTGTGTTTAGAGGCAGGGATCGTAACACATGAAGAAACTTGGAAAGAAAGAATACTGTGTTTAAATCTTGCTATTAGAGTGTTTTTTTTCTTAGGGTCACAACATTGTGAAAATGAATGGTGTCTTGGCAGTGTCGTACCTGTAAATCCACAATTATCTCGGTGATGCTGCCAAGAACGGTGATGAAATCAAAAATATTCCAAGTATCTCGAAAGTAGTTCTGCGGTAAAGACAAGGTGGAAACAATTTGACTATACATATAGACAAATTTGATATTAGTTTAGCTATACTAAACTCATCATTCAATCTTTTCTTGTGTAAATACTCACCACTAAACCAAATGCCATGATCTTCAGTATGCACTCCAGGGAGAAGAGAACAGTGAAGGCTGTGTTCAGGTGTTTCAGGACTGTGTCGTAGGCTGTCGGGGCTGAGTGGTACTGAAGAAAACAAGACAAAAGGTCACAAAGTCAGATAGAGATGTCATCACTACATTAATGATGTCATTCATTTTCACATTGAAGACGAGATTTTGCTGAACCACAAACTCTTAAAACAAACACGGTGGATGTGTAAATGTTTTTAGCTCACACTGTACATTACTGCTGCTGACCATTTTCAAAAGGACACAACAACTTAAAGACTGATCTTCTACCTTCCACATTGCATTTGGTTTCAGTAATTATTGGCTGTAAAAGTACACCAACAGAGATTTAAAAACTTTTGTGAAATGAATGTGCTACACGGTTTGTGAGTTGGTTTGTTTTCTTTAAGTTAAAGTCTTAAGCCAGAGATGGTCTATTCTGGTTCTGCCTGAGGTTTCTTTCTGCTAAAATTGAGTTTTTTCTTGCCACTGTTGCTCATGTGGGAATGTTGGGTCTCTTTAAAATTAAAACCTGAAGAGTTCGGTTCAGAACCTGCTTTATGTGTAAAATGCCTTGAGATTACTTTGTTGTGATTTGGCGCTATACAAATAAAGATTGATTGATTGATTGATTGATTGATGTCAGGTTTCCTTAACTGCAACAACAAGGAAGATTGTTCAAATCAGCACTTGCTTTTAACTGCATTACCTCCTGTTCACAATGTAGCTTTAAAAAATGGAAAACAAAAGCTAGAACGTGTGCAATTAAAAAAAAAAAGTTTTACTCTCAAGTCTCTGCAGGTGTTTCTAGCATGCAATGAATGAGTTCACAAAGTCGAGTATTTAGAAAACACAAGCATCATCCTTTAAGGTGTCATTATTACTGAATGAATTCTGCAGTCGAGAGTGTTTTACCTTCATCATGAGTACCACAGTGTTGAGTGCGATCATGACCAACACTGTGTACTCAAAAGAGGGCGACGCCACAAAGTGCCACAGCCTGTACTGGAAGGTTTGTCTGTTCTGGGGCATGTAGCGAGTCATCGGCTTGGCACTGATGGCAAAGTCAATACAAGCCCTCTGTAACAGAAACAAACATGAAGATGATCTTTAACTGCGTGAATTCATGTCCATGTGTGTGTCTGCATGTAAGATTTCACTGCTCCACACCTCGTTCTTCTCCAGACTGCACTCCTGAATCATCTTGTCACCCTGCTCCTGGAACGTGATGATGATAAGAGCCACAAAGATGTTGACGAAGAAGAACGGAAAGACCACAAAGTAGACCACATAGAAAACTGACATCTCCATCCGGTTCCCTCGACTTGGCCCCATGCTTTCCTCTGTAACGTCAGTAGAGTGCTGTAGGACCCTGGCAGAAAAAAAGACAGAGGAAAATGAAATATCCTCTGAAGCATTAAAACCCAAAATGCTTCAAAATTTCAATTTATTTACATTTTTTATCCTTTAATCTAACATTTGTTGTGAAATTGTGCATTTCCAGTGGTAATGACAAAGCATTAATAACTGGAGTACATAATGAAAAGCTGCAAAGAGTTGCAAAAGTAGCAGTTAAAAGCATTAAAAAATACACTTACTGAGGCCATCCCTCTCCAGTAGAGACAGTGAAAAGAGTGAGGAGCGCCCAGCAGACGTTGTCGTAGTGGAACTCGTGTCTCCTCCACTCTCTCCTCTTCACCTCCTTTTTGTCTCTGCTGTAGTCAATGTAGTAGCCTCTGTGGAGAACAAAGCAGCCCACAGGTCATCATTATTTCCCTTGATTCACTGATTAAACCAGTACCTTTAATGAAGTGAAAGCTATTAAAGCAGTCTTTGTATTGTATTGTGTGCTATTTGTGACAGGACTTCATGTAGATTTAGACCGTAGCTCTCTCTCGTACAGTACCAGTCAAAAGGTTGGACACACTTTCTCATTCAAGTGATTGCGAAAGTGTGTCCAAACTTTTGACGTTCTTGCCAGCCAGATTTTATAAATGGGTTAGTTGTGTTTTTAAATGTGATCAGTTAAAATATTAAGTTGTTGTTTATGTTAAATCCTTGCAAGACATGTCTGTAGTATATGTTGGTCATTTTGTGTCCTTCCTTTTCCTTCTGTTTTTGGGTGGTTAGTCTTAGTATTGAAAATGTAATTTGAGTAGTTTGTTAAGTCTTTCGGTTATTTTTTGTAAGAGCTGGTAGTTTTGTGATTTTGGCCTGGGTTTCCTCTGAAGTTCACTTTACTACAAACCCTCTCGGCCCCTTATATCAATCACTGCTGGCCTTCTGTACACCCCCATGTCCAACCTTCGCAGTTATGGGGACATAACCCCCTCCACCAAGACCTCGGCTGTTTTCAAATCCTGTCTCTAGATCCATCTCTTCTCCACCGTATTCTCTTAGCCCCCCCATCTATCCTTGTGTTTATGTTATGTTTGTCTCACTAACTCCGCCCCTTAGTGAATCGTGTAGTGTAAAACAACTTTGAATTCTTGAGAAGTACTATATAAGTATCATGTATCATAAAAATAAAAACTATAACAACCCTGGTAGGAAGGAACAGTGAGACTGGTTAAGAAATATCCACTTACTGGCATTCCTTCTCTGAGTTCATGGAGCTGTCGGTACAGTAGAAGAACTTCCCCTTAAAGAGCTGCACAGCAATGACAGCAAAGATGAACATGAAGAGCTGGTACACGATGAGGATGTTGAAGACGTTCTTCAGAGATGTGACCACGCAGTCAAAGACAGCCTGCGGAGACGAAGGAGGACAAAACAAAAACAATCTGTCAGAGAGCTGTGCGATAACACTGAAATACTGGAGAGTGTTTTTAGATGTAAATATCACGTTACCTTGAGTTTGGGAAGTCTTTTGATAGTTTTAAGAGGTCGCAGGACCCTCAGAACTCTGAGGGACTTTATTGTCTTGATGTCTCGACCTTTGTTGTTTCTGTTGACAGTAAAACGCAGCATTTAGTCACATATTTGTGGACTCATACATTAATGCACCAGGACACATGGAACTGACACATTTTTAACAGTTGAGAAAAAACATAGTTGAAGTAAAAAATGGACATAAAAGCTTATCAATACACATTTTATACACAATGAAACACAGAACTTCACTTTGAGTATGTTTGTACAGAGCTTGGCAGGTGTCAAGGATAATAGTTTTGGTAACTGATGAAATTTGTGGCAGCACGGTGGTGTCGAGGTGAACGTTGTAGCCTTTGTGGGTTCCCTCTGGGTACACCAACTTCCTCCCACAGCCCAAATACATGCAGGTTAGGTTAATTGGTGACTCTAAATTGCTTGTAGGTGTGAATATGAGTGTGGACAGTTGTCTCTCTCTAACTGTCCAGGGTGTACCACGCCTCCATCTCCCCTGTGACCCTCTAGAGGATAAACAGTAAAGAATATGGATGAATGGCTTTAATCTGTGCCCTCAAATTATTGAGCTAGAGCCTTCATACTTATTCCCTTCAAATTAGGCTATGGCTGTGGTGTTTTAGCATAGCTTCCCTCAAGGTAAAAGCATTAATTTATAGTAATTATTTAATTTGTCATTGTAGTAAACCCAAGTTTGAGCTGCATGGATGTATTTAGATTTTGGACCAAAAGATGACAAACTTTGGGCTTTTGTTTTTATAGAAAACATTATGTTCTTTTAACAGATTAGGTATTTGGGGGTAGAAATTCATATTTACAAATAAACAAAGATGTTTACCCCTGATACGTGCCAGGCTCTGCAATTTGGTGAGATTTAGAAGACACAAAAAAGAAATAAAAACACACTGAAAACAAAGAAAGGAAAAATCAAGTCACAGGACAATAAAAGACGTGATAAGTGAGAAGTTTATGGGAGAAGTTTACGTTTAGTGTGACTGAAATTTTTACCCCATCACATTGCTGGTCGCCCCAACAGTGAAAAAATCCACAGGAACAACAGAGAAAAAAATTGAGGCATAAAGAGAAATACACTGTGAGCAAAGCTCAAAAGATCACAGTTATATTCACAACAGAGAAATAAACATACGGTACGGTCCTCTACGGTACAACGGAAGGAACAAAAGGCTCAGTAAGTGATTTATCACACTCACATTGAGAGAGACAACAAAAATAATTATTGCAGAGGCTTTTTAACATTAGGCATGATAGTCCACCCATGTGTAAACCCAGAATTACATAGAAATCCATGTTTTCCATTTGTTGTGAGGCTGAATCTGCGTTACTGCACAGGACCATGCATGCCTCCATAT
This sequence comes from Scomber japonicus, assembly GCF_027409825.1. Classification (NCBI taxonomy): domain Eukaryota; kingdom Metazoa; phylum Chordata; class Actinopteri; order Scombriformes; family Scombridae; genus Scomber; species Scomber japonicus. The sequence continues at coordinate 21,533,254 of NC_070589.1, read as the reverse complement.
TTGCAGTGTTTGAGCTGACCCTTTGTCAATGAAGCTTTTCTTTAAAGCTGAAAAAGTGTCTTTGAGGGAAGGTTGTTTTTAACAATACTGTAAGCTCAAAAAACGATTTGCTGCAGTGAGTCATCACCAGGCAGCACTATGTAGTGACTCACGTTAGAGCAAAGGCTATCAGAGCTCCCACCACCACAATGAAGTCCAGGATGTTCCACATGTCTCGGAAATAAGAGCCATCGTGCAGAATGAGACCCTGGTCTATCATCTGGAGGACAAACACACACCCACACAGACACATAAGGTGAACGGATTGAATACGCACAGGGACCAAAATCTATGAGTAAATCTACAGTAAGTTCAGTTATTTAAAAGTATGATAGGTGTTAAAACAGAGAAAATATGTGTTTTATTTTAGGTTCCCACCTTAATGATCATTTCAAAGGTGAACACTCCGGTGAAGACATAATCAAAATAACGAAGGACCTGGGTAATTCAAAAACAAGAAACACATCTTAAAAACTTTTATCAACCAAAAAAGACTTTTCTGAAGGTGCACTGTCTCATTCAGCATCACTCCGACACTCACATTCACTCACACAGCTTCACAGGAATACGTAGATAAAACTTACATTAGTCCCATCCAGTCAGAGGCAATGAACTTGTTACCGCTGGTAGGCATGTTTCTCACGCCTTAATGGTGGGTTTGCCTCTAAATAAACCTTTACAGGATGAATCACTATGTTTGCAGGAAGTGTCAAAGCGTGGCTATAAGATATGTAAGGATGTAGTAAGAGTCTCTGCCTCCCATGTCACTTGAGTCATTCATCACCCCAATATATGTGCTTGCCAAAAATACCATAAAGGGATATTTCAGTGATGAATCAGATTTATAAAACAATGGTCAAAGTCAACACAGCACACGTCAATATATCCTGATTTTTGTCACTATTGAGAGGGAAGCTCCAAAAAAGTGTGATCCTACATTTCCCATAATGCAAATCAATAGCAATGTTTGTTTAATCACATTACAGGTTGGTCTTGTTGGTCAGGTTTGTTTGTTTTTTCTTCTATATTATCAATTTAGAAATCGAATACATGTTTCAGTTAGTTTCCTAGTTGTAATTACGACTTGGATGCTCACATTAATGCTTTTGACAGGCCGTGAACTCATTATTATGATGACTATGATATGACATAAACATGGAATCAGAGGAAATCACACAGCGAGTAGCACCGGCGACGATTAGTAAACTGAGTCAGTGGAAAGCCCCTTTAAGTGTTTGTGACATATTTTGGATTATAATAACTCAATTCAAACAAAGAGTGGTGTCCAGTCTGTGGCACCAGAGTGGGAAATGACAGGCAGCCATACACAGATGGTGTTAAATATTCTATAGTAAATGAATGTGACTACTCTGTCTCTCTCATAGCCAAACACAGTGTAGCTTTTACTAGTTTGTACTTATTTGGTCACTCTTGACACTTTTCATGATACTGAGTTGTGAAAAACAAACAGCACAGCTACTTCCCTGGCAAAACTGTCGATTCTCACCCTGTATGTGCGTGAAATCAAATGTGTCACGACACACTGTTGTCGACACAGTGTTATGTCAACTTGAGATCAAACAGTGAACCTGAGAGATTTGAATTGAGCTAAAACGCCATCAGTGGTATTACACTAAGGGAGATTTTTTTGGTCAAACTGTTAAAATGTCTACTTGAAGATAAATGTCATAAAAGATAATCAAAACCACATATCAATGCGACTGCAGGAAAGGGATCCCATTCATTTTGTACGGAGAACTGCAGGGTGCATGATGGATACAGCACGGTGAGCTAATGACATTTATGTATTATATCCATGGTTGACAAACCAACCATCATATCTGAATTTGCATATTATAACTCAACCTAAACTATATAAATGAGGTCCATCCAGCGCAATATGGCCGACTGACAAAAATCACATGAAACTGTCAAACTGGGCCATGCTGATCAAATATAAATCAATATTCTGTTACTACATTGCATATTTCTTGCATCAAGTGTTTTCAGAAACATACTTTAGTGTTCCGTTTAGATGCAAAATGAAATAGTTTCAGATCCGTTGTTTGTTTGTGTCTGCAACATCAGATTAATTTAATGTTGCTGACAGCAGTACCTCTTTATACCAGGTAAACTTTTCTCTTGTCCCTGTATTGATCCCACACATCTGATATCAGAAAATGAACACAACTATTTTCAGCTTCTTCTTTTGATTTCACCTTGTTTCTATCTGAATTGGTGCACACAGGGTCCTCAGCAGCCAGTGCAATGCTGCTCGCCACGATCACCAGAAGGATTGACATCTCAAAGTAGCGCATCGTAACCACGTAGTGGCAGATCCTTCTGATTCTGCGGATCAATGAAGGGGAAGGCGTTAATTGTTGGTTTGATGACAGAGGATTTTTTATGTTTGAGTATCTTACGGGTTGGAGGCCTTAAAGATGAACATGCTGTCAGGAGCTACAGGTTTGGGAGTGATCGGAGGTTCTTCATCCTCTGTCTCTTCGTCCATGTCGTTCTGGTCAGACTGGTACGCCTCCAACTCTTTGCTGTTCACTAAAAAGCAGAGAGAAGTGAGAGAGGACAAAAATGCTTTAGCTGTACATGGACAGCAATGACAAAGAAAGAAGCATGTGAGTCACCAGCAACAGAGTGGTACTATTACCGGATGTCAGAGCACCTACTCACAGTGTCACAGAGTGATACTGACACTAAATCCCACTTTATGATGCACAGTAAAGGAGTGTGACAGCAGAGAGAAGTGATCACAGCGCTACCTGTCATTGGTGTGAGCTCCAGCAGCGGCTGTGCAGACATTTCGATGGCCACGCTTCCCTCCAGGTTGGACTTGTCACGGTTGAGGGAACCTGGGTGGTTCTCAGATTTAATCGCACACACAGTGAACTCTGTTGCCTCTATAGCGGTCTCCACTGGTTCATACTGGTCTGTGTGCCCACCTTCACCCTGCTCTGCCCAGTCCAGCTGCTCACACTGAGGAGGATCAGGAATGTCTCTGAAAAAATAGGAAAGGAATGATCACTAAACAGTTATAGTAGAAAGAAGTTGTATCAATTATCTTGACCTCTTGTATATTTCTACCATCCTTTTCTTGTTGTATAATTATCAGATAACGGTGCATTTGATCTGAAATGTCACTCTCTATATTGTACTCTCAGTATGTTTTTGGTGGCTCTACAGATCCACCACTTTGGTCCAGACTGAAATATCTCAGTAAGGATTGAACAAATTGCCAAGAAATTTTGAGCAGAAATTCATGATCTCAAGAGGATGAAGCCCAATTTTTGATGACTCTCTCCAACCTCTCTGAAATGTCACAAAATCTGTTACGTGGCACAACATTTTGCAGAGGCTAAGATGATAAAATGGTAAACATTAAACCTGTTAAACATCACCATGTTAGCATTTGTCACTGTGAACATGCAAGCATGGCTGTAGTCTTGTTTCTTTTAAAGGATACATTCACATAAGTCTGTCTTAAAAAAATGCTCACTTGCCCATATATACATTTAAAGACTTAATATTCACTGTAATTGTTCCTCTTATCTATATTGGCTGTAAACAGATCCCTTTCTAAGGTGACGGGAAGCAAAATTGCATTTTTATTCACATCTCCTCCTTTGGAGCATTACAAAGAACTAATAACACTTTCAATGGATATTTGGGCATGTGAGTAATGTTTTATGATACATTTAAAACATAAAAAAGCCATAAAGAAAACAAGTTTCAATTCTCTTTCAGAGGTTTGAGAGGGTCTTTTGACATATTTTTTTGTATAATATAAGAGAACAGCCTTACCTGCTACAGTCTTCTCCAACATCTGCATACGGGTTGATGATGCCACAGTCATCTTGGACTGACCCTCCTTCTCCCTCTGCTTTTTCTCTCTCCTCTCTTTCTTCCTTTTCTTCCCTTTCATCTATCTTCCGTTCATGGCTGAATGATCGTCTGACTTGTTGCACCTCATGTGGCGTCCGGGTATAGTCCAGACTCTTGGCCTCAGTGCGGGCCTCACGGTGACGGTGGCGTCTGTGCCGCGCCCCTTCATCCGGCCCCTGACTGGGCCTGAACTTTCGGGCCACCCTGTGCCTGCCCCCACCTGTATTCCGGTGGTTAGCTCCTCCAGTTTTCTCCTCAGACAGGTTTACTAGAGGCTCAGAAGTCGGAGGCTCAGGTATGGGGATGGATATGGACATCGGGGGCTCAGGGAGGGGCATCCCCACAGACATGGGTGACTCAGGTAGATGAGCAGGGCTGGCCTCTGTGGAGAGCGTGGAATGGTGTGCAATGGTGGGAGTTTCAGCTGTTTCCTCTGTGGGGCTGCTGAACAGCTCCTCTTTGCTTGCCTGCTGGCGCCGTTTGCGTAGCTGGTTGGCCCTCTGCTCCCACACTGACATGTTAACTTTTCCCCTCCTCTGTCGGCGATTGGCGAAGGCGTTGGAGCCATTGAGTGGCTGCTCGTCTGCGGCTCCTGGACCACCCTCTGCCTCATCTGGGAAAGCTGGTCGGCCTCGGTGTATTGCCCGTTTCCTGTAGAGGTAGGGTCTTCTTCTCCCACTAAGGAGCACAATATACACGGCATCACTATTTATTGGCATCACACCTTTAAAGGAATAATTTGACATTTTGGAGATGTGCTTATTTGCTGCCTTGCAGAGAGTAAGATGAGAAGATCAATGCCACAAAAATATGAAGCTATCACCAGCAGCAGGTTAGCTCAGCTTAGCATACAGACTATGAACAGGGAGAACAGCTATCCCGGTTCTGTCCAAAGATAAGTTGTTATATGAAGGACTATTTCTTGGCCGGGAGCAGTGACTTCCTGGAGTCTCAGCTGGTTGCCTGGCAACCTTGCAGTGACCAAAAGAAATAGTCCCACAAATAATCCCTAATAAAACAGCAAAGTATAACCATTATATTTGTTGGACAGAGCCAGGCTAGCTGTTTCACCTGCTCTCAGTCTTCATGCTAAGCTAACCTGCTTCTTATTGAACAGATAGATATGACAGTGGTATCAATCCTCTAACATAACCATTTGCAAGACAGTAAATATTTCCCAAAATGTAAACTACTGCTTCAAAAAACTATTGAAAACAAAACAAAGAAAGAAAAAAACAACAACTACTGTTATAGCATACCGGTTGTACATTAATACTCAAACAACTGAAATTTGCAAGAAAAGGACAGTCCTTTTCATACATAATGTTAGTTGATAAGTAACACAAACAATTTCCCATGGAAAAAATATGCAAAATACATTCAAAAATTAAAAAAATATATACCTGAGAGGTAAAGACAGATAAAAAGAAAAAGAGAAAAACTAAACTCACAATAACAAAAAGGGGGGAGGTGCAGGATTAAAGTAAACATAGTGTAACATCTAGAAAATAATAATAATAACAATCTCAATAATTGATTAAGGAAACTTTGAAAAATTTGAGTGACAGAGATGCATACAATTTTACTTACTGGTGTTCAGATTCTTTTGTTGTCCATGTAATCAATGAGTGATTATTTGAAAACAAGACATTAGTGTTGTGCAACATACACAGAACATTTGTTGTGGCTCAGTCCAAAATATTTCCAGGGGCATAAAACTTTAAAGGAAGGTGTAAACACACCAGAAATCATACAATTATGATGAATTATTTAAGTTTAATTTGAGGGGGAAATCTGGTTTACGCCAATTACTATTTTCAAACTTACAGTACGTAGGTTAAGACTGTTTTCAGTCATGATACGCAACATTTCGGTCAGTGCCACATAACAGGCATAAAACAAGACAACATGATGGAACCAGCAAAACACAGCAATACATATCAAAATCTGCATCTTGATAGCTGCAACACATACAGGACTAACATTTAAATATGTAACAGACAAATGATACATTCAGTGTCAAAGCTAGAGTTTTTTTGTTGTTTTTTGTATGTTTTAGCTTATGCCACGTTATTTTTTATTCCTGGTAATCCATCATAGGTTTTTAGGGAAACTATTAGTGTCTATTCTTTTTAAGTGTGGTATAAAAATCAACTTGCAGAGACCTAAACACTCAGGATCAGTCCCTTCATTACTCAAGCAATTTTCAAGGCTCTGCATATTGAGTTTAACAGATTGTGCTAGCATGAAGATATGCCTATAGATTGATAAATAGAAATAAAGTTATGTACTAAAATCATTGGTGCAAATGTAAATGCACAGAGTTTGTAATTAATGGGTTAAAACATGCAAAAACAATTAGTACAGTGCTTTAGCCAGTCATGTCAGTGCTCCAAAAAAGGCATGTGTGCGTCCTTGCAGTTTATTCAAGTACACTTCAGCAATGGCTGTTTTAGGAAACTGTCACTAATGCCCCTGATGATCATGTAGTAGTTTTTGTCTCCCTACAAATCTGTGTGGCCAGCATGACAGTGGAGTCAGGAGCCAAAATCTGACACACTCCAAAGTGTGTCTCCTCCCAGTAGAGTGACACGTTCCCAAAACCTTTGAAAAATGCCTCGTGCCCTCCTCCGCCCAATTTACTGGATCATTGGACCTGCAGGAAGGTCAACAGGTCACTGAGAGGAGGAAGGTCGGTGAAGAATTACTTCTCTCATTAACAAAAGAGGCTGCCCATTACAAATAGCAGGCCAAGACAGTCACACAGGGAGTTTCAGTGATGCTGTCTATAGAGGGTCATGCTTTTTGATCAGGCACATTCAATACACATTCATAGCTGTCACAATGATGCCTAAAGCATGCCTTTCCAACTTTGCATTCACCATGCAAGTGAAAGAGGAAAATGCTGTTTAGCATTCACCAGTTAAACCAACACCTGGTTCTCTGTGCCCACAACCAATCATTTTGCAGAAATATATCGATGTTATTGGCTAATCTCACTGATTTCTAGACATCTCCGATCCAATAAGATATGTAACTTGTGTGAACCTCCGTCAGCATCCACATCTTAAGTAAGTCTTTCACTACTTGTGCCTGCTGCAAAAAGACAAAACTGTGAGCGATCGTGACATGATTATTTAGTCCAATTCCAGTTTTTTCTTTTGCTCAAGAGGAGAGTTGATTTGAGAAACAGTCGTACACCGGAGAGAGTATCAAAGAACTACTTAAGGGCTGTGAATGCTCTGGGTATCTCATCCCAAAACAGTGACTATTAACCAATAACTTACTCAGATATTAAGCCATCTCTTCCTCTGGCGTACCTCTGGTTGAAGAATTCCTCTTCCTCCTCTTCATCCTGACAAAAACAAATACAAAAGTAGTGATTTACTTTAATGATGACATACACAATAAAAACTAATTCTTTTACCTGTAAAATGGCAGAACACAGATGAAAACAGGGCAAACCTTTGTCAGCTCCTGTGCGTTGGCCAGATTATCCACGGCGATGGCCAAAAAGACGTTGAGCAGCGTGTCTGTCATGAAGGCAGTTAAGAACAAAACACGCTAGAGTTTGGGAATCTGTCAGGATTTTTACTCCCCTCTGTTTTAGATGAACGTATATTGATCAGATTGAAATACATTTTGAGTGTGCGACGAACAAATTCCAAATCAATGTCCACTTACTAGTTTTTTTTTCTTTTTTTTGTTCATCAGTGACTAGAGTGACTAGAAATGACTCAGGTAGTAGGATAACATCTGATGACTTATTTCTAATTTCTAGCACAGGAAATGAATGGTCTCCTTGATATGACCTTTGACCCTGTCCCAGCTGATGCTGTTTCTTGCATTCGGTCTGTTGTTCATGGTTGTTGCAGTTTCACTTTCGTTGTTTCCCATATACCACCACTGGCGTACCTCTATATGACCACACTCTCTATCAAACAAAACTAATGTCACATGACCACACCTGAACCAGTTCTATAACCTGACCAGGAGATTTGGTAAATGGACCATTGGGGACAGGTTGAGATTATTTGGTCCTAGCAGATGAAGCTCCTTAAATGTTCACCGAAGCACACAATATTTTTCATTGGATCACTTTTAGAAAATACAGCCTGTCTTTGTCATTTGTGGAGGTTCACCGAAGAACCCTTTTAATCCTGAATATTGATTCAGACATTATGTTTATTCCACTATATTCATTTTATAGTTATAGTTACTAGTTACTTTTCAGATTCAACAAATGATTCCACATCTGTCAACTAAATTTGAGCCTGTTAGCTTAGCTTAGCAACCCTTGTACTATGCTGATCTTACTATATACTTGTAAGTACTGTAGTACTTGTGATGGAGTATTTTTACAATGATTTTACTACTTTTATTGAAGTAAAAGATTTAAATAACTCCTCAACCACTGATCATGTACAGGTGTTGCAGTTTTATCAAAGGAAGGATACAATTTCCAAACAGGGTGAGCACTATAAAGTAGATTGATGACCACATGCCATACTGCACACCACCCTGCGAGCGAATCCCATTATACATCACCTCGTTCCAGTCCTCACCAGTCAAAATCTGTGGGCAAATGCATTGAATACTCAGCATTATTAATTATCCTGATCATATTTGATTAAAGGGAACACCGGCCTAAAAATACACCAAACAGTAGACATATACCATGTCTACAAACCAGTTCAAGATATACAATTAAAAATGGCAGAGAGAAAGCTAATTACTGTATACGCGGATCAAAACACTCCATCACAGCGTGGTTGGTTTTGCAGCAGATCTGATGTGGATTCGTTCACGTTTCACTTGTCTGATATTCATGTGCGCATATGTGTGCATGGATGTGTGGGAAGATAGAGGAGGCAGGGGGTGGAGAGCGAGTGAGCAGAGTTGTTTAATCTGCGCCTGGGGTGAGAAATATCCCAGGGTGCAATGTGTCATGGAGAGCAGGCAGAATGAGGGGATCTGTGGGAGCCAAACCTGAAACACTGTCATGATGGCAGCTGGAAACGTGTCAAAGTTGGTGGGAGTGTAATCTTCAAAGATGAACCTAGAGGAAAGGCAGATAGAAAGCAGGGTCAGATATGACCAAGGGAAAGATAAAGGAGGAGGAAGAAGAGGAGGAGGAGGATGCAGAGCTATTTTCATCCGGATATGTAATTTCCTCTCCTCTCCATCAAAGACACCATTGAAGAAACCGCTGTTCAAATCGCAAGTTGTAGATATTGTTTCAACAATCTGATATGTAGGTTAAACACACTGCAGAAATCAGCACCACAGAACAAAAACAGAAGAGATTTGTCATTGATGATTAAGATGTGAAGATGTCAGTTTTGATATCTCTTACCTTCCTCCAAAAAGCTGCATCCCCAGCAGAGCGAACACCACGATAAAGAGGAAGAGGAGAAAAAGCAGGCTGATGATGGACTTCATGGAGCTCATGAGGGACACAACCAGGTTCCTGAGAGAGGCCCAGTATCTGACAGGAAGAAATAACACGTGTCTTTTTCAACTGAGATCTATAAAAATACTACTACTCTACAACCCAGGTGTAGCTCAGCTGATATCTTGTGCTTTTCATGTGAACAGTCTTGTTACCCGACTTACTTAGTGATCTTGAAAATTCTCAGTAGTCTCAGCGCCCTCAGTACACTGATGCCAAATGACATGCCGGGCCTGAAGAAACCCCAAACCACCTCAAAAATGCTGCCAACAATAACCTGTAAAACACATCACACACATATAATGAAAATAAAAGACTTGGCTCCATCTGACCAGCAGAAAAAACAGTCAGGAGCAGATGAGAAATGCCAGAGAGATTTGGGTGTGATTGAGTCACCCACCACCATACTGCACATGTAATGACATGTATGTGGCACAGTTATTGATCTTAACCCTTTGACAGTATATTGTGGTCCTGGAAGACATAAAGATCACAGCTAACCAACCTATAAAACAGCTAAAGTATATGGCAAAGATAAGAGCGAGTGATGTGTGCATGATTTCAACTGCTACTTCCTCCCCTTTTTGGCTTACAAGAAGTTAAACCACCTTTATCAAGTAATTAAGATTACCCAAATTCCCTAATTTTGGACAAGATATTCAACATTTTCATTGCTGATATAAAACAGAATCTCCCTTTTCCCAGAAAGTCCCTTTTTGCTTTTCTAGTGTAGTACAGAGGCAGTATAAGAGATGAATGATCTCACCCCACAGTCGAAGCAGTTGAAAGATGAATGGAAGTAGAGCCGGAAACCCAGACCATAAATTTTCAAAAACATCTCAGCCAAAAACAGCCCCAGGAAAACAAACTCTGCATAGTCTGGAGTTGAGAAAAAAAGGGGAAAAAAGCAATTAAATCAAAATAGGATGTCTATCTGCTAAAAATAAAGCATTTATCAGACATGACCTGGATTACTCTTCTGGTAGTAAGTAATAAAATAATAAATAAATAAATAAAATAACCCACAGAGGAAGATGGTCAGCCAGTCGGGCTGGTTGTGGTGGACTATGGCCACACAGATGGTGTTGAGAGCAACCAGACTGAGCACCATCAAGTAAAAAGTGTCTGTCTTCACCATGCGGCGGATGGAGATGCGTAACATGCGCTCTTTACGCCTCAGGTACGCAGCGGGTCCACGACGGCCGCTGCGGAAGTTCATCCTTGATCGTGACATGCCTGAAAGAATGAGAGATAATCAGAGGAGAGAAAAAGAAAAACAAGGCAGGAGGTTTAAGAGCGTAGATAAAATATACTTAACTGCTCAGAAAAGGAGATATTATTAAGAAAGGAGGAAGAAGCCTTCTCGAAAATAAGTTTTTCACTCACTGGCAGTCGACATGTCCGTATACTTGTCATCGCCCGGTGCTCCTCTCCGTGCACCAGTCTTCTTACTGGCTCTCTTTAGCACTAAAATGTTACACAGAAACTCAAGTTTACCAACCTTCTCAGTGTCTGAATTTAAAGAAATTGCAAAAGAAATGAAAACCACAAATGACTATATAATTCCTGCTGAAGTATACCAAAGCTATTTTGTTTTGTGGTTTAATTTCTCATTACATTAATCATTACATTTGATCACTGAATGGGAAAACATGCACACAATGTGAATAAACTAACATTGATAATTAATAATAAACATTAATAATGGACATGGCTGCTCATAGTGAGTTAGTTTAGCCCATCTCATATGGGATTTCAAGACCTTCTGTATATCAGACATTGAAAACTCAATAATAATACAGGACAGCTTCTTGTAACACATATACTACACTAAACCAAAAGTAAAACATTACCATATATAGTATAATATATATATATATACTCATCTACTGTAAATAATATTAGGTATTGTGTTTGTGTGTGAAATTTCAGATCTATTGTTGCTAAAAATAGCAGAGAAAGAAAAGCTAAAGTTTTTCCAAATAAAGATCTGGTTTCTTCATGTTTCAGGTTTTCTCTGGATCACTTGAAGTCCAACTGAAATCAAATTTTAGCATTTCTATTTGCAGTCAAAAATAAAAGTCATCAATAGTTTTTTATCATCAAAAGGAAGAAAAAAAAGGTCTTTGGGGAAAATATCATAAGTACTCATTTTCCTCTCCGCCGTCTGGAGGAGCGTGTTGGTGTCTGTGTTTGATTGACAGCAGCTGGCAGGCTGAGCTCCAGCAGGGGACGAGAGACAAAGTAAACAAACTTCTTGAGCTGTATACAGTACGAGTCATGAGCAGACAGTGTGCTGTTCACAGTGATTTTGAAGAATAAGGAACATTTTTCCCCACTGAGTGTTTGTTTTGGTCGCTCGTTCAACAAGCTAAGGTGCAGGATGAGATATGTGTCCATATTTATAAGTTAGAAAAGAAGGAGACTTTAGCAGAAAAGCTAATCTGGGTTGTTGTTTAGAGTCTGAGGCTGCTGTCTGGTTGTTAGTCATTGCTGCTTTATGCAAATATGGTTTCAAAGTAAGCAATTTGATTGGCTGTATGGAAACATAGACAGATCTCCATCTGTGCAGAGAACTAACAGTATCCCAACAAATGAATCCAAAACAAAGGAGCACTATCATAAAACCAAAAATATATAAAATATATAATTTTCCCTTTTGGTTCATGATTTAAGAATGATGAGTGATTTACAGAGCAGATATATGTGCTGTAGCAGAAAACACATGCAATATAAATTCAGCTGGACTGCATGTGGGGGTGTCAGTCAATCATTTATGTTAAACCCTCAGTATATAAATTGTACTGTATTATTTAATTATCTTCCAGTATTTTTATACCAAGACCAAGACAAAAATATATTAGCACATTTAGTCCGTGGCAGCTCATCAAAGAGAAAAAAAAACAGTGTCTGCATTTAAATTAGCATCCAAGTGTTTTTGTGGTCAGTTTAGCCCACAGTCAAGTTAGTTTCACCGATGAGAGTTGCTGTAATATTAAATGTAGCATGACACACTGGGATTGTTGCTATGGTTACTTACAGCTTACACAATGATTTAGAGACGTGGTTATAACTGCTACTGGAAGCATATTTGACATGTCCAAATATGCAGTCTTTACAGACACCAGTTAATCTGATCAGACAGAGGAGTGTTTTCTGTGGCTTTTAATTCACTAACAGAGCACCAACAAAAGTGTGGATTTGAAATTATTTCATAGATAATATAAAACCAGGAGAACTGGGATGGTGTCGGTGAAGGAGGAGTGGATTGAAGGTCTGGAGGAAAACGATAAAAATAAGGAGGGGAGGGTTGAGGGATGAAAGAAATAGGATGTGTACAAGGTGTGGTCTTTTCTCCTGAACTTAGTTATTAAACTTCATTAATTACAGTCACAGATGTTAGCAGCTGTAGATGTTATCAGTTATCTGGAGTGTGTGAACTTACCATCTAACGGTGATCTCCCCGAACTTTTATTCTCCTCTGCAAGCATGACCTCCTCTGTAATACAATAAAACTGGAGATTATACACAGACGTATCTGTTTTTATCTAAAATAAATAATTAGATATAGAAATGTACGTCTCAGAGTTGTGTTCTCTCAGATGTCTGCAAACATTTACGGGAACTGAGGCCAATCTGATGTAAATGCTACTTTCAGAAGCCTGTATGACCTTCATCAGAGAAAGCTCTTATTCTCTATTATATACTCTCCCCATCTCTCTCTCTCTCTCTCTCTCTTCCCACACTCTCCCACATCTACGCACACGCCAATATGCACAGCGGCTCTCTCACATACACACGCATGTCAACACAAAAACACACACAACACGCGTGCGCCTAAAGACATGCACACAAATTTAAGTCAGTGAGTCAGTATCACCTTTTTCTCACCCTCTACTTGCGTGGGAGATGAGCAATGTAGATTGCCATTACAGCACTTTGTGTGCAACTCGACAGAGCTACTCTACGTCCAAAAACTCTGAAAGAGTCTGTAGTCAGAGCAATCACTGAAAACTAGCTGTTTCACATGTACATTAATCTATCAGATCATGTATTATCTAAAACATGATTCTAATCATGTATCAGGTGTAATTACTGTGGTATGCTTTTTTATCACAATGTAGTTTGTTCTTAATTACTGTACATATTGTATACATTTCATCATTTTAGGATGCCTAACAACATTAGGCAAAGGGACTAATTAACTGTTGATTGATGTACAGTGGCCCTTTCAAATAAAATGAATTAAAATTGAAAATTGAAATCTAAACATCTTAATATTGTCCTAAGGAACATTTCAACATTTGGTAAATACAGGTATTTGATTTTTTGTTGAAAGTTAGATGAAAATATTGATACTACTCTCATATCTGTGGCCAGAGGACAGTTAGTGTAACAGCTAGCTGAACCAAAGTTCAGAAAAATACCTAGCAGCACTTCTAAAGCTCACTCATTAACACATTAACCTGTATACAAACCAAGGTGTAAAAATGACAGTTTGATTTGCAGCGGGTTATTTTCTAGACTATATCTTAAACCAACATAGAGACTGACTCCTGGCTGTAGTTTCATATCCACAGTATAGACGTGAAAGTGGTGTCAATCTTCTTATCTAAATCTCGACAAGAAGACGAATAAGTGTTTGCCAAGATGTCAAACTATTTCTTTTCTTGCTTTGTACTGATTCACACAGTCATTGTGTCACTGTCAGTGTTTTATGCTTTCTATGTTGCCTTACTTTTAAACTGATTATACATTTATTAAGTGTAAAGGTGGGAAAGAAATTATATAAGAGACGGTCACACTCATCCACAGCTCTTCCACAAGCACTTATTATGCATGTATATGTCTGAAGGCTTTTGCACATCTGGTCATGACAATCTTTAAAAGGCTATTAAAAGTAAAAAAGTGTGAATCCATATGGAATAAAGTACTGCAGGGCTGACTAGAAAGTTGAATTTAGAGTTAGTTTAAGTGACAGGACAGTCGTACCAGTCATTTTTAGTCCAGGAACAGCTGTGATCAAAATATCCCAGAGCAAGACAAAATCCTGCCTGCTCACTGTATTCCTTTACTGTATGCAGCTGTATACCTCCATGCAGCTAAGTCATAAATGCGTGTAAAATTGTCAGCTGCCCAGTACCTGCCCTGTCTATCCAGGCTCGGTAGCCGTTCAGTTCTCTCTCCACCTGCTGCTGACGGCGCAACTTCATGAAGGCTCGCCTGTTCTCCACCCTCTCCCTCTCCTTGGCAAATTCTCTGAGGAGGGAAGCATAAAAACTGTTCATATATCATCCATAATACAGACAGACACACCAACATTACACACATAGGAAGAGTCATACTCACCCAGACAGGACACCCAACACCAGGTTCAGCACAAAGAACGAACCAATAATGATGAGAGGAATGAAGTACATCCAGTTCCATGTGGTGCCCAAAGCGTCATTAGTCTGAAATTAAAGATATTACACATGAACACCATCAATTAACATGATGTTTTTGGGATTCATTTGAAGACTTCACCCTGAACTTACATTATAGAGAACGGCCGTCCATCCCTCCATGGTGATGCACTGGAAGACGGTGAGAACAGCAAACAGGATGTTGTCAAACTGGGTGATGCCATCATTGGGTCCGATCCAGGTGTCGTTGCAGTCGTACCTCTCCGGACATTTTCTTACTCCACATGCGAACGCCAACTCAGATGAGTCAACAGTCTCATTTTCTATATAAAAAGATATACATAATGTCCAGATTAATAGAAATTCATGTATTAGTCTGGGCATTAGGTTACTGATTCATCACAAGCTCATTGCAACTGATCCTCCCAGTGAAAACTATTGATTAGTCAAATATTATATCGTGTTTGACTGCTCTGATTCTCCATACACAGAATCTACACCACATGCTGTCATGATGCATGTGGTATACATCTATGCCTCGCACTCCAGTCATGTCCCGTTTTTGCCAACCATCTGGTATCACCAAATATCAACTCTACCCTCTGACACTGCAGGAGTTTCAAGTTAAAGGAATAATTTGTCATGTAGGAAAATCCGCTTATTCTATTTATTTTTGAGAATTAGATGAGGAGAGAAGAGGAGTCTGTTTAATATTAACCCAGGGCCAGCAGCTGGTTAGTTTATCTTAGCATAAAGATTGGAAGTAGGCAGAAACTGCTAGCCCTGCTCTGTAAAAAGGTAACATCTACCTACTAGAACCTGAAAAGCTTACCAATTAACACATTATACCTTTTAAACAAACAGCAAATATGTTGAAACAAGTGAGATATAACCTGTTCCTGTCTATTTTAAACTAAGCTAATCAGCCGAAAAACAAAGTGGCTTGGATCGAGCCACACAACACTATTCCAGCCAATCAGCAAGGGGCGTTAATGCTTGTGCACAGGACAGGGGGAACTAATCAGAGCAGCTGTCTGTGTGAGGACATGACAGTCTCTTGTCTCCAGCACCCGCTGAATGGTGGGGAAGGGCTGGCGATTCTGAGAAAGAGGCTGTGGCCAATTCATATAAAAAGCGTTTTTAAAAGCGTTCGTACATCTCATGGAACAGATACACTTCCATTTTATTAAAAGTATTAATCCACACCGATTTTCTATTTCTATTGCATTTACTTAAATGTAACCTGAGTAAGTAGCTGTTCAAATCACACAAATATCCCACTGTATTAGCAGTATCTACACTGACTGATCATTCTCCAGAATCACTGACTCTACCTTTTAAGGGATTGGTGGATATATTGTTCATGCTCTGAATTCTTTGAAATGATTCAGGCTTTATGTCTCGATCCATCTTCGAGTAGTGTTGGGCGATGACAGTAAATGCTATGGTGTGGCTTGTGATTACAGAGTAGTTGTTGACTAATTAAGTTGTAGCTAAATCAGACAGCAACAACTCTAATAATACCTCTGAGCTCCCTGCTACTGTAATCTATGAAAGCCTCAGTTTCTCAAACAAAGATGTTCACACCCTCTGTTTGAGAACAATGAATAAACCACACATATACCTGCTGGCACACCAGCTGTAGTTCAACATAAATAAAACAAAAGCAACACAGCAGAGCTACATTCTTCTAAAGGCGTTCATATTGTGATAGAAGCAGGTGCCGCTTGGGACAGGGGGTAAACCTGCCACCAGATGGTGAGGTGGTCAGCCAAAATTCATCCTTAGACATTTAGACTGTTGGCTATCTGACTGCCTTCCAAGAATTACTACAAGAAGGTGATAATTGTTGTAATTTGTACAATTGGAAACATTATTTTAGTGCCTGATACCAAAACCTGCTGTTTACAGTAACGTTTCAAATATCCACACATTTGTCCCCTTTCACATGCAAGTCATACCGAGGATTTCGGCAGATGGCAGGCATGTTTGGTGAAGCTTCCCGCTGTAGAACTCCAGGCCGATGATTGCAAACATGAGGATGGCGAAGAACAAGAGAAGGCCGATCTGGAGCAGCGGGATCATGGCCTTCATGATGGACTTCAAGACAATCTGCAGGCCTAAAGGTGTCCACAAAGAAAAAGAGGATCTGATTTAAAGGTAACATCAGTGAGGTT
Source organism: Scomber japonicus (assembly GCF_027409825.1). NCBI lineage: Eukaryota > Metazoa > Chordata > Actinopteri > Scombriformes > Scombridae > Scomber > Scomber japonicus. The sequence goes on along the minus strand of NC_070589.1, from coordinate 21,516,284 downwards.
TATTTTTGTCATGCTTACAAATGAGAATTACAACTCCACTAAGATATTAAGTTGTACAACCTACTGTATTGTAGTGCAGGTTGGGTTTATTTCTCAGTATTTTTAGTCTCAATTATTAAACGTATTATTCTGCTAACATGAGATTTCAGAGTACATACAGGCTACTGCATATAGATGAACTAAACTGTATAGAGACACATTACTACTGTAAACTGACTGTAACTACAACTGAAAATGCAGTAATTAAATGTCCAGATTGACAAAAACTGCCATTTCAACTGCTTTTCAACTTATTCTTAAACATGTTTTAACATGTTTAAGCAATTTTTAACAAATTTTTATAACATATTTCTGGTGCACATCAGTATACTTACAATGTAGCGCATACAACAGTGGGTTTAAAGGGTTAGTGTTAGGGTTAACTCTCTTTATTAATAGAGAAATTATATCAATGCTTACTCTAAATCATAGATGTCAAGTCTAAAAGACGTTATTCATGCACAAAAGATCTTTGATGGTCAACCTTGTACTGTCTAAGCAACAGTGAATGTTTTTTGTGTTTGACTGAATCTATTGAGAAAGTAACTTTTTAACCACACACATCAAACAACCAGCTTTGGATATAAAAAACGATCCATGATGATGATGATGTAACTTGCAGTATTAGACCCGTTTGTTGGACCTTACAGCACAAGATCAGAGGTCAGTAACTGACTCACTGGGGATGCCGGAGACGAGTTTTAGCGGCCTCAGGACTCTTACAGCCCTCAGTGTCCGAAGGTCTACGGGGATGTTCATGTGGGCACCAGCAGTGGCCAAGATCCTGATGAAAACGCACACACACATAGACAGACAGAGTATGTATACGATACACTTGACTCAGAGATATAATCTGTTCTTTAGCTGTCATCATGTGTGATGGCCTTCAAGGAAGACATGTGGGTCAAAATAGAAAAATATGCAACAGGGACATAAAAAAAGATCCATTAGCTTGGAGCTTAATATGGTGCAAAGCCTCTCTTTCCTTCCTCCGGATTAATTCTTTTTGTTCATGGTGTCTGACAAATTTAATCACCAAAATAGGTAAAGGGCAACAAATGTGTGTAAGTAAAAAGGCAAATAATAAACCAATTTGACAGCCATTGAATGCTACAGTATATCCATTTAGTGTATTACAGATGCAGACTTGTACTGTACGGTGAGAGACAAAGAATGCACAGCCACATACACCTGGCAGGCATCTCTACTCGCATCTGCCCACGCGCACATTGATGTCCCTCCGCCTACACACAAACACTGAAAAACAGCATTCACCAACAGGAGCTCTTGACAGGCAGTTGCTCACCAGAAATGATGTTTCTTGTAGCAATGAAAAAAAATGATAATGCTATGACATATTTTACAAAAGTGTAAATCTGTAGTAGTATTTCAACAAATCTGCAATAAGCCAGCTACAATTTGCATCTAAATTTGATATCAGCTGAGCTAATTTGGTGACACGTAACCATGGATGCTTTCACTGATGAGAGGGTCAATATCAACTGCTAATTTGCTAAGTAATATTTTAATTGAGCTGTGAAAATTATCCTAGAAATCATCATTATTTTACAGATTTGTCCATCTCTGTGTGTGTGTATGTGTGTCTCTCTCTTTCTCTCTAGCACACATACACACACCGATACAAATATACAAACTGATAAAATCTTTGGACAGCGTGGGGAAGTGTGGGGGAGGGTATAAATGTGTGTGTGTGTGTGTGTGTGTGTGTGTGTGTGTGTGTGTGTGTGTGTGAGCGAGAGAGCAGGGGGTAGGAAGCACATGGCAGAAACTCAAGTGTGGGCCCACGCAGAATCTCTCCTGAAAGAAGTGGGAGGGAGAGAGGCCGAGAGTGAGTGAGTGAGTGAGTGAGTGAGTGAGTGAGTGAGTGAGTGAGTGAGTGAGTGAGGTGTTCACACTTATGCAGTTGAATCTGAAAACACTGATTAAAGTCTTCAAAGCTCTCTGTGCTCATCATAATGTTGAAGGACTTTTAACTCTTTAACTCTTAACATTAACCATCAATAATGTCGACTGAGCGATTGGAACAGCCGTTAAGATTGTCACCACCGAGGTGTGAACATTTTCTTTTCACACTTACATTTTCAAATGTGAGATGGTAACTTTGGAGTATTTTCACAAAAATTGGCTTTAGTGGGCGACAGTGTTGCATGGGTAGAAGGCCAAGACTGAAAAAAAGCTTTATCTGCATTATTCAAGGTGAGTGATTGGCACATCTCATTTCCTGAAACTGGGGGTAAGTAGAAGTGTTTCTGCAAATGTTGTAATATTGATGACACGAGTTGAAGTGTGGGTGCAATCTGGAAAAGTGACTGAGGCAGGATGATTACTTTATTTGCTGGAAGATGCTGCATCACCAGGTGAGTTTGGATTGGTTTAAATAATGACCCATCACATTAAATCATTTCCTTTCCTTTTAAGGTTTTAATGAGACAATTACGTAGAGAAAACTTATATCTGTAATCCCAAATCAACACAAATATTTGTCATGGCAAACTTTAAACACTTGAAATGTGGTAATAGGTCAAATTAATTTATTTGTAGAGCACATTAAGGGACCACCGATGTAAATTCATATACAGAAAAAGTAATTCAATTTAAAAAATATGAAAACACATAAAAATGTAACAGACACAAAGCAATCATGTAGTCATACTGACGATTCAGGAAACTCAAAAGAAGTTCAACAGTCTGAGAGCGAAAAAGGAAAAGGCCGTCCTCTTCTGTTCTGTCCTGTCTGTGCTCTCCAAAAGGTTCATCACTCTTCCTATACGGCACAAGTGGGTTTATTTGTACTCATAAAATTAGGAAATGGGCCTGAACACACACAAAAAGACAAAGGTGGTGTTGCAACTGCATGAACCCTCCTGCTGACTTTACAAACTAGCAAACACACTAATAATTCAATCACAATGAGATTATGACAATACTCAGATTTATTATTATATGTATAATTATTATGATGTTATTTTTTAATCAGATTAAGGTTAAAATTGGAGCAAAATGTGAGTGATTAACAAACATTACAAATTACTAGGGCATGAACAAACCTTAGCCTAGTTTCTTAATTTCTGCATCTTGACTCTGTGCCTATGTCGGGGTGTTGTCTCTACACACCACCGGCAGCATGGCTAGTGGTGGTTGGATATCAAATTAAATTAAAGCAATCAGCAAGACAAACAATAAACATCAATTAAGTCTCTCTGTTTCCTTTCTCTTATTTTGAAGGTACTAATGAAGCTACACAACATTCGCCATTACCTGAGTGTGGTTATTAGCAGTAATTGGGTTTTACAGTGCATGTAAATGTCCTGCAGTGAGTAAGTGAGCCAGCGAGCGAGCGTCAGACAAAGAAATGACACAGTGAGAGACATTGAGACGGCACGGGAGCAGAGGAGTGGGAGTCTGTGGAAATAGCCTTCAAACCAAACACTCTGAACAAAGGCAGGCAGCAGCAGCAGCTCCTTCAAGGCTGCACTTTGAGCACAACAATTCAGTGGAGGCTCCCTCAAAATTAAAGCAAATATTCTGTCTGCTTGTGGTTGCTCATGAATCATCGCTACACACACACACACACACACACACATACACACACACAAACACACACAGGGGTCATTTTCTTTTGTTTAAAGATTGTTTGCCTGTCTGAGACAAAATTCAGACCACAATTTCAGAGTCTTTCAGCTTGAGATACTAAATAGATATATTACATTTGCAAAATCTGGACAGACAAAAAATCCACGAGCAACTAAAAGGGCCAGTTCTATATTGGTTTACATTTTATTTACAAGTTAGGAGCTTTTTGTCTCTAATGTGAAATTCAGGTCTAACAACAGAAAGACTTCCTGGATTCATGGATCCATGGTACTTGCTTCTTAAGTCTTCTATTCTGCTGACCAGATGAAGAACTGCATGTCCCAGTTTTCAGTACTTCACAACAGGCTAAAGATTAGTGCTCATTGTAGCTGTGCTCAGAACAACTCAGGATTCAACAAGATCGGCCTTTCATCATCGTAAAAATATAACAAAAGGGAGACGACCATGTGGGTATTATAATAAATTGTATTAAAATGTGTAATAAAGTCATAAAATGCCAAAAACCAAACAAAAATTTGCTTCCACCGGCTCCTCCGAGATTCAAATTAAAAAAAGAAAAGAAAAAAATATATATATATATATGATCTGTTTAGCTTCAAGAGTAAAATAAATAATACTGTATTAATTAAAATCATGATATAGACTGGTAAGATCCCAAAATAACAATAATAACCTAATTTAGTAAATCACTAGTTTGAAACCAGCTAGGAGTTACTAAGAACTTTAAATGAGCACACGCACAACCCAGTCCTGATGTTTAAATATGACCTAGAAAAAAACGAATGCATGCCTTTTATTAGTTTACTGAAATGAACCTTTTTCCTGGAGTAGAAACTCTTACACCAGTTCTTTAGATATTACATTTGCTTGTTAAAATCCAACTGCTTGTATATAAACCACAAAATGTCTTAGCCCCAAAATATATTACTGACCTGTTGAACAATATGAAACAACTGGACTTCTTAAATCATCAGCACCATATGACACAAACTAACAGAGAATAAGGTGTGTCTTAACTCCCAAATATTACACTTATTCCATCTTTCTCTTTTGTACATCAAGATTGTCACTAAATTTGTGCACATGTTCACTTTTTCCTTTTTTTAGCAGTTTGAAAATGTTGTTCGGACATCAATGATATCGTCCCGCTTGGCTAATCCTGCATTTTGTCAGCACTCCTGAAAAAATCCAGTTTTGAGTGAAACTTGACTCGATATAAAGAATTCATAATGACATTAAACCTGACAGAGATGTGTAAAATCTCATACTGATAACATCACTAGCAGGGCTCCCAGTACAGTAAAGAGGCCTTAAAACACATAGGGTAACTACACAAACACGCCACTCTACAGATTCAACCCTTTAACAATTATTCAAGTTATTTTTCATGCTGAGAGGCTAATCTCTTCCTAGTTGGCTCTTTATTTGAAGCACTGTTGTACAGTATTGTACTAAACTGGCTCTGGAGAGGCTGAATTCATTACATGCACAGAATGCAGCCTCTCCCACACACTGCCACCTACACTAAGAACACCACCAAAAAACTACAGTAATCAGCAGCATCACGTTGCTCACCATTTCAGCTCAGCTCCGCATATGGTAATGTGCAGCTGAGACAACATCAACACAATCCCATCAACAAATTAATGGCTTTGTATTAAATCTGGAAAACAACATAAACCATGCGTCTAATGGCAACATTAATACTGTTCTGTTGAATCGAGATTACATAAAAAAAGAGGCATTTATTCACTATTAGTCACAGAATAAATGGCTGGGTGTATGTTTTCCCAAAGAAAACCCACCAGGGACTGGAAGCTATTGTTTATTCAGTTCAATTATGAGAGCAAAATTAGAGCTGAGACCACTACCACCACCCTTTAAAACTCCAGGCACAATACATGTGATGCTGACGAGACTGTGCAGTTTGACTCTCTTATTCCTGATCTGAGTCATTGCCATGGTTGAAACACTTTGGGCTGCAATGTGCATCTGAAATTTGACTTGAAGATTTGAGTTTTACAGATGTGTAGCAGGACTGGTGCTGACACTTATCAAGTAGCATATACAGTGCAGATAGTTCAGAGTACATACAAAGTATCCTGTATGAATAACACACTGAAACACACACACACACACACATACACAAGATTGAATCACCAACGAGGCAAAGTAGAGGCACAAAAAGTCCCTCCGGTGAGTTGGCTTTAGTTTAATTGCAAATTTGAGGGTTCTGTGTCAAAATCTAGTTTACACAAAAATCCTTTTTCAGGTTTTAATCTAGTTCTGATCTAATCCCAAATAGAAACATATTACCTCTGAAGCCCCCCCACTTGCTCCCATTACAGCACAGAATCATTTTCAAAATTAATGGTTTGGCTCTCTCGTATATATCTGACCTGCTCACTGACTACAGTCCAACCGGACCCCTCAGGACCACTGGTAGTTGTCGTCTAACTGTGCCCACAATAAGATCCAGGTCTTCAGAGGGAGCTTTTAGTTACTTTGGTTCTGTTCTCTGGAGCAAACTTTGGTTTCAAATGTTGTATTTGTGTATTTTTTGCTTAAATAGATTTTTGTCAATTGATTTTCTACACCTTGAACTGCTGTTGTGCATGAAAAGTGTCACACTAATAAAGTCGACTTCACTTGTGTGTTAATCCTTCTGTTTTCTTGGTTTGTGATAAATATACAGTATGTTAAACAATTATACTGAGTATATATCTATATCAAAATACTTGTCTTTTCTCATCCTATAAAATATTTTGATGTTATTCTTGATAACTCATTCTGAACTTGTGTGTTGTAGCAGCTAGCACGGCGATATCAACAGACTGAGATGTGTGTTTGGATGTCAGTCAGCAAAAACGGCTTTTGTTTACATTTCCAAAAAAGTACAACACAGCAGGGAGGCTAGAGACACAACCTGTCATTTCACATTTGCTCTCACTTTTCTTTATCTTGTTTAATTTCATTACCACAACTTCACAGATATACAAAAAAAGGTGGAGCCAGAGTGTAGCATTTAGGTGTTTTTTTTTGGGTTCAGGATAAATAACAACATACCTTGGGCATCGGCAACCTAAAAGATAAATCCGACCGTGCATGAGCACACACATGAACGCTACAGATGAAAGCTGCTTTGGCATGTTAAGACAGACACACAAAAGTGAGAAAAGTCTCACTCTTGTGTGTCTATCTTTGAGCCAGATGGCTAATGAATCACTCCCAACTCCCACCAAGTTGTATTATTCATCCTGTCTAAAGAGCAACAATTTTAGCAAAGTGTCACACTCCGTAAGAGGGACAGTAGACTGGGGCAACAAGCAAAAGCTGATACCCTTCATAAGATGTTATCGGAAGCTGGCACACACACACACACACACACACACACACACACACACACACACACACGCGCACGCGCACACACACACACACACATACACACACACACACACTGATGGTCTAATGTGGGATTTGTCAGAGCTAATCTAACAACATGAGGGCAACAGGTCCACTGGCAACAATCTGTACCTGCAGCCTTATAAATGAAGTAACAAGCACTCACACACACATACACGTACGAGTCATCTGGGAGACATTTTATTGCTAATCAAAGCATCAAGTCCACCTGTGCCAATCTGTTTGCCGCAGGATATAATTGACCATTTTAGGATTCTCACTGAATTAAATTGGTTTGTTCTAGCTGTGGTCTTTTTTGCTACACACTCTTCACTCAGATTAAGGATTTTAATTGAGCTCAGAGTCCCAGCAGATTCGCTTCTAGCAATTCATTAATATGAAATGGAATGAATGCCGCCAGCGCTGGCCCAGTGGCCTCGATTTTATTCCCAGCCGGCCTCTGACACATGTGTGTTTTCTTTTAAGTCTGACTTACTTGTACTGTGCCACCAGAGTGAGAGAGAGAGAGTCATAACGTCTGTGTGTGTGTGTGTGTGTGTGTGTGTGTGTGTGTGTGTGTGTGTGTGTGTGTGTGTGTGTGTGTGTAAGAGAGACAGGAGACAGCAGCATATGTGCTACCAGAAAATGTGTCAGATAGGTGGCAGGAAACCAGGTCGTCAGTTACCAAATCCAGCTGTGGCTGAAATTGGGCAAGATGATCTGTGGGCTGCAGAGAGTACACTGACGACTTTGTGCATTTTATACTGTAAGTGACATGATTTCAGCTGTGTAACAGGAGTTTAACTTCAACAGTCGGGTCCACAGAAACAAAAGGAACGCCACAATTTAACCAAAAACCTTTCAAACTTTTTCTCCAGTAACTTAATCTTTTTTTCTTTTTTTTTACTCTAACTTTTAATAAACCTTTTTTCTTATTCTCTCTTATTTTATTTATTTATTCAATTCTTTATTGCCACGTATTTTATTTTTAATTTTTAAGCATTTTTATCATTTTCATTTTCTCTTGCGTGCATTGGTCTCCAGTTTTGTCTTTAAATTGTTCTTTGTTTTATTCCTTATTAAAATAACTATTATTAATATTGTTGTTATTTTTCTCTCTCTTTTTATTTTGTCATTTGTCCTGTCTTATTATCAGCTTGTCAATCAAATAACTGTTAAGCACTTTGAACTATACTAGTCTGCATGAAAGGTGCGATATAAATAAGATTTGATTGATTGATTGATTGATTGACTGATCCACTGAAGAACTGATTCATGTGTGCTCTAATTCATGCAATCCTCCACTACTGCAGACGTAAGACACACAGTATATGTGTGTGTATGTTTTTGTAATAAATATGAAGAGGAAGAGGACTGATACACATACACTGCATGTCTGTCCATCCTGGGAGAAGGATCCCTCCTATGTTGCTGTTCTTGAGGTGTCTTAAGGTGCATTTTTGGGGTGGATTTTCCCCCCCTATCCGAATAGAGGGTCTAAGAATAAAAGATGATGGATTGCTGTACAGACTACGAAGCCCTCTGAGGTAAATATGTGATTTATGATATTAGGCTATACAAATAAAATTGACATGACAAACCATAGCTCACTAACTACAGCATGAGCACTCCATCACACTGCTGCACTACTTGCACCACTGGCCTTAAAGTGATATTCCACCTAAACTGCTACATTAAATCACCTTTGATCACCTTTAAAGTTCCATTTAGAGTTTAACAGTGGCTGATAAAAGTTTAGTTTCACAGGAGAATTAAAGACATAAAACAAACAAGCAGTGTATTTGGTTTACTTTGTCTAAATAATGACTAGAACATAATGAGAAATGGATTATGCTGCAGGCAAAGTTTGTATTCTTGAGTCTTTGTTCATGTTTTAATTATTTTTCCACCATAAAAATGTGTCACCATTGGAATCCATTGTAACTCATATTAATTCAAGTCAGCCACTGCTGCTCCTTTGTGAAATCAACACTTGGAAACTACATATTAAAAACCTAACTGACAGTTTACATTAATATTTTAGGTTTTTTGAAGTCATTTTTACATCTTCTCCGCATGTCGACTCAGCCGCGGCACAGTCGTGTTTTCCAGTTTAAAAAACGCTTTGAACACACAACTAGTCAAATGCTGGAGGCTAATGAGCGACTTAAAAGTTAGCCTGTTACTTTGTACCCGACAGTGCTTTGTTTCTTGTGGCTAACGATCCATTTATTGCGACATTGAAAGCAAAATTATATGTTGCAAACTTGACAGTTGCCTAATGGGAAAAACAACGTATCCCACTGATGCAAGCAGTGCTGTTAAGGTAACAGCTGTTCCACTATTCTTTAAAAACACTTCGACCTCATGAATTCAGTGAAATCTGTCAACAACACAGCTGTTCATCGTTCAGTCCGGCACTAACTGGTCTGTAAACGTAATGCTGATGTCCCTTTTATGTAAGAGGCAGAGAGAGAGAGAGAGAGAGAGAGAGACAGAAAGACAGTGAAATAAGAGATACAGAGAAAAAGAAAGATGTGGGTGTCAGGTTGAAATGAGATGTCAACATGCCAACAGCAATTTTCCCTGAATGCAGAGTACTGTACACTTAGACATAAACAGTACATCAGTACTAACAATGCTTAACTCCTGCGCAAATAATTCACTAAAGCCAGTCTTTTGGGAACAAAGTATCTCATTATGTGTTTCCTTGGGTTTATCTATCCATCCTCTTTTCTCTTCCCCCCTTGTTTTCCCTCTCTTTTCTTCTCTCTTTCTCTCAACCATCTATCCATTCTTTCTATGCTTTTGCATAACATCTCCAGCGCTGCATTCACATTTAATTCACAGAGGTCCTGGGGGCGAACCGAAGCAGGTTTTAGACACAACTGCCAATCCACTTATCCACCCACCTAAAGCTGACTGCAGAGACTGACTGTGCCATGGAAACACACATTTTCCTGCATTTATGTGTTATGTTTTCCTGTGGCTGTATGTAGTGAATAAATGTATATGCTTACAGAGAAAAATCAACACACCAACAATAAACAACGGGCCCACCATTGCTAAACATGTAGTGTAGTAATATTGTCAGACTTGAGGTACAGCATCGGAGGGACTTACAGCCTTTATACTGCAGCTTGTGCACGCATGGCAAATATATTGATAGGAGTTGATAGAAGCGACGTCACATGCATGAATGCACCAACATCGCTTGACAATCAGTGTCTGAAATTAATCTTTTGGTTCGCCAACCAGAGCCTGGTTAACGTAAAATGAATTCTGTCATCACTAATTGCAGAATTGGTTGCTGAGGTTTAATTTAAAACGTTTTTAGCTCTTGTACAATCAGTCGAGTTTGTAATTCATCATGGAGTTCAACCAAATTCAAAATTGAAATGGAGCATTTGGAGGCAAAACTCCAAAAACACACACATACATGCACATGTAGAGAAAGCACCTCTATTGAAGTTAGTAGTTACATTTGGAATCGGGATATTACAAAGCTACTTCATCCAACTTTCATCCTAAAGCTCAAGGTGAGATAAGAAAGGAAAACACCTGCAATATTCCACGTATATCTTTCTTGTTGACAATAAATTCCATAAAAACAAAATGAACAATTAATGTGAGTATCGTCTCTGTGTTCTTCTTCTCACCATTGTTTTATAAAAGCTAATCAAAACACATCACCTAGATAACTAAGTGACATGTTCCTCCATTATGATTACTTATCTTTCAGTGACATTTGATACAAAAACTACAGAGCCCAGCTGCTTCAAGAAATAACTGAGCCTTTAAATCAATTTAACTATATTTGTTACCCATTTTTTAAAAAAGATGTATTATTTTTAGTAAGAACAAATGGGTCTGGGGCTAAAGTCAGAAAGTATTGATACATGATATGGATATGGGTAAACACATTCTTGATTGTCTTCTTATAGGTATTTTTTAACCTTAAGAAAACTATAGAATAAAGTCAATGTTATCCTTAAAGTTTGTGGAAGTTCAGAAATTGTGAGATTATAATTTCAGTGTGAGTATAACATGAGTACCTGGAAGAAAAATGGGGCTGTTATCATTTCAGCTACATTTATCCATATGTTATATTTGTCCCAGAAGTATCTCTCATGATATCAAATGCATATTGCCATGCAGAGTGATACTAATGCTGTATGTACCTGTATGTAGCTAAGTAATGGAGACAGGATTTCAGAGAGCAGCGTGTGAAATATTGTAGGAGTAGCAGAAAACCTACATCTTTCTCCTCTAAAGCTGTAGGTAGCTCAAAACACCCAGCATTCATAAAATCCTCAATAATAACAACAGAATTACACTGTAATCCTCATTCAACTAATAGACTCTTTTCACAGGATTTACACATGTCATAGCAGGAAAAGCACAAAAAAGCACAGGTGTAATTAATAATGTTAATGACGGCTCACTGGAATGGCTCACTGGGACTCTTAATGGAACTGAGCCATCGTTAATCTTATTAGTTAGACCTGTGCATTTCCAGGAATAACTGCTATGAAAAATGTCTATTATGTGTCCAGGCAGAAGCAAAACAGGAGGAAAGCTATGAAGGAAGTTTAGATGTTACTAAGAAGCACTTGCTTTGCTCTTATTTGATTGTTTCACAGTCATAGAGCAGTATGGAAATGTAAAAAAGTTACAGCTGCAAACTATGACTGGTTTGTCTTCTGAAGGCAGACTTTGCCAGTGTGCTTGGCAAGTAATAACTGATGAATCCTCAGAAAAAGTTTAAAACAGACATTTTCATTACGGAGACCAGCAGCTGGTTTCACTCACCCACTGAGCACAACTATGAAGTCCATGACATTCCAGCCATTCCTCAGGTAGGAGCCTTTATGGAAAACAAAACCGAGAGCCACCAGCTTGATCCCCGCCTCGAAGCAGAAGATCCCAATAAAGTATGGCTCTGTCTTCTCCTGTTGAAATAATGCACAAGAACAGGTCAGCAGAGTCTAATAAACTAATACTGGATACAGTATATTATAGCTGTGAACAAGGCCATAATAACAAAACTAAACTGTATAATTTCATCATTAGATGTGCATGCAGCAGAAGCTTAGAAAACCACGTCATGATAGATTACATATGGACATTTTCACGGTTTAAACAAAATCATCACTGGAAAGCAGTAAAATCACAACACTAATTAGAGGTAATTTTTCATGTGTCCTACCTTAAAACCTTTCCTCAACCATTTCTGTGTAAAACTATCCACCACCTCATTTAGATCAGGCGCTGTGACCAGATGCAAATATCTAATTCTTAACTGAAACAGCGGTGCTCGTTTAGGGTTAACAAACATTTTCCGCACAAAAACTAACTTCTTCAACTTCTCTCAGTCATTCTGGTTTGTTTTTTACCTCCCTGCGTGTATGCTCATCTCACAATGACTTTGCTCAGAAACCATGTTGACAGATTTTGTCCTCACCAGTCTCTTTGCCATGGGGGTCTTATCTTCTCCGGGGAGGTGCTGCTCCAAGGCCAGTACGACACAGTTGGCGGTGATGGTGGCCAGGATCATGTACTCAAATGGTGTAAAGGCGGCAAAGTTAAGGACAGTACTTTTATGGCAACACTGGCACAAAAACCTGACACATTAAAACAAACAGGTAATAAACTGCAAAAATAGAAAAAGCATCCTGTGTGTGTGGTTTTATGGAAAGGGGGAAAAAAAACCTTGGATGGATGGATGACTAAATGACAGATGAATTATCGCATGGTTCATATTCTCTGGTATTGGAAGCAATCTGTTAGAGAGATTGCAGTATCCATGGCAACCTGCTTTTAAAAGTGCTTTTCATGAGGAGAAAAGGTGCAGGTTAGGGAGGAAAAGAGAGCGCTGTGAAGTCACCTTGGCCTAACTGGTCTAACTACAGCAAACACTTCACATAGCTGCTTTCAATGCCTACAGCTGCAACCACAGCAGACCACAGAGCATTTTACATCACTTTTAGTGTTTTTTATGATAGATTGATATCTTCAAAGTACCATATTATTGCTACTATGACTGTTTAATTTTTAGTTATATTATTTGTTTGTGGCACATTACAGCAGAAACAATGAGATATTCAACCACAGTTTAAACGTGGAAATATTGTATACTACGGTTACAGTCTTTTTCTGATTGTATGGTGTATCTTTCAATAAACCAATGAATTATTCTTTTGGTCAATAATAAAGGAAAAATGCAAAACATTCTGTGTTTCCGGCATCTCCAATTTGAGGATTTTCTGCTTTATATGATCGTACATATATTTTGGACAGTTGGTCAAACAAAATAAACAATTTCAAGACATCATGTTGGATAGTGGGAGACTCCGATGAGTATTTTGCACTGTTTTCTAACATTTTATAGACTTAAAAATTACTCAACTGTGAAAAAATATCAATAATGGAAACAATTATTGTTTACAGCACTGATCAAATGCATAGCTCATTATGACTTGTAAAAGCAAAGCAAGTAGACAAGTATTTGGATTATAGATTCATCATGAATTGTAATTTTTCAATCAAAAATGACAAACATGGACAAGCAACAAGCATCTAAGTTGTTTTTCTTTGTCTCATATGAACAAACGTGTTGTCTTGTCTTTGGGTAGAGGAACAAAAAAGATAATTTGATGACATCACCTTGGGTTTTGGGGAAATCAGGAAAGTTCTTTTTTTTTCTTTTACAATTTCTGACCTATTATCAATCAAATGATGATCAGTGGATCAAAAAATAATTGGCTTATTAAACAACAATGAAAACTGATAATAATTTTTTACATTAAAATGTTTTGATGCAAAGCAGTCACAAGTCAATTATCTCACTCTCTTAAATCTGTCTTTCCAAATGTTTCAAAAGAGCATTTTTGCACAATGTTGACTTTGATCACAGCTGTCACAGGGCTGATTTGAGCAGCTATTCAAGTGTGAACAACTTTACTCCTCTAACTTTTTATTGTCTGAATCTCTTCGACTTTTCCGGGGCAGAAAACTGATTCTACTGAACTGTGGACATTGTGGTCATGCACTATGTAACTCAACTACTCAGCGCTCAACTTTTAAGTTCACATTATTTCTTGCACTGCTTCTACAGTTTATTCAACACATGGACCTTGGTGGATTTTCATGCAGCAATAATATCTGTATGTGTACATCTGTATATTTACTGTATATATGACCCTCAGGTTTTGTGTACATATGAGACCCTGCTTGACTGGACGTGCCCTAACGCTTGTATGTGCTTGTGACTTTCAGTCCCTTGAAGTTCCCATGAGGCAGCTGCTCCTTGTTATTAATTTTCCTGCCTTGAGTGAAATGGGGTCATTGACTCACAGAGGAGTGCTGAGATGGGGGCCTGTGGGACCCACACTGACTCACATTGACAAGTCCACATTGTTGCCACTGAAAGCAGCTGAAAATAGCTGAAGTGGGAAACACTTAACAAATCTCCCCCACTCTGTCACTACCTGTTACCTGTTACAATACATGCCAGTTATTATACTGTACATGTTTTAGCCCATTTAGGAGAAATAACCCACATTTCAGCAATTTGCACATCATGCTGTTGTGGTCTTCATAATTGAATCTATTTTTTTTCCAGGCAGTCACTGATTTCTATTTATTTCAGTACAATATAAAAATCAATTTACTGACTTTTGAAAGGTGTAAGAAATAATATAATGTCAAACTGAGTAACTTCCGAATCAGAGTAGAGGTGCAACTAGTGTTTGCAACACAGATGAATGGAAACCAGTGGCTGTCTGGCAGGAAGGACAAATCCAAATTTGAAATACAAATTATGTAGCATTTAAAAATGGCCAGTGGTGATATTAAGAAGTAATTATTTTCATTACTGATTAATCTGTCAGTTATGTCCAAGGTAATGTCCAAAACCGAGATACACAGTTTAAAATGATATAAAACAGAAAAAAGCAGATAAATCTCACATTAAATGAGCTGCAAGAGACAAAAAAGACCAAATTGTTCATCCATAATCCAAATAGTTGCAAATTCCTATTTTTTAAACGTATTGATTAATTGACTAATTGTTGCAGCTCTAGTATACACAGGAAGACTTGCAGTAACATTGGTATGATTCCTTAGAGATGTGTAACTTATTTAACTCTATAGTGTAAAGAATCCAAGTCCCACCAAATACTAAACTTGTGGGAAATGTTGCAATAAACAAATACCATTGCTATGAATGTATATGAATCTGTTTTAAACTCCCAGCCTCCAAACTTGGACACAATGTGCAGAAATGTGGGTCTCGCCCAGTCGATACTCTGACACGTGCTGCTCATAACAGCCCACGATCCACCACAGTACAACTGGCCAGCTCTCTCCCACATACCTCTGGCTCTGTGATACCAACCAACAGTCACATTATTGTGCTGCCAGTGGCCAGCTAGTCTTGACCACTAGCCCCACTCCCACACACCCACAGAGCCTGTGGTTAGGTAACAGTGGGAGACTGGCACACTGCACAGGAGGGGGTGTAAGACAGGAGGAGAAGTGGGTAGATATGGCAACTGAGTGATGATATTGAGCTGATACTGCTATCAAAACCTCTGAATATGTACACTACTTATCAGGAAATAACTTCAAACATGAATGAATGGAGGTATATACAAATAAACTAAAATAAACAAGTAGCGCTAATGAATTCTTATGTTTGGCCTGTAATTAGTGACTGCACTCACATTCTGTTCACATTACATGAGTCTGATGGAGAGGAAAAGAAACACTTCCCTGATCATCTTTGTTAGATCTAGAGAAGTTCAGGAAAGAGAAACAGTTGGCCGACGGTACAGCGGGAAGCAGAGAAACGCTGCCTGCATGGTGGATCTGAACTGACACCTACTCATGGCCAGGTTCATATTCCAATGAGCACTAAGGCAGCAGCTATGTGCCTACATGCCACCCCCACAGTGAGCAGAGCTGCTTCTAATGATCACCACATGCCAACTTTCTGTCTTCTGCCAGCACTGGAGCACATGGAGCCTAAAACTACAGCAAAAAACAAAACAAAACACAACATTTGGAGTTACTAAACCGAGTTATGGGGGGAGGGGGCAATTTAAGTGACGTTATTCCAGCTGTTGATTAAACTGACAGGTGGAAATTATGGGTGATATTATGCAAATAAGCTAATATAATGAAAAAAGAGGCAGCAGCATATACTGAAAATCATGAGAAGCCATGCAAAACAGATTTACAGCTTGTGGGGTTGCACTTTAAATTGCACTTTTGGCGTTTGGAGTAAATAGGCAGTGTTTGGATTCTTCCTGGCGCTGTCCATGGTGCTGAACTGACAACAGCGTCTTCTCTACAACAAACTATGAAAGCAACTTTGACATAATCATGTTTTTAGTGAAAGGATATGGCCACTCAATGATTCGCCGTGCGTATTTCCTAATGATGTTATCCTCTGCGAATATGAAGAGTGACCTGTTGACGGTGAGGCAGTTCTGCCGGTGGGGGACGGGGTTGTACAGAGCCATGGTCCGGGCCCGCTGCGCCTTGGCTTGTTTCATGGAAGCTGTGAGTCCGGCCGCCACCGCCGCTGCGTCCTGCCCGTCCCCGCCGTGCTCCAAGTCCCCATCCCCGGAATCCACAGTGCTGGGAGCGGACTCGTCTCCAAACCGAGCCATTCTACAAACAGATGAGGAGACCGTCGGCTTAAGAGTGTTTTACTAAACACGACTTCTTGCAAAGGAAAATGCAAAGTGGAGCTAAGCGACAAAAAATGATCCACCTTCAATCCACTGACAGCGTCTCGAGCGCCAAAATCCCCCCCAAAAGTTGCCGATTTCTATCACTCCATATCCACAAGAAGAAAAAAAAGGGTTATATCATTCAGCTGGATTATATTTTAGAGGAAAATATCATTATCCATTTACTTAATGACGACTCAGGTGAAGAGGTTGCAAAAAAAAACCATGAGCATCTCTATTATTCCATCTGTTTAACAGCGCGTTACAATCAGCTCTGAACAACTTTTAATGTGAGCGCGTCTCTAAACTCAAAGCAGCGAAGGAGGAGAAAAAAAAAGAAACACAGATCCACCGAGTTTACCTTGCAGTTTCCAATTAACATCCAAGCTCGTTTTGATCTGACAAACCAGGAGCCGCGTGATCAAAAACTACTGTGCGCTCATCAGATGGAGAGATCCGAGGGAAGTCTTGGCAAACTTTACGCATCTTCTCAACCCGGTAAACTTGACAAAAAGGAAGCTCTGAATTGAAAGGAAGCCCGTTTAAACCCGTCTCAACCAGCTACTTAAAGAAACTGCAGGAAACTGTTCTCCAATCAGTCACAAAATGTAGCGGGAGACTTGCTTGATCTTACAATCTTATCACCTGCTGGTAACATTATCAGGCAGGCAGGAGCGCATAAGCACGGGCAGCCCCCTCCCACAATATAATTTCATGATGGCGATTTCAAAATTCATCTGAATGAAAACTGGAAGAGAGGAGGGACATATACTTTGTTACCATAGCAATTGGAGTTTGCTGAGGATGAACAAAAACATTGTTTTTTAAATAGGGCCTACAGTAGGATGTGTGGGTATGTGGTTCAAAACCAATTATGTAAAGATGTTTGTGGGTGATGTGGGAAGAAAAGAGGGTGTGAAAAAACATTTATCAGTAATACTAGAAGCAGAGGCAATGCACAAAAAAGGGCAACAAGTGTGTGACTAGGACTAGCAAGTAAAACTGATTATTTCATATGTGCCACCGACTTCTTTAACACTCCAAACTTGACATATTTCCCCCCAATGTGTAAACTGAGGGTGTCATTTAAACACCAGTTGACAGTCGAGAGCATTGTCATATTTTCATTAATGGAAACAGACTTGTACTATTAAAACATTTAAAAACTAGGCCATTGTGCTAATATTGGAGCAAAAGTCAGGAGTAAAAATAGAGCACGAAATAGCCTAGATCTTAGGGCTGCTCCCTTTTTGAGGGAGAAGAGAAGAAAGCCGGGTTTTTTTTCACACTCCGTGCCACAAGTGAGACCTCGTTAGGCGAGTGGGCTCTCTCGCTCCATCTGCTGCTCTCCTCCCTTTGCCACTGTTTCCTGAAGATGACCACTTCAGCCCCCACAGACATGATATTATTCAACCGTGTCTTGTTTTCCTGCTTGAAAACGGCTTTTTTGTCGCGTTAAATAAATGCAATTAAAATCAACCCACAGCATCAGTCCACTTGATATCCTGACACGAATATTCACCTCACAGGTATCACAGGGTGCAGACGGGCAGCGTGTGAGGGCTCAGACTGAGTGGGGGGATTGTGAAAGCAGCTGAGAGGGAGTGACAAATGTATGCTTGGCAAACAAGTCTGGGGGAGAAGAGGAAAGAAAAAAAGATTTAACAGGATCTATGAGTAAGTCCCTAAATGAGCTCTGAAAACTCAGCCATGACTCTGTTACCTCCTCTTCCTAATCTGCATAAGGCAGGCGGGTGTGTCACTTCATGCAAAGCAGGAGGGCAACAAAAGGCTACACTGACCTATTGAGAGGAGAATGTAAAAATAGCAGATGATAGGATGATAATTAGCTTGTAATGTGGTCATATGTGCAGGAAGCGTCTGTACAATACAACAACATGTCTCATTAACTGCACATTCATCTGCACTTTCTATTAAAATAGTCTTGCATAAGCACTCATTACTAAAAAACAGCATTCATGTTGCCCAACAAAAATATTTGCCCATCTCTGCAAACATTACATATATCTCTGTGTGTGTGTGTGTGTCTCTCTCTCTCTAGCTCTCTCTTTGCTGTTGTTTCCATAGCGACATAGCTCTCTTGAATTCCTGCTCAGTTCTTTTCATTTCTGCCAATAAAAGCCATGTTGCACAATAGAGCAACCTCTTCCTACAGAAATCTGTTTCTCCTGACACACACACACACACATACATACACACACACACAAATACACACACACACACACACTTCCCCATCAGGGTCACCGGACATCTTTTAAGAAGCAAACTGACAGACAAAGCATCGTCACTATCACTGATGATCCATACACAGATGTAGTCTGCTTTAAGAGTGCTCGGCTTGTGTTCTGTTCGTCAGCCTACTCAAAGGTTTCTGAAAATAGCTTTTTAAACTGATAGCGGAAGATTAACCAAAAGCTTGTCTCATATTGCTCGGGCCTTAGCAAAGTTTGGATGGGATGAAATGAGCAGAGAGGGACAGACTCCTGCAGCTTACTACAGGACAAGGAAAGTAGACGTGGGGTGGAGAGCACAGGCAGTTTGCGATGCATTTTTATGTCCATCTTCTTTAGAAACGCAGCATATATAAATGCAGACAGACAAAGACAGGCTGCAGGTGACATACACTGACTTAAAATGTTAATGGGCGTACTTTGTGCCAGAACTCCGAAGAGCATTTATATAATTGCAGACAGGCTTTCGCCCAACATTGACTGGAGTGGTTTTAGCATTTTATTTTTCTCTCTGTTCCCTAGCAACAGGCATCCTCTAGATCTGAGTTATGTCAGTTTGATTCGACCAATAACTGCTGCTTATATCATCGCAGATCAGCATGACACCATGCCAATTTACCTTGAGACATGCAAACATTGTGATTGTGGTTCCACAGCAATGCTCATAGCTTAAAATGTTGGGTATCCATCAGTAAAGCTCCAAGAAAAGTTCTGTGTGAGAAAAAAAAGCGTCTTTCTCAGTCATCACCCTATGGTTCATCAAAATGTCATTAATGTTTCAATTTTGTTCATAATAATCATTCAACATTTTGCAGGCAGGATCAACAATGCCCAAACTCAAATGCTCACACACTGCATCCCTGCTGGTCCTCTAATTTGATTCCCTAGCATCCCCTAATGGACAAATAACCACAATACATGCAGCGCTCTGAAATCATCCAGCTTTTGTTATGTGCTATAGCTGCTCATGCAGTCAACACCTACAGATTGGAAATAAAAGGATATGTACATAGCTGTAATCAGGGAAGAAAAAAAGTAACGTGTGTCCTGCTTTTGTGTATGTGTGTGTGTGTGTGTGTGTGAGCATGTGAGCTAAAGACGAAGGGCAAAAGAGAGAGAATGACAGCACACCAGTAAAGTGGATGTGGAGTGGGTGTTGGAGGTGCAGTGGAGTAAAGAGAAAGCAGAGGATGGAGGAAGGAGGAATGGGGGGAGAGGAGGGCTTGTTGGTGGGTTGGGGGTTATGCTCATGGAGTACCACTCCACGTTAGAGTGGTGGGAAGCAGATAATCAGAGCGATGTGGCTGCGGAGTTCAAAAGTTCACAAGCAAGCACCCTCAGCTCTGCCATTAATAACACTACCTAGCATCTGATTAGAGGAAAACTACAGACAGCAATGTAACACAGGCATGAAAAAAAACATAGAATCAACTCAGGAGCTTTCTGATGAAAGCAGCGGGGACTGATTTGGTGATTCATTGGTGGACACTATAACAATGCTTGGAACAAAGGCATCTGTACTATGTACTGTGACTACAGACACTTTGCAGAGAAGCTACAAAATACGTGCTATTTACTACTTTCTACTGTAATGGTTTTTCACATTGAATTCTTGCGCTGTTGATATTTTACTTCAATGTATCTGTTAAAGCTGCATTGAGTTTTGAACACTTGGGGGGGAAAAAGAATCCAAGACTGACATACTAGTAGCTTATTAAAACAGATATAACAGATATAACATGAGCATCCCGTTGCAGTCGTATTTTTGCCAGCTGACTGATGTTAGTTGCCTTTTAGCTCTAAATATCTGCAGTTTTATATCCTGCTAGATGGTCAGCTTTGTTCACTAGTCGCCAGTTTACTTTGGCTCTGTCATTTCTTGTTTCCAAATTTAATTTCAAGGGTGAACTTTGCATGTTTTTGGCCCCTTGGGGGCAGTAAAACAAGTTGAAATCCCAACATTGACACATTATAAATGTATAAAGTTGATGTGATGAAAATATTAGCAAACAACTGCTAATTTAGCAGACACAGAGCAACATTGATTTGATTGTTGTGTTTTTGGTCACCTAATAAATGTAGGTCCAACATTAACTCTCCTCTAAGCTGTTTTGGTCTCCACTGACTCCAGAGGAAAATATCTGTATTTTTAGCTGCTCTATGTTCCAATATGTTCACCAGCTAGTAGCTTACTCTGTCTGTCTGTCAGCGGTTTGGGTGCTGAGCAGGTAGCATACAGCGGGGTTATCAGGGCTTTTCTCACTGAAAAACAACGACCTGCTGTGTCTGGTAACGAGATTTCATACAAAACAGAAAAGTTGGAGGCTGTAGAGAAACATGAAAGTGAAACAAAGTCCAAAGACGTTCAAAGACGTGATAAATCTATAGGGGTTTGTCACTACAAGCAACACCTGTCATGTTACACA
The DNA here is from genome assembly GCF_027409825.1 of Scomber japonicus. NCBI lineage: Eukaryota > Metazoa > Chordata > Actinopteri > Scombriformes > Scombridae > Scomber > Scomber japonicus. The sequence goes on along the minus strand of NC_070589.1, from coordinate 21,494,810 downwards.
TAGTCACCTCATCCCACTGTTCCAAAAAATATTGATTAGTGCAGCTTTAAATAAGTCAGTAATGCCCTATACTGTATATATTCTGTATCTTCTTGCTACACTGATGAATCTACAATATAAGTAGCTACAGTATGTTGGCCTTATTCACTTTACACTTTTTGAGCCATGCCAGCATTAACGATGGCTGGATTCCACATCCATCTCCACAATCCTGTTATTATGCATGCTTTCTCTCTTGCTTGGTTTACATGGACACTATTGAGGAATAACACCATCATCAATGTTATTAATTACGCTTGTGCTTTTCCTGCTATGACAAGTCAAAATTTCAGTCAACTGATCAAAATATTCATATCAAAGATACCGGTTTTAATCATTGCATCATTACTTAACGTGACATTTCTCTATATATTCTATATCCGAGTGCATAATTTTCTGCACATTCCCATGACATTTCATATAAACAGATTTTTATTAGTATTTAAAATGAGGTGTGATGACGGACCCAAAGAGGTTTGACAGGTTGAAAAGTTGCACATGCATATATGGATTCCTTCACACCGATACTTTCATCCTCCTCCATGTAGATTTATCATCTTAACACATATAATTTAAAATGAACCTCTTGCCTCTGAATCTCTTTTATACTTACTCCCACTCCTTCCTGCGGGCTTGCGGCGTGCTCTGGATTTTGTGTGCCTGGTGAGCCATGATGATATCCTTTTGCTCCACGAGTCCCCCACGCCGCCGTAGCATGCCTTGGGGGCTCAGGGACCCCGAACCTTGGTCGGACGAGCCCTCGTCCCTACCATAGGGCACATCAAAGCTCGCTGCTCGGGGAGGTAGCTCCAAGTGCTCAGAGTCTGCATGGGGGACCTGAAGGGAGCAGGAGCGGGCTCCTTGTGCCAGGCCAGGACGGGGAGTGGGGCTGGGCTTCCTCCAGGCCTCAGGCTCGGGGAGGGACAGAGAGGACTGGACATGCATCCCTCTACTTGGACCACAGCTGGATGGAGAGTGGAGGTTGGGTGTGAGGGAGAGGGAGAGGGACTGGTCTGAACTGGTGAACATCTCTGCAAAGGTCTGGAGTTGGCCGCTTCACCATAATGCTACAAATGGAAAGCAAACACAAAAAGAGGCAGAAATGATGAATGAAAATAGATTATACGCTGGTTCATACGACAGAACACAGTTTGACATCCTGCCTGCCTCCTTCATTTGTCTATGTTGTGTGTTTGGCCTGAAAGTGATCTGTTGTTCTGTTGTTTAAAACCGAGCAAAGTCAGCATGGCACCTTCAGATTCCCACATTTTTATTAATAATAGTCATCAAAATTCATTAAAGGAATAGTTTAACATTTTGGGAACTACACATTATTGAAGGGAGTTACAATAGAATACCGCATCTGTATGTTAAATATGCAGCTACAGCAAGCAGCTGGTTATCTTAGCTTAGCATAAAGACTGGCCAGCTGGGTTTGTCAAAAGGTGACAAAATCTGCCCACCAGCACCTCTAAACCTCAAATATGAACATTTTGCATTCTGTTGGGTAGCTGTGGCTCAGGAGGTAGAGTGGGTTGTCCAATAATTGGAAGTTCAGCTCCTCCAGTCCAAATGTCGGAGTGTCCTTGGGCAAGATATTGAACCCCAAATTGCTCCCGGCTGTGCCATCAGTGTGTGAATATGTGTGTGAATAGGTCAATGTGGCTTGTAGCGTAAAAGCATGTTGAGTGGTTGGAAGACTAGAAAGGTGCCATATAAATGCAGTCCATTGACCATTTGTTGGTCTACTTATCTCTGGTTATGTGCCACACTATTTCTTGAGCATGACTTGGTCTCTATGTTGTGTCATAGTCCTTGTCAATATGCGTTTACCTTAGCCTCAACACAACCTGATATCTCTACTAACCACAACCTAACCTATGTCCCAACAGCAACTGTGGAAGGGGTACACAACAGCAAACATGCAAAGGGAGATTTTGAAAAGTGACTTCAAGACAGGAATGGGCAAGAAATAATAACCCTCTAACTTAGATTTTTTGGCATAGATTAGTAAATTAATTAAAGGTTAATATTAACACTAATTAGTGAGCTTTAAAGGTTGGTGGACTTTGTCATGTTTGGACAGAGCCAGGCTAGAGGTTTCCCTTTTTTTCCAATCTTTATGCTAAGCTAAGCTAACCAGCTGCTGGTTGTAGCATCATATTTAGCATATAGACATGGGAGTAGTATCAATATTCATATCTAACTCTCAGCATGAAAGCAAATAGGTGTATTTTCCAATATGGCAAACTGTTCATGTAAAGGTTGGCAATGAAATATAGTAGGAAATATACTGATTGACAGATTTCTCCTTGACAAAAAATGACTTTTCCTGTTAGACAATGCAGCTTAAATATAGAATAAATGTCACCAATTATCGCGCTCTTTCTAAAGGAGTGCCTCTGCCTACAGGATCTTTGATACTAGCAGTGCATATGTTTGAATGAACAAAAGCTTTGAAACAGCATCCGTGCAGAAATAGCACCTGTAATAGTGTTAGTGGGTGGTATAAGACTTCTGAGACAGTGGGTCTGGTAAAAGTAATGGGGGAGACATTTAGAAAGAAATGTTAAAATCTAATAAACACTGGTCACAGGTTAGACGCTCTTGCCTAGTTTTGTTTCCAGAATATCAGCTTAAAAAAACTGTTAAACCATTATACTGTTGTTGCTCCTGTTCTCCGGTTATGTGTGTGTGTGTGTGTATGTGTGTGTATGTGTGTGTAACTGACAGAGAAATAAGGAGGAGATGAGGTGGCAAGGCTGGAAAACAGCAAGTTTGAGACGAGCCAGTCAGACACAGACGAAACAAGGCTGTTTCCACTGAGCCGGAGCTGAAGAGAAGATGACTGAGTGCGGGAGAGCTGAAGCAAAAGGCTCAGTGAGTCACTCATCAGCAGCACGGCCCCACAGACATGAACTGGACACAGTCTGAGTTGAGCTCTGCCCTCAGCCACAGCACAGCGCCCGTCTGAAAGCCAGCAGAGGCTACAAGGTCAGCGCACACATTTACACGGGTGGCTTGATCGCATTTTTATGCTGCTGACGGGCGGGCTGCCTCTGATTTTAGCACAGCCATGCAAGTTCAGAGATATTCGACACCTTGTATTATCAGTCAGTCTTTGAGCTGGAGCTGTGGGGAAATTAAATGTCAAGGCACTTGTATCAACAAGCACAAGCAGAGGCATCAAAAACTAGGAGGGTGTGCAGGGTGGATCCATTTAAACTGTGTTACTAATTCAAACAAATATGATATTAATCATGAATGGCAGCTTGCATTAAGGTTGTTTTGTTTTAAATCAACATGAGCAGCACTGGACATCAATAAGCCTACTGCAGTGTGACTACAGACAAGTATTACTGCTGCACCCTATCTGTATGATTCATTAAAGTTGCACAGCACTTGTTTGGAGAGATGCTCTTCTGTTTTAAATTTAAATGTGAGCCTTTAGCTGTGATCTCTCTTGCTTTAATTAGTGTAGAGCCTACTGAAACAACAAACCCCCACCCCCATCCCACACACCCCCTCACTCACTCCTCGTATTTGTGCACGTCAGCTACAGGTCGACAATCGTTTCAAATACAATAACTCCTGTTAACAGGTATTGCTAATTAGGCAGCTCTTTCTTCCTTTCTTCTCGCTGAGTTCAGTGTTTTTACGCACAGCCAAGTGAGGAGAGGAGAAAGACGCGGAGCAGTCATAACAAGTAAGATGAAGAAGATGCGAAAAATGAACCCAGGAGGAAGGAGATGATGTGAATGCAGTGCGTGCGACCGACAGGAGACAAAAAATATCAATTAACTCAATGAATGATTAATGAATTTGATAGCTTTACCTTGAGGTGACGCGCACTCCTCCATCGTCAGAGAGCCCCGATTCAGGTGGATCCTAAATTCAAGCTCTTCTCCAAGTCCAAGTTTAGGTGGTTTGAGAATGATTTCGCGAGGATTCCTGGAGTGGTGATTACCGCCGTGTGGCTATAAATACTGCGGGGTGGCTGGGAGCCAGAGGAGTGTAGCACAGATGAACGTAAACGAGCATGGTGACAGGAGCGAAGCATGGGAATAAAATCCCCATCATCTTCACTGGCTGCCGGGATATGAGTCACTTTAAGTCTGAGTCAGTGCCCGGTGTCTTCAAACAACTTACTTAATTGACTTAATTGAATTGTTCTGTCAGAGGAAGTTATTTACCTGTCCTCGGATCAAATGAGTGGAAGTGAGGGAGATAAATGCAACAGGTCTGTTCGTTGGAAACTGTGATGTGAAGTGTGTGAGCAGCACACCGCAGTCTGACTCAGATAGTTACCACTAGATGGTGGACTGTAGCCACACACCTGAGAGACGGGAGGTTCAAGTTCTTGATAAGAAGGATGAGCTTTCAGATCAAAAGCGATCAAAAGGAGAGCCTCCATCCTCATATTTCTACCCATACTCTTCACTTATACAGTTTCCTGTGAGGGGAATAAAAGAAAAACACAAAAAACACACCAGTTTGTGCACAAGCAGGGCCGTGCCAAGACTTTAGGGGGCCCAAAGTATATTTTGACCCCCACACCGGCCACCCACCCTCTGAGCCCCATGCCCACAATAAATACATAAATACACATTGCTCATTATTATTATCAAAACTGTAGCATTGACTGTAGCAATAAATTTGGATGAAATGACAGCTCCTCCAAAAGTGAAGTTAAAACATCTCAATCGCCCCCTGGTGGCTGACTGCATTATAGGTCATAAGTCCCACCCCTCCATGTTAGCATAGGGCCACACTAAAAAAATCAAGTACTTTTTTCTCATAAGATTGTTATATATATTTGTTTTTAAGGGAGTTGGAGGGGTGGGGGGGGGCAAACTCTACTGCACAGGCTCTGGCTCCAAATGATGTCACACAAACAAGATGGAAAGAAGATATTTAAGATATTTTGGCTTCACTTTTGCATAGCAGCAGGAAGTGGAGGCACGTCACCCATATTCATAGTTATTGCAGGTGACACAGACGACTAGATATACTATATATCAAACCAGATGTCACCCCTACACCCCAAGAAGGTTAAGGCTATATTTGTCTCTTTTTTTGTGCAAAAATGTGTAAAAGAACATCAACTCACCAAAGTTATTCTGCAGGTCTGTTACAGCCCAACATTTTCGAAATGATCTCCTGAAAGTTTCCTGTAAAAATCTCAAGTGTGTAATTCAGAGATGAGTTAATTAAAGTTAATTTTAGATTTTAAATTACATTTTATCATATCCACCTTACATTTCTAAATCAGAATATGGGTGGAACTGAATGATTTTAGGTGCTGTTGTATTCCAGTTTCAGTCCTATGTCCTATGTAACATCTTTAATAATGAATATGAATAATTTCTTGTTCTGTAAGTGTTGTATCACCACATCAGTCAAATGCCTAAGGAAATGTTACAACTGACTTGTGTTTACTGACTAAATACCTAGTTGTAGATTCATTTTGATAGTCGATGCATCGCTATTGTATGTCTTAGATAACTTATTTGTTTTTCTGCAATCTAGAAAAACAAATTTTGTAATTTTGAGCTATATCAGTAGATTAATTGCTGTCACTGTTTAAGGAAAGGCAACATGATGTTAGCTTACACGAAGATATTACACAGATGTAAACACAGCTGTCTGAATTAGCCAAAACTGTATTATAGACAGTAAAAATACATTTTCTTTCCAATTCTTCTGCATATTTATAATCTTTCACCATTGCTATTAAGGTGTACTTACATTTCTCTTTTTGCTCACACTTTAAACCACAGAAGTGTCTCTGTATAATAATGAAGCTAAAAGTCAAGGACAAAGAAGACTTTTTTTTCTGTGATTAAACAAGCCATAATGGTCCTTTCTGTTAATTAAAAGGTCATCTGTGTTCATTTTAACCAATCCTGTTATTCCCTAAACTGATGAAGAGGTGTTAGCAGTGGGACAGAAACCATCTGCCACCACCAACACTGAAGGGAAAATGAAGACCTCAAATCTACACGCTTGCATTAAAACTGTATCTCTCCATCTAAAACCTCTTCATTTTTGTCCTGGGAGGGCTCTGTGTATCTTTGTCTTAATCATAATTATGATGTGAGTTTCTTTCATTACACAGGGTCTCCTCAGGTGTTGAATTTGTAGAAATCAGATCTAGTTATCCCTGATTAGAGGAAGCTCTTTAAACTGCAGTGTCTGAGGTGTTGTTAAGACATGCGTTTTCTGAGGATTTCATAAAATGAAGAACACAGAGTATTTTCTAGTATTCCAACACCATATTGTGTAAATTAGATATGGATTTATGTAATCTAGCAGAATCATCTCGGTGAGGAAATAATTGCGGTCTTATCCTCTAGGCACATGGCCAAGTGGATGCAGATACTCATGAAGTGGAGACGCCAAGCAGAGAGACTGATGCCATTGAAGGAAAACAACCATCAGAAAAAGAAAAAAAAAAGACGAAACAAAAAAAACCATCAGGTGTATGTGCAGGGGGACGCACATGCTGTTTGGTGCATGAGACAGTTGGTAGTAAATGATTGGCAAATCAAATCTGGTCTGGCATGAGAGGCTGCCCTGAGGGGTGAACATCAGGTTGGCTTTGTACGCTTCTTGGTTTGCATTTTAGATTTTTGGTCGGTGTGATGCTTTGCTTTTTATCTTAAGGTGTTTCAAGCTCAGATTTATTAATATATCTTATCTTTTTGCAGTATGGAGACATGTTTTTCTTTGGTATCATGTAGGTATCAAACTATGGGAGGTGTCAAGGTCTAAAGAGGTGAAACACCAGTGAAATAAATCTCTATTTGACTCAAACTGTTATGAATTACACTCCCATCTAGCAAAAGCAATATCGTCCTCAGAAGAAGTATCAAGAGTTCGCTTTAGCCAGATGGACAATCAGCTGAGCACAAAGCAAGCAGAGAGATGGAAAATGCTTTGCTCATCTATCCAAAATTGTAAAAGAATTTGAAATGTCTTCTTGAGCTGTGAATATTTGGCATTCACTGCATCTAAACTGGTTCTCAAACTTTTTTGCCTCTGTTTCATTTGATTGAAAGTACAAAAACTAGAGAATATTTAGTAAAAAAAAAGAAGAAAAAAAAGGAGAATTTCCATTTGAGGGCAATGAAGATGAAAGTTGAAGGGTTGTGACTCTGTGGTAGTCTGTGATATTAACAGAAGAAATAAATAAACTTTGTTTTTGTATTTAAAGCTGCTAAATCTCCAATCAAAATTTTGTTTGATCTCACTGCTTCACATCTCGTCGAGTAAAAAGTAACCCTGTCCGAAACGTCAAAGAACTGGATGAGCTGTTTTAATCATCAAGAGTCAATTTATTTTCATATTCTAAAATGCAAAGGACATAACAGGATTTGAGAATAAATCCAAGGTTGAGTGCACAAAAATGTTTCACTGCAAGCGATTATGTACAAGAATGAACTCAACAAACCTTTACAGAATCCAACAGGTACTGCATCGATATTTAGAGTCAACTTTTTGAACTGAATAACGTAGACTAGACTGGATTCATTTGTGCTGAAGATAGCTTTTTTTTTTCAAACACAGTACATTAATTCATTTACATTTCAGTGAACTTCGCCTTGCTGAATTAAAAGTTCACTATTAGTGCATTAAGGATCTCTGTATGTTCATTTGTTTTTCATACATAGAAGATTAAAGTCCTGTAATGCTGCAGCCTCATAAATAGGCCTGTTTACATTAACTTTTCACAGGAGAACAAACCAATGTCCTCTCCATCTGTTCGCCTGTTTAACCAAACATGCCACCCACAAATACATTGGCTAGCAATTACAATTTGATTGTACCATCAGTGTATAATCAATGTGAACAATAGTGCGTCATATGAATATTAAGAATCAATGGTAAACCTTAAATTGATTATGCCTTGCAGCATGAAGAATAATTGCCACAAACATTTGGCAAGATTTTTCCTGTCGAGCAGATAACCTGTGAGGAAATATCTGTTTGACAAGTTATACAGAAACACAACTTCAGCCTGGGTGTAAAAGTTAATTAGTTAAAAGTTAGGGCTGGGTGATATGGATGGACAGATCTTAATGTTACTGTCTTTTTTTTTTCTTTTTTTTTAACAGTGTATTTTTACTCATACCATGTCAGTTACATTATGACTTTTTTTCTGGAAATGTTCCCACTTTGGACACATAAATATGTTCATTTTTAGAGAAAGATGACAAAACAGTTTGTGGTGGGATAAGTGCACAATCCAGCCAGAGAAAAAGAGAGTAACAACATGAGTGATGAAGAATATTTATACATTTTGATAATCACTATTATGTATGTAACTCACCCAGCCCTAGTTTAACCCCATGATACTCTGGGACTGATCACTTTTTCTCCATTCGTCAGTCCGTGAAACAACACTGCATTTAGCTGGAATTATGCCTCTATTGAATACAAGATACAATGGATTTGAAAGCTATAATTCAGTTCAACACTATGCGTGCTATAAGAGAAGCCAAAAACACTTACTATCAGTTTAAATAAAACCAAATATGAAACTGACCATTTCTCAGAACACAGATGAGTTTAAATACATGAGTTACACAATTTGTCTCTTTTTTTTTTCAAACCGTCATTAGGGAATAACGAAAGTGCTCTGGTCAAACCTGTAAAAAAATAATTTATACACACCCCCGTCATCTGACTGCGGGGTTCGTCACAAAATTGTTGACAACTGTTTTGCTTATTGATGGTCCTCCATCCAATCACTGTGGCACTCCATGCCCTCACCTCCCTTCGGTTGGATTAGTTGTCATTTGTTAAAAGGAAGACAGGCAGGCAGTATGACGGTGGAACAGGCTGGGCCCGCTAAGGGCTCTGCCACCTCTCCCTCCAACTCTGTCCATGTTCCTTTCTCTGGGCTGTAGCAGATGGTAGAAGACTTATAGGCTCCCTGAGGAAAAAAAGACAATTCAGTCATTCTCTTCAATCCTCTTGGTGCTGTTGGGGTTTCTGGCTCTGCTGTAGAACAACTCAGTTTGATAAAAAACACATCTAGTAAAAAAAACAAAACAGCAAAGACATATTTAATGTAAAACAATCTAATCTGATCTGTGAGACCATACCATGCTCCAGCTGTAGCCCCCAACGAGGAAGATGCTGTCATCCAAAACGGCACAGCCAGGACCACTGCGACCCTCCAGGATGGGTGTTTGCAGGATGTTCCACTGGTCAGCCTTCGGGTCATAACACTCCACCAACATGACGTCTAGATGGGAGAAACCTGTGAGAGCGAAAAGAAAGTAGGTTACCATAGCGATTCCAGTGCAGTTAACAGGCGTTGTCATTTTAAGTTTAGGTTAATATTTAACGTTAATGAGTGATGGGCTCTGACATGACCACAACATTTTCAGCTGTCAACAGTCTGGTTGTTTTACATGAGAAGTTTCTGTCTGTGCTGTTCTCTGTTGTTTGAAGTGGATGTAGCTCAATTAGAAAAAGGAGGGTTTTTTTATTGTGCTACCAGGTGATTTTTAATCAGATCTGCAAACTACACCATCACAGTCCTGATGAGGATTTTAACTCTAATTGTTTCATATTCATCTCAAATATTTAATATTATGGAGACATTAAAAAAAAAATGAAATCAGATTTTAAATATCCCACCCTACCAGAGCATGAAGACAAGATGAAGCAATTTTATTTATAGATCTATAGATTTATAGAGTTCTTTACATTAAAATGGACATACAAACACACACACACACCCGGTAAAAACAGTAAAGAACCTACGTCCACCCCACAGATTTGGACCAGGTTTGTAATTTGTACACCATGTAAATTCACGTCACATCTTTTTAATTAAACAGAGGAGTGAAAGACTGTATTTCAAAGAAAAAAACACATTAGTTCAGCTTTTCATGATTCCCATTCAAATGCATTCAGTTATGAATTCAGAATGCGCAACACATAACTGTAATTTGATTTTTTTTCCTCCCATATTGTACCTTGAATGATGAAGTGTGAAAGAGAAGAGGGACTAAAGGGAGCACAGTGTAATGAAGGTCATGGTCGCCTGCTCATAATGGCAGCATCTCTTTCATACAATTAAAAAAAAAAAAAAAAAAAGTATAAATCTTGACCTGTTTCTGTTCATTTCCTGAATTGCTCCAGTACTTTACCTTTCAAATGGTTTCCCCCAATAGCATATAGGCGGTCGTTCATTCCAGCCAGGGCGTGAATGGCACGCTTTGTGTTCATGTCCTGTTTCCGAGCCCACACATCCATTACCGGGTCGTAACAGTAAAGCCAGGACACGTACTCTCCATTGTGCACTCCACCTGCAACAGGTAAACACAGCACGAAACCTTTAATATGAGGCATCATGTAGCTGCTCATATAATACACATCTGTGCACTGATGAATGGTAGCCCTTATTTAAAAAAAGCGGGTCAAGAGGATGTGAATGTATTGATTTAGTGTTGTACCTCATTGTTACCAGTGTTCACATGGTAAAATGATCAGTTTTCCATCCACATGTGCTTATACAGTAACCTATTGGCTCTTTGTGATAGATATTTACATGTATGTTTTTTTGGCTGGCTTTTCTACAGCGTTAATGGCGTCTTCTCCAACCAACTGTTTTAAATAACTGTTTCCACTCAAGGTTTGCCGTCTTTGTTCCCTTCTTTTAGTTTTATAATCTAATGACTGACGTGGTGCATAGCACAATAGTCCTGTCATGAAGTTAACGGATGATTCAGTCAGACGTTCTGAGTCTTTTTTTATTTAAATGTCATTTAAACAAAAGATATGATTATAGATTTGAAGAAGTAGAAGTATTGCACAGACGTTGTATAGAAGTTACATATTGAGTTATTCTACAGTAAAGCGTTGTATTCAGACAAGAAAGAAACAGTTTGCAGTATGTTAAAGTGTTTTTAAGGAAAAAGAAGACGTGACTGTAACCATGACTGAGTGACAGGATCTCGCCTGACCTGATATGTAGATCTTCCCATTGTGCACCGCTCCTGCATGGGCGGCCAGCGGCTGCGGCAGAGACGACACGTAGTTCCACTCGTTAGTCTCCAGGTTGTAGGATTCCACGCTGGAGAGGTAGCCCGTCTCGTTCCTACCACCAATCACGTACAGGTGCTTATCCAGGCGGCAGGCAAAGAAACTGGCTCTCCTGAGGAGGAAGTGTCACCCAGACAACATCATTAAACCAGCAATGACAGCATTCATTCAAGGCTTCCCCACAGTTAGCGTGTAGAGTGGAAATCATTCAGGAAACAGATCACAACTACTAACAATGCTTCATCATTAGATTTTAAATAAGTGAACTGACAAAAATGTGTTTTTATGCCAGTGCTGTGGTTGTGCTATTAACAATTTATAAAAATCTAAGTAGAATTTCAAATACAAAAGAAAATGCACATTAGTATATGCATAAAAACATGTTTTAAAAGATATTCTAATAGATATTTTTTAATTTAATTGTTTAATTGTTTTCTTTAATAAAATACAGCAAGCTTTGAGCAGTTCTGCAAAGACCAATGAAACCCCCTCCCCCAGTGTCATAGTACATCAAAAGATGTATATATACAATGTTTCCTTTTGGCAATGAGACTTTTTGTGTATGTTGAAACAAATATTCTGCATTAGCAATCAATAGAAGTAGTGGGTGGTGCTGGTGACCATTGTTTTTCATGAGGTGGAAAAATGTTCTGGTGATGTCAACAATAAATGAAATATATAATGTAAAAGCGTTACCTAATGAAGTGGCTGTTGAGTATATACTATTTTATACTAAACACAGCAGCGTTTAAAGAGTGTGCCCCCCCCCCCCCCCCCCGCCCCCCAAAAAAAAAGCACCAAATGAGCTCATCTGTAATCAATTAAAAATGGTCTCACCTCTCCTGCATAGGAGGCAGCTGTATCCAACTGTTGAATCTGGGATCGTAGCGGCTGACAAAGTTAGTGCTGTGCTTTCCTGCAAAACAGACAGAAATCAAGATAAATGACAACTTATCGGATCTGATTGACTGACTCACAGCCGAAGTCTTTGTAATATACTGATAAAATGTACAACTGTGACTGTGAAGGTATTCTCTTAAATATAAACATATGATCAGAAAACTACCACACACGCTTTTTTCCAGTGTTATTATGTGCTGCTTTTCACTTTTCATTAGAGCTCACAAGTATTGACAGAAGTCGAGTTTCTTCCAATCCTAGAATTGATTGGATCTTGGATGATAATTTGTTGATGTGTATTTCCATTGTGTTGATTTTACAGCAGCTGTGTTATTATGATACTTAGGTAGGAAAAGAACAAAAAGGCAGAATCAGGTTTTTCATCATCATTTACAGTCTTTGTTTCTTACTTCAGTAGTTGTGTCACTACCATTTCACTAAAAGCACTCTTAACACCACAAATATTTCAGCGTTGATAACAGTTATTTTTCTGTGCCAATTATTGACAAGTGTTGGAGTGTTTTTGGAGTGTTGTTTGTCCACTTAGAGCTGATCTGGCTCTGGGATGAGTGTTTGAAGCTACATTAGTAAGTGTTACATTAACACTGATTCAGAGTGCTCTCTTTATTAAGTTAACACCAACAAATTTTGACGTGAGTAATCACTGAAGGGCGGGTCGTTACCGTACCGTTAGGGTTCCACTGGTCCTCTCCACCCATTAGCATCAGGAAGTTCTCCACCTCCACCACGCAGTGATGGGCGCTGTTGTAAGGCATTACTAGACGAGACACAAAAAACAATGGCATCAATCACTAAAACATGAGAATGATAGAAATCAGTGGTATGCAAAAAGTGGCTCATGAATGAAATCTGGCCCTCAAACAATTTGGCCCACTGAGGAAGACTTCATTTTTCTCTTTTGTAATTTACATCATAGCTTTTGGGTGATTTTTCATAAATCCACTGCTAATGTAAATCCCAATAAACATGACTTTATGTCAGCTGATAATGATCACATGGGGAGAGGAATGTAAACCAAAGCCACTGCTTCTTGCTCTGTGCCAGGCTATTTAGGTCAGACAATGAACAGCTGTAACCCCCCCCCAAAATAACTCTTGATGTAAATAAAACAAGCGCCCTGTGGATTCAAACTGTTTTAATTCAACAGCTTTAGCCTATTTACCCATTACAGATTTGTGTCTCACTTAACTTAAAGAAGCAGACAAAAACAACAACAGCAGTGTGCTTATGTTCAACTATAAATGAAGATCACTGTTTCTCCTGTGGATATCCTATCAATTACATCTCAATTCTGAAAACACTGAACATACTGTATATTTGCTTTTTATTTTGTATGAACATAAGCTGCTATGACTCTATTAGCACTTTCAAATTGAGGTGACATTTAGGATTGTATCCCTTAAAGATATAATCCTAGTTTTATAATTCAGTTGTTCTTCATAACAACCAACAAAACATACAGAAAACACAAGACCTGTAAAACTACAACAGCCACCGAACAACAATGAAAACCACTGATCCAATCCATTGTCAATCCCTGATGTAGATCTACTGGACTGAACAAAAGAAGTGAGTCACAATAAAATGAGGCTCCTGTTTATGCAACATTATCTGTCTTTGCACTTTGAACTTTTTAATAACTAGTATTCCTGCTGGCAGTGAGTGCTCACAGCACATACCTTCATGTCAAGATTTAATTGTGATTGAACTATAATGACACAGGTAAACATCTATTTCACAATCCTCGGTGTGAGTCATTGTTAGAGCGTTTATTCCCCCTCCTCACTGCCTTTGTATTATAACCTTCCAATCATCCGTCTACAGGAAGTGATTTCTTGTGGGGAATCAAGTCTGTTGACTCCAAAATAGGAACAAATTAAATGGTCTACTGTTTGTCATGATAATAATACTGTTATAATCTATCTATCTATCTATCTATCTATCTATCTATCTATCTATCTATCTAAGTTTCACCTGACATTAAGACTGTCTGGTGTGAATCTCACTGTGAAACACTTTTTATTCTCTCGTTGCTTTAAAAATATGCCATGGTAACTATTCATATGACGGTATATTAAGTGCATTCAGCACATGTATCTTTAGTGTATCATGCTGCTCATCACGTGTTAGCACAAGATAGCAAACACAGCTACGAGCCCACAGCTGCAGGGGGACCCCTCGTGGAGGATTTTCCCCCTTGTGTATGTTTTTGTGCTCCCCTCGTCTCCTCCATCTTCTTTTGCTGAAGTGACCCCATTGAGATGTAGAGAAATGGTCTTAGGTGACAGTCATAATGAACATGATCGTGTTCACTCAATAAATCTCAGGCCCGGTGCTTTTTGAGCACAAATCAGTGAAATGTTAAAGCCCACCTGTCTGTCTCCATCAGTCATTTCCACTGTCACCTCCCCATCGCCTGATGGATCACAGTTGCTGCAAAATTAGACAGCCTTGAATCTCATTTCTTTCCAATTGGCCTCTCCCTGCAATCTCACTCTGGCTGGCTGACATGTGCCGCTCCTCTATGGGAGGGGAGTCTCAGATAGCAACTAATACTACATACACTAAACACAGCTTTATCTTGAACGAGAGGATTAGGTTGCCTGCCTCCACTGCACCTCAAAGACAAGTGCCATATGACTGCCAAATTCCCTTACATGCTATTTACATTATCATTCAGTCAGCAGTATATAGGACATGGATGGGCGGCTTTTTATTTGATGTCTAGCGACTTGTACTCATAGTAAAAATCATCTCGTGTCCATGTGAAAAGAAGATTATCGCCTTACAGTGTGTCGCTACAGTATGAAGAGTACTATGGGAGGATTTAGGGCATTTGCCCAGCCTCTACAGGTGCCTCAGATACAGGTGAGCAGTAGAAGCTTAGCCAGGCTATAATGATTAAGACCACTCCAATAGTAGTGTTGTGCAGTGAGAAAAAAATAAAGCATGTTGTTTCTTTTTCTCTCTACACTGTAAAAGAGTTTATTGTGAATTATCACCTGAGAATGTGCTTGAAATCCGTCTACCTATTTGTCCCCCCTCACCTAAATCTGCCACTAACCCCAGGGGTGAACAGCCATAGAAAGGAAGGACGAGCACGTCCTCTATGAGATGGACGCCATCACTCCAGTCCACAGTGAGCTCTAGGGCTCACTAGAGGGAGTCAGAAACCTCTGCATAGAGGCACAGCCGGGGTCGGTTGAATGACTCCACAGCTAATGCACCACTGCCGCTCGAGCTCTGACGTGCCTTTAACACCATTACAATTGCATCCCACTGAGCTGAATTCCTTTGTTCTAGGTTGTGCTGCATAGATGAGGTCCATTTCCAAATGTGGGATTTTAATATCAGTTTGGTTTAAAGAGGCAGAGGGAACAGTCCAGCTCCGAGCCTGTGCCTGCCTTTGTCTTGTGTTCGTCCACGCTGCTGTGGGTACACTAGATGGCAAACTTTACACTGGAATCACCAAGCAGTGGATATATCTGACACAACGAGGGGGATCAGATTCTTCCCAAATTGTGTTGATGAATGTCTTAATCAAAGGCTGTCCCTCTCAGGTTTCGCCTCATTGAAAAGTTATGATTGAATGTTAATAATCTTCTATTCCACATCCATTGTGTGGAAGCTACATCAGATAGTCACTGATGTGTTAAGGGGATGATTTTGCAGTTTTGTCCTTCCACTTGGCCACGGACCATTTGAGTGTTAACGTTTTAGTTTTGAGTGATGGAAATCCCTATTGACCTTTTGCTTGTTGCAGTTTATACCCATGAGTGTGAATTTAATGAGAAAATGACAATCTAAACACCACTGAGCTTCAGGCTGTTGTGTATGAACGCCTCCTTTAGTGGCATGCACCCTGATAAATTTGGACAAACAGGAGCTAAAATACCAGACGACTGCCAAGAAATGTTATGATTCAAGCGTGGACAGAAACCATGTCCAAACTTCTTCGCCTGTGAATTTTAGAGACAACAATATCATACCAGATTTGTTGAAAAAAAACCTCTTCCCATGTGAGAATATAAACTGACAGAAAACAGACCTACAGCTAATGTGAATGAATGAAGAGACACTGCTGAGATATGGCTCCCACCAAAACAAAGGACAAAAACTCAATATGTCCAGCAATGATGATGCAAAGGACAAATATGGTTTCCCATTAGCTCTTGTTTGACCTTTACAGTATGGCAACGATATAGTGGTGAGCCTTAAAAGGTCAAGGAAGACAAGGAAGAAGAAGAAGAAGAAAAAAAGAGTATGGTATACTTTCCACAGATGTGTGTTGTAGGAATTCCTCACGCAGGCTTCACATATTTTCTCCACAGACACTGACATATTTTAACACGATAGATTTTCAGAGGGAATTATGACAACTTGCCTTCAATATGATATCATGGAGTTATTATCATAAAGTATAAATCCCTAAAGGTTAGAGAATATGTCTTTATTTTCAAGAGCTATTCCATTTAGTCAATTACAATAATTATAAATAAGCTTTTTAATGTTTGTATCAACATTACAGCCACTGTGTCCACCTGACCTTTATTGTCTATTTGGCATTTGCTTTATCTTGTTGAAAGCCAATATCAATAGTGACACTGGGTCAACAGGCTAATTCCATGCTGTGTATTGTTATGTATGGGGTAATTCAATCGCATGTATTGATCAGTGTGATCAAATAATCAAGCTACATTTAAAAGCTATTCAGGAAAAGATGCCATTCATTATTGTTCCGTCTCTGCCATAATATATCATTAGATTCAAGTAAATCTCATCATGCGTCTTGCCAGCATATTTCAGCAAAAACAAGGGAAACCGAGCATGAAACTCCACAGTGCTGTGAAGTCACGCTCTGATTAAAAACTTATATTAAAAGTGATAGTGATACATTATTACCTGAAGGATTTAGGGAACTCCTTCCCTCATTTTCCGTGGAAATTAACCTGTGTTAAAGTCATCCATAGGAACAACTATTCCTCATCATAAAAGCCACGAACACAAGATGCCTCAGGTTAAAAAAAAAAGAAAAGAAAAAAAAGAAGAAGAAGCAGCAGGGCCTTTGCTACTCACTTGTGAGGATCTTCCATGTCTTTTTCTCATCGTCATAGTACTGGACCAAATTGCTGGGGAGACGATCAGGTCCAGGGGGCAAACCACCCACCAGTAACAGCAGTCTCTTATTGGAGCGGATTCTGTAATGTCAAAAGTGTGTATGTGTGTGAACAAGTGTTAAGAAACAACAACACAGGTATCAAGACTTGGAATAAAACACCTTAAGGCCCAAATGAGCACACCTTTAATTTACTCAGTTTACATAATTTTTCATTTTGCAAATACTCACTGTATTAATTAATCAATTAGTGAATAAACTAAAGGATAAACGCATGGTTAAATTAATAAATGCTCCAACAACTACTGAACTTGAGACTACTAATCAGGCAATATGGTGTGTTACCACATTTATTACAATTAACAAAAAATTGCTCAACGGCGTACTTATCCGTTTGATGTGTTATTGAACGGTTATTGTGCTCTAAAGATATCTTTTCAATTAGCTGTGAAGCGAAGATGGTCCTGCAGGGTGCCATGCTGGAGGCTAAAAGCGCAATTGAGTACATAAACCTGCCTATACAATGTCTCCATTTCATTGGCTGCAATGATTCATGTGACATCTCTGAGCCAGTTGTGAGATATTTCCTGCTGTTTGTATATGATATATAACCTCAAAGCTGCACACTTTATTGTACATTAATGACCATTATCTGCCTCCTAATGGATTTCAACACAAATCTACCAATTAATCACAATATCCAGTAAAAAGATTAAGAGTAGCTGGCCTTTATATTCAGACACATTCACCTTTTTTCCCATTTTCATATTGTACTTTTTTATGCTTGGGTAAATCACCGGCGTCTCGGTACATTCTCTCTGCTACTGGCCCACTCGGAAGTGTTTTGGGGTTATTCATATGCAAATGAGCCCCTGGACATAGATAATGGTGATTAATTGAGAGGAGAGAAACAGTGGCATGTGAAACTAATTATGAGGATTCCTGATTCCTTGCTCATTTAGGTTCCATATGTGGGAATAGATATGTTATTGGGATAATGTGGGATTAGAAACATGTAAAATGACTCCACGTCCAGATCCTTTGTGTAAAATTAGATTTTCAAGTTCAGATTTACAGATTCTCTGATGCCACAGCTTCACTTTTCTCTCTGTTCACAGATGTATAAATTCAAAATACTGATACCTTCACTGTTCAAAAGATTTTCATCTACGACTTTCTAACTACAAACAGCTCTGTTGACAAAACCTGACAACAGTGCTGTCAATCAATCAACTTACTGACAATATATGTTTACCTACAAGCTCCTTAAAGTGCTGATCTGGACAAACATGGAGGCAAGCTGTGCAGCGTGACTTATTTCTGTGAGTGAGACATGTGCATCTAACATGAATGAGGAGCATCCACCGATCATCCCTGATTCAAAATGAAACCTGCATTTTCAAGTATAATACACACATTTAAATGTACTAAATTCCCTTTCACTGTATTATATTTTGGTTTACTGTACAATCAATAACTGGGATGTCCTTGTGCTTAGAATTGTTATGTAATTACCTGGTGATTGTAGTAACAATTTAATTTAAAATTATATTCATGAGTTGCCTCAAATCAAATGCATAACCTTTATCTAGTTTGTTGCATCTTGTCTACACTGATTAGAGAGCAATTACACAGATGTGTGAGGAAATAAAGAGTTGTTTAGTCTTCACTAAAACATAAGGTAACCTGGTAATTATGGATACAGTGTGGCAGAGAGGAGATCAAGCCCCAAGCTGGATTTTTTTTTTTTTTTTTTTTACAGGAAAACCCCACAAAACTGGGCCTCTTACTCACACCTCTGACTGACCACCTACATGATCCTCACTACACAGTCGGTCTTACCAGCGAGTGGGCTTCACTTGAGTCAGCAATTTGTTCAAATTTAACAAGTGGGAGGCATTTAATTCGGCATTTTAATTCACCCACTCTCAAATAGCTCAGTGCTCTGCATGTGTGTAGGTGAACTCATGTCTGTGTGTTTCTCTGTTTCTGTATTGTTTGTCTGTGTCTTCCTCACCTGCTGGCCGTGGTCTGCCTGCAGTGCTGCCTGAAGGGCATCAGGTGATAGTTCATGGCATCCAGGAGTAGTTTCTGGCACACAGGGTCACTCCTCATGAAGTCAACAGACTGCACCCTCTCCACAAGCTCTGGGGCAGGTATGAGGGCGAAGCGCAGCCTCTTCATAAGGTCCGGCGCATAGTGCATACGAGTCTCCCGGTCATGCTCCAGCCAGAGGACTGACATCTGGAAGAGAGCCAGCTCTGACTCCACCGGGGGTGGCAGAGCATCTAGCATGGCACACATCTCCTCAAAGTTCAGCAGCAGCACATCCTCCACCAGGTACTTGTTGGCCAGCTTCTTGGTCTCATCCAGTCCATGGAGTGCAGCAATCTTGCAGATCTGCTTGTAGTTCTGCACAGAGATCTGGTCGTTGAGGAACTGCACACTTAGCTTGGTAATCTGGGGGATGTTGAGAATCTTGCTGACTGACAGCACCTCTTCCACTGTGTCCAGGGAAAGAGTCACATTGGCAGTGTACAGGTACTCCAGTACTAATCGTAGTCCAATGGAGGAGCAGCCCTGGAGAACCAGGTTATTGATGGGCCTGGCGCTGGGGGTCACCAGTTTGTCATCGGGAGAGGATGAGGGGGTCCCACTGCTGCCCTGGTCTCCTTTGCTCCCCTCGTTGTTGATTACATTATGGGAGGAGAAGAGAGACCTGAAATACTGGGAGCAGGATGCCAGTACGGCTTTGTGGCAGTGGAACTGCTGTCCCTGGGCAGTGAGAGTCACATCACAGAAAAGCTGCTTTCTCCACAAGAGATTGAGCCCATGCAGCAGGGTGTCACTGTGTGTTGGGTCAAAGGTGGATGTTCTATCACCCGATCTGGACATGACTTCCTGACTGTGAACGCCACCTAGGCAACAAATAAACCATGCAAGCCATTTACCTCAGGCCATTTATTAGCACAACACACGCAGACGCTATCAGTCAACTATTACAATAGAAAACGATTTCGCAGGACAAGTTATTGAACAGATCGCCCGTCCATCCAGCGGGGAACAATCGTCATGCCATGCCTGCCGGCGACAACCTACATCCAGCACGGCTTCAGTCGCTTTCAACTTTGAGCTGTGGTCGTAAAGCAACAAACAAAAACGCAGTAGTTCCCACAGTGTGCCACTCTTATTCATTCTTTTTCTCGAGATTAAATGGAGGCTGTCTGTGGTTTTTTGAAGGGCGCTGTCAAAACAAAACAAGGATACGGAGATGCTGCGGCGCTTCCCCCCCTCGGCGGCTGAAGTTGTCGGATAAGGAAAAAAGAGACAACCGCCACGGTGGACGGATAACATGCAGCATTCAGCTAACACTTATCCCGTCTCCTATCTTGCTGCACACCCCCCCTCAACAATGAGGACATTAACACATCGCACAGGTTTACGGAGTCATACAAAAGCAATTAGTTTGTCTCCGAGCCGTCAGCAGCAGCAGCAATACGGGTGCGTTTCGCGTTTAGCCTGCATGAGTTAAGCGGACGTGAGTATCGACAAATATCCAGTGAAATGCAGCTTTCGCTAAAGTTAAAATGCAATATACGTTATCTAGTGTTTCTTCTGCAGCGCAAAACAAAGCTATTTCTATGTGCGTAATGTGTGTAAACTTGACACAAGCGTGCTGTAACGTTGTCGCCAGATTCACTAAAAGCGCCTGTCACAACTAAATGATGTGAGCAGCTCGCCTGAGAAGGAGCCAAACTTACCTGACTTCAGCTCTTGACCAAAAAAAAGAAAGTAAGCTTCAGGTTCCCAAATAATCTGACTTGAATTTCCTTTGTTCTCCTTTTAAAAAGAAATGTCCTTTTTTTCCTTTAAAGTCTATGGTCGGTGGTGTCTCAAAATAACCATTGATTCCAACTCATAAAGTCACTATTTCACGTTATTTGTTGACGTTGATCATTTGTTCTTCTGAATTAACAAGAAGTGTGTGAGTGTGTGAGAGGGAGCTGTGCTTTCTGCAAGAGAAGAAGAAGAAGAAATATACGTGTGACAAATTATGCTACCAAGAAACAACACATCATTATCCTTGGGCCTGGGGCTCAGTGAGTCGTAACGAGAGTAATAGGAAATCCACGGTTGGGGAGAGAAACGGTCGTGCATGGCCGGTGGAGAGAGACCATGCAGGGGTATGGATGCTGGAGAGACTCGCAAAATTATGGCTCAAGGCTATTGTAAAAACTGTCGAGCGTAAATGACTGCGATTTCAAACATCTATGGAAGAAAGAAAAGAGAAAGGGGGAGAAAAACCGAGTCTTTCCCTCGCTGTTATAGAGAGAACCGTCAAGTTTTAGTGCGCATTGCTAATTAGTCAATTTCTCTCTGCCTTCACAGCCCGACGACTTTGCTGCTGAGCTGAAACTGCTAATTTCTGGGACCAGCCTTTTTTTGGCTGTGAACTGGATGGATGAATGGCTTGTCTCGCACAAATGACAAAAAGCCCCTGCCTTAATCTCCATCGCCAAAATAACCCCTCATCTCATTCTGCTCCTGCTAGTCCTTCAAAAGAAGGTGCTCTACACAAACTCAAGTTTTGCATCTGTATCATAAATAGTGTATGCACCATAATATCCAGACTATGTTTATAATGTTGCATTTAAAGCATCTTTCCCCCCCTTCTATTATCCATATGAGACACATACCCTATGAAACACAGCATAAACCCAAAGTGATGTAAAGTTATAAAACAACATACACATAAAAAAAAAAAAATCAAACATAACATGTAGTATTTTCATGTCTGATCAGTTCAGTGTTTCACAACCCAGGAGGCCAGAAAACACAAAGGGCTGAAACCTAATACAACATCCATCAGTGCACAGAGGTGTGTTGCACAGTATGTGAAAGTCTCCATATTCTATATACCTGCACACTTTCAGCTCCTCAGAGTCTACATGACCTGTCGTTATACACTAAAACAACCCGACTGATGACTCACAGTCAGAATGAGACTCCTAGTTGTCTTATACAAGTCTAATGTCTAATGTTACTCTTTATCACAAACAAGCAACAAACTACATGCTGTGAGCCACAAGGTAGTTTCAGTCTTGTGTTGTAAATCTACAATATCATGTGTCAGTGTCATATCACTTTAGGCTGACTTCAACCACAGTAGAAAAAACTCCCTTCAGTTTTGTCCTGGTCCAGGTTTGAGCTCCACATTTAAAAAAAACAAAAAAACAACTTGAAAAAGAAGACATGTAATGTTATTCTCTATTTTGACCGTATCCCTCCTAGGACCCTGTACACGAATGAATGAATTATATCAGGTAATATAATCCTAATCGTTGGCAGGTTAGAAAAGCGAACGACATCCATGCAAACAAAGCAAAACAACATTCTTGCAAATCCAATCAAAAACTGTTCAAAATGACTTATTAGCACAGAATAAACTGTCAATTAAATAAAGAGCTCAATTAGAGTAAAAAAAAAAAAAAGCAACTTACACACACAGAACTCCCGTGGGACCAGAAGTGACAGATACCTCACAAGTTATGAAATGACAGATAGGGATAAATGGCTTTGTTCATGTACTATGAAATAGAGCAACACCATGCTACCGTCAGGCAGTAACAGGCCACATATAGGTAGCATTTTTAACAGATAGAGCTAGAATATTGTTTGATGTTTGAGTATTTGACAAGCACTCAGCCTGCATATCCCCCACTTGTAGTTATACTGAACACATTCATTCTACATGAACTCGGCGAGCTGACTGATTAAACTGTGAACTGCATCTCAAATAACAGTCATCACTATCAAGGAAAACAATATTATACAGTGATATCAAAGAATCACTAACAAAGGTGTTCAGTATTGTTGTTTACTATATATTTTTTTCTTTTTTAAAAAGGACTTGTCACTGCAGAACATTAAAGTAGCTCGCTGTATTTCACTTCAGAGTCTCATACTGTTATCTTTACTAGCACTCAGTTGGCACTACATTACCCAAGTCTCGAGCGAGCTATTCTAACGCAATAAAATGACCATTTCCAACTCTTTCAGCTCTTTGTAGCAACTCAGTCTCCTGAGGCCACTGGTCTTCAGATTGCAGGGCGTTTATGGTTGTAAGTTGTTGCAGCGTGGGGGGGGGGGGGGGGGGGGGGGGTCATCAGATAAGAGAAGAATTTCTAGACTAATTAAACCCTTTGAGACAAAGAATCACACTACAGTGATTTACAACTCTCTGTACCAGTTAACCCGACTCATATTTATCTGTCATATTATACAGATACCATTATCTACCTCTATGGGTAAAAAAAAAGTCTGAACATTTTTTTTTTGTCCAGTAAACATGAAAGGAGGCTATTACTGTAAATTACAACACTTAGATTAGATTTATATAGTTTTTCACTCATAGTTTAGTGGTAGTAAAAGGAGTCAACTGCTAAATAAAGGTACACAATAATCCTAGCCACTGTCCATACTTTATACAGTGCAATGGTGTAATAAGCTCCATGAATGAGCCTGTGCATCCTCAGTTACTACACAACTTTATGTGTAATGCTCGCATTATAATATGCTGTCATATTGCTTTTTAACACTGCAACTCTGTACCTATAACAGCACATACAGATAAAACAAAAGGCAGACATTTTTGTGACCTTGGATAACTGATTAAAAAGTGAACATTTAATCTAATCAGTGCAATGAGACAAAACAAAAGAAGCTCCAAAGTTGTGAATAGCAAAGTCTACCAGGCATAATTCCTTTTTGCTGGCTGCTGCAGAGGGGTATGCTAAGATAGAAAGTATTATTTTCCTAAATGGAAGGTGTCAGATGGTCACGGAAATGTGATCGGCTGTTCAAGATCACTGCTTCCCATCTGCAATTTGTGACGTGTGAAAGATTCAGCCCAAATGTGCTCACCAAGCGTAAATCCTCAGCACTTTCTCTTATCGTGGAAAAGCAAGATAACCAGCTGTTTACAGATCAGAGAACATATCATATTAATATCATGGAGAGGGTGATATCATCTTGTTTGTAAAATATTTTGTTAACTAAGTGTGGTGTGGTATAGCAACCTATAAAGTGTAAGCTGTAATTTATGTGTTAGTGAAAGTGTTGTAGTTTAAAGGCTTTTTTTCCCTGATAAAGAAAATTAAAAATGCTGTTAGCAGCCTCTAAAATGACAAAATTAATGCAAATTGCAGGTTACAGTAAATACTAAATGATAAGACTTTCGGCAGGTACATTTGAATTTAAAGACCCCCCTTCAATCCCAGTTAACAGCAGCAGCTTTCCTTTGATTCTTCATCTGTCACCGTGTATTTGATCTGATTTCAGGAGAGTTGACAATTATCTGTGTGAAATGATATTATAATGTGATGAGTGTGATTTGGGTATTATAAGACTAGAAACAGTTATAACAGTATTTTAGGGGATCAGAAGATTTTGATTGAGAGTTGCTGCCTCAGAGTCTCTTACTTTAACTGTGTGGCAATTGTTTTATACATAACCTCCTGAGAGTAGTTTCATAATGAAGGGAACAAATGAGTTAACTTGGATCATAGTTTAAATGTATATAGGTGAGGAGAAGGTGAAAGGGTCAGCTTAAGTTTAATGAACTTTAAACAAATGTTTACCTGATTAAATGTTTTTAATATGTATTTTGATAGTGGGACTGATTAGCGTATACTTGTCATCTCAGATCAAAGTTAGTCAGATATGATTCACAAAACGTCCACTGTGTAATAAATTGGAAGCACTTATATTTGCCATTCAGGGAGTATGGGAGGCCTGCTGTTTTAAACCCCTAGATCCCCACACATGGCGTAGCCACCGCAGACACGGCTCAGAGAGTCAGCCGGCAGCCGGGAGGTGAGCAGAAAGGAACAGGCGGTGTCCCCTCCAGAGTGAGCACAGGAGCGTGTGTGTGTGTGTGTTTACGGTATGTGTGTGTGTGTGTGGCATTCTCAAATGACAAAAGGATACCAGTTGTGCAGTTCAGGTGGGAGGAGACACTGAGGTGGTATGGAGACTCACCTGAGGGAAAGTCTGGACTGTTGGGACTGGGGTTGTAGTGGGGACCCAGAGTGTGTAGGGGCCGCAGGAGGCCACTGTGCCGTGGAGGAGGTTTGGGGGCTGAAGGGAGAGGGGGGCTGCTGTTGCGCAGTCTCCCCAGCGTGATGCATCTACCTTCAGGGTGGCAGCAGGCGTGGAGTGGGGTGCGATGGAGCGAGCACGGGCTCAGTGGCGCGGTCACCTAGGGACGCTGAAGCTGCTGTAGCAGGACTGATAGTTATTCCTTGAGAGAATTGCAAGATGAGCCCCATTGTATTAGCAACCCCCCTCTACTAAAAACTGTATCAATGTTCTCAAGCCTTTAAAGAGTAAAGTTGGGGTGCAAAATATTTCACACCTATCGAAAAAGCAAATGCAGAATGCCTTTAAGCTCTGTGTTTAACAAAAGGAACACACAATGTTATACATCTATAATCTTTCTTGGACAAATAAAATGTGAAATACAATAAACACAGTTTCTCTAATTGTGCATAATATTCCAAAACAGTATGTTCACTGTGAAGCAGAATTGCTCTTGTCGGAGTTAAACTTCAGTAAATTTCTTTGGCAATGGGAAGCCAGCAAATTATTCCATACTGATTTGAAATTCTCAGACATTAAGCTTTTAATTTCCAAGCCATACTTTTGTGTTGCGACTGTTTGAGTCGTATCTTTTAGAAATTCTCTGTGTCTAATATGGTCAGCACTCCCAATTATTCACTCCACTGACAAGTGAAACAAATGGGACCAACCAGTGCATTCTGTATTATCTACACCCCTTGGATTCCCTGACAATAATTAATACAATGGCAAGCTGCTGTTACCAGCCCCAACGACATGAGCTCAACAACATAAGCTCTCCCTTTCCAAGAGCTCTTGAGAGGAAATTACATCCAGTAGTGAGGTCACATTGTGGCCTCTAGCAGTCAGGTCATATCATCATAGTGTCTGTGAGCCTAGATCAGATAAAGGTCCTATTGTATGGTGCTGTTAACATCACCCGGTCATTACTCACGTCATTACACCATGAATGTAAGGTGCATGGAATATGTCAAGAATAATATGAATACAGACCTGACCATGGAGGTATATACACAGCCTTTAACATCAGAGGCTGCCCCATATACTGTATATCAAAGAAGTGCATTAATATGCCACATGATCTTACTGAAGCAGCAGTGCTGACCACTTCACTGGTATGGTCACACACCATTATGTAGTCATTTGCTCATATTTCTGATAAACAAGGAAAGAACATTCCTAATATATCTCATAAATAGCATATACTGTATGTATGCATATGATCTGGCACATGCAGATTATTTAGGTCTATATACTGCAGGGTTTTAATAATAATAAACCTTTGCCTCAGTATAAAACATACATACAGAAATATCTGGACTAATATGTCCTTTTAAAGAGATGTCATGCAATCATACTAACCTCTCTTATTTTAGCCTACAAGGATATTAACAGGGTTTTTTTTAATTATAGAGGAGCGCATTCCCCCAACATCCATTAAAGGAATGCCATGCTAATTTTAAATCCTCACAGCAGGCATTGGCTTCAACACAAGAAAAGTGGATGAGTTTCTCTTTAACAGCTGTAATTTGTGTTTTCCAATCACCATGCTGATTTCTGCTCATTATACTCCGGTTTCACACCGGTAAGTGAGCAAAGTTTGGATTGATTGACTCTAATTAACTAAAAAATGTTCCAAGCCACGGATTTATTATCATGCTAGCTAGCCACAAATGTCAGAGACTTTCACAAATTATTATCCTGTTAAGATAAATATCTTTGAAATCAAATGAGTGTGGAAACACAAGGAACACGTATTGTTATTCTGATGAATTTGTTTGGCATGTTTTCTGTGGAGTTCCACATTAAAGACTCACCTGGGCAAACACACATTTTCAGTGTATTGTTAGGCTGTACAATATGACTGAATGACAGGTGCTTTAGTTACTTAAACTTTAAAGGAATACAAACCCTAATAACCTACTTTACAGTCTAAATGCTGCATGGAATTGACTATAAACAATGTTTAAAATGACATAGTCAATTAATTTAAATCTTCTCCATCAGATAAAAGACATTAACAGCTACTATATTAAGCAGTGCAGCTCTGCCTCGTCCACTCTGTTAACAGAAGACCTATCCCCTCTTGTGTGCTCGAAACTTGGCAGAATCTCCCTCATTGATATTTTAGACACAGTAGCACCTCTCTCAACTCACATTCTTTCTTTGACTCCATCAGCTCCATGGCTCAACTCTTCACTTGCTCATGAACAAAGACAGAACCGTTGGAGTGGACACCTCCATTTTCCTAGTTTAAAAAAAAAAAAAATCTCAAACAGAATTTTGGTTAGCTCCAGAAGACAGAACGATGCTCTGACTCACTTGGCTTCACGTCAGTGATGAGAAGTGATCACTGAAGTGAATCCACATGAAACGGACCCATCGTCTGCATGGTGGCGCCAGGCTGAAATTGAGAATCATGCTGCCTGTAAATCAGATTTTCCCAACATGTCTCTTGCAAAATATGCCTTTATACAAAACTACAAAAAGTCTTTTAAAGCAGCTTTGATGTATCACAGAATACAACACCACAGTGAGGCTTGTGCTGTATATTCCATCCTCATCATACTGAAACAAGCATCTAACATGGAGGAAAATACATCTCAGCTGTCAAGTACCCCCATCAGTATTTCCACAGTCCACCCTCTTTAGACTAGCAGCGTTTAGGTGTGTGCACTTTGAGGCACGCCTGCAGATAAATGTGATGACATCTAGTTGTGGCTCACTTCCATTTATTTAGGGGATTGATTAGATGCAAGGAGAGTAGATAAATGTGTTGGGGAGGCACTTTCATTTGAGATATTGCCAAATAGTCAGTAACGGAATATGAGATGGACTGAACATTTTTCTCTTCAAGGTGCTTTTGGAGATCTAGTGGCATCATAGCTTTGCGAGTAGTCGATATGAGGCTTCCTGTTAGTGCCATTATACTGGCTGTTCTGTATGTTTGTGAATAATATTTTATATACTGTACAGCATGTATAAGTAAAAAGCTAGACATTTAAACTATAAAAACTGAAGATTTACTCCTCTGCTAAGAAAAGAGACAATCTAAAAGTCTATTTAATTTTCTAAAAATAATTCAAATTGATTGAATAATAATAATCTTTAATTTGAGATGAGATGGCCATGTTAAGATAGTAGACTGGACCGTGTTGCAGTCCATTATGTCTTTCTAAGGTAGTTGTGTCCACACTGCCCCCTTCTGTCCCCAATAGTAGGAGAAGCAGCAGGCGTATCAGGAAAACAACAGCATCTCTATCAACCAGACACAGACAGGAGAGGGCAACACATATTTATAAGGGGCAGTTTGAAAGCATCAACCTTGAAATCACTGAAAATGCAAAGAATATTAACAGTATTTCAATTATATTCCTATAATTAATCCTATTTTGTTGTCAATTTAAATATGTAGTGAGTCTGATAGTATTCACACTATTGTTTAGCCACATAAACATTTTTACTTAACTTTTAAAGTCTATATGGAGCTGACATTAGTGTTGTGTACCATTAATATGACACCGTTGAAACATTACAAAACAAAAATCAATTTTCCACGAGTGCTAAATGTGATTCAGTTAAGATTCCAAATTGAAAACAGTGTTTCCCCAGGGTTCTTTAGAAAGCCAGTGGATAGTGCGCACACAACATCCTTTTGTGCACACTATTTACCCCTGGATTGCTTCAGGCTAATGTCTCAATAATTTTCACTCCTTTCTCAGGTCCTTCCCACAAAGGACTTAACTAATGATCCATGGACAAAATGAAGCATTTAAATTTATTCATTAATCATTCATCTCCAGCTCATTGAAAATGCTAAACTTCCACAAAATTAAGATTGAATATTGAAAAGTGATTGAGGGAGACAGCTTTCAGAGAGTGAGGAGAGTGAAGGAGCGCGGGGCATAATAACCAAAACAGAGTGTTTTAAGAGACAGTGGTCCTCACATGGGCATGGTCAAGGTGGCCAAGGTGTACTAAGTGCTAGTTAAGGTCACAGGGTTTCACTAGTTGTAATTAGATCTTGGAATCTGGAGAAGCGTAGAATTTCTGTCAACACTGCCTGTAATTATTCTCTTTTCCAATTAATGGTGACATAGATTAATTATCTGATGAGGCAAAGCCAATTGCAATCATTCACCCAGCTAAAATTAGATCAGTCCTGACAGCAGCATGAAAGTCACCTGTTTCATTGTTATGGATTTGCTGCAAGTAAAGAGAGGGGAATAGTGAAGCGTGCTAGGGTAAGTAAGTTGTCTGGTACAGGTGAATGTCCAATTATACTGCTATTTGAACTGAAGGCATCTACTCATTCGATCCAGCAGCATCTGGACTGGCTTGTTTGTTCACCCCGGCATCATCAGTGGTAGTAGAGTCATCTGTCAAGGATTGCAGGAATGTAGAGATGAGCTGAATTTCTTTTGACAACCCCTCCTGTTCAAATAAGAGACAAACAGGGTAAATGAAAACAGGTTAATTAAGAAAACAGTGAGGCAGTTTTTGCATAAATGCAATCCTCACTTTATTAGCGTCTCGCACACAGCTTGCAGACCGTGGGTCTACAGTTGTGAAAGTAACGTTACTATCTTGTTCTTATTTTTGCGAGGAAGGAGAACAAGAGGCTCCTGGTGAACCAAGTCCAGGTTCAGTGCTCTTCTGTTTTAAAAACCTCAGCATCCAGTTTTTCTATTAAACTGCCTGGCACTGTCAACCAGCTTGGGAATCTGAACCGGCCTAGCCATGCAGAAATTCTCTGACTAACAATTATATCAGAAACAGGATCTTGGATTACTGTCCCCTGGGACTGGGGCAGTGGGCGTCTGCTCCAATCATTACTGGCCATTCAACAAGGCTCTGCACTGCTCTCCGCTGTTAGCCATTGTCAATTATGCCATCCCTAGTGTAAACTCACAGAACACAAAGCTGAACTGCCAGTTCTGGCAGGAGTGTAACAGGATGACAGCCCCCCCACACCCTCCCACCACACTCCCACCGCACCCACTCCCACCCGCCCACCCCAGGGTTCCCCAGTCTTCTTTCCTTCAAGCTACTTTTGAGCAAAATGCCATTTGGCTTCAGATTCAAGCACGCCTTAGCCGTGAAAGTGCTAACCTGACCTCTCTTATGTTCTGCTTGTGGGGTTAAGTGGACATGATGGATTAGTATAGGCCTCATCAAGATTCAGTCTGGTTTAACTCCAGTTACTACTGGTATCAGTTCTATTGATTTCTTCATTTCTTTCTTACAAACTAATTATATTGATAATCTGTGTATCATGTATTTGTGTATCTTGGAGTCTTTGTGTTAAGTGCATTTCTTTATGGATCTTAAGATCATAATCAAGGTTTTAATAGTTTGATAATCATGCAGATTATGTGTTTATGCCTGCTCATAAACTCATAATGTTTTGTTTTGTTTTTTCATAAAGGTTTTTCTACATGTCTACTTTTTGGAGGATCGACCCTGAGCTGGACTGCTCATGAGGAGCCTGTTTAAAGTGAGTGCTGCCTGCTCTGATGGACCCTGTGCTGAGCTGTGACGGGTGACGGTGTGGTGCGCTTGAATACACCAGCTCTTTTGTCCTTCACACTCTGCAGCTCTCTGATAGCTCCTCCCCCTGTGCTCCACTCCTCCCTGCCTTGAGCTGTGATCTGCTGGGGCCTTTTGAGGCTGGGCTGCTGAGACATGGCTGCTCCCTGTAATGTCTGGACCAGACCCATCAAAAAACATGTCAGCAGTCAGAGGAGGAGGAACTGAGAAGGAAACCACTTAATAGCATTTTCACTGGGTAGTCCCCTGGAAAACCTCTAATCAAATCTTAGAGTATTCTGCCTCCGGCATATCAGATGAAGTCAGTTGAATTTAAATGTTGGTGAACAACAAATTAACAAAAATAAGGATTTTACAGAAAAACAACAGACTGCAACCAACAAATATGTTTGGGTAGTGGTTTGAGATGGCCTACTGTTAAGGCTGAAGAAGTACAAAGGATTAAAATGGTTCTATAGTATGGTTACATGCCACCTGGCTCTGCGGTAATGCTGGACAGGACATTTCATAAAGATTCATCACTGTCCTGCTGTCCGCTTTGACCTCATCTCACATCACAGCACAGATTAGACACCGATTATCCTCTAATTGAAGATCCTTACTTTTCAACCTTGCAGAATATGCTCCTGCTCTTCTGCAACACACACAGAAGGTTATTCTACTCCAAAGAACCTGTAACACACATCCCTTCCATTAAGGGTAGTAAACTCACTCTGAATTAGCCCTTAAAGTCAGAACGCCCCTGCTAAACACAGAACAAGCTACAATGTTAATGCAATGTGACCAAACACAATGTGTTCAGTATATAGAGTTATCTAGAGAGGCAGAGCTAGCCTCAGACATGGGGTCACTGCATAGGCGCTCTAGCAGACACATCATCCATCACATCAGTCTGTGATCTGATGAGTGAATGTATAGAGTGTAATGTAAAAGTGGCGTCTTTAACTCCACCATAGTAGTGAAGCACAAAGCCTTGCTGGATGTTTTACTGTGGTATTGCCTGGCTGCCCTTGCTTGGCAAAGAAGACACAAGGCACTAGCCGGATGAGGCTCAAACAATGCCAAGCATAACAGGGAGTTACTGTAGTATGCAAAAGAATACGCTACCATCCGGTAGAATACCTAGACTGGGATGAAAGTTGAATAAAGGGATTTACCATTTAAATGAATGGTGCCAGTTTGTGCAGTTTTCTAGCCTGTTTTACATGTATATGTACAAATACCTGGGCTGTTTTTATTTTCTGGTCGGTCTCTTGAGAAAGAGACTGGCACCGGTCCAGTTCAGCCTGGCTGTAGAGGCTGCGTTGTTTGAAGTATTTCACCAAAGCTTTGTGCATCCTCTTCTGCAACAAAGAGAGCTAGGGGGAGAGAAGGCAGAGAAAAGGAATTGGTAAGGCAGGAGAGGAAATTAATGGCAGTGTTCAAGAAGAATGATGGAGGGGAATAGAGAAAGCAGTCAATAGCCCATTCTGCAGTACACGGGCCTGACAGGAATTTCACAGTCTCTTGGTTTCTCTGCCCACTCGTGTGCACTCATCAGAATCCAGTCACATCTGGCTGCCAGGATGGGGGGTTAATTTTCTCTAAATGCTTCAGCAGTTTTGTTCTAGCCGAGGCAAACTCTGTGACTGCAAAGCTGATGAGTAAAATATTTCTACTTCACCCAGTTTAACTTTATACCAATCCCCTCAAGACATATTTTACACATACACACAGAGTCATGAACCCCCCACTGAAACCAGAAATTATTCCTAGTCTCTTGGAAAGACATGCTGCTTGCTTTATTATTTGAACACAGTTTCAAGCAAAGAGGTTTAAATTCTGATAGATGCCATTGCTTTTCTTCCCCCCTCCATCTCTCTACTCTTCCTACAAAGCTTATCATTGCTTGGCAATGTGTTCCCCAGTGCATTGAAAACTAAAGCGAATTAGCTCAGTCATCAGCTCCTGAAGGAAAGACAATAACAAGAATGCGCTTTTATGGTGTACCCTGTTAAAACCTAAGAGCTGAAAGCTTCCACATAAACAAAGCAATGCTTACATGTACAGTACAATCAAGAGGATTTTTAGAAGAGGCACATAGTAGCACGTGTTATCACGTACTTATTAGTCAAGCATTTATTTCATTTACTATAGAAAACTTTGTGCATTTTAATGTATTTTTACTTGCTGAATTTTGATGAAGTTATATATTAGTATTCATTTTTTATGTTCCTTCATCCTCTTGTCAAATATTACTACCTCTAATATTACGACCTAAACTGTGTGTTGACTGGACAAATGACAAATAAATGAGAAACCATCCACACCAAAAATATCAAGTATTTGTGTACTACAAAAAAAACCTTGAAGCTGTTTGGTTGGATGGAACTGATTAGTTAAGTAAAATTATCACTATCTGAAACACAATCTGTAATGTTTATATTAGTTATATATCCCATCTGTTATAATGGAATATGTCGTAACACTAAAACTAGCACATTTGTGCTTGAAGATGCTATCCAAACTCTGTTGGTCATAAATGTTGTTGATAGTTTTGTCGCACCTGTCCTGGATGATAATGATAATAAACGTACTAAATAATACTTCAAAAGTCAAGGAATGTGGTTGATAACACTTCACTTTATTACTTTATTAACAAGATAAAGCCATAAGATTAGAGTCCAGATGCTCCACCTTCTTAGTTGTACTGTACTGGACGTTATAACTTGTGGAAAGTTTTTCATTTCAGCTTTACTGGTAGAACTATAACCTGTATTTTACTATGTGAATATCAAATATGGATTGTGCTGAAAAGGATTGAAAAAGGTCAAGACAGTTTTAAATTCCCACTCCCAAACATTCATTATAGGTGTTTTGACCTTCTTGTTTTAGATGCTCTCTGAGTGACAGCAGACAAAGTGCCAGATAAGTTATTTATAATCTTACAACTGAATATGGAACAAACATATTTTTTGCATGTCTGTACTTAATGCCAGAATATATTTAAGGTGTTTCGTGTTGTATCTTGAAAGCACAGTGAAGGTTGTTTTCAAATCGTCACTTGAACTATACACTACATTGGTGCTGCTTGCTGTCAAGATTATATTTCAAGGATACTTAAGAGATGGTTTTCATTGTGTCTCTGCTGACTATCAACAAGATTATGGGCTCACCAAACACATAAATGACTGGTGTGAGGATTTTACACACATGCACTGATGTTCTGATCTCTCAAATGATCCTGACAATGTTAAATGCAGTTAAATTGTTGCCTCCAGTTACAAACAAATCAATTAAGGGCAATCACATAGTGTAATACATGTACTAAACCCGACCTGAAGTGCAAGCATTATAAGGATAATAAGTGAAAATTGCAAACAGGAGAGAAGACTACTTGAGTGTTCCTGTGTAAATCAGATTAAATGTGATAGTCCTGCATTTACATTTCAGAAACATTGTTGATTATAAGCCTGTTATAAAAACTGAATTTAGGCATAAAACACTAGCCGAGAGGCTGCTGTTGTAGGAGTGTAGAGTTGAAACAAACAAAAATGGTGAAGGCTGAATCCGGAGTAAAAGAAAATCAGGCTTTGATCATGAGCGTGGAAAATCCTGTCCACAGGATTTTATTTTTGCATGCATTTTTCACTTGATAACATTCATGCAGTTAGATGAGGAAATGCTCAAGTAAAGGTATTAGTCATTTTTGGAACAAATAATATGTATTTTTCATTGCAGGAGAAGTGTGCCTTCTTCCTGGTGTTATGGTTGTCATGTGTAATTCCATTCTAGTTAAATAGTGTCAAAAACTACAAAGATTAAACAGTAAAATGCTGCTCAGTTGTCTCCCTCAACTAGTCAAGACTTCTGGTGCTATTTTAGCAGTGAATGCACATACATGATCCTAACCTGTGTTTGTTGCTGATCCCTAAACTAACTGCTGTAGTAAGCGGAGGTAAATTTGCAATAGAACGATAATAAAACATTTCACCCCTGACCACCTTACAGAAACTATAATCAACAAAATGTGGAAGTCATAGTATTTACATGTACCATCAACCTCTCGCTTCACTCCCCTCGGTGGCAAAAACTACATAGCTATCATTACATTATGTCACATCCATCATCCTCCTCCACTCAAGTTATCTCATCATTATTAGATATCTGCAGTAACCCCCTCACTGGTGGCCAACTTACAACCTTCTTAAAACGACTGCCCATGTAGAGAAGAGTTATCCAGTGTTAAGAAGAACATGAGGAAACAGAGCATAAGATAACAACAGAAATCCTGAACCATTAAACATCATTGTTTAAAAAATGTATAGCTATGTAATGAACAGTTAAAGCTTCACAAAGCACAGTTTCAATAGAAAAACAGTGAAGTAAATGTAATATAAAGAAATGTTATACAAACTCTACCTGTGTGTAATAATGACAAGATTTATGTGCATGGTTTTTCTTGGTCAGCGCAGACACCGCCTCCTGTTCGGCCTCCATAAGGATCTTCTTAAGACCTTCGTACTCGCTGGCCAGCTGTTTGTTCTCCTTCAGTGCGATTATTAGTGCTCCCTATACACACATGAAAACAAAAGGCTTGCTGTATGCATTTGCAATTAATAATGTGCATACAGTTGTACTCTGGTAACCCAACAAACAAGTTCTCTATTAATTTAACCCCTTAAGAAACAGCAGTCTGCTGTTGGGTCAGAAAAACTTTGTTTAAACCCATAACTTAATTTATGTGAGACTCTAAAGTTTCCAAATATCTGACTGAATTTTGGGACATTTTGACTATATGCATAATAATGTTTCCATTTGATTGAATGGTGCAGCCTTAAACTCAGGGTCTTGGGTTTGAATACTTAAATTAGTGTTAATGTAATACATATAGCTGCAACAACATGCATATACACAATTTACATGATACTATTAGACAGAGAGGAATAAAAACAATTCTAATAACCTTAAAGCTCCTCAAAGTAAACAAAGTGAGTCAACTTACTGCAATAAGAATAATTGCTGATAAAGCATGATGTACAGTACAGATGTAAAATATATAAAATACGATCACATGGATCAATGTTTTCATGACTGGTAGGTACACTACATAGATACACAGGGCAAGATTTTATATGATGAAGGGAACTGAATAGTCAGTATACTGTACGTACTGTATTAGATGTCTGAGGTGTACATTCTGACCTGCTATGTGTGTGTATAACACTATATAGAATTCATGCATTTTGTATTTGTGCTTTTAATTAAGGCAAAATAAATAGCCGGCACACAAAGCTGGACACTTTTCTGGGAAATCAAGCAAATAAATCACAGAGTATATGTCTCTCTTCGTGCCACCCCCCATCCCCCTCAGCCCCCACTCTCCTTGTCATTTGAACATTGTTCCCAAGTACTGGATATGTGGCTGGTGAATATCTCAACTCTACCTGCAGACATAATGAAGTGTGTCTCTGCAGTAAAACAGAACAGCACTAAAGTGATGAGTTTAACCCAGCAGAAAGAGGGGCTGTAAACATGACAAATGCCTGCTATTGATTTCAGGTTTAATTACTCAATGCAGCACTGACAAAGCCCATCTGATGCTGTTGTGAAGTGTAAATGGAACAAATTACACTTCATTGCCCATAAGAAACTGATAGCGTCTGCAGTTTGCATTGTTTACTTTGTCCTCGCCAAACGACAAGCCCTGATCAAATCAAAAATTAGGTGCATGTTTGAAAGACAGAATACTTTTAGATATGTATGCATGCAGAGAGAATTCTAGTGAACAGGTAAATCTATTTCACCTTGATATACCCTATATTTGTATCTTTACATATAACCATCTGCTGAATATTTTTTAAATAGCCACATAGAAACCTCCATCAGTCTATTACAGGAATAATACTCACCTGTATCAGCTTCTATGGCAAAAAAAGAGCTGCAACCTACACAGACTTATAGGAGTAAAGTATGGGGTCAGCATCTTTATGAGAAATCTCATATTTGAGGGTATCTAACCATTCTGCTTCATGCACTGTGATTTCTGAGTGCACACTCTGCTTATTATGTTATGCTAATGCAGACATTATGTGTGCTTTTTACTGGTCTCGATGATTAAAGTGACCAATTTCCTTACAACTTCAGACTCTCTCTGATCTTTTTATTTGCTGGAGTATTGTTGTTATATCATCTTATTTCGTCAAGTGAAAAGACTAAACCCTTTTTTGCATGGCTAACTTTTATCTGGCTAATGGGAGTTGTGTCTATGTGGAAGACTTCTAATTCTTAAATTGTCTCATGCCAACAACTTCTTTAAAGTTGCTGCACTTGGATGCATGGCGGCTTAAGCTCCATTGCCTTTTCTTGTTTTGAACTAATGCATTCTTGATCACCGTTTAATGAAACTATATACCACATGGCGATTTCACATTAGATAAGCCATGTGAAACCCCCATCAGCAAAGAGGCTCTGGCTGGGGCTGATAATCCTGCAGATGAAAACCTTACAACAAATAGGGGTTTCTCTTACAAAGGAGTGTTCAAATACATGCCATTCAGTGCACAGCATACTCATGTTTTTACAACAGCCTATTTTTGGAATGAATATTAAAATGATATGCGTGTTAGATATTGTGAACTGTATGCTTACAATGAAATTGCTATTGAAAATTTTGGCCCACAGGTAACAAAATAGGCACAGCATCTCACCACGACATGCATCATCAAATTCGTCCAGACAGAAAGACTATAACAACAGTGAGTTGTCATTTGTGGGAAAAGCACTTAAACAAGATTGACCATGGCTTGTAATTTTAATTGCACACAGCTCTTTTCTCTGCATCTTAAGGGAAGTATTGTGACAAGCAATGTGCTGACACTAATCCACAAACAAATAAACAATGAGGTGTTTTTTGTTTTTTTTACACCTTCTTTCTGATTTCACAGTATTTGACACAAAACGTCATGTATTTACAGGAGTTATGCTGAACAACATTCAAGTCAGTTTAATGTTTTGTTACCTTGGTGTCTTCCATTTCCTTTTTTCTTGCTGTAACATGAGCAGTGTGTGTCTGCATGGATCGCTGTGTTCGTTGTAGGCAGTTATTAATATCAGACTGCAAGGTGCTCATTATGAGAGCAGCTGATTTGTCTTTGAATTCAGCCATGTCTAAAGCACTTCTGGAAGAACAAATCAAACACATAAAATGATCATATGCTTCTAAAATCTCTTTGAAATAGAATAGATTTTATGGATACTGCAATAGTGAAATAGTAAACTAAACCTTTTTTTTTTTTTAAAGGGAGACATTTCTTGAGTTTTTAAAATCTCAAGAAAAAATGTTTTTTTATTGATTTTAAAAAATATATTTTTACATTGATTTACTTTACATTTAAAGTAGTTATAAAATTAAGTATTCTTTCTTTACTCTCAGCTGTTATATTGAGTATTTCCTCAGAATAATCTTACTTGAGTTCCGCTATGACTGCTGGCATGCTTTCAACTATTTGTTCCATTTTCTCTGAAGCGTTTTGGTATTCTTCGCACTTCTTCGTAAGGTCACTGGTCCTGCTCTGGATGATGTCATATCTCTTTATAGTGGCAGTGTGTAAATCCTGTAAACAAAGAGTAATGTTGAATATTCATTGGACAAACTCAGCACACCTTATTTTGTTTAAAGTGCTAAAACCAAGAGATTATTTGTCATGACATGATAAATAGCTGCGACTAGCTTTGTGCTCAATGAGCTTTCCAGAGTAAACCTGACTTAGCAACTGTTCTTTGATTTAAAAATAACTTGTTTTATGCAACCCTGAACTTTTCCTTTCTTACCTTTGCCACTTTCAGGTGGTCACATTTGAGTTTTTTTTCTCTCTGGAGGATGGCTAATGTGTTGTTGTGTTCAGACTCAGTCTTTTCCAAACGTTCTGTCAATTTCTTGGCTTTCTATACAAATCAAGACATAATCACAAATGCAGTTGACTTAAACTCTGAATACATGATTTTGTTGATTTTTTTTGTCGCTTACTCTTTTACCTGAGTTACATCAGTACCTCAATTTGTATCTCCAGAGCTTCTGTTGTCGAGGACACACTTTCAAATTCATCTTTAAGCTTTTTGTTGGCTAGCACTGAGCGCCTCTGCAGTCGTTGGAGTTCATCATTGATGTTCGCACAATGACTCTGACGCAAAAGAAAATACAAGGCAGAATGTTATCACCCTACCGATAGTGGGGAATGTAACAGGAGTGGGAATGTAAAAAAGAAAAAAATGCAATTGAATACAGCCATGCATTTAATGCTACCTTTAGGAAACAGTCATGTTAAATTTTTATTGAGACTGCACTTTGTGAAGCTTTACCTGTTCATAACATCGCTATAAGATTATACAGTGTTACAGTGTTACACAACTACTGAAAAATTAAGCAAAAAATACAGTGATGTATTTTAAAGATTAATATTTAATTCTTCTTTTACATTGATTCTACTGAATGTAAAGCACCTCATGAATATACCTTAAGTACTTCCAGGGCAGTCATCTGACCTGTCAGATTTTTCCTCAGGTTTTCGATCTCTTTCTGTAGAGCATAGAAAGAGAAGCAGTAATATCTAGGGGGTTTTCTCGCATGCTGTGTCTCATGCTGTATACTGTACGTAGAATATGTACATATGTTTTCACTGACCCTGGCCCTCTGTTCTTCCATGAAGGTCAGCTGCTCCTGCTCTTCCAGCTTAGTCTGGGTGACACTGTGCTGGGTTACAACTTGGGTCACTTCCTCCTTGGCCCTTTCCCAGTGTTCGTCATTGTCAATGATTTTCTGGAGCATCTGCTTCCTCTCCTCACGCATCTGCTTCACTGCTTTCTCACTGACGAAAATCCCACAGTAAAGTAATGGTAAACAGAATGCATCTTTATACAAATTACATCAAATAGTAGATGTTGCATGCTCCTTCAGTCTTTTGGCTTTGAGACTGTACTGTACCTCTCAGAAATCTTTATCTTGTAGTCTTCCACATTCTGTTCATAGTCCATGTTTTCTTTACGGAGAGCTGCAAAAGCATTACGTTTTGAAAGGAGCTGCTCTTCTACACAGGAAACCTCTGCTTCTCCTTTAAGTTTCTGTGGATAACAAAATGCGCAGTATGGCACAGAGCGGATCTACAGTATTTGTTGTGTCTAAACTACAAAACAGTTTCAGTGAGTCAGATCTTAAATTTGGAAGTCACACTATCCAACAAATTACCAAAACATACAAATGCAACACTGACATTATAAAAACATGTCCTGTAACTGACTTTATTCTGATGCTACTTACAGTTTTCTCAATGTCTTCTTGTAATGCCATTAGTTTCTCGTTCAACTTTTTATTCTTTTGCATCTCCTCCTCAATTTGATATTTTAATTGTGAAATCTGTAATAAAAGCAGGAAAAACATTAAATTGACTACTTCTGTGTATAGTTGAAAGTTGCCTTTTTTGAAATTGCATCAAAATATGGACATTGGTTACTCTGTCTTTTTCAGTTTTCTCAAGCTCCATTATTTTAGGGATACGTTGAGTTGTGGCAGCACACTTTTCTTCTGTAAGAGCAACTGTCTGTTCTGCATCCTCAATTTCAGCATATAGATCTTTCTCAAGGATCTTCAACAGGTTTAAATCTTCTCTAGAAAGAGAAACAATTTTTACAATGATCAAGTTGGTGAATTAAAAGCAGTTCTTTAAAATACTAAACAGAGGGAATGAAATCACAGGGTAACTCACAATAAAAAGGTGTCACATGGAAGAGAGAGTCACAACACAACATGTGGCATGCAACATATTGAGAGCAAATAATCAACAACATCCTGATACATGTGCACCTGAAGAGGAAAATGTATCTCTAAAAACAATTATTTAACATCATTTAACATTATTTGTAATTGACCTGTGTACATTCCATCTATATGTTGTTTTAAATACAAGCCTATACAGTACATGCAGGAAATGAGTGTAATAAGGGACACAGATCTATGAGGAAGAAGGGTTTAAAGGAAGTATTACTTCCTCTTTGGTGATTTTGTTTTCTTCTCTTTCACTTTTACAGGAAACAAGTTTTTAATCAGTCAAGTCTATTATATTCTTTTATCACCTGTATTTAAATCTTAAATCATTTTTGTAGTTAATTTAAGTAAAAGTTATGATCAGTCAGTCTTAAAAGACTTGTCTGGTAACACAGCCTTAAGAGGAAATATTGTTGCTATAATTAAACACAGTTAAATATACATTGTGCACTGATGAGGAACTACGGTTTATCGGTTAACCAGCTCTCAGATTGAGGGTCATATGATGTTAAAAGACACCTGCCAGTCAGTCAGAAACACAGCTTTTCATAGTCATGGTGTAATTGTTAATATGAATATGCTGTAAATGTAAATAACACATTCTGTAATATCTGATAACTTTTTGGTTATTTAAAACACATACAAAAAGGATAAATAAATTTGACTCAATGTTTTTTAGTTTTTTTTGTTTTATACAAAACTTTAAGTTCCTGTAACTGACTTTGTAACTTGTGTATGGTGCATAAGACATAAATGGAATTCACAAAACTACTAATCAACAAGTCATGAAATATATAAGAACAGAACAGCAGACATTCAGATTATGTCCCCCTACCTTAACAGTAAACATATATTGATGATCCCTCAGTATAGTTCCTGACACGACAACTAGTTTAACTTGTTTCATCATCACTTTTCAAACTTTTCTAACAATTTATGAAATATCTCTCTCTCTCTGAGATGTACTTTAATTTTTTCATTGCATTTATAATAAATACTTACAATTTGTTGGCCAGCTGATTCTTCATAGCCAACAGTATTTGCTCCTGTGATTTCTTTTCATTGTTGGCGTCCAGCTCCATCTTTTTGTACTCCTTCTGAACCAGTGTCAGATCATTTTGTGTATCTGAGTATACTTCATCAGCCTAAAAAAGGACAAGAAATTCTGTGCTTACAATTCACCTCACATATTATTCTATTCATAACTTTCATGTAATTTATATTTAAGTCAGTACATTATCCTGTTATCAAATCATACCCTGAGAAAATTAAATATTCAGATTTCAATACCTATAGCAGAAGAAAGGCAACATACTAAAAGGTCTTTTACATTTTTTCTTAGCTATGGGCAAATCTTAAGAGAATCCAGAAATCCCAAAGCTAGATATTAACCCCAGGCTTTAAGTAAGCCTGGAATTAAAGACACACACTTGAACATCAGAGCCCAGGGTTAACATCTTGAAAACAATCAGCCAATGACTTGTTGAAAAGTAATTAGACTAGAGCTGAGAGTTCACGTCCATACTAGTGGCTCTGTGAGGCTGTATTTAGGCACAGCTTGACCTAAATGCAAACATTGACATACTAATTTTCACCATCATAGTTAACCTTTGTTGATTAGCACAAAACACCAACTGCAGCAGAGGCTGATGGGAATGTAACTGGTCAGTAAGTATTTGGTTATAAACCAAAGTAAATTTGGACAAATTGAACGTTGGACCTGATGATGGTGCTAGAGGAAAAGTTAATGGAAGTGATTTTAGCTCATCCTGAGGGGAACGTAAACATGTGTAGCACATTTCATGGCCATCCATTCAACAGCTGTTTGCACTTCACTCAAAATATGAATCTCAGTGTGGCCAGGTAGACAAACATTGTCATCCACAGAGTCTTTTTACTAGCATGGCTCAAAACAATCATTTCATTTGTGCTAACACTCAGTCTGGTGTTTCATTTAACAACCGTGCTAAATGACTTCAACTTTACCTGTTGAACACTGATCCCTCTGTCTCACCAGTGTACTTTCACAGGCAACCATTTCCATTATTGCTGAAGGTAAATTTGGACATTAGCTTTTTAAACATCCTATCATGAACTGAAGTAATGGACAAGTGGAAAAGCTAAATGAAAAGTCAGGAAATTTGAATTTGGATTATTTGGAGTCATCATCTAGGGACATAAATGTCTGTACCAAATTTCATGGTAACTGAGTCAATTGTTAAAATGAATATATTTAATTGTAGAACAAACCGTTGGACTGACAATGTACCGACAGACCAACAAATACTGCAATCCCTCGAGCCATGCTATTAAAAACAGTATCCAGCCTTTGAAAATATAAACACAGGAATAGTTTTTAAAACAAGAATAAATCAAATTAGAGGCTACCTTTGCTTGTTCAGTGTTGATTTGATCTATGAGGCTTTCCTGGATCTCCAGATTGTCTCTCACGATGGGAATTTGTTTTTTGGAAAAGTTTATGTCCTTGTGCAAGTGTTGGTTCAAAACCTCTGCATGTGACAGTTTCTCCTGGACCTGGTCAAGTTTGTCTCGCTCTAGTTTTAGCTGCCACTTCAGTTCAGTGATGTCTCTAATGCAAGCCTCATGCTCTAGAAAAAGCAATCATTTTCAGAAACAAGTGAAAACATTCTCGATGCCGTGCTGGACAACTGAACCTCAGCACTTCATAAGACACAAATAAGTCTATAAGGAAATCACAAGAAACCTCTCAGTCACTCACCTTTTTGAACAACCAAAGAATGCTCTTGTTGCTTCCACAGTGAAATACAGTCAACTTTGTTCTCCAAAAATCTTTTTCTTCTCTTCTCTTTGTGGAGACCTTCCTCTGCATACTGCCGATCAGCCTCCAGCCGCTCAATCAGATACACAACCTCTCCAAGGACATCATTTATTTTCTTCAATAGCGGCGATAATGGACAACTTTCTTGAGGGTGGAAAACTTTATAACATTGG
Organism: Scomber japonicus; assembly: GCF_027409825.1. NCBI lineage: Eukaryota > Metazoa > Chordata > Actinopteri > Scombriformes > Scombridae > Scomber > Scomber japonicus. Next base: position 21,451,212 of record NC_070589.1, on the reverse strand, counting down.
CACACTATATTGTTCTGTATCATCACTTTCAACTCAATAAACAAAGCTCTGTTAACATAATCTGACAAACTACAAAATGCAGGTAAACATAAACAACATCTCTAATATTCTATTAGTGGCAGGGAGCACTGGATGGTACCTAATTAGTTACTATGGAGAAAAAAGATGTGAACCAGTAACTGGGACTCAATTATTGCCAGCCTGACGTAACCACTGCTGCAAGGAATGAAACAACATAACCTAGAGCTTCTCCAACCAAGTGCACACCACATTTCTATTATGAGTATGCACATTAGGGACAGTATTTAGGAGGAAATATTTTAGAAATGGTATTCATGATATTTGAAAAAATATATGTTGTTCACCTCTTGTACTGATTGCGATGCCTTCAACAAACAACTTTGTAGACATCACTTGTTCAGTATCTGAGTCTCTGGACTGAAATCTGTTAAAGAAACAGTAACACTTATGTGTCATATTCTGAATTTAACATAAATAAATAGGAAATGACAACAGACCTCACCTTAAAGTTTCACTGCAGTGGTGCTTGTCCTGATCAATGTGTGGCTGGTATTTTCCAGACTGGTGGAAAACAAAACCAAAACATTTTTTTAATGGAAATTCTTTTCCAATCAGGATATTTGTCTGAAGATCTTGCATCTTTGATCACACCTGATGACAGTTTACCTGTTGACACCAGTTCTCCACCTTCATCTTCAGCTCTTGGATGTGGTAAATAGCGTGGTTGACACTTGGTGACGGACTGTTGAGCAAAGCACAAGTGCGACGTCTTCCTGTGCAGACAGCTTGAAGATCTGCTTGATCTTGAGACACAAAATACAGAGATCTTAAAATTCAACTTTAAATTTAGTTAATCACAAACAATAGCTTTTAGAGAAGCTATGGAAACCAAACCCTGCTTTTACATAATGGAACAAAGCCCCTGAAATACTTCATAAATAACGCAGTGATGAAACATCAGGCAATGGAAATCAGGAATCAGGCAACTTTATTTGAAACAAACATTCATTCTGCCTAATTTATTTCATTTTTATAAAAAAAAAAAAGTATTTGGCTGTGAAAGATGTTCTGTGATTCTTTACTTTCACGTCAGGTTGCATAGACTCTGCAATATATTGGAAGCATCAGTGAGAGAACAGAGACAACTAATTTGAACATCTCAAGACAAACCCAAGGGCACCATTCTTGGTGGTGAAAGGACGCCATCTGGCTGAAAAAAAGGGTAAAAAACACAAGTGATGCAGAGTCCATGCTCACAAAGGAATGAACACTGACTATTTGAGTTACCTTTTGATATATATATAGTACAAAGAAACATAAAACTGCTCATACACAGGTAAGAGAAACACATTTAAAGATTCAGTTAAGAAGAGGGAACAACAATTGTCGACATAATTAGGTAAAAAGGTCCCTGTGCTGTATTTGAATATATATTACTATACGTGAACTTTAAAGTCTGAACTTTTAAAGAGATTTACACACACACAAAAAAAGTATAGATACAGCTTAAACATGTAGTCTTGTTGATTATGTGATAAGTTTAGAACAAAACTCTACCCCACAATGACTCACAGGAAGCTTATATCACATAAATGATGTTTAATTTAATTAGTGATAAACAGTCAACAATAGTATTTAAAAAAAGACTTCAGACTTTTAGACATGTTTTTTCAAAGAGTGAAATCAGCATAAAGTATAATAGTACTACACTTTGATTATAAAAGTGTAAGCAGTTTGATAATATTAGGATGTTCATTAAATTATGAATTCTGGTATTAAATATGTATTAGACTGCAGTGCTCAACAGCAGGTAAGATGGTGGTTATGACTTTTTCATTGCAGGGCCCAGAAGAGAGATGAGAGGAAAGAGCTGCTTCATTTAACTTATTATTATTATTTTATCATTTTCTTATTTTGAGGGACGGCTTTTTACTGTGATCGTCTATTTGCTAATTTGTGAAATATATGAAACATCGTTAAGGCCACAGTGACTAACAGTTTTGATTGATTCTTTGGGCATTTATGAAATTCACTAGTGTCTGGCTGGTGGTCGGTGTTGATTTAAAATAATGTCCTGATTTGTTTCTACCGTTTGTTGAATGCATGCCTCAACAAAGATTTCCATCTATGTTAGTTCTTTGTGTTGATCAAAAATAGATTAATTCTTTATGATTAGTGCTTATTACATCAGGGTTTTGTCTTAAGTAAATAAATAAATCTGTGAATTAATTAAATCATGTCTTGGCCAAATGGCAGGTAATGGGTTAGACATCAAGTAAATGTATATCTACTGTAGAGGTAAGAGAGAATAACTGATTCCTCTGCATTATGTGTTTTAGACATTTTTAGCAAACAATATTGGTCAGGCCTAAAGTCACCAAGTTCATGTTGTGTAGGAGGGATGAGAAACCTCTCCTGCCTCATCATGTGCTCAACAGGAGCATCTATAGAGTACTTGACACCTTAGCTGAATGTCTGCAAACCAAGTCTGGGCGGACCAAGGGGCCTATTCAGAAGTTATAAGTATAATGTAAAGTAATATAAGTGTAATGTAATGTAAGTTTAATGTAATGCCTGTAATATAAGTGTAATGTAATGTAAGTTTAATATAATACATGTAATATAATGTTATATAAGTGTAATGTAATATAAGGTAAGTGTAAAAAGTGATTTTGTGATTATTACTGGTCTCTCCATAGGTGCCATTGCGGTGACCTCTGGTGTTACCTGTGAGCTTTTTAAGGACAGCATCACATGTGGGGTAGTTAAAACGCCCCTTTATTAAAGTTGTCTGTCCACTGTGCAAAGCAAAGCAGCTATATAACCCTACTACTCTGCATACTCTGTTATCTCAGTGAGAAACAGATCACAAGCAGAAGTAGTTGAATCTTTCCCACTTGGGGTGACATTTATCTTACCATGATGCTCTATTAATTAGTAGAATGACTAGTGAGCAAGCTGACTCAGACCAACGCAAGAACAGAGTTGAGGAAAAGCTGACTAGAGACCCGAAACGGAGGCCATCTGTTGCTGAGCAGTTCAGATGAATAATATAAAGATCCAAGGTGCTATGGCAATATGGCAGCAGCGGGGCTGAAGAAAATCATACTGGTGGGTTATATTATTACAACAGAGCAGACTAATGTGACTCTTAGTACCAATCATCTCCATCAAATGGGTGATATTAATATATTAAAATGAATTCAACAAATTAAATATCATTACATGTATTCATCATCTTCGTCATTGTGTGTAGTGCAGTTGCTAAAACACTAAATAGTTGGACAAAAGAAGACTACAGCCTATGGGTGGGTCAATGACGTGAAGCAACCCGGTATCAATTTGTGTAAACAGTGTTTTTTCATAAAAATCTGATTTTATACAGGAAAATATATGTGAACTAAAATGTGGAATAAATATAATCCACTTTTGCAATTCAGCACTATTTTTTGTAACAAATTTTACATAATTTGTCAAAATTTATTGAGAAAAAAACGGCTGTTTTTAGAATATGTCCTGCTCAATGTTGACAAAATGCTTTAAAATTTAAATGTAAAAAAAAAAATGTCTTTAATGTTTTTAAATTAAGTAATTATTTGTACACTTAAATACACTGTAGGTGGTTAAAAATCATTATTTTGTGGTTACACCATTTGACATTTTCAGGAGCTTTCAGGGGTCTTACTTTTGGTTAAAAAAATAGTGCAAATGTAATTTCAAATGACATAAAACCAACAAAAATACAAAATGTACATTTAATAAACCTGATAACAACCCTTAAAACTATTATTAAAGATATTTTGAATTGCTCATCTTGCCAACCTTTATTTGTCACTGACCCACATTCAATACTTGTCATCATCCTTCACTCTCTATCAAATTTCATGTATTTTTAATAGGACATAACACCTGCAACTAGAGTAACATTTAATGTCAGCATACCAAAGCTAACCTCTCACCTTGTTGATTAGGTCGTCCCTCTCTTGATGGGAATCTGAGGGGTTCAACATCAGGCATGGCTGAAGATCATCAAAAACCTTAAGAAACAAAAATGTCAAAATGGCAGCTCTTAATTATTTTTTAAAGCTTCATTTACTTTGGATAACATATCCGCCGTTTATCTTTCGTACAAAGTTAGCTAACATTAGCTCAAGTTGTGGCTGATATCTTCACTCATCTCTGGAAGTCGCTCACTTAGCTAAGGTTAAGTTAACGTTTAATTAACTTAGCTAATGACAAATTCATGAGCTGGAGGGGGTCGTTGTCATGGCAGAAAGTGAAAGCAGAAAATGTGTTCAGGCTATCAACTTACTTTCCACTCTCACCTACCTGTTAGTTTTCTTAACGCCGCATCATTTGTCTTCTGTGCGTCAACGTTGCAGTCAAGAAGTGAAAAGTTGTCTTTTATCAAACTTGAGTCCGAGTGAATTAACTCAAGTTGCTGTCAATCTGCTGCGGCGGTTGCTTAGCAACAAGGGGCTGCGCTGAAGAGAGCCCGAGTTACATTCAAGAACAGCAGTGAAGGTTGCGTTATTGTTTAGCAGCACTGAGATGCGTTTCCTATTCGTGTCATGTAAAATCAGATTGTCAAGAAACAGAAGAGAATAAATAAGCAAGATCTCCTCTCTCATAGAAATTGCTATGAATAGACCCTTTTTAAAGATTCCTTTAGGAAATTATAAACATTGTAATTGTGAACGCATACAAACTAATAGCCCACAATTACAATGACCGCATACTTCAGTGCTGTGTGTCACCCATACACATACATACACGTATATGTCTGTGGTGCCTACATTGATGCGATAGGTTTATCTTCATTTTTATTGTTATATCTTACAGGCCACTGAATCACTTAAAATGAAATAAAAATAATTTGGACGTTTCTGTAATATGTCTTGTTCAAACAGTATGACAATTTTATGATGGCACATGCCCTCCTGCTTTGTGTAGACTGTATAAACATGCATCATAATAGTGAAGTGAAAAAAGACTAATGTTTTTGGCAGCTAAACAGAGTAAACACAGCTTGAAAAATCTATAAAAGGACTCTCTAGGTTGTATTTTCATTTTTAATTCAAAGCCCTTGCAATGCATTCGTCATGTGATGGCTTTATAGGCTTTATTTTAGTGTTTTACAATACATACATAAGATAAGATAAGATAAGATGAAATTTAACTTTATTGATCCCCCTTGGGAGAAATCCAAATTGACACAGCAGCACAGTGGCAAAAAGTAGCAGCATAAGGGTTACAGTCAGAAATACAAATAAAACAAAATAAAATACATACAGTAAACAATCTCTGTTCAAATAAATCTGAAATATATAAATGTGCAATATTCAGAAGTTCCTGAGATTAAATGTGTTAAACATAGGAGGAAATGATAAGAAATGAGCGAGTCTGTTTAACAATATTTACATTAGTTTTACATATCAGTGAAATCATAGTCCCTCTGATAAGAAACGATGTTCTTATATAATGTTATAATGTATAAACATAATGAATCAGCTGCCAGCTCAATATCATCAAAGTTCGACCAAGAAAAACACATGGAGAAAGAAATTGTGGCAATGAAATATATCTAATCAAAATATCGAAATCAAAAAAGATGTCGAAATGAGATTTATTGTTAATCCAATTAATATGGAGAGGTTTTTTCCACCCATAAAAAAACTGCTAAAAGTGCACCGTTTTATGTACATGACGTCATCTACTAAAAGCCTCCGAGAAAAAAATGCTTCACCTAAAACGATTGACCGCGTCTATGCGCTACCATACATCATTGAGAATACATGATCACATCTGCCTCTTATCTCTCTTTTCTCCCCTTCATCTTTGTGTCAAACTTTAACATTTTGCAGCCAGAGCACCCTCACTGACGCAAGCCAAGAGATCCCGCATTACGTCATCGCGGAGGCCACATACTGGAGGCAAACGCTGCCTGTGCGCTGCTCAGCCAGTGCACTACCCGAAAATTTCCACAACACAAGCTTTGCAGGAGAGCGGCGTTAAGAAGGGTTAGCCGCTTCGTGCAGTGATGCAGCAGCCTACACCAAAGAAACCTTGATCGCACCACAGGACACGACCGGCTGTGGGATCCCTGGGCGGAAAACAGTGATGTTGCATGACATGCCTCGAAATAAATTCTGGTAAGTCTTGTGCAAGTGCGCTGCTGCGGCTGCTGGAGGCTGGCGAGCAAGCAGAGGAGCGACCTTAACCTACTTTGTCACTCTGGGTGAAATGAGTTTCCTCATCAAGTTTCAGCGATATAAACGGAGGATAAAAACATAGGGAGAGGTTCTTGTGTGCAGACAGATATCTTTGTAACAGTGTAGTCTTTGTCTACACAGGTGTCTCTTGGCGTGACAGGTGATGCCTGAGCTGAGCTTGTACCATAAGGTGCCTGTTGCCTTTCTCACTGCCCTTTTGTCCAGTATTGCTGTGGTGCAATTTTCATGAGGTTTTTTCTTAAAGTCCAGTGTGAAACAGGACTCGGTGTATGCCCAGCACATTCACTTTTTTCAAGCTTGTGGTTGAAATGCAAATGTAATCCCATTTTAAAGTATCACATCACCCACTTACCCAAGTAAACATTGCATCTCCACTTATTTTAGTGTTCCCGCTATTTATAGTGCTGCTATTTACTTACTTGCAGGATTTGCCTTCTTTAGTTTCATAACTCAACAACAATGTCACAAACTAAATCACAGCACTAGCAGTCGTAAATTTGTCAGTGCACTCTCATTTAACACGAGGGTCCCAAAGTTTTGGCCTTTTTGCAGCTGAAACCATGGTGATCATCAGCAGGCGACAAGGAGCAGAGGGCCCTCCAGCAGACATCACTGGCTGGTACCAGACAGGCAAACTGTTTCACTACCTCCACAGCTTTTACTACAACACTACAAGCACAACATTTCTGGCTTTGCTGAGCTTAAACTGATAAACCACAAGTGAATGGTGCAGCCTTTTTTTAATTCCTGTCCGGGGATGGGATTCGGATGCCCGGGTAGTTTACAGTCTCGTGATGTAAAAATAACTCTGGCCAATCAGTGGTAACAGCTGCGATGTACTGTACAGAGCCGGCCAAACACAGATTGGACTGTAACTCAAGTAAGTGCTTGTGTTTGGATATGTTGCATGACAGTATGTTCTAAGCACATCACAGAGGACATAAATTAAAAACACTGTCTATGTTTTATTGAGCTGCTACAGAAAGACTCATAATATAAATAAGTGACTAATAAGGCTTATTGTTTTGATCCCTCACATGAAATGCAGTTGAATATAAGCAGAACAGAAGTCAGTGCAACATTAAAAGACCAAGTGAGTCATTACTGTGAGACCCTTGCTTTTGGCTTAGCCCCACCAGTCTTTCCGCAATGTTAATGCTATACGACCATTTGCTCTTTTAAGGCCAGTTATTTTCTAATGCTGCCAGTGTGACAGTGCCACAACAGAGAAAGAGAAATGTTTGCTGGGCAGATGCCAGGAATGAGGTTTGGGGTCTGCAACTAGAGCCAGTAAAGCTGTACAAGAATGTGGAGCCTTCTCATTTGTAGTTAAAGATAGAGGCAGCACAGTCTGTATCCTCGCTGACAGTTTCTAATTTCAGATATGGTCGGACTGCCCTGTCCATTCGGGCTGCTTTTGTTATAATGTTTCCCTGTTAGAAAGGAGTTTGGATTGTGTGCAGTTGTTTCTAGAAGGAGGACTTGGCTTTTGGGCAGGCAGTGGAAAAGGACCACAACCATGGTGCTTTACGAAAGGTATGTTGATCATCTTGTTCCCTTCTCTGTCGTATTGGGTGTGCTGGTTTAATATCTGCTCCTGCAATAGATTGTATCAATCTTAGTTATTTCCGAGACTGAAAACAGGCCGCAGAAGGTCACATAGCTGGCAACTCGGTCTGTGTTTGCTTGTGATGTGGAAAGGATATCAACGTTAATCTACAACATGGTGTATACTTGTATACTTTTTACATTCATTCACTCTAAAAATGATTAATGGGTTCGCATATCTATTACTTTCAAGATGACATTGGGCTACTGGCTGCATGCAGTGGCCGGGCATTGCTTTGTATACATATATGACTGCTGTTTACTGTGGTTGGTGCATTCCTCATTGCCTTAGAAGTAACAAAACACAAACTCATTAATAGTGTAATTGGATTGTCGTGCAGCAAGGCTTTATGGCTGCGTATTAATACATTACAAATAAGATGAAGCCTCAATTTCAGATGATTTTTTCACTCTGTTCTGCCTAAGATGCGATTAATAAGTAGTTATTACCATTTCTTCTGTTGTGCTTACCTCTAAGCTGTGAGGTGATTTAATTCTGTAATTCCAGGTTAATTTATTAGTCTAATCTTTTCCCTCTTAAACTGGATTTTAAAGATTCCTCGAGCTCCATAACTGGCTGAGGTGAAAAAAAAAAGTAGACTGTTGTGTGCTTTTTACTACTAGGTGAATTCTAATTTCTGCACCACAGGTCTCTGCAGCATAATATTTGGCTCTACCAATTACTGTCAAAGTAATTTGAAAAACCATGCCTGAATGATTGTCTTGCAGAAAAAAAAGTGTTTTTGAGCCACTCGCCCAAGAAGTGCCACCGTGCAACTACCATCCCCATCGAGCCTTATCTCAATAAGAAATATTTACCAGTGAAAAAACTTTTCTCTACAACTTTTCTCTGCAGTGGGAGGTGTAGTGTGCAGGGGTGGTGGTGGGGGGGACTAGCACTATGTTTTTACGAACGAAGCGGCTGGGATCTTTGCTGCCATGGCAACAAACCACATGACTAGGTGTATTAGATTGCCTCGGACAGTGTGCAATGAGGCATGGTGTGAGCATTCTCTCTGCTGCTCTGCCCCTTTGAAAGTCTTGTCCTTGTCTTACTTAAGTTTTTCAATGCCCCCACTCTCACATTTCTGATAAGCACTGCAGGGGGCTACATTCAATTTGCAAATCTACTTCCAGGAAAAAGTGAGCTCAGTTTGTAACTACCAGGGCCGGAATAACCTACTATAATGTCCTGGGGCAAAAGTGTGATGTGGGCATCTGGTGTCCACCCTGTTTCTGCCACTCTGTGTATTGTGTATGTATTAGTTACTAATTATTAATTCATTTTGGTTAATTAATTAAGTGCAGATTTACTTAGGAATATGTACCATGCAAGCACAATATAAACTAAAATAATAATAGTCTTTAAAAACAGATTTTAATTTTTGGCCAATCTATGAGACAGGGCCTCAAGATTAGCTGATGTTGGAGGTGTTTTCCTATCACTTAGGTTCATATCGTGCTGTAAAGATGTGATATTTGCTATTTATAGAGTTTGAATGGTGTTGTGTCCCCCCCCCCCCCCCCCCCCCCTTATTTAAAACCAAAACAAGAGTAAAAGTGTTTGGAATGTATTAAACAAGTGTATTTATCTGCTCTAATGTAAGCTGCAATTGTTAGCATGTTTGGTGAACTAGCTTACTACATATAGTCATAGTCACATTTTACATTTTCATTTTGTCATTTGGCAGACACTTTTATGCAAAGAGACTTACAAGCGAAGCACTAGAGGGCAGTGACTCAGAGTTGTGATACAAATTCTCCAGTTGCTTTTGTTAAAAAAATAATAATAATAATGTAAGAAAACACTGGAAGTATATGAGTAAGTAAGAAATACCATTGACAACAGGAAAATAATGCAACACAATCTACAAAGTGCTCAAAAGCTAAAGGGGCTTGCATGTTGAGGTATTCACAATGGAGCTGAGTTTTCAGGTGTTTCTTGAATGCACCAAAGGAGTCAGCAGACTGTGTGGTAGTAACTGAACTACAGCAGTAACCAAGCTTACTTTCAAGGTGCAAATCAAATAACATCAGCTAACGACTTTGTGGGGTCACAGGTCATATTCATCATGACTGAAGTATTTCTTCACTGTTTGGAAGCGGGTCCTGGATGCTGTCAGAGTTTAGAATCACATTAGCAGCTCTGTTTTGCTCCTTTCTGGGTGGATTTGTGGAGGTTTGCACTCCAGCAACACCACCATGTAAACATTACCTGAGCTAGCATTACATTTTTATTGGCTAGTCGTCATCCTAAAATTAAAAGTCAAAACAAACGTGAATGCTTGAAAGTACAAACAAGTATGTAAGCTACATAGTCAAACAGGGTTAGAACAAAATAACAGTCTGATGTTATATGTTTCCTCATCATACTTATAATACAGGACTAGCTTTACCATGCAATACACATCTTATTTTACACGGGTCATCAACTGGTGAGGAAACTGACTTTTGCCTGGGCCATCATATGTGTAGCCATCAAATGTATATTTAAGACCACTTTTACAAGCTTCTTCAGTCTTAAAAAGTCTGCTTAAGACAGCTTTTTCAACCATCTCATGGAGCTAACAGTAGCTTAATTAGTTAGATAGTCACAGCTGATCAAATCTGCCAAGAAGTATTGTCATTTAAGAGAGTTAAAATTAATGGTCGCTGACTTGAAATGCAAAGCCTGCTTTTGTCTAAATGTCTGAAACCACGCAACCAATAAAGAACAATACTGGTAAGAATTTTGAGTGGCAAATCAGCCTCATATTATAAAACTATACCCCATGCAAGAAGGGAAAGCTTGACAGGCCTTTGGGTCTGGGGCCCCTGAGCAGCTGCCCAGCTTGTCTGAATGGTCCAGCCTTGATAAATACTTGCTACTATGACTTTATTTAACTGTCAAGATTTGATCAGCTGGTTTTAAGGATTCATATTGGAGAATTTGTGCATTCAAATTTGTTTAATTTTAGGAGTAATGACAGAAAGTATGTGATGTTAATGTTACACTTTTCTTAACCAGATAAGTTGATGAGATGAGTGTTTTAATAGCTGTGGTGTACACATTTTTTTAAATAAAATTTGGTTTCTGATTCTTCTGGAAATACTTTTTGATGTAGTGGTTAGTTATAATGAAGTTGAAAACATAAAGAAGAGCATATTCAGTAATCAAAAAATGCTTTTGCACTGGCTCTGACATGACATGTCTCTCCTCCCGATCAGAATGATTGAAGACTGCGGGTGGAGCGGTGACAACATGGCAGATAGAAGGCAACTGTTTGTCGAGATGAGTAAGTGCTCAGGGCCACATCTCAGCATGATCTACGCCAGACTGTTTTACTCACTGACCATAAAAATGGCAAAGTCTCCTCTGTAACTTTTCATGTAAAGCAAATATTATGAAGATCAAGTGTCTCCACTAGTGTCACTCAGATTGATTTTAGACACTAACGGAAAGGCCTGCAGTATGACCTCATGCTCTCTCAGTGTTTACAGATGGAAGGCACACTCCTATACAGACAGAAGTGTTCAATACTAAAGAAATAAGACATGAAATGAATTCTGAAATAATAAATCATATGAAAAAATACAGAAAAATGAAAACCTATGAAATTAAATTGTGAAATGATTAAATACATTCTAAAAACACTTTTTATTAGTGTATTGCAGTTCATTTGTTATGTTATTCCAGTAGTTTCAATTTCAGAATGTCCTTTTTCTGATGTTTTTCTTTCACATGCTGTGTTTCCCTAATGGCAATTTTAATTTATGCCAAGCTTTTAGTTGTTTTCCAAATCAATACTACTGCACATACATATTTTAAGAAGGTTTTAAGTATTAGCGTTTTTACTCTGTTTCAGTCTTCTATTGCTGAACAAAAAATAATAACCATAAAATAATTTGTTATATACAGTATGTTTGTTAATACTAATGCTGGCACTTATATTCCAAAAGTTGCAGCTTGACTGACATTCATTGGAGCTCATAGTCTATAATTTCCTGTTTGTTTACAATTGTTAAGTATTGTATGCAGATTTGTTCCCATACTAACTGCAGAAATACTATATTAAGATGATTAGTATGGCACATACTGTATGGGGTTAGTATGTAGTATGGACTTTGGACACACTGTTAGTCTGTCAAGACAAACAGGGGAGAGCAAGTTTTGTGATTGGCTGCTGCTTTTGTCTAAATGAGCAGAGAGCCAATCACATCATTTTTTATTTATTTTGACTGACAGACAAAAGCTTTGCGATGAAAAGTGTCATTATTGAAATGAAATGGTCAGTGGGAAAAACAAAAATGTTAATTAAAAAAAATAACATTAATTTAACATTGATCACTGGAGTACATGCCATGTTAACTTTCTTGTTGTCATTCCCCTCTCTATCTGTCTATAAAAGAAAAAAAACCCTACTATTCAACACTCCAGAGTTGCTCATTGTCCATCAGCCATAAATCATGTTTCCACTTCTGATGTCATTAAATGATGAGTAATTCTCCTCCTCAGGGGCTCATGATTTGGACTCCATACGATTATCGACATACAGAACAGCCTGCAAACTCAGATTTGTGCAGAAGAAATGTAATTGTGAGTATGACGTTTTGTCCTCTTTAAGTACACGACTATGCTCCTGCTGCTACACTGTTTATATGCTGTTTCATATCTCGTTTGATTTCCAGTGCATTTGGTTGACATCTGGAATGTCATTGAGGCTTTCCGAGAATGTGGCCTCAACACCATGGACCTCAATGCTGAGCTCACAGTGGCTCGTCTAGAAGTGGTACTGTCCACTATTTTTTACCAGCTGAACAAGCGCATGCCCACCACCCACCAGATCCACGTGGAACAGTCCATCAGCCTGCTGCTCAACTTCCTGCTGGCAGCCTACGACCCGTGAGTATTACATCACATGACAGTTGGCGGCTTGTTGTGTACGTTCACGTATGAGATTTTGGCACTAATGAGCTAATGTGGTGTGAAACATGACTCAGAGGAGTCTGCCAATGTAGAGTGAAAATACAGACCGTTTACCTTAATAATGCCACAACATGCTCTTGTAGGCTGTATTTCCTTTGTGAATAGTAAAGGCCAGGCTAAACGATCATTGTAATTCACCTTTGCCTTTAAGATTGTGCCTTTCAGAGTTCATGGGACTCTACTGTAGCAGTAACACCACAGACAGGACTTGACAGCTCCACTTAAAAGAATCTATGACCATAATGCAATATTCATCTGCTCCTTTTTAGGGAGGGCCATGGCAAGATATCTGTCTTTGTTGTGAAGACAGCCCTGGCGACCATCTGTGGAGGGAAGATTCTGGATAAATTAAGATGTGAGCAGCACAACAAATCTTTATTTGACTTTTAATTGTGATTAATGAAATGCAAAGCATCTATTTTGCCTATAATAAATCAGCTAATTTTATTTGTAAAGTTCACATAGTTTGCACTCTAAGTAATGTACTGCTTTGGAATACAAACTTATTAGTGCCTGTATTTTGTATATATGTATCTGTCAGCTTAGCCTATTGTTCCTAGAAGAAGCAGCACTTCTGGGCCAGCTCTCCATGGTTGGAAGAGGTCATTATTCATTATGCGATGGATATGGTTTATTACATAACCTACGAAATCTGTGGGAGCAGTAGCAATGGCTCGTGAAGGAAAAAAGGAGAGCTACGTTGCTTGCGTATTATAACAGTTGATTTGAATAACTGCTTTACTTTGATTTGTTTTCACAAATAAATTGGATAATTGTGTTGTGTGTAATGCTGTAATTAGTCGACTGTGGTGGCAACTGAGAATTAGTTTGATTCATTTCTATTATATCTCCCCACATTTTTCCCCAGATATTTTTTCACTGATATCAGATTCCTCTGGGATAATGGTGTACTCACAGTTTGACCAGTTTCTGAGGGAGGTTCTCAAATTACCTATGGCGGTTTTCGAGGGACCATCTTTTGGTTACACTGAACAAGCTGCAAGAACCTGCTTTGCACAGCAGGTGAGGGCTCACTAACCACACACTATCATATTTATGCAGTTAAGTGAATGTGTGATTTTGTAAGCATTGACACTGTGGGCAATTTTTTCTGCTGGATCTCACCCTGTACTGAATGTCAACAGAAAAAGGTCTCCCTCAACACATTCCTCGATACGGTGATGTCAGACCCGCCCCCTCAGTGTCTGGTGTGGTTACCGCTCATGCATCGCCTCGCTAACGTGGAGAACGGTAAGACACCACACAGATTATTTATAGACAAGAAAGCTAGCAGGCTCAGAGGATGTAAAGTTCAGCTTTGCATCATGATCTCAAGTCCCCACACACACAATCAGCCAACCCGACATACACATGCATACCTCCAGTAAAGATGACCCATAGGGACTTTACACCCTGTGTATGAGTGTGTGTATGTTTGTGCATATTTGTGATGCACTCATCATCACAAGCCACCTCCATGTGAGCAAAAGAGACCCTGTCACATGCTAAAACATATTTGTGCACATTTAGTTCAGATAACAGCAATGTTGTTATTGAAATAGATCCAAATGTTCCAGCACATCTGTCCTTGAATTAACAGAAATTAATCCTCTACTTGCTGCAACGTGCAAAATATCTGGGTTTACCGTCACATCTGTTTATGTGTATGCGTTTGTGCATCTATGTGTGTTTGTGTGTCTGACCCCTCCTCTCCTCCCTGCAGTCTTTCACCCGGTCGAGTGCTCCTACTGCCATACTGAGAGTATGATGGGCTTCCGCTACCGCTGCCAGCAATGTCATAATTACCAGCTCTGTCAGGACTGCTTCTGGAGGGGGCATGCCAGTGATTCCCATAGCAACCAGCACCAAATGAAGGAGTATACGTCATGGGTAAGGGAGGGAGAGGGGAGAAGAGGGGCGGGCTAAGGGAGGTGTGTCTGCACTGGACTAATGTAAGGATGCTGTATGTCTGGTGCAGGTGTAAGTGTTGCATTGATGATGATGCCTTGTGTTTGAAAAGAAATTAGTGCCCTCTTATCCTCAGAATTGGCATCTTGCTTTTGTGTGTTTTTCTTAGAAATCCCCTGCTAAGAAATTATCCCATGCACTCAGTAAGTCCCTGAGCTGTGCAACCAGCAGAGAGCCTCTTCACCCCATGCTTTCCGAGATACCAGAGAAACCTCTGAACCTAGCTCATATTGTGTAAGTTCATAATATTCTTATTATATTTTTTTATTCATAAACACTGAATCTGAATAATCTAGTTCTGCAGTCCGGCACACAGAGAGGTGTATTATTTTCAGAGGCTCCGATTTGGAGATGTTTGATTTTATCCCACAGCTGATAATTATACTGTAGCTGCCTGGAAGTCTGAAGTGATTCCAGTCAATCTCCTGGGTCAACTGATCAATGAGGCTTAATTACAGCCTTGGGAATGATTGTAATCAGCAATAATGTTGTTACCTTTTTCTTGACTTGATGCCTACACAAGCATAGACTTTGTAGCACCCTGGTGCTGTCTGTTAAGGGCTATATTGGGTAGTGGGACAACAAAACCACCAGCTGTGTATTCCATGTTTTTAGAGATATTTGTTTAAGCAACAGTAGAGAGATGATGACAAATGAGAAATGTGAAACATTGACACGCAACAAAGGCCCCCCAGCCAGACTAGTTCATGCCAGTTCATACTCTGTGCCCTAAATGCCTCAGCACAGTCTATTTAAAGGAAAACCAGAGATTTCTTTTGAAATACATTATACACGTTAGAAAATAATTGCTTAAAAAAAAACGTGCCAAAAGACTGTCAATTATGTAGTACTGAATTGTGGATAGAGCCCAACTGATATATGGTCAGCTGATATTATTGGCAGATATCACCTATCACAGATATACCGGTATTTGCGAATATGTGCCGATATTTCAAAAAAAAGTTTATAGTTATGTAGCCAGCATTTTATGTATATTTAATCCTTTTTCTTATTTTAAGTTTAATATATGTATGTTTTTTTGTTCTCTGTTTTTTTTCATAGCTAATTATTTAATTCCCAGCGCTGTTTACTGCCATTTTATACAATAATGTTTATTGTTAAACTATAATATATATAAATATCCATTACATATTTAGTAGTAGTTTGGATAACCATATTTGAGGGATCATTGCAAAAAACTGTGACTAATGCCAAGCTGGGTGTGTGGCTTGGCATTAGTCTCCTGATTTATGCTGCAGTCAATAGTACATGTAAACTCTCTCGACAGATAGCCCTGTTAATATAAATGCACAGTGTCCCAAAACCCTCTGGTCTTACCTGAGGCAGTAGATGTATCCGCCTTAAGGATGTAGTACCTGGGTAGCTCAATGGCGCTATCAAGGTTAAGCCATCATGAAGTTGGCAGTCCATAATCCTTGTATAGGTGGTGATTCACAGTCACAGTTCATCCATGTTGTTCACCTGAGACCTACACTGGCGAGGAAAATGATAAATGGTAAATTAAAGATAGCTGATGAGGAGTTAGGTTAGGTTGCATACAATGATGCATGTAGAATTCTGCTTAGGCTTCCAAAATGGACTACTGCTAGTCACATGTTTGTTTTTACAATATCCGCACCTTTTATATGCAGTGTTAAGGAAGTTAATGTACAGATTCATGGTTCGGTGAAATGAATCACAAAATGAGGCATTAGCCCAGCCTACACAAAGTGACACAAAATACTCTTCTTGTTTTTGGAAGCATTGGAAGGCATGTCTGTTTTAACTCTGTATTATACTGTCTTGTTATTGTATTGTCTTATGTTTTATTTTATTTTGTTTTGTTTATTTGTTGATGTGGACCTGCAGAGGCGCCCATAGATAAAGTTTTATCATTATTATTATTAGCTTAGCCATTAGCACTGCTCACTTCCCCATTTATTGGCGCTCTCTGCCGGCGGAGCCAGGCTGATAGACGCCAATGTCATAGTATTAATTGCTAGTTACTGATGAATGGGGTTAATATTGGTCAACTGTAGCGCTCAAGGAGTTATTTAAAAACTCAAGTGAAGTGACTGTGGATGGGAAGAGTTGGTGTTAAAGCTGCGGGAGCCCCGTCTGTGTAGTGGCCCTCTCTGCCTCTCTGTCCATACTCCTGTGGCTGCTACATCCACTGAACTTCACACAATTTAAAGTAACAGTGATTGGTAATGGATCACTTCTTAAAGGTTGAATATGTAGAATATTTATTAAAAGCTATATTTTTAAAAAAATAATACAGCCACGGGGCGTTTTGAGGGGTACAGAATGAAAGTATTGCTTTTCCATAAAAAAAAAATATTTAGTCTGAATTAATATTTTTAAAATTTTTTGAAGGTTCGACAATGACGTTCTGACACGTTCTGTGTACACTGTACCAGCCAATTAGCGGCCGGAATTGCGGGTTGCCAGGGTTGTCTGTTGTTCCGGTGCAGCTACTGTAGGCTGGCACTGGGTGAAATGGAGTTGTAAACAAGTAGAGCCGTGTTGGACTTACTAAAACCAGCGTTTTTTGCTCTCAAGTACAACTTTTCATCACAAAACTTCGAAGGTAAGACAGAATATCTGTTAGTCGCTGTAAATAAGTGGTTGTTTAACTTTGTATTCTTTGGCTGCTGGTTCACTGAGTTTTAAGCGCAATAATAGTGGTACTGTTGAACTCGCCAGGGTCTTAGCTTTCATATGAGATGCTATTTGTTTGTGTACCATGAAGTATCAAAACGGTAGCAATGGAAATGTGGAGAGTGGGTTGACTTTCTGACGCTATTCGGATTTTGATATTTGATCATTAACCTCTTAACGCACGCTGTTCCGTTCACGGGACAGGACGGATGTTAGGAGGTAGCCACGCGTTCTTCTGAATGTTTTAAACACCAACCCTTAAACATATATACTCATGCCGTACATTGTTGGAAAGCTTAGATTGTTCTGATTCATTCAAGACCACTCACGACTTATATGGTTGCTCACAGCCGTAATAGTATTAGCGATTAGCTTGGCTAGCCACTCAGCTAAGTGAGAAAAGCTATAATGCTACATACCTTCAAAGTCTTCCCTTTATCCACAACGATCATCTTATGACCCAGCACTTTCTGTACAGCTCGCCAAGTGTCCATTCTTGTGAAATATGAAATCCGTTTTCCATAAAACCGGAATACTTTCCTCAATATGTCCATGTATTTAGTCCAACACGTAACGTAATAACACAAATAACAAACCATATACGGTCCGTTTACGTCATTTCCTGACCTGCGCGTCCATCTCAGAGTACACGTGACTAGATGTTTACGATCGTGAGCCTTTTCTGCTTCTGACGACACCACACACAAGCCAATCGGTGCTTAGGATTAGGCAGTACACGCAGAGACATTGCTGCTACTCCCACTGGCGTTACAATGTAATGTACCTCGGTGGTTTCAAGTCAGTTACAGCGAGGGTATGTTCGCTTCCTGTTTTCAAAATAAAAGCACCAACTCTATCGTTATGGTTTTCTTAATAATAAAAGGCAACGGGTGTTTTATTTTGTGAAAATGACCGGAAGTGCGTTACTCGCTACGGCTAACTTGAGTGGCTCCGAATTCGCAGGAACAAAACTTTAAACAGATGTTATTTGGACAAATTAGCGTCACATTGTGGATCTAAATGGCTACTTTCTCGCCTAAAAAGGTTAGACATGTGGATAAAGTGGTATATTTACAGAGTTAGAGCTAAAATAAAATCCGGCACCGGACCTGGCAACCCGACTGCTGGAATTACTTTTTGGTTGTTGCGACTACGATCTCGAGACATTAGATGGCGTTGTTCTGCTCATTCTACATATTCTACCTTTAACTTCTCTTTTAAGCGACATTTTTATTCAAAGAAGTCCACATTTATGTACATTACTTTTATTTTGAAACATCATACATGTTGCTTGTCTTGCACCTACAAATATTTTAAATTATATATTTTTTGAGGTTGTTCAGTCAGATGGTCCAATTGGGGGTGGGTTTCAGCGCCTTCAGCGGACACGCCCCCAGCGTCTTGAGTTTCCATCATTGTGAAACCAAATTTTATATATATTTTATATATTTGTTGACTTTTTTAATTAGTCAAATTTGGCTGGGAGGTTGATAACACATTTTTCTGTTGTGTAAAAACACAGACTTCAACATTTTTTTTAAGGATCACTTAGGTTTTAAAGAATATATAATTACTTACTGGGACATTTTACAATTTATCTGTTGCGCTCGTCTCGGACTCCTATATAAGTGAATGCTTTTGGCAAGTCTACTAAACAATTGTGTTCTTTTTTTGTCATAATGACTTGAAATTATATCGTTAGTGTAGTTTTTGCATTGCTTTACTGATTGTAATAAATTATTTTCATTCCTTTCCTTGTCCTTTACATTCCTCAAAATAGAGACACATGGTGAGTGTGCTTTGATTATTAACATGTACTTTTTGTTAGGTTTTAATCCTTAATGTGCTAATTATATAAGTCCTAAGTCCTAAGTCCTATCCCTTCTAGTGTACTGACAGTAGCTGTTGTTAGTTTTTGTCCAAACACTCATGATATTATTTATACATTGCATGTTTTCAATGTTGACCACACTTTACATTACTAATCATCTCCTACTTTATTGCCACATTGTGAAACATGTACCGTCAGCCATTTACCAAAATGGTATTTCAGAGATCATAAGGTTAAAACAAATCTACAATGTGCAAAGAATAAAACATGAAAAGAGAATCGTCCAATATAAAAATATATCCCCATGAACTTTGCAGTAAAAATAATATTTGTCTCCTCTCCAGGCCACCAAGACCGGTGAATATCACCAATGAATACGCACTCTCCCACTCCATGCCTACGTCAGGGAACCCTTTCTCCACCAAAAAGTGAGTGAAACAGCCACAACAATGGGTGTCCTGGATTTTAGCACAACAGATCTTTTCAGTTTGCCCTGCTCCCTAAAGGCCCCTTGCCCTTTAGACTCTGACTGTCTTCATTTTCTTGCCTTTATTTTCTAGTGTGTGTATGTGTGTGTTTGTGTATGTGTGTGTGTGAACATTTGAGTTTCAGAGTGCTATTTCTTCTTTGTGGTTTCCTCTGCTGAATGTAAATAGCTTTCCTTACAGCAAGAATAATGATGTTGAGCAAAGAAAGCCCTTGACGGGGGCTGCTCCACATCTGTTGAAAGGCAGAGGGTAAGTGACACAGGTGTGCATATGAGAATGCTTTTGTGGCTCAAATGCATGCGCAAACTAATATAGATAATAATCATAGGGTATTAACTAGAGTGCTAAACCTCCCAAGGAAACTATTAGCAAACAGTTTTCATACATAGGGGTCTACATTGTTATACTCGAGGGGCTATTTCATAGACGCTAGATGAACCATGCATCATAAAGATCATTGGCCATTAGTTTGGAGTGTCTATTACAATCTTTTCATTCACATAGAAATGGGAAATACTAACTGCCGGTTTCTAATATAAGCCGCATTGAAATTTTACCCTCAATCTCTGCAATGTTGAAGTTGTATAGCAGTTAAACAGTATGAATTCCCAGGCTCATTGTTTATGATGCACAGTATGTGAATAAATATACATGTTTACGCAAAATGCAATTAAGTCTTCTTTTCAGTAGTTCTTTTATGTTATATTTTGGATCATATAAGAGTTGTTGTATGTTCAGATCTTTCTAGTGGGAGTCCTTTTAGCTTCACTGCACCTGCATTTGATAGAGTAAAGTGTTCCTTTAGGGAACACTACTCCCTTTCATAACTTCGGCTTACAAACATCATACAGATGATGTGATGAGTGAGTGGCATTTATAAGTTATTCTTTATGTGCGTGACAGAGCATCTGGACATTGTCATTACTGTTTGCACAAGCTGATAAACTGCACAATACAGGGCTTTCAGGTGATGTGCTCTCTGGAAGCCATATTGGAGGTCTTCATACCTGGCTTTCCATTTTTTTCCATTTTCAGCAGTAGCCTATAGAGTATACAGCAAAAGAGGCACCCTAGGGATTTAGTATTGCACTTCATTAAGCTCGAAGGAGAGACAGATTAAAAGGAGAATGGTCAAAGTCGAAGCAGCAAAGGCAGGTTGTTCTGACTTTTGGGCTCTATTATGGGTCAAGCTCCAAAAACACTTGATCTTGCTGTTCCCATGATGCCACTCAATAACCTCCATATCTGGTAAACACATTTTTCAGATGTCAGGTAATCAGTTTATTACGCAGACTTTCTCTTACAGCTTGTACTAATCAATGTCTTAATAATGATAATGCATTAAATGGCTATGAGCTATGCAAAAAGAGTCCATGATCATAATGAACCAACAGACACTCTGCAGTTAAGCAGTTGTAGCTTATTTCAGCTCATTTCTTTTGGTATTATAGCTGAAAAAAAAAACTTGTTACCGCAGACAAAGTTAGTGATCAGTTATTGAGCATAGTAGGAGCTAGAACCAGAAACAATCCTCAGACGCTGGTGGAGACCAAAACAGAGCTAAAAAGAGAGTGAGGTGGCCAGAAACTGTCGACTTTGTGTTCACAGTTTGTTGACCCACCAAAAAAAGAAATTGTTTTCATGGCATTTTTGACTTAAAATTAATCGTTTTTCCTTCTAGAACCTCAGATTATGTTTACATCAGTAAACATAATTTCAGTTTTCCTAAACACACTTAGTTTAGCCCTTACCAGAGGTTAGTATGAAGTAGACCTTATACACAGACATTATTCTATTATTCATAGACATTTTGACTTGTCATAGTAGGAAAATCACAAGTGTTACTAAATCATTAACAATAGCTTGTTATATTCAGGTGCCCCAGTTAGCCATGACAGTGTGACAGTGAGCTAGCGTACACAATACTACAATCTGAAGCAGCTAAATGGAGTTTCACTAGTTTCATTATTTACACTGGTGCTTTTCATACTGCGCCCTACAAATGTCTTCTGTGAAACTGCCTGATAGTTGAATGTGAATAGTATCAAATGGAATTAGCTGACTTGCTAATTTAGCTTATTGGTTTGTTAGCTTGCTGGTTGAGCAGTTTTTCAGGTTAATTGGGTACAACTTGAAATACTTTAGAGCTAAGATTAAATAATATTAAAGCAGTTTAACCTAAATTAGAAATGAGGGCACTACACTTTTTTTCTGGATGGATTAACTGTGCATTTTTGTTGTTTTTTGTGACAATTTATGGTCACAGCTAAAGACAGTAGCCCTTCATAATGGCAGTAGTCATGGTTGCTTTAAGATGCAGGTGGAAAGCCTCTAAAAATACAGGAGCTACATCAAAAGGGACTGTGCATGCTTGACGTAAGCTTTGGTGGTTAATGACTTTCAATAGTTTTAATGATAGAGCACTGATAGAGAGATTGATGCTTGTAGAACATAAACAGTGCATGTAGAATCTTTTTTGCTGGTCATGTCCTTAATCGCGCTCCTAGCCTTCATCACTGGTGACTCTCCCAAACATAATATGGCCTTGTTTCTCTCTAGTCACCCATGAATGGCTGCTTTTCAGCCATTCTCCTCGAACCTCTTTTGTTTTGTTTTCTCCTTTTCTTTCTCTGCCTCTCTGCTTCCTGTCACTCTCATCCACTGTCCCCCTGTTGTCACCTGTGTAATGTCATATTTTTTTGTTTTTTGTTTTAAACATTGCACTGTTCCAGGTTGAACTACAACCTCGATGTTGCTGATAGACTTGCTGACGAACATGTTCTGATTGGCCTCTATGTGAATCTGCTCCAAAACAACCCCAAAACATGGTTAGTTGGTGTACTGCTGTGTTTGCCAACACCAGTGGAAACTATGTGCTCTGCTGAACTGCCACCTCGCAATCCTTCCCCAAACCTAACCCTGTTATAATCCTAATAACACTGCACACTGTCAGAAAGTTTACAGAGTATTGCAGAAGTCTTTCTCACTAAACTGTATCCAAAAGGAGTTTTTATTCTAAGAGTGCAGTATATAGATTTGATTTGATTACAAGGTGGAGCTAATTGTTCACATTTGAGTCCTTGTACAATCTTGTGAGTATACACATGATCAGCTATGTTGTCTCTAATGTAACACTAACATGGTTGATGCTTGTGTCACTCTTGCAATGCACATGTTATTGTTACTAAGTATAATTTGTCACTGATTTATCGCATTAGGATTGTTTAACTCTGAATACTTAAGGCAGATCAGCTAATCGGCAGAAAATACTTTAAACACTTTTAGCTGCTCTTTTCCTCAGATTTGAGTTTGGTTTCCTTACTGAGTTTGACTGCGTCCTTATAAAGTAAAAACAGTTTAGCATATTTGATTCTGTAATTTCTCTTTCGTCACTGTACATTTTTTAAACAAAGTAGATGTGTAATCAGTTGGAATCTGGTGTAATCTCTCCCCATTGCCTGTATTTTCCGTTTGTGTGCTTTTTGTCTAATATGCTAGTGTGGGTGTGTGTGTTTTAATGGTGGTTGAATACCATCTATCATGTTGGCTACATATTATTATAGCAGCTCTGCAAACCCCCTGCCACATATCTTCCTCTCTGAGTGCATCTACTGTATGCGTGCGTGCAAACACATAACCATATTTTGTACCGTATTGGTGATTAGACTGTTTCAATCACCATCTTCCACTTAACCCAACTTCATTCCTGCTTTTGTGGTTTTACATAAATAGCTTGGTTACAAGGGCCTCTGCTGTCTTTGTAAAACGTAAGCTTTCTCTGCCTTTCTCTTCCTAATCTGACCTAAAAACTTTCTTGGATTTTTGCATTCCCTCTAAATAGTTTGTATCTGAGTAGCTGTGTATTAACTGTGTCATGTCGTGACTTCCATCTCTATTTTCCCCTTGATCAGTTTGCTGGAGAGCAGTAACCATCAAGATGAAGAGCACAGTCTCATCGCCCGCTATGCTGCTAGACTGGCTGCTGATGCTGCGGTGAGATATAGAAGACATTTATTGCGCACAATATCTTGGCATCTTTCATCAGTGTTCAGGGGCAAAAAATCTGTCCTTGATGAGAAGGAGCTGAAACATATGCAGCTACCCCACCTGAAGGAGTGTCAGTCCTTTTTAATCCTTTGGGTAACACTGTTGCCTCAAAGCAAGAAGGTCCTGGGTTTGAACCCCAGTTATCCCAGGTCTTTTCTGTGTGGAGTTTGCATGTTCTCCACATGTTTGTGAGGCTTTTCTCCTATTGCTCTGGTTCCCACCACCATCAAAGACATGTATGTGAGGGTTAATACTCCTTTCAGTGCCCCTGATTCAGGCATTTGCAAAAAGAACTGGAATCGGTCCTTGGGTGTTACACTTCGGTTGCCCACTGCTCCTATTGTGTGTGTATGGGATGGATTAGATGCAGAGGATCAATTTCCCCATGGGGATCAATAAAGTACTTGTTCTTATTTATTGCAAAAATGAAGAGGGGATTTACAGGTGGTGATCATGTCCGACCAGACCTGTATGCCAGTTTATGCTCTGTTCATGTCTTGATGGATGGCTGGTGACTTTACTGTTTGTTCCTCCTGTGAAATATGAAATAAGGTAGCGGATGACATCATCCCAAGGTAAAGCCAGTTCACATGTCTCTTGCTTGGTTTCACCAACAGGCTCAGCAGCAGAGGGTCCCCACAGACCTCCCATGCTCTCTGGATGCCAACAAACAGCAGAGGCAGCTCATTGCTGAGCTTGAGAGCAAAAACAGGTTCGGGATGACTGCTTTCTTTTCTGTTTGTCTCTTCACTTTTTCTTTCTGTTCCACAACAAGAAATTCACCTTTAGGAAAAGGTGCTACCTGGTTTGACAAAGAAGACACTAACCTCAAAGCACAGTCATTACATAAAACTCTTATTGTTAGTAGTATAATCTATTATTAGTCAGCAAGTTCTTATATTTATGTCCTTAATATTAAGATTTTCAAGGAGACCAATGAATAGGCACAATGAGGGAATACAGAGTGCTTAACAAATTGAATGATAGAAGTAAAATAGGATTAGAAAAAAAAGAACAAAAACCCCCCACAAATCTAAACATTAAAATTAAATAAAAAAGCAGTAAATAGTTAAAACCAAAGTATAGACAAAAGTTCAGTTATAGCAACACTGAACAAGTAAATCTTAAAGCAGCTATAATCAGTATTTTATATGAAAACATGGATCAAATGACTAACTACTTGCATATGAAACGGGCCACCCATAGAGAATTATCTCCCATTACTGCAGCTCCACTCCTCTTTACAGGTCTTTTTAGGCCCTTTTTCACAAAGACATTTTCGTGTGTCACTGTAGGAAAAGCACAAATAATAAAGTTAATGATGGCTGAATTCAATTTATCTGCTTCAGTTTCAGTGTCCTGGTATCATGCATGCTGGCTCACTGTTACACTGTTACAGCTTACCAAGACCCACGACTGAGACACAATAGAACAGCGCTATTGTTCATGTCATTAGTAACACTTTCCCTATTATGACGGTTCAACCTGTCTGCTGTGAAAAAGACCTTCAGCGTCTTTCAGGTCCAATTTTAGTTTTCTGGGCCCCAACTTTACCGTTTAGGTTTGCTCTCACTGCTCGTAACATTATTTTCAGCAAAACAGTAATGAAACCACACTCTACACTACCTAGTAAACATAGTGGAGCATTTAGCAGCCAGATCCAGATACTTCACTCAGGAATTGGTGAATATCAAAAACAGAATTTAAAAGAGAGTGAACATTGGACTTCCATTTGTCCGGTGGCCAGAAACACAACCTCAAATGAATGCCTACATAATGTTGCTCAATTAATGCTGGATGTTTACACTGTTTGCCAACAAGTTTGGCACATCAGTTTGTGTTCACAGCTTGTTTCCGCTGCCCCCAAGTGGCCAAAAAAATTAGTTATTGCAGGTTTCAGTCAGATTTGGCAGAAACTAAAATAATTTTCCTGTGTTTTGTGTGGATCCTCTGAACAGTCAGCAGACCCAAGTCAGATGAGTAAAACATTATTTAGAGTTCAAATGGACAAAACACTTGCACTTAACAAAGCACTGTTTGTGCCTTTCACAGAGAAATCCTGCAGGAAATCCAGCGACTGCGCCTTCAACATGAGGAGGCCTCCCAGCCGCCACCTGACAAGGGTCAGCAGAACCCCACTCTGCTGGCTGAGTTACGACTTCTCAGGTAACTTATGCTTCTTTGATCCCCCACAGTGCAATTCATAACAGACAGTTTTGTTTAGGCTGCAACAGAACATACATGTTGTAATTGCTTGTGTTTTCCGAGGCAAAGGAACAACATATGTCTGAGAGTCCAGATGCTCATATTGTTTTTGTTTGTTTTCCCATTGACATGACATTATGGTATCATCACTCAAAAACAACTTGTTTTTTCTGTCAGGCAACGCAAAGATGAGCTTGAACAAAGAATGTCTACTCTGCAGGAGAGTCGCAGGGAACTGATGGTGCAGCTGGAGCAATTAATGATGCTTCTCAAGGTACGAGAGACATGCCTTTAATCTCTCTGACTGCACAGCTTTCAAGTACAGGCTACTGTTAAGACGCTCTCATGATCACCAAAGAAACATACATCCTTTGTTTCCTGTACGATATGGTAATTGGGTACAAGTTTTCTTCTTGACCAAGTAGTGTCACGCAACTTCTTTTTTTTTCTTCTTATTTTTGAGGCAGGTGGTAAGCAATACGTCCAGATGGTGAATTTCTCTTGTAGTACATTTTTTCACAGCTGTAGTTTATCATTCCAGCTAACTTAAAGCTAACACTGCATTTGCAGATGAGGAAAACATGTGAGCAATTACCTAACATGCTTTTAAAGGATTTTTTGTAAGATTATCTATTCTATGTTTTTGACAGTTTAGGGAATCTTGAATGAGCGACCTGTTGTGTGTAATCATGGACACAGCCACAACACAGCTGTGGACTATCATGCAATTATGGACTGTCACTTTATGACTGATATGTCTTAAAAAAGGTTCTCATGACCAAAACCTTTTAAATAAACCACTGCAGAGGTGATAAGTGTGTGCAGGAATTGATTGTTTTTCTTTGGTATTGGATCTTCAGGGGAATTGATTTCTGCACCACAACAGAGACAAAGCAAGTGGTGTATGTGTTGACTCTACTCAGTTATCTAACATGTCCATTAGAGGGCGTACAACTATAACACTGAAACTGTTGAAAGCCAAATGAATCATTTTTTGACCATATAAGCTAACGACTGAGAGAAAGTTTCTCACTTGATCGTAATTAAGAATAAAGTCTGCGTCACTCTAGTGTTTGAAAAACAGGCTCCAATACTGAGATGATATTGGTTAGAAGTGCTAATCTGTTTACATTTGGATCATAAAAGTATCCTCTCTTATATATTTCTGTAAATATATGTGATAAATGCCATCTACTGTAAAGTATGTGAAGATGTAGCACGCTGGCAGACAAGAGTCCAGACAGACAATTTAAGAGCAGGATATTGAGCTCAGGATTATGCTCCATCACACCTTACAAGACAACATGTCTACCGCCCTCTAAGAGGGATAACCTTTGGTGCGAGAATATCTTCTGCAGCCAACAAGACAGGAGTTCCTCAAAGCCTACATAAACTGCTTACTATACTGGCTTAAGTGGGGAGGATATCAATCTAATTAGGCTAGAAGGATCAATGGTAATCCATTAAACTTGCATGAGGAAGCCACATGCTTGTCACATCCTGGAGGAAACACTGATCTGATTTTTTAAGGAAATACTGGATGTGATGTGTTTGTCGTTTCATGAGATATAAAATACTGTTTTTTCCAGCAGGAGGAGGAACGGAGACAAGCTGTAAGTTAAAAAACTGTGAGGCAAAAAGGTGGCTGATTCAAACCTAGTGTGTGCATGTTTGCTGCCGTTATGTGAAAACCTCGTCTCTACAAACTTACAAAACAGACATGTTTCAAAGGTGGAGACATTTTTAGATGCCTAATCTCTTTTAAAGGTTTTTATTGTCATATGAAAATAACGTATTCAAATCTGTGAACTTGTCTGCATTTCTAAGATACAGTACATGGTGTTCAACAGGCAGCAACAACCTGTGGTTTGGTCTGTGGGAATAACTGAAATAGCTCTAAGAGAGAAAAAAACGTCTGCTTTAACAGCATGCTGAAAAAATGCAGCTTAATGACTCCACATATCGTACATTTCTAGCATGCGTGTCATGTTTGGTACTTATAAGGTATTGTGGTGAACTTTCAGGACACATGAGCCTCGCAGTAAACCTTAAAAACTATTAATGGGAATTGTTTGTAGTTTCTTTGCTGTGTTTTGAGCACTGACACATTGCTTGTGAAAGATTTGCTTTGGTAAGATTCTGATTATACTTTATACTTCTTAAATGATAGGCTCACAGTTTTTCAAGTCTGTCATAAAGCAGCAGTTAGGTGATAAAATGAACAGTGACACATGCTTTCCTTGCTGTAATCAGATCCCTTCATAATGCACTTTCAATATAATTGATGGGGGACAAAATCAACAGTCCTCCTTCTGTGCAAAAATGTATTTAAAACTATATTTGAAACTAATTATGCTTCAGCCATCTAAATTAATCAAATCAAGTCAATATCTTTCAAATTCTCTCTGTGTTACTATCCTTGAACTACAGCTGAGCAAGAAAACATTGTCCATCCAGACACAAAGAGGGAATTATTTACATTAAAAAAAGACTAACTGTGGAAGATATCCACTTTACTTGACAAATGCGAACACCTGTTTTAAGACAGACTTAAAAAAAAAAACTGTAAACCTTTCCTTTAAAGTCTTGTCATTACAGCACAGGTTCATCTGCTGACAGTTAACACTAAAACAACCTGTGTGTGTGTTGCAGACTCAGGGTCCCGGCTCTCCGCGCTCTTCCCCCAGTCACACCATCAACCGGTCAATCCCCACACCGATCCACTCGGATTCTGCCGGCACTACTCCGACTCACACACCTCAGGACTCACTCATGGGCGTGGGAGGGGATGTTCAGGAGGCCTTCGCTCTGGGTAACACAGGATATGGTTTTCTAAATATGATTGGAAGAAACACAGTATGCAATCACATTTCAAAACTAAAAATGTCTCTGTCTTGTTTCAAAGGGCCGAGGAGAAATTTGAGAAATGACCTGCTCATTGCTGCTGACTCCATCACCAACACAATGTCATCACTGGTTAAAGAACTAAATTCAGGTATAAACGAGTGAAAAACATTGATTTTTCTTGTAGGACTGTTATACAGCAGTTGCTTTAAAATGCATTTCTCCACAGAGGGTGGAAGTGAGACTGAGAGCACTGTGGATTCAGACTTTGGGCGTGGTGAACTGTTGGCCACAACCTCTTCAGACCCCTTCTTCCCTTATAAACCAAGGTCAGATTCACCCACAACCCGTACACAATATACAACTGAACTAGCCTTTGTAATATTTTTTGGGGAGCACCTACATGAGCATGACGTGAAAATGTGTATGTGAGAGTAGATTCAAGAATTTGAACTTCTAATTAGTGTCTTCTTCTACACTTTCCCAGCTCATCCATTGTCCCTGCTTAACTTGAGCAAACTGCTTTTGGCACATGTTGCTGCTCCATCCTGGCAATTCATTTTCTCTGTTGCCAGCTTTCCCAGTTGTGTTGCTTTGTTTCATACAGATACTGTACACACAGCATTGTTTATGTCAAATGCTTCATATGACTCACATATTTACATGGTTTGAATCAAATGTAATGGTTGCTTTAAAGTGGGACTTTGGTTGGGACAAGTCAAAGAAAATCACACTGAATTACTTACAAAAGACGGTAGATAAATTCCATTTCTTGATCTCAGCCACAAAACCTCTAGTTTCCGACTACAAAGTTAATCTTCTGTGTTGTTTTCTTGCTCTGTTACAGGACTACTAGCGCTGCCGAGGAAGAGAGCTATGAGAATGATCTGGAGCAGCAGCTGGAGGACGAGCTCAAGTTGGAGGAGCTAATGAAGCACAGGCAGGAACCAGACAAAGCATGCATGGTGAGTTTTAGCATTTCTAACACTGGCGTGACGTCAGAGTAGAAGGCTGCATATTGTGCATATTGCATATCTGCATAGTGTGATTTGAATCTTGAAACTGTTCCCAGTCAATTCTGCTCTAACAATCTGCTGTGTGTGTGTTTTGGTGATTCTGTCATACAGGTGACACTGCAGCAGTGACTGTGGTAGTCCAGGTAACTGGTAAGTATCTGAAATGCATTTTTATGAACACTTGAAAATGTATACTATCTACTGATAAGTACAGTGTGATTTGTTTACATGCATATTATTATCATGGTCTCATCTTTGATTGTGATTATATTTTTGAAATGGTGTTTACATGGAACATAAGAAACCTGGTTATTTATATCCACATGTACATGATTAAAACAGGATCCTGGTTTCTGATGGTGAGGGCTTATTTTGAGTTTGTGTTATTAGCTGTAAGTTCTATCGATGCATATTTCCACTGTTTTTGTGTCTTGTGTCCTCAGTGGACAGAGTCAGTAATTTATTAATGAAACTTGTATTCAGTGGAGTTTGTCCATGACATCAGTGTCCATATTTTGTAGAGAGTCTTTGATGTCTTGACATCTCCAACACATTAGGTTGTTGTCTTTACTTACTGAGCTATCTTAAGAGTTGAGGATGAACGCAGTTTAGCTAATTTGCCAGAGCATTTTCATGTTCAGCAGGAATGGAGAATAGAAGCCACAATAAAAATGTACTTTTTACATGTAGTCATTTGAGCATGTCGATCATCACTACAATGTTTATTATCATATTTTATGTTTTACTGATCAGCAGTTTATGTAATTTGAGCTGGGGAAGCACTTGCCCACATGACAGACAATAAAACTGAATAAAGGGTTTTACTGTTTCCATCAAAGTACTTGAGGCAGCATTCCTCAAGCTCAGACCAGGATATGATGTGTAGGCACATAACTGGGATGCTTCAGAAACCAGATTACAACCAGGATACTAATGGCTGTGTAAACACACTCATCAGGCCTTCTTTATGGCTGCATCTAACAATTTGTTCACTATCACTTAATCTTCCCACTATTTTCTTGATTAATCAGTTAGTCTGTCAAAAATGATGAAAAATGCTCATCACAGTTGTCCTAGGTGACATCATCAACTTGTTTTTTTGTTGTTGTTTTTTTGTCAGTCCAAAACATTAAGATCAGTTTATTATCACATTAGATGCAGAAAAGTAGCAAATCCTTGCAATTTAAAGGCTGGAATCGGAGAAAATGTGACATTTAATATATTGACTAATGGTTTCAGCTGTACTTTCTTTGTTTTAAAGGTTGAGTACTACATGGAGTGCTACTACACTGTGCTGTTAGTAACATCTGTGATCTGTGTTCATAACAGGTGAGCAATATGAAGAGCAACAATAGTAGAAGACACTGGACAAGACAACACTGGGCTGACAGTATGGAGCACTGAAGATATGAAGAATTTAAGTTGAAAGAAAAATAATTGCTAAATCCAACCATAGAATACATTTAGGTAAATATATATTTTTTAACCAACCACATATTTAAGGTAATACTGTGAGCTGATGTAAAGAGATTAATTACTGAGCTGTCTATTATACCACAGGTGCCATAAAAACCACATGATTTTGAGGAATTCTTTTTTAATTTGTATCCTTTTTATATGAGTTTTCAAGCAGATGTACAACTTCACTGGCAAAACCCAATTCTTTCAAATTCTCATGTTTCTGAATACAGTAAACCAGGTTTAAGTGTTTGTTTGTCATCTGATTTATGATATAAACCTGAGATTATGTTGGAGTTAAAGTTATAGATCATCAAATTTGCAATATTTTGTAAATGTATAACTCTGGCCTGGTTACTACTGTATGAACAGATTTTACCACTATTCCATAAATTTCTTACTGTTGCTGTTGAGTGGATTTTGTATTGTTTTTGGACTTTGTGGAGCAGGCCGACTGCTACTGATCAGATAAGTTTGTTTTATTTGATACATTAGTAATAACAATGCACACTGCCTTACCTGATTGGATGACCTCTTGATGGAGTTCCTTCAACCTGTCAAAGCAGCATGTAGCTAACAACAAAACACACCTGTTCAGCAGCAATGGGAGTTGTTGTCACTGGACAAATGAAGTTAAACTCATTTAATCTGATGCTTGGGAGTGATACTGGGATTTAGTCTGCAAATATGTACACTGTCTACATATAAACTGTCAGCTAAATCTAAGATGTAGTTAAATTGGTTTCTGATGATGTCTGAAAGTGTTTTTAATTACAGTGGAAATTGTGTAAAATAAAATTAGCACATTAAAGACGTGTGAGACTTCCAAATTGTTCAAATTCAAAGGTTTACACTGGTAAGGGCATTGAAGAACTTGTTTACTATCAATGGTTTATGAATTAATGTTTGATCATTTGCCATTGTTTCATTTGTTGGCATCAATGCTCTCACAAAAAGATCTCTGTGTAACTTGCCCACCAACGCACACACACTCTCTTGATGTATTTTCTCTGAGTGTGTGTTTAAACTTTATGGAGTCACTTTGGGGGGAAAAGTGGCAAGCCAATCTAAAATAATACATGTGTGAAATATATCTAGTTTGATTTTTGAGCAAGTTCATAGCAGTGATTTTTGCATGGTGGTGATCCATAATAAAGTGTTGACACAATATCACAATTTTTGCCTATGAACTCCTTTCTCTTTCTTTTTCCATTCCAGAACGGCACACTTCAATTGGCTTGCTTTGGCAGTGCACATTTATTATCTGTCCTGAATGCACTGTTGGCTGCCCTCAACCTATTGTCTATAATTCATCACATAGACCCACCATCCGAGGTAACATAAAAGCAGCCATCCAGTACTGAACTTCATAGTCATCAGAATTTTGTGCTCTCGGACTCAGGCAGTATTGTCAGCATAAGAATTAACTGATGTAATGTTTTATTACGATGAGACATTTCTAAGATTTTATTGCAGTACAGATCCACAGCATCACCATCACCGCTTATTTGCATAATTACTACAATCTGGAAAAAGGAATTCTTTCCACAGCATGTTTTTCTTTATCTGGTCCAGAATAGTCATCTGTCTGTCAGTATAGTTAGCAAAGCCGCTGTAATAGTGATGAATTTTACACCAAGCCTCATCCAGCTGTCTTTTGTCTTGTATCAAGTGCATGACTGCACCCTGGTGTTAAGAGACAAGGAATGCAGCTGTGTCAATGGCTGAATCATAGGTATATTTAATCAAAGATGAAAACTTTAAACACCACTGGAAAGCAGATATGCTCGTCCCCCTTTTCCAGTGCATTTCATTCAGTGTATAATGGTCCAACACTTTGCATATTCAGTTGAATTTGATTTTCTCAAAGGACAGCATCTCCTTTTCATGGCAAATCAGGGCCACAAATAACAATTATTTCTTATTTGTTAGATTGTTTAGCCTATGAATTGTTTTTTTAATTGTGAAAAATGACCATCACATACTCTGAGAACTCAATGTGCCTGATGTGCAATTTAAAATCACACAAAACTCTGCAACAAAACGTAACATTTGAGAAGCTGGGGGCAGATAATTTTCACTTTTTTTCTTGTTTAAATCATTGTAACCATGAATCAAATATCAGAATTGCTGTTAATTGGGTTTTCTGTTGATTAACAAACCAATTTCCTGTTTCAGCTGATCCACCACAGTAGCATGGGCGGACCTAGGGGGTGGCTTTTGGTACCTTCAGCCCTGAATATTTTCTCAAAAGCCCAATTTTTTTAAGTCTGGATAAAGTCACTATTCCTGAACAGCGACTTCAACGAGCTGCTGGCTGAATCTCAGTTTATAACAATGATGATTAAGGATGAAACTCCTGAGGAGATTTTAGTTGAGGCAGTGTTAGAGTGAAATGCAATTGAAAATGTAATAATTAATATTAAATATAAAATAAATGTAATATTTTCTTGTGTTCATTTGATCAAATGTCTTATTGTTATTTATTCATATTTGATCTTGTACTAATACGCATTAAAGTAAGTTTAAGTGTTTCATTAGATTTGTCTACAAATTCATTTATTTTATAGATTATTTTCATATTTTACTAATTTGCTCGGAAAGCCTACAGGTGTTTGTTTCTTTAATTAATTTTGCGTTGATTTAATAATTCTTAGCTTAGATAAAGACTTTGGTGTCTCAGGACTCAGGAGGGAAAGTGAAGTAACACATGGAGACGAGACGGAAAGCTGTCTGACGTTTACGATGAACAACGCATCGAGACGTAATTGGACTGTTTCACGACAGTTGTCACCAACGTAGCCAATCAGCTGCGTCATCGGTGAAGCGCTGTCCAATCAGGTGCCTGCTTTGAGCTCATCGACTGGTGGAAATGGGCGTTCGAGGGTGGGGTGACTCAGCCGGAAAACACAGCTTCAATTTTTTTTAACACCTTGTAAACCTGCGGAGCGGAGTTCACTGGTGAGTCTCGTTTGCTTTGCTTGAACACTTTATCATTTAGTGTTGAAACATGGTGCAACACGTGTGTGTAAAAACGTAGAAATCGGAGCCTTTTTTGTCCATCTATGTGTGTGTGTGTGCGCGCGTGTGTGTGTGTGTGTGTCGCCGCTTGATACGGTGATGTTTCCCCGGGTCAGAGGCATATGTCTGCTGTCACTACTCTCACAAAGTGTTGACAGGAGCTACATTAGCCTAACTTTAGCTGGACTAGATGTAGTGCTCGTAGAAACACTGATTTGGACCGTGTTTGTAGCTCGCTTTCCCAATCATTGCTTTTCATTTTTGAACTACAGCAGCTGACATCTCCAACACGAAGCTGAGAGTCGGCTAGCTTCACTGCAGCTAAACGCTTCACAGAGTTGCTTTTAAAAAGAAAAAAAATCTCAGAAATGAGCAAGACTGACTCGTGTTTTCCCTCCATCAGAAAGATCAGAAAGCTATTTCTGAGCAGCAGAGCCCCTGGCTGAAAGGGGGGAAGAGAGAGAGGGAGAGGGAGGGAGAGAGAGAGAGGTGACCACCTTGACTCTTTTGTCTTGGTTTCTAAATTCTCTTTCAAAAAAAAACATTATTTCCACACATATTGTTTGTATTTAAAGGGATTACTCATGCAACCATGAAGTCATACCAGAAAATGTGACAGATTTATACTGGTTGCACCCCTCCTCTTTGTGTTTCCGTCCTCTCTGCTCCTTATTTAGGTAATGTTTGAGGTTAGCTTCCCCCTTAAAGTATTTGAATCTCTACACTCATGATCCTTATTTTAGTATCCTGCTCTCTAAACTACAGCAAACCAAGCCAGATGGCATTTTTGAAACTGTCCAATCTGCATGCTTGCTATCTTTTGAATGTTAAGAGCTGGGCTGTAATGGTCTGCTGGGTGGAGCTGACCCCCCCTTCACCCACCCATGTGAACACCCAGTGCAAGAAACACAGTGCAGTGTGGTGATATATGAATGGAGAGAGTGAGCACAACACTCCATTTTCTCTAATGGAATGAGCTTATGCACAGTGATTCATCGTGGTATAACATATATTACATTGTCAGTATGTTACCCGCATGGTCATGGATAGAAAGCATGGAATCAAGACAAAGCAGCTGTTATACCTAGATTAGCTGGTTTTAGATTAGCAGGCTTGTTTGCAGTTTTTTCTGCACTCTGCACTCACCTGAGTTGTTCATTGCTACTTTCATAAATCCTTTTCTTGCCCAGTTAAGTTCCAACTAATGCATTTAACTTGAGCAGTTCATTATGTATTTCTCCAAGTTACAGTTTAATGGACTTTGCAGAAAAATTTGGCATAAATATTTCTTCATTTTAATAAGGTTTGCTGCAAAATGTCAAACCAAAGCTTCAGCTCACCTGTCTTGAACTGTGTAAGTCTGTGTTCAGGCAGATATTAGCAGCCCCCTCATTTCACACATTGGGTCGTCTGGTAAAAGGTTGAACCTGACTACGTCTGCAACTAACGATTCTTTTCTCCATTTATTAGTTTATAATTTTGTCGAAAAAAAAGTCTGAAAATGGTGAAAATCCATTTTAATTTCCCAGAGTCAAAGATGACATCTTTAAGTGTCTTATTTTGTCTGAACCAACCCAAAGAGATTCAGATTATTAATTATATGATGATGAAAAGCATTAAATCATCACATATGAGAAGCTAAAGCCAACACCAGTCACAATTACTAAAACAATTATTCATTTATCAAAATAGTTGCAGATTAAATGGACTAATCGTAGCAGCTTTAAACATGACTCAGCTTTTGCTAGAACAACACACAGTGATCCAGCAACACATTTCACTACCAAATTAATTACATTTAAGTAATAAGATAAATCACTTTCCTGAGTAAAATCTGTCCTCATAGTATAGTAAACCTTTGTGAGGTATTCTGACATCTATTATGTAAACTGTTTTTCATCATATGCCCACTATTGCAGCCCTTTGTGTTTTTCAGTTTGAACACCCAGTCACGTACTGACAGACATCAGTCCTCTTCTCTGCTGCCTCAGATTAGAACAATTCCTCTTTAACATGTTCTCCAAGACCTGCAAACTTATTTTAATTGTGTTTCCATATAACTACATATTTGTCTTTGGTATTCAGTTTCATTGTTTAAAGCAGCAATAAGGCTTGGGTGATATGACCAAAATCTCATATCCCGATAATCACACCTATCCCGCTTTAGCACATTTCAATTCATTGAATAAAGAGTTTCTCAGAGCCTCCATGTATGTGTGCAGCAGCAGAGTTTACAACAACTAAACTCGTTATGAAGAAGAGTATTTTAACAATATAATCCACACAAAGGATGAACATAATCCAAATGATGAAAACTACAGCCGTAACGAGTGTGATTTGTGTCACATCGGAGCAAAATATGAGACGATATGAAGCTTCCATTATAAGAAGCTTCACATTCTGAACATCTATTTAATACAGGCTGTGCATATATGACCTCTGTAGTGACACTTGAAGGCCCTACAGACTGGCTCACATCATGACAGCCTGGCAGTGGCACAGCACAGGGGTTGCAGTGCAGATTGTACCATTTTCTGCTGCTGCTGCCCCTGAGATCTGTTGTCGCTCTCTGGCTCTGAAAGGGCCTCTAAGTTCAACGATAGAGCGAATGTAGCACCACATGCTTTTTGTTCTCAGTGGAGACATTTCTAGCTTCCACAGTATGGTGATTTAATGTGTTTAGTACTTGGTTATGCCTTGTGTTTGACTCTGCAGGAGATTGTGTAAAGATTAAAGAGATCTTCTGACCCAGCAGAGGCAGGGGGGTCCTGAATATTTGTCCATGAGAGAGGAAAAATACAGACTTCCTCAGCTGGAAATGCATAGATCACTGCCTTTATTTATTTATAAGATTTTTAAATATTTAAAAACACTTTACGATTCAGTTTAAAGGCACTCTTCAGTCTGAGAGTGAATTATCACTGTTACAGTCAAAGATTTGCAGCGTGAAGGTGAAATCCAGGCTGCATACATCCGCTTTGTGGACATGTGACTTCTAAAAGCTCCAGTGTGAACAGTTCAAGTAGAATAAATGAGACTAATGGATGTCAATAATGGCCACCATTTCACAGTATAAACGCTGTGGAATCTGAAATATGTTGTAACATGTTGAGTCATTTAACACTAGTCGACTTCATTAAGCTCCAACCATACATATGTAGAACTACTATGTATTTAAATAACCATCACAGGCCAAAAAGGCAATATAGATTATGTAAAAATGTATTTAAGACTAAAAGACAAAACTCCAAATGAGGGTCAGAATTATTGGGTAAAATTAATCAAACTTTTTATATGTCAGATTTATCAGAGAGCAATTTCTAAAAGTCTATAAATTGTGTATAAAACTTCACACAGTGTAGATAAAACGGTGACCTCTGCTACGACCTGCTGGGGGCACCAGAGGAGCTCTTTTAAGTGAACACACATATGTGTTGCTGATTCAGAGTTGCTGAATATTTGATATAATTGACCTTATTGGCATT
This sequence comes from Scomber japonicus, assembly GCF_027409825.1. Classification (NCBI taxonomy): domain Eukaryota; kingdom Metazoa; phylum Chordata; class Actinopteri; order Scombriformes; family Scombridae; genus Scomber; species Scomber japonicus. Next base: position 21,413,360 of record NC_070589.1, on the reverse strand, counting down.
GATGGACAGTTTAAAATGTTATTTGTTATTCTGATGTTAAATAAATAGCTGTTTGTGTATCTGATGGTGGATATGAACCCTGGAGGATTAAAACTCAGTTGATAAACCCTGTTAAAGACGCTTCCTCTCCTCTTTGGTCGAGCTTGAACCAGAACAAATCAAAACATTTTGCCTGTTGAGCCGGTCGACATGAACAAGACTACTTGTGAGGGACTCCTGTTGACCAAAGAATCTCAGAAGAAAAGCTGTCGGCACATGAAAAACTTGAGGCATTACTGACCTTTTGAACTGATGCTTGCTCCGGATGGTTTCTTGGTTTTGTTTCCGGGCCCCCGAGTGCTAAGCTCCGCACCGTGGGAGATCAAGCCTTCTGCTCTGCTGCTTGTGGAACAGCTTTCCTAATCATCTGAGGGCAGCACAGACCCCAGACCTCTTAGAAAAAGGTCCTAAAACCCCTTTCTGTTCAGGAAGACTCTTTAATCTGAACTCTTCTTCTTATTTTCTTTCATTTCTGTGTTTGTAATACTTCAGTTTCACTATGAATCAAAAGTGTGGTACAGATTAAATGTATTATTATTAACACTGATCTCAAAATGTGTATCTACATTTCTTAGATTAGAAGTTGCATAAACTCCTAAAGGTATTCATCAGTGTAAGATAAACAGCTGGAAAAAATCAAGACAGTCAAACAGTTTTATAGGAATGCTTTTCCCAGAGGCCTTTGCTGTTGGGACGTCAGGGTCCCGTCGGAGGCCGTATGTATGAATGGCTTTGCATACTTGTTGCATATAACACCACAGCTGTGTAGCAGACGCTTCAGTCCAGCGCTGTTACAGAACTGTGACATTAAATCAGTTGTTCATCACGGCTGTTAAACACTGTGAGCTGCTGGTTCATATGAAGCAGCTTCTTTCTTATCATTGATTACTAACCATGATCAGACAGGAGCGAACTGAGGCGGCCTCGCTTGCTGAGTACTTCAAGTTGTAATAGAGACTGCTGCAGATAAATCGACATTTTTATTTTATTACAGTATGACAAGAATCACTTTTCCATTTCCACTTTACATTATACAATATTCACCTTTTTAAATAATGATCTCAGCAACCACATAATTGTTTTTTAATTTTTAACCCACTTTATATTGACCAATAGTGCGTATATCCATTACACCTCTAATGTATGGTTGTTGATTTATATACACTGTAGAGCTGAAATGATCAATCAGTTAGTCCATCAACACAAAGTTACTCAGGGAAAATGTTGATAAGTGATTATTTGAAGTTATTCATGCAACAAAATGCCCCAAACTTGACTGGATCCTGCTCTCCCATGTGAACTTGTGAACACACATCATGAGCTTCTATGATTTTAAATAGATTATCTTTGGTATTTGGAGCGACTTTGACAAATAAAATAAAATGTCAGCAAATAGTCAAAAATGGGTTCACAGGTTCTCTGAGATCAAGGTGATGTTTTCAAATCTAGAGCTACAACAGTTAGCTGATTAATCGATAAGCTGATCATTACATAATTAATTGTCGACTATTAATTAGTTATTGATTAATGGTTTCAGTCATTCACACAAAAATACCAAACATTTTGTAGTTTCAGCTTTTGCCTTTATTTTCTGTCATAAATGACAACTATCTGACAACATCGCTGTGGCCTCTGAGAAATTGTCACCAAAAAACCCACTTTCACAATTGTTTTAACAATTCATAGGCTAAGTGATTAATCGTGAATTTGATCGGCAGATAAATTAATAATGAAATTATTATTATAATTAGTACAACCCTATTTAAATGTGTTCAGTCACTCCAAACCCCAGTTATCTTTCACAGAAGGCTCAGACAACCTGAAAATATTATAGTTTGTTTTTTTTGACTAACTGATTAAAGACATTACATACACATACAGTAGGAGCAGCTGAATTAGTGCTTTTTGTGGTGATTTTAATTCATTATTTATGGTTAGTAATCAAACCCTTTTATCACACTGCCTCATGCCATGTGTGGTCATCATTGTCATCAGCAGCACTATTTTAATCTATTTATTGAAATCTGCCTGCTTCTTCTTTTTTCTTTCTTTCTTTTTTCTTTAAAAAAAAACCCCCACATCTGTTGGGTTTTGTAGTGACAATCAATTATCTCCTAATCATTTAAAGGATTTAAGAGTGAAACTTTTTTGTTGAACAAATAAATAAATTTGAGTTGATTGGCTATTTGATGAGTTGATCTGCATATCAAAAGCGCCCAAAACCATTGATTGATCATGCCTTTTTAGCCCACTTCATGATCAATGTAATTTGGTGTACTGAAATAGCAGCCAGCCCCATCAGTCACGTGGTCCAGTGTGCAGCGACGTCATCAGGGCAGAGATTTGTGAAGAATAAGCAGGCAGAGGCAACACAGACCCGGAGGTGCGGCACTTTCATAGCATTTTGCATCGTTCCTGTTGTTTTTTTTCCTGGCCAGAGAGAGAACAGACTATCTGTTCAACATTTTAGAGACCCAAATGCCCGGTCCCACCCAAGCCCTTTCCCCAAATGGAGAGAATAACAACGACATCGTCCCGGACAACGGATCCAACATCATTCCTTACAGGAAAAATACAGTGCGGGGAGAGCGCGCCTACAGGTAAATCAGTGTAATGCCGCATTTGATTTGATGTAAGTTAAAAAAGAAAAGAAAAATCATATAGAGGAAAAAAAAAAGGCTGCAGGCAGAAAACGGCACCCTGGCCTGCTGGTCCCCCTCCTTCTTCTTCTCCTCCTCCTCCTCCTCGTCGTCTGTCGGGTTTCTGCTTTGCACCTATCCGCTATGTTGTCTCCTGTTGTCTCCCAGCCTCCTGTCATGTTAGCTCTGTGTATGTGTCCCGACAGTAAGGCGTAAATCTCTCCCGAGTTAGCTTATACCCTTCTCCTGCTACCATACCACCCCCTTCCTCCAAAGAAAAGAGAAAAAAATCATGGCTGGCGTGCAGAGCCACCAGTGTGTTTAATATAATGTTGTCAAGTGTGCGTCTGTGTGCGCAGACACGTTTTGGAGGACTGGATTGAAACTGGATTCATCCAATGACACACCAAATACAGCCACCCTTTGCTACAGTATTCCCAACGTGACATGACATTACCTAATAATCCTCGCTTAATATCACGATGGATGTGTTTGGAGGTGATGTTTAAATGCGCATAGCCCCCTCACTACCTGCTGCACAAGCCTGTTTTCCAGCCCGTGTTTCGATGCGGGCATCAGCCCAGCCCTGCCCGGCTAACAAAGCGTGCTAGCAGCACATATATCCGCTTTGTTGACATGAGAGCCGCTGGCCCACTTTCCTTCCTTCCTTCCCAGAGAGTCAGTCAGCCGAGGATCTGCTCCTGCAGCGCTGAGATAGCCCAACTTTAATGCTTAAGGGTTATTATTAACCTGCATACCCTGGTGTACCATGATGATGGTGATTTCGCACGATTTAATACCATATTAGTCGCTGCTTTAATCCAATGAAGGGGGTTGTTTAATGGCCTGCTGTTACCTATCATATGCTGCAGGCTTCATTTATATAGAGGAGTTTGGGAAGATTGCACACTTTATTTGGGAATTTCAAATGTAGGGAGGATCTATCTATTGTATAATGTAAAACCGTATATTACTCAGTCACTACTACTTTATTGCATGTTTGTGGGTCAGTGAGAAATAAGAGTTGGCAAGATGAGCAATTCAAAAGTAAACATGTTTTAAAAGCAGCATCAGGGTTGTTAATTTTTTTTTACCAAAAGTAGGACTGAATGCTCCTCAGAATGTCAAATGTTGTAACCACAAAAGAATGATATATATTATCTTATCCACCTACAGTTCACTTAAAAAATTACTTAATTTAAAAAAATAAATGGTTGCTGATTGACAAGATTCCCCAGATTTCATTTAATATTTAGAACAATTGTATTCCTTCACCTTTATTTAATATAAAAAAGTTATAATGTAAGATCATGCCAAAATAGTTGATGTGGTGTTTTATTGAGATTTTTTTTGTAAGCAAGTTGAATTATTTGTTACAAAGTTTTTTATAGTTACACCACTGGGACATTTTTGCCATCTCTTCTAATATATTCTCTCATGGAATGGAAATGGATTAAAAGCAGAAATGTTATGCTGGGTCCACAAAAAAAGAATGTGTGCAAGTTATTAATTTTCACCTCTTCTAAATTTGACTAAACTGCAGAAAAACCCTATCATTGACCTTTTTATATTAAAAAAAAGTCATTTATATAGTCAAAAAGTGACTGATTTGACCTTGAAGGACTGACTGGATGTGGCACTTAAGTTGATAGACAAACTACAAACAAACTGTTGTCTTTGTGGAGCTGATGAATAGTATGACTTTCTCCAAATGATCAATGGAGTTGCTAAAATGTGGCAAAAGTGATCTACAGTGAGATATACTTGTGTGGGTGTTAATTGGTCTGTATATTGAGGTGTAGTCGCAGTGTGACGCCCCCCTTTTCAATATTTCTGTTACTAAGAGCTAACAAATGAAAATGAAAGCATCGATTCAGTGTGTTCCAGCTGCTCTGTTTGACTTCCCTGATATATTTTTTGGCACGTCGGATGCTTTCAGTATACAGGGCTGAGTGTCCCCACAGTGCAAGTGGGGCAGGTGCCCTCGGGCCCCAAAAGCCACAGTTTTACAATTGCAGGCTTTGCCCAGTCAGGCTAATCAGGCTTTGCAATAGCTTTCTAATTACTCTGCAGGTAGAATCAAATGAAAGGATCAGAGGCTATAATACAAATCAAGCTATTGCTTAACTAATACATTGGCACCATATTCTGGATCACGTGTTATTACTAGTGTTAAGTGTAGAGATACTGAGGTTAAATCTGAAAGAGGAAGATGAAGACAAAAAACTGTTAGGATGTATTTAAATATGTTTTAAAAGAGATTTGGACAAAAGTCATAACACCACAAACCTGCTGACACATTAGTCCTCATCATGCTCCATAGGGTCGGCATTTCTTTTTTATATTTTATCTTATATTTGAATGCTTTGTACACATTACCAATTTTTTTTTTTTTTAAATAATTAAATGGTCTTCTTATTGGAGCCTTCACTAACTTGTCTTATTGTTTACCTGACTTGTGCGACCTTGTACACTCTACTCAACGGGCAGAAGATGAGGTGCATGCACAGTGGACAGTATCGATGACATAAACATGTAAACAGTTTGTAGGGTCTCAAAGTACGTATTTGGCCCTGGTCCTCTTCATCAGTCAATCTGACCAAGTGGGTGATGTAACAGATCATATCATATCACAGTGATGAAGCATTGCTGTTGGGCTTCCAGCATCAAAGGCAGATCTGAAGATGTTAAGTGATTACCAAATGTGACATGACCTGGTTTGTTTGAGTTTTGTGTTTTGAGTAGATACAGTTTGTCCTATTGTGTTCCTCTCCTTACTTTATGTCTCCCAGCAAATGGCCTCTATATTCTTCAGTATCTTCTGGATTTATTTGAACGGTAGATCAGTTTTTGGGTCAAGAGGCTAAGCTGCAGCATGAGAAAACAGCAGCTTTATTTCAGAACCATCAGTTCCATCTGTTTTCAAGTGTTGTTGCGTCTCTCTGTTGCAGTTGGGGGATGGCGGTCAACGTATATTCTACCTCAATAACCCAGGAGACTATGAGCAGGCATGACATCACTGCCTGGGTTAACGATATTGTCTGCTTAAACTACACTAAAGTGGAGCAGCTCTCCTCAGGTAAGTACAGAAAGATCCTTTTAAAAATTGCACTTCCTGATTTAATCTCATCCTCTTCTCTCCGTGTAACACATGTACACACAAACCTGTAACACGAGGAGGTTCAGATCATTTCCCCGGGAAGCCAGCAGTTAAAGCAACCTGTAGAAACATGCTCACCTCCTCCTGGAAGCGTTGTCTATAAATAAACTTGTAGCCGGCCGTGCTCTCCTGCTGTGACCAAGTAATCCAATTTCAATCAGTCTGCACACACACACACACACACACACACACACACTAACACACTTTGTGTAGGCTACTTGTTTGATCTAGATTACTTCATATGCAGCTCTCTAGTTGGTTCTATGTGAGATTTATCTGTGTATGGCAAGTTTCCAGTCACTGACTACCAGGCTGAGCTGGTGCCCTCTTTTTCAAATGGATAAAGGTCTAACTAGGCTTCAGTTCATGTTAGCAAAGCTACCAAGAACAAGCATTAATGGTTTTCTTTTTAAGGAAACCGGGTCAATCTGGACAGGGAAAAAGCTCCCAGGATTTTTTTTTTTTTCATTCTTGGTGATTTTGTTGTGTAAAAGCAGGCGGATATAATACTGTAAATCCAAGCCTATAGCTGCTGTCAGTTTGCTGTATTTTTATTGTGGCCTTTCACGTTTTTTCAGGAAGGGCTTATGCACTCAACTTACATTTTATTATCCCTTTAGGAGCAGCCTACTGCCAGTTCATGGATCTGCTCTTCCCTGGCTGCATCAGTCTTAAGAAGGTCAAGTTTCAAGCTAAATTGGAGCACGAGTACATTCACAATTTCAAGCTGTTACAAGCGTCCTTCAAACGGATGAATGTGGATAAGGTGGGTCAGCCAAACTTTACTTTTATCTCGTTTTGCTTTTCTGCAGAACAGGATAACTATCATACCTGCATCATCATCATCATACCTGTTTGATCCACACTGTTTCTGCTTTTAAATAAACTGCTTGAATATGTATTTTTCCTACTCTCAACCCTCTTTTTCTCCTCGATATAGATTATTCCTGTGGAGAAACTGGTGAAAGGCAGATTTCAGGACAATCTTGATTTCATCCAGTGGTTCAAGAAGTTCTTTGACGCCAATTATGACGGTAAAGAGTACGACCCGGTCGCAGCCAGGCAGGGTCAGGATGCCATTCCCCCACCTGACCCCGGCGAGCAGATCTTCAACCTGCCAAAGAAATCCCACCATGCAGCAAGCTCCCCAACTGCAGGTAAGCCAAAAGAAAGTTTTACATGATCGCAAAAGATCAGTGTTGATTTCAGTTTGCAAATGTTCTCTTTGGATATCTTAAAGTTACTATGACATATTATAGTATTGTACCTCACAAGAGTTATCTGGTGAGTCTCAGGGACAATTAAGGTATAGTCATATCAACAACTGATGTGATTATAATGTCCAAGTTTTAGATATTTTCCAACATTGAATGAAGAGAGAAATTAGTAACTACATTTGGATTCAGGCCATCAATCAAGAATAAACTAAGAAATGACTGCTATCGCTGACTAATAAACCCATTCTCTGCTGTAGGAGCATCAAGGTCAAGCTCTACAACCCCCAAGTCCTCAACACCAACATCCAGACCCTCGTCAGCCAAAAAGATCCCTGCAACACCAACTCCTGCCAAAGGGGAGAAAGAACTGGAAGCACAGGTCACACATCTTACTGAGCAGGTACGTCTTACATCTGAAAAAGGCTCGGCTCCAGTGTTCAGACAGGAAGGCATCTCATCGTCAGGTTTTTAGTATCCTCCTAAAAACAACAGCCAAACTGTTTTCTCCACATTGCTCACATTCCTGCTCCTGGCTCTTGTCTGTGTTCACTTTTTATGCTGCACTGATTGTGTCTGTTGCCAGCAGTAGACAGTCTGCTTTCAGAGGACAGAGTAGAGAGCATAACTGAATTAGGGATAAAATTAAACTGTAAAAGCATAATTTTCTGTTTTTTCTGTATATTATTGATGTCGTATACAAAGACGGATTACTACCTGTCGTCCACTGGAAAAAGGAACCCTTTGCTTTATTCATCCTTTTAGTTGTAACTTGGCATCTTTTAAAATGCTCATCAGTGACACAGCTGGTTTAGACAAAGATAAACTACTGCTACATGCTCTTTAATTATTTAACTATTGGGTGTTTTTAAGTAGCTGTTCTACTATGAAAAACTCATGTTATTACTTCATAAAAATAATGTTTATGTCCTAAAATGGCTGAGTGAGAGTACAGACCTCAGTCCAGTCGAGAATTTGTGGTGAGACTTACAAACTCAGACACGGTTCAATGAGCAGTTTTTCAAAGATGAATTGGGAGAGAATAATGAAGTGTCCAGATGTGCATAGCTGATACAAACATGTACATATATATATCAGTTTTAGATATGGTTGCTGCCAAATGTAGCTCTACCAAATAGTTACTTAAAGATCCACTCCACACATGTTTTAAAAACTATAAAGACTAATAGTTTGTGTCTGTTATGGGTTTTGAACAAATATATAAGTTCTATTGCCTCTTTAGAAATACTTACATCTCTTTCTTCTAGCTTATTGAAAAATCTAGAGTTATGAATTTACAAACATTTTACATTTCTAAAGTTTGAACTGCTATATACAAGAAGTCTCGTTTTTCACTGTGAAGTCTATTCTCAGTGTGTCTTTACTGGAGGCTTCAAGTTTTCACATGACACCTGTGTAAGTTGCTCACTGGACTCACTTGCCCGAAGCTATTTATAAGGTCACAAAATTCTGCTTGTAGATGCAAACTTCAAATTTCAGGTGAGCACAGAGCAACTTTCCACTTTCAGAGGATAAATGTAAAAACAGCCTCTCACTGTCAAATTTGCACTTATACTGTGCAGATTCATTACTAATGCATTCCATCTGATGTCAATTGCTCTGTCACTTTTCGCCTTTAAATAAAATGTATTATTATTATTATTACTTAATGTGCATTTTATAGTACTAATCACATGGGTGATGCAGATATTTCCCTTTGACATTAAGTATATTTTCGATTCATTAGTACAAAAATAGTGGTCCAACATGGTTAAACACACCCCAAACAAAATAAAGAGGGTAAGGACTTTTGTTCCTGTGAAGTGTTCAGTCAGTGGGTTTAAACTGCAGAGCTGCACAGTCATACAATCTATGTGTTTTTAGTCGTTCCACCCTGAGACCCAACTTGTTTCTGTAAATGTAGGCAGTCTAGTTATAGCTGTATTCATTTGGTTGGTACACTTTAGAGTCAAGACAAGGGCAAAACTAAAGTGAAAGTAAGTTGAACCTTGAAGGGAAAAAAAACCTAGTAAAATGTTTTTTCATAATGATGGTGACCTGAAGATTTTGTGAAGCTGTAAACAGCAGATTTGTGGTATTTTTACTCGACACATGACTAAACTGATCAATAGATTGATTGAGTTTCAACCTATGGACTAATCAGTTAGACAGTTCAGGGTTTCAGTTCAGGGTTTCAGTACTACTTCTCTTATTGAAGAGATGAGATTTGTGTAGTTGCATAACTTTGAATGCTTCTGCTGATCTTTATCCGAGTCCTTCAACATGTAATTTTTCCCTTGGAATGAAGCATTTAAATCAATTTGATGGAAATGTTTGGTACTCATCTGTTGATTGTCCGGTCAAGCTTGTGACTGCTTATCTCTGGCTGCTGGACTTTAACCAAAGTTCACACAGTTTTGTGCTGGAAACAAAAATAATCATTTTAAATATATTTGGTGTTTTATAGGTTAACACATTAAAGTTGGCACTGGAAGGAGTAGAGAAGGAGCGGGACTACTACTTCAGCAAGCTGCGAGAGGTGGAGCTGCTGTGCCAGGAGCAGGGCGAGGAGAATGCCCCTTTTGTCGATCGGCTAATGGAGGTCCTTTACGCTTCAGAAGAACAGGTCAGTCTGCTGCTGACTGAGCCTCAATTGATCTGAACAGGATTCACGACAGTTGCAGGCTGTTTTTCTTCATGATCTGATTGTTTTTTGCAGCAGCTTACATCCGTAAAATGTGTGAGAACTATTTATCCAACTGGTGAAATCATGTGGAAGTTATTGTGCGGTTGATGGTGATAAGAATTCAGTCTTTGTGTGTTATCACATGTCTTTGGCCTCAGAGCGTAATCAGTTCAATAGCAGCAGTATTCAGCTGTCTGTCTGCTTGTTTTTTAGGAAAGAGTGGAAGATCTGGCTGAGGGAGATGGACAGGAAGTGGACCAGGAAGCCCATGATGAGGCACCAGATGATCAGCAGGAGGAGCAGGATGAATACTGACTGCCATCATCCCTCACTGCAGTTACACCCCTCTTTTTAAATATGTGAGAACTGTTAAAAAGGATTTTAATTTTTCCTCATGGTTTTACTTTTTGTTCTCTCCAAGACTGAGCACATGAAGCAACCTCCTGAATAGAACCACCACCACGTTTTTTTTGTTTTGTTTTTTTTACCCCTCTCTCTGCTCACTGTTCGATGTTTTTTGTGACTTTTTTGTGAACTGCTGTGGCAGGTTTTGTGGTCATGACCTCCACCAGCAGATGAGCTCAGACCATCACAGAAGTTTCCGAGGACTGTGTGGGTGGAAAGTCGATTCAAATCCTACAGTAGATGTGATGAAATGCTGAAGTTTAGACAGGTAACTTATACCTGTCGGCGCAAGTGTTAACTTCCCAGCTTCTGTCCTTTTTTTCATTTTATTTTGTTTTTTATTTTGCATATCAACAATATTAATCACAAGAATGCAATAAGCAAAGCCCTGAAAGGGCTCATAGTAGCTCTTATTTAACCTCCTTCCATATGTTGCACTGACATTTGACTCTGTACTGGACAATCTGTCCATAGACCCTCACCATATTTATTATTAAGCCTTAGGAATAGTGCAAGTTTCTGCATTGCATCCTCGTGAAGGGGGACAATACAGTCAATGAATTGTGAATAAAATGTAGTAAAATGCCAACTTATGACTGTTTTGACAGCTGTTCTCACAAATTACATCATTTCAGATAATCAGTGTGCTCAACAGTGTGCTATTCACGCCATAAAGAGTGGTTCACTTGGTATACCACAAACGTAGGGAAGGTACAATACACATTATACATTATTGTGGACTAGTCTTATTATGATGCAGCGTTTTTAAGTTTTGAAACCTCAGCTGGAACTTGTGGTCTGTTCAGATTTCAGGCGTTTATTTTTTAAAGTCACAGGTCTTAGGGAGACAAGTCAGTTCACTGAGTAATTTGCCATGCTATATTCCAGTAAGTACATTGTATACCCTTTCTTAATATTGCATTTACTAATATTGAACTGGGCAGTGCACCATAATGCTTTAGTCATATATTATTGTGTAAATGAAAAGGAATGTAAACATGTACTGTCAATAATTAATGAATGGTAAATGTTTTTTTCATGTCCCACTCATTATGCATTCCCCAAAAACGTGTTGCATGTTTGCATTTTATTTGTGGATAACTTGACCTGCTTTTTACATATTTAATAAAAAAAAACGTATGTTAAGTGAGCTTTTGTATGTTTAACCTGCTATTTGAAAGTTGTTGAGATTCGGATGGATTTGCTGTAATAAAATTATGTTTGAGTCCATGGGAGTGTTGTCATGTCACTCCAAACTGACAATCTAACAGCGGCAACTATTGATCATAATTTGGATGACTAAATAATCTCTTGTAAATACCAATAATATGCCTTAAACTAAGGTTTGGTGGTGTATTTTTTTTTGTTTTTAATGTTTTCAGAGTAGAGACAGATGGGCAGCTACATGATGATTTAGCTCCAGTAAAGGGAAAATGGACAGTTTCTAAATCTGTCCTAAATCAAAGTATTTCATCAAGGGGTAATTTAGTATATTTGTACTCACATAAAGGTGCTCCAGACTGGAAGAAGTGCTGGGAACTTAAATGTAAATCAGTACAGACATATTATCAGCTAAATGTACTTAAAAGTTATCATCTCTCTCAGAGTATATAATATAACTTACTTGAGTGTACTATTAATATGCATTAACATATTAGCATTTCTATGTTGAAGCTGGTGAAGCTAATCTGTATCAATGTATCATTGATCACAATTTGATCAAATATGTGTGTGTATATTTTAAATCTGAAATGCTGTTAGTTAGTTATAGTGTAGTAAAAAGTACAAGTCTCTCTGGAGTACTGTGCTTAAGTGCAGTGTTGAGGTTTATGTCATTTTATACTGCCACTAAATTTCAGAGGGAAATATTATACTTTTTACTCCATTGTTTCCAGTGCCATATTAATCTGCAGATAGAGAGTTTATGTGCCAAATATAAGCTTACTAGTATTTGTTATAGATGAACATACTCAAGCTTTTATATAAAGTATTTAAAAGTGCAGTGAGCAGGATTTAGTGGCATCTAGTGGAGTGAACTTGGCAGAAAATGAATATAAGCTTCATAAGTGTGTTTTTATTAGGGTGTAATAATCTGAAAATAAGAATCGTGTTTTGTTTTTATTAAAAAATACACAGCCCTATACTGGTCCTTTAATCATCACACAGTGCTGTATAATTTAATGAATAACAATGCATCATAATATTATTTTTATATGTTGTGAGAAAATCTGAATCTGCAGCATAACTAGTAACATTTATCTGTCAGGTAAATATAGTATTCCAATATACGGTTTCATATTAAATAATTTCTTGGTACAATGAGTTCATATATTACAATATTTATCATATTTATTATATATTTATTATAATAAATCTAGAGCTGTTTGTGTCCCTTTTAGTTTTTGGCTCCAGGCTGTTTCCTACCTTGCGTAATGGCAAAGTCTCAGTGTGTCACAAATTGTACAGTACTTGACTAAATGTCACAGACCGCCGGCGGGCACTCGCTGGCGAACAATCAAGCGCACCCCTCTCTTGAACGCCACCAGTCGGTCATCCTGGTAGTTGGCTCGATTTCCCACCTCGTGAGGCAGTGCACGCCGGTATACGCGGACTGCACGATGATGGGTTGATAAAATAGGTTTTTATAGATAGCATTATGTGCAGACAGACGTAAACTAGACTATAGCAGTGACCTAAACTTAATTTATCTTGTCGACATGTCTTCTAGAAAGGTAAGAAACCTGCTAACTTGCTAGCCAGACTGTTAGCTTTGGGAAGTTATCCACCTCCTCTGCCCGCCCACAGCTTTTGTTTACCTGTTAGCTAATAGTTTGCAGTTTTAATCAGCACAGACACTTTACAAAGCTGTTTGTAATTTAGCTGTTACAGTAAAAACTTGTTAAAATCAGCATAGACGCTAATTAAGAGCTAACATCAAAACATTTCGTTTCCGTTGTGCTAGCGTGAGTTAAAAGTTATGAAACCTCACCTCTCTGATCTGTCTGTTCAATCTCTGCAGCGTGGAAGATACACCAGGGATGTGAAGTGTGTTTTCTTTCCGGATGATGTCGAAAATGGTGTGAAAGAAGTGAAGAGGGAGCCATCGTCTCTCTCAGCTGTGTCTTCCGCCAACAGTTGGCAGAAATGTGGAGACAGTTTTATGAACACTGAAGTTTTAAAGGTCGTTAAGTGCATCATGATAGTATTGATAAACTCTTTTATTCCCATGTTGCTCTAACATTGTTGATTTGTATTATTTCTACCTTGCAGAACCTCAAGTCATCAGGAAGGAAACTGTCTGCCATCAGAAAGTTGGGACATTCTCCTGCTTCAGGTAATTTTTTTTTTGGGGGGGGGGCTTTCTCCTCTTAATAAGACATGACATCCCTGACGTACTGATAATAGGCTATGCTCTTTTCGCAGTGCATTTCTATTTTTCTCTATCTTCATCGTCATGGATCTATGTAAAATTAGGCTATTAGTATGATTGATCACTAATTTACTTGAATAAACACTGGCATGCATGCTATAGTACTCTTGCCATCACCATCATAAACTTTACTCATTTTAACTCAAAGAAAAGCAGTAAAAAGAAGGGGGAAAACAAACTTTTTTGTCTTTCTTTAGTCAGTGCTTTACTCTCCATTTTTCCATGTGTAAAAATGAGAAGAAGGTAGCTTACTCACAAATTGCAAATTAACCCAAAATCCAGAAATGTCACACAGTACCGAGGCTGGATTAATAGTGCCAGGGGCCCCTGGCCACTGCAAATGCTCATGCTACATTTTTTATTTTATTTTGATTGGATAACGCTACTGTCACATGGAGAACACTTAACTTTATATTTCGTTTTGGACAATAATTATGACAATAACGATCAATATCAAGAGGGTAAAGCCATGTGTTGTTTTGCTGTGGAGCCTGACAGTAAAAAAAGTGCATACATTTTTTTTTCTCTCATCATTGAGGGCCCCTTTCTTCTCAAGGGCCCCTGGGCCTATCTGATTTCTTATATTCTTAATTTTAAAAATGGAAAGCACACGGTAGGGATCATACAGGAATGAAATCTCTGAGTTTTTAGGCCAGTGTTGGTGCACATGTCTTCCCACAGCTCAGGAATTTATTCCCTTAACTCTATTGAGAAGTTTCTACATTATACCTTTTCATACGACACCTTGACTTGATTTATAATTATAATTTATCATCCTTTTTACATACTTATGTGCTCTTGTGTTCGGTCAGTGCAGACCAGTGCCATTCACCGTAATGAGGACCCAGTGCACATTGCGTGGAGCTCCAGTGACAGCGAACAGTCTGCTGATGAGTCCCGGGAGCAGCATCTGTCCACAGCTGTGGCACAGCAACAGCAACATCTGTCTCAGAGAGCAGGGAGACTCACAGCTCCCATTCAGTCTTACACCAAAGCGCTGCGTATGCTCCGCACTGATAAAGGTAAATGAGGCTGGTAGTGACTCTCTGAATTAGGGCAGAGATATTGTTTGTTCTAATTGCAGTTCAGCTTTGCAACTGACCTCTGTTTTCAGCCTCACACTACGCTAGTTTTATTAGACATAAACCTGTTTGAGTGAAACATATTGTGAGCTTTAGAGCTGCTGTAGACAGATTCTGTTATGTTTCAACAGAACTGGCAAGCTGTTTCCAGTCTTTTTGACCAACCGGTAGCTAGCTTCATATTAACAGAACAGACGTTAGACAGCAAATAACTGTATTTAGTTGGTTCATTTGTCATCCTGTGACCCAGTTAAGGAACTTTGGTCACATGATAACAGCTGTGCCATTTCCATTTCCATTCACTCATAAAGACTGTGAGATATGATTGAAAGCTTTAAAGATAGTTGCTTGTTTTGTCAAATGGAAACCCACTCTGTGCCTGTCTGTCTTTTTATTCATTCTTCCTTCCTTCCATTCATTCTCCTTTTTAGATGACATTCCCGTTATAGACACAGACAGTGATCTGGATGAATCTGAGGAGGATGCTGAAAAGGACAGTGGGCAACAAATCTCTGATTGTGAGTCAGAGTCTTTGGATGAAAAGCAAGAAGATTTACCTGTCAAACCCACAACTGTGAGTGAATTATCCTAACACTGAAACTTCCTGTTGCTTCCAGGCAACCCGTATTACACCCAGCAGCAGTGCATAATTATGATTTGTGTATAAATGTATGAGGCAGAGTTATCTTTGGGCAGTATTACCAAGTGTGCTATGTGTGTAAGTGAACACTAGATGGGGCTATAGGACTTCTGAAGCTTTATGTAGTTAATTGAGTCCAGTGTTACTAATTTAAGTGTTCATTAGAATCATATGTAAGTTTCAGTACTTTTCCTCAAGTCCAGTGCCACTCAGATTATATTCTGTTCACAAATGCGCATTAAATCTGATTGAGAATACTTTAAGATAGTTTTGGCTTATTTGCATTAAAAGATGTGTCCACACATTTTCAACTATGTCTTAAAACAACAGGCAGGTGTCCTTATGAAGACTGAAAGAGGTTTTCCTTGCTGTAATCATTTCTCCTGTTCATACTGACTGTTATAAGATCCCCCTTAAAATGTGCTTTCAGTGTAGGTGGTGGGGGGCCAAAATCCACAGTATCCACACAGTCATTTTGTGCTAAAAACTCATTTAAAGGTTGATTCGAAGCTTATGAAGCTTCGTCAGTCTGAGTTAGTCACATCTAGTGGGTGTCTGCCACTTTTACAGTCTTATAGCATCACATTCCCTCTGTGTTCCCTTGGACAGTGTTTCCCATAGAGTAGCACTGGAAGTATGGTAACACAATTAGGTACTTTGCCACTAAAAAGAATGTCTTTTTGAAAGATATATACTTGATTTGTCTCATTTGTACGACTGAAGTTTCATATTGGCTTCAGATAAACTTAGACATTTGCACATAAGGAGGCTCATGGATTTTGGCCTCCATCACTTACATTGTAAGTGCTATATCAAGGGATCTTCTAATGGTCAGTATGAACAGGAGGAATTGTTATGGCCAGAAAAACTTTCAATGTTCATTTGGGCACCTGACTTGAAAAACAGTGAACTCGTCCTTTAATGTCTAACATTGTCTATTATTTGTTGTCTTCATATCAGTGTTGTTTTTGTTATTTCAATTTCATTGTTTTTATAATATATGTATCTATTACTCCACTAGGTGGAGTTTTGCAGTCAGTTTCTAATATCCTCAATGGGCCCAACCGGCTCAAACCAGCATTACACTATGAACTTTCTAGATTCAGGTAAAGTTCACAGGCTGAGGGAGAAATAAAACAATGAGTTATTGTGGAGGGAAAGCATGTTTGAAATGTGGCTGCCACTTATCCAAAGTAGATATACTGTGGTGAATGTGTTCACGATGAACATTTTTCTACTTTAATTAGGGAGAAACCCCCCAACAAACAGATCAGATTTGGAAAGAATTGTTATATCCCAAATCAAAACAATGAGTAATATCCTAATTACAGTGACCTTGCCATTTTATCAGACAAATATAGTTGTAATCACTGGAGTCCATCATCTGTGGACCCTCCTGTGTGCTCTGGATTGTTCCTTTTCTCAGAAGTCATTCAGGAGCAGTGTTTGTTAAAGGCAGGGCTGGCAATGAGAGAATGTATAAGGAGTGGTAAAGGTTTTATGCTCAGGCTGTTCAAGACCACACACACAGTGTTTAATCATAGCAGCACACATTACAATATGTAATTGATTAGCTAGATCGAGCCAAATTACCGAGGTGACGTGGCTGTCAAGATAGCGGTTTATACAAATGCTCAGGTTAAGGCCTCTGTGCCCGTAATCATCTGAATCATCACAGTACAATAAAACACGATGGCAGCCACTTAAACTCAGCCACATTATAAAGCACAAGATGAGTGTAGGTAACTGGTATCTTGTGATGGAGCTGACTGCTAGTGTGCAAGCCGTGTGTTGAAAGGAAGCATGTTGACAGATTAGCATCACTGCCACAGACCCAGCTACTTCCTCTTGTCACAGTTTAATTTGCTGCTATCAGCTATCTGGGGTCAAAAGAGATTGAAGATCACCAAACTCGAGGCTTGTGGTCAGAGGCCTCACAGAAAGAAAGACATGAAGGGTCCTAGTTTTTCAAATATGGTCACAAATTTATGCATGTGGTTGTTTTGACAGTTGGATTGCTAGTCATGCAAGTGGGTGTTCACCAAGGGGGATGAAATTTGGGTATTTGGTATGTGTGTAAGGGTTAGTCAATAGATTGATGATGATATTGATGTGTGAAGTGTTGTCCCTTCCTGGTTTTTAAATACTTGCTGTATTACCAGACTGCTCTAGTTTTTCTATTATTTGCTTTGACCCACTTCATACTTATAGCCACGTTACATTATTATTGATCTCATTGTGTTAATATTTTGTGAAAGCATCTATAGTCGTCCCTGCAATATTGCTATAATATTGATTTTGGTCAAAAGTATCGTGATATTTGATTTTGTCTGAATTGCTGAGCCCTAATGTGCATGTGCCTACTCTATTTATCATCATTATTTTTACTGAAATAGAGCAGCAGAATGTGGCCACCTAGTTTAAAATGGTTTTCTGCCTGAAAAGCTTGCTTTACACACTGCCAATACTAAATCAAACCGGATCTAACAGGATACAGGGGGGAAAGTTCCCAATCCAAGGCAAAGTTTATTATTCCAGATAAATGCATGGCTCACTCACTTGATGCACTTCTGCCAGATTTCTGTGTTATTGTACTAGCGCTCAAAGTGGATAGGCGGAGCTGTGAGAGCGACTTTGCATTTCAAGGCCGAACAGGATGGCCGCTTCCCAGATGAAGCGCGTCGCTCTGTCCTAACATCAGCCGCTTACAGGGTCAACAACCTCCAGCCACATCAGGGCTTTACTAGATCAGGGCCGTGTCAACAGAGCAGGACTATAAACATCTTTTTACTACTGTTTGTTCAGGAAAACTTGGTAGTGGATGAGGCTGCAGAGGGCTGTGTACTTACAATGCTTTCAGTGCCGGGTGAAAACATTTTTGAGCCAGGGCCAGGAACATAGTGTTCCTTTTCTCTGTAGCTGGTTAGAGTGTGACGTCTGCTGGCACGCCGCCTAGCAGGGTCAAGTTGATTCAAATAAGAGAGCACGTTGGCTGACAGATCCTGGTATGCTGGTCTTGTCTGCACATGACAGGAACTCAGGTTTCTCGTGGATTTTTCCATGAGAACTGATTCCCTCAGGTATCGTGAGCAGTGATACAGCAAAAAATGTTGTTTTGTTGCCGTGTCTCGTGAATTAATCAGCCTGTCAATCTTGCAGTTTACCATATCCACCCAGTTTATGTTTGAGTTTATTGATTTCACATTATCTGTAATGACTCATTAATAATTAACTGAAAGCTGAGGCCATTTTAAATAGCTCATATATCACCCAGATGAGCTGTAGTATTTTATCTGTGATTTTACACTTTAAAATGTTAAAAAATTTGGTTGAATGAATTTTTCCATTAATAAGTAATTAATACTTTGTCTTCAGGTGACAGAGCTAGAAATCTCTGGCTATGTGTCTGACGGAGAGGATATTGGTGACACAGTGTCCCTGAGCAGGCTGGACTCTGGGAGCTTTCCTCTCCAAACTGGTGAGGGCAGCAAAAGGTCAGTCAGTGACTGGGTCAGATCTGCGCATGCGATGCTGCAAACGCCTCAGAAACCGTTTGACAGGCAGACCAAGACTCCTGAAGACTCTGCCAAAAAGAGAAGAAAGTTTCAAAGGTTTGGATGTTTTTCTTGTTTTAAGCCTCGCATTAGTTACGCACCAATCCAGCTTTTTCTCTCCCAATACATATTCTGATACTGCAGCTCAGGGTGTCTGCCAATATGATTTTAGATACTCTACTTGTGTTCCCTTTACCCCCCAAATTTAAAGTCTATATACCTCACTACGTGGAGACATTTTTTCATAAAGTGACACGAGGTGAGGGATAGCTGTGGCACTGAAAGCTGAGTCAGCAGCTTGCTATCATTTAATGAATGTGACCAAAAGCTTTAATGCTAATAATAAGCCTAAAAAGGTCGATGTTGTCCAAAAAATGAACTTGTAGACCTGATCGGAGCATCTTTACCCTACATTATTATATGTCAAGTGTTACAGTATATTGTTTCATAATAGGAGCAAACAAAGTAACAAGACTGCCAGATGTCAGTCAGACTTTAGTGCAATGTTTCCACGACAGAACTGATGATAAAAGGGACACCTGGTGTCATGATGTGGGTGCTAAATGTCATTGCTTTCTCCAGTCCCCTCCTGCCCCCCAACCCCCACCCCCAAATCTGACAGATGGCTATCAGTAATTTTCAACAGGTTGTTCTAAAAATCTTTGTTTTCCTTGAAGTAAACGATTGTGCATGTGCATTTATCAGGTAACATCATCTGCCTTCTGTGTGTGTTTTTGTTTGCCGCACAGTGGAGGTCTGGCGGAGAGGCTGAATCGACTCCAGAGCAGACAGAGGTCAGCTATCAGCTTCTGGAGGCATCAGTACATCTCTGACACCTCAGCAACAGCAACAGGTGATCCACATAAACCTGCCGATTTATTCACAATGACATCCCGGATGTCGCCTCTGAATCATTGTTCAAGTTTACAGATAAACTTTGATTTGTGAGTGGGAAGCAGACATTTTTCTTTTTTTAGTACATGTGATTGTTTGGGGGCCAAGCTGAGGAAGTGTCAGCTGTGTGTTGATCACTGTGGCTCTGAACTGTGAACTCGATATGTAGGTGACAGGAAACTGCTTGCCTAGTTCTTTTTTTTTTTTTTTTTTTTTCCTTTCCGTGGTGTACCTAACCACTTATGCGCTAACGTTGTTAGGTGTCTCCTCATAAGAGGACACAGACAGTGGCTTTAAGGTGACAGTTGATTGTGGAAAAAGAAAAACACCCACCTGATCAGACTGTGTTTGTGGTCATTCAAAGGTTGCAGTTGAACAGTGTCGACGTTTATATTGATTTGACCTCAGTTTTAAAGATATAATCAATAGTGTTTTTTTTGCATTGCAGATTGCTGCTCCTTTGTATCTTAACCAATTGATTTACAGCATAATCAAACTTTTCCAGGACAAGATCAGCCCAAGTTTGTTCATTTTCATCTAGGCCCGCTGTGTGCCAAGTGTTCAACAATAACAACACTACTATTGAACAAAGCTTGTGCTGTTAAAGGACACCTGTTTATCTTTGTTGTAATTGTGATGTATGATGTAAGTGCCCTTGAACAAGCACATGTAGGAGCCTTGAAGTTTTTTCCTGACATAATGCTTTGCCTGTGACTTATCAGATCATTATAGGTCAAGAGGAGGACTCTTATAGTCCTAACTCAGCTTTGGCTTGCTGCCTGAGGCTTGTTATTCTGATGATTTTGTAAGCTGGGACTTATGTGCACAGAGCAGAGATAAAGCACTTAGCATTCATGTTTGGACTAATGCATGCTCAAACTTAATAGCTCTCCAGTGATCTCTTTGATATGATTTACTCTTATCATATTAAAATACCCCCTCTGGCCACTTTCAGGGATTGGTAACATACCCAGACACAGAGCTGCATTGACTGCGAGCTCTCATGCTACATTTTTTACACTATAGAGCTATCAGCTTTATACACAACAACATGTAGTTGGTCTCCTATCTCCATTTGATTTATGGCTTCAGGGCATTGTCTTGATTTGCTCTTCTTAATTATCTCTGTCGTCTTTATTGTTCTGGCCAAAAGCACAATCAGTGCTGTGGTAAAATTCCAAACATTTACACACTCACCCCCTGGGATTTATCACATTTCATATCCCCCTCAGCCTCAGTCAGTAACAGCTTTACAGTTATGCAGTGCGAATTGTTCTGATGATAAAAGTGAATTACTCTCATAACGCATAATGAGTCCCACAGAGAGCATAAGTCCACGAGTACACTCCGTACGCAAACACACACACAAAAGGCCTGCGCAGTGAAACAGACACACACTCAACATCTGTGTTGTTGTTGCTTTGCTCTCCAGTGGACAGGCCTGGCGTGCTGGAGCTGGAGGTGCTGGAGGTTCAGGAGGAGTGCAGAATGCAATTGGTGCACTGTGAACACCACCAGCCTCCCGGAGAGGCCCACCAACACAGCCACCCTCTCTCTGAGGGAGGCACTCGTATGCTGGTGCTGTTCAACAGAGAGACTGCAGCCCAGCTGAGTCCTGCACCCAGAGATATCATCCGCATATACCCACCATGGTGAGAGGATGTGTTTGCAACATACATGCTGTACACCACCCTTTTCATGAGAGTCACCTTTAATTGTTGTGCTATGAATGCACATGCAGTTTCATTTGCCCATGCATTTTATTTGATAGTTGGTGATGCAACCTTTCAGCATCTATTGCAGAACATTTGACATGGGAAGAAAGATAATTTGTCACTTCAGACATTCCTGATGCAATTCAAGATGAACTGCAAGCAATTGTAAAAATGCATAAGGCTATAACACCATCCACTCAGTCTAACACACTACAACACTGAAAATGGTAATGCAGATATTCCGTGAGTAATGCAAAATGCTTTTGTCAGTGAAACTTTTTCTTTCACTTCCTTTTTTTGAGTTTTTAACTTATTCACCTCTGGGAAGGCGATCAAAAACCACACAAAAACGACACAGTTACACAATACAAGACTGACTCACTACATGTAATACAAAGTGTAACAGGATCTCACAAAGGCTGCTGAGGAGGCATACTGTGTGAGAATGGACAACACATGAACAGATGCATAAATGTACATTTCAAATAGTTTAATCATGATTCTACCACAATCTTAAATGTAGTTATTATGGGTTTTAAGTTAATAAAGTATTGTTCTCAGCTTTGTCTTTTAGCTCACAGAGGCCCAGATGTGAAGAGCAGAGCAGTCCCCCACTTAGGGCAGAGAGGCGGTGGAGGGGGTGGAGGAGGCAGAGGGGGGGGGGTTGGATTTAGGGATTGTTGTGGAGTTGGAGCAAGGCAGCATTTGACTCCAGCTGTTGGGAGTTTGAGTTGAGTGTGCTCTGGAATATCCAGGCTGGCGGAAGCGTAGGGGCCTCCTCGGTGCTCTGACGTCACGAACAGCTCCAGGGAATGCTTCACATTCCTCTTCCTGGCAGTAGTTAGGTCATTTCCAGAAAGCCGGGGAAAAAACACAGTAGGATTATTTTCTGGAGCATTTGGGAGCAGAGTGTGGATGGAGGAGCCAAAGGAGTGAGATTGAAAACACATGGTGGTTTGAGAGTATCTCTGGCTTTAGCACCTCTCTTTTTCTCTTGTATACTATTCCTGAACTCACACCCCCATTTACTCTTTCAAAGAATTACTTTATACTTGATGCAACTCTTAAATTCTCTTTTACTCTAATTTACAATTACAACATTTGGTTTAATTCCACAAAAAAGTCCCTAAATCACGACAAAACAGACACAAATAAGAAAAGCAGATGAGAAGCTTCCCTAAAGAGATATTCATTTATCCAGCCTCTACAAAACCGAGACAGGCTGAAGTGGAAAAACACGGAATTTGGAGCATCTGTATGTCTAGTAAAATTCCTCCTTTCAGTTTCCTGTTTGACAGCGGAGGGGTTAACCTCCCCCATAATTCCTGCAGTGAGTAGACTCGCTCCTCCCACCTCCCACTCCTTATGAGTGGGCTGAAGCTGGAGCGGAAATACCTGCGGGGATTATTCACTTACGAGCTGTGACGTTAGCAGCTGTGCCACTCCTTAAACCAGCTACCTGTCTGATGATGACAGCTGCCCACTCACCTGTTCACAACGGGGTCACACTTCCTGTACGGGTGTTGTACCTGTTCTCGTGAACAGTACGTTCTGCTCTACTAGCATTATAGTATGGGTTCTGTTGATGACTGATCGCTGCTCAGATCTTGGACTGATAGCAAACACAGGTGGACTAATGCTTTCGAGATTAATCATAACATCAGCACTTTATCATAGGCAGAAGAAGATGGCAGCAACATACAAAGCAACATACAAAGTATTCAATCATTGACGGAAGTAAAAGAAGTAACACTACACTATGAAAGTTCTTCAGTACGAGTAAAAGTCCTGCATTTAAAACTTACTTCAGTAAATATGGAAGTATTATATATTTAAAGTACTCCTAATGAATAATCGCCCCCATCAGTGCTTTATTATTACATTACTGGATCTTAACTATTGATGCATTAACATGTAAGAAGTTGATGATGTTACAGGAGTTGCATCATGATTTATGAACTAATCATGTGCTCTATCTTGACTTGAGATGTGATACTGGTGCGTAAATATAAAGTAGCAGCAGATGAAAATACTCAAGTGCACGTTACTCTGATTTAATGTACTTAATGTAATGTTTTTGTTCCTCCACTCAATTTCAGAAAGTTTGTGTGTCTTCTAGCTAGCTAGCTCTGCAACTTATCATTATTTACGTTGTGTTTTACACTCAGAGCTTAAATTGATGTCCTATAAATTGCATACTTAAACTGACAAGCAATCAGCACGTATTTGTGATATGAGGCACCTTTTCTCATTCAGGAAAGTGTAACCACAAACGTTGAAGGCATTTTACCTGATGAATGACTAAAGCAATTGTCTGTCAAAATAATGATGGGTTAGTTTTCAGTTGATCGACTAATGAATGAGTCATCTTAGCGTCTGCACCAGCATGGTAAAGCATACAGTTTGTACAGGAAGTGGTCAATGCATAATGAATTTGATATTAGTAAGCAAACATCACTTTACTGTATACAGCGTATGAACACAACCAGGAAGTGGATTTACAGTTATATGCCCTCAAGGACAATAAGTCTGCAGTGAATACTGTAAAGATTACATCATTTTTAATTATTCTTAGATAGCGTCAGAGGTGATTGTGTTATAGTCCACCATCTGGCTGTTGTACACACAATAAACTCTGTAAATATAATAAATGTAATCATTCCTATAGCTTATAATTATAAATAATTTCTCCCTTTGACTTGTAAAAGGACAAAGTATTAACATTAACTTGTTTATATCAATGACGATAGACCCTTCAATACATACATAAACATATAATGTATATAACAATTTGATTTCTAAATAATCTTCCCATTTCTACTGTACATCTAAACAAATTTCCACTTATCTCCGTGTTTGATTTCTGTGGTTCAGCTATCAGCACAGGTCTGAGACGTGCTGCGACATGAATGGCAGATTGAGTCACTGAGTACACTTGGCTCTGAGTCAGTGATCAGACATCGCACTATTATCCGTGTCACATGTGGGAAAAATTAAGCTGTAATTCAAATGTACCACAAACAGCATGGCATATAATTATCTGGCTGTTATTCAAGTTCTCAGGATCAGCACCACTCAGGTGTGTGTTATTTGTTTCAATGGGGAAAAAACCCACTACAACATTCGACCAGGAATGTTTTGCTTTAGATTGTTGATGGATAAGTTCATTATCTTCTTCTTGGCACAGAAAGAGAAGTGAAATTTATGCGTTCAACGGTAAAATTAAAGAATAGCACAAGTGCACTTCAGGTCACACACTGTAGAGTTTTTTGCGGCCTATTCATCTGATTTGGTCTTTTTCTTCAGTGCACTCTCAGCCTGTTTGTGACGGGCGTTGGAAGTATTTTTCCACAGATGATGTCACATTTGGAAAGTGTTTTAATCGAGCTGTGCAGTGCTGCGAGGTGTAGCCTTTTAAGAAGCTCAATTACATGGAAAGTGTATCTTTTCACCACCGTAAAAGAGGACACACACACTCACACACACATCCGTTACGTAGTTTGACTTGCCTTGGAGGAGGTTAACGTATTTGAACTCGTGCTCTGTGCTGGGTGGTACATGTTAAGCAGACCTGTGGAGGTGGTTGGTACCTTATCTGAGTTTGACATTCAAGCACTCTTGAGCTGCCAGCCCCCCTAAGTTTGTGCAATAGTCTATTCCGTTTAATGCAATGTAAAATCTGAATTTTAGCATCTGCTATGTCAGTATAATCACAACACAAACAGTTTATCATTGCCCAATAGCTTTTTAAGATGTCAAATGTTATTGCAAAGGCCCAAACTGAGTTGTTTTTGCTCTACAATAAGAAAGTGTGGGGTCGAGAAGAAGCTTACAACAATAACACTCAATCAACTGTTATACTCTGAGTCCAAAAAACTGATGAACTCTGTCTTTTTGCAGGCAAAGTCTTTCCGTGGAAGGTTTCAGCTGTGATATCATTCTGAGCACACACTTCAGCCAGAAAGTCTCCTCTGCTTCCAACAAACCAGCCGACGAGTCCGTTCCCAGAGGCCTTCTCCCAGTAGGGAGGTGCATGCCATACTCTCTGTGCCGAACATTCGGGCTGTTGGAGGTTTGCAGGACAACTGAAGAGAACAATACCAAACAGGTGTGTGTGTGTGTGGCTGTGTGTGTGTGTGTGTGTGCATGTGTGTGTGTGTGGCTTCCCGTGTCAGATTGAGGTGCCTTTTATTCAGTTCCTCAATTCAAGCCGTACTTGGCACTCGACATGATGTATCTGTGGGTCCTAGAAAAATGATTCAAACTATATCTGCAAGTGAACAACCAAGTGCAACGCTATGAATGGCTTCAAGGTGAAACTGTCTGAAAATATGTGCCGTATTCAAACAATATCACATCTTCCTCCATCCCGCTCCCTTCTCCATTATGGCCAGCTTTGCACCCCACCTTTGCTTGATCAAAACAACTATAAACACACACTTGTTTTCTGTCATGGTCGAACAACACGACCATAAATCTAGCTTAATACGCCCTAAGTGAAACTTTTTAAAATCCTAATCAGGCCTCTTAAACTCTGTCAGTCACTTTCAGTTCACACAGTTAAAGTATGACAGGTGACAGGTGTTTACAGCTTAGTGTCTGGTGTGTAGAGTAGTTTGGCTACTTGCCCTCAGACTCTACTCAGGTTTGGTGACTTACAGGTGCAAATCTGTGAATAATCCATCTTGCCACAGGGTTCGTCAGGTTTATGTTACAATATTGTAAAGCATACAACAATAAATAGTCTTCGGGTAGCATCCAACCCACATCAATCAGCTGCAGGTGCATTTACTCTCTACTGCAGGAATATTATAAGGGGTTGGTTTACATGTATGTTTAATATCTTATATCTGAATCTAAATCTTTGCCTGGAATTAGTCAAGTGTTTCTGGCAGCAATTGGTAAAGTTTCTGAGAAATCATAGTGCCTAGGACCACACCCTGTTCAGATTTTATAAACAAGATAAAAAATGACTGCAGCTGAAACATTTATTAACAATGTTTCAGTCCTTAAACCTTCAATAAGTAAAAGTAATCAAACTGAAATGTCTAAAATGATTGAAGTGAGTAAAAGTGACTGATGGTGTGTGGGATTTGTGGATGTTTTTCTACATATAAAAAATTAAAAATGTTTATTCAAATAGTGAATACTGCTCACTGCAAGGATTTGTGTTGAATCAAACTATGTGCATAACCGTATGTAAAAGAACATAAATTTAAAGCAGGAATGCGGAGTAGGAACTTTCCTCATGATAGTTACATGCAACAGATGCAAAACCAAGTCAAGCATACATTTACCTTTTATATAAACTATGGCAGGGCTGTTTGTCTTATTTTCACATCTGTATCTTCTTTATCCATCTTTATCCCTCTCAGGTTGCTGCCCCCGATGGGAGCTCAGGTTTTCTGACACGACACTGCCTTTCTTTACTGGAAGCTATTGAGGGTCTGGGCCAGGCTGGCTCTGTGGGGCAGGACGTGGTGGTGGTGGTCCAGAGAGTTTACTCCATCCCTGTGCCTGACTGCTCCCCTGTGTCCGTTCTCAAGCTCAGGGTTCCCTCCAGGTCCTCTACAGCTCCTCCTCCCCCTCCTGCAGAGAAAGGCAAAACCAGGTACTGTTGGACTAGCTGATAATTGGCGGCCCAGTGAGAACTTTATTTTGTTGTTATTATGTTATGCCAAATGTAGTCTGGAAAAGATGAATCACATTTCATCTGAGTGTATCCTTCTGCACTACAATATAAATTATTCCTTTTGTAAAGATTGCATGCTGGTTTGGTTGGTCTCAGGCATTGCATGTGGCACGGAGTGTCTCAGTGGTCGAGCTATTGTTCAGAGCGCAGCAGGCCCCACAAAGTGCTCACACTGTCTCTAGCCATATGGCATTGCTTGACAAAGGACACAAACATTTCTAATTGAATCCAGCCCCTCCTTGAGCGATTCTAGCTCATTTCTCATGAAAGACAGCATGATGTTTTCAGAATCTCATGCACCAGCAAGCCAAAGTTGAACTGGTGCCCACTCATACTCCACTGGGTGGAACAGGTTTGCAACAGCTCTTTTTACCTTAATGCACTCAAGAAAACCTCAAGTATATTTTACATGGTTGTAAAAATGTCAGGCCTCTTAGTCTCAGTGTTTCTAAAAGATTTGTTTTGGCTTCGCTTGCTTAATCAGAAGGTGAAGCTTATGCAGTGTGTTCATATATTTTATATGTCCAATTATCTGGCTGACATTGAAGTTAAGTGTGAAACAAGAGCATACTTGTTGTATCCACTGATGAAGACTTTAGAGCTGCAAGTACTGATTACTTTCATTATTTATTAATTTTCAAGTTTAGTCATTAAATTGGTGAAATTAAATGGTGAAAAATTGCACATTAATTTCTTAAAGCCAAAACTTGCATGTTTTTACCACCATATTTGAATGATGCCAGTTTGATTCAAGCCAGAGACCTTTGTTGCATGTGGTACTCATCTCTCTCTCCCCATTCCTCCAGCCTGCCTCTTTACTGCCCACTACCTAATAAAGCCATGAATGCCAAAAAAAATCTTAAAAAGAAATTCAGATTATTATCCGTCTTGCAGTGTTTTAGTGCCTTAGAACAGTTCAAATTCAGAGATCTGGTACTCAAGCTAGACTTAATGGTTTGTATTTCATATCTTCCTGGTGTATTGCAATGGCACTATGTTGTACAGTGTGAGTTGTAGGGATACCTTAACAATAAGTGATTGGTTCAGGTCCACACCCCAGTGCCTTCAGTGCAGTCTAGTCTAGTCCATGTAAAGCTGAGTCCAGTGAGTCTCTGGTGTTGTTACCAGTCAGATAATCATTTTGACTAAAGACAGTCGCCACCTCCTGATAATATTTCCACATAAGACTACATCTGATTTCTACTAGACTTACAGCAACCAAGTGATTAATCAAAAATGAATCATTGAATATTTTATTAATTGTTTTAAGTTAATAGTCATAGTTTTCAGCGTGAGAATTGAGAAGATTTACTGCTTTTCTTCATCATACATGGTATTAAACTGAATGTCTTTGGGTTTACAAGCAAGCAAGACTTAACCATGGGTCTTTAAAACTGTGTGATGGGCATTTTTCACAATTTTTAACATTTAACAAACCAAATGATGAATGGACAAAGTTAATGGTAGATTAATCAGTAATACTAAAAGCCTTAAATACTCACTTACAAACCCAGCGTTATTTTAACACAGGAACTTTAGTCTGACAGCAGAGCAGCAAACACTCTCAGTTGAGAAGCTGGAACCAGTTTTGTTTTTGTCATTTTTGCGGCAGAAAATTAAACTGTCAATATTTTGACTTATCATCTCAGATCTTGTGGAGTCTATTAAAATGCAACAGTAGTTAACTTACAGTGCGGGATGTTCAAAGCCTCCTGGGTCATCGAAATGACACACAGGTTTTCTCCAGTGGTCTTGTTGTAGTTAATGAATCACTGAATGTGCTATTTGAAGCAAAGCCAGCAAGTATTTGACCTGTAGTTGCCTGCCCCCCCCCCCTTCCCCTCCCCATCCAAGGGCTTGTTGTTTTTGTCCTTTGCTGAGTAATAAAATAAAGGTGTTGGTTTCTCTGAGTGTGATGAGGATGGAGGGGGTCTGAGGGGCACCCTATGGTGAAGGGAGGAGAGTCCTGGTCAGCTGACAAGCTAAGTGGCTAAACGAGCATCAGTTGTAATATGACACTTGCTCCTGCCATGCTGCCTCTGCGGCTGGTAAACAAACGCCGCCTTCTGACCGGAAACACTCTGCCTTTCCCTCCTTTTTCCTCTGAACTCAACCAGATTAAACAGGTTTAGCTAGTAAATAGATGGAGGTTGGGCGAAGGTTAGGAGGCATTCACAAGGACTTGAGTCCAGAATGAGTGGGAAAGTCATAATATGACCCTCAATCCTTAATTTTTATTATTCGTCAGCACTTTTTCAACATGTTTTTGTCATGTTCTTATAATCTAAAATACACTATAAAGTCCAAACTGACGCTGTTCTCACTTTAAAACCTTCTCATGAGAGGTTTTGCTTTTGCTGCACAGTGCATATTCACTTACATTTACTTCATTGTGTTACTTATAGTACTTTTCCAGGATGCATGCCTGCTTTGCGGAGAGGAGGGTAGTTTATTTTGCAGCCCACTGGCCTCATTCTGTACAAAGACAAGGACAGTTTGTACCTCTAATGTTGTGTCCCCAGCCTCTATGACTCACTCTTGGTCAGCATGCTTATTTTATCCTTTTGTTGTTTAGCCTCTGTGTTAACATACACAGGGGAGAGAGGCCAGTATGATATTTATGCCCGAAGAAGATGTTAGGTTCCCGTAAATTCAGAGTAGAATAAACAAGAAGATTAACTGTTTGCAGGAAGTGAGGAGAGGCTAGTTTTTGTTTTTTTTTTTCTTCTTCTTAGTGAGGAAGGAACACAATGTGCTGCAAGGATCCTGTTACAACCGTGTTTATCACTCTGCCTGCAGTGATTGGTGGACAACACATAGGAAGGAATCCCGCCTGTCCGCCCCCCACCAATGAGGCCTCTCTGCTGTATTCTTAATGTGTGGGTCGCTTACTTAGTGTGTTGCCAAGTAATGTGCATGGGCTTGCATGCGCACACAGTGTGACTCTGTGTGTGTGTGTGTGTGTGTATGTATGTGTGTGTGTGTGTGTGTGTGTGTGTGTGTGTGTGTATGTGTGTGTGTGTTTGCACAGGCTCAGTGGATCGTACTTCCAGGAAGAAAACCTGAGTTGCTGAGAATTTCTGTGATTGCTCACAATAACAAATTCCTGAAAACGGTCTGTGAGTGGAGCTGTCCAATAGCAGGAGGTTTTTAGGAGTGAGGGGTCACCGTTTGAGGAAGTGGGGCTGTGAACAACTAAAAGCAGGAGTGAAAGAGGAGGTGTTACCAGCTTGTTTATGTCAAGCTGGTACCCTCTCAACACTCTTTTGTTTTGTAATCTGTCAAGTGTCCTATCAGATTTCATACTTGCCATAAATTTGTTCAAGTTCAGACAAGCACCACTTAAAGTATATTTACTTTCACCAACTGTGACTCGAGCAGCTGTATTCATATTTATTTATCCTAGTTTCATTTTAACGTTGTAAATTCCTGTTTTCCTTTAGTTTACTCAGTGTTGCACATGTAAGGATTAAGTAAAGATTACATAGCAGTATTGTTCATTTAGTTGTAGTTGTAGCACTTTGAATAAACTTATAATATTTAAGTGACAACAACTCCTTATTGGTTATTGGTTATGTGTTTATCAGTCAGTTGTAAAAAACATGATTATCAATATTTTTCTAAGCAGTTAAAGATGCCCTGTGGAGTTTTTGACAACCAGCAGTGATGTAGATCAACTTTTTATGAGCATGTCCATGTTTTTTGGGGTTTTTTTCATCCTGCACAAAAATGCCTGAGCACATTAATGAGCTGTTAATACGCTACTCGACTGATTAGTAGTGGAAAAGTGCTCGTAAACGTATCAAAATGTTAACAAAGGCAGGGAGTAAAAATATGGTGAATATACAAAGATTGATGTAAAAAAGTTAAGATATTTTTTTAAAAATCAGCTTTGAAAATGTTTTATGAGGAATTAAAAGCCCCCGACATGTTAGTCAGACTGCATAGAAACAGTAAATCTAATCATAATGTGTGTTTACAAGAAAACACAGTGCACATTTAGGTTTAATCTTATTATTATGAAGCAGAAATGGTGAACATTTGCTGGTGTTTCTTATTTTCTATCATTTCAATGTTTCATGACCTAATTCAATGTAGGACGGGAGCCTCTGACTCACTGCAACAGTAGTAGTATTTTGTGTTTTGAAATGTTGTGAAAGTGTTTCAGGATTTAAGTTTTAACCTGAGGCTTTTTCCCGTTTGACTTGACAAGTAGTCCATGCCGTCAGTAAGTGATTGCTCTGTGCTGTAGTGGATACCATGCATTTAAGATGGGATTGGGATCAGTGCACATTGCCCATCGTTCATTTCAGTGCATACTTTTTGTTTTACTAAGATGTTACATAGGTCTGATTTTGGCAAAGCAAACAACTGGGAATAATCTTGGTTTTAGACATTGGCCTAGAAACCAAAAGTCATGTCAAGAATGTTATTTAGGTATCTATTTCCAGGTCCCTCAAAACAAACACAGACAGACCCCATGTTAACCAACAGAAGCCATTTATAGGCCCAATCAGGTGGTTGAAAACAGTCCCAAAACTTTCCCAATGTCTGGCCTGTGCGCATGCATGCACATGCATGATGGGCACACTGACAGTCCTCCTCCCTCTTCCCTGAATTTTTCTTCTTCCTCCTCCTCTCCTTCCCTAGCCGTTGCTTGTCTAACCAGGGGATATGAACTCTGCTGTTTACTCTCAGGGCCGTGTCTGGGCTTGACTGACTGAGATACTGGAGCCTATAGCAGTTTCAGCTCTCTGCTCACTGGGAGCAGCAGAGTGCAGGAATACACAACAGTTCAGTGCCTCACAACTTTGTAGGGCAAAGGTCTTTCTGTGAGCAGCAACCGGTCAAACCAGCCTACAGCTTTAACACTCTCAAAATATCACTACTACACCTTAACTGTGTATTAGTGTGTCACTGGGAGCAGTGGTTGTTTCATCTCCATAAAAGCTGTATATATATATGCCCTTTTTATTATTTATGTTTTGTTTCTAAACAGTGAATTAATATTAAAATGAAAACAAATGATCAACAATTAGTGTGTAAATCTCATTGTTAGCACAAAACCTTGTAGTTTATGTGTTTATAGATAGATTTAGATTTTTGGTGCATAATGAAAGTAAAGTAGGTGGATTGTGAGCACATCCAAACTCAATAGGCTGCATGTACAGGATGAAAGAAAAACAAAATATAAAACAAAAAGCAAAGACTAGCATAAGTTCCCAAAAATTGTAAACTGACATGATCAATTTCAATTGTCAACGTCCATTGTCCTTTCAGGATTTCATGTTGATTTTGAGGTTAAAAGTGTCAACAGTTCAACCTTCAAAGTTGTCAAGCAAAAACTGACAAATAACTTGAAGGTCAAAACGGTTTTGGGGGGGCTTGCAGTCCTTAGTGTGTAAATATAATGAACTAAGCAGAACTTTAAGGTGTTACAGTGAACATCATTTTAATCGTATCTTCTTCATTTGAAATATCAGAGTATTTACTCATGACAACTTGGTGAAAAAGCAGCCATGTAAACTTTAAGATGATGAAATATTAAGGTGAAGATCAACATGTCAAACTAGTCTCACTTTTTCTCCGTGTTTCTTTCCCACCAGGCTTTGTGTGCTTGTCCAGGACAGCTACAAGATGTTCAGCGTGGTCCAGCTCCACCTTCTCTCCTGCAAAGACGACCTGCACCGGTACAGCCAGATGTGGCAGGGGAGGACCTGTGTGCTGAGAGACATTAAAGTGGTGCAACGGGTCACTCGAGAAAGGTGAGACCACCTGAGCCTACTTAGCCTTTGACCTGAATTTCAGCTTTCAATCAACCAGGTAAACTTCAACCTACGACCAATACTGATTGCCTTGCAGTATTATATCTGTGATAGGAGTTTTTTCTATATGTCTAATCGACCTGCTTAGCCATCTGGGAAAACAGCCCTGGGTAAACGCCTGTGATATCCAAGTCCTGATATGAAATATCAGTAAAGAAGCCTCTGAGTCACTGAGCCTCAGACTAAACCATCACACACATGCACAAATGAGCCTTATGTGTGAATCTTTAATATTTAAACTCCACATGATTTATGCTGAAACCCTCTCCTCAAACTCTCTAATCTCCCACATTTACAGTACAATGAGAAGTTAAAGTTTGCAGCTCATTTAAACCTGATTATGTTGTCCACCCAGCAGTGCTACTTTGTTTACATGTAAAGTGATACTGGGGTGCACGCTGTCAAGTCCCTTGTGAGTTTCCATAGTCCAGATCCAAGATTAGAAGCAGTTAGAAGAACTGACATGGGAACATTTTGAGACCAGCTGGGGGGTATGTTTACATCCTTGGTATTTTCAATGCCACTGTAGCCTATAATGTTGTCTGTGGTCAGGCTGTGATGGATGGACATCTTCTGGGCTTGCACATGGGCCATCTTATTAGCTCAAGTGGAAAAAACATATTGGTTTGCTTGGGTTAAATCAAGCACTCTTTTTCTTCTCAGTTTCTTAGAAAGCAGTAATGATCAGACTTCCAGGCATATTATGATGTATATTCTCTCTTACACCATGAGAGTTGTATCAATCTTCTCATCCAACTCCTGGTCAAAAAGCAAATGTGTAAAACTATTCCTTTTAATAATATAATTTTTGAGTGTTTTTTTTTAAAGCAAATGATCAGAGGCCACCCTGTCACCTGTGTGATCTGTTAATATTGCCATTATTGGAAAGAGCTATTTTCAATCGAGAGGTCTTTCTTGAATGTGTGTCAACTAACAATAAAAGGTTGCACCTGTCATTGATCCACACTTCAAATCTCTTAACAACAATGGGGGGAAATATTCACCAGATACCACAAACTACAGCTCTTCCTTTTTTTTTTATAAAGCTGTGACACAAATGTAGCTCAACGTTTTTGCCAAGTGAGAGTAGCTCAGTATCACAGTCACACTGAGCTGAATGAGTCCTGTTGGTTTGTTGTTACTCATCCGTAGGCAGGCCTCGCTTGACTTGAATGGGCTGCAGAACCAGTTCCACACAAAGAACCCCCTTGATTGCAGGCTGACTAACAGGTTGTTAACCACTGGCTGATATGACAGCACCCAGATGGATGAATAAGTAAGATTGACCGGCCACCCTGAACTTTAACAAGCACTTCTCAGAAGAGAGACAATGAATCAAGAGATTGATGCGTCCTATCGAAGTTACTGCTTGGATGTTTTTTCCCTTTGTAACTTTTTGATCCTCACTTCCACTATCAGGAAAAACACAGTGAACATGAACACATTTCAGTCTGTTACTAGTGAGATTTAGACTGTGGTGAGAGAAAGCAAATGTCACAAATCCAGCCTTTTAAATAATGACTGTTAAGTTGACTTAATGCAATTGGTTTTCTAAACCTTGTTATTTTTGCACCACAATGGTATCGTGATTTACATAGGGCGTGAACTGTTTTCCCACCCTTCAGTATCTCAAAACCTGCTTGTAAAAGCAGTTTTTGTGTGTATCTGCTCAGCCAGCCCGAGCATGCTCTCTGTTAATTCTGGGTAACATTAAAACGAGCCCTGTCTTAACAGACTTGTGTTTCAGTGGAAGTGAAACTGGCTGTGAAAGCTCCCTATCTTCCCACTGAAGTCCCTTATTCACAAGTTTCTCCTTCTCCCCCTCTTCAGTGCCCCTCTCCTTACCCTACTTTTTTTCCCTTCCTTTCTTTCTTTCTGTCTCACTCTCAGGCGCACCAGGCTTTTCAGCTTGATAGACTGTCTGTGGCCCCCAGTGATGCCTCTTAATGATCATGAAAACACACCCAGCATGGCCTGTGTAAGTTCTCTCCGCAGCACAAATCACACATTTTCACTGAGTGAGACTTTGGTTTGGGTCAATAAAATCTGAATGCGAAAATTGGCAATCTTAATTTCCTACAGTACACGGTGGAGACATCCAAGATAGAGCTGAAACCATTTAGATTAGTACATTTTATTATACAGCTGTGTTGATAATCTATTAATTCTTTGTTCTTTTTGACATTCATATACATTTATTGGATCCTTAATTCTGCTTTTCTTTGTTTTATATCATTGTAGAGTGAACACTGGACTGTTGAGTTGATAAAACAAGCAATAATCTTAGGAATTTTTCACTATTTTCAATTAGATATATAGTTTACTGTTAGAAAGCAATTGAGAAGCTGAAGCAGCAGAATATTTGGCATTTTTTGTTCATTACTTATTCATATTTGCAGATAATCTTTCCTAAAATGGACTAATCATTTAATCACCTAATTATTTCAACTACATTCTAGTTCTCTTCTGCAATTATTTTCATCTCCAGCTTTTGTTGCAGTAAAACAGAAATGTTCTGTTGCTGCACTGAATGCAAGCAAAAAGTTGAACAAAGGAATAATTCAACGTTTTGTTTGAATCATGCCCATTCACTTTCTTACTAAGACTTAGATGAGAAAATCGATATGGGGATACTGATTTATATTTGAGTTAGCTTAGCTTAGCACAGAGAGTGGAAACAGAGGAAACAGCTAGCGTGGGTCTGTGTGAAAGCACTTATTGGCACCTGTAAAGCTCACCAATCAACACGTTATATCTTGTTTTTGTATTCTGTGCAAGAACTGAATTGTAAAAACAACAAGTTGAATGCAGTGACTTCCTGAGGTGTTGTTGTCACTCTGAGGTTGCTAAGCAACCAGCGTGAGACTGGAGGAAGTCAATGAATTTCCTGCGAAGATCTGATGAGGAAATATGGCCCATTTTGAGGATAACTGATAGATATTGAGGATTCAATACATGTCTTCATTTAACGTGGAGAGCTTGTTTTTTGTTTTTTGTTTTTTTGTTTGCTTTTAATAGGAGAGCCGTCTGCCAGGTCCAGCTCCGAGTTTCTGCTACCTGCTGTCAGGTCAGGAGAGCTCAGTTGAACCCACTGAGGAGCAAAGTGTGTCGGTGCTACACCTTCCTCCCACTGAAAGAACCTTACGAGACGTGCTGCAGGTGAAAAGTTTCTCACACTATTTTTTTTTTTTTTTTTTTTTAAATATGTGCTTATCTTCAGAAGGTCATGTCATAAGCCTATAATCTAATAATCTTTTTTTCCCCAGAGTGAGCTCAAAACCCATCGGTGCAGTTTTGTTGCCACTGTCATATACAAGAGAATACAGGTACTTCTGTTTTTTTGTTATACCACAAAAACACTGATTTGATTTGACTTTAGTCAGAGGAACAAAATAAACACAGTGTCTTCTGTAGCTCCTCAATCAACCTTTTAGAGATCATTTAAACGAACAAACTGATAAGATTCAAGCTCTGACGTAGACACCAGCGTTCATATCACTGTGTCTGACAATCTGTGAGGCCTGGCCGCACTTTACAATTGATTGGTGAAACCTTTAAACTTTGACCAAGATGAGATAGCAGATCAGAACAAAGCGATGGACTTTGCCACACGCTCACACCACTGAATCACAGATACACTTGTGAACGTTGTTGCACTCCTAAGCCAGCACTGTGTGCAGCTTGTATTAGTGAATGATCTCGTCAAAGCTGTTAGAGGCAATTCTTAGTCAGAAAACGTAACATTTAAATTGTGCGTTGTAAGCTTTCGTTACTTTATGTTTCCTTTACATTGTCTCTTTCTAGGTCACTCTTTGTGCGGGTTTCTAAGTAATTCTCTGTGTCTGTCTCTGCTTCAGAACAGTGATGTAGGCCAAGGTGAGGTTTGGTTGGTGCTGACAGACCCCAGTCTTCAGGGTGAGCCGCCCGAGAGGCCATGCAGGCGAACAGTGGCCCTATGTGTGAACACTTCCTGTGTGCTCACTTCCTCTGTCCTCAAAGCACTAAATTCCCCCGCTGCCTGTCACATGTCATTCAGAGATGCCATCAGAGAACATGGTAATGCTTTATTGTGACTTGACATGCCATTCAATCATTATCTTGTCTGTTGTTTTACCTTACAGGACTGCATGTTGCCCAAACAGTGGTGGAAAGTAACTGCAGAAGTACTTAGCTATATACACTTCTAACATATATAACTCTATATATATACATACTGCAGTATTAAGTTCACCACTACAATGTGCAGCGTTTGTCCAATGCCACTAGAGAACATACTTACATACTTACATATATACATACATACATACATACATACATACATACATACATACATACATGCATACATATATGTATGTGTATATATATACTATTGGGTAGTTTACTATAGTTTTCAGTTAAATGTCTAAGAAAAAGTAAATCTCTTAATGGACTATAGTAGTGTAAAACAAATTATGTAATTCCATATATTCAAATACTATACCAAAGTACAGTGTAGAGGTACTGGTGCAATACTTTTTACTACTTTATACTTCTATTCCACTACATTTCAAAAGGATATATTGTAATTTTTACAAGCTAGAAAACAGGTAACTTTGCATTGAAAACTTTAACTAATACATTTCACTGCATAGCTTTTTTTTTTTTTTAAACTTGTGCCCTCCTATAAAAATGTGTATACACTGTTAACAGTTCTACCACAGAGAGGTTTCAAATCCTCTAAACTTCTGAGATAGTTTCATCTGAGATGAGGTGAAAGAGGTCAAATAATTGAATATTTAACAAAAAAGCTAATATTAGAAAAAAGTAAAAAAAAGAAAAAAAAAAAGAATACAAATTGAATGAATACAAATAGCAGAATTTGTTTTCCTCTTTTCTGCCTGCGTGAATCATCTCATAACATCTCAGATCATCATCATCTCAGGTATATCTTATGTCCCGTTGGAGGGGCCCATCCCCAAAGTTGGAAACCACTGGATTACCCAACAGTATAGAATTAGTACCATCTCAACCAGCCACCAAAGTGAAATGCTATTTTACACACTGAACCATACTAGTGATCTTACGTAGTTTATGATGATGTATTAGTCACAGTCTACTTATGATACTTCTGTACTTTTGCTTACAGTAAATATGATTCTGACTTTAGGACTTTTACTTGTAATGAAGTATTTTTATATTGTTGTACTGGTATATATCT
Organism: Scomber japonicus; assembly: GCF_027409825.1. Lineage (NCBI taxonomy): Eukaryota > Metazoa > Chordata > Actinopteri > Scombriformes > Scombridae > Scomber > Scomber japonicus. The sequence continues at coordinate 21,375,188 of NC_070589.1, read as the reverse complement.
GCTTCTACTACTGCGCCCTAACCTGTCTTCTGGTTTTGGGGATGAGCACAGTCAGTAGATATGGGTGCACATTTCTTGTCTAACACGTATCTTAATTTCACAGGTGTCCTGCTGTGTGCGGAGCAGTCAGTCATTGAGATGTGCTCTGACGTGGATCGTGAGGGCAGCCTCACATCCACAGATAGGCCACCGTCACTGTCTCAGTCGCTGACCGACCCCATGCTCCGACCTGTGAGACTGGATCCCCTGGATCTGGAGATCACACCCAACTCACTCTGCACTCTCACTGGTCAGTGTCTACTTTCACTGAGTCCTGTGGTTTTCATGTAGTTCACTTCATCTAAACTGACTCCTCCACAACTTTCCTCAGTGTTTTCTCTTCTCAGGGGAGCAAAACCGCTTGTTTTTTCATATTTACTTAACTGACTCTGCAAAAAGACCTTGATGTGGCTTTAAAGCATTGCTTTCTGCAGTTTGTTAGTCAGTATCCTCAGGCTGCCATTGTTTGGGACCGTATAAAATAAAAACACATGAAATATTTTTGGATTGATGTCAATTCCCATGTCATTTTTCAGTGAAGTTAACATGCCTGCCCCACGTAAGGGTTTAAATTTCAGACGAGGATGGTATAATATGAAAATAAGTTTCAGTTAGAAGGCACATACTATCATTTCCACAAAACATCTATTGCGCATGTTGTCAGTTTAGACATTTTAACATTTTAAAACGTTTAAATGTTTGCTAAAACCAGATAAAGCTAAAAAAAAAAGAAGACTTTTTGCAGTCGCCGTGATTAACACACAGGTAAACTGCTTTTTTGCTTCAGCAGTGGCCAGTAATCTGTTAAAATATTGCTTTTTGCTTTCTTTGTTCTCTCCAATTACGTTAATGTAGTTTATAAAAAATAAAAAACCAGCTAAATCAGATAATAATCTGCATCTGTGTCACAGTTGAGGACAAAGATCGTACTGTGAACCCTCCTGGTTCTGGCCGCTCTGACCATACATGTTTGGTCAGGTGGCTGAAAAAAATAAAACAAACATATTATCTTTTGCACTCGTGCGTGAATAGTGTCATCTGGAAATTACCAGTGGAAAAAAGGCTCAGACCAGAATGTACGATAACTTTTTTATCAGTGTTAAATTCAGTATCTTATTTTAAGGCTCTGCGTTTGTGTTTGTGTGGCAGCGGCTCTGGTTGTCAAGCGAGATCATGTTTAGGCAGGGAGTGCGTCTCTGCTGCATCTATCACTGAAATCAGATAAAAATGAAAGTGATGTTTTTATCTTTTACACTCTGTCCCAAACATACACACATTTTGAAACGTATGCGTAGATCATTTATCAGTGTTTCTTCTAGTTAGGCGTCACTGTTTTCCTTTGGCATCCAAACAGCTGAAAATAACAAGAAATATAAATAAAATGATAGTTAAAGATGAACAGATGGCTAGTAGAGAGGAGAGCCATGTAGAAAGGTACAACGTGCATAGTTATTAACCCCTAACATTGTGTGTGTGTGTGTGTGTGTATTTAATGTTGATTTTAATGACTGTATTTCTGTCTGCAGGGGTGATAGTTGGTGTGGATGAGAACACAGCTTACTCCTGGCCGGCCTGCAACCACTGTGGAAGTGACAGTTTAGAGACGTCAGCTCAAAAATCGTAAGTTTTTTGAGATTAATCCAAATAACTTCGTCATGGCAAAGCATAACTATTATTTTTTTATATATACATCTTCTTTTCATAGTCAAAACTTCCACTGTGTATCTTGTAAGTCGGTGGTGGACAAGCCAGCCACAAAGATTCAACTGGAAGTCTTCTTGAGTTCCTCTTCATTAACTGATTGCACTATAAAGGTTAAGGTAAGAACACATTTGCATTTGAGAAACATTATGTCATGTTCCCTTCATGATGAATCATACTAAAAAATCCAACCTTTTAGAGAGATAATGACGCATCATTTCACTTTGTAGAACTGTGAGTGCAGAAATCGGAAGCAGCAATATCAATTTTGTTTTGATTTCTTACTAGTTTGTAGTAGTCGGGTGCATAAAATTTGCAAGGTGGCGATTTAAAATGTCTGGTTGTGTTCGACCAACGCTCCAAGGCCCCATGCAAGACTAATAAAACATCAAATATTCACAGTTTGAGAAGCTGCGAATGCTGAATTTTTGGCATTTTGCTGCAAAAATTGATGAAAATTCAGCTTTCAGGCAGCCAAACATAAAGATAAAATTCATATTTTGCACGTTAATAGATAATAAAAAATGATGATATTTCTCATAATGGGAAACCTGCTGTGACGTTGTAAGTCAAGCAGACTGATAAAACTATCAGTTTTCTTATCAGTTATATGATATTTTAAACCATGGGTCATTCATCTTACTCAACAGCTGGCACAGTGTGTAGGTGCAGCATTTAGTTTGACATTACAACATTTAAGGTGATAATTAAAAAGACGTTAATGTCTCTGCACCTTTTTATCTTTCCGACAGCTGCAGCAAAAGACAATCATGTCCGTCCTGAACACTACAGTTCTGGAGGGTAACGAGGTAGGTCTGCGTTAACACACTGTTACATAACACCGAGCTGTGCCTGCCTCTCATTGAACTACACAATGCATCGATTTTATGTCAATAGGTCTTGAAAAGAGTCATCTGTTCATATCACACTGATAAGGCTTGTTCTCTACTGAACCAAATTCCCTGAGTCATGCTGGCCATTGATGCAGTTCAAGGAATTTGCAGCCAAAAAACTCCCCCGCCTTTGAGCATTTAGTGATTATTTTTAACTTTGCATGTTGCTAGCACACTGGATATATTCAAATATAAGCCTCCGAGGCGTGGTACTAATAATGAACATGCAAATATCTTGTAATTTACCTTTTGTAAGCATTAAAGTTCTTTCCCCAAGGGGAATGCAGAATAAATAGTCAGATCAGAAAAGAAATACTGCTGACCAGTGAGGAGTGCAAAGGTCAGAGCCTGAAGTGCCCTTCAGTGTTTCTGCAAACACAGCAACATCATCATACTGGAGAGTGATAGAGGGAATGATTTTAATGAGCAAAGAGATAAGTTGGCAGCCTAAATAGTAGTAAATATATGAGTAATTTGTGGTTGCAGGTATGAAGTTTTTTGATGCACCGCCTTTTTCAGTTACCAGGTTACGATGTGGAGAACGTCCTGGGAAAAGAGGTGGGCCCCCTGGCAGTCTATGTCCGAGTTGTCACCAGGAAACCGGCTCTGTGGATCGGCCTGGAAGAGGTCTGCCTCGGGGGTGTTCAGAGCTAATGATATCAATCCTCAGGCTTCAGCATGGCTCCAAGGATCTGCACACTAGGCCTTGCTCTGAGCCAGTTTTGCCTCCCCCTCCCCTCCCCCTTGAAGGCCTCCCTGACAGCTTGAAGTGAACAGGCTGCAAAGAGACAAGGTCTTGTTTGTGTTAATGATATGTGAGCCTGTGGACCAGGAGTTGACAGCCCAAGGGTAGACCAGTGGTATGCAGTCTGTCAAAGCAACTCACGTGGTTCATCAACTAGGATGTGACTTTTGGCTGTAAACACATTTTTCAAGTGGTCATCTACCTCTGTATGTAATATTTCTGTCTGGTGCTTATTCTGTGTCAATAAAAAGTGTATTATAGCTGACTTTCTACTTCCTGTTGCACTTGCTGACTTGTGAAAAAAGAGAAACCTCCAGCTGTTAAACTAGTCCAAACTATTTACACATGAAGGACTACTCACAGACCAGGCAATTATGCACCTTTTTAAGCAATTTTTATTATATGTTCCAGAAACAAAACATTTTTTCAAGGTTTCATACAAACTATATAAAAGATCATGCTCTGGCTCTTATACAAAGTTTGGAATTATAAAACATGTACCATATCATGTAAATGCAGTGGTAAAATAATTTAATACAGAGTAAATCCCACAAAAATATGGCAGCAACATCATATATTTTCCAGTGCCATTATGGTAAGCTTAAAATACATCTGGTACAGATGGTAAGACGAAATTGTCTGTTTGAGGTATGTCTCCTAAAAAGCTCAGTTCGTAGAAGAAAGTGACACATGAATTTTGTCACCGGCTCTCACCCGTGGAGGAGCCCACATAGGAGGAGTTGGGTATCTGCTTGAAGAACTCCCTGAGCCCGGTGAGCTCTCTGGTTAGCTGCTCGATATTTTTGTGAAGCCTGTCGTTCTCAGAGGACAGTTCAATCAGCTTCTGCTGCATCTCCATGTTGCGCATCTTGGCTTTGTCCCTGCTTTTCCTCACAGCAATGTTATTCCTCTCTCGCCTCTGACGGTACTCCATGCTGTACCTGTCCACTGACTTTTTGCTCTTTTCCCTCCCCATCTTCCGCGGGGAGGATTTGGCCGAGCTGACAGCGGAGACGGGCTCTGGGGTTGTCGGTGGGGTCGGCTGCCCCGTGGGGAGGCTGACAGAGGTCTGGGCGCAGTTTTCAATCTGGGAGGGCAGGGATGAGGACATGTCGCTGTCACTCCAGTCGGACTCCTGCTTGATAGGTGCGCTGAACACCCCCTTATCCAGCCCCATGTCCGGTTTCCTCTCGGCGGTGTACCCGCTTGACAGCTGCTGCATGCCGCCGGGCAGCACCGTGGAGCTGGGCATGTTGTAGAAATCCGCCTTCTCCTGCTTCACAGTGTTGAACAGGTCGAGGAAGAGCTCATCGTTGCAGAGCTCCAGGTTGGGCACGGCTGTCATCGACTCGATGTACTGGCTGAAGTCGATGGCACTCTCGTCGTCGTACATGGCAGGGGCGGTGCTCAGCTCCACCATGGTGCCGTCCTCGCCTGCGCCGCTGTCTCCGCTCCTGCTGCCCGGCTTGCAGACCCCCTGCTGCGGTCCGCTCAGCTTGGCGCTCTCGTAGAAGTTAGCAGGCTCCATCGCCCAACTCATGCTGCATGGTGGAGACACGCAGTGAGAGTCCAGGCTGTATATGTCACACATGAACTCTGGTGACTTGTCCACGTGGTTTTAGGAAAAGGAATAGTTCAAATGTGACCCACAGATGTGACAGCTGCTCTGCACACACACACACACAAACCACCTTGCAGTTGTTTCACTTTCTCCCTGTTTTTGTTTTTAAAAAAGTCTTCTTTGGCTTTTTTTTTTAATCCCTGGGTGTTGACTGTCAGGGCGCTGTCATTTAAAAAAAGAAATCACCAGTAAACACTCTTTGACATGAGACCTCACCTCTCTGAAGCCTCTCTAACTTTCGCGGAGTGTTTTGTATCCTTCCCCCGTGACGTCACACGCACCTCCCCGTCACGAGCCAGTCAAGTCAAGACAGGGGTCACGTGGCGCCCCTCCACTTCCCATTTGAGGAGGTGAGGGCGTGTTGTGGTTCTTCATGCCACCCACTTTTTTTTTTTTTTTTACTACGAGTGTATGAATGGCTCAGAGTTGTTTACATACCGTACTGTAGGGTGTTTGAGATTACCTTTAATTAAAATGTCCGTCCCCAAAAGTGGCACAATGTACAAACATTGTGTGATAAAAGTGTAACAGTGGCGGGAAACAACCACCAAGACAAAGACATACTCTCTCTCTTTTCTTATTTTAGACTGCCATTACTCTCACAGACAGGCATTCATAATTTATAATAGCAAGTATTATTATTATCACGAGGATGTGTGACCTGTCAGGGTAGCTGATGTTCTTATTTTAAAATATACTAGCTGATAAAAATATACATTGTTTATCTGAATCAACTTTATTTATAGGCACAGGTTAAATCAAACAAATACATAAGTATATATATACACACCTGTGCAATCCAATGCAACTCAACAGAATAGCTCTGCTTTAAATTCTACAGTTATGAAGTTTATACATTTTCAGTTTTTGTTAACATTGTCAACACAGTGATAATTCTACTTTATGTTTATTATTGAGGTCATAGTGGGTGATGTTGGTGTATTACGGTGCATTATATTGAATGGTGTTCCTAATATTTTGTCCTCTCCATTAACATACATGGGGGAGGGGGAGGGAGGGGGGGGGGGGGGCATTAGGAACACCAGTCAATATAATGCACCCCAGTACCCCACCACCACTTAGTACAACCTCAGTAATAAACATGAAGCAGAATTATCACTTTCTGGCAATGCCAAGAATAATCGAAGATGTATAAACTTCATCAAAGTATAATTTAAAGCAGAGTTTTGTATTGGATTTAATTATATTACACAGGTGTACCTAATGAAGTGGTCGGTGACTGTAGAAGAAAGAACATCAGACGAAAAACAACAACAAAAATGAAGCCAATTTTAAAAATGTGCTCTACACAACTATAAGGACTAAGACATTTTGACTCAATGAGAAAAGTACTTCCATAAATTTGGACTCCTATATCTGGCTGAAAATGGACCTCTGGTTGTCAGATGTTTGGAAAGATGAAGATGAGACTTGGCCAAGTTTACACATACAAGGGATTTGACTGGATTGCTCTCTACTAACAAACTTACACAAAAACGGCTACACTGCTAAACAAATACAGCAAGTTAAACAAAGTTACAAATATAGTTATTACAGTATATGCAAGCGAGAGCAGGACAATAAAACACAGGTCAGGTTGTGGTATTTGGTCGTTTCAAGAATGCTGCAATAAATCTTGCATGGATAGTAAGTATCTTCATGCACAGAGGGGTTTATATGCATGTAATATCCGCACATTATACATACACACATACGCTTAAACTTACACACGACAATGAAATGCATATATTATTTGAAGTGTGCATTATGAAACCATTTATGTACTCTCATGTCATCACTGGTTATGAACATCATTACAGTTATATTTGATTAGAAATCTACATTAATTCAATGTATAGTTAATTCATGAACTTTTCTTATTTTATTGCACTGGATAATGTTTACAATGCTACATTAGGAAGCAGAGAAATGAATTAAAAGTGGTTGGTAGGTTTTCTATAAGTGATGTACAAAGTTTCTGCTGATTATGTTATCCCATAAATGTTATCTTTACAAAGCCACCTTACATGACACATATGTTCTGACACTTCTCGGAAATGCTCCCATGTTTTTTTCCTCCCCCTTCAGGAAGTGTGCTGTAATTTTCCTACCTCATGGTCCTTTTTCACATGTAAAGTGCGCCACATGGTGGTCAATTTCATATCTAAGTCTAGGGCTTACTTGGCCCTTCAGCTGAAAAAAGAGAAAACTTACATTTTCTTATTTTTCCCCAATTTTAGTGAGATATTTCCACACCTATCATCAGGCTGTCTCTAAACTGATAATCAGCTATATTGGGTATATTTTTGTATGTTTGGCAATTTTTTTATAGATTTTACCATCAAACTTATATGTTTTGTTTTTACTAAGTTATTTATGCATGAGTCAAGAATAATGCATAGTTTGTCGTATAATAAATATACGACAAACTGTTTTTGATAGTCTTCAAAAGCTGTTTTTACTTCTTTCAAAAAGGTTTAACATGACAAAAAGCATCCAAACATCCCTGATTTAAAATACAATTATATACACTATGGAGTAATATACAAATATACTTTTTGTTTGTCATAGTGTTATCAATTATTAATCTAAGTGAGTTATTTTATATATTTTAACACACTTACTCCTATGTGTAGCCTAGTTTCTTATTTTATATATTTAAATTATCGGTTACTTAGACCTTTATTCATATTTGTTTTGTTGACGTTTAAAAAAAAAGGAAAAAGTAAATTCATTGTTGTCAATAAAGCTAAGATCGGGGTAAAAAAAACAAAAAAACTCTTGGACCATTGGACCAAACCAACTCAGCTCAGGATATCAAGAAGCATACAAAAACGCGCGGGTTCTGCGGTTCCCGTTTTAAATTGAATGTAGAAGAAAATACTTATTTTCAGGCTTGATTTTAATTATTTTCTCTGTACTAAGACATCCAGTCATCTGTCGTAAGAGGTAAAAGTCACATAACCCTCCCACTGCAGTGCAGGAGTCGGCCGGATAGAGAAGAACCACTCTGGCCTCTGATTGGTCCAAAGTTCCCCGCGAAAATTACGTCACCTGCAGTTTCGCGCCACATCTGCAGCAGCCGGACGCACACAGAAGAGGTAAGACTAGACTCTTGTTTCATTACTTTATGATTAATGAATCCGCTTAATAAATTAACTTGAATCAGAGGCTCTGTTATTAAGCATGTTTGTTGTGCATGAACCGTGTTATTTTATTGATATACGCTTTAAAAAAAACCGTATAAATCAGGCCAAACTGTCCAAGTCAGCTTTAGGTTATTGTTTCCTGTGCAGCCACATGTCAAATGGTGGAAACTACATTGCAAAGTTATTGAAATCTCACCGTAAAAAGTCGTAAAACACATTTAAAACACTTCAAACCAAACTGAAAAGACCTGATAGCAGATTGTGATTAGCATTAAAACTTCATTATGGATAATCTGATGCCAATTTATTGATGAGTAAACATGTAATGTAAATCAGTTGACCGAGTGATATAAACTGTCATATGGAAGTGACTTCATGAAAATAATCACTAACATAAGTAAATAAACGGATATGATTTGAGTGTATGACATGTTTTGGACTTGTATATGTTTGCATGTGTCATCAAGTTTTGTACCGTCAATGAGATGAAAATATAAATATAATACAAGCATTTAAATCCACTTACATAATTACATGAAAACATCAGGTAAAAACAATTTTCTGTTAACATACCAAGTACAATTTAGAAAATCAAGTTGCAGTATTTTCAGGGATGTATGCAACACAGCTGACTGTGCCCTGCATCTCCTGCCAGGCTCGGCAGACTAACTTAAACACAAAACTGCTCAGAGGACAGGAAAACGTGGATAAGACTCTGGCAATCACCACTTCACCAAATGTAAAATTTCCCACAAACCCCTAGATCTACCTCCAACGCTGAGCCTCTTTATAAAATGTCGTGGCAACATACAAGAATCTGTCTTTCTGACCTCCCATCGAAACACAAGCACAACTAAACATGCTTCACTCCTCTTTCCAAGTTTATTTGTCAGGTTGTAGAGATCTTACCACCAGATGTCATCTTTTCATACTTAAAACAGTATTTTAACACTTGTCCTCCACTTCTAGACAAATTTAATACTAAAATGAATCCTTTTAATTTGTAGATACTGTATCAACAATGTCTTCACCATCATCAACCCCGGGCCGTAAACGTGGAAGGAACACCAACCCGCCCACTCGTAAGTTTATTTTGTTCCTTTTCCTTTGCTTTAAATGAAATTAAACTTTCTGCTAAACAGTCTTATGTTTCAGCTGCAGTGCTGCTCAGATGTCCATGTGCCTGTTTCTGTCTGTGTGTAATGTTACAAATTTCTCTTTGTCATGTGAAACTTCAGCCAGCAGTGAAGGCCCCACCTCACCTCCATCGCAGCGGCGCAGAGGTCAAGACTCTTCCAATGGGGACCTGATGCCAATGCCAACGTCCCCAGCTACTGACATGCTCAGTCCAGCAGCGATGCAGGACACGTCTCTGTTCTCCAGCCCACGACCATCAGGTACTGAAGATAACACGTGTGTCCAGATTAAGTCGTTTTAGCCTTTTAGGTTTAATGATCTTTGGGAGTCATACTTGATGATTCTCATGAGGTATAAACGTCTATCTCTCTTTAACAGTTCAACCCACTGAAGTGGACATGAGCTCCCCTCTGATGTACGGGACCCCCAGTTCCAGAGTTGAGGGAACTCCTCGTAGTGGCGTACGCGGTACACCAGCCAGGCAGCGTCCTGATCTGGGCTCAGTCAGGAAGGCTCCACAAGTCGATCTTCACTCTGAGCCGGTCAGTGGAGGAGGGCTCAAGAATATATGAAAAATTGTTTAAGCTGTAATGTTCATGCATACATGAGGATGACCAAATGACTAGCTAACTCTGTTCATTATCTACTTCCAGCCGAGTGCTGATGGTGCAGTCGCCAGCGATCAAAATGCGGGTCAGAAACTGGTCATCTGGGGGACTGATGTCAATGTCGGGGTCTGCAAGGAGAAGTTTCAGGTATGAAAGAACAAAACCAAACTGTTCTAGTAGAAACAGCGAGTCTCAGTCCGTAAGATTTATGGTTTGTATCTTTTGCGTCACTTTGCTTGCAGAGGTTCCTGCAGAGGTTCATCGACCCAACCTCCACTGAAGATGAGAATGCTGGTCTGGACCTGAACGAGCCTTTATACATGCAGAAACTGGAAGAGGTACGCTAGTTATATCTGTTTACTACGATGTGCTTCTTTTTTTCAACAATTGAGGCTTAACCTCAAAGGAAATCTGTTTTGTTTTAAACATTAATTTTAAAGTTTTTCTCCCACAGATCAGTGTTGTTGGTGATCCAGTGCTGAATGTGAACTGCCTCCATATTCAGTCCTTTGATGCAGAACTTTACAGGCAGCTCATCTGCTACCCACAGGTATTGACCCTTTTATTTCATAATCATATTCAGTTTGAACAGTTTTTATTTATTAGCTTTTTTTTATGAGGAAGGGGATTATTGCCTCAGATGGACAATAGAGCTGATGGATTGAGCTGTTGGCATGTTGCAGCATGATTTCACACATTTTATACATCAGTGTAGAGGAAACTGACCATTTGAAGTATCATATCTTATTCATCGGATGTTTTATTATGTGTTTTTAGGCATCAGATTGGTTTTAAGTTCAGTGATACTTCTCTCGTGTCTGCGGCATTGATGTTAATGAGTGTGTTCCTTTTGGCAGGAAGTCATCCCAACCTTCGACATGGCAGTGAATGAGCTTTTCTTTGAGCGTTTCCCAGACTCCATCCTGGAATTTCAGATCCAAGTCCGCCCCTACAACGCCCTGAAAACCAGAAACATGAGGAGCCTGAACCCAGAAGGTGTGGATTTATGATCCCGGGCCATGTCACCTACAAAGTGAAATCACACTTATTGAGACCGCAGTTTCCAACATATTCTATCCCATATTTTGTGTGGGATTTTTGTGAACATTGTTTCTTGTTTTGATAAAATGTGAGGTATCAGCTTCTGTGCGCCTTCTGTCTTGCCTCTGCAGACATCGATCAGCTGATCACTATCAGCGGCATGGTGATCCGCACCTCGCAGCTCATCCCCGAGATGCAGGAGGCTTTCTTCCAGTGCCAGGTGTGCGCCTTCAGCACCCGCGTGGAGGTGGATCGCGGCCGCATCGCCGAGCCGGCTGTTTGTCGCCACTGCAACACCACCCACAGCCTGGCACTCATTCACAATCGCTCCCTCTTTTCAGACAAACAGATGGTGAGAGTCTGATGGGGTTGGTTTATGGGGCAGATTGCTTACAGTAAATGACACCTAATCTCAGAATATGTCAAGTATTAATTAGTGGTGTGTTGCTGTAGAGGTCACAACATCTGTTCTTTTTATTGATCTTCCATTAACACAGGTGAAAATTCAGGAGTCTCCTGAAGACATGCCAGCTGGTCAGACTCCTCACACAACTGTTGTCTATGCTCACAATGACCTGGTGGATAAAGTGCAGCCAGGAGACAGAATAAACATCACAGGTAAACTAAATATCTAAAGCTAGGGCTGCAACTAAAGATAATTATCTTTTATTGATTCATCTATAAAACATGAAGGAAGTAGTAAAATTGACATTCTCAGGGCACAAAGGCACTTCTATAAATAGCTTGTTTTGTCCAACCAATAGCCCAACACTCACATGTTCAAAATGTAGTTAATATGAAGCAGAAAATGATATTTGAGTCATGGAACTGGACAATTGATGCAAATGATAAACTGATTGCTTGAATAGTTGCCATTGATTTTCCTGCTATAATAGACTTTAACTTTAATTTAATCTGTAAAATCATAAGAACCAGAGCTGTCTCCATATTTCTTCAGGCCTACAACTATAGATTATTTCGCATTATCGATTAATCTGCTTGATTATATGTGTGGTCTGTGAAACTTTTCAGAACTGCTGGTGAATTTTCAAAATATGTATATTCTTTTTAAATCTGACAGCCCAAAACCAAAAGATAGTGATGTTTTGGAAGCTGGAACCAGTTGCTTGAACAATTATCTAATCATAAAAAATGTTACCCTTAATCTTCTATCGAGTGACTAATCGTTGCAGCTCTATATTTCTTGTATTGATGTAAAGTTCTCACATTTTAGAAGCAAAAAGTAACATTTGGCAACTAACATTTTCACTTTGGCTCTTAGAAGGCCAGTTAAATCAGTCCAGTTTTCACTCCTCCACACATATATCCTAACAGCTTCCCAAATGTCCCCACAGGTATCTACAGAGCGGTGCCCATGCGCCCCAACCCACGTCAGAGCAACGTGAAGTCTGTATACAAAACTCACATTGACGCCATCCACTTCCGTAAGACTGACGAGAAGCGGCTGCACGGTTTGGACGAAGACGCCGAACAGAAGCTCTTCACTGAAGACCGCGTGCAGACCCTGAAGGAGCTGGCAGCCAAACCAGATGTCTATGAACGCCTCTCCTCTGCCCTGGCACCCAGTATCTATGAACATGAGGACATCAAGAAGGTGTGTGTGTGTGTTGCAAGTATTTAGAGTCTTAACGTGCAAGTTAGAAACACAGATTTTTATTAACAGTCCTGTTATCACATTTAGTACTTTGAAAAAAGCTTAAAAAACCGTTAATGTCCAAAGCAAACCATAAATCTCTAAAATTGTGGATTTTTACAAAAGTTTTTTTAATGAGTAATAAGTAGTGTTATAAATTGAGAAAATTCTCCCACTTAAACGAGGTAAACAGTCCATTGGATTAGCTGAACGTACTTAATAAAGCTGAACTGAAGGTGGTTTTAGACACCATGTCTAAAGTTGATGTTTTGGATATCCATGGCTTTCAGATTGAGCAATTCACAGGTGCAATTAATAACGTTAATGACTCTTGTGCATACTGGATTACTTGGATGATTCAGTGTCATTGAGGAGAGAACATAAAATGAATGAGTTGACGGTCAGTTAGTTTCCTTTGGGATGAACTGAGTACCCAAATCAAGATAATGAGATAAAGGTGTTAACATAATGATACAATGATGTATCACATGAATCAGCTGTGATTTCAGTGGGTCACAGAAATCCATTTTTCAGGTAGGTCTAATATCTGCCACATTAATAGATTTGACTTCACAGAGCCAGAATAATAATAGAGGGATTACACTGAGATTCACACATTTTTACATCTACTTGAAGTTGTTTAGCATATACGATGCGTCTCTCTCTCTCCAAAACAAATTCAGAAAAAAATGTGGCACTAGATTGATTTTTTTAAAAACAGAAAATTTGCCTCATGGTTAATTTTAGTTTCAACTTACAGCCTTAAAAACATACAGGGTTCAGCATGAAGCCTACATCATCAGAGCTTGTATAACAGCAGTGGACACATGATGCAATCGACAGGAAAATAGTTGCACCTGTGTGTGAGAATATCCACAGGTCAAACATTTTTATAAAATGAGTAACCCAAATGAATAATGAAAAAAGAGAAAAGCACGTGATGGAAACCTTTATTAACCTATATTATTAAATAAGTTCCGTAGACTATCTGAAACAAGAAAACACTGAAGTCTTCCATAATATAATCATCTAAACACCAGGTGATCTCTAACATGATGTATAAATACTTGTAGATGTGTTACAACAACTCTTTGTTCTCTTGTTCAGGGCATCCTGCTGCAGCTGTTTGGAGGCACTCGTAAGGACTTCAGTCAGACCGGCCGCGGCAACTTCCGCGCAGAGGTGAACATCCTCCTCTGCGGAGACCCCGGCACCAGCAAGTCCCAGCTGCTGCAGTACGTGTTTAACCTGGTTCCCCGTGGACAGTACACGTCAGGAAAGGGCTCCAGCGCCGTGGGTCTCACCGCCTACGTGATGAAGGACCCAGAGACCCGGCAGCTGGTCCTGCAGACCGGAGCTCTGGTGCTGAGCGACAATGGCATCTGCTGCATCGACGAGTTTGACAAGATGAGCGACAGCACGCGCTCAGTGCTGCACGAGGTCATGGAGCAGCAGACTCTCTCCATCGCCAAGGTGCGTTTGACAAATTTGAAAGATGAAGATTTTTGAATCAAAGATGGAAACTTAAGAAGAGAAAAATAACAAGCTATCATTTTTATCATATGGTTTCTTTTCTTTTATGTCTGCAGGCTGGAATCATTTGTCAGTTGAACGCCCGCACCGCTGTGTTGGCCGCCGCCAACCCCATTGAATCTCAGTGGAACCCCAAAAAGACTACGATTGAGAACATTCAGCTTCCTCACACACTTCTGTCCAGGTTAATACAAGCAGTCATCTCAATCACACTGAAACTACTGGTAGAAAACGTTGATCCTTGATAAAAATGTTGCTAAATAGTTGGACGACGTTTAAGAACTACAAAAGTTTACAGTTTGAGTTTTCAAAGCAGTATGAGATCATCTGTGCCCAATGTGCAGACGTACCAGTAAAAACATGTTAAATATGTACATTGATAGTTGATAATGAGTTTAATATGAGGGACAACCTTCACGTCATCTTTTTTCCCCTTCTATCTGGTTTTCTCAGTTGTCACGTTTCAGACTCTGAACATATAAATTTGTGCCCCCATCAGATTTGACCTCATCTTCCTGATGCTGGACCCCCAAGACGAGGCTTACGACCGCAGGCTTGCCCACCACCTGGTGGCGCTGTACTACCAGAGCGAGGAGCAGATAGAGGAAGAGTTCCTCGACATGGCTGTGTTGAAGGACTACATCGCATATGCACGCACGTACATAAGTCCAAGACTGAGTGAGGAGGCCAGCCAGGCTCTGATCGAGGTTTGTCTTCTTTATATATTCTCAGTGTTTTAGCTTTTCAGTCAGTTCTGGCTAATAAATCACCTGTCTGTCTTTGGATCAGAGCTTTACCTTGTACATGTTTGTTTCTCAGGCCTACGTGGACATGAGGAAGATCGGAAGCGGTCGGGGGATGGTGTCCGCCTACCCCAGACAGCTGGAGTCCCTGATCCGCTTGGCAGAGGCCCACGCCAAGGTGCGCTTCTCTGAGAAGGTGGAGACCATCGACGTGGAGGAGGCCAAGCGGCTACACCGAGAGGCCCTCAAACAGTCGGCCACTGACCCCAGGACAGGATTTGTTGACATCTCTATTCTCACAACAGGTATGTTTGAAGGGCTGCATGAATATTAAGCTGTTTGTCTGTCATGTAATATTCTGACTATCGTGTATCGTGTAAGATTAATAGCAGTCATAGTGACCCAAAGTGTTATTAGTACCAACTCCAACTGACTTAAAAATGGTAAGTTTTAGCCTTTCGAGCTGCTTTGTGATCAATTACGTTTGTCATGGAAACGGTGTAATTCATTTAGTTGTTTTCTGATCTTAGGTATGAGCGCCACCGCACGCAAGCGTAAAGAGGACATCGCTCAGGCTCTGAAGAAACTGATCGAGGCTAAAGGAAAGACCCCCGCCATGAAATACCAGCAGCTGCTTGACGACCTCCGAGGACAGTCTGAAACTGTAAGTATTTCTTTATGCTTTTCATTTTCAGCTTTAATGTTTTATTACAGTTAAATGAAGGCAAGAAACTTCACTTTCATCTCTCTACTAGAACTTAATTTGTAGTGTGTGACAGTGATTGAAGCTCCAGTAATGATCCATTAGAGGTCAGCTATGGACTGTAAAAGTGCTCAGGGAGGAAGATCTGCAGTCTGAAGTGAAAGCGTTGTGGTTCCCTTTCATAGTAAATAGAAAATGAAAGGTTTAACATAACTTCACTACGTTTTAGAAACTGTACATTATCCATTTTTTCATCAACACTTTCTGTACTGACTTGTGTCTCTGTCTCTCTTGCTTCAGGCGATCACTAAGGAGCTGTTTGATGAGGCGCTGCGGGCCCTGGCTGACGACGATTACTTGACAGTCACTGGAAAGACTGTTCGTCTCCTCGCTTGAGGCGCACCCTGCAATTATGTACAGTCCTTTTTTTTATTTTAAATCTTATCCCGTGTCAACTTCTTTCATATGCTGTTAAAAAAAAAAAAAAAAAAAAAATGGTGTAATGAAACCACCATATGTGTTCTGGACCTGAGATGTGTGAAAATCCCTGGACTTTGGAGACATGATTCACATTTACCAGATGACTCATGATTCAGACTTTGGTGTCCTGTTTAAAGAAAAAGAAGAAGAAGAAGAAACCAAAACACAGATTTACTGGCAATTAATAGAGCTAAATATTTAAAAGCCCTTGTATCTCATTTGTTGACCCCATGTCACATATAATGCTCTTTCTGTTTTTGTGTTTGTGTATGATAAATAAAAAAAAAGCTTAATGCATTCAATACTTAGTTTCTTTTCAACTTGTACATTGTAATCACTGAGTGTTAATGTTACTTTGTTGGTTTCTTTGGGGACAAGTGTTAAAGGCAAGCTTGAGATGTAGAAGGTTGTTCATTTTGTATCATTTAGAGTCCACTTTTTGAATTGTCATTGTAGCTTTTGTTTACTGCCTGTTAATAATAAAAGAATAAAATGCTGCTCACTGAAAACGGCTGGAAAGTATTTTGTCATCAGTAGTTGTAGTTAAAAAGAGAAATTCATACTGTTTTCACCCTACAGTGTGTCCAAAGTTTAGATTTATTTATTTATTTATTTATTTATATAGAGATACTGAATCTTTAGACTCAAACATGTCTAAATTGTTACTAGTCATTTTGGAGGCCTCAAACTGGTAGCTCATAAAGAAAGACTCGGACCATGTCCTCTAATATTTCTGTTCATTTTTTGGTGTCCAATGAGATGAAGATGAATTCTCTACAATGATGGATGATACACTTTTTAAAAAATGCTGATCCACATATTTGTTTATGCTTAATATATAACAGTTTTAAGCCTAAAGTTTTTAACATGTTTAGTAGTTTTTCAGGCCTTGAAGAAGTAAAACTGCTATTTTCCAAGAAAGAAGATGCAGATCATGTCATCAGTAATATTTTTGGGAATGTTGAGCTTTTATGGAGATGACTACATTCTACAGTTAAACCTGGTGGTAGTTATTACATGGCTTTTTAGAGCCAAAGTCTCTCTTTTTGATACTATACTTTCACCGCAGCTCAACAGAGAAACACAAAGAGGGAATTTGATGCTAAATACTATGAAAATAAGAAGAGATGGTGGCTAAAATCCACCAGACTCCTGTGAAAAAATATATTTAAAAATTTGAAGCTAATATGAAGCTTCAGTCACTCCAATGAGTCAAATCAAGTAGATATCTTTCAACATTACAGTGTTTTTAGTGCCAAATTCCTTCTTTTTGTTACTATACTTCCACTGCAGCTTGACAGGGAAACACAAAGAGGGAATTTGATGCTAAAAAGACTAAATGTAGCAGAAACCTTTTAAACCCTTACATACTGTTCAGGGTCAAACTTGACTAATTTTTACATTTGAGAGCTTTAAAAACACTCTATACACATTTCTTTTAGTCATACTGTTCCTAATGTGACCCACAGTTTACATAAATGGAAATTAACTACATCTTATTTTTTGTGTGCAGCTGATACTCATTTTTATATATGCAAATGTGAACTGTGTTTATTACAATAAAATAAATTAAAAACAGCATTAAAACATGTGAAATGTTCACCTGGACCATAAAACAGTGATTGTGAAGGTCTTTTTCATTTGATTAATCAAATATTCAATGTTTAATGACTGATAGGGGCATCTATGAATTTGAGTTGATATAGGGACTAATCATGTCAGAATATGAACAGGCAGGGGAGATTTCAGACCCTTTTTAAGGGTGCTCAAGCAACCCTAAATTTGATCTCAGCACCCTCTAAAAATAAATAAATTACTATTGTATGTCTTTTCCTATAATTATTTTATACGACTTTAATTATTTTGTGAGCCTGTCAGTTAGAGATGGGACAACAATTATGCTACAGGTTCAAATGGTTTAATGTACTTTGGATAGCTCTGTCATTAATATTGTCTTTCCCTCAGAGTTCAGAGTAATTATCTTAGGGTCCTCTCTGTAGAAATCTGTGATTGTTTGTTCTGCACCATTATTATTATACATTATAGTAACACTCTACTATGTATTATTTTTTCTTGTTTTAATTTACATTTGGAGCTGAGCCCCTCTAAAGATCTGATCCTAGAATCAGCCCTGATGTAAGGTTTAATATGACTAACTCAGACTGTTTTTAAACTCGTATAAGCTTCAGATACACTTTTAAATACATTATTTTGCACAAAATGACTGCGTGGTCCCACTGTGAATTTTGACCCCCATCACTTATATTGATTCAAATCTTAACAGTATGATTGTTCATAGTATGTAGCATCAAACACAGACTATCTATCTATCTATCTACTCTCCATTTGTTGGCTCTCTGCTCTGAGCTGCCGGCGTGACGCAGCCGTGACGTCACCACTCAGTGTGCTTCTGGACTCGGCTGAAGAACATGGCGGCCTCCTCAGGTTGGTGAGCCTTACATTTAACATCCACAACGAGGCCAGGGTCCGGCGTCCACATCTCGGACGGCCAACATGCTCATTTACTTACTCGAGATGTGTGTTTATTGTAAAGTCGCTCCGAGGTGCAATTTTCTAGAGAGATTGCACGGACTTCTCGGTTGAATCGATGGTGCTCACAGGAGCCGTCTATTTCATGGAGCTAGCTTATAAAGCGAGGCGGCGTTGTCCGTAGCTTTCTTTATTGAAGTCAGCTAAAATAGCTCAAGGTGTCAGAAATGGAGCGGCTACACTACTAATACTGACTTTGCGTGTCACCATTAAAACCTTTCGGATGGAAATATGCGGTATAAAAGTTAAATGAGGTGTGAATGGTGCAGTTTTTATGAACGCTGTAAACAAGCGCTAGTTAGCTTCCGTAACTTAGTCTGATCCCGACCGCGACTGTCCGCCCTGATACGTCCCGGTCAGCTGCTCCCTTCATCGGGATAGCTACACTGTTTGTGTCGGCTGTTAATGCACAAGTCTTTAGTGTGCATTCATAATGAGTACCCTGATGAGGAAACTTCAATAATATAACAGCGACAAACACAACGTGAGGATTTTAATGGCTTCCCTGCGACACATTCCGCACATTGCAACATAACTGTGACAGGAATGTTTTATGCTCTCAGTAGCACTTTTGTAAACGTTATTGTCAAATTTTAAAATTGCATTTCAAGCCTGACTATTACAACATTATGTAGAAAATAGCACTTGCATGGAGTGGACTGTGGGATTCATATCTTTACACCGTAGTTGGCACACTGCGTTTCAGGAAATAGCCGGGGCCCGTGCTTGCCTCAGCAGGAAGCAAGCGTGCTGCTCAAACTTGCAAAATAGACTATTTGAAATCACAATAAAAACTATATAAAGACTTTAAGAAATCTACCCAGACTAATTTCATTCTCCGCTGATGTGTATTTATGTGATTAAATCGATCAAACTTAACATTTTATATCAAGGTGTGGAAACGGGGAAGTAGCGTCAGTTTGCTCATAATCGAAACTACCCCCGAGGGCAAGTTGGCGCGACCTGCTGATTCATTTTTAACTTGGCTATGGTTTAGGTTACTAGTGTCATAGTTGACATGCCTTAAAAAGGAGTGGAGACTCTTAAACAGTGATGCCCTTTGAAATGTACTGTACCACGTGGTTATTTTAGATTACAGAGCTGAATAACCAGCCAGACACATACAGGTTACCAGTAAAGCCAGTTCTTGAGACCCAGCCCTACTGCTGTGTGTTGTTCACTTGTATTACTATTTACACATCATACACATTATAATGGCACTATATGTCCCTTAAGAGTTTTATTTAACTGATGTTATGAACTACATAAAGGATCAGCATTGAATTCCTCTCAATAATTAAAAAATAAATTATGCAAAGATTACAGGACAGAAAATTAAGAATAAATAAAACAGTGTTGATTATTGATAAGAAACACAAACTAAGGCAAACCATATAATAATAATAATAATATTTATATAGCACTTTTTAAAATGATGTTACAGAACAGATTAAACCAAACAAAGCAGATCAAAATGATGAGCACAGTGATAAAGACAGAGGCACATAAGTAATAGTACATGATGTATAAAAATAGTATAAGAAAAATGATAATTTAGATCTTTCTTGAGCACCAACTTTAAAGGATGAGTTTTCACAGTTTTTCCACATCTGTTAAAACAACAGTACGGTACCCAAATTAACATTGAAATAGGTTTTCATTTCTCCTGTTCATAATGGCCATTAGAAGATCCCTTGGTAAAGGATGTGGTGGCTAAAATCCACTTGACTCCTTTTGTGAAAAAATGTATTAAGTTTATCTGAATGTAATATGAAGTTTGAGCCATTCATATTAGTCACAGCAAGTAGATATGTTTCAACATTAGTCTTTTTAGTGCCAAGGTCCCTCTTCTTGTTACTATATTTCCACCACAGATGTACAGGGAAACACAAAGAGGGAATTTGATACTAAAAAGACTGTAAATGTGGCAGATATCCACTTCTTGAACTTTGAACACAACTTAGACTGCCGAGGCCTCATATAAGCTTCAGATTAACTTTTTAAATGTGTTTTTGTGCTTAAAGACTGAATGGACACACGGTGGGTTTTGGCCACTTGCATTGAAAGTTTTATAGCCAGTATGAACAGGAGGAAGGATTACAGCGAGGAAAAGCTCTGTCACGGTTCATATGGACACCTGACTGTTGTTTTAAGACAGGCTTGAACATTTCCATAGCTATTATTTTAACAGCTAAACACTAAACCAGCAACGTGTTTCTATGTAGGCCTGCAACTAACAATTATTAATCAATTAATCCTTCGTTGATTTTTCTTGATTCATTATTTTGTCAAGAAAACGGTGGGAAGTACCTTTTTAGGTTCCCAAAACCCAAAATGTTAATTATGTCCAGCCAGCAGTCAAAAACGGAAGATATTCTGTTTATTCTTATGTAAAACAACGAAAAGCATCAAATCCTTAAATATATTTGCTTAAAAAATAACTAAAACCATTATCTGATTATCAAAATAGTTGCAGATTAATATTCTGTCGATCAACTAATTGTTGCCGCCCGTTTGCTATATTACATTTATTTCCTGTAAATGCAGACACGTAACTATATATTCACCTCTGTTTCACATATCTGTACTGGACTCTGAGGTCAGTACAAATACATATATCTTAAAGTTAAAAAAAAAAGATATCAGCATGGATTTGTTTAACGACTGCTATAAGTAATCATAAGTAGAATTTATAAAGGGAGATAAGAACAACTGAACTAACAGCCTATAAAACATTCAAAAAGTGATGAACTATAATAAATTAAAGTGACATAAAAGCAATAAATGTATGAGTGATGTTGGCAAGCCTGTATTATTCACATACTTTTTGATTTCCTGCCAACAGACGTCTCGATACAGAATATCTGCGTTGAGCTGGAGTGGGCCGAGAGTTTTGGTCAGGCTATAATCTGTACTAGAGCTGCAAAGATTAATCAATTAATTGATCAATAAATCAACAGAAAACTATTTTGATAATTGACAAATTGATTTAGTAATGTATTTATTTTTTAAATGTGAATATTTGCTGTTGTTTTCTATTCATTATAATTGCTCTCATCACTTTGGGCTGTGGAAAACTGTAGAAGACATTCTTCACCATTATCGGACATTTTAGAGACTAAACAATGAATTGATTAATCTAGAAAGTAACATCAGATTTATCGATAATTTTTAGTTGCAGCTTTAATCTGTAACAATGTTTTTGTGGTGATAAAAGCCTTGAAAATGGTAAAGCCTCTGTGCCACTTAAAAATCAATCCTCCTCCTCCTCCTTTGTGACCTCTGCTATTGATTTTCAAAGTGATTTTTTTTTTTTTTTTTTTAAGTCTGAAATGAATTCAGTCTACAGCAGGAGACAATTTGAATGTTTTCATTGTCTCCCCTGCTTCAGTCACGGGGCCTCTTAAAAAAAAAAGAAAGGAAAAAAAAGGTCTTTTCACTTCCTCTTCTGTGAATTTGTCTTTAGGATCATAATTATGAATAGAAGTAGTTTCACTTAAGTGCTCCCTCCAACGCTCCTGCAGTCATAAGCTGTAAGTGCTTCATCATTTACACGTCTTGAGTGCCTGTCGAGCTCTGTGTTAAATGCCAAGGTCTGAATATTTTCCCACTACCAATTGACTAGTTTTCAATTTTATATTATCAGCGCGGCTGTTAAGGTATCGATCATAACGTGAAAAAATAAATATTACTATATATCACTGTATTTCCACTTGCGATATATTATTGATACGCTGGTGCTAAGTACTGATACATTTGAAACGTTGAAGTGCTCGATTCAGCTACTTTAAGCTCACCATTACCTTCAGTGTCCTCATGGAGGTGCTGAACAGACTGGTGACGGTCAGATTGACGCCAGTTGTAGGTGACATTGAAGAAGAAATGCAAGCAAACTTTCCAGCAATGAGAGCAGCTGCTGTCAGACTCTCCCAGCGCGTCCTCGTTGGAAACACAGACGGTCGGAGCTTCGACCGTCACTAGAAACACCTTCAAGGCTCCTTTTGTAAAAGTTTCTGTCATGTAGCTGAGCTGTGAGAGGCTCTTTGGTGTTTGTGTGTTTGGAGAGTGTCAGTAATTACCCATAGCCCTGTCATTTAACTGTTAATCTGTTTATTTATTGAAGAAAAAACAGGAAAAAATTCATAACTCAGGAAAAGTAATAAATTTATAACTTTTTTTGAGATTTAAAAAGAGAAATGTGCAAAAGTAGCCAATATAACCCATCAGGACTTGTTTGGCTTCCCTGCTATGGTGAGATATACAACATCAAAACTTAAAGAAATACAGACAAATACATTCAAAAGTTAAAAACACAAAATCTGAGGAGTTACATGTGTAACAAGAAAAGTTACAATTTACCGACACATAGAATATCACAGTGAGAGAGGTTATGATTTTACAGTACGTAATGTCTTAAATGATTTTAGACTGGTGGAGTTTCCCAACAGGACCTCTGGAGTCTGGATCTAATTGAAAATTTAGAAAAAGTTGTCCTGGGAAAGGCGGGGTGGAACTGGTCGGCTGTTTATCATGTTTTATTATTGATGTCGTCACTTGTCAGCCTTGAATTATCTCTTATAGCTCTGAATATAAGCACAGTTCGTGTGTTGTGTTTACTGCCACAGAATAAAAACAGATCTTTGTGTTGTTAGCTCGACGTCACCTCTTTGTCGTCTATTATCAGACTTATTCACACTAGCAGCAGCTCTGTGTGACACATTAACTGAGACTACAGTTAGTTAGCTGATATTTATACTTATTTCTTAATTGTGAGAGTAATATACTGTCAATAAACACGATACATTATTTGACTATTTCCTGCTCTTTAAAGTATTTATCTTCATTAGTTACAGGTACTGTGATACATCTTACTACTTTGTGATATTTTGTGTATCGTAGAATCGCCTTTGTTGTGATATTTTGTTATCCTGAGTTCATCTGCAGGTTAACCTCAATGCTTCTGTTAAAAATCAGCATGATTTTGCTGATTGTTCAGTGTCAGATATATATATTTCTTTACGTGGTTAACGAGGTATTACAGCAGTTTCACAGCAGGTAGACCAAGATGTGTGGTATGATGTGGCCAGTGTAAACCACTTTTATCTTTCACATGTTTCACACTTAATCATGTGGGATGTGGAACATTTCTATGATGGGAAAGATCAACATGTGTCAGTTTTAATGAAAGGATGCACAGTTGGAGCTCTGACAGCGACAAACCACCTCGATAGTGATGTTGCAGTTCAGCTTCAGGCAAAAAACTGTCCATTTAAAATCAAATCTGCCATTATTTTCAATTTATCTTGTTTTTAAAAATGTTAGAATAGAAACTGTAACAAATTCGGTTTCATATTTCATCTACTGATTGTTTTTCCTGTCAATAAGACTCATGATATAATTAAAGCGGCTTGAACCAGAGAAAATGAATAGAAAATAAATTAATTTCTGCTCTATTTACAGTATGAATTAATCTCAGTTCTCAGTTAATCAATGAATAGTTTGGCTTGTATAACATCAGAAAAGAATGAAAAGTGCCCATCACAGTTTTCCAAAGTAGCATCAAAGAACAGTCCAAGAGCTAGAAAGCTTTTTAAGACAAGTAGAAGCAGCAAATCTTCACATTTTAGCTCAAAACATCTAAAGTTTGGAATTAGTTTAAAAATGACTGAATTAAAATAGTTGTACATTTTCTTGATCAATAGACTTGTTTAATTCTAAACCAGCCTTTTGCTTTTTTTACAGTACTATATAATGTATGTTTGATTATTAGGTTAATATCATGCATGACGTGATTATTCTTGGTGCGTTTTATGTCTTTATTAGACTTATTCATTAGGCCGTAAAGAGATGTCAATAGAGGAGAGAGACAGAGCCAATGCTGCGTATCGTGCCACCGTCATCTAATAACTCCGTAGATAATAAGATGAAATGTGTCGGGATCTGTGTGATTCAGCTCAGTAGGTGATCGGTCACATTGTAAGTTTGCTTTGCATTAATTAATCAGAGCTGCATGTCGCAGTGTTTCCTGGGAGAAACCTTTTTCTGTGTTTATGCTTTATTCATGAATCTAGTGTATTTATTTATTTATTTTCTATTTTAAAATCTTGTGTATTTTGTTTTCTGTTTTCGAATCGTTTTAGGAGTTAAAGTTCCACGCAATTTTCGCTTGTTGGAGGAGCTTGAAGAAGGCCAGAAGGGCGAAGGCGACGGCACAGTCAGCTGGGGCCTCGAGGATGACGAAGACATGACTCTCACACGGTGGACAGGCATGATCATTGGACCAGCAAGAGTAAGCACAGAAAACTCCTCACTTAAAGCATGTGGATTGAAAGCACACTCAGACAAACATAAATAATTTTCTTTTTTCTCTTTTCTTTACTTTTTTTGCTTTTCAGACCAATTATGAGAACAGGATATACAGTCTGAAAGTGGAGTGCGGACCTAGATACCCAGAGACAGCCCCGACTGTTAGATTTGTAACAAAAATTAGCATGAATGGGATAAATAATTCCAACGGGTCGGTGAGTGTCATCACAAATTTGACAGTGTTATGTATGTGTGTTATATCGGCTCAGAAATTGTGATCCTCAGATGTGATATGTGCAATAACTCACTGTCGGCCATCCTGTCACAATGACTGATTTTTTTTCTTTTTTTCTTTTGTCTTTCTTTTTTGTCTCACAGGTGGATTCACGTAGCATAC
This sequence comes from Scomber japonicus, assembly GCF_027409825.1. Classification (NCBI taxonomy): domain Eukaryota; kingdom Metazoa; phylum Chordata; class Actinopteri; order Scombriformes; family Scombridae; genus Scomber; species Scomber japonicus. The sequence continues at coordinate 21,349,888 of NC_070589.1, read as the reverse complement.
CAATATTAGCAAAATGGCAGAATTCTTATAGCATTAAAATTGTTCTTCAAGAGTTAAGGCGTCTAATGATGTCCAAAGAAAATATGAAGCTTCCACAACCACCAGAAGGACAAACCTACAGCACTTAATCGTAATGGATTGTTTTGACCCTCTGTCTTAAACCTTACTCTCTTAGAAATATTGTGTAAAATCATCAAGAGGCTCACTTCGCACATCAACAATATCGTCAGCAAGAGCAAGATTGGACTTTTATTACATAGCTCATTCAAAAAAAAAAAAGAAAATGTCCCTGCAGTTTAGGCACTGAGTAGATAGTTTAAAGACTACATGACCACAGTTATTCTGCCTTTAATAAAGTTATTTGACAATGACTTTTTTTTATGTTGGAACTGTTTAAGCTTTGAGTGGACTTGAAGAGAGGGAAGCATGACCGCCACGCAGAGAGGCTGTACCAGAGTCCCAATAGTTTTTCTGTTCAAAACGATTGATCACTGATCGCAAGTAAAAGAACAAGATGTGTGTAAGAAGGCATGTTCTGTAACTAATACCTAGTCGAAGAGAAGCCACACTTTTTTGTTTTCTTTTCTTTTTTTCCTCTTTTTTTTTTGAGTTGTTTAGTCAAACTTAGCAGGTTCATTAAAAATATCATGCAGATTGAATATTGAACTGTGGCTGTAGTCTAAAAGTAGTGTCACAAGGTAAGAAAGATTTTTTTTATAAATATATATATATATCTGTATTTGACACGATACCAATATGTTTCTGTTCTGCAGCTCTTTGACATGTAACAGACGTTGAAGCCTGTTCTGTTCTGAAACCCTTGCATTCAACTTCTAGTGAAAATGGCAGGTGTATGAACTTGTGATTTTCTGAAATTAAAATCACTGCGAAAAAAAACAAAACACCCCCAAAATCTCAACGTTTTTTTGTTGATTTAAAAAAAAAAAGTTGATTTGACTTCTCAGCTGACATGGGTTTTGGCAACTGGACACGGGAGTCGTGCATTAAACCAGGTTAATGAAACTGCTGGGCGACACCACACTGCAGATATTTGATATGTGACCTGAGCTCATTAGAATAATATAATCACAATGCCTTTTAATTATACACTGCACTTCTCATTCTGCTGGCATATTTATACAATTAACATACCTGTTCTCTAGATGATTGATAGTCCATCTAAACCTTGTTATGTGGTGGACCTATTCCTCGAGTTGTAGTTGAACACTGCTCAGTATTTAGTAGTAGTGAGAATCAAGGTGCCATTTCCTTTAAGAATGTGACCTTTTGTAACTTTTCAGATGTGTTAGTATTCATAAAGGTTAATTATCTAAATGGGAGTTAAAAGGAAATTCACTGCAGATTTAGTGCACTCAGTTTGTTTCATCTTTCTAAAGTGATTGTGTGTTACTTCATTAAGTTAATGAAGAAAAAATTTAATTTTTTAATCTTTTTTATGAGGCCAAATTGTCTCAATTATTTAGTTCATGCGATAGTCTGTGAGAGTGGTTTGAAGGTAATGAAGGGTGAGCAGTGTATTTTGGGGGATGTGTACTTCTGACAGCAGACTCAACTTATTTGATGGACGGAGACAAGGGGGGGCAGCTGTCCCACTCCATAGTGTAGGGCTGGCTGCCTGTTATTAAGGTATCCAAAGCACTGCAATCAGCAAGATTTTGGAAAGAAAATCTACAATACATAATGTTTTCATTGGCACCTGAAAACTGTCAGTACAGCACCAAACACACAGACACACAGTCACAGCGAGCCAGAGCAAAACAACATGGAGCGACTGACCGCTGGAGCATGTGGAGGTAAATTGAGTCAGATTCTCTAAATTTTAACCAGCCAAACCAGTTTAACTCAAACCTGCATGCTAAATTTGATTCAACAATGAGAGCATGTCCATAATCACAACGTAAGCCAAGGGTTAAGTTGATAGCTAGGATGGAGTTCATCACAAGCATTTGTCATTCTGAATATCAATTTTAGTAGATATTAAAAGCTGCAGGTGCAGGTTACTGATAGGATGAGTTTGTATGACTCAGTGGCATCAGCAATGAGGTTGTGGATTGCAACCAAATGAATTCACCTTCCCTTCCAAGTGTGCAGGTGAACGTATGGTAGCTGTAAAAAAACAGGAAAGGCCCTCAGCCAGTGTTAGGTTAGTCCATTCTGGGCTACTGTAGAAAGGTGGAAGGGGACTTGCCCTCTATGTATGGCTCATTCTAAGGTAATGAAAACACAATTCTACTTATTTTCATGGGATTATACACTGATTAAAACATAATTATGCTTATTCCATTTCTGTGATGTCCATTCTGCTAGATGCCTCTAAATTCACTATCCTTTTAAGTTTTGTTTGAATCCATCACATTGAGGGAGTGGTTTATGGGGACCGTAGCCTAATAACTGTTATTCTGAGATCTGTTATTTTTGTTTCATTAGGACATGCACCACTGTCCTTCTGACATAGTAAGATACAGCACAGAGTCCACACACAAACAGACTGCTCCCTTCTTTACTGTCAAACTGAATAAATTAGCAATCAGGGGATTAATTAGTCTAAATATCATTCATTGTTAAATCTGATTGTTTTGCTTGTTTTATTGTAATTTATGAACCACACACTCCTTCATGTCATGTAATACATGATTCCTTTAACCAAAACATTCACATCTTGAATTTGTATGTCAAAGTAGTTGGACTTGCGTGCACTGCAGACCAAAAATGAAAAGGGCATAAGTGGAGCTATTTCCAGCTTTTTCAGCAAGAAAAGTGTTGATTTTTAGATACGCTTGTGAAACGCTTTGCTGCACAGCATAACAACTGTCGCCTTTAGCTGTCTTAAAAAACTGAGGTCGAACATGACGTGGTTACTGCAGAGGCAGTAAGAGCTGCACAGCTTTATGTATGAATGCTAGTCTCTTGTTGCTTTTGTCCATCATTAGGAACATGTGTATCAAAATAACATGATGTCAGAATAAATATAAAATGTATTTGTGGATCTTTTGTTGAATCCATTTACCCTCACACACCGTGCCCTTCCATGCCATCCTGCCAAAACCTCTTGGCACCTCATGAAAAATTTTCAAGATCCACAGCCACACTGCTGCGGCAGCTTAAAACTGATTCACCATCAATCAAATCACTCGATGGACGTTTCACTTTCTCATCCTCTTCTTTCCAAAGCTTGTGACATTAACCCAATATTGTGAATATCTTAATGATGGATAGTGCATTTAGTTGGGCCCTCTTTATAAGTAGGCACAACTCTTGATGAATCTGTGTCCTCAAAAGCATTCAAGGCTCCAAGACAGTCTGTCTGTGTGTGACATCTGAAAATGATGGACTGTGACGACCTGTGTGACCTCCTGGCTGTATATCTCTGCCCGGCTGCAGAGCCTGACGCCGGGCAGCTAGTCTTGTCTTGAGGCTTGGAATAGCACACTCGTGTCGGTCACATTGAGCCGCTCCATAACACTGTCACTGCAGAATGGCAAGAGCTCAGTTTTGGTGATGATTCAAAAACGTCCCCTGCAGAAAGAGAGCCTTTTTTTTTTACTGGGGTGACATACTGTATCTGCACATATAATCTTAAGACAGTTGACTTGCATAAAGATAGAACCATGCAGGCATCTAGTCTCAGTGTATTTTACTAAATATGGAGATAAATGACTGTGTATATGTGATAAATCAACCTATATACAGAATAAACATACTGGAAACTGTGAATTATGACTTTCTCAGCAATTTGTGCAACATTAGCATATCAAAAGTTTTTAACTTTCTATTTTCAAGACACATTTGCATAGGGTGAGCTTTGATGTGTACTTGGGTGCACTGCTATCGCCCAGCTGCTCCTCATGTCCAATCCACTCACAGCTCTGTCCCCTAGAGGGAGCTCTCGACCCACGCATGCCCTCGGCAGAGCTCTGTGAAGTGAAGAGGGCTTCTGTTTAGAGGACATGACTTGTCTAAAAAGGCAGCACCACTGTGATGCTTCCAGGCTGCATTTGTGCATGCTGTCATTATTCCTTACAAAAGTGACGTGTTTTGCAGTTTGCTGAGGGGGAAACTACGGCCTGGCTGCTTGCATACTGCTGTTCAAAGCCTCGTAGCTGGTGTCCCTGTGTGTCCTTTTGTGGCGACTGAGATTGTGCACAATTGTAGATAACCAAGGCAGTGCCTGTACTGTGAAGCCATTAGATCTCTGAATGTGAACAAGATTTCTTTATTTCAGTTTTTTTGTGCATGCATGTGGGTGTGAGATGACTCAGTGTTTGCTGCGGAGGATGACCTCGCTCTTCCTGTTCTTCCTTGGTCTGTGCAAGACAAGATTTGATGTTTGTAGATGTGACAGTTAGTATATGGGCCCAGCTTCCATCAGCTATACTCTCCTTGCTTGTTGTTTTGTTTATTTTATCCTCACTCCTCTAGGAAGTCATGAATATGAAATCAGAAGTGGCTTGTGTTGCAGCCAGTTCACTCAGCACAGTCATCCCAGATATAAAAGACACAGCCCCAGGTTACACAAGCTTATTTCTTTATTCACCACATGTATTTCCAGAGTAGACTTCTCTGAACCTCTGCTCCTGATGACTATACTTTTTTTGAGAACCTCATTTGAATGGAAGTAGGAAATCCTTACTTGACTATTTAACCTCCAGCCCCATCAGACTAATCTGAATTTCAAACTCAGGCACCTGCACAAAAGCACCAACTGAAGCCACACTGGAAGCTCACTGAGCTTATTACACTTGTACCACTCATTCTATATTGGTTTCTTTATAAGGTGCCACCCGCGCAAAAATAAAAGAGCTATATTGCTTTGGGTTGGGAGGGACTGAAGACTGAAAGCCAGAGAGAGCTGTTCAGTGATCTAAGATGGGAAGGAATGTGGTGAGGAGGACATACTGTACGTCTCGTCTGCAGGCAGACTGCTGGAACCAGGCCTCTGCTCCCAGAGCACTCACCTTTTGCCCTGAGGGGCCAAAAGGTCACGTCTTGTGTCTGTTGATACTGTAAAAAGCTTTGTCTTTTTTATGACTACTGAGGGGAGAATGTGTCTGTCTTCCTGAGAAATTCCATTTGTTCCCATTCTCCAAGTCCTTGTCATTACTTACATTTTCAGTTTTACAGAGAAGAGTTAATATTACCTGTAATACAACAAACTACTGTGTGGTGTAGTTTAGTTAAGTTATGTGACATTATGAGATGGATGACATTCAATCACACACTGTAAAATAACACACTGTAATGATGGAATACATTTCAAGATCTAAAGACTGATACAAAGGTGACATCCTATTACCATATAACCAACACAAAATGCCTTTAAGATAATTAATAGAATAAGTCCCAAGTCAAACATCCAAAACAAGAATTACAAAGACTAGCATTATTAAAACAAGGGTGATGAGCTAACACTTCCAATTTACCCTTAAGGAATAATTAAATCTTGAAATTGTGTTACTTATTATTTTTATGTGCAAAAGTAACTTGTTCCTTTAGGTACTGTGGCGCCAGTAATTGGAACAAGTCACCGTATCAGTATTAAAGCCAGCAACAGCAGCTTTTGTCTTGTGGGCATGAGTCTCCCTTATTCTACAAAAGTGGTCTTGTAGATTGTCACAGGCTCTGGTGTTATAAATATTAAATACTGCACTGAGTCATAGATTTATAGCTCTGTACTTCATTGCTCATCACCCAAGTTGTTGAGATTGCCAAGGTGTTCTCTCTCGCATCCCAAACTAACTTGTTCTGACAGATGTTTCAACAAGCCGTAAACACAAGATTCACTTGTTATCACCTTGATAAAGTTCACATAGCAACCATGTTTGCAAAACAGTTGTTCATTTACACACCTAACGGACATGAAGCGACATTAACATTCATTCAGGCCAAGTTTCTGGCCACCTGATAAAATTAAGTCCTATATTCACTTTATTTTGGTTTACTTTTGTATGAAATATCTGGCTCTTCAGCAGCTAAGTGTTTCAATATGTTTACAAGCTAGTTGCTAACTTGTGTCTGTTTGTCATTTGGTGCTGGACAGGTGGTGAATAGTGGGCTTGCCAGAGCTTTCTCTACTGAAAAATGCGGCCTGTTGTAGCTGGAAACGAGGTGAATGAAAACAATGAACCAAACTAGTAAAGTGGTGTACCAAAAAAATGAAGCGGCAACTTCTGGGGCTGAAAAATTAAGCCAACACTTATGTGCAAAAAACTGCAGTTCCTCGAATGGCCACTTGAGGCTGGCTCCAAAAGTGCGTCATTCTCCCATGTTAAAATACACAACTTTATAGCAGTTTTGGTTTCTATAGCACATTTCCCCAATCATTCATTTCATTTGGGAGGTGAAATGTTATATAAATCACCTGTTTAAATTTTATTAAAGCTTAAAGGCATAATTAACAGTGTGGCAGCTTTGAGTGACAGGAGGGTGCCATCACAGGTAAGTCACTACCGTGGCAACAATGTTGTAACCATGGCATAATCTCAGACTCACAGTGTCTAAGCATAGCCGTAGCTATGTCAATGTGTTTTCAGTTTATGACATTTTGGTCGCCTAAAAAAAAGTCTTGTTCAGTGTTTGGTTGTAGTAAAAGGACCTTTAAGGAGTCAGATGTTCTGTTTTTCTGGTAAGTTCGTTTTGTTTTAATGTTTCTTTTGTCAGCAAAAATTAACATTAGCATTAGCATTCCCACAGTTAACAGTTAAATGCATTGTGCTAACCAAGCTAGCAGCTAGCATTAGGGTAACCTCCACCCTCTTGTCCTAATATGGTCACTTCTGGCTGCAAAAACCCAAAATGGCAATGGTCACAATGGCATACTCAAAGCTTCAAAATGAGAGTCCACAAAACTACATTCATTATTTTTATTATTATTATTATTTTCCATGTTATAAACCAAAACAATGAACTGAAAGGTGCTCAAAAAACAAACACTAGAGTGTAGAGTTTTCTCTGTTGGTTCATGACATATTTGATGCATTATTGATATAAAAATATTAGTTAAAGAAGCTTTAAGTGTTTTCCTCAAGCCATGAACAGACTGAGTAGACTGAAAAACAAGCTAACTGGCCACATAGGGCAACACAAATGACCTGTGACCTAGCTTTTTTAGGTTTTGACCCAATTAAAACAATGCTTAGATTTAATCAATAACCTAAAAAGTGCCAGAGCATAGTACTTTTCCATGCATTATTGAAAAAATAAAATCTCTAACAATGGTGCTGTTTGCTTAAGCTAATTACCCACATGGATGGGTTTTTTGGGGGCTTGGCAAACAGTGTGTCTGTTGAGTGTTTAAGTGCTGTATTTACAGTGAGATAAATGAATGGCCTCCTCTCTCGCTGTGAGAAAAGAGACAGATTGAAACCACATGTCTGTTGCACTACCGGCTCTCTAGGCTATTGACATGCACTTCACAGAGCCATCCACATTCGGATACGCTGCTGCAGCGAGCGCTCGAGGTCATTTTTATGCTCACTGATGTTAGACTGTAAGACTCGCAGAATGACAGTCCCAAGCGATAGGAAAGCTTTGATTTGAATCTGCTGTCAGCGCATGATGTATGGATCACGCTATCTGGAACATGAATTTAAAAGTCAGCATGATGCTTGTAAGTGCACAACCTCATCTCGGGTCAGAGTGACACTGAACAGGGCTTCTTACAAAATGTTGCAACGAGCAGGAAGAGAAAAAATATGACCAAATCGTCTGTCTGTGTACTCACTGCATTCCAGGTTATTTATACAGACTGAAAAAACTGTGTAGACTTCATGTCTCTACTTGGTGAGAACTATTAAATTACTGGTGGATGTTTTTAATTACTTCACATAAATGTTGGAACACAACACTTCTCCAGTGTTTGGAGGAGGGGGAGGGAGGGGGGGGGGTCTATAATGTCTCACATGTTTAGGGAAGCACTGGCTTGCACTTAATCATGGTGGTCCCTGTGTGATTCTGGCGTTGGAAATGTGGCTTTGTGAGAGAAAAGTGAGCATTCCTTCTGCTGGCGCAAGGGAGAGGAAATGGGTAATAAAACCAGGAAAAAAAAAAAACCTCGGCGGCCTGCTGGAGCCAGTGATTCTGGGATCCACTTAATTGCTCTTAAATGAAAAAGATTTTTGGCTTCCCATTTGCTGTGTTTAAAGAAAGTCAAGTCAAATCCCACATGTATACCAGCCAAGCGGTGACTTCTCATCCAGCAGTATGAGCACTAATCCCTCTCTTTCAGTGGTGCCATCGGTAATATTATTATTAATATTGAGAAAGCTGCTGTTCAGAGTCAGCAAACGCCAGAGGAGGCAGAAATTCAGCTCTTTTGCTCATTTACTAAGGCCAGAGAAGTCACTGGGGAAAGAGGATATTAATACTAGGTTGTTGAATGCTTTTATCTCTGTGGTTTATCAGACTCTGAATGTTGCCGCTCTTCCTGACAAATATGATGACAAATAACTATCATTATACAAATTGTCAACGACAATGCTATTTTCCTTGTAAGCCTTGTGCCCTTTTATCAAACAAGTTGCAGTAATTTTCCTTAAAGCTGCAGATAGCAACAGATATACTGCACATTAAAAAATACTCCACGTACAAGTACTGTATTCAAAATTGTATCACTTAAGCAGAAGAAGCAATAAAATGTACTCAAAGTATCAAAAGTTAAAGTATTCGAGGGCTTTTGTAATGCATCATGTTATTGGAGACTACAGACATATTACTCCTTATGCAGTATTCTGTGTTGTAGCTGGTTGGGCTGATACCAGCTGCTTTATATACTGTTATGTTTAAGATATTTGCTTCATATTTTATTTACTTGTTGTTTATTGCGTATGTAAAATATGAATCTTGGAAGTAACTTTTAATTGCAGATTTTAAATGAATGTAGTGGGATAAAAAGTACAATATTTGACTCTAAAATGTAGTATAAAATACCATAAAATGGAAATACTCAAGTAAAATTCCTTAAAACTGTACTTAAGTTTAATATTTGCAGGAGCTATTTTACTGCAGTGTAGTTTTTCCAGAGCATGACCTCCCCCTGAATGAAACATGTTATCAAGCCTTTTTCATGTTGCCACTATTGGCCATTTTTGTATCCCAGTGTGATGGTCGGGTGTGAAGATGCCACTCAGCGAAACCATTAAGACCCGAAGTGCCACACTAAGCTGTCATGTTGTGTCAGCCGTTCCTTTTGTACTCATTAATTGTTGAGAGAAGTGTGTCACATCCTGTCAGGCTGACTGCTGGTGTCCCTCTGGTCACCCCTCAGTGCCCAGTGCCCACCAATGCTATTGTGGTAGCGATGGTTGCAGAGGAGAGGAGAGCCGGGCCCCGCAGGATGTGAGACAATACTTGGAAGGAAGAGGAGGGAATCCCGGAGCTGTGTGCAGAAGCCCGGTCAGCCGGCTGTCGCTAAGAACGTTCCCCTGTGACTTCTCCCCCCCTTCTTCCCCCGAGGATAGACTTTGTCATCCTCTCATTTATGTATGTGTTGGGAATAAGAATAGTTTAGTCACAGGTTTTGTTTTTTAAGTCTCCATCTAAGAAGCTATGTCATCACTTAATTTGGCATTAACAGACTTTAGGTCTGCCATAAAACAACAGTCAGGTGCCCAAATGAACAATGAAAGAGGTTTTTCTTACCATAATCATTCTTCCTGTTCATACTGGCCATTAGAAGATTCCTTCATAATATACTTGCAATGTAAGTGATGGTAGCCAAAATACACACATCTCCTTCTGTGCAAACATGTATTTAAAAGTTCATCTGAAGCTAACATGAAGCTTCAGTTGTCCAAATGAGTCAACTCAAGTAGATATCTTTAAATTTTATAGTCTTTTTAGTGTCAAAGAGGGACTTGGATGCTAAAAAGGCGCAAGTAAAGTAAGTAAATGTGGCAGATATCCGCTTGATGTGACTAACACAGACTGACAAAGCCTCATATAATCTTCAGATCAACTTTTAAATGCATTTTTGCACAAACTGACTGTGTGGACACACTGTGGATTTTGGCCCCCATCACTTACATTAAAAGCACATTTTAAGGGAAGGGGATTTTTTTAATAGTCAGTATGAACAGGAGGAATGATTACAGCGAGGAAATACTCTTTCACGGTTCAGATGGACACTTGACTGTTGTTTTGAGACAGACTTGTCCTTTGTGTGGGTCGAAAACTTACTGGAATCAATAGTTTTTGTTAATAATAAGTAAATTCTGTCTTTATTACTTAAGTCAAAATAATCATTTGAATGTCAAATCAGCATTGTTTGAAATTATGTTAATTTGCCATTAATATGATCAAATTATCAAAATATATCAAATATTACAAGTTATACTATTAGCTACTAAGCTAACAACAGTTTTGTTAGCTATTAAGTACAGCTTTTTCACCCAAATAGCAAATATCTTTCAAGTAATTGTAATTTAAGTCTAATAATCTAGATTTTTAAATATATCATGTAAAATCATCCTGCTGTGTAAAAAAATGTAAGCTAGGTAAATGCCAACGCCAATCACTGTTGTAAAGATTCCTTATATATAGGTATGTCTATAAACTACTAAGCTAAATAAGGTAATGTTAGCTAGCTATTAAGGAGCATAATTTCATTGTAACAGCAAAAATATTGTCAATAGTTTTATATAATCATAACTGTTTTACTCTATAATATTAGTGACTTATTAACAGTAGGCTATACAGACCAGTAATGTATGCTTTACAGGAGTAGTTATAATTGTTAACGAATACATTAGATTGGACTTAAATAGCTTACAATTACATTATAGTGTATAATTAAACCATTTATGTACTCGTTTTGAATGCTAAATATGAGGGGGTTAAAATAAAGAGTTAGAATTCACCTGCTGATAGTTAACAGCTAAGAGTTGCACCTCTTAAGAGATGAAATATTATCCAAATAAAACATTTTATGACACCTTTGTGTGCTCAGGGAACTGCCTGACTGTAGAGAGTCAGACCCTCCGTGCTCATGTTAAAGCTGAAGCAATTACATAAGATTTTTTCATGTTTCCACAAGCTGTTCCACCACATATAATACTGCTTGGGGATACTAGCTGTGACCATTTCTGTCTGAGTGAAAAAAGGCCGCTACAGTGGCCTATATGTGCATGAATCAATGCTCAGGCAGTGATAGACTACATGGCACGGATGGAGAATTAATGAAGAAGAATCTGCGGTGTCGGGATGCGGTTGCAATTTGCTCCTGCTGAGTGGCTGAAATGCAGTCACACAATAAAAAAATGCAAGACCAACCTTTTAAGGTTCTGCCTCTGGCCACTTGAAAACGTGTCTCTCAACCACAAAAGATGATGCACTGGGTTGCACTACAGACAAGCGGGGGAGCAAAAAAGATGTCCAAATATTTCCATGGCTCCTGTGGCCTTCTGCTTGCATAGTCCTGGCATGAGCTCATCTGTGTGCGGCTAGTTTGTGCTCCCTCAGCACTGTTCTTTCCCAGTCTGTAAGTATCAGTGTCGAAGCTAACTAGGCATTGACAAAGTCCTCTGAGCTCCCTTTCCCACTACCCACCAGACTGTGGCTCCACTTGGTATTGAGGTTTTCATAAAGGCAGATTTTATCTTTATGTCACCTAATACTGAAAAAGTGCAGGTCATGGTCTCAGGTTTGACTTAATATCTGGAACATTATACTCAGTTAGGTGGTCATCCTCAGCCAGAAGTCTGGATGATAGCATCATTTATCATCAGCTACACTAAGATATCCATTATTTGTGGTCTGTAATGTGTTTTAAAGTGAGCTTACAGTATGAAACAGTTATGTCTTTAATTCTCCTTTAGTAGTTATTTTTGTAAGCTGGGATCCAAATGGAAAAAGTCGTCACAAAATGTTGAGAGGACCCTCTTTTGGGGGATAAGCATTCTTTTCAACTGCCGTTCAAATCTCCAAAAGAGCGTCTCTCTTGTGGTATTTAACCAACGAATAAATTGACATGAAATGTATTCCTGATAATGCAAACATCGGGAACAGAGGAGCCAGAAATAACTCTCTCAGGCAAGATGTGGAAGAGATTAAGGCTGAACCAACGAAATAAGCGAGTGGAGGCGGGAGGTTGGAAAATGAGATGGGGGAGGAGGGTGAGAGGAGAAATAAGAGGAGGTGAAGAGATGGTGTCTGCAATGGGTGAGTGTGTGTTATGTGTGTGTTGAAGGGTTGTGTGTATGTGTATGTGTATGTGTATGTGTGTGTGTGTGTGTGTTGGGGGGGGGGGGGGGGGTCCATAGAGGGTTTGGAGAGTGAGTCAAGAGGCGAGAACTTAGCAGAGAGGGGGGTGGCCCTGTGAAAAGGAACTCATAAAAGTCACATTTGTTGGTGATGCATGAGGAAGTGAAGCCAGCTTTGGCACATGTGTCTGTGGTGCTAAATTAACTGTTAACACAAATAATCAAAGTGCAGGGCCCATTGAGCGCTGGCGCCAGTGAAATGAGGGGGAGAGGCTGGCTCGCTGCTCTCTGAGAAGTTGCAGCAGACTAGTAGTGAGCTAGCAGGTGGAGGTCTACCAGGGGCTTTCACAGGATGGAAGTGCTTACAAAACAGGCTGACCAGCCCACTGACAGAGGAAAGCACCGCCGCACTCCTGCTTTCCAGCTATTGTGTAGAAGCGTGCTTCTCTTTTTAGATCTTTCTTTGTAAAGCTTGACATCTCAGGGCAGTGAAGGACATGGCACCAGCAATTACATCCATGACTGGCTGATGGTTATTAAAATGCCACTATTGTAACCTTGAGAATGTTGTTGTTGTGTCAGAGGCCCTTCTGACCTGCATACAGGAGGTCCAAAAAACTGGACTTCCACTTTGTAGTGACACACAGTTGACTGAATACCATGTGGCCACAAAGCTGCTTTCTGAGCTAAAATCATCTCCTCACTGCTGCTACTGATGGACTTGATGAGAATACACACACATATTGATTTTAGATTAAGAATAAAACATCCTCTCACGCCTACTGGAACAAGTTGCTGTCTGTTTGTTTGTGGTCATACAAGATAAGTTCTGCTTTCTTTCTTCAAATAAATCTCAGAGCTACTTTACTTTTTGGCTTGAAACCATTTGAAGCAAAGTGATGATAGCAATGGCTATGAGTTATGATGAGTAATTCAACCAGTTTCATTTTAAGACTTTCAGAGGCCCAATAAGGTAAAAGTATGCAATATTTTATAAGGAATGGAATAAAATTAAGGGAAAACCCAGAAAACATTAATATAATTTCATATAAGAATGTTTTCTTATATCCATTCTTTCTTAGGACCCTCTCAGATTTATTGTGGGACCCATGATACCCACAACATCACATTTTTCAGAACACTTAACCTATGCAGTGTATGTTTATCCTTTATTCCTCCATATGTCTTATCCCATATCCACTTTAAACATTGCATTCTACTACTTGTACATGTACACTGTACATGCTTTTGATCTTTCTTATTCATATGCCTATAAAATGTTACTTGCACTGTGCACAATCTAACTAATTATTTTACTGCACATTGTGTTCTGTATGATTGTGTATGTGAACAATAAATATTTGCATATAAGTATAATAAAGGGATCTGTGATATCTGATATCAAAGTTTTCAAAGATAATCAATTAGAAAAAAGGCAAATAAACTGTATTGAAATGGATATTTTTGCAATACATTATCCCCCCATGAACTCAACAAGACTGAATTGTATCAAAGAGTAGATTCAGATGCAGTCCTGTTTGCAGTTATATATTTGTAAGTTATTAAGTCACACATGATATCTTTGAGGACTTTATGCAAGATTAAACAAATGAGCAGCATTTGAATGTATGATCAAAAGAGCAATCTTTGTCTTTACAAGACCATTTCAGCTCTACTTTTCCTCCTGCCAAAAACAGTCAAGTCGTGAGGGGAAAATAAATACAACAATTTGGAAAAAGTAATACCCTGCAGCTTTGTGACATCAGCACAAAAGAAGCATGGCCCCTGATGCTCTCCACTTCCCATGCAGCCCACAACTGGGCCGTAGACCGAGGTTGCCTGGCGCCACAGTCATCATGTGTGTCAGTCACTTGCAAAACTCACTGTTTTCCTTAGAGGATGAGCTAAGCTCCTCCTTTAGCCCTAACGATTTATTTTAGACTCCAGCGTCCAGAGACCCCCTTTCTTGAAATCCCAGTTTATCTTGGCCATGTTGTTTCAATATGAACCAATCAGCTTAGCCTCCAGTGGAATGTCCCCTGAGACTCGCCTTGGTTTCCCAATAGGCCCATTCATTTTGAGGACACAACTTTAACATCTGGTTTGTATTAACGCTCCCTACAATAGCTCTCATCTTGGGCTCAGTTGCACACTGGGACAGGAGGGCAATCAGTCCCTACAGAAATATTATTTGATACAAAGACATATGTAAAAGTGATCAGATACCTTTTGAGTAAAGTTGCTTATGAGATACATGTACTTATATCATTAGTTTGGCAAATACACTTACTTGCTTTCTTGTGGAGAGTTAGATGAGTGTGAAAGATCAATACCACTCTCATATCCGTACAATAAATATCTAGCTGGAGCCAGCAGCCTGTTAGCTTAGCTTAGCAGAAAGAGTGGAAACAAGAGGAGACAGGGAGCCTGGCTCTGCCAAAGGTAACAAAATCCAGCTACCGGCACCTCTAAAGCTCACTAATTAACACCTTGTATCTTGTTTGTGTAATCTGTACAAAAACCGAAGCATAAAAACCTATAATTTGATGTTTTTTGTGGGCTTGTCAGGAAACCAAGAAGTTACTTTTCCCAAAAAATGAGTCTGGAACATAACCCAGCACACTGTTGTTTTTACACTAAATGCCATATTAATTAGGAAGCTTCAGAGGTGCTGGAAGGCTAGCTGTTTCCTCCGGCTTCAAGCCTTTATGCTAAGCTAAGCTAATAAGCCACTGGCTCTATCTTTATCATACAGCTATGATAGCTCATCCTCTATACGCAAACAGCAAATAAGCATATTTCAAAAATGTTCCAAAACTATTCCTCGTTTTACTTCATGAAATAATTAAAAATCAGGTATTTTCAGGCATTTCTTTGGATGGATTTTACTCATCATAGTTCCTGTGTGGATGTCTTATGCTGCAAATGTGTGAAATTCAGGCTTTGTGCCACTGCAGAGAGCCGTGCGGACAAATCTCTGTGATACCAGACAAGAACACTTTAATACATGGGTAATTAGCCTCCATGTTCCAAGTGTATCCAGATGTACCGTTGTGGGGGGTTTACTTTGTCCTCCGTGAACAAAACACACTGAACCAGCAGGTGCACATCTCAGGTAAAGGCTGCTGCATCCAGCTCCTGATAACGGACCACTTTTCCCTCTCTCCTCCCCCCATGTATGTCCTTCTCCCCCTCTGCCTCGCTGCCTCTTTCTCTCTCCCTTTATCATCTGTGCCACCCTGGAGTGCAGTGCATTGAGGTGCCTGCCAAAATGCATGCCAAATGAAGAACAAGAGGGGGAAGCAGGCAATGGTGCTCTAAGTCTCTTATCTGGGTATTATTGAACATTTCTTTAAAGAAATAACTCGTTTGAAGTAACTTTCAATTAAGCTGTGGAGAGAAAAGTGTAGTCTTTTGACCAGAGTGTTCAGGCTCTTTCACTATCTGCCTTATCATGTAAGCATCAGAGACAAAAAACTATTGTGCTTTAAATTAACATCGCCCTCTCAACATATTGTATTCCTGTCGGGTGGAGTTCCTGATTAATTTAATGGAGCCTTTAAATCTTATGATTTTATGAAAATAAATCTTATCATTTTTCACTGTCCCAAATTGCTTTCTTAGGCAACTCAGGCATATTGTTTATGTCTGCTTCATTGGTATTTACTCTGTTATTTCTGTCCATTGTCACTATGGAGCCAACAACAACAAACTACCCAGTTGTGAACAAAACGACTCTGTCGAAGGTTTATAGATAATATCGGCAAAACTTAATTGGCCTCTTTTAAATCTTTGTTATTCTTTTGATCGCTGACTGTTCACGCCAATCAACGAAACTGCTTTTCATCTTAGCTCACTTGAAAGCAACACAGCAGAGCTTTTGCTTCAGTCTGTTCAAACAGGGTTAATCCAAATGTACACCTCACAGATGGGACACATTTGTTCATTACTGATGTGATAATGTTCATTCATCCAATATCACCCATCTGACTGGCCTTTTACTCAGCAGAACAAATGTATCATCAGGTTTTATGAGGTACAAAAAAATCTTTTCATTGTATCAAAAGGAAAAGATTTACATTTGGCTTGATTATTTGTAATTTCTTATTTATTTAATCGTCTACTACCTGTGCTAACAGTTTGGCTTTATGAATGGCAATGTGAGTGTGTTGGTTGACTGGTGTTTCAATCCAACACTGCAGACAAAGTATCTCAATATCTACTGGATGGATTGCCACAAAATTTGACAGAGACATTCATGATCCCTGGAAACTTATTGACTGCTGACTGTTATTCTAATGCCACCATTAGATTCACATTTATGGTGTTGAATGAAATGTCTCAACAATTGTTGACTGACTGTCATGACCTTTCTCACAGTAGTGTTCCCCAATAGATGATTCACTAGATGATCCTCTGACATTTCATCTAGAGCCATCATCAGGTCAAGCCTACAATATGGTCCTAGTCTTGTTCTATTATTACATCTTTCTATTCAGATGAAATTACTCACATACTTGTGTACATATATGGTGTTATTCTTTTATAATACATTCTAAATCAGTTTATTTTCTATTATATTTAATTTTAGAAGTTAATACAATATTATTCACAAAAGAAGACTGTTTGTTTAGCCTCATAATGACCTGGATGATCTCCATCTGGACTTCCTCTGTATTGTCTTCCTACAGTATATTAGGGTAGATGTGAAGGTCACTAATTCATGGGCAGTAACTTTGTGTCAGACTTCATATTAAATCCTGGCTATGCTCAGCCTAGGGCGTCTCTCTGAAGCCCAAACATTTTTGACCTCTGACCTCCTGGGAGGTTTAGTTTACAGCCGGAGTTAACAGTGCTGATAGCATGCTGAGAACCTGCCCATTTGATCTACAGACAGCTTGGTCAGGACTGTTCTACAACCAATGTCATCCAGTAGATTATTACAAAGAATGCTCATTTGTAATCCAGTAGATAACCATGTACATGTTTTTCATCCATTTCCATGAATCTGCACTGATATCCAGCCTAAAAAAGAAAGTATGGGTACACAAAAACACAAGAGCCAGATATTCATATACAAAATGCATCTTTAAATGATGAGCTCCCACATTCCTGATTATAGTTAAGTGCCGTCATGTCAGCTGGCAATTACAGGACTAAGACAACTTCTTGTATAATCTTGGACAGGCAAGAGAAGATTTATAAATACAACCAGTCACTTTCAATGTTTGATACAACAGAGGACAGAGTGTAGTCTGTCATTTATTCACTGAAAACTTTCTGGGGCTTCTCAGTTGTGGATGAAGTGGTGAGGATTCACTTTGTGAGTATAATGTGGGTGATTTTAGGGGTGGAAAAAGGGTAGTAGCTCTAACAGTCTCAAGTAAAAGTATTGTTAATTTAGTCTTTTCTAGTATTTAAGTAGAAACCATTTCAACCATTAAAAAATCTATTTAAAGGATAATTAATTATGAGTGTGAAATTTCTTTCTTCTTGACACTTTCTTCCACTTACTTGCTTTTAATGGCATCCCATGGTCTCCATCAGTGGATTTCACTCGGTTGTCATGGAGATGGCTCAGTTAAAAGATGAATTAAGTACAAGACATCTGTCAGGTGATAACAGGTGGTCATATACAGGAGGTTGATTGTAACACTGGTCTCTTATAATATACATTTCTATACAAAACTAATTTGTTTTGACTAATATGTTTTGTGTCAAGTGTAATTTCTGCCTGAATTATATTATCTGGCAATGTTTGTGCTACCCTTATACAGCAAGTTGTAGGCAGGTAGTTGGAGAGGATTGTGGGTGTACAAAGTATAGACTTTGACTTTAGAGATTGGGAATTGCACTCATTGTCCTGCCCATGGTCAGACTTAGGCAACAACAGCGCTTTTGGTTAATGTTTGGGGAAAGATTGTAAATCCGCTTAAATGTGAATAGGACTGTTAATATTAACACAATAATAATATATTGATGCAAATTCATTTTAACGCCACTAATTTGTTTTGATGCCATTAACATAGGTTCTGTAAGCTGGATGCCAACCACCATAAAACATGAAGAAGAAGAAGGTTCTGTTATGATGACCCCTCACCTCACCCGTACCTTCAAGTAGGTCTATCTGCAGACTCGCAGTATCTACACGACACTCCCACTTGGTAAGGTTTAGGCATTAACAGTGTGATGGTTAGGGTTAGAGGTCAGGGGTGTGTCTCGTGTACAGTGACAACATTGGGTAGCCATGTAGTAAAGTCTGGCTGTTCTATAGGTCTGAAAGATTGCAGTTTAGCCATCTAGCAATACGTTAGATAGCAACTAGCAAGGAACAATGAATGAAGAAAAAGATATTTTAAATGCTTCAAAGCCCCATCAGATGTGAAGACCAAAGTTATATTTACCTAATGTGATCTGGGTTATCATCAGGATACATTGAGTCTTAAATACCATCTGTTAGCGAAGCACTCAGCTAATGCTAATGCACGCAGCCTCGTTAGACCAAAACCAGGCTTGATAGCATGCGAGGGCAACCCATGGACAAACGTACAAGAGGCAAGCTTTCAACAGCAATACCTAAATGGGTGGCTACAGCTTACTGGCCGGTTAACACTGTGTTGGACGAAGGTCTGTGTGAAATAATTCAGATCTCATCCAATGACTGCATAGCCACCGGGAGCTCCAACCGTATCAAAGAGTGAAAGTAATTTTCTTTCTTATACTCCCTCTCCACTGTTCCCTGCTCACTTTATTTATTGTTTGTTTTATTTTGTATTATCCTGTTTATCCCATAGCACAAGGGGATGTTTTTGTGAGCCTTTATTTTTCCCATGTGAGGCTGGACACAATTGTATTGTATGATTTGCTTTTGAAGTGAGGGATCCAGGGAGTGATCTTTAATCAGTACTGAAGTAATGGAAAATTTAGCTGGCCAATGTGCCCATCTGTTGCCTATTGAGCTTAAGTTTGCCATAAGTTATGGTTTGAGGATATTTTTAAAAAGCTAAATGCTCTACCTGTGATGGTTTTCTGACAATGACAGTAATTGTTTGTGTTGTTTATTGATTTCTAAAAATAAATGCATACATTTGCATAAAGCAAGGATATTTTGTCCACTCCCATGTTGATAAGAGTAATAACACTTGAAGAATGTCCCTTTACAATACATTTAAAAAAAAAATCAATTAATTTGCTATTTATTTCAATTAAGACACAAAACCATGTGATAAATTGTGCTTAAACCTTTAAATCACTTGACAGACTCAAATTTAAATATTTAACCAAGACCACACTCTCTCCCCAACTGTAAGCAAGTGATGTGATCCTCATTGTATGTATCTCTTGGAAATGTATGAACATTGTGTAACTTTGCATGTTGCTTCATAATATTGATTAATACATCCTCTTTTAAACCTCTTCTTGGATCATCCTGGTAGTGTAATGGTTACTGTGCATGCCACGTAACCGCAGTGTCCGCAGTGTCTCTGGTTTGATTCCACACAGTGTCCTTTGTTACATGTCATACCCATCTCTCGCTCCACTTGTTTCTGATCTGCCTTTTAACTATCTACTGTCCAGTAAAGGCAAAAATGGCAATACATTTTTTTTTTTTTTAAATCGTAAAAAAAACGTTTTTTCATAACGGACAGAATTTGTTGTAGTCATTTTAGATTAATTTATCTTGTATCTCTTATGTTTTGTATTTAATTTACTTTGTATTCTTAGATTTGACTGTAAAGCACTGCAGCTGGTTTTTGAAAAGTGCAAAAAAAAAATTATAATAAAAAAAATGTAAGTTGGCATTTGTTGTTTCAATAGTCCTTGATACAGAAGACATTTGGTCTTCATTGGAAAAGCAAAGGACTGTAAATAATGAAATTAATCAGGGCTGAATTTCATTTAGCTGCTTTAACTTTCAGGGTCCTGGTATTGTGCATGTTGGCTCACTGTCACACTGTCACGGCTTACTGGGACACTTGAACTGAACAAAGCCATTGTTAATGTTATTAGTAACACCTGTGCTTTCCTTACTGTGACAAGTCAAATTACCTCCTGTGAAAAAAGCCTGTTGGATGTATAAAAATGTAATTTCTAGGATACAGGGTTATTCCAAGCATGGTCATTTCAGTTCAGTTTGAGAATCAAGTAAGGTAATCCATCTCAGTGAACAACATGTCGCATTTATTTGTCAGGGTTATGTTATTGTTGTGTCTCAATGTAATGCAGACCTCTCAAATCAAAACATGCTTTGTTTGACTGAACCCGTTAGACAAACAAAAAGGAAATATATGGATGTTGTGAAAGTCATAATATGAATTTTTAAGCTGCTTTCATTACAAAGTTTGCTGTTTAGAGGTTGACTCACAAGTCTTGGACATCAGAGCTCCAAACAGCACATGGAGGCACCATTCTGGCACTAAAATTAATCCACCCTTACAATTACATTACATTTCCATGCCTTTGGTATGCTTTAGAAAATGTTCAGCAGAATGTGAAGTATATGTGACATGTAGTGAATTGGCAAAATTATGCAAAACCACCAGTGTGACCTTTTGAGTAAAACTGAGAAGCAGCTCATTAATGATGTAAAAGGTCGGTAAAAGTTACATATGAAGAATCGCCTGCAGTGCAATAAGGAGGAGAAGACAGATTTCAGTGTGTTAAAATGTTGTAACCAATCTGTGTTAGAACATAAATATGAGATGAATTAATTTGACTCCTTACAAAAGCTTATTGCATTCATGTTTTTGTCAGATTTTCCTAAGACGCATGATAACTAAGATCTAATCAGTATATGTATTCAGCCCACAACTGCATAATAATCTGAGCCACTGATGCAACGACTGATTTGTAACACCAGACATTCATCATTTTGGTGGCCAAAAACGCTTTTCAGTTACGGTTGATGAATTAATATGAGTGAATGGGAATCTCTGTTATCAGCTACAGAAACAACATATTTAGTCACAGGCTAGTTCTGGTATCCTTCTTACCCCACAGAATTGTAGCTTTGTCCCTCAGTTAATACTTGATATAAATTTGCTTGCAGGATCATTTTCCTTCCCTTAATTGAGATAGAAAACCAAGTTGTGCCTGGCTGAAACCAATGTGATGCAGTAGCTGCTTGTGAGTGATGCTCACTGCATAGACCATCTGTCTTATTGATGGTGCAAAATATCTCAGCCCTCAATTTGATATCACAAACTTGCAATTGAGGGCACAACAGATAGGTGTTATTTCAACAAGATATATTGCCTCCGAAATGCCAGCAACAGAATATATATATTTTTTTCCACATATGGGACAGCTATTTCTAGGTCAAAGCCCCTTCTGGATCAGAAGGGGCTTTGACCTGAATATAAGTTTGTAGCTATAAACCAGTTGTTCCCAAAACTAATAAATGCATCCTGGACAGAAGGCTTATCTATCTATCTTATATTGGCCTACTGCAGCCTATGTTTCAGTTATTAGGCTAGTATATAAAATAACTTCACTGAATTTTGTGAAAGATGTTACAAGCTAACAAAGTTCCTTGAAGTGTTTCACAGGGTTACTTGATAATAATCATAAATCAGCAGGTAGCGTAATAGCCAGAAGTCTCTGTCTTACTACTGTTTGACTAGCTGTTAGCAAACATGCAATAGCTACAGTGGTAGATATAAAATAAATAACTGGATAGGTAATTTATCACTATTTATTGTAACCATCAATATTACAGTTGATAAATGTATGAGTTCCCCCATAAATATTGATAACGTCTTGATACAACTTTTAAGTAACTTTGTTGTTTGCTGCTGAAAAAAGGTTAGCGTCCGATTAGGTACTTTGAGCAGGAATATTGTTAATTTCAAGATTTTAGGAAGTATGCTTATTAAGATGAAAACATTGATATGAATCTTATGTTTGTTAGCCAGAGTCGGGAGGTTAGTACCAGCTTAGCGTATACATACATGAACAAAATCACCCACCCCTCTCACCATCACTGTCTCATATAGAGAACGGCAATTTGATGGACATTAGAGAGAATTCAAACTTAAGGCACTAATGCATTGGCCCCACTCTTCAGACCCAGAAATACCGACTTGGCTGTTGTTGTTGGCCGACAACAGCACAGTTACTGACCGTGGGCAGCTTCCCAGAGTCTTGTCGTCATGATGAGGTTGCCAGGTTTGATGCCATCATACCATACGGAGACCTAAACTAAATCCTCTGCTCACAGACTGTATCTGGCAACCTGCACTTTAGCCGGATACACTGCACAGAAGTGCTGGTATTAAACTGATGTTTGTCAAGAAATAGTTACACCACATGCCTCTTCCTGAACCCACATTTCTGTTTGTGTACAGATCAAACAAGGTCAAGGTGTAAAAAGTGAGCTTTAGAGGCAATGAAAGGTGAAGTACTCTTGTTTCTACTATCTATGCAAAGCTAGGCTATTGTGTCCAAACTCCAGCAACAGGAAACTGATACTGATGTTCCCATTTTAGTCTCATAAAGAAAGAAAATATGCCTAACAACATTGGACTGTTCCTTTAAGTGATGATGTTGGAAGGTATTGGCATTGTCAACGTTTGCTTAATGATTTGGTGGGAAATCATCCACCTCAAACTCAATTTTCACCAAACTCAACTATGCAGATGGATTTCATATGAATTTAAAAGCCTTATGATTTTCTACTTCTACTTGCTACCACAAACTTCTTCTTTAACAAACAGTTTCTGAGTTCATAACATTTGCTTTCTGTGGAGCCCTTTCACAAAATATCAAATGAAGCCATCACAGATAAGCACTGTGGCCGTCTGGTTTCTGGATTTGGTAGTGAGCGGTCCATATCTACAACTGCCCATCATCATTATGAAAATATGCTTTTGTATGAATTATGCTTCAATGCATGACATGAAATAGCCAAGATTATTGAAGAGATATTTTGTAGCAACATTGCATACCATCTTTGATGCTGGCTTTTGGTGGCGCCTGACAAAACAATCAGTGTATTTTGAGAAAAACACCAAATCTAATGGAACACCATAAAGAGAAAATAAAGGAGCCTTTCTGATCAAACAATGCCTTGTGAGAATGAAGCTAATAAGCTGTAAGTGTCCATTAAGAGGGTTCCACATTAACTACCTCATCCCAGGCTTTTTTACCACACATTTATTTCCCAATTAGCAGTAATCCTCTGAATGGCTGGCAGAGGATCTTGCTAGCCACTTTGAAATGGGCTACAATTAGACGCATTGTATTGGATTAGTATTGTGGAGCCTGAGGTCCTACTCCTGTGAGGGCTAGTGTTTTATTTGTCACCTGAGAGCACTGCTCTGAGGCCAGGTCACAGCTCCACACAGCAGGGACCCTGTAAATCGCCTGTTGCTGCCGCCTAGGCTGACCTGCAACAGGGCTGCCATTCAACCATCTTGTGAGGAATGTCTCCTGCACCAGCGGGGGGGTTGAACGGAAGTTAGATGTGGTTTAAAGGGAACAGACGGATGAACCATGTGCGGACAGTGATTCCTTTGAAAAGCCATTCAAAGAATCCTTTGACAGTGACTGTCAGCTGATTACAAGTCCTCTTGCTGAAACAACCTCTGATGCTGCAATATAATATTCTATAGTCTGCCTTAGTTGTAGAACTACTATTCTACATGATGATACATAACTAATTGCATTTGCACACAGCTATAGATAAGATATTTGTACTTTACTTGAGGCTAATTTCATCTCCACTAGATTTCAGGAATAAATATTGTACTTTTTAATACATTTATTTGACTGGTATAGTTAACATATACACAACATATACAAAACATATAATCAGCCTAGAAAAAAGATGATCTGTTGGTATGTTTCATGTTTATGTTATTATAAAAATGTTTTAATTGTGATGCATAATGCTAATCTCATTACTGTGTTGCATCATTATTATATATGTTATAGTTTTTTTTTACATTATATAAATGTTCATTGGGAGTCAGAAGAAGGAAAATTCTGAGGTGATTAAAGGGGTTAGGTGGTATTCCTGGCTGAAGATGGAAAAATGGCGTGAAACACTAAGACTTGCTCTCTGCAGCCAAAAGCACCACGACTTGTGCGTCATCAAATTACCACAAGTGTTGCCAGTCTCAATTGTAGGGTAACATAATGAGTGTGCTTTGCTGTAATAACGAATAATTGCAATTCTAATAGCATGAGCTCTGTATGGTTTCATCATACCTCCTACTGTTTTTTTCGTTGTTTCTGTAGATTCCAACTTATCAGTCACCTTTCAGTTCACTGAGACAATCATGTTGTGAAATTGTATTCACATGGGGCAGTAAGTGTCATGAAACATTACAGTAGTTGTATGAGCCTGTGATTACATTCAACTTTCTGCAGAAGCACTATCATCAGCCCATTCTGCATTATTCAAGTACAACTGACAAGAGAAATACTTGAGCAAGAGTTTCTCAGTCAGTTGATTCTTGCCTGCAGCTAACTGTGACAGTGAATAGCCCATGACTGGAGCACAATTAGCTGCAGCAGCAGGGGGCTGATCTTAACAATGCTGTTGTTCTCCTCTTGCTATTACAGTTCAGTTTTATGGCCATACCAAGTGCACATTTTCACCTCTGTTTTGCATTTACAAGGTACATAGTCGCTGCAGACTTGAGGTAAGGAGTTAGGAAAGAGCATTTATTATTTAGTGAAGTTTGGCTGATGCCAGCGTTCATCACCTTCAGATAGACAAAATATTCTATTTGTTGTTTGCATTGCTTGGAAAACATAATGAACCTCACTGTATATTTTCAAACACAGTAAGGTGTCGGTTTCTTGAATGTATTGACGGTCCAGCAACCTGCTGTAAGTAGCTAAGTGTAATGAAATGGCATGCTGAGGCGACCTGTGCCAGCTTGCGGTCAGGCCTATGAGTGTGTGTTGCAGGGTAGAATCAGTCCAGTCAGGCCGGAGAGTTGAAAGGGCGAGGGAGGTGGTGGCAGGAGTGCGGCACAGAGCAGTCAAGGATAGACCTCCAGTGTTTGTGGAGGGAGGGAGGCTGGCCAGCTCGGGTTCTGGGGGGACTGTGGGGCTCGTGGGCTGGCTGGGGGGGTTGGTAGTGGTGGCGGGCAGGAGGGTTTTCTAACGTAGAGACTGTAACTCATTGTAGCCTGACTCCGCTGGCTTGGGTGGCAAAGATCGTGAAGTCCTGGACATTCATCAACCTGCCGAGGAGGGCCGACTGACTGGAGCCAGGGCCTGTTTTCTTCCCCCCTTCTTCTCCCTCTCACCATGTCAATGGGATCCAGTGCGAGTGTGCCGAGGCAGCCGCCCTGAGGAGACAGACCCGGGTCAGTGCAAATAATCAGGCCTCTGACGCCTTGCCTCGTTACTGGGCAGGGGGGGAAAAACCCAGTTGAGTGTGGGGGATCCCAAAGGAAACCAGGGACAGGGGTCGTGTAGTAGGTCTGTCTTTCGAAAAGGAAAAGGTCATGGTATGGGCATGCCTACAGAAGGATAACAACACAGACGCCATTAAGACATGCATTCAGTATAGTTTTATATTCAGTTTTAATCAGACTTTGGATGGAATTATTTAGAATTTGAAGCACATTTGCAGCACTACGTGGAATGATCACTCCTTTCATCCTGCTGCACTGCTGTCATGGTGATACTTTCTCTTTCTCTTTGTCATGCACATACCTGCAAAAAAGCCAATTAGAAACCTGGTAGCATGGCCAAGAAGTCGGTTTTCTTCACAGGAAATGGGCTGGGGAAGTTAGGTTTCTCAATTTTTAATGGATGGTGGACTTCTCAGATACATGATTCTTAAGCAACAACAATCCTTCAAGTTAATTTCATGTCTGTGTGAGATCCGTCTAATAAAATCCTGGTCACAAACTGTGTCAGACTGTACAATATCAATTTTGAAGCATATCAGATGCAGCATAGATGAAGCATATCTGGTGAATGATGAGTTACATTTGAAATTTAAAAAAACATGCAAGTTAATTTATGTGTTTATGTTAATTTGCATCATCCATTTGCACTGCTCTCATGATTTGTACAAAGCGATAGAGGAACTTTGGATCCTGTCATGGCAACGGAAAGATGTTTTTTTTTTTTGTCTTATTTAACCATCATTTTAAAATGTAACTTTATGCATTCATTAGAAACCTCACAGTAGAGATGACAGGAAAAGAGAGGGATTGTTGTGGTTCATTATTGGGCATCCTCTGGTAACCACGGTACCTGATTCTGTGTGATTTCATGTCTTTTTCTAATTGCTTGGTTTGTAAAAGTGAGTCTCGTTGGATTTTAGTTCTAAATTTGGTGTTCAGACCACTTGCAAGATGCAGCATTGGTGGGAGCTTTTTGATTCAGGTGCCTGTGAGACATGAAATAAAATGTGGCATATAATACTCTGCAACGATTGTATAAGTCTGGAAAGTTATCACAGCACTAATCATTTTACCTTTTGTCGTGACAGTTGCAAGGCAAACAGGGGATACATGGCATTCTCATTACAAAGTAATCTACCAGGAAATATACGCTTTCACATATTTAATTGGCCACCGCAGTACCTTGCCAGATGATGTCACATTGCAGTCCATCAAAGGTTGAGCCAGGTTTAACTCACCAGACAACCCTGTGTTTGATAGACTAGTTCAAATAAATGAGGGAATGATATGTTTTTTCAGATTGAATGTGGCATAAATTAGGTGTGCGATCCAGAACCACCATTTTCACCCAGTTACTGACATGCATGTAAACACATATATTGTCATATTGTCATGTAGTGTTTTAACCAGGTGACAGTTCAAACTAAAAAGCAGTTGTTCACCCACCTGATTCCTTCATTATCCGTAACTTTCTCATGCTTCAGACTTCTCAGTGTCACAGAAACATGGCTGACCTTTAATAACACATAGGAGGAAACCACATGGAGGACTGAGCTAAAACATTAGTCTGGACACAAGAGCTTCACTCTGTAAGTCATCAGCAGCTTTCCTATGACTTGCTCCCAGTGATAATGGCGCTGAGTCAGGGCCTGAGCTCCGAGCATGGGAAAATGTAAAGGGAGGAATGTGCGGGGGAAACACTGTCTGCCCTGATGACACTCCAGAGTCTGCTCTGTGTCCTCTCCCCGCTCTGTCTTTACTATGACTCAGGCTTCATGTATTTACATTAACTGAGTGATGTTGTATTATTAATAAAAACCTCTTATTCTGTGTTTATATGTTGGTCATGACATTTCGGTGTCATATTTATAAAGATGAAAACTCCTGGTCACCAGAGCTAACTTGTAGCTGGTAGCAGCTCTGTAAAAATCTTTTCGTTTTGGCTTCTGTTTTATTTCAGAGCCTGTTGAATCGAGTTTCTCATTTTATGAACTTGCGTCATTTTATCTACTTGAAACTAACTGGGTGATTTGATTTAAAGCATGGTGAAATACCCCAACTGCGACCTGCTTCAACACTCATGTCTCCAGTTTTCAGCAGAGGATAAATTTCTCTGCGAAAGTCATCATTTATTCTCATGCCGACGTCATTCTCTTCTGCTCATTTACTGTCCCGCCGCGGAGCCAACTGAGCTCATTATCCCTTTGGACGAGGATATTCAGACATTTGCTGCACCTTTTGTGCCTGTTAACAGTCTCTGTCCCTTGCTACTCATCAGTTTCAGTTTTGAGTTCTCACTTCCAAATATCCTCCCCTGCCCCCTTTTTTCTCTCCCCTGCAACACCACCTCCCCCCAGGGCCTCATGGGAGCTCAGCAGTACAAATTTCCGTTTATACCAGTGGCTGGGGCTGACGACACCGCAGCGCTCTACCCCACAGATTGACGAGCCCTCAGATGCCGATTTACTGTACATGGCAGCCACTCTGGAGCCGCCGCACATCTGGAGTGGAGTACGCTTACTGAAAAACAGGGGCCAACCTTGGCCCAAACAAGTGTAGCAGAGCAAAACCGATGAAAGGCTACCCCCCCCCCCTCCCCTCCACCCTCCCCACACACACACACACACACACATCCTCAAAACCTTAACCCCCCCCACTCTCTCCAGAGCCCAGATCTCTCAAGCTTTCACAAAGACCTTGGAAGGACTGGATTCTGTAAACAAAAAACTTGAGAGAGGCATTAAGAGACATGCTGGAGTTAATGATGTGATTGTGGTGGGAATGTCTTCACCGGAGCTGCTGAAATCTCCACTTTGAAAGTGTAATGTGTATGTGTGTGTACGTGTGTGTGTGCATGTGTGTGTGTGTGTGTGTGTGTGTGTCACAGTGAACACAGTCAATTATCAGAAAACTGTGAACTTTCAGCTTTGACAAAGTTGCAAAAAAGAATACTTCCAAAAGTGGCAATTTTAAAGAGAAAAAAACGTGTGAGATTTGAATTACACATAGATTATATGTGACACATTTATTTTCTTTAAATGTCCAGGGTATTCATTTATACTGGCTTTTAGACATGGCTAAAATTACATACCTAAAAAAAATCTAACATTAAAGAATATGAAAACATAAATAGAGTAATTAGATGCCTCGGAGGTTGAAAATGATTTCACAAACTGACATGGCATCCAAAAACAACATTGGAAAGCAGTTGGCTTCCTGTAGGAACCTCATATTTTGTAATCTTGTCTTTTGCAATTCACAGCTGACATTGTTCCCCACGAGAAGGAAAGATTTCATAAAGCTGGGACTAAGCCAAGTCAGGAAAAAGACACTGTAAAATGTCAAATATCACTCATCACAAAGGAGAAGTGAAGTCTACCCCTGTCTTTTTTCTAAAGATTTCATCATTACTTTAGAAAGACTTTTAAAAAAAATAATCATACACTTTTTTGTGTAGTTTTGTGTAAATTTAAAATTGGATAAATCTCTAAATTAAGCATTTCTAAATTGTTGTTATAGTATATCCTCACGTGTAAAACATGGAGACAGCCTCTGTTAAGCTCTCAAAATGTGCTCTACATCCTGCCTGTATTACTCTCAGATCTGGTTGTGACTGAGCTCAAACCACAGAGACGGCGTCAGGAGTCTCTCCTGTTCACCATATTGGAAGTGTGTTACTGTGTGTGTTTGAGAGAGTGTTGGTGCGTCTGCGTGCGTGAGACGTGTCTGTGTATGTGTGTGTGTGTGAGGTAAAAAGTGTCAAGGAATTCATTGTCTGTTCTCCACCTGTTATTATTCTGGTCCCAATCAACCTGCTAGCCAGTCTGGAGCCAGTGGCCATCTGGAAACACTGCTCTGTTTATAAACTTGGCAAGGATCAGCACTCCGGGGCTCTGACCTCCCACACAAATCTGGAAACAATTAGAGCAAGACAGTCTGGCTGATTACTGCGAAAGGGCCCAGCGTGGATCCCACTGACGGCTGCGGGGACGCCAGACCCTTGTTAGAGAAAATGCAAACTCAGTGCTACACAAAAAAAAAAACAAAAAAAAAACCCTTTCAACAAGAACACATACACACACTTACACTTTCAAGATTATGTAGTCTCTTTATCTGGAGAGTCTCTATATTTGTATTTATGACCTTTTTCTTTCAGAGGCGGATAGACGCAGAAATACCCCACCCACATACACAAACAAATGTTTTTATTGATCTTTTCGCCTTGTTCATGGAATGACTTGCACCTCACTTTTATTTAAGGAAGCCCAGCTCTCATAACCTCTGTCCACATGTTGACTCATGCTCATGAAAACTGCCTTTGTAAAATCTAAATTTAGAAATTGCTTTGAAAAAACAATAAAGGGACAAGAAAAATAAAATCTTTAGTTAGATAATGGTTTTGTAAGGCTATGTTTAACATTTCTACTTCATTGTATAGCCATAAATAACCTTTATAAATCCATTTTATCTGCCTGTGTACTACTAAAAGCTTCAGGATGGGGTTTCCCTTGCGAGAGAGCAGGGAGTGATGTGGAGGTCACTTTGGATCATGGCGTTATTGATTGGTTGTCTGCGTCACTCAGACCGTTCCAACCTACTCCGAGTCAATACAAACATTGTCCTGACATGCAAAATTGTGACTCATAATTGACAAACAAGCGCTTGAGTTTATGCAAACATTTGATTAATTCTTAATTTACATGGATTCAATTTATTAGTATTCATTCACAGTGTAATTTATGCATATTAAAGCAAACACCAAGTCTGAAAGAAAAAGTATTTCCCAATTGTGATGCTGTAAATTAGTCTCTGTGCAGTGATCCAGGGTCAATACCGATATTAATAATATAACCCGAAAAGATTAATTAACAGCATGTATTTTGCCTGTTAGAAAGGTCTTATTCATTTCTCACACCATATTCAAACAGAAAACAACCAACATAATGGCCTCAGAAGCTTGATTGTGCAAGGATCTTATTATAAATACCCAGCACTCCTTTCATCACTGTCAAATATCAAAGCCATATATCAAATAATGAAAACTTACATGATTCACATTTTGTTGATGGTGTCATTTTTAGACTGTTTCTGTCTTGCTGATAACAAGCCGTTTTCAAATTATTAATATGCATTCTGCCATTAAAACACCTCCCTAAAAATGAAGAATCCCATATGTGGAATATTGAGTGTAAAGTATTGTTCCCTCTCTTTCTTTGGAGGTCCAATAATTAGGAGGATAATGAATCAAGATGATAATAAGGATGGTGAATAATTGCGCAGCCAATTTCTCTTTCTCTTCCTTTTGCTCCCCCTCCCTTTCTCACTCACACGTTCTGTCTTTTACAAGGATTTATAGTATTCTGTTGCACAGAGCATGTGAATAAAGCAGGAGGGGCTGCTTTTAATAAGCAAAGATTATAGGAAATGGGCCCAAAGCCCAATAGAACATTTCCAGCTGGAAGTCCAGCCTCTGTGCTAGCAGGAGTGCAGCTTACCAGCTATCGTTTAACAAGGAGGGAGATGGAGATTGAATGCAGATACAACATTACATGGTACTCTCCCCATTTCTGTTTCATTACTTATGTTGTTGGCCGAGTTGCCTCTGCACTCCTGTGGTTTCTCTAAGTGCGTACATACAGGCCTGAATCCTTAACCCAGTACGTTTACATGAATAGACTATTTAAATTCAGTAGAATTATTATTAAACTGCAGTGCTAACAGTAACTACGTGTGACATATCTCAACTTAAAGGTCAGAGAAAAAGCCTGAGTTTTCATGAGCAGTTTTAATAATGTCAAGTGACTTATGAATCACTGTCCTTTTGATAACGTGACATGGATTCAGAAGTTAGTAATAGCTCAGTGAATCACTGCCTTGCTGCAATCACTTCCTCATACAACAAACCCTTCAAATCCCTTCAGTATCTATAGAGCCCATAGTGTGATAAACTATTAATTATTCCCACTTGGTCATATGTGTCTCTAAAATTAGACCCCATTCTTGCGTTTAGGAAATTATAGCTTCCTTGAGAGTACCAGCCCTATTTGGTCACATGAATGGCAGAATGGAAGACCTCATGCTGCTTACATGTCGGCCCTTCTCCTTTTTGGAAGCTACAAATGTGGAACAGAAAAAGAGTGAAAACAGGATCCTGATCGGGCAGCGTCTGGTGCCTGGTGCTGGTGTATTTTTGACGTAACAGAGGAAGAGCAAGGGCAGTGTCCTTCCTGGTTTTCTACGTCTTCCTGTACAAACTGGAATTTGATTCAGAGCCACTTGTTACACTCACTGGCCATGCCATTGTTTCACTGACCATTGATCTTTAGAGATTTGCTTCCGTTGAACGAGCCCGCCCCCCCTGACTAATCCACCTCCTCCTTGTATAATCATCATCACTGTATGACCACGTGAGTCGTTGCTTGTGGCACTCAGCGTGCCCCGCAGATACTACAGATTCAAGCAGTTTTCCAGTCACATGAATCAATGTGGGGAAAAATCTGCCAATGTTATCAGTGAGCTGCCATACTCATCAGTATCACACAGAGTCTCTAAACACATCACAGCCGTGGTTGTGGGGTGATTGCTCTTAATTAAAAAGCTTGCAACCTCTGCAGAATTTAGAGAAGTTTCCCACATTAAATTCACCTTTGCTCATCAACATGTATCCCTGACCAACCAAAATGTGTTTGTATAAACATCATGTTCATTAGAATGAATGAACACACCTGTCCTGGGCCCAGGTGTTCCCTGCAGGTGACGATGCACTGCAGCGCTGCTCCAGCTGGTGGCAACAAGCCCTTATTTCATCAGGTGCAACAACCACCTTCCCCTCCTACATACTGCGGGTCTTTGAGTCATAACAGAAGGCGATTGACTTTGTTACAGGAAAAATGATAAACATCTATGTCCCAAAACTCTACTATTAGATATTAAAATGCTTAATGTTCCTTTGTACATAAGCATTAGGCATTGCCTCAAACTGCTTCTCATTTAGCTTTGAAAAAAGGCCGCAGAGCAAAGTTACTGCAATCAGTTCTATTCATTTATTTAACCACTGTTTAGTGATTTTAAAAGGGCCTCATTACAGCAATTCTCCATATACGGCCTGATTAAAGATGTTTAACACTGGCACTGTTAAATTCTTATTTTGGTCACATTGTTAAACTAAACAGCCCTTTTTAACAGGTGATTTTGAACGCTTAGTGCATCATCACTGGACTTAATTGACACCCATCCATACACAATCCCTGAGACACAATGAGTAGGTACAAGTTTGAAATACTCCACTCAGTTTACATCATTTGATTTGGACTGCTCAGGCTGTGAGGATTTATTCATCCAGTTCATTCATTGGTTTAACCAAAACTAAATTTATTTGGAAAACATTATACAGAGTGTGGGCCTTTTGTTTTGATTAGTCACAGTAGGAAAAGTACAGGTGTTACTAATAACCTTAACGATGGCTCAAGTGTCCCAATAAGCCACAATGATGTCACTGTTAGGAAGCATCCAGGATTAATCATTACAGACATTAATGCTATTATTTACACCTGTGCATTTCCTACTGTAACATGCCAACATGTCTGCTGTGAGAGTAATATTATTTTTATCTTAGCTTCAATATACTGTATAGTAACTAAAGTTCATTTACTCAAGTAGTTCATGCTTGTATGTTACTATTTATAATCAGTGTGTTTATCTTACAATTTTCATAGATTTATCTTTAATTGTACTCTGTTTAGTTATCTATCTTATCAAAGAATTTCAGCAGACTGTAAATATCAAAATGTAATTTGTATTCAAAGGAACTTGTGATTTATTTCTCTTACTACTCCTCTACATTTCAGACTTATTTCACCACTTATTTTTATCTGATAGCTCTAGTTTGAAGGTGAACATTTTACATTAGAAGCATATGATCACCTTTGACATAAATATGATGCATTGCTATTGATTAGCTATTCAGGAGTATATTAAAATGATCTTCACCTACACCAGCTACACCTTTAAAATGCTGCTTACATATTGATGCATCAGAAATAATGTAATGTTATAATTAATACACCCTGAATGCAGGATGTAATGGGGTATTAATTCAAAAATAACTCATACACCACAAATGAAACCAAACTAAATGCTATTGGAGCAACTGGGTATGAGAATTAGAGTGTTTGAAAAAGAGAGTGGCCTTGAGCTGACTTTATGCATGCCACGGAAGATGTGAAAAGTGAACAAATGAACCACAGGGATCAGACGGAGTTGTATGCAACAGAGCGGGGAGCAAAAATGTTGCAAAACTGCAGAGAATTACAATGAGAAAGGCATCGAGGCAGAGACAGACACGAGTGAGGAGGACCAGAGAAGCCAAGTACGCTTGTTATCAAGTCAAGTCGAAAGGATTCAGCAGAGCATACTGCAGGCCGAGCTAATACAGCTGAATGGCGATGCACTCTGTTATGTCCAGTGGAATCCTGTAGGTGGAGTGGATCCTCCTTCCTGTATGTTCCTACCAAGCATGATCATCACTCCACTGTCTAAAGACACTGATCTGTCTGCCTGTATATCAGCAGCCCTTCAGTTTATTGCCTGGGAATATTGAGCGCTACACGGTCACACTAGCAAGTCTGTGTGATTAATGTTTCAATTAAAGAAAGGAAAGGGTGGGGGTGAGGAGAGTGGGGGTTACTGAGTAAATGCATGGAGTGGGTATTATTATTGGGAACATTTTCTATTTGATTATGTTGGATGGGAGTTCAGGAAAGTTCCTCTCATAGCTCAAGCAACCCCTGGACAGCTGGAATGAGAGTGGAAAAAAGAGACTAGATAAAGGTGAGGGGATAAATATTAGAAAAATGGGGAATATATGGGAGCTATGAAATATTCTTACAAACATTTATGGGATTAAATGTTTGAAGTTCAGATATGGGGAAGATATCAGTCATAGTTGTGGGCTGAGTTTGTATTCTTTTTATGGCTATTTCAGGGTTTACTGCAGTGAGCCAGCTGGCGGTGGACGCTGTAGAGGAAGCAGGTGTTTCAGTTTTGAGTGGCAGGTGGTGATCTATGCAGATCTATGCAGCCAGAGAGAGCCGCCGAATAAATCCATAATTTCTTATTACAGTGTGCTAGAAGCTGAAGAGCCACTTCTGTAATGAGGGTTTTTTATTTTCCAGCACTTATTAAAAGAACTTATGCGCATTAATGCTACGAGTATGAGTCAAATACTACACTTGTTACCCTTAATTTTAAAGGAATAGTTAGGCATTTGTGGTAATGCACTTATTTACCTTCTTGCCAAGAATTAGATGAGAGAATGGATACCACTCATCCATCCTCTCATCTGACACACCCAACCTTTTTTTGGCTGGTGAATATGAATCAGTGTCCGCTTGCAAGCTCTCATCATATGTTAAATATGCCTTTGAGGTGTGAGCAGGACAATAATAGGATATTCTCCTCCAAACCTTTCAAATTGTTTTCTTTGATTCACTGTTAGATGCCTGAAGAGGTGAAACTATCCAATATTAAAGAGAAAAAAAGCAAACATTGAATATTTGAATAATAAATAGAATAGTAAAATACCAGTTTCGTTAATTAACCTCCCATTTATCTTACAACACCTTGAAGGAGCCACTGCTTTAAAGCATCACTAAAAACTTGAAGAATATCCAACCCTTTTTTTCCCTTAGCAGGTGGAGCTGATTTTTCCATTTCCACCCTTCAATAAAAATGGACAACCACGACACATAATCCTTGTTTGGGAAATCAATCCCACCCTTGTCCTAAAGCTATGATGTCTAAACACTAGCTCTAGAAGTATTTACTAAAACAGTGGTGGGTCCCTACTGCGTGTTTTAACTTGCAATCTGTGCTCAGATTCACAGCTCCAGCCCAGGAATGTAGGGCTTTTCTAGTTGCTTGGGGTGGTGCTGTCGCTCCCACTGTCAGTCTATCATTATGCCAGAGTCCAACCACAAACACACACATACATGCCTGCACGCACATGCACACACAAACATGTGTACACAAATATGGGGAGGTATTGCATTGAAACACTTCAGTTTTCAAATATTTAGCCCAGTCAGCACACAAAAAAAAAATCTTCACAACATGATATTATGAAATGATGAAAATCAACATCGAAAAAGCTTTGGAAAGTGTTTTGAGCTGATATAAATTATGGATGATTACGGATGTTGTGTCAACATTCATTCATTGTGTTTCCAGACCACACCAGGGCGTATTCATCGAAATTTTAGATGTTCTCTCTCTCTGTGTCACACACTGAAACATTCACACACACACACACACACACACACACACACATATAGAAGGTGCATTAGGATGATTATCACACCTGTACTCTGTATCTCAGAAGCTCCGATGATCAATGAGACTATGAGATGAAAAGGAGAGAGGAGAGGAGTCTTGTTGCGGTACAGAAAGTGATTTCAATAAATTTGAGGAGAAATACACTCTTTCTCTGCCTGTTTCTCTGCTGAAAATGTAGACTATAACATCCTTGCCTCAAATGATAGCTGATTTTTCTCAGAAGCTCACTTCTCTCCAGTTCATGTGAAAGGTTTGAACCTCTGACCAAAACTTTTTTCACACCAGATATACAAGTGTGGACAACGACAGAGAAATCTTAAATGTACTGATATAATCCTGATGTTTGCATCTGCATAATGTGTGAGTCTGCACTGACATGATCATTCTGACAGACCTTGAATGCTGCTGTGAGCATTAAGCTGACAGGCTAACACCATGTCTTCTCCCTCGGACAGGTAATCCACCTCACAGGTCACCATACTCAAATATCTTAGAGGGAAATCTGTATTCTCTCTCCTCTGTGTGCGTTTTAATCAGGAGGTGAGAGAACCAGCAGGCTGGTCGACCCCATGTTTATTCACAGGGTGAGGAAGACACAGGAGGGTATCGCAAGTACAAGGTGATGACTGTGACTGCAGTGTTTTAGTTTTAGTAGCATGCACTAGTGTGATTTTAAATTGCATGTATAACACATTTAATTGCAAATATTACATATAACAATATATTTGTTGTATTTCAAAGTCCTTGTGGTCCTTGCTGTTCATCATATACACCCTAAAAATACCCAAATCAGTCAAACAACCAACACATTTTCAGAGTATTGTGGACTTTTGTTCTCGCTAATGGCTTAGTTTCTGATACGATGGTAATAATGGTCCTGATATGTGATGTTGAGGCACATCGTGTTGATCCAATACAGATTATGTGTCTTTAATTCACCACTGGATTTCTACTCCTGTGTTTACTGGACTATTTTGTTTAGAAAAACCAAGGACAGGAAAAAATCATTAATGCAGGCAAATTTGAATCATTCAATGATCAAATGTAACGTCTGAACTGTATTGGTTTATTCATGATGATGTTTTAATGCTTGCACACCATTTAACTCTGTTATACAAAGCTACAATGTTAACAAAATGCACTAACTTTTATGCTTGATGATGCTTAACATGATGATAAAATGCAACATACTGGACTGAAAGAACTTCTTTTTCTTTCTTTTGAACTTACACGTCATCATTGGATGTGTACTAGGCTGTATTGTATATGTTTATAACCTTTTTATGTACTTTTTGAATTTGAATACTTATTCTTGTAGGGACAAATACATAGTACATAGCATGAACCAATTTTCATTAAAAAAACTGTAACTATAAATCTATAAATAAAATGAAATGAATATATTTACATTTAGCATATATTTTCATATATTGTTTGCTATATTTATATGACTTGCTTTGTATATGTGTATTATATATAATGTGTACTATATTTTTTATATATTTTGTGCTATAGATATTGGTAGTTAAAATATATGTGGGATTTTTTTTATACATTCAACTATTTTTCCCCCCAACTATTTTCTTAAATATATTACATTATGTGTTTAGTTCACAAACAGCCCTCCCCTTGTAAATTCATTAAATCATTAAACAATATGTTTCACAGTTGGAATAAATGAAAGCTTTTATAAAGAGAGTAGGGAAGTGGTTTTGCAACCAATGAACTTTTAACCTCTGCCTTTGGGCTCTTCACAGAGGCACTTCCTGTTGTTTTCTTAGTTACACGGATTGGAAACTTTGAACGGGTTTGGAAAAGCCTCCTTTTACTCTCAGCCTCGAGCTATGATTAGAAAGTAACAGACAGCTAAAGGCGATATAAAGATACTTTCAAGATAAGAGATACTTGAACATGCCCTGTATGTCTAAATAGAAAAATAAATAACCTTCTATTTTAAGCTGATGCCTGTCTGCAGTTGTATGACATGTATTACTCAAAAATGACAAATACTAAAATCATGTGTATTCCCATCTGAGGGCAAAATGCTCAACAGTGTGGGAGATTTTGTACGTCTGGGCAAATACCTTTTTGGCAGCTCATTTTCAGTTTAAACTTCCTCTATTTGTGTAGGTATATTTCCCAGTAGTGAGAGCTCCTAAGTCCACCATGCAAGCACATGTCTCAGGAGATTGAGTGACATCCCCTGCTTTTAAGAGGATTTTACTCTGTGAAGCCAGGGAGATGGACCATGGCGCTAATCTATTCTGACACTGCCATGCTGGTGGATCTGCTATTCATTCAGGCAAAGCAAACAGAAGAGGGAAGGCAGATCGTTTTGCTTACTCTGCCCTCATTGTGAAGAACCTCCACGCCTTCAGGTGTCCACAGTGATAATTGCAGCTAAACTTTGTGTTTTAGATCGATATCATCTCATTTTCTCCACTAGCTGTCATGAATAACATAAAATTTGTAATAACATGTTCACAGCAAAATTACCTGCTGATATAGTGCTCCAGGCTACGAGACTTAAAGAGACCTTAAAGAGGTGTATTTAAATTCCTGTGATGCCATGTTGGTGGGCATTGATGAGATCTTTGATTTTCTAAACCAGCATGAGGGCTGAAAATCTTTCATATCATCTCACTCAGCATTTTTCCCCCCCAACACAGGCTCAAACAGGCTCTGAATCTTAAATTTCATAGCTCAGATCAAACTGCAAACTACCTAACATGGAATTTTGATAAGTCCTGGCTAAACACCACCATGACCTCTGCAGCGTGTCAGAAATACTTTTTGTATTGAACATTTTTGAGCCTTAAAAAATATTTTGCGTTAGGCCTTCCACAGCCACTCCTGCAACAAGAAGATGTTCTGAGTGAGTGTAGCGCATGAGTCACGTCTCCTTCAGAGGATTTTGCTACGCATATTTCACACTGAACCTTTTTATTCCCCCTTTTTTTTACCCACTCAGACTCTTGTGTACAGATGATTACTGTTGCACTGTGATGACAGGAATCCCACCTGACATGGCTGAACTTGCAAGCTCACATTTGTCTGTGATTCGTGGTACTGTTACAGCTACAGGTGCCTCTGTGGCGTAAACAGGGGAGAGGAAAAGTTTTAATCAGCTCACCCTCACACACTGTGGCAGAAGGCTGAATACAGTGAGATTGCAAATGAACAGAGAGGATGGTCTCATCTTTATGAAGAAATACAGCCACATTTCTGTGGAACTCTCCAGTGGAAAATGAGACACCACTGCTGTAAAGCTTCAAGTGCCTTGGTTGTTTTGTACCCTTTTAAACTCTAGCTTTAGGATTAGGCCACTCAATAAAGACAAAGTTTTATGATTTTAAATATAACTGCTGAGCACTGTGGATGAAGTTTATGTTAAAGTCTGTAAATGTTTTCAGTGCTTTTTTAGGGTGGAAGATAAAAAGACAATCCCTGGGATTGTAATTGCTGTTATGGTGTATTATCTTCCACATTAGCCTCCATGACAAGCATCACAACAATCCTATAATTTTATGTTCAAGCCCTGGGATTTTCCAGTTCTTCCATCACATCTTTAGAAGTGCAAGTCATAGTATGCGGATAGCTTTTCAGAGCTGGGTGGTGACTGAGCCCTCCAACTTGTCCTGACAACTCGGCAGGTTGGGTACTTACTCAATAGAAACACCTCGGCAGCGTCACGTCTGCTACCTGCACCTGCCACAGGCAAGTGCTTCTGCCTCACAAAGGCATAACTTAATGCCGAAGCAGGTCCCAGCCTGCACCCCCCCACCCCCTGCATCCTCTTACTCAGCCCTGCCTTGTTGTTCTCACCGCCTTATTGTCAGACCACAAGGAAGGCAGGAAAAAGTGGCTACTTGACCTTCTTTTGGTCGTTTTCTTTGCCATGACTTTCACATGAGAGAGTAACTTTTATCCTGGAAGAACTGTTGGATTGTTTACAGCATTAAGAGGCTTTATTGGACTTGAAATCCTCGTCCCAGCTGATGTTGTAGCTCACAAAATGAGTAGTGCTGATAATACTGTTTACAACCAGCTCATAATGCATCTTGTATATTAGCATATCCAATTTGTTTTCTGTGCTGGCCCTCTGTGAGCTCCGATCAGGCGGGGATAGCTAAGTTTTATTAAGGACTTCTTTCAGAGACGGTCCAGTATTCTAACACAATATCATCATCGCTGTTGTGCCGAAATGTCAAATTTCCATAGCTCAGACCACTGTTAAAATGAAAGCGCTTGAGCAACAGTGAATCAGTGAGACAAAAGTCATAACATGATCCCTCTGTGCTCATGATACCCCCCTGATGCATGCCCAAACAGATATTATTTTGAATTCCTTTTCCTTTATCTCCATCTTCCTCTGCATCTGCTGCCAATTACATCATCAAAATGCTTCAGTTCCTGTTTCCTCCCTCCTCTGAATGGCTGATCACTGCTCAGTGGCAGCCGAACAGACCCACAGAGGCATAAATTTTAGAAGGCACACGTAACAGTGTATGTCTGGATGGATAAAGGGGAGTTATTAATGTCAGAGCAGGGGACCATTATTCTGCTCCAGAGGGTGGAATTAAATTTATAATCAGGAACCAGTTAAAGTGTATTCTCATGAGTACAGGTGGTGGACAGGATAACACAGACACCTGACAGGCTTGGAATGTTTAAGTTTTGAGAGACCTGTTGATTTAGCCTGATGGCACTTTCATCTATGCTATCGGTAGAACATACTGTACATCACCCTCTATCATTAGACCCTTGATTCAGATAAGGAAGAAATCTGCAAATATAAAACCCTAAAAAATGGCGAAACTTCAGGAAGAGTAACAGAGAAGGGATCACAACCCTGAAATATTCTAATGTCTAAGATCAAAATGGCATCAAAACATCATCAGCAAGTCATCCAGTAATCACAGGGTTGCTGGTTTGATCCCCAGTTCCTTCTGTCTGTATATCAAAGTGTCCTTGAGCTCGACTCTGAACCCTAGATTACACCTGATGGTTAGGTCATTAGGAGAAATCTTACATTAACGTATGGGTGAATTGTAAAGAGCTTTATAAATGTAGTCCACTTACGACAGTTTGGGAAGGAGGGCAAGATAGACTTTTGAATTAGTCCTTATTATGATTTGTCTTGTATTAAATGTACCCAGAACAAGTTTTGCCAGTGATTTATGAAGAGACATGAAGGTCTGAAGAAATGTGATTGTGAAAAATATTTAAATAGGTTTTTTTTAATACTGTTTGACAGTTAAATATGCAGCGTTCTGGATCTGATTTATATTAATTTATGGTGTCTTGTAATGTGGGCTGGGAATAGTTGTACATGTCACAAAAACTTACTTCATTAAATTATTATTATACAAGTGCAAACTTGTATTCACACATCATTTAAGTTAGGATAAAAGTTTTAGTTTGCGGTGGTATATTGAATTTTACTATATTATAAGGTGTTCCCATTATTTGGAGCACCTCTTGCCCTTACAGTCTACTGCAAGCATTTTTTTGACTGAATACAGTCACAATGCTTGAGCCAGTTAAGCATATGAGAATGAATTAATGCATATATTTTTAAAAAATCCTTTTCATAATGGATTGCACAGGGTGTTTCCACCATTTGGTCTATTACTTTATTGTATTTTTTACTCCTGAGTGTACTTTGAATGATGGACAGGAATGTAGGTCAATACAATGACCACACACACAAAAAAATGGCTGTTCTTTTCTTACTGTGCTCTATGAAAAAAAGCCAAGTCATTTGTCATTGATTTTTCCCTGCCTCGCCTGAGATTACTCTTGCTCCTCCACGACGACTAATACCTCTGGGAGAGCGGAGAAAAAGAGGGCAGCTACACCTGCGGCTGCTGAACAAGTGTATCACTGTCTGGGTGCTCTGTCCTGGCTTGTCGGGCCCTCTCACCTGGAATGTGCCGATGAGACAATCAGGTGCAATAGGCGCGTGGCAGCTTGCTGCAGGGGGAGATAACCTGCTCTGAGACATGGAAAAAAGAGCGGCAAAGGACTTTGTAGCCCCGGTCGACACCTCTCTAAAACCCTGAGACATGCCAATACAGAGAAGGAGAGAGAGCTGTGTGACACACCAGCGAGCACAGTGGCTCAAAGAGCTTCTCTCCAGGACTCATGTCTGTAGATTCATCGGGTAGGCTTTGACTATCCCAGCATGACTCACTCAAAGGGTGGAGTGCTGTGAGATTTTGTTTAGCCTGAGGGGAAGAAAATTTCATTTCTATCAAGAAAAGGTCATGAGCAATGTTCGAGCTTCACAAGAATCCATCAACGCACATAATTGGATAACCTATCATTTTTGGGGTTACCGTGATTGAAGTGACACTATTTGCCAGTGATATTTGGTTAGCTGTATTGGAAGTGAATGAAAAATGCCAATAGCTCTTTCCCTACTTGTGGCCAACTGTTGCATTTTTATTAGCATGTGGCTGCAAATCATCTTGTGCTTAAATGTATTGTAACAAGAGTTGCTGAGCATATCTAAAATGCCACTATTTGGTTCATTTATCTATGCATGTGTAAGCGGCTCAAAATCTAATCATCTATCTGCCTTCCAACTAAAAATAACATTCCTACATTGTTATTTTTATTGGCTGGCTCGTGTTAAGATTTTTCTAAGTGATACAAATAACCACATGACCTCTAAACTGTTTAATTTTCAGAGAGTTATGAGCTTCCCCTCCAGTCACAGTCACCCCCCGAACACTTAAACAACTTAATCTCGGGTCACAATGTGGTTATGCACTCTCTTTTTTCAAACGTAAGACATCATAACCCCTCACTACTTGTAAATTTAGATTAATGGTTTGATAACAACAGGTCTTGTATGTATTATCTTGAGGCATTTTTGTAAAGCTGCATGATTTTCCCCTCTAAAGGGAATATTATTTACCACTGAAACCCAAGCAAGACGTTTTGGGGAGAAAACGACCCCTCTCAAGTGTTCATTTTTCCAGAATGTGTGTGTTTTTGTTGTCTAGGTTTTCCTTGGTGGCAGTGAACAAAGCGTTCTACTGTGGAGTAGTTTCAGCAATCGCAGACACAGTGTCTGTACAGGGAGTTCCTGTCCCTGGCCCAAACCCACAGACCAACAGCAAAGAAGGACAAGGTCAACCATTGCTTCTGCTTTCTCTTGGCATCAAGGCAGAGGAGCTTTACCTCACCCTCAAGTTGTATTGCTCCAGGCTTCATGTTAGTGGGTTTGATTTTGCAGTGAGAGATGAAAAATGATATTTAACAAACCTCAAAATATATTCTTTCAATACCACTTCATCAAATCCAGTTCA
Organism: Scomber japonicus; assembly: GCF_027409825.1. Taxonomy (NCBI): domain Eukaryota; kingdom Metazoa; phylum Chordata; class Actinopteri; order Scombriformes; family Scombridae; genus Scomber; species Scomber japonicus. Next base: position 21,306,649 of record NC_070589.1, on the reverse strand, counting down.
ATCAGCACTTTACATGGCAATTTTACAAATTTTGTTTATTCTAGTTTTTTTCATCGAACAAAAACATAAAAATACACTGACAGGACTAGATAAAGGGATATGAGTAAAAGTTACTTTAAAGATCAACATAGGTGATACAATGTGATTAAATGTTAACATGTTGAGAAAATGAATTTTTGCCTCCCGTTCACGACCTTGCTGGACCGCCGCCGGTGTGTTTTGGTGAAGTCTTGCTGTGTGTTTGTGTTCATCTCAGTCTTTGAATGATCTCACAACTCAGCAGGAACTTGTTTTTTTTTACTGTTGTTCCCTCCTGTCCCTTTCCATTTAACTCCTTTGTATATTTTTTTGCACAGTTTTTTTGCTCAAGATGAACATTTTTGGTAATGCTTTACTCTACAGGTTCTTTAAATTGATGGTCATTTGCAGATATTTAATGGTTAATTCATACAGTTTATGGAGAGGGTAGACACTTAAATCTAAGTACTTTCTGTTAGTTGAAGAACTGTCAAGTTTAAGGCAATGCAAAAATATCTGGCAATGCATTAAAACCGGAAGCCCTCCCATTGATTTTAATGGGGGTGGTGTGTTTATGCTTTGGGGATGGGGACTGTATAGGGCTCAGAAAGAAATGTAGCGACCATCCAGCAAAGAGTTTAACCACACTCAATTTTTGCCAAAACACAACCTAATGTCACGCTGCATTGGCCAATAATATTCATACAAGCGCACATTCCTGGTGGATTACTTTGTACCATGAACATCTTAGTCAGCCATCTTAACAAAAGATAAAACTGTGATAACTTTCAAGAAATGTAAAATCCTGTCTATGAATTTTACAAATTGCTGCATGTTGTTCTCAAATCCATAAAACTTTAGCTTTACTAGCTTCCCCTATCATTGCAGTGCTAGATGTCTGGATTTGGTCTGAAAGCAGCCTAGAGTAAGAATAAGGTGTTACCGACTAACAAACAACCAAACACCTTTTTTTCTGGGAAGAGTTATATCTAATTACATCTTTCCATTGACTGTTCCAGCCTTCTATGCTTAGCTAAGCTAACCAGATGCTAGCTGTAGCGTCATATTTACCATACAGACATGACATAATCATCTAATTCTTAAAAGAAAACTAATAAATGTATTTCCCCCAAAATATTGAACCATTAACTTTAAAGAAATGCAAACATTGAAGCAGCTTGAATTGCATTACACTTTGTCTTGTACAAATCAAGGCTGTGTTTACTCCTCTAATAGCCTCTTCTTATTGCTCCTCTGTAATAACACAGTTCATCATAAATAGGAAGATATTGCTCTTCTCGCTGATAGTCTGGTTAAAACAAGAGATTCAAAAGGTGCTCTAATAAGAAAATCTATCATGGAACATGTTTAGAAACTTACAGGTAAGATCATTTTTATGAAATATTTTAAAGTCCACAGTAGTTTAACTCTTTGCTTGGGGAACCAAAGATTACAAGACACTATCAGAGGCTGGAATTCCAGACTGTGCTGCTCATGATAAGAGAAGCTCAGCAGTTGTAGAAGATAAAAGCAGAGACACTCACCAATGAAAACAACAAAAGTGTTATCAGATTGTGATAGACTTTGTAGATCCTCCCTAATCTATGTGCGTACTTACTTTGAAAAAGCTTTCACTGTCACATTAACTCCCTGCCATATGTGTTTCGTCACCTCAGTCTGTGTGGGAATTTATTCTGTTGACTCTTTTTTTTTTAATTTAAAGCTTTATTCATTAAAGAGAATTGATTTACAGTTTTTTTCCTTCCTCAAATTAGCTATGTGCTCCAGTGCTGTTCAAAGCACACAGGCAATTATTCTTTCACAAGTGAGAACATCTATTAAATCTGGATAACAGTCAAAATGAACTGTAGCAAGTTCAAAAAGAAAGTGACAAATAAATTAGAAGCACTCATTGTGCTTAGTTTTCTTACTTTTGCTTCTGCAAAATAATTTAAAAAAAAAGTCTGCAGTCAGCACAAAGAGCACAGAATTTCATAACATGTCACTCAGTTATGCGTTGAAATGATGCACACGATTATAAAATACACCTCACAGGATATTACAAATGATGCAAGACTCACTCTGTCAGAGAGCTTACGCATCCTCTCTGACAACCGCACCAGGCCTACAGGGGGATGTCTGGCCTTTTGTAATGTAGAGATCTCTAGTGTCATTTTAGTTCCAGATTACAGAGTCCATGTAACGGTATTTGCCAGGCTGACTGTCTACAAGGCCTCAGCAGAATAATGTGGAATCTGACCTTTGACCTCATGTTAACACTGACATCATCAATATGTTTGAAGCCAGAGAAACAAGATTGCATGACATGATGAATGACAGAACCAGTGTTTTGACATTTAAACCTGACAGCCTTATATACATGTATCAGTTTTTTTTCCCTCTTTCAAGTCTACAGTTAATTTGTATTCTAAGAGTCATGTTTTAGCTACTGAGGAGGCGGAAGAGAGGGGAGATCTCATTATCAGACTCTCAGCAGTGAGCTTGTGCGATGTGTGACTAGTGCTTTTGGAGTGATGCTGAGAGATTGGACTTCTTTTTGAATTCTCTATTAAAATTTCAACTGCTGAAATGTAATTGACAATGAGAAACTGACAAGTCATTCTCCATTAGTTTTCAAATTGAGGACATTTTTGACGGGCACGTGAATCTCAATGATATATGGCTACATCCAAATATGATTGACATGTTATTAAACTGTACTGTATGAAAAATTACATAATAAGTGTTGTGATATTCTGCATTTTTTGGTCAACAAAAGACCAAAAACAGCAATTAAGTGATCTTACCATCAAGTGTTGCCTGTGTAAAGGCTGACATTCTGTGTGTCATTCCTGTGTCATAGACCTACATTGTTGCCCAACAGCGATCTTAATGCATAAAGGTGCCCCACCGATGCACCGGCTGACATGTTTATTTTGAGTCAGTCTTGCATATGTCGTCCTGCTGATGTAAATACTCACCAAACATGTTAACATATTAATCCACGGCTGAAAATAGTCCCTGACCCATTCATTATTGACTCCTGTTTGAGTGATGTTTGCTAAGAGCAACAAAAGCTGTATATGGTAGATACTTAACCTTTTACATCTTCTCAAGATTTCTCATCTCATCTCAAGATTGAAATCTTTAATAGAAATCAATGAGCATGGGGTTAGCATTAGAGGCTGACTAACGCATTATTGGCTTTGGTCTTGTCACAGCATTTGTTGACAATAAAAAATATATATTTTTGTATAGTTATAGAGTTTTGACAGCCTTATCCATTAAATGAATGGTTTGTAATTTTGTTGACATTTTCTGACAATAAAAAACATGTATTTTTGTATAGTTATAGAATATTGACTGCCTTATCCTTTAAAGGAACGGTTTTGTCTTCTGGCTGTTGCTTCATATTTTATGGCCAGATATGAGAGTGGTATTGATTTTTTAATTTAACTTTCAGCAAGAAAACAAATAAGCTTTTTTCCCCAAATGACTTGAACTCAAAGCAGTTTTAAACTTCTCCTCAAACAACCAAAGTGACATAAAGCACAGTGTTTAAGTCTTAAACTAGTGTTTTTTAAAAAATCAAACTCATGAACCATGATGAATAAAAAATGCATTACCATACATGAAAAATAGCAAAATATCAACTTAAACAAACTGTCACTTTGAATTACTCCACAAAAAATTGTACTTCCAAATGTATTGCTTTGCTTAACAAGTCTTTGATGTGACACCCTGCTGAGAAAAAGGCACAACGGGCCTGCACTTCATGATAACAATACAATTATGAGACATTATTGGCCATGGTCCTTGCTTAACAAATCATGCCTGTGCAAGCAGTTATACCCCCCTTGGGAGCTCCCTTGTCTACACCACATCCTAGTGAGTAAGAGCAGCTCCAGACGCTGATGTACTCCGGGCTCTGCCTACTTCTCCACACCTACCCCACCGTGTCATCACGGTCAGGGCTACTCGCTGAGCTGTAATTACCTCAAGCTGACACACACAACAAGGGAGATGCCTTCAAGTAAACACAGTCCAGATTCTGGCCCAGCTCACTTCAAAGCTGGAGCATGCTGATAACAAAGCAGACCCTGGAGAGTCCCCCTCTCCCCTCCTGTGGAGAGGGTAGCCAGGGCTCGCGGGGGGCCGATATGGCGGTGGTGTGTGAGTGAGAGGAGGTGTGAAGAGGCTTTTGACAGCACAGCACCTGCTGCTTCTTCAGTACCATGCTGCTACTCGCCATTTGTCTCGACTGACCGGTTAGCTTGGACCGGGGGATTAGAGCTGGACAGGGGTTCAACCAGAAGGCATACTGATGGGGAAGGGTGGTGTTGAGAGAGGTCCAGAGAAGAGGGGCGGTGTGTGTGTGTGTGTGTGTGTGTGGTGGTGGTGGGGGGGGTGTGTGGGGGGGGGGGGGGGGTAAGGATGAAGTTGGGTGGGATGGGATGTTGTTGTGTGATCGGACACACCCTCTGTCGTCCCAGTGGAACATTCCAGCTGTCTGTGACAACTAACACCACTGTTGTGGGATGATGACGTGTCTGCCCTTACAGGCCTTCGATTCATATCCATTCCTGTGCTCAGCGGCATGTCTCATACTGACGCTATCATCAGGGATCTCAGGCCAGAGCTTTTCAGTGTTGTTGCTTCAATCACAGAGGCCTAAATTAGTGTTAATCTGAACATCATTAGCATTATCTCCTAATACAATCCAAATGCTGCTTGTTGCCTTTAAAGTTATGCCTTATCCCACATCCCTCAGTGTCTCCTCGGTCTCTTATCAGTCGTGGTTTTCTCTGCGGCTCATGACACAGCTGGATCAGGTCTCCTGTGATCAGTCCACTGGAATGAGAGCATTGGTGCAGACCAGGCAATCTCCGAAAACACTCAAAGGCTGTGGTGAAGGCAGAGGAATGCACCAATGACAGAAGATATTTATGGGAGGGAAGACTGTGACTACTAGCTCGGAAAGGCAAACAATCTGTTTCTCGGAGGGGGATTGTAATATTGATGCAGTGTTTATAGGAGCCATAATTGCAAAATATTGCTCCATACAAGTATTCAGCTGCCTGGTGGATTATGTCTGAAATGTTAGAGTTCTGAAATATTTCCGACTCCTCTTGAAAAACAGGAAAATATTAATAGCAGGGTCTACTCTGCATAAATAAAAAGTTCACTTCACTGTGGACAGTTTTGTTGGATTCTGTCGTAGCCTAAACATCATTGTATCTATTATGTTCCACTCATCACAGATTTCAAAATAGCATATAAATATGTGTGTGTGTGTGTGTGTGTGTGTGTGTGTGTTTAAAAAATGTGCCACCACACTGGATTCATTATTTTGTGAGAAAGAATACCAAAATATCACACTATCACTACTTTCACTTTGCAGAAATAGCACCTACTTCAAAATCAGCTCCAGTAAACAGTTTGCTTATAAAATGTGATATTTTCCAAGCAATGAAAACAAGAGATCACACTGTGTTCTTATAAATGACAAATGACACTAACTGTAAAGGATGTCCATCAACAGTATAATTTATTGTCTTATAAACTTGTTATATTTTTGGTCCTGGTTCAGTTCAAAACCTTGGCTTCTTGGCCAATCACATAACAGGAAAGATAAAACATAAAGACTGAATGAGTAACTCAAATGGAAACAGAAACTGACAGTGTCCAGTGAATCCTGTGGTGATATGCCCATTAGATTTAGTGGTACATACACACATGGACATTTTGGCCGGAGGAAAGGTCAAGAGTTTACTTTACAGGGTCACTAAGAGTTGTTCTGAAAGAAAGACGCACCCAAAATAAAAACGGGTCCATCCCATGTAAAGCATTTCCCTTTCATTTTAGTGTGCATATATGTATTCTGGCATGATTTAAGTATAAGAAGGAAGGTCGGGGGGGTCACCAAAAATGCAAGGAATTGTCCTCAGAAGATTTTGTCACCTTTGCTCTATTTCTCATGAATAACTGGGAAAATTTGACCTCACTGCAATTTAAATAACTGATCTTATGATCTATAATAGACCACTTTTTATTTAGTGCACCTAAAACATAAAACACAAAATTACCAACCTGAAAATATACTGATTAGTGAGAAGAATACAAAGCCCTGTGTAGTGAAATACAATCCAAAACAACTGTCTTATATTATTATTGCAAAACCCATTATTTTTAAGTGCTGTGTAAAAGGTATTGATTTAATCCTGTGGCAGTTTCTGAGCTGAGATTTGTAGTGCTGCTTTATTGACTGTGTTATATTATAGTGTTTCTAAGGTTTTTGCTCTAATTTGTATACATAAGTGAGGTGGACAAAATATTAGAAACACTTATAATGATAATACAAAAATCCAGCTCATAATAATATAGAGTATAGTCTCAATAAAACAACAAATACACAACCAGCCTCAACAAGTGGCCTAAAAGAAAAGTGTTTTTTTAAGTCAAGTAGTATTGTGTGGTATTGCATTGCACAACCTGTTATAGGTGTTTCTATTATTTCCTTGTGACATTTTATGTACTACAACATTTGTGATTTGTCACTTGGATGTGTATTATGCAGCAGCAAAGCTAATCTACATAACTTTGTTTTTTAATCCACTGAGATCCTTGTCGAGTAAAAGCGTCCTACCCATCCCTAGAGAAGCTTCTCTGGAAGTTCTCGTCCTGTTGAGGCTTGTCAGCAGAGTACAATACCCAGAGTCTGAATAATGTGGCCGGGAGCTAGTTTATTCAAGCACCTTTTGTTTGCGCTACATACTCACCTTTTCCCTCCACTGATGATCAGATAACCACTGAACAGAAAGGGGAGAAAAAAAAATCCAAACCATCTCCAGAGAAGCCCTAGCTGCTACTAGCTCCTTGCAGAATGTCTCTCAATGGATACTTTAGAGTCTCTTGATGATTTCATTCTACATCATGGTTTGGGGCTAACACATCTATCTAAGAAATCCCAAAAATACCTCAAAGCAACACATTCAAGCTTTAAATGATGTGGATGGTGTCTAATACCACTCAGAGGCCCAATGTCATGCCAAGCTACAGGGCGGGCCTTTCTCAAGCCCCCAGAGTATTCTGTTTCACTATTTACCCATAAGTTAAGAGAGGTCATGCAGTAATGTGTGTGTCCCCGAACAGCTGCTCTTTGAAGTAGGTACCTGGGACCCAATGGGGATACGCATATTCCTTTGACAAGGCAACACAATTTTGATCCAGTTGCTTTTAAACGGGCCACAAAAATACATCTTTCTATCTCATTACATTACATTACACTTTCAAATATTCAGTAGTCCCTCTTGCTCCATTTTTAGCTGGAATAGCTTGTACTGTAAGTGTACGTAAAGCCTCTGTGATGCTGAGAGCATCTCTGTTGTGTTTTGCTGTTGTGTTGAGGCTGTTCATGCTGTTGCTGAGGAGTGTAAAACCACTTAGAAACGGCTGGTGGCCAGACAGATTTTCCCAGCCTTGATTCATCTGGCTCGGTCTGCTGGCCTCTCAGGGATCATCTCACTACTTGCACTCTCACATGCACCGCTGTGCACTGCCGACGCTGCTCAGAGATAATCAGTGATCAAAATAATATGCCATGAATGTGCAGCAGTCTTCCTATCCACCTTGTTGTCTTTTGAATCTTTCTCCAACTCGTCTGCTTCTCTTTATCTGTCTCCTCCAGTGTGTCAGTAAAGATTGAGGGAGTGAAATCAATTAAGAGTAATGGCTTTTGCCTGGCTACACTTCTGCAGTGTACTTCATAAAAGGTGCCCTATAATATTTTCTATATTCAGCGTATATAATGGATTGAGAAAAAAAAAACCCATTGCATTGAGATGCATTGTGCCTTCCACAACAGGTAAACACAGCTAGGATATTAATTTGAATAAATGACTTGGGATGCAGCTGTACAATTACAGAGTAAATCCCATTTCCATGATGACTATTTGTCTTTTAAAGTCCTGCGCATTCTGTTTTGTAATTTCTCCTCCTTATCTGGATGTGAATGAATGCAACCACTGTTGCGACTGGCCCCAAACAGCTGGTAAATATGCAATTGGCTTAGGCCTACCTCACTGTTAATTTGTTGCACAGAGCAGAATTGATTGTGAAATAGACTAATCACCTCTAAACCTGGAGATCCAGCGTAGGATGTGGTGCTTCTGCTCAGCCTGTAGAAAACAAGCTGGATGGAGTTACCTCAAAGATCCCATAGGACAAACATCCAAGTGTGCTGTAATTAAAGTAAACGTTTACCAAGTCAGCTTATTTAGAGCTTCTGATGCTCGTTATTTCACTAAGCTATTGTTTTCCAGTCTCTCTTTGTTCTCTTTTACTCTTATATATCTTACATAAAAGTTATTGGTACAGCATGTTTTTTCTGATATGCAAAAATACAATTATAAATACTACTGGTGCCTAAAATTCATTAACCAACAAATGACAACCCACCATCTCGACTGAACAAAGACAGTAGATGTGAAGCTCCAGTGGGATCAATTTACTTGTAACTTCTGATAGCTGTCAAAACATCCTCTGACAGAGGCATACCAAGTTTTGAATTGTCTTTCTAAATGAGGAAAATATTAATATTTCATGTACTTGAAAACACTGCTGTTGAAAATAACGATCAACACATTTTTCTTTTTCATGAATGCAAAATAAAATACCCCCATGTGATCTATTTATAGAAGCAAAGTAGAGTAGGTGGTGCACAAATTTGTATGTTTCTTCAGGGTGAAATATTTCATTCGCATCTGTTTTACCAAAAAATATATGTATTTTTCAAGTTTCCTATGCCAAACCCCAGATAACTTTCAAGAAACTTCTTGAATTTTTAAAAAGCCTTTGGCACAAGCTTGACCTTTTCAAGTATGTTCACTTTTGAAAATCTTTGTTTTTGAAAATGACGTTCTCTGTAATTGTAAATGTAAGTGTAGTATTCAAAAGTGGACCTGACCTTGGTTTTTATGTAATTTTGCTTCTCCAGTTGATCAAAAGATCAAATTATTTCACATTAAAATCAAACTCCATCTGACGAGGAGGGTCATGTGATAAGATTTAAAGCTACTAAATGGATCTTTCAGTCTCAACTTTTGAGCCAACATGGACAAGAAGTCCAAGTAATCAGAAAAATAAAACAGAATATCAACATTTCCTTGAATATTGGGTAAACTCAACCAGCTGAAGATCATTTGATATGATCAAAAACTCCAATGCAGCTACTAAATGACCTTTGGAGATTGTTCAACTGTTGTTTTGGTCAAGAATTACTTTTGAAACATTCAATCTCGACTCTTTATGTAGTGTAGACTCATAGTCTAAAAGCCAGGCTCAGTGAAGCCATACTTTATTGTTTTGACACAATGACAATGCTAACATAATGACAATGCTAACATGCTGATGGGTCGTGTCTAGATGGTTTTCCTAAATTGCAGAGGAGAAATGTGGAATGAACTGTAAATTGCAAGAGTGATCATTTAACCGAAACCATGATCTATCCATAACCCTAACCAAGTGTTTTATGTGCTTAAACCTAACTAGATCCTAACCACATGATTGTCACGTCATGAAATATAATTCTTTTGTACAATGATAACATGCACAATGAAGGAACAATGTGTACAGATATCACAAGAGTTTCGTGTTGCCAGCAGATATATTTATTTATATTTATCTTAACTATGTTAGTAGCTATAGTGTGTTGTATAGTGTGCATGCTAATACTGGTTGAGTAGCACAAATAGCTCTAACTCGCTTTGCTGATGCTAATGGGAATTTCATTAGTTTTGCAGGTATTTGGTCATAGACATTTTTGATCTTTGGCGCTAGAGGAAATGTCAGTGGATTACCAAAGTGATTATAATCCATCCTGAGAGCAACATGAATGTTTGTACCAAATGTCATGGCAATCCATGTGGCAGTTGTTGAGACATTTCAGTCAAAACCTCATATATCAACCAAGGACGGACAGCATTGCCATCTATTGAGTCAGTAAGCAGCTAGCATGGCTAATAACTTCTACATATACATCGCCTGAGGACAACAAGACAGTTGTTTTGTGTAAGGCACTTTGGATTATAAAGATTTAAAAGAAAAGCTACGTATCATCAGCACGGCAAGAAAATTAAATATTGTGTTTACAGTAATGGCCCAGGGAAAACCCAAATTAATATGTAACCCAAGAAAAGGTTGGCCCAAGAATTGAGCCCTGAGGAACTCCGCATAAAGAGTTTGCTCGAGAGAAAGATGAGTTTCCATCAGTGAAATAAATGTCTGTTTGAGTGGAGGAAGATGTGAAGCATCCACAGAGCAGGTATTACCACCCAGTGCTCACGGCGTTCAAAATTTAAATTGGATGATCAACGGTGTCAAAGGCAGCTCTGAGGTCTAAAAGGATTAAAAATGAGCAATTTGCTGCATCCACCTTTCAAAGAATGTCATCATCATTATTCAAATTAAAAGCAAGTTCTCCCCACTTAGTGTGACAGAGGCTTCACATCAAACCATGACTTTCCTGCACCATTTTGTGAAATTGACAACCATTCATAGGCTCCTAAAAGTGTTATATGAAGTCTGATGGCTGTCCAGCATCACCTTGTCCTGAAATGCAGCTGAGACGACTCTGTGAAAAAACATCATTCACCTGAATGGTCACTATTCCTGTGGGATGTCAGAGGAAAGGGACTTGACTCTGAAGAGCTGCAGGTAAAAGGAGATGAAATCCAAATAAACTGACATCTGTGTCACTGGCAGGAAACCATGTGGTTACATGCTAGACACATTTTAAAAGTTTATATATATATGGATATTTTCATATTTTGAGACTGTATTCAGTACGTGATAGGTTCAGTTATTTTCATTCTGAGCCATAACAGTAGTCACATGCCCAAATGGACACTGACACATGTTTTTCTGACTGTTATCATCACTGTTGTTCATATTGGACATCCCTTAGAAATGTGAGGAATGTAAGAAATCCTTTTATTCACTAGAATAAAAGGAACAAAATCCACAAGGGTCATTCTGTTCAAAAGAAGTATTTAAAAGTTGCTTAGTTGTTTAGTTTATTTATTGTGAGAATGTGCAGCTGCTCAAATTAGTCAAAACAGGTCAATATATGAAGCCTTTTTAGCGCCAAATTCCCTCTTTTTGTTACAATCCCTCCACTGCAGCTGAACAGGAAAACACTGTCCATCGAGACACAAAGGGGGATTTAAAAAAAATGAAAAAGACTGCAACTGCAGAAGATGTCAATTTGATTTAGCAAACTTAAATGGCTGAAACATAACTGTATCTTCAGATCAACTTTTAAATACATGTTTGCTTTAAATGAGGCCTGTGGATTTTTTTCCTCTATCACTTACATTGGATGGTCAGTATGAACAGGAAGAATGATTACAGCAAGCAAAACATGACTCGCTGTTCATATGGGCACCTGACTGTCAGTCTTGAAAAATTATGAACCTTAAATTATAAAAAAATACTCTTATGTTGAATTTCAACAGAACCATAAGATGCCTGAAAGATTGAATTTATTTGAGTGAAGTTTAAGTAACAAAAGTTCACAAAACACAACAAAATATAAAGACAAAACTCACAACAGTTTAGAAAACAGTATCCTTCAAACTGTGATAATAATTATGTCTGTTCCAGCAAAGACCTTGATGAAGTGTCAATCTGTCAAATCATCTGCAGCCACAAAGGGACGTGTTGTTTACAGCGATGATCTTTTTTTTCTGCGGTGGTCATGAGGTTTAGTGAGTTGAACATTAAGGAGGAAATACAATCAAGTAAATATGATCACAGGATCCTTTGACAGCTGACCTCTGCTCAACAAGAACGTAAAAAAAGAGGACCACAGAGCTATTGATTAAGACAACACAGCCTTGTCTGTCTCTGCTGGACTCTTCACTTCAGTGCTCATAATGACACACCGAACAAAAATCATTCCTGACCTACATGGAGGGTGAGCCACCAGATCCTCAGTACATGACTGCAGCCTGCCTCACATCAAAAAAGCCGTCCAGGTCCACATTTTGTGCTTAATGCAATTTCTTTCAGATCTTTAAACAACAGCTTTTTCCCCTTTACATTAACTATTTTACTTTAATGAGATAAATGCATACTATAAGACAAAGCACAACTTCAAAAGACTTTTATCTTCCCTGGTGATTAAATTATGCTCGCCTGATCTGCATGAATCCAATTTATCAACAAATAGAGTGCCAATGCAAAGGACGCGACACAATTAGAGGCAAACAGTATTATCTGGAGAATATGCACCTCCAGCTGAAAAGCAGCGCCATCCTAAATAGCTACCCAGTCACTTGAGGAGACAACAGAAATGAAAGAGAATAGTCTTTAACAAGATGCAGGGGCTCAATAAACAGACAAACATTCCTGCAGGCGGTCGGAGTAAAGGGGAATACACAATCATCTCCTTTCTGATGTGGCGGGGTTAAAGAGGAGGACTGGGGATCACTTCCCGACTAGGACAATCAGACCTCAGAGGACGGCAGTAACTTTATTTGTTCCACTTGATGGTCATAAAGGAATCATACTCCCTGATTCACCATAAAGTCAGCAGGTTTCTGAGAGCTGTGCCCTGCTTTACATTTAACCTCATTGCTCTCTGAGGCTGCTCTGGATTTTTATGTTGCTCTTGGCACCAATACGTGCAGAGTGAGGACATTTATTTTACATGTAACCTAATGTACATGATAACATATAATATTATAAATTTAACCTTTAATACTACTACTACCACTACTACTTAACTTAGCAAATTTAATTAAAGGCAGCTAAAGTAAAGGAATGGGTGGCTAAATCATGTTTCATTTGCGCTAAAGCTGCAACAATTAGTCAATTAATTAATTAGCTGAGTGAGAAAAAAAATTTCAAGCAGTTTACTTGGTATATAAATAGATTTTCTTTGTGTTAAATAAAAAAAAACATTTTATATTACAATTTCCTTTCATTTTAAACAAATTAATTGAAGTTGAGCTGATTAATCGACAATGAACTCTGCAGCCCTTAGTTTGCACTGAATATGATAAATGACTCAATTTGAGCCTCACATGGGTTCATTTTTGGTGTTTTGGGGTAGAACAAATCAAATCTAACCTTATCTTCGCAATCTTTCACTGCCAAACGAAATGAATAGACAGCTAAAGTAAAGGAGGTTGCTGTGAAATCATATTTTATTGTCACTGAATATGATAAACGACTTAATTGAGGCCTCAAATATGTTCCCTCTGGTTGAGTTTAGGAAAAGAACAAATCAAATTAACCGTGTCTTCACAACATTTCAGCACAGAGACCTAACTGCAAAAACACCCACGCAGTATCTACCTGCTTTCAGTGTCTGTGGATTCACACCTTAAACACAACAGTGTGCCTATTAACAGTCTCCACGCTTAACAAATATTTGATCTTACTTTCTTTCACACATCTGCTAATGGCCATATGCTTTAAAAGAAATGAGTTCTTACTCCTTTTCCTCCCCTTCCCCTCCCACCATCATCTGAACGGCTAAATCCAATATTCATGTTGGAGGGAAAAACATTTAACACGTGGTTGTTATCTGAGAAATCAGTCATGCAGTTAATTGTTGTTGTAAAAGGGAAATCGTGCAAGATTATGAAGCTAATTGGCATTATGCATTCATTGTTTTTTTTCTCTCTCTCCAACACCAGCATGATAAAGCGTTGCCTATGGAATGAAAGATATTAGATAAACACACTCACTATCTCATTAATAGTGGAGCTCAGAGTGTCCTCTCTGTGACACTTTCCTTTTATGAGGCAAATAATCTTAATAATAGGACCTGCTGCTTGTAACGTTTCCACATTAGCTGAGGTTTCTACAGTGTCAGTGGACCTGTGGCTGTGGTTTGTGTGAGCACTCCTACTGATTGCACCTGCTTTTACAGCAAGGTTGAAGAGCCTGGAGCCACCTTGACTGATCCAAAGAGCGGCGGCGAGCCTCTGGAATAGCTTGACGATGACTCACAGCGTGGAGAATCTACCTACAAAAGAGCTCATCCCCTCACAGCAAGCAAAACAAGTGTCTATTTGTCAGATCACATCTTTCAAGTTAGCAGCTTTTGGGCATTAGGGCAAACAGGAACACACTTGGGGTTTGTTAGAAAGAGTTCAACTTTGACTGTATCCCTTAAGGTACAGCACTTTTTTGTGCTCTATCTCTATCTGCAGCAAGTCGACGGCATATGGTTAAGACAACAAAATGTAGCCTGAGGAAGTCTATTTAATCCTTGATGGCAAGCATCCCAGAATTCAAGGGGGTTGTCAAAGCAAATGCAAATTTGAGCTTTTTGTGAAAACATTAAAATTGTGATATCTGACTGTCCTGTGCCCTTGGAGTGATTGTTGTAATTGAACAGGAAATGGAAAACTAATTTTAATCAAATAGGATGCAACCAGTTTGATTTCAAAATGACTTTCTATAAGAACTACGCCCTCACATTTCAACTTTACACACACTTGCGTAAAGAAAGAGTCATGGGCCCTCAAAGGGTATGACATGTGAGTGCAGATCAATATAGCTAGTATGTGTTAAATTTCAAGATTGTTTGATGTCTGGACAGGTTCACAGGGAACAGGTTCAGGCCTGATTCAGAGCTGAGTCACCTCTCTCCTCATTTTTACATCTCCATAACATGAGATGGTGCAAGCTGGATTAAATATCATTTGCTTTTTGTGCATGTTATTCCGTTTTGAAGCGTGTAACCATCCATGAATCCTGCTGAGTCCTGCTGAAAAAGGCTCATACACTAAAAGTAACATAAAGCCATAAAGACTTCACAGAGAAAAGCAACATGCAAAATACCCAGAAAATTATACAAAATGTCATGAAACTTTATTTTTAAAGTGTCATGAAAATATGAAAATCATTCAGCATCACAGTTTTCACTGTTAATATACAATCATCTCAGTCACGCTTACATTCAATATATAAAAATATAAAAGCAAACTGTTGTTGAAAAATACATATTATTGCCAAGTGAAACTGAGGCACTTGAGAAAAACTGTATTGCTATTTGAGTGCTGGCAAACTGTTTCTAATGACTGTGCAAAAGTAATAATAATTTCACCCTAAACACTAAGTTTGCACTTGTTCCCTAAGTAACAATGGCTTCAGTATTCCACTGGTTATACTTATACTGTTCATAATGCGCCTTTTAGTATCGTCTCTGTGGTTCATATAAAAAAAAGTGGAGGACTCCATAACAACAGAGCACGCAGCCATTGAGAGACACTGGCAGAAACACTGAAGATAACATTGTGTAGGCATATAAAACATTCTAGACATGCAAAAAGTGCATGAATAGCACAGGTAGGTGAGTACATGGTATGACAAAAGCTCGACACTGATTGCAATCACAGAAACACTGCTTGAAACAAGAAGCACGTGACACGAGCCATTTCTCCCTCTGAAATGAAATGGACCAGTTGTAGGGAAAAAAAAGTCTGCATATTTGGAACAAACCCCCTTTGCTCGATGTGATTCCCTGACAGTTCTCCTGGGTCTGGAAAAAAAAGGTTTCTGGTGGTGGAAGAGTATCCCAGTTCAGTGTGCTACACAACAACCAGATTCCTCATGCTTGTGCAGAAGAGACATCCTGGAGAAGGTTTTGGAGCAGTTCTTGCACTGGTATTTTTTCACATCCGAATGGGTCTGTAGGTGAGCCCTGAGATTGGACCTGTCTGCAAATGCCCTGTTGCAGTGAGGGCAGGAGAACGGCTTCTCTCCTGTCAAGTGACAAAAGGAAAGAAAACATTGTCAGCAATTGCACACACAGATATACAGCATCTGAATCCAAATTATGTTTCCGAAGCATCTTGGCCTTATATTTGTTTGACTTTTTTTTGGCACACTCTGCATTATTTCTCTTTTCAACACCAAAAGTAAACCTGCAGCAAGTAATAAAACATTCAGAGAGCTGAGCATCACATCAACTTGTTCAGCCTCACTACAGAACTGTTATAACACAGTCCACACTAGCTCAAAGGCTGTTAAAACAAATGCCAAGGTGAATACAAATAGTCTGACAGCAAACAACAACCAAACTGCATCTTCACACTTAGGCCCCCCATGTTTTCCCCCATTCACTCACCGGTGTGCGTCCTGATGTGTCCTTGGAGCAGCCACGGTCTAGAGAAAGCTTTCCCACATATTTTGCAAACACAAGGCAATGTGTGAGTCCTGATGTGCATTTTGAGAGCTCCCAGGCTTACATACTCCTTCTCGCAATATTTACAACTGAAGGATTTCCTCGTTTGCGCGTCGCAGTGCAGCTGCTTATGCTTGAGCAGTCCAGAGTACGTGGAGTAGGACTTGCTACACAAACTACATTGGAATTTCTCTGCCTCCACTCCGTGAGGGTCTGTCAGTTTGGGCAGCATCTGCTCGTCTTCATCACTCCTCGGGCTCTCAGAGCCACTGTGGTCTTTAGAGGAGGTATCGGAGAGCGATGAAGGGTATCCAGAGATGGGGGAGAGGTCACTGGGTAGCGGAGACAGCGGCAAGTTGCTGGTAGTCCATACTGTGATGGGGCTGTACGCTGCCGGACTTAGGATCTCCGGCTGGGGAATGACAGGCAGGGGAAGGCCCTTGTAGAAATGTGGCGTGATGAACACTGAAAATAGAGAGAGTAAAACAAAATAAGTAACGTGAAGTTGGCTGTAATTTATCGAGTGAGGCGCACAGATTTCAAAGTAAGGCAACAAGTTCAAAAACTTCTGGGAAGTAAAATCGCGATGTCTCAACTATCAATTCATGTCAGAAACACAACTTATTAAACTTCCCAAAGTTAGACAGGTCCTTTATAATTCAAAAACTTTACCTGTTGGACTCTCCAGCTCACTATAATTTGGCTTCTTTGCGGAGTTTATGTGTTTCTTGACCAAAAAAGAGCGTGGCATCTTGAAACACAAGTGGACAACTTTGACAAACTTTAGTTTCTCTCTTCAAATATAGCTGTGAACGTCAATATTCTGTGTGAAGACGGAAATCCTTATTGCTTAAGTCCAGTGGAGTGTCATGGTGCGCTGCGCTCTTGGAAACAGTGCAGTGGGTAGCTGTAAAGAGCTGTAAATACTCCCTATCAGGTGCATGGGAGGAGCCATCTACTACATTTACATACTGGGAGCTCAAACCAATTAAATCTCGCTTTTACCACGGAGCTTTAAAAATGTGCTTGCAGCCTATAGCAGCTCATAACCCCCCACCCCCAAGACGCTGGGTGAGTGCCATGTACTCCAGACAGGTGCTTTGTGCTGCTTGTGTGTCTTTCAAGGATGCAAGTGTAGGCTACATGGCACCAAACAGCTGGCACTAGTTGTTACTGACAGTGACAATGATAGCAGCAGCAGCAGCAGCAGCACCAGCAGCAGATGTAATCACCAAAATGAAAAGCAACTAAAAAAGTACACATTCTTTTTAAAATATTCATGCAACCACAGAAAGATCAAGACGTGACAGTGAAGTGCTAAGAAAAGAAGAGGAGCTACAGGGTGAGATAGACAGCATTATTTAAATATCTTTACTAATGCAATCACTGCACGGATTGTGCACAGTGTTACTGATGATTGTTGTGGTATAAACCTCTGGGGACTTGATTATCCTGTAGGGGTGGCATATTTGAATTGGAGAATAATCCTGCCCACACCAGCATTCCTAATGGTGATGATAATGAATAAGATGAAGGAAGATGAAAGGTTTATTGTCGACACATGTACATAATCTTACATCTTTGTACAGCTATCAAAATCCATCGCAATCCATGTTCAACCCAGCAACTAGAACAATACACTCTATGTTGCCATCCACATTGTCATTCTGTGCCATTGCCAAAGGATGGCCCCTCACTAATGCAGTTGTGTGTGGAGAAAGCCACACATTTCCTTGCCAGGTAATGCAATAAGGCATTCCTCCTTGAAATGTAGATTTAAGTGTAGTTTCCTCTCAAGGTCAGACATGGTACCATAATCAAATTTATCCTTACAGCTGCTGAACTGGACAAGGGAGAGGCAAACTTAGCAGTCTACGCCCCCTTGTGTTCAACTCTGCTCTTCTGACAGAGATGTGTGAGTTGAACATCTCGAGTAACAAGGCAGGGGGAAAACAGGAAACACACAAAAGCAAGGCTTAGCTATGGTGATATTGAAAAGCATCTCCTGGAGCAGTTTGATTGGCTAGGTCAGCAGATATGAAAAGCTCCTTATGTCTAGGGCAAGCCTTAAGTTAATTGTGAACTGCTTATCTTATCTAGAAAACATAATTGCAGATCATGAATAGTTTCCCTTTGTGCTTGCTTGGATTATAAAGGGAAGGGAAGGTTATCTGTACGTAATAACTCCAGGCTACTGTCACACATTCAGCAGTCTATATGGCGAGCGAGGAATGGTGGCGCTTGGTGGTGGTCCACCGGGAAGCCAAAGATAATCCTTTGAAATCAATATCATCCACCAACCAAACCATGTCCAAGAGAGGCAGGCCATGCTTGACCAGGTGAAAAATGCCTCTCTGCAGCTTTCATGCTTCAATTCTGGTTCTCTGCATTCACAGCATGCGGGTGCTGTTATACTGACATTAATGAAGGGGGAGTGAAGGCATGGGTGTGCCGACTCAAATCATATCGCTGACTCTAGAAAGAAAAGGCAGTAGTTTATAAGACTGGAATTAATATACAGCGATGGAGCCTTGTATCCTTTGACATGTATTGTGCCATATCAGAATACGCTGAGGTAAAAGGATAACATTTGCTTTTTTTGTTTTGGAGGCAACCTCATAATTCAACATCCAGATGTACAGTATGTAGAGGCCAGATAGGTTAAAGTTCTTAATAACATTAAATGTTCATGAATAAGTAAGCAACCATTACAATGCATTATTTATTAATTACAGTTGGAGTTTCACACCCAGCTATGCTGTTTCATCAGGACTATGTGGGTTGATCAGATTTGATTGTTGCATTTTGATTCCCTAATTGGCGCATGGAAATACATGACATCACCTTTTCCCACTTGATTCCTGCCCACTTCAAAACCAGTGCCTGCACTCCATGTGTCCATGCCAGTGTGCTGCTTGTTAAAGCAACAAGAATACAGTACATGGAGTACAGGTGGCGTTTGAGGCACTTTTAGGAATGATGTGGAATCTTCAACACCTGATAATCACACTGCAGCATGTGGTGGATATGCTGTGGTAAACTCTGATTATAGCCTCTTGTGGCAAAATGTTGGCAGAGACACCTTTTCTATTTGGACTCAGCCACTAGCTATGTGAAATATGTGTTAATTAGTCTGTGTTATTTGTGATGCTGTTGCTGCACATGGTATTTGGTTTACTCACTGCAAAGAACAGTTGATTCAAGTCTCCATAAGTGGCACGTGCGGTACTGTGAAGTGGATAATGCTCCATCGGCACAAACCAACATTGTGTCAGTTGAGTTTTGTAGTTACACAGAGAAAACAATACAGACAGAAACACAAATACATAAATATGTCATGTGAAATAACAAAACTATTCTAACTGGCAGATGATCTTTTATTTATATTTTTAAACCTATTGCTCATAGTAAGATGCTGACATAGAAATGTTGTGTTTTCAGGGCCTTTAAAGGGGACTTGTTATTTATATACTATTATAATGTTGGATATCTAATGTATGCAGAAATGCTCCCTACAAGTCAAAAGCTCAGCCTTCAACCTGCCCTGAATGCTTCGTTAGTGACAGTTTTTTCTACCTTGCATGTCAGCTCAGTGTGCATGGCCATAAACAGCGTGTGTTCCATAGCCGTTGTTGCTGAGGTTTTCCCATGAGTTGTTTACATTGTCCACTCTCATATTTCAGATTGGATTTAGGCTCTAATGAACATGTATGATACTTCACTCCTGTACAGCAGGCATGAGACATGTTGTTTGTTTGTTGAGTGTTTGTTTAAATCTGTCCAAATGTGTCAAAATTTGTCAAGTGAACTAGAGAACAAAAATAACATGATGGGGAAGAAGAAAAGAGTGCTGTTGCTGTTGGTGATATTTATATTCAGTGTTTACACACAATATAATGCCACCACCGTGCTTCCTGGGGGAAGTGACTAGGTACTGTGGCAGAGAAAAGAGCTGCACCAGAACCAGGCCGGCTTGAAAACGTTCCCGAGGAGATTCGCTCAACAGTGTGGAGACAGTCGGCTGTAGGGTGGCATTCAACATCGACTCCACCGAACATGCAACAAGCCACTGCTGCTGTCAATACTCTTCAGCAGTGCTCTCTCTGCATTGAATACCGTGAGTCATGATCTAATGATCTCAAGATCTACACAGAGACCTGGCTTTTTGGAGACTTCCTGGATCCTTTGGTTCAGG
Organism: Scomber japonicus; assembly: GCF_027409825.1. NCBI lineage: Eukaryota > Metazoa > Chordata > Actinopteri > Scombriformes > Scombridae > Scomber > Scomber japonicus. The sequence goes on along the minus strand of NC_070589.1, from coordinate 21,286,235 downwards.
TGCAAGACTTCTCAAATGTTCGTTTTGATAGGAATAATAACTCAGGCTAAACAATTGTGGGTGAAATGTGTGTTTGTATTAAAGATACTCAGGTGTAGGAATGACATAACAAAAGACATTGTAGGCCGGTGTACTCCTGCCTTTGCACTCCTCCAGACCATTTTTACCTACCCAGAGACTATGGGAACATTTTCATCTGCACTGTATAGATCCTGCCTAATGGAAAGACATTCAAATCTGCCTTACATGCAGCCAACTGTGTTCATCAGCAATTAAAAAACAAACATGATGCACCAGTATTTGTTCTAGGGGACTTCAATCACTTAAAGATGAACTACGCTCCTCCAGGGTACCTGCAACAGAAGCACATAAAAACATACTGGACAAATGCTGTGGAAACATTAAAGGCGCATATGCTGCTAAGATCAGACCCCCACCTTTCAAATAAGGATCATAACACTATCCAGCTAATTCCCATTTTCAGATCCACCCTTAAAAGAAGAAAACCTGTCTGGCAGGATAGGAATAAGGAAGAGCCAAGTGGTTGCTTACCGGCCGCATTTTGGGATTTTTACCAATAAGATGATAATATTGACAGTACTGCGGAGGCGAGCGCAGGGTGCATTCATTTTTTGCGTTGACGCTGTAGTGCCAAAAAAAGACAGATAGGATACACCCAAACAACAAAGAAAACTTTACACCTGAGATCAAATGAAAAAACAAAACAAAAACAACAATTTAATGAAACTGAGCACAGTTCAAAGAGAACTAAATGGGGGAAAATAAAGGAAAGCGCAAGAACAATAGTTAACGTTTCAGAGAAGCCTTTTCAACTAAAAACTGAAAAAAACAAACAAACAAAAAAACAAACAAAAAGGAAAACGGTGGGACTCTATGAAAGAAATGATCAACCTGAACTCTGAAGAGGGAAATGCATGTACTGACTAGAAAAAGAAAACAAACAATTTCTATAAATGTGTTGATTGTGCAGGGAGTGATAGTATTGATGGATGTAGAAACCTGTCAATTACAGTGACATGTGATCCAATACAGGATATAACAGTAATTGATCCAGGATCTAGGATGATGTGGGGGATGACTGTAAAGATCCATTTTCACTCAATAAAAAATAATTATGAAAAAAAACAAAAAACAGTAATTGATCCAAGTGCTGTAGTCAAGGTTTTTAAAAAGTTGCACATTAAGAAGAGTGGTGGGCCAGATGGTATTACCACTCTTCTTCTTAAAAACATTTGCTGATGAGTTGGAGCATCTATTCCAGCCCTTGGTTCATACATGTACCTGTCCTATAGTATGGAAACATTGGTCGTTATTCCTGTTCAAAAAAGGAATTGATTGATTTACTTGAACACATTATGGTGGGGAATCTATGAAGTGAGGTACAACATCTCTTTACTTATAAAGATGGCAGAGGTACAGGTATAGATTTAGACATGCTACATGCTATGTATAAGAAATGGTCTTCAATCCCAGGTCTGTTGGTTATCACAGCCCATTTTTAATCAATAACTCTTTTATTCATTATGGTATTAGAACATGGATTAGTCACTTGTCCATTAAACTCAAATTTAAACTCCAAAATCTGATCAGAAGGTCTGCAAAAATAATTGGCATGTTGCCTTCTTCTTCTCTCCAGGAGATATTTGAGGAAACAGTAAGGAAGCACGGCCAATAATCACAGCTGACTCAAACCACATCCTTGTTTTCAGCAGATGGCTTCAGGCAGAGGGTACAGGTTACCACACTGTAAGTAGAACAGGTATACATTTTCCAGCATCAATTAAACTACTAAACGGTAAGAGATGAAGTGTGTGTGTGTTGTGTTGTTTGATTTACATGATATATGTATATGAATATATTGTGTGTATGTGGAGAAGATGTGTTTCCCTCCATCACCTGTGCTCTCCTGAATGCCCACGTTAAGTTTCTCATCATTTAGAATAAATGAGAAGAAAAATAGTGAAATCCTTCAACTACATTTTGTTGCATGGTTTGCTGATGTAGCCCCCAGGGCCTGCGAATGTCTCCTGAAGGGCAGATTCTGAGAGCTGACCAGTCAGAACAGTGTGGACTCCTCGGGAGGGGGGCTAAAGCGGCCTGTTTCAGACTGAGGCTGAACTGAGGGGCTGCGTAGAGGGTCTGTTTGAGTTAAATAAAGAGTATTTTTTAACTGTAAAGCATGCAAAGATATACCAGTAGAGACTCAGATTTAATTATAGACCTGTAAATGTGCATAATATGTCTGCTTTAAAGGCACAATAGGGTAAAATGATGTCCTCATATAAGACATAACCTTACCTGAAGGCTACATGAGAGCTTAATTGGGGTGGGAATTGGCTTTGGTCTGCAAAGGATCAAAGTAAACCCTTAAAGGCACATATAGAGATTGCTGTTGTATAGTGAAGTATGAAGTCACTGAGCACATTCATTTATTATATCCAAATGACACCATTCCCCTTGGCATTGATAATCCTGGAGACAGCTGGAGGCTGCTGGACCTATAGTAGTTCAGTGCTGCAGGTTTTGACCTTTAATTAACAAGCCGTTCAAAATATGAGGCTTGATCAGAAATGTCTGTGCTCTCCTCAGTGCTGTCTATATGACGTGCTGCCCAGGTTGGTAGGCAACATGAAACGTCAGGAGAGTCAAGTTGCATCATGTGGGGAAACAGCAGGAGCCTTCAGTTGGCATGATGACAGCATGGAAAATGAGGTGCACCTGTATGGTCAGCCTGCGCAGCTGCTCATGCAAGGGCCTCGAGGAAGAGCCCAGATACTACACTGTCTGATCGCATACTTATGTGTGTGTGTGTGTGTGCTTGTGATGAGGCTGTCACTGTGTCCATTGACAACACAAACTGAGTCATGGGAGTCTGACTGACTGTACAAGACTGAGCAAATCCACCCATGCCTTTTTTTCCTCTTTTGAATACAATTTAGCTCAGGAACAATGTAACCCACACATACAGCCGCATATACTTTGAAGTGTGAAACATGAGTTACAACAAACCTAATATCTTATTCTTAGGTGCAGATGCTCATCTGTAAGCAGACAAAACTGAATCTCAAGTGATTTCCCTCTCTCTCTCTCTCTCTCTCTCTCTCTCTCTCTCTCACACACACACACACACACACACACACACAGGTTTACTTAAGTCACTTTTGGGGTATTTTCATAGATTTACATTAATTTCTTGGAGACTTACCCTAACCCTAACCATAACCACTAATTGCCCAAACTTAACCATTACCCTCAACTTAACCCAAAAATCTGCATTTTACTAATTAAAAATATTGTTATGTATAATATTTTGTCCCTAATTGCACAAGCTGCCCCCAGTCAACTAGTCTTATGTCAGGTGTGTGTCCCTGAAAGTGACTTAAGTCATGCCGTCCCCCCACCTCCCTACGCACAAATTTGTGTAGCTATCCTTGTTAAGACATTGCATTGACATCCATTCATTGTGGACACAGCCTAAACTAAACCCTATCAATCAATCAATCAATCAATCTTTATTTATATAGCGCCAAATCACAACAAAGTTATCTCTAGGACTTCAGAAATGACATTTTGGCTCATTAGGAGAGGGATTTGGTTCCCATGAGGACTACTGGTCCCAACAAGGTCGGTGTTTATTCCGGAAAGGGTCTTAAAGAGGGTAACAAAAATTACACACTAACCCCTCGATTTATTTAAGTCACTTTGAGGGTATTTACACAGACTTCGGTTAATTTCTGGAGACTTACCTTAACCCTAATCATAACCACTACTTGGCTAAACCTTACCCTAACCTGAACAACTTAACCTGAAATCAATGTTTCACCAACTGGTCTTAAGTCTGGTTTCTGTCCCTGAAAGTGACTTAAGTCATACCAACACACACACACACAGACACACAAGACCGCAGTGCACGCAAATGTAATTGGTTTTGCTATAAAGAGAAAAAGGCTTTGTGAAATGTTAGTGTGTCTTCGGCACGGCTGTTATGCGGGACAGAGCAGCAGACATATGTAAAAATAGTAAAAAAGCTAAATCATGTAATATTTATGCATCCAGAGTTGTGCGGGTGCCTAAACGAAGTCGATTGACGCGCGCGTTAAACCAGCCGCATGTGATTTCCAGCTTCAGTCATTTTGGCAGCACGATGCGAGAGAGAGACAGACAGCGAGCTGTGAAACCGGACCCTCTGCCAGAGATGTCGACAGAGAGGAATCCCTGAAACCACCGCTGCCCAGGAAATATGGACAAATCTTGTTTTCTGTACGAGTGCGGGCTGTTTTTCTGTCGGTTTTTGCACATTGCTACAGTGTAGTGGACCAGGATGCCGTGTGGGCGATGCTGCCACAAGGGATACATTGTGATTTCGCAGAGATGTTTTAGCAACCGTTGCATAAATTAAAATAAGAGACAAAAAAACCTGTCACAGACGGAATTGATGTTCTAGTCCAAAGGGATCTAATAAGACATCACCACCTGTTACTAGAAAATCAGGTAAGCCTTTCTTCGCTTTTACATTTACACTGCCTCCTAATACTCTGCATGACGGACGTAGGTAGTTAATTATGATGCCAAAAAACCATGAAACCAGACATAAATCCATTTGTAATCTACTTTTTTGAGATGCAATTTCCCTTAATTCTGCGCACCAAGATTGATCTACCATCCACCTTATATGATCCGATGGATAATAACCCATTGCATCCTCTAATAGTCACACTCGTGTGATACACGGAGCTGAACAGTTCATTTATGATGGGCCTCGTGATGAAACACCGTTTCATTTGTGTGTGATTTGCAGGAAATATGTGGGTTTGAAAAAATAACCCAACATTGCCTCAGTGCAGGTATATAAGCACCCGCAATTCCTCCAGCCAGTGCAGTAGTAGCAGACCCTTTTTCATCCATAGGGCTATTCAGTAACGTTAACATACTCTGCCTTCACTGTGTGCCAAAATTGATAAAATACCCAGGCTACCTTCTTTAAAACAGGCCGTTTTACATCTCAAACGTCACTGAACTATTCACAAATCGCCCATCAGCCCTGCGCCTGGCTTCCCTACACTCTGCAGCTTATTCTTTGGGAAAAAGCATTAAGGCAACGTCCATCTGTGATAAACCTGAGGAGTATTTCACCACAGTCTGCTGCTGCTGCTACTGCTGCTGCTGGTCCAGTGTGTTTTATTAGCCTTGCAGAAAGCTCCTGAAATCTCTAGTGTCTCACAAAATTTATGTTTCCTCTGTAACTATAAACTGGTGTGGCAGGGTGCAGATAGACAGGCTAGCTTTTTCTCATTATGGGCTGCAAGGTGACAGACAATCAGTGCAGTTTGTATCTAACGAAGACCACCGAGATATCACGGAGAGATCAGACTTCACATCCATGATTTAAGGTTTATGTCCTCAGCAGGGCGCCGGCATTAGGAACCTCTGTGTTCGTGCGAGAGTTTTGAGCTGAGCTGGTCCGTTCGGTGGTCATAGGTCAAGAGCAATCTGTTTGATGTACTGGAGGTCTCACTTCCTACAGAGGAAAAGACATTGACATGTCATTGACAATTTTATTCCCTAGTACACACATCCAATCCCCCTCCCCCCTTTTTTCTGCTTATGTTCTAAATCAAAGAGCAGTTTGACCAAGTGACAGAGGTACACTGGCAGAAAATCAGGCTTGAGTGAAATGGTGTCACTCAGGTCTGGTCAATATGGTAGGGAGAGAGAGAGAGAGAGAGAGCTGGGACAACTTGTTTGACTTCTTTATACAGTACTGAGTTGCAGTCTGGATATGATGATAATTGGAAGTGGAAGAGGCTGTCAAAAAAGTTTTACCCAACACCAACATAGCACACTGACATCCATCATGGCCAGGAAACGATGTCTACACTACACAACAAAGAGTTCCTGCACACATCATCTTCCCTACCAAAACTAATCAATAACCTGCTGTTCCTCCTGCTGCTTCTGAATCCCTTTGGGTCATTTAAAAAAATCTAGTCAAACATCTTAAAGTATACAAGTGGGATTTGTCATCCTGAGGCATTACTAGAAGCAGTGGATGTACACACTGAACATCAAGTGCTGTTACACTCCTCCAGCATCACCTAGCCGCTTGATGTATGTAGTAGATTTGCTCTCAGTATTCAGAGGTTGCACTTTCAGTATTGGAAGCGAAGTAGCATTTCATTTTTTATGGCCATGTGGCTTTATTCAGTGACCTACAGTATTTTGACCACAGAAGGGGGTGCTGTGCTCATAATGATGTGCCACAAACTTGACAAATGCTACAGAGAAAAATTGAAAAGTAGCAATGGGACTCGGGCGAGTAAAAGAAACAAAACCAGGATTTTGCAGCTTTTTGTGTATTTTAACAAAACAGTCCCTCCAAAAGACAGCGATCCTTCAACATTTTCCTCCAGTGATTGTTCTATTGAAAGGGCAGCTGGGAGATCTTCAGTATGTCACTGTATGGCTCGACATCTTCATTACAATCTAGCCCCAGAGCTCAGCAGCAGAGAGAGAGAGAGAAAGAGAGAGAGAGAGGGGGAGAGAGAAAGAGAGAAATGCATCACACCTGATGTTTCTGTGCTGCTTTTATAGCAACTGTTTGATCGACCATCCATACAAACCACTCCAGATGTTGAATTCACAGAGGAGATGCCATATGCTTTTATTACAGCATGATGCTTGAGCAGCACAAATAAAAGATAATGTAGAAATTTACTCTAACTGTGCAGGAAACCAAAATATTAGAGGTCTGTGCCACAAAGTCGCTGTCATGCAACAAGAAAACTATTAGTCTGGCTTAGTGGAGACTGATGGCTAATGAAGCGAATGCACACTGAAGTCTCATGGCGGGGAAGACAGAAGACACAACTCTCATTTATATGCGGCTCATATACCAGCCCATCTGATTTAGAGGTTCAAGACTGCAACACAGACCAAAGCACTGAAAGCTACACGAAGGTGATAACAGCCCTGAGAAAAGCAATAAGAAGTTGGATTATTACAGTCATTTATGATATTAGAATGCTTCTTTACATAGAAGTTAAAGAACCCTGAGAGATAAAGATTGAGTATACCTGAACCACTTGATTTCTGTTGCAGGCAAAGAGTATTTCCTGTATGCTTTACAACCTGTGAGTAGCCTAGGCCAGACAATTTTAGGTCACGGTTGATTAATGTGGGGAGTCTGCTTATTCGTTAAGCAACACCTTACTTTCTCTGTTACTATAGCTTCTTAAATGTGAAATAAATGTTGAATTTTGAAGTCTTGATTTATCCAAACAATGCAATTTTTACACACAAGCTTTGGGAAAAACTGTGATGGTGTTTTTCATTGCCTTTTTTTTGTTTGTTTTTTATAGACCAAACAATCTATCAAATCATACAAAAACGAATGAACAGACTGATCAATAGCGAGAATGGTGGTCTTTGGTTGCAGCCTAACATATTTCATAGTAAGTTTTCAGTTGAAAAAGTTGTATTGTGTTTTTGTCATTTTGCTGGAACTGATTCAAAGAGAATAATGCAATGTTAAAATCTTCATATGTTTCTAACTGCTGCTTCCATCTCCAATAAAACGTACTTTTAAAGTTTATGAATAACATAATGTAATCTATTTCCCTAAGACAGTCCTTTGTTTCATGTAACACAGTTAGAATTAATAAATAATTTGTCAGAGCAATTGAGAGATATTTTAAGAGTTCTATATTTCCCCACTTTATATTTAGAAAGTGAGCAGATGTGTCCCTCGACTGTGTAGCTTAATTTCAATGTAGCCTAGCCTTCAGCAATATGCTGAGCTTTTTAATCCTTTCATGTATTTTACACACAGCATGGTGCCGTTTCCAGGCCCCAGAGTCTTCTATAGCCTGGCTGTTTTGGTATCATTGGTTTAAAATACAAAGATGACTATACTGTATGCATATGTATTTTGGATCTATTCACAAATATATAGAGTGTAATTAGGAGAAATAATTCAGCCTATTCACTGTGATATAAAGGATGTGTGTTCATTTGTTGAGCCTAATTAAGACCCTCATGTAAGATAACATGGTTCACTCGCCCAATCCATTTATCCACAGGCGTTGCTCCATCATATTATGTTAAAGACAGAAAAAAAGATTACAATCCAATTAAGGAGCCTGTCAGTAGAAAACATGTTGCAGGATGTGCTTCATTTTCTATTTCTGCTCGTTGATGTCCACTGATTTAACCGGGAACCAGTTCGTGAAATGATTCTCGCTGATTTAAGCTGGCACCCACCTGATATCTGGTGGCCCTCTGATGCCAAAAAAGATAAATCATAGTCAGGAAGGTCATGAGCCCAGTCTATAAATGTGTCCATCACTAATTTACTCCTCTGCCTATCGCTCATGAGCATCTGGCATTGAGCGTGCCGCTGGCCTCACTTATTGACTTATGAGGTAATGAAAGACTTACTTTTTGACAAATGTTGTAAAAGAATTGAAAACATGATGAGATGCTCTTTCCATCTCCTTTCCCGAATGATCGATCTGGATCATAATCTGATGGAAAATGAGGGGAAGTAGCAGCTCTAGGGGCAAACAAACCAGGCCCTCCTGAATATGAAATATGCTCAGTAAACACAGAACTGTTCAAACTCTTGATGTGAGCTTCTCCACTGCAGGACGGAGATTTCAGTTTATTGTGTCACAAATTTGTAAAGAGGAACCTACACAGGCAGTTTAATCAGTATTCTTCAAATCAAAGCCAGATAGAGTTGAAAGGTTAATTGATTAATTGAATAGTCAATCGGAAAATGTATCTGCAAAAATAAGATAATCAAATAACTGTTAAAGTCATTTTTTAAAATTATTTTCTGGTTGCAGCTTCTTAACCAGAATGGGCTCTAGGAACTTTTGATGGGCATTGTTTTGGCATTTTGTCCAACAAACAATTAACTGAGAGAATAATCTTTATCATTGTCAGCAACCATAACAAAAAAGTCAGTGGTTTCAGCTTCCCAGAGGTACATTTCACTTAAAGGTTGAATATGTAGAATATTTATTAAAAGCTATATATTTTTTTAAAATAATACAGCCACGGGGGGTTTTGAGTGGTACAGAATGAAAGTATTGCTTTTCCATAAAAAAATATTTAGTCTGAATTAATATTTTTAAAATTTTTTGACTGGTTCCACAATGACGTTCTGACACGTTCTGTGTACACTGTACCAGCCAATTAGCGGCCGGAATTGCGGGTTGCCAGGGTTGTCTGTTGTTCCGGTGCAGCTACTGTAGGCTGGCACTGGGTGAAATGGAGTTGTAAACAAGTAGAGCCGTGTTGGACTTACTAAAACCAGCGTTTTTTGCTCTCAAGTACAACTTTTCATCACAAAACTTCGAAGGTAAGACAGAATATCTGTTAGTCGCTGTAAATAAGTGGTTGTTTAACTTTGTATTCTTTGGCTGCTGGTTCACTGAGTTTTAAGCGCAATAATAGTGGTACTGTTGAACTCGCCAGGGTCTTAGCTTTCATATGAGATGCTATTTGTTTGTGTACCATGAAGTATCAAAACGGTAGCAATGGAAATGTGGAGAGTGGGTTGACTTTCTGACGCTATTCGGATTTTGATATTTGATCATTAACCTCTTAACGCACGCTGTTCCGTTCACGGGACAGGACGGATGTTAGGAGGTAGCCACGCGTTCTTCTGAATGTTTTAAACACCAACCCTTAAACATATATACTCATGCCGTACATTGTTGGAAAGCTTAGATTGTTCTGATTCATTCAAGACCACTCACGACTTATATGGTTGCTCACAGTCGTAATAGTATTAGCGATTAGCTCGGCTAGCCACTCAGCTAAGTGAGAAAAGCTATAATGCTACATACTTTCAAAGTCTTCCCTTTATCCACAACGATCATCTTATGACTCAGCACTTTCTGTACAGCTCGCCAAGTATCCATTCTTGTGAAATATGAAATCCGTTTTCCATAAAACCGGAATACTTTCCTCAATATGTCCATGTATTTAGTCCAACACGTAACGTAATAACACAAATAACAAACCATATACGGTCCGTTTACGTCATTTCCTGACCTGCGCGTCCATCTCAGAGTACACGTGACTAGATGTTTAGGACCGTGAGCCTCTTCTGCTTCTGACGACACCACACACAAGCCAATCGGTGCTTAGGATTAGGCAGTACACGCAGAGACATTGCTGCTACTCCCACTGGCGTTACAATGTAATGTACCTCGGTGGTTTCAAGTCAGTTACAGCGAGGGTATGTTCGCTTCCTGTTTTCAAAATAAAAGCACCAACTCTATCGTTATGGTTTTCTTAATAACAAAAGGCAACGGGTGTTTTATTTTGTGAAAATGACCGGAAGTGCGTTACTCGCTACGGCTAACTTGAGTGGCTCCGAATTCGCAGGAACAAAACTTTAAACAGATGTTATTTGGACAAATTAGCGTCACATTGTGGATCTAAATGGCTACTTTCTCGCCTAAAAAGGTTAGACATGTGGATAAAGTGGTATATTTACAGAGTTAGAGCTAAAATAAAACCCGGCACCGGACCTGGCAACCCGACTGCTGGAATTACTTTTTGGTTGTTGCGACTACGATCTTGAGACATTAGATGGCGTTGTTCTGCTCATTCTACATATTCTACCTTTAACTTTTTTAAACCTTCTGTGATAACAAATTGAATATCTTCGAATTATAGAATTTAGTGGATCATATTCATTGGTATGTTTTAATTAGTCTATAATCACCTGAACATAGGAATTGTTGTGTTTTTGTTACCTAGGAATATACCTTTATATCTACATAGGTAGTCGGTCTTCCTCCACAGAGCCCGTTATGTTGCACCGCCATGTTTCTACAGGAGCCCAGAACAGACAAACCAAACACTGACTCTAGAGTGGACCTTTCGCATATTTCGCTAGTTTTGAGGCCACTGCAGGTTCTCATACACATCTGAAAGCTTTGTGGTATTCAATTGGTTGTAGTCTGTAAGCTCCCTGCTAGATACTACTAAATCCTACGCACTGCACCTTTAGAACAAAGCAATCGAACTCAAGATATCTCCAGGCTCTGAGAAAATGTGATCAGCATTATTCAGGATTTTCTATCATTTCATAGACAAAACAAGGAAACGTGTCAATTTTTCCTTTGCCACTTGTATAAGAATCAATTATTGTTACTTAACTAATAACAATTTGTAACAAGTAAAGTTCACATGGACATATTTACTGTACATATACTGTGTTATGTAGTTCCATGAAGATAAGCATCCCCTCTAGATTTATGTAGATAAATCTGCAAATAGTCACAATTGTTTATTTTCCAAATATAAAAGAGAAGGGGTCCAATGAGCTTTCCAGATAACAGAACACATTTCTTTGTAGATTAAATAATCATGATTAGTTTCTTACATTTTCTGTTATCCAGAGAAAGTGACTGCCCATAAAAGATACAACTCAAAGAAAGGTGGACAGTTTTAACAACAGAGGAGGCTGGCAGCTTATGACAGACATTTCATGTTTTCTATTGTGGCAGATCAAGTGAAATGATGTGAGCGTAATTATGTTGATGTAGATGTTTGGGATGCTGTAATATTTGAGTAACAATAATATCTGACATCATTACAATCCATAATTAAAAGCTGCTCTCACCAGGCACATATGTTCCAGGTCACAGAACAAGTGAACATACAGTAAGTAAAAACCCATCTCCATCTTCAGGTAGTAAAACTACATTTGCTGAAACACTTTGCAGACACTTGCTCCACCTGCGCAGCAAAGCAGCCATTCATCATCCTGTATGGGCCGCAGCTGTCCTCAGGTCTAAGAGATGGAGATGTCATGTTGCAATCTCCACATCATCCAGGCAATCTAAGTCTTTCTGTCGCCTGCCATTGTGTCAAAGACAAGAGCATTATTTGAAAAAACACAGCTCGGAAAATTGGTTGGACTGAAAATATCTGATGGCGTGGTTGTAAAAGGAGTTACGCTGACTCAACTTAAAAGGCACAAAAGGTTCCGCCTTTTTAATCTTTGGATTCTCACGGAAACAAGGGAAGTGCTCGCGTCTGACAGGAAGGCACAGGAGGGCACACGCAAAGACAAAGTGCTCATCTCAGAGCCGCCGACATATTTTATAGCTGACCACATGAATACATTCATTTTTAAATGAGGTCCACAAATGATGTCAGGGTTTCTGCTACATTTATTACACAGAGGTAGCTCATCTCTGACACAGTGTAGGGGCATGTGGAGAAAAGATGAGGACAAAAGATGTACTTTGCTAAATCTATAAACCACACATATATTGACATATTCTAAAAAACAATGTTATGTAATCCAGAAAATAATTGACAGCTTAATCAATCATAACAATAATCATTAGTTGCAACTCTAAACCAAATAAGACAAAGAAAAACAGAAAATATTCATATTTGAAAAGCTGCTGCTGAAGGTTGAGTCTGTTTTTTACTTGTAAATGACTTAATATATAAATGTATCAATTAATAAATCAAAACATTTGCAGTAATCATTTCAGTTCTAATGAAACTAGCAGTCAGCATTATCATTTTCACTCTGCTGCAAATACTGTAATATGATGTATTTCACACTACATTGAAAATAATAGTGAACATATACTCAGCTGCAAGTTTATAAGAAACAGCTGAAACTAATATTTAGTCTAGACTTATTGATATAAATGAGATGGACAAAATATTATAAACACTTCTCAGTATTAAACAGTACAAATTTAACAGCAGCTTCATCACATTATAACCTTCACATGTTGAATTTATTACAGTTTCATTAGTTCTGATATCTAATACCCTTCTAATATTAAAGTGGCGACTCTGTGTTTATCAACATACAATATCATAACTCCATAAATACCAGAAATGTAATCATGACTTTATCTTGGTGGACTCATAGTGCAACCCAACACAGCATAGTAACACAACTGTCATATAAACATATTAAACTCTACAATCACCAGAAACATGAAGGATAAAACCAAAATACAACACAGGGTTCCAGTTTCACATAATACACCCAAATATGAGAAATCCAGGCTAAAAGCAAAATTGGAGTAAAGGTTACTATTCAAGTGTCGATTAGCCTCAGGGAATGAATTTGTTGCCCGAGGAAAAGTTAATTTGATGATGATGACCTCACAGCTGGAAGTTGTGCTTGCACTTTAACAAAGTATTAATATTTTAGTGAATCTCTGTGTGTTTTCTGAAGGTCAGAGCTTTGCAGAATTTGTACTATTTTGATCCAGCTCTTATTTCTTTTCAATACCCTGAATGACTCTGGTTGTCCTGCTCTCGCTCCAGATATGAGACTGGCCTTAGAACTTGAAAAAAACTACATTTGTAAGTTTCATTAATGCTACTCTTAAAACCACAAGTCAATGATTTATCCATGACATGTGGCTTGAAATACATGTATTCTAAGTTTTTTAAATCCTGAAGAACAATGATCATAGTGGAAGCACTGCGGATCAACAAAAAGGTGGCACAGAGCCAACAATGCATACTAATGAAAAGGATATTTCAAGAGTGCACTACTGGAACTTAATAAACACTCATTTGTGTTCGGCATACAAAATCCAAGAAAATGGAAGAATATGAGTTAATTGCATTTCGGCATTTTTGCACAAGAATCCACAGGTTTCTACAAGTGAAGTATTCTTCATCACAGGCTTAGGAATGGGATTCACACTCGCTTTGAATCTTTCTTTTATGTACCAGGTTCTTATTTAGGAAGTAAAGCAGTGAATTGCATCTGACTCAACATCACATAAATGCAGCATTTATATTGACATCACACTTATGCATGTTTATGGGTATGGTAGATTAGATCTTTTTAGTCATAGTCAGAAGCATTTAATCGACAATATTCATTCTTGTTTTTTTCCATTTTATAACTTCAGTTTGTGTTTGTTTGTTTCAGCTCTTATTGGATCACCGCAGCTCCTCACCTGCGAGTGGATTTCAGAATGATACCTTAGCCTCATCTTCTTGTTACTGCAGCACATCCACCTCTACAAAATAGCCTCATTCTGCTTTTCAACAGCAGCTCCACCGGGAATAATCCTCTCCCTGCCCCCCTGCAACACCTACATCCAGCCAGGAGAGGTGACAGCGGTGCATTCTCTCCCACCTCCACCCGTGTCTGACAGCCATGATTTGGGGAGGCCCTCTGCTACGGCTCAAATCTGGGATCAACTCACTGCTAGATGGCTAGATCTCAACATACAGAGAGCTGGGGGCCTTTCTATTGAGGTGAGCCTGCAACTCCCTCTGCAGCACAGGTTCTATAATTCAAGTGTGAGCCATTTTTTGTTCTGTACTAGTTTTGTACAGTCAAGTGGCAGTCATGTCTCCTGAAAACTGAGTAGGACTGGTTTATGCAAATGAGACATGTGCTGCTTCTTTCACAACATTTCTTGAGACTAGTTTTTTTATCTGTCTGCATAGAGAAGTCAGATGATTTAAAAAGTATGTGTTATTTATTGGTGGTGTAACTCGTTTTTTAAAACCCACAGTAAAACTCAGGTAGTGGTGCTTTTACTGGGGCATTTTCTCCACAGCTCCTCCGGCAGTGACTCAATTTTACACTCTCTCTGACAAGTCATCAGATATGGTAACACAGTTCATTTCTGGGAGCACTGGATTAGATATTGAAACATTTATTAGGATACTTGGTTTCTCACCTTTGCTAATGAATTATTCATTGCTGCTTAATGGCCTCCAGTTTTCTCCCAAGATTGTTCAATGGGGATTTTTTTCCCCCTGAGCAGTTCAGTTGAGTCACATTTCAATGAAAAATCATTTCTCTCCATTGTCTAAGTTCTATACGAGAAAGGCAGGACCATAATGAAAACAGGCAGGCAGCTAACAATGGTAGTTTAAATCGGCTGTATGGGTTTTGCTGCAGCGAGTCAGCCATGTATTTTGCTTCCACCGTCTAACTCAATCTTGTTTTTCTCCATTGCAGTATCCCTCACTGCATAGTAGCACATGGATTTCAAGACTTCAAATGAAGAGGTTGGTAGGATTCAATCAATGGCAGTGAATTGAGTGTGATTATAGAAAGTGCCTTGCCATTTTCAAACGCCTGAAATGATTTAACATAACAATATATCTGAGAGCACGTGGTTAGAAAGAAAGAGATGTCCTTGTTGCATATCTGGTGCTGTCGGCAGTGTAAATAGTCACGTGTGTGCTATCTGATCAGAGATGATGATGTAGATAATTATGGAGGGGGATTAGGAGCAGAGAGTAATAGTGAAACATAAAATGGGATTAGAGATAAGACCAATTATGTACAATCCAAGTGCTACAACAGGTCAAACAATGCCCGATCACGTGAGACGCTGTCTGACCCAGCGATGTACAGTTATGGCACTGCTGCCCTCATTTTACTCAGCTAATGACTCTCGCAGACGCACACACATTTCTTCAAATAATGTGAATTAATGTGCCCCTAATTTTATTTCTCACGCTGCAGCTGCAGGCAGAGGCTCATTTCTTCACGTTCCTCATTACGGGTGAAATATAATATGCTCCATAAACTGACTTTTGATTTAAGTTTGACCTACAGTTGAGATACTCTTTCTAAGAATAGCAGCCATGCAGCGCTGACTTGTTAACTGATGACTGGCATATCCTGGGTGACAAGGATGCTGACATTGGTGGCTTTTTGTCGATTAGCAGTCTTGTCAGGTGAAGGTGCTTCTTTTATTTAGACCTTTTTAAGTCAAGGACAGGAGAGGCATTGCAATTAGCCAGGGAGGGTAAGGATAGCGGAATGCAAATTTATGCGGATTAGCATGTTGTAAATGGATCATTGGAAACACACACAGTCCTTACACTCTGTCTTGTGATGCAGGGAAATTCAAATGTGGAGGGTAAAGCGTGATTCCAGCCACTTAATTTGACTGGTTCTTAATTTGTCATCATCATCCACCTTACAGTTCGAATAAATGAGATCATATAATTTGAGCAATGTTTTTTTTTCTCTTTGACCATGGACGTATGCGAAGTGCAGCGATGACACAATCTTATCACAACTCACAAATAGCTACTTGTCTTCTCATGTTGTCAACCATCAATCAACAGTTTTCTCACGTTATTTTTAGGTTTTAATGTGTGTTTATTACTCAGAGAGCAGGTTACTTGTTCCAATATTAGCATTAACAAGGAAAGAAGTAACATTAAAACAACAGACATCTCCAAAATCTCCTAATTTCCTTGTTCATTCTTCAATGAGTATTCTCAATGACATTTCATTTCATGGCCAGTTAATTTAGTCATGGAGGGATAAGGAATGATCTTATCTTTCTAACTGTTTGCAGACAAAGACTGGGATTTATTTGATGCAAGAAGGTAATGAGGAGCCGTTTAATATTCGACTACACTTGGCAAAAGATATTCTGACCATTCAAGAACAAGATGTCATCTGCGTGTCAGGAGAGCCTTTTTATTCAAGTGTAAGTAACCCAATCTGTCTCACTTGTTACTGAATGGCTACACTTAAAATAAATTGAAATCGATACCACATAACTGAAGGTTACAGCACAAAGATACTCAGAATGTCTGCCGTAATGTCAAATCTGTCAGATAAATGGTAACTCATAAATGAAATGTTGCTATTAAATAGTGTTTCACCTTTTGGATCGTTTTGTATAGATTATCATCTTCAGGTCACACTTGTCATCATGTCCGACCAGTTTTTCTTTCCATTAATAAATTCACTGTTACTTTTTTTCTTTTTGAACTACACTGAGCCCTCAAGTCAATGACCTTTCCCAAAATGGCATTATTCATTTAATAACATAAAAAATCTTCAAAGATAACTGTCCCACTTGTTTCCTCGGGAACATAACAACTAATTAACAAAAAGTGCAAAGACATGGGTATGCTAATACAACTGAGTCTTTTTTCTTTGGTGACCAATTTAACTTTTACATTTAAAACATGGTGTGGATTTCTCATCAGTAGATGTATTTAAAATGCAACATTACAGTCATGAGCATCAATTTCACAACATGAAACTACACCTATCTGTATACTATACAACAGACCACACTAAGCAATGAAAAAGCTTTTATAATCTGTATATGTTGACTCGTTCAACTACAGTTTTTTGGATCAGATGTTGCAGACTATGACTCTAAAGATGTTTCATATGACGGAATTTAATGCTTGATGAAGGTGTATGACTAATAATATTCAATAATTAGTTCTTCTTTTGTATAATTTCATTTTCCTACACACCTGTCTATAAGGTGTGCATTAGACAAAACTTTACTATTTAACTTTATTGACATGTTACATTTGCCCACCATTAGCTCTTCCAAAAATCCTTAAAATGTTGTTTTTCACAGTTTTTCTTGGATGGATATGAGTAATGTTGGTGATGACCCTCTGTAGCAGCTGAGTAGTCGATTACAATAATATGCTGTACACTTAAGGCTCTGCAAAATGACAGAAATCATGATTTAAAAAACAACAACTGATAAATACTGTACATCTGTGTGCTAACAGAGCAAGGAGGCCATTAGCTTAACTTAGCATAAAGATTGGAAGCAAGGGGAAACAGCTAGCCATCCCAACAACTCTAAAGCTCACTAATTAACACATTATATCTTGTCTTTTTAATTTGTACACAAACAAAAATGTGAAAATAACTATTTGTGTTGTTACAGGGATATGAGTGTGCTGCACAGAAGTGCTAGATGATACAGCTGTGGATAGAGCCATACCGAGTTTCCCCATTTCTCTAGTCTTGGCTAAGCTAAGCTAATTGCGTCTTGGCTATAGCAGCATATTTAACATTCAAACATGAGAGTGGTATCAATCTTCTGGTAATAAATATGCTTATAAACTGTCTATTCCTATAATTAATTTAGTTGGTTTTTAATTACATGTTGTTCACAATCATTTATTTGTTTAACCAACATTACAGTGATAACGTTAAGATCACAATACAGTTACACTAAAACAATAGTTTTAACTTTCAAGGAAAATATGTATGGTGATAGTTTTAAATCTTACAGACACTAACGTTTTTTAGGTTTTATCTTGCGTTATTTGGTCTGAGTTGTTATTATTTTATTGTGATTCAGTTTTATTTCTGAAGCTGCCCTCCCCTCTGGTTCAAAAACTAATTTCTTCCCTCTTACTGAATCTCTTCCAGGAGAGGACTGTAACGATCAGAAGGCAGACTATTGGAGGGTTTGGTCTGAGCATCAAGGTAATTTAGATCCCTACTGATTAGGCCGCTCCCTCCAACTTCTTTAAATTAAGTCTGAACAAGTGTTATTGATCATTTTCTTTTCAAAGTGTAACAACACCATCCACTGTACTTTACTTGTTTTGTGTTTGTGATACTTTTGAATTTGTCTCTCAGGGAGGAGCAGAGCATAAAATCCCTGTTGTGATATCAAAAATATCAAAAGAACAAAAAGGTATATTGCAATTTTTAGCCAAGTTTTTACATTTTTACTCTCCGATTGCATTTTCTATTAAAGTGATTTTCTGATTCCAGCTGAACTCTCTGGGCTGCTTTTCATTGGAGATGGCATCCTTCAGGTAAAATGCCAAAATCACATTTGCCTGTCTGTTCATCTCATCTTATTTTGAAAAAATAAAACATATCGTATCTTTAATAATTCATGTGCCAAGTGCCCCCAAAACTGTGTTGGATAATTATGCGATTGTCTTACATTTGTAACATGAATTTTTGCAAAAAAAGAGAAGAGGGGAAAAAAACAAACATCCCCCCTGTTGTCTTGCTCATCTGATGCAGAGAAAACATTTACAAGCTAGACAAGGATGTTCTGCATTCATGGCAACTATGGATGTGACTCTCCTGTTTGCAGTTTTCAGTGCAGACGCCATAGCAGTAACTGTGCTTGCCTCATTAATCATTTTGAAGATAGAGCTACAGTGATATGATGCCAGCAGTATTATTTAGGGCAACTGTGTTACTGTTGTTTCTAGATAAATGGAATAAACGTGAGAAGCTATCGCCACGAGGAAGTGGTAAGCTGTCAGCTCATATCTCATATTTTCTTACACCACAACAGCTCTTTCAACAGCTTATCTTGTCTCACTTTATGATTTGTATCTTTTTGACATGTAAAGCCAGTTTTTTCTGTTTCATCCCATTTTAAATGTGACTGCAAGAAATATGTGTATAAGGAGCATAACTTCAAGTCTGTAAATCCATTATCTTGGCTTTCCATTCATAGCGAACATTGGCACACCTTGTCTCATCACAGCAAGCAATCAGCAGAAAACCATAACGTTTGCAGCTCCTGCAAGAAAAATAAGTACAAAAAAAAAAGATTTTCTTGTTTTTACCTTCCAGGTCCAGGTTTTGAGAAATGCTGGTGAAGAAGTGACTCTTACTGTCTCGTTCCTAAAGAAGACTCCAGCCTTTCTGAAACTGCCCCTGTGTGAAGACTGCACATGTGAGAAACCTCTGCAGAGACCATACTTTTAAATTATATAATTGCCACTTTGAGCAAAATAATTAGACTATTTATAGAAGAGGATAGAAAAGAGTATTTATAGCTGTTTCTGTTTAGGATTGGTTGTCCTGGTGGCAATCAACTTGAGGCTGAAGACCCACTTTGAGAAAAATAACAATATTAAATTCAGCAGCGTTTTTCTTGACAAGTACTAAATAAAGATGCTACATTGCTAAAGAAAGAAAAATAAGAAAAGGAGGACACATTTCAAGCTAAACAAAAGATGTTTAAGGCTAAACTGAAAGACGTGACATTGCTCATTGTGGTGCAATTGATTGCTCTTGCATGGGAAAGCTTCAGCCTGTCATCAGACATGAAAGCTTTTATAAAATCCTTTCATACACGTATATGGGCCAGGTTGACTGGCCATCCAACCAGCCAACTGAATACAAATTGGCACAGTGCAGAAGAACAAAGTAACACACTGCTGTTGATGTGTCTGTGATTCACTGCAGTCGTAAACCTTGAAATAGATAGAGGTGTTTCTCTAAATTTTGAGGATTTATTTAGGTTTTCTTTTCCTATGTGTCTCTGTCGTACTTTCAGGTATTCCCAGCGACCAGAGTAGCGGGACCTCCTCCCCTCTGTGTGATAGTGGCCTGCACTTGAACTACCATCCTAACAACACGGTACTTTTTTCATTAGCCTCTTCTTGAATGTTTGATTCTATAACTGTCCCTCTGTTACTATGCAGCAGTGTTCACATTGCCAGAAAGTTGTTTCCATGCAAGTGTCACTGCTCACTGAAAACCAGGGTGCTCTATTTATCTTTTAAGGAGGGTGATTGAGCTTCTTCTGCAGCTCGCGATCTCATCACCCGCCCATGCACATGCAAAAGCAGCGGCAGCAGCAGCAACATGAGCTGAATTGAAATGTGCATCAAGCTCCTCTAAATTGTGTTTAACATTTCTGCAGGACACGCTGTCCTGCTCGTCCTGGCCCACGTCCCCAGGGCTTCGCTGGGAGAAGAGATGGGTGGACCTGCGCCTAATTCCACTGCTCCACTCACGCCTGTCACAGCACATGCCGGGCTCTGACGTCTGCAGGTGAGCTGCGGGACTTCATCTTGGATGGTCGGTGGCATCTGTTCGCACTCGTTGAGCTGGTGTCTCCCAATGAGACTCTACAGGATGTTGGTGCTGAAATCATTTAATGCTTGAGGAATATGAGCAGATTGCCATGCTCCATCTGTGAAAATATGCTTTTCTGCTATTTAGTGTATCCCTTTAAACACCATTTAAAACAAATCAGGTCTGCAATAAAATGCACTTGTGTTGGTTCTGTGCATCTATCTACTGAACAGATATGTTGAATAGTGGATGCTTGATGTAAGAACCATTAAGATATCAATAAAAGCATTTCCATTCTTGCTACACTGTGGTTGATAAAAAACAATAATCTTGTGCATTGAGCCTTAATGGACACACTTGTGCTTTGGCATCTTTTAGCCCATTAACAGAACAATGACACAAGACATTTATGAATTAATCAGCAATTTGCAGACATTGGTTTCAGTTTATTTTACAAATAAGACTGAAGAATATATTGCACTTAAGTATTAGAGTTTACATTTATTCTGAGATTAAAAATACAATCTTAATCTTGCAACGGTCCTTTTAGTAGCTTTTCTGGATATTTCAGCTTGGCATCTTGGCAAACTCTATCTGCTGAAGAATGTGATATGATAGAAAGCTTCAGAACAGCTTCTAAATTATTACTATTATTATTATTTTGTTCATGAAACAGTGAGTAAGCTCTGCTCAGAAAACTTTAAGGATGCTCAGAAATCCAAGATTTGACATTTAGCTGCTGAAAAGCGTCCGTTTTCACATTTTTCATGTCACCACATCCTACATAAAAGCTCATAAAAGTAGTGTTTTTTTTAGCAGCCAGCAACAGTCAAATCTCAGATGAATCCCAGAGCAAAGAACATTTTCTAAGAGTCTGCCTTGAGTTTTTCAAGTTGGCATGAAATGAAATGGAATAATGGCGTATGATAAAAGCTTTAACCCCCCCTCCGGAAAATAAGCTAAAGTTGAAGAAATTACATATTGCAAGCAAACTTTCCAGTCTTTGAAAGTTGTTACTCATCTTCTACTGAAAAGAATGGAAACTAATGGCCTCCCGGAAGGTTTGAAATCCATCCAGATGTTTGTAGTATGTACTTAACTGGCAAGAAATTGCAAAATCAAGCATCAAAATCTGATCTTTTGTTTTCTCCTGACTGTTTTAGGAAAAATGCTTTCCAGGTCATAGCTGTGGATGGAGTTTGCAGTGGAGTTATACAGTTCCCCACAGCAGAAGACTGCTTGGACTGGCTTCAGGCAATAGCGAGCAACATTTCCAGTCTCACCAAGCACAATGTAAGTATGAAACAATAATACTTGTTAGCTCGCCTGCCTCTCACAATCCCTCATGTAAACCAATAAGATATTGAGTCGGGTGTTAATGCAACAGACTTTCAGTTTGTGGATTGTCTGACGGTCCCTTTGGAAATGTCATGACATTAAGTAGACACATATTAATGTCTTAACACCAAGAGTAAAGCACACACTTATTTCTAAGAGCCTGAGGTCACAGTAACATTGCCGGCACTGTGCTACACCCACTCCCTCCAGCTAAGCCTTGTGCTTGTATTATTTATAATTCAGGTAGCCTGCTGGTTAAGAGCCATGATACATAACAGCAAAGTTGACAGCTCGATTCCAGAAGTGGACCTCCGTAGCATGTCAGCCCCTATCACTCTATCCCCTTTGATTCATGTCCACTTTCTCCATTGTTAATGAAATAAAGAAAAAAAACATCATCATGATATATTATATAATAATGATACCAAAAGAAAGCAAGAAATAACAATGCTGTATTCTTTTTTTTATTGTGAACATATGTTTCCAGCTGATGTGGAAAAGTGTGTTTCTCTGTTTCCAGTTGGGTGATGTTGCTTAGCAGGAGGGTTGGATACAAATACTGCTAACAAGCCCCATCATGCGTGGTGGCTCATACAAAACTGACACATTTATCAGTATTTTCTGTACAGTATAGGTGTACTTTTTTATATTTCCATGCTTTTCTGAAAAGATTTAAGAAAGCATAATCTGTTCGGTTAAGCCGCCATCTGGAAAGATGCAACCAGTCACTTTGCCACATGACATGGATACAGCATGGAGTGAGCAGCAGTGAAAGACAGGGATTTGTAATTATCATGTGTCCATTGGTGTAGCTGCATGAATGTATGTGTGTGTGTGAGAGTCTCCGGGGAATAATGGAGCCCTGGTTAATTGGAGTGGACGAAGTGAGGGGATGTACTAAACATAACACTGATGACTCACTGCCAGAATGGCCTCAACAATTGAAAGTGGAATTCTCACTCCGGCCTTGGCATTTACGAAGGTGTGTGAGTGAGCTGTAACCCTGATGAATGAATATAGGATTTACAGACTCCTGCTGAAAGAATGCTACTGTGTATATTGTGATATTACAATGGCTAAACCTTTAAAACATTTCGCTATTTAGCTATTATCACCTGGATTTTATGTTTCCTGCATCATTCGCATTTGATGCTCTGGATTTTATGTGCACTGCAGTTTACAATAAACAAGTGTAGAGGGCAGATCACAATATGCTTCCTGTAATAAAAAGGTGAATTAAATAATGAATTGAAAATTCAAAAGAACTGTTGTCCCTTTAGCCAAAAACAACAGGTATAATAACTCTTTCATATCTTCTGCCATCTCTCAACTAAACTCTGTGGGGAAAACGTAACAAGAGCTAATACTGTAGATGATAGTGTGTGTATGAGTACTTAATTAATCACAATGGGAAATGGCTGTGTGACATTAGCACACTCCAAGAAAACATGCAAAACACAACTAAATCTTCACTAGAACCTTTACACTAAAACGAGGACCTTACTTAATCTCTAAATATATACAGCAATAGTGCCGGGTAATATTCTGTATATAATATAATATAATATAATATAATATAATACAATATATACTCTCTTGTATTGATATGACAAGATGCTCATTTGACTTGCATAGTTCAATATTGGAAATAACTATACAGTGAACCTACTATATATACTATACAGATACTATAGAGTTATGTAGAGGCATGCACAGTAAAGATATTCATAATACAATAATATAAAACACAGAAAAGCAGCAAACTTTTATACATGAAAAGCTGGAGCCAGCAAATGTTAACAGAGGATACAAACTGTACATTATACATAATTCTGATCCCAAAGATCTTTAAAAAATGTAAAACTACAGAGTATATTTGTTTTTACCTTCAATTTTCCTTCTGTTTTTAATGGTCAATGTAAATATCAGTAGATGGACCTTAGGCAATGAAACATGAAAATAAATGTACCATAACCTTGGAAAATGCTGCAACACAAACACCTACAAACATAATATTCAAGGATTTAATATTGAGTTGGACCGTCTCTTGCTTGCAGAGTAGCTTCAGTTTGCCTTGACTAGCTGTCACACACCTGAACTGTTTGTTGTCAAATATTGATCCATTTATCAGAAAAAGAACCCAAACGCCTCCAGTACTTTGAGCGATGATGGAGGAGGGAATCCACTCTGTTCTCTAGAAACTCCCATAAAGGTTGGGTGATGTTCAGGTCTAGTGACTGGGGAGGTCATCATCCCAGTGCTCATAAAGCCACACTTGAATTTGTTTAGTGGTGCATTTGAAGGCGTCATTGAATGAAGGATGGGTAAATTATGCTGCAAAGTATTTGCACCATTGATCCTAACGACTCCCACTGGATGGCTTCACAGCAGAGCCACTGATATTATAGGCTGAAGGCTTCCTTTTCTTTCCGAATGTGATTGTGAACTAATCCAGATGTAGAAATTACATTCAAATATCTCATTACTCATTACTATTTTCTTTAGAGATGCTGCTCGGTGCACCAGGTGTTTTTGTGCCTTAAATATAACACTTAGTGCTAAGACTCTCAGAGGTGTTGTTCAATTCTCGGGCAATTTCCGTGGCTTTACTTCAGTGGCATTTAGCGGCTCTTCAGTTAAGTGCTTACCCTCCAGTGAGCTTTGAATTGTGATCACTGCTTTTATTTATTAGCATAGTTTGTGAACATTTGGTTTATGTCATAATTGTTTCAGAGATAATTTACATCAGCAGTTTAAATAATTCAACAGTTCTTGTGACTGATGCACTTGTAATTTCGACGTGCAACTCATTTGGCCTTTTTAAAGCTCAATTTGTCGCTCTGTTAGTTGCACTGTAAGTGGAATTTATTCTGTCAGACACTTAACAGAACGACTCAGTGCAGGTAAGGTTCAGTTAAGTTCATCTGTCACATGTAATCATTTAAAGTACAATCACACTGAGGTGATGAAGTGAAACAACTGGTTAAATACTTAAATACTTATACTAAATTCAAGCAAGTATTAGTACGTTTCAAAAATAAGTACTCATTACAGAAAGAAAGTGTCTGTTAGAATTTATTTAGTGTGTATTGTTTTTTTTTATTGTGTCACGGTTAGCTAAACTATGGCTATTTCCATCTTTAGCCTCTGGACAGATTTTATATAGTTACCTTAAAAAGAAAGAATACCACTTTAAAAAGTTGCAGCATGCAGTGTAATAACAAAAAAGATGATTCATTCATTAGTAAAAATATTCTAGAAGACCTCATAACTATATGCACATTTACAACACATTTATTTGATAACATATTTAAAGCATATTAATATTATAAAATATTAAAATAGTACAATATTTATCTCTAAATTGCATACAATTCAGACAACAAAAAAAAGATGTGACCGAGGTTAAGAAGGACCTCCCCTCGACTTAAGGAGAGAATCAAACAAACAAATAAAAAGAAGAAAAATAAATGACAACAAAAGCACATAAAATGAACAGAAAAGTTAAGTGATCAGTATGGAGAAAAGAGCCTGTTCAAAAGATAACAAGCTCTTGACAACTTTATATTGCATTATATTACCAATCATAGTGCAACACATGAACTGAAGGATACTTGTTATTTTACCTTGTCACAAATGATGGGATGTACAGATGGGTGTGTGGGTGTTAACATACTGCAGGCATACAAACATACAGTATGAATGGGACATATGTGAACCATATGAAAGGGTACATCACAATGCATAGTAGGAAATATACATATGTATATAACAGTATAGAGACATGACATATTAGCAGTGGATAGAGCTTGAAAAGAAAGTGAAACTGACTATAGCTGTTACGTAAATTTAAAAGTACAACTTCTCTCTCTAAATTCCTGTGAAAAAGAAATACAAAGACTCCCAAAGTGGAAATACCCAAATCATGTGTCAGCATATAGAACTGTGTTGGCACTTGAGTAAGTGTTGTTTGTTATTGCGGGTACTTCCCACCTCTGGGGAATCCACAATCTCAGGTGAAAGTTTCCCCAGTTTGTATTTTTAGACATGAAAAGGTGCATGATTTGTTGTATAATTTAAAGAAGTAGAAGCCACAGCCTTTCCTAATATATGTTTAGAGGTGGGTGAGACCTGCAGTGATTGTTACTGCTCACAACAACTCACAACCGAGATCTGAACAAACCCACTGTCACTGCTCTCTACGCCTTGACAGCTGTGTGGCTGTTTTTCTTTTCGGCTCCTCTGAAACAAAACCAAAAAAAACCCCATCTTGTTTCCTCTTATTTCCTGTCTCGGCCCAATCTTCAGTAACATCTCAAAATAAGCAGCTGTGACTGTTTCTTGCCTCTGTAGCAGGACAGTAGCTGGTGTGAATGACTTAATTTGGTGTTCTGCTGCTAAGAAAGAGTTATATTGATGGTATAGTGTGGATTAGGAGCGACTGACACCTGTGATCTGAGCAGAATGTTTCAATTTAAAGCCTGACTGCTCTCTCAGTAGTTTCCCGCTTTTATTACCAAACAGAAAAGGGATTTTTTTAATGGATTTTTTTTGTTAGGGAAGAGCCTTGGGTCCTCGCGGAAATGACTATCTGTCTCATTTTCTAATTTGCATACATCAATGAAGTAGGTCTAACTGTATTCCTTCAGCGCTGTGGTGAACATGTTAGTGTGGATACTATTATTCATCGTTTGCTCTTTAAAGGATCATCAGGCTGATTGTGAGGCCATACTGGGTCCCAGACATATTTAACATGATTGTTAGCAGGACATGTTTTAACAACTTATTGATGTTCTTGTTAAATTCAACAGGTGAAGAAGATTAACCGAAATTTTCCAGTTAACCAGCAGGTAAGTTTGCTGCTGCGTATTTTAGATTTTCTTTGCAATAAAAAGGTGCTTTAGCTGACTTTTTGTGTTTTTTTTTTTTTATTTAATTTTTTTAATCCCTATCTTAAAAATCTAACCAGGTCAGTCAGTCAGAAAGGACACAGCCTCCTCTTGCCAGCTATTGCAACACAAGGAGAGTGTTTGCATCATTAAGGTCTTTCCACTGAGAAATGATCAGAAAACAACTTTGGTGCCCTCAGTCAGTTAATTTGAATATTTATTCAGTTGCTGGTTTCTGCCTGACGAAAAAGTGTGAATTCACTTGACAATTAATTTAAGAAATTAAACAGTGTGTGATGCGACTGCTTGTCCTGAATCTTTCACTCGCTTGTTTTGCCATCCGTCAAGAAAACTCCAAACAGAACGCAAGCAAACACTTTACTTGGTTTGCAATCACTATGACTTTAATGAGTAGTGATGGTGGGATGCAGTCCATGCCTAAAATCACTTCTCAGAACATTTGCAGCAGTCGCTTTGCTTTCTTTTTCTTCATCTCCCTGTTGGTCTAAATCCTTTTTTTCCTCTTCTGAATACTTTATATCTTTTGCCTAGATGAAGATACTGTGACACCATAGAGATTTGTTTTCCATAACATTTATACTGTTGTAGCTACCCCTTACAAATCTCTGTGGGCGTTGTTACAAGTCGAAGAGCTGGACTGCTATATGGTCTTATTCTGCTTTTGTTTAAGGCTGTTGCAAACTGATTTTTCTGTAACTTTTAATATTCACGAGTAGACAAGCAAGAAAGTTAAAATAAGTGGAAAAACATCCTTGGTGTCCCTTTATTTTAAGTTCCTTTATTTGGCATTTATAAGCCAGAAATAAACAGTTAATAAATAAATGGTTTACAACACACTATAATGCAGTTATAAGCAGATGTAAGTGTTAATTAATGAGGGAGGGTAAGTGGAGGCTGGTGTATAAATAGATAATAAATGACAATATATTGAAACACAGTTGTAATAATATGAAATATGTCTAGTTGTTGACAAATCTTATGAATTAATAAACCCTTAAAATGTCCTTATATCTTATAACTTCAGTGTAGTTTGTTATAAACCATTAATGAATGGATTGTACACTCCTTTTAAATGATACACATGGGAACTTAAAATAAACTGGTGTTATTTATGAAGAGGTTAATACTCTTAAACTCTGAGGGTTTGCTTTGAACAGATTTGATTGACAGTTCTGATAATGTAAGCAAATAGCCCCACAACTGTGATCACATTTTGATTTGAAATCCTGCTGAATACTGATTGGTGCACAGTACATGGATTCAGAAATCTCATGTGAAATAGCCAGAAAACCTGGTTCTAATCTGATAGGAAGAATCAATACTGATTTTAAGTACCATACTGTATATGCTAAAACACAAGACAAGTTTTAAATGGTAACTAACAAATATTTATTATGTGAATTCTTTAAACTGACACAGTGATCGCGGCTGCACACATGCACACAACAGCAACACAGAAGCAAATAATGCAGCGTTAAGAAGACATTTAATTTGCCCTAGACATGATCCAATGTGGGACGGATGCAGTTTTTTGGTATCTGTCCAATTGATGGTAGCATCAACGCTAGACTTTTGGCATCAATCTGCCCACTCTTTCCAAAACTTTGGCAGAAAATGTTGTTTAGTCAGGGCTACATTGTAAGAAGCTGTTTGAGCCTTTACGCAGTTTCTCAACAGTAAAAAAAAATGCTAAATCATGATATGAAAGCAGTTTTTCAATGACCTCAACCACTAATTTCAACTTTTAGTCTCTGTTATCACATGCCACATCCTTGGTGTCCATCTCTGTTTTGTTTTCCCTTTCCATACTGCAGATTATCTACATGGGCTGGGTCGACGAGAAGGAGCAGGACTCCGTTCAGGACCGAATGTATTCACCAAAGTTCCTCGCTTTGAGGGGTTCCTCCCTCTTCAAGTTTTCAGCTCCCCCTGTAAGTTTCCTCAAATTATCCTCATTTGTTTTACACCAGATTCCCTGTTAAACCATCAAACTTTGTTTTCGGTGGTCGTTGTTCCACCCAACAGGAGATTTGTCATTTGATGTTAATGTATTGTTGAGGGTGATAATGCTTTCCTCCTAGGGAAAGAAAAGGAAGCTGCTCACTCATGATCATTTGTATTGCATTGATGATGATCATTAAATCTGTTTACATTCTGCCAACCACTTAAGTGATTATGACAAGAGGGATACGTTGTCGATGGTACTGGAGATAGTAAAAGATTGATAGATAACTTAAATTGCCTGCTCAGCTTGGATGTGCTGATATAAATGGAATATGCTAATGTGAGTGGAGAATGGAATATAGGAACCTGCTTGTAAGTCGTGGCAAGCTTCTTTATTATTAAAGACTGCTACCTATGAGGGATACTTCCCCTCAAGCAGCAACATGACAGCTTTGAATCCAACAATCATTTATCAATAATTGCAATGAAATTTGAAAATCTTTACAAATGAGCCATGTTTAGTGACAGTTGTTCTGCTTATTTTCACTTCTTTAAATTATTCACCAAATGTATTCAAACATAAAATATATGTGACATTTTCAGGTGACCACATGGGATTGGACCAGAGCAGAGAAAAGCTTTACTGTGTACGAGATAATGTGCAAGATTTTAAAGGTAAGGCAGCCTTTCCTTAAGCATTAAGAGAAGCATCCTTTACACTAGTTATACTGAGAGAAAATGAAGTAGAAAACACAATCTGAGGATTGCATTTACATAATTTACTTATTTATTTGCATGTGTTTTTCTCCAGTCCCTTGTATAGATAGAATCTATCTGCAATTCATTATCTAGAAATGTAATGTGGCAAATTTGATTAATCTAGATTCACATATCAAATCAGATGTAAGTTGACCTTGCGTTATGGCACTGTGCCGTCAGGGTTGTGTAATTCTATAAAAAGCTGCATGAGAGATATATTATATCACACTCATATGAGGATAATATATATATATATATATATATATACACATATACATACATACATGCATTATCCTCATATGAGTGTTGCAGATACAGAGTACAAGGATTCAAGTGCTCTTAAGACCACACTCTCTTGTCAAAGTAAAGTAGCAGCTCAATGCCAGAGAAAACTGCATTGCTGTTGTTATCTCTACGTCACTTTGCCCATCTGTACCTGATCAGCATGGCAGCCGCACTGTGTTATCTTAGGATAATGACATCCTGGATAAGAGGAAGCACTGCTTCAGCATCCAGACGGAGAGCGGGGAGGACATGTTCTTCAGCGTGGAGCTGGAGTGCGAGCTGCTGATCTGGGAAAAGGCTTTTCAGATGGCCACTTTTCTGGAGGTGGAGAGGATACAGGTCCGCACCTGAACAGTAGGCAACGTGCAGGGAATTGTGATGATTTTAATCAAGCGGGAGGTTTCAGCTCAGTTGTTTTTGTACAAAGATTGATAATGCCCCTATGACATTTCCAGCAGAGCAGAAGAGGCTTTTGTGTCCTTGTGTAACTCTTGTGGGTAACATCTTGTTCTCTTTTCTATAGTGTAAAACATATGCCTGTATCATGGAGAGTCACCTCATGGGACTTACAATTGACTTCAGCATGGGGTTTGTGTGCTTTGATGCTGCTTCAAAGGTGAGTGTATCATCAATAAAAATATGGAAAACAGATCCTTTCACTGGGTTATTTCAAACAACTGTAATTCACACAATGTGATGAAACTAATCAGCTTCCCTTTTCTTTTTTGGTGCTGCTAACTTATTCTGCACCGTGTGCATTTTGGGAATATGAGTATATTTGCTTTGACGGTTTGTTCCCCCAAGCTCAAACCTCTCACTTCTGCCTGCAGTTCATTTTGGCCTTTCCCCAGCTCTGAGAGCCATGCAGACGACTCCGCTGGTGCACATTATGTTGATGAGCAGGACACAAGCGCTGCCATATTGTTCTCTAAGATTTTGGCCCTAATTCCTGCAATATGAAGCAACAATGTCCCCCAAGGATGCTAAACATGTTGCCAGCGTATTGTTTACAGAGAGAAATGCACAAAACACAATCCATATGTAAACTGCAATTTCAGACAATACAAGCGGTGGGATTACTCCATAATTAAAAGTTGCTACTGGCAAATTTCAAAAACCCGTGTTCGAATTAGTTTCAATCAGAAAGAGAACAAATATAACTCTGTAAGACAAGTTGAGCTGCTGTTTGCTGGCTCAGGATTAGATGTTACACCATGGCTCTAGTTTTGTACATAGAACAGAAGTGATAGAGCCAAGATATCCACTGTACCATATTTACAGTGTATAAAACGTATTCAACTTTTTCCTTCCTGATACTGATTCTTAAACTCCAGATATCTGCCACTACCAATACCAATCTCAAAGTCTCTCTAAGTTGTATATTTTAAAATATGTTTAATGCTTCCTCCAAGCAGGCTCACTGGGCTAAATCTAATGTTTGGAAAAAATAGAGGAAAAAATAGAACAGCAATGCAACTAAATAAACTAAAAAGGAAATGAAGGAGTAAAAAAGGAGAAAATAAAGAAAATCAAGTCCGCCATGGATGGAAAATATAGGTTTGTCTTCTATTTTTAAGCTACGAGGTGCTTAATGAGTAGTTGTCACATTCCATCAAATTGATCGAGTTTGTTGGGTGCTGAATGTAAGGTGTTAATTAAGTCATCTAGAAACATCTGAACTTAATGTATTTTAACAGGTTGTACAGTAGCTGCAACACATAACTTCTTAACTATAAGTGTTCATTCATACACCATTAATGTTTTCTTAGTTTTCTTTTATATCTGTATTTGCACAAATTAATAAGAGGAAAATATGGAAATCCTACATGGGATTCAACAAACTCTCAGCCTGATGAAAGTCACCTGTTCATGAGGAGATACAATCATTAGTATAATCCATGTCTCTAAAGATAACTTGTTCTGCTCCATTTGTGGGAAAGTATCATTTGCAAAAAGTTCCCAAAGAGTAAAAACACTGCTTCAAGTCCTGCTTTCAAAAATAAAAAGAGGATTAGTAAGAGACATGAAACAATTAGAAAGTATGAATCCAGCTAACATGTCATCAGAGCAGCTCGGCACTGTGACAGAAATAAAGAGAGAATGATTTGACGTGATGTTAGATGGGTAAAACCTTGCTCTACAATTTTATAAAAAAAACCATCCTTCTAAAGCAAAGATGTGATGGAGGCGGTCATGTGCCAATCACAGAGATATAAGAGGAGAATATTATAGTCTACAGGTGATGTTACACTGTCAGCTGCAACACAACATGATACTGGATAGAGACCTGCAGAGAGACACAGAGCTGTCGGGATTGAGAGAAGTTTCCTAGCAACAACAGAAATGTAGAAGTTGTGCCGCCAAAAGATGCCAATAAAAATCTTAAAATCTAAATTGGCAGCCATGTTGATGATAACATGGTTAACAGAATATTCATTCTACAATACATTTGTCTTAATTATATATCTTTTTTTTTTGGTCAGTTCTGGTATGGTATTTAAACTCCAAATTAACTCAGAATAAGGCATTATAATTTAAAATCAAACAAGTGTTTCTCCACTGTGAAGAAAGGCAGAGATGATATATTCATTCACTTACCATAAATCTTCTTAAATCTGAGACTGAGACTCCTACACACGATTTAAGTACATTTCCATACATGTTGTTTGTGAATGAGGCTGTTTTGTTTTTTTTTAGATATGCACATAATATTATAAATTTGTTGTTGACAGATAATAAAATTGTGCTGCTCGAGACTCTGTTGCTGAATTAATGAACTGAAGTGAGAAACAAACAGCACGCAAATGTGAAAAAGTTCATGTGACCTTAAAAGTTATCTGCATTATAAATTAAAGCAGTCTTGCTATTAGCAGTGGCTGATACCGCAAAATATCATCTAATCTAATGTCAAATAATACACGGGGCAAGTAACATCAATATTTATACCAGCACCAATGATTTTCATCATTAAGACCAGCTAATATAATATCATGCAGGAGGTGAATGAATCATTATTATGCTGCTTCTAAACACATTTTCATAACCAACCTGTGATTACTATACATGTAACAGCGGCAAAGAAAACAAAACATAAATACCATGACACATAAATGCACCACATCGGCAGAATATATGAATCGTCTCATGCTGTGAGGGAGAATGCAACTTTGATATAAATAAAACTGAACAAAGCAGAGTCTCATGGGAGTTTTGCCTTATGAAGAAACACAATGAACATGAAGGACATGATACAGATCTGATATAAGTGCTTGTGATTGACATGAGGGAGATAATGATCACCACCCTTTGCTGAGGTGAGCAGTGTCAGATTGCTTGAAGTTGAAGAGGTGATACTCTGAATTTCTGCGCTGATTTTTAAGATGAGAAAGAAAAGTTAACAACATGAGATTGCTGGTGTATGATTGATTCAACATTATTTCTCTTCATATTTGTAATCATATTTGTATTATAGTAATTATTACAGTGGCAGTATCTACTTACAATACCAGATACGTATCCATATGAATTATGTGGCCAGCTGTCTGGAAACTGATTATCTTTGCGGTTCACTGCACAGCTTCTTTTGTTTATTCCTCTCAACACTAATTGAATCACTGAAGCTCTGCTGCTATTTCAGGTGAAATTGCTGCAGCTTCATAAATTTCCCAATGGCAAAAATAACATATTTATATCTCACAACTGACTGACAGCCCCATTTCTCACTGGATCCACATTGATTTTTAGTATGAGTTATACATAAAATAATGACACAAGTAGGAATTCACTGATTATGTTTCAGCATATAAAGATATATAGTTGCATTGTTGTTGTTTAAAGTTGAAATTCTTGTTTATTTCTACATTTCAGGCAGTGTTGTGGAGATACAAATTCTCCCAACTAAAAGGATCATCTGATGATGGGAAAAGCAAGATCAAGTTTTTATTCCAAAATCAAGACTCCAAATCTATCGAAGCAAAGGTAATTTACTCTGAGAGGTGTTTAATACTGCATGTCAAAGGAGATGTTACTCAACCAGAATCCCAAAGCAACAAGGTTCAAGAAAACATATTAATCCTCATGTGACTGTGTATTGATTTTTCTACTCTTTCAGGAGCTGGAGTTCTCAAACCTCTTTGCTGTGCTTCACTGTATTCATGCTTTTTTTGCTGCCAAAGTTGCTTGCCTGGACCCGATGTTTGTGGAGAGCCAAGGCAACGCGACTACCACGGGGATTCCTTCACTTTCCAGCATCTCGTGTAATTCACAGACACCTAAACTGAAATACGCCACTTGACAGGTGCTGCTCTCTCCGGAGCCCCTCTAACTTAGTCATGACCGTGGCCTAAAATAGAGGACAGGAGAACTGGAAAAACAA
Organism: Scomber japonicus; assembly: GCF_027409825.1. Lineage (NCBI taxonomy): Eukaryota > Metazoa > Chordata > Actinopteri > Scombriformes > Scombridae > Scomber > Scomber japonicus. Next base: position 21,251,998 of record NC_070589.1, on the reverse strand, counting down.
CGTTATGACATTATGGAGGACAGCTGTACACAGTGAAGGAACTCCTCAGGAGCAACACACTTGATATCTCTGAAGAAACATTTGGTTTCTGGACCTAAAACATGAAGCTCCACTAACGTCACAGAAAGACTTGATGGACACAAAATGTGTGATTCAAAAAATATTTTTAAATGAATTTGTCCTCTTGATCCTCAGACATCCTTATTATTGACTCACCACAAAGAAAAACACAGTTCTTTTCCCAAGGTAGTCTGCTTTTCTATTTCATTTTATTGAAGTGATTTGGAGTTTAAAACACATCTTAGCCTTTTTTTCACTTCAGTCGGTATCACTTGAACTTCTGCAAGGATATTTATGGACACTGGATATGTAAAAGATTGTAAGACGCTCCCTGTATTTCTCTTACCTGAATACAAACGCCAGTTAGCAGTAGAATTTATATTCCACTGAAGCCTAATAAGAGTCCAACTAAAAGCTAAATAGCATCATCAATCAGATTTCGCAATACAGAATTTAACAAAATTTAATTAGACAAAGAATTGCTGGCAGCATTGGCAGATCAAATGAATGTTTTAGATCATTGTGTGTACACATATATACTGAGTAAACTCATTTCTTTTTCTCTGTATATGATGTAAACCCACCTGTGAGCTCAGAATTTGCCCATTTCCTGGATTACTGGATAGAAAGGCTCATGAAAGCTGTATGAAAGCGTAGAGTTTATTATATGGACTGAAGATTGACACTTTGATAATCAGGTTCACCATCCACTCTAACATAATTTGACAGTACCACATGATCTATAAACATGATTAGGAAAGTAGACGCCTTCCATGATGTTTTATAGCTTTTTTTTCCTACAAAACTTGATTATGTAAATAAACATTGACATTCAAATGAACTCTGAAGAATTATGAATAATGGCGATTACTTGAGGGATTACTTGTAGGGATTAGGGCATTTGTTAATTTGATGTGTGCCAGAGAGAAGTAGGTAGATAGCAACCTAGTGCTCTCTTCATTGTTTATTACTCTATGGACCAATTTAGAAAGAAAAAAAAATCAGCTATGGTGTATTTTTTGGTATATTTTATCTTTTTTGACTTGACAGCTTGTAAATATGATTAAAAGATTTTCATTGACAACGAGAAAACAAACCGCAAGGAAAATAGAAATATGTGTAGCATCATGGCCTCTAAAGGTTTGAGATGCCCCTTTAACTACTCTGTACTGAACAATTTATGAAATGCTGCAGAGTGATGACTAAACATATTTGAAAAGAGTTCAAGTTCAGGTCAATTAGCACAATTAATCATGCTCTTACCTTCCATTTTAGAAGTAGAGTCCAAACAGAGGAGGCCCATGGGTAAGTAAACTCTAGAGGGAAGCAAATTAAAATGGGGTCAATAAAGTGCTTCGTACTGTGCGGGCTTGTTAAGCTGACACGAGTGTCTGAGGGAGACTAATGGTGGTGCAGTCTATGCAAAGAAAGTCTGAGTGAGGCTTTTGTGCTTTAAGATTATCTCGGTCGCATACCCTTATAAACACAGGATCTAGAGAGTGAGGTTTATTTTATTTTTTGCAGATGTTTTATTAACAAATATGCTGTGTAATAAATTAATAAATGAGACCTTTTGTAACATGGCTCACTTGTGGTCTGCTTTATTGTTCATCTACAGTTCACTCGTCATGATGAGTCCAGGTGTACTGCGAGAACATGAAAATTATTTTTGACTGGACTCAAAAATGTGTTATTATTTCTCTGCTGAAATTGTGATATTTTTCACAGTCAGACTAATTTCTTGTGTGTTATATGTAAACAGTACAACTTTCAGGGCAATTGACGGTGCTATTTAGAGACATTAAGCTGTAATTAAGTGTATTTAAACACAATTTCCATTTAATCAAATCACTATTTAATGTATAATATTAGTAATATAATTCAAGTATACACATAGTGCATGGTGGGAATGCATTATTAATATTAAGAGTGGTTTGGTTTGAACTTTGGTAGGGACATTTTGTAAGACAGCCTCTATCTCTCTTTTCTCTTTCATAGGCACGTGTGCACACACAGAGTGAGAGACACTGTGACATGCATGAAACCAGACTAGTATATTTTTTTCTCTTATTTTTACATTTTATTTTATTGATAGACTACTTAACTACAAATGTGTGACCAAAATTTTGGTTTAAAATTAATATGAGACTGTCACAATAAATGTACAGACACCTGTTGGTAATGTGCTGTTCTGAAGCTCGCTGCTGTAAGGTTTTGGTGCTTTTTTCAGTTTGTGGATTTGGGTGACAAAACTTAACTTTAAATAACTTTAAATCGTCTCAAAAACCTCTATTTATATAATTTTTCATTCAACTCCTGAACTTACGACTAGAACTTTCACTGTGACATCAGAGCTCCTGGCCTGAGAGGCTGTTATGGTAAGGAAACATTAACTCTGATGCTGAAATGTGAAGGGGTATTATACATAGATTCATTTGCACATGCACTTGTTTTTTGTGTAGATACAATCCTGTTTGCTTATGCCTGATCATATGAGCAAAGTTACATGTGAGTACATTTTTTTTGTTGACCACATTCACACAGCCTGTCACTAACTCTAGGGAACTGTGTCACTGATAGATCAGCACAATCGTTACAGGGGCTTTACTTTTCAATTTCACACATGAGGTTTGGTTCACTTGTGAAAAGGAGTACAACTCTGTGAAAACTGTTCAAGGTCCTCTGTGGTTCTTGAGGGAACTTTATATTTTAAAAACCTGATGATGTCCTCAAAGTTATCTCAGTTTGGGCTTCAATTGAACCTAAAACATGTTATTACCTGGCCATTTGAAGTGTGAAAGACACAGAGCATTCATTAGACACAGTCCCCTACCTTTATGGAAAGAAATTGCCAAACCCTTCCTTCAAGTTGAGTGAAATCCTCACCTGAAGGAGTTTTAAATTTGAGCAAATTACATATTATTTTGAAATAATTTAAAGGTCTAAAAAATGGTAGAAATACATGCATATACATTTGTAATACAGACTCTCTTTTTTTGTATTTACAAGAGCTGATTGGTGGTTTACACCGCAGGAAAGATGTAACTGTAGTTAATTAGTTAATTATAATCACAAAGAATGTAATTTAATCTACCAAGTCTTTTCATGGATTGACACAAGCTTTAAAAGTTTGTAAGCAGTGTGACACACGTGGGTGATGAGCCTGCTGTGTAAATGTGACGTCTCATGTTTGAGGTCAGCTTGGTTTCTTCATCACATAATTTCTCCTGATCTCTAGACAGCCAAGTGAAAGAAACAAAAACAAAGGAAGATTATGTCAGCAGAATGCCAGACTGGCATATTTACAACTGTCTCCTTCATATCTGCTGGCCATGATGACTCATTTGACTCCCTTGACCACGTCGGACAAACGGACAAGAAATCCATCTTACAAATAAGACATTAAAGAAAGAGCAGTTACAATGATTAGACGAGGCATAATGTGATTGTGACCTTTATTTTTGTGCCAAACATTTACAGAGAAACAACACATTTCCAAAAATGAACTGCACACACTATGAGAAGTCAACCCAGGCCTGATAAACAGCAACAGAATAGTTTTGGCTCTTAATAAACAAATTAATATGAGAGCGCAGAATCGGTTATGACTTGGTTTTTACCGGGTGCCATGTTTGTAACTGAATCCTGTCCACATTAAATGAAATCCCAGCAGTCCCATTAACTTTGGTGCAAGGCGTGACCTGAGCGCTGAGGTTTAAGGTCCCCTGCTTTCAATACTGAATGTGCTCTCTAAAAAGCCATTACAGTTTTAGATAATAGTATATAAACTGCTGCATGTTTGGGTTATGGGTTAATTGGTCATGTGAATTTTAATGGATACTACACAAATCGAATGGGACTATGTTGTTACTGTTAATTATGAGCTGAGAAATTATTCCATTATTGCTTACTTGCAAAGATTTCCAATAAAAGGTAAAAAAAAAATCAAAAACAAAAATAAACTTACAGAAAATAAATGATACCTCTTCACACACAAAAACTACTAATAGAATAATCAGCCCCGTTCTCAAACAAAATATTTTTTCATTACACCAGAACAAAATGAAGACCTATAGCACTAATATATCTTATCTATTTAACAGACAGCAGTGGAGTTTTGATGTACAGAGTTCCCAGTGTGACGTTACAGTACAGCAAGAGGGTGCTACAACAAACCAAATGCAAATTAAACTGTATGCAGAATCATATGATAACAACACATATATATCACTTTTATATTGAATAGAATTCATATCAACAACATTCAACTCAGCTTTTGGAAATACTAAAATTATGCATTCAAAGTAAGATGAAGAAAATTCCTCAAGTCCGTGACAGTAAAGCATGAACGAAAAACTGTGACATCTATCAGTGATGTAATGTTCTTTTTTAATTTCTTTTTTCTTGTTTCACTGTGGAATGTTTTGTAGAAATATACCATCGTTTGGGTGAATTTACTGTGCCAGAAAACTCACAGAAATCCTAATGTGATGGGGTACGGCGGCACTTAAAAGCCATCACTATCAGGGAAGTTCTGCAAGCAAATTGTACTTTAACAGGATTTACATTACAAGCTCAGTCCACCATATAAATTAAGCCAAAAAAAATGGCACCTCCTTTATTATTATTATTATTATTATTATTATTATGATTTTTTTTTACTTGAGGACTGCAGAATAAGGTGCTCACAGTCCAGGATACAAAAGGCTTCAAAATCCTCAGCGATTCTGATTTTGCATTGCTGTCAATAAGAAAAAGCAGTACTATACAGGATTTGACATTTGTCTCAAGGCCATCTAACTGATTAATATTCTTTTTTTTTTTTTTTTAAACTACATTTCCAGACTTGATCACTTGGGACATCACCTCCAGTGACCAACCAGAAGATGTGAAGCGAAGTCAAGGACACCCAAGACATATACAGTATATTCATGCATGTTCTCATTATTAATAAACACCTCTTTCACCAGTTTCCTGAACATATGAACCACCGTTATCAGTTTCATCATTTTTTTTAGTCCTCTGATATGATTCATTAAGCTAATATATTTGCATCCACAACAGAGAAGAGAAACGTGGAGAGAAGAGAGGTCTGATAAATGGTCGTTCCAGGGATGCCTACAACACTTCATCATTATCAAGTAGGATGTTGGCTACCTATACGCAAAGTGAGAAAACACAAGAATATGAGCACCCTGTAGAAAAAGTTACATGAAAAGGTGCCCGGTAGAAAATATGATGAAACAACCTCGTCTCTGAGTGATCGCTTGTAATAGGAAGGTACAAAACACGTTGACCTAAAAACAAAATATCAAGAGGAGTAATGACATAAGGGCCCCCATTCATGATTACGAAAGAATGTCTTACTCTTTATCTCAAAATGGGAGGATGTGGCCTTATTTGCTTTTCAGTGTCTTTTGCTCTTTTCAGCATCATTAAATGGCCAGATACTGATATCAAGTTAAAGCTTCTAAAAAAGGTGCAATAAAACTTTTCATCTCAGCATGATCATATTTTAACAAATATAGTAAGAACTTTGTTTTTATACAATTTTTCATCCGCAAACTGCTGCAGACATCCTGACATTGTGATAAAATCTGAATCTCAAAACGGGTTCCTGAAACTATTTCCATTTAGTTTTTTTGTGTTTTTTTTTCGTCTGTTTTTTTGATATACAAATAAAAAGAAAACAACATAAACAAACAACTCATGACAATCATAACATTATTATCCAATATTATCTATGACGTTTCTTTCCAGTGCGGTTTTGCCATCAAGATTTAATGGAAATAATGCTACATTTGTACTGAAAACGGTGAAGAAAAAGCAATTTTCAGCAGACGCTGCACCCGTTAAGAGTGGATATTGAGTGGATCAGTCATTTCTCTCTGTAATACAGCAAATATGCTTTAAGTGACTCAGGCAGCGGTAAAGCCATTATTTGGTCTCTCAACACGTTCACTTGCTTGAGGATTTCAATGTCGCCAATGTCTCTTTCCTCCTCCTCCTCTACTTCCTTTTGTTCTTCCTCTGGGTGCTCCTCCTCCTCACTCTCCACCATTTGGGGGATCAGCTGGTTGCCTACAAAAACATAGGTGTTGATGCGTCGCCGTCGGCAGCGCCTGCGTTTGCGCTTTTGGGGAACTCTTTGCACCATCCCTTTCCCCTGACTGTCCTCATTGGCCAGGTTTCTGAGAGTGCGGCGTATGTAGATCCGAGACAGATCCTGAAGGCTCCGAACAGTCACTGGGGCTGAGGACAAAGAGAGATGACACAAACCTTCAGGGCAATGCATTACAAAAATAAGAATAATCCATACAACTGCACCAGTCCTTTAACTAGGTCACCATAAACAAGAAAGGCCATCAAAGGGAAACTCTGTCGCCGTATTTCAAGTGAAGGAAATAACAGGCCCAATGAAGCAGCTACTGGGAGAGCTCAAAGCAAATATTGCTTTAGGAATGGTCTCATCATTTCACTTTAAATATACTGTCCAACTTGAAATACTGCCTGCTGCTTTACACTTCAAGAGGAGTTAGAAATAGTAAAACACAAAGACAGATTTTCTTTCTGTATTTTTTGGTTGAGAACAGAAGCTGGAGAAACTCACGCAGCTGGACAGCGTCAGGCTTCTCTCCATCAGCTCTGCTCTGCTGGACCAAGGGAGCAAAGGACACCGCCAAGATGTTTTTGCTCTCCCATGTGCACTGACCAGTCCTGGTTATCTGGGTCAGCTGCATAAAGAGACAAAACCTGAATCCAACACTCAACACTTATAAAATATGAATTACTGTATAACAAGTGAGAGCCAGGTCTAAGGGCCAAAACCTAAACCTGCACAGTTTCACACTGTTTTCTCATGTCTGCCATAGGCAATTGTGCATCTTGGTTGTGTGTATATTTAATTGTTAGTTTTCTTGTGGAGATGATTTACCCGGGTTGATTCTTTATAGATACCAGGCATTAAGTGTAAACATTATCTCTGTATACATACAGTAGCTGCTTATTTAATAAAAGTCACACATCTAATAAATTCCTTGTGTTTATTATGCCTGGCAAATGTATAAGGATCAGTAGATCGTAAACTCTGCCCCTGGAGAAGAACCACTCACCTCTTTCTATTTGCATATATGCTGTTTCATCATAGCAGTATGAAACACTAACTGGATTTCTTATGTGGAGTTTATGTTTTATTACTTGCTCCATGTGTGAACACAAAGCTTTAAAGGCTATAAGCTACACTGCTTTTTAAATGCTAAAAAATTGCAATATTAATTATTTTGTATTATTGATTTATCTTCAGATAAAAAATATGAAAAATGCACATCACAATGTCCCAGAGCCCAAGGTGATGTCCTCAAACAGCATAACACTCAAAAGTATTCAATTCACTTTAATGTAAGAAAAAAATTACTTAAACATTTACATTGACTTTAATTAATTATATAATCATTGCAGCTTTAATTGTGATACTACACATATCATTGAAAATTAATTGAGAAATTGTTAACAGATAAAATTAGGTCAGGCAAATCTAGAAAATTAAATATCAGAGTGATTTTATACAGCGATGCAAAAATCATATGAAACACAACACTGCCACCAATCAGTTCAGCTCAGTTGGATGATTCAGTTCAGTTTGCAGCATTGCCCACAATGGACCAATACTGCCAGAGATATTAAAGGGTTAGCTGGTAAGCATGGTATTCATTAACCTGCAAATTATTGACTTGAACTGTTTAGTATATTAAAAAAATGTTTTTGTGAAAAATGGCCATAACAATTTCCCAAAGCTCAAGCCTTCTAAATGTCTTGTTTTTTCAGTCTAAAATCCATCCATCCATCTTATTTAACCATAATGAAAGACACAGAAAAGCAGTGAATTCCCACATATGAGAAGATGGAGCCATAACATTTTCTTTTTCTTTTTTTTTGCTTGAAAAATCAATCAATTGATTACCATAACAGTTTCCAATTAATTTTGTCAATCATCACATTTTCTATTAACCATTACAGTTGTAGTATACAGTACCAGTAAAAGGTTTGGACACAGTTTCCTATTCATTTGACTTGTACTGTATACACACCCCTACCAGTCACATCATCAAAACGTTTGCTGGTGTGAGATCTTTGATATGCAAGAGGTGCTGCTCAGTAGATGACAGATATCTGGTCTGCTCAGGCTACAACAAGTAATTACCCAACAACAGTATGACAGCTATCAAAACACTACTACACCACACGAGGCTATGCACTCATCATGCATGGTAATAAAGTAAGTGCATATCTTAATGGGGGAGGTGTGATGGTTTGAGGGAAATTCAACTGACACATAACAGGTCCATTAATACCAGCACACAGATGCCTTAAGGCCAGATGCCAGGTTCATCCATTCATAGCCATCACTAATGTGTACTTCATTCAACACAATGATGCTGGTTGTTATGGTGCAAGATCTCTCGGATTATTTATTTTTTCTCCCGATAAAGCCGCAATATAAATGTTAGATATTTACAGTGCAGCTTTCTGTTCAAATTGTACATGTTTAAAGTAGTAGTCAGAAATACTGACTAATTCCTGAGCTTTCATCCTTGTGACCTCATGTGACAAAACACATATGGGGAAAAAATTAAAGGATAAACCTGAGTAAAAGAGTGGAGAAACAAATGTTGCATGCAGAATCACAATTGCAGATGCTTCTGTTCACCAGGGGTCACTAAATGGTTGGGTGAGTATGAAAATGATGTGAATAAAATGCTAAGACCATTACAGTCAGCAGATCTCAACCCAGTTGAACACATGGAAGATTTTAGGCCATTGTGTAAGACAACGTTCCCGACCACAATCTCCATGAAAACTAAATGATATAATATTAAGTTTAATCTTCAAATCTATTAAGTGATGCTGTCTCTGATGCTTTATGTCCTTTTGTTATGTCTGGCTCTATTTGTTTTTCGCTGTTGTACTCAGGATTATCTTGCAAAAGGGATCTCGATCTCAATGAGATTAGCTGATTAAATAAAAGGTTGTAGAAATAAATGAGGGAATATCTTGTGGAAGAATGGCGTTCATCCCTCCAATAGAGTCCCACAGACTTGGCAAGGAGCACTGAAGCTGTTCTGGAGGCTTGTGGTGGCCTCACTCCATACTAAGACACTTCATGTTGGTTTTTCATTTGATTTTAAACCCATCTGTATATATCATGGTTTTGTTCTACAAAAATACAAAAAGATGGAAAGATTTGTACTTGACAAAGCTGGCTTCTTAATGTTGCTTCTGCAAATCAAAGTCTAACCATGCTGTTGAAGATTCTCCATCAAACTGTTTCTTCAGCACTTTTTCCCCTTTTCATGACCTACAATGTGAGATTTCAATTCTGTCCACTCTGGAAAGCAATTTTAAGAAGCTTTTTTTCTTTTCTGTTTTATAAAAGGCCACAACAAAGAGAAAAAAATTGAGTGAAAATGATTTGTATTAGTGTGGACCTGAGTGACTATGGGTGGTAGTGCTTATGTGTTGTTTAGATACAAAGCTACCATGATTCATAAGTGTGTAGGCTGTTTTTCCTTCTTGCTAATGTCTTCTACCTTCTTGAAAAATACTGTATAACATTTCTTTGATTTCTTTTAAGTATAATGTACTCGTTGAACCCACTTCAGTTGCAGCATCTAATCTAGCTTTGCTTTGCACCACTTTAGCTCCTGTTTCAATTTAATGCCTTAAATTGCCCCAAATCCACGAATCCCTGTCCATGAATCTGTCAGGATTTTCAGGCTCCTTATTAGAAAAGATTCCTGCCAACCATTTTCTTCTCCAGCTTCCCAAAATATCCAGAATGCCCTCTTACATGCACCACAGTCTGTCCACACTTACACATCCACTATTTTAAATAATACATGTATTTTAACAGGCCTGTGTGTGCTCCTTACATGGTTGCTCACATTCAGGGGCAGTTGTGGCTCAATAATGCATGCAAAAGCTGAATAACTGATCTTTTAGGTCAAGTTGGGTTTTCCTCAAGTGATAGCATTTTGACTAGCAATCGTGATGTGTTGATTCTGTGTTATTCTGATGGCTTGTAGCACTTACCTGATCCTCTATAGGCATCACTAGAATGCCTCCAATTTTGAGGAGTACTTTCATGTAATTTTCATGGTCTTTCTGCACTCCTGCACCGCAGTAAATGCGGTCGTACTGGTGACTGTCTGTTGCGATTTCAAGACAATTCCCCACCACAAAGACGGGTTCACAGAACTCAAACCTGTGGGGGAGGTGAAAAGTACAGTGGATAAAATATATTTAACAGCCATGGAGAACATTTTTTTCTTTCTCTCTTTCAAGCTCATTATCATATTTGTAAGCTGTGAGAGAATTATGCAAATGAAATGAGTCGAATTAGAGAGATTCAAATACATGTAATTTGCAAGCCAAAGTCTTGAGGTGCACAGGAGCCAAACTGGCAGGTAAAATTGTCACTAGTGCTCACGTTTGAACACATCCATTCTTCAAGCCATATTGGCTCTATGAATGGTAAGTCAGTGGGTGGGTGGGCGGCCGTTTTGGGTCCACCACTTTGGTCCAGACTGAAGTATCCCAATAACTACTGGATGGCTTGCCATGAAATTTTGTACAGTCGTTCTTGTTCCCTTCAGGATTCATTATATTAACTTTGTTGTTGCTTTAACCTTTCATCTAGAGCCATCATCATGCTAAAATTTCTATTTTTCTAATACTTTGGTTTATGCTTGATATGGACCCCCCATGAGCTGTATCCCTAAAGTTTGAATTGAACTGAATTGAATTATGACCAAATATCTGCACATTGTATCTAGTGCCAATTAGCAAGTGTGATCATATTAACTTGCTAAACTATCATGGTGAACATATACTGTATAGCGTAAGGTATAATCAAACTTAACAACAGTTTTTGGCTGACGTAAAGCATTCTTATTTTTTTGGATGGTTTGTTGGTTTCCAGACACTTGCAAGTCAGACATATCGAAGCTTTCAGAAAAACATGAGCATCCCAATTACAGCTTGCATGTTGACATAAATACTATGGTATTCACAAGACAGAGACCCCACTATGACAAGAATGGGCCATTAGTACAGCCTTACAGAGCTGTTAGCCTGACTGTGGACTCTGTAGTCTTATTTTCCATTTGCTGCATGTACTCACTTGTCAAAGCTGTCACTATTCTTTATGAAGTCATCCAGTTTCTCTCTGGCATATTCAACCACATCCTTATGGAGCTCAACTCCATGGTTCACTCCAAATGGACCTTGAAAAAAAAAAAGACAACACAATAGGCGTAATCATCAGATCGTGTCCTCGAACTGCTTGTTACATATGACAGGAGTTGATTTGCAATGTAGGCATACACTGTGCTTGTGTTGTCAATTTGTTTACACAGACTTCACTGAACATCTGCGCATTTCCTCTACATGCTTACCTATGATAAGACCAACCATTGTGCTCAGGTAGCCAGTTCCACTGCCCAGATTGAGGAAAGAATATCCTGGCTGCAGTTTTAGGGCCTCCATCACCTCTGAGTATATACACGGAGCAGACAAGTGTATGTTCCCGTGCTTCCATGCCAAGTCTTTGTAGGCACTGTCCCGGTAGCCATCCAGATAATAGTCACCGCGGTCTATGGCCCGGAAAGCCTGTTCAACTTTTTCTGTGCGAATGTACTGGGCCTCCTTCAGATTATCAATGAGGTCATCATTGTCCTCCCCAGCACTCACGGCTCCCCCCATGGCGAAAAGAGAAGAGAAACACAAGGGCAGAACTCGTACTCAGGATGAGTGATTTCTCCTCAGTGTGGCATGGAGATGAACGGCCGGCTGAAGGATCCTGCCGCTGTGACTCCTCTAGTGTCAGTTCAGACAACAGTCATGTCCAGGCAGCAAGTGACCTAAAAAAAATATATGAGCACGTTATGGCAATATGCCTGAGAGAGAAAACAGCATCTGCAGCATACAAGTATAGCACAGATTTAAGATGCTTATGAAAAGGTAAAGATTTATATTATTTAGGTTTATGTATTTATCTAATCTTCACACAAATTGGATTCACTTTTGATGAAAATTGAACAACTTAAGTTTTTCCAAATGAATTCCCATCGGGATGAAAACTTTGTGTGTTACAGGATCAATGAATATTTATTCAGACACTGTATTCATCAAACTGTCGTGTTTTAAGAAAATCCAATAAAAGGATTTGAAAATATTATTTGTGGTGTCTTATTATTACACAGCTATACAGCCTGCATGTCATGTCATCCTGGTCCACAGAGATTAACCATCTAGCCCCTTACCACCTCTATATACACACATTGTACTTATTGTTTAGTCAATATATAATCTGCCATTTTCACAGACATGTTCACAGACATTTTGACATGAAAGGACCGACAGAACATGTACAAATATCTGTTTTCATAATGTGCTACGATATGGAAACACATGTTCACACAGACTCATTGTAATGCACTGTACATGATTTTAGGAACAGATGGACTTCAGTGATTTTTTCAGTCACTATCTCAACCAAACATGCTGTAACTCATATCATAAAAAAAAATATATATATATATATAAAATAATGTTGGATAATGTACTGCCTATATGTCTGAGCTATATCAGGTGTATCTGACAGACTGTAAAGTTGTAAATTAACAAATATACCAGTGATAAGACAGTGAAAAGGAGAATTTTCATTTTTATTCAAGTTGCACTTTCCTCTGCGGACACTTTATCAGATATACTGAAACAATATTGATGCCTGCAGAGAAAGTCTGTGGTGACACAAAGTTGGCGTCAGATTTCTAAGAATTTCTGTTACATAATATTTTTTTTCTTTTTTTCTTTTCTCTGATTCTTGTCTGTTTTTTGTTAAGTACGGGATATTTTTACCACTTCTGGCCTGTAAAAAATCCTTATAATGACAACAGCCTGAGAAGGTATAAATCACTCTCTGGTTGAACTGCTCACAACTCATGTTCACACTAAAACCATAACCCGTGATGTGGGGTCACACGTTGACATGGCTTCATTTTAACGGGTCACAAGCCAAAAAGCTTTGGAGCTGAATGTTTGTGGTAAAAAAAGTCGATTATCCACAGTCTCTGGTGCTCTGGAAGTTATTTACCTTGTGAGTTTTGAGCTAAAGCACAGCATCAGAGATATAACACATACAACACTAGACAAGTCTTTAAATTTTTACAGAGGCTTTGATAACAAAAATATTCCATGCTACCACTCGGTGAAAGGGTATATCTGAAGATACGGCTGCAGGAGACAAGTCTTGAATTCCCTCTCCGCCTTCTCAGCATCTCCACATCTGACTCAGCTAATAAAGATTAAATTCAGAGGTGACTTTGTAGTGGGAGGTCTAGTAAGGTAATTTTCCATTGGTTCTTTCTCACAGGCAAAGAGAATCATTCATTCACTCACCATCACTGATAGTACAGCAGTGTATTTTGTATTGTTTTGTTCACCCTTTGCCCTTTCTCTAATGCATTTGAGTTGCCTGCAGTTCCAAGAAAATCCAGGAAAATGGGTCAGGGGACGTATTCTACAAGCAAATCGCTTCTGGGCACTGCAGCACAATCATAGCAATGACAATCCACAGGAGGGGTCATTACTCACCCATTTATTCAAAACAAAAAAGAAAAGCAAGTTAATAACATTTAAAACTAGGAAAACATGACCATGTAAACTGCAGTCATCTGGTAAACACATGGGATGTCCTGTGTTGACCCTGGCATATATGGAATGGGGTCGATGCCAACTCGGGTCATGACCGGCTGCTATAACCCAGACAGACACCATGCTGAACCATTCTGGCTGACCAAACATGTAACAGATCCTTCAGTAACACCAGATCGAGTCCACTGCTGTAACTAAATACCAAAGGCCTGTCTAGGGCAGCAGGACACGCATGCTTATGGCATCAACAAGCAGCATGAAGTAAACTTAAGTTTCCCATCATTTTATTAGCCTAATATAAAATGATGAAGATGCTTTGTATCAAAAAGCCCTAAACACTTTCGACAAGTCATTTGTGAATTTGTCATTGCAGAATTTTTAAACACTGACTTGTGTTTCAAGATACAAGCGCCATGAGGAAAACATATTTGATGAATGATTTCCATATTTTTTCATAGTGACAAATCCTGCCTATGGATTTACATTTCTTGAAGCAGGTATGTGAAGGTTTTGTCCTATATTCACCACAGCAAAAAACATGTAGCCATGTAAAATTCACATTGAAGGAAAGGACAGATTACAGACTTCAGAGGGTGTAATTCATGAGTGTGGCTGTGAGGGATATAAATTAAAGAAAAATCCATGTGATGTCAAATGTATTATTAATGCAACATACATGCATGTGTATGCATTTTTACAAATGCTAATTTCATAGAGACGTTCACTTGTTTCGCTACCAAGGTATCTGAATATACACCAGAGTATTTCCTCTGTGCAAAGAGACAACGACGTGAGAGGATCTGCACAGAGTTCTACTCCACACTCAGAGAAGATTTCAAGACAAGATTCCTATTATAAACATTAACTTTGAGAAATCTTTACTAAAGTCGCTGGTTGGTCAGTTTGTCCGTTGGTCCTAATGAATTCAATGATTGTCTGATCTAGTGCCACCAGCAGGTCATATTTTCAACATGTCCATCACTTTATTTCATATGAAGACACCTGAAAAAAACTAAAGACCCAGTTCCAATTAAACCTGTTGTGGATATATTATGGAAATGCAGCAGATTAATTATAATTATATTGGTCACCCACTGACCTTCCTTCTGTTGCCATGACTACAGCACAACTTCAAATTTTACTTTATATACCTCAAAATCTGAACAAAAAAACAACAACTTTCTAAACATGTTCATGCTCCTTGGAGTACTTTAATGAGGTGCTGACCACTCCTCTAGTGTCAATCTTTTTACACATAATCGCTCATTACACACTCTGGAGAGCAGATAGTTGCTGTATTTGGACAGGAAGCCACCTTTTTGTTGATCCCCTTTTGATGCACTAAATGCAAACTATTTATTTTGCCACTTCTGGTTTAAAAGAATGTGGTACGTTTTCCTTTCCACTCGTGCTGATTTGTTGATGTCTTATAGCTGACAAAATAAAGTGTCAGGCATTGAATATAATCATTTAAGTGGATTGTAACAGCACCATATTGTGACATGACCCTGGTATCGCCACCTGAACAGGGGACTCCCGGAGTCCCATATACCCTCACCATAATTAAATTTTACACCACCCTTAAATGAAAAAAAGGAAGACAAACATGGCTCACCAGAGGATAAACCATTTTCATTTTGATTAAACATAGCCTGACCTTTGGCTCCACCTTCAGGCCAAACTAGAAACACATATGTTTTTGCTTCAGTAGTGGTAAAGATTTTATAGTGTTTTCAGACGGCATGGAAAATGTGTTTTTATCTCATTTTCATCTCTGGACTGTTTTCCTTTACTCTGTGTTAATTAAAGCCCAGAGATGTGACAGGCCAGGTATTTCTTGTGGCAAGCAAACCATAGACACCAACAATGTGTGCTGGAATAGGCTCAGACTCAAACTCTTTTCGAGACTTAACAGAAACTGCAGCTGTTTCACATACTTCTTCTCCAGACTTCATCTCTAATTTTTGTTCCTGTTGTCTTTGTGTATTTATGAAGAGGAGTCACGCAGTTCTGGGATGAGCAGAAATACTTGATAATACTTGACAAGATCTGTCTTCCCCGGAACTTGTACCACTTAGTCAAATCTAAGTCCTGTTTGTGTCTTTCCACAGACTTTGTATGCTTCCCTTTCATTCTGACCACATCTGCAAAGAACACATTACTGCTGTGCTGGCCTCCAGTGCAGCTGCCATCGAATTTCACTGTTTGTTTGCATGCCACTGAATGGGCTCTTACATCTCTGACTTTTTTAATATATATCTTTGGAGAGTTCATTCTTGACCTCAGAATCATAAGTTTTTTTTGGGTTTTTTTTTTTTATAAATCTTTTTTATTAGGTTTTCCAACACATACATCAATAGTTGACACATACACAATGTACCCAACTAATCTTGTTGAGAGGTAGTATACATTTGTTTTACAAAGTGTATGTTGAGAAAGACAACAAGTTTAGCCTAAGCCAGAACGGCTTCTTTAAACGAACCATAGTTACCCATTATCCCTTCTCACCCACTATTAGAAGAAAATAAAGGAAAATACAGAGAGAGAAAGAAAAAGAAAAAGAAAATGATAATAATGTTAATAAGGGTTAGGGTTAGGGTTAGGGTTATAATAAATAAATAATTTTAAAAAAGTAATAGTAACAATAATTTAAATTTTGTATAAAACTAACTAAAGGGCTGGAGGAAGGGGGGGCATCTAATCACTTTCTGGGTGAATAGTAGAAACATAAGTTGACAAAAAAGGTCCATTTAGTAGCTGTTCTGGATCATGCCTTGAGAGCTGGTTTAAAAAAATTGTCTTGAAACTGAAACTCTTTGAAAAATACAGAAATGTTAACATCCACACATTCATGACTACAGGTAGGGCTGCAATCAATGATTATTTTCATTATCGACTATTTTCTCGATTCATTAATTAGATGTTTGGTTTATGAAATGTCAGGAACCCTAAGGTGCAACCTAAAATGTCATCTTGACCTGATAGTCAGGACACAACTCAAGAATATTCAGTTAGCTATCATAGAAGACAACATAAATTAGAAAATATTCACATTTGAGAAGCTGGAATCAGAGAATTTGGACATTTTATGGTAAGAAAGTCAAAGCTCCAGAAACACTTGTAGTATAGGAGAACTTTATTAGTAGACCACTGGTTTTGGTTTGCGGCCTTCATTAGGGTCATCCAAGGCCACAAGCCGAAACACATTGGTCTACTAATAAAGTGTTGTTGGAGCTTTGACTTATTTTCCTTCTCCATGCACCTTGGAAGTAGCTGACATTGATTGGCAAAATAGTTGGTGATTCATTTTCTGTCAAACGAATTTTCAACTAATGGTTGCAGCTCTAGAAATCCCTCACTATGATTGAAAGCTCCAGACCAGCTCCTAAATGAAACTTGGGGTGAGACTGTTCTGTCAATGATATAGCTTTAACATTTTGGATTGCTTGAAATTTGAAGGCATCACCTTGGGCTAGTTTACTACTTTGAGGTGTTTTTTTTTAGACCTACCTAATAGACTTAATTGCAAGATACTCAATAGATTAATTGATAACATTGTTGTGGGGTTTAATTTCTGTGGTTCTATATGCTTTAAAAAAAAATCTTATCTTCACTGTTGTACACCACTTCAGCTTGTGTCGTTGCACTTTTTAATGTAGATGAGACTGTGCAATATTAGTATTTCAGGTATACTACTACTTCAGTTCAACTGTGCAATATGTATATATATACACATTTTTTCACTTTAAATCTGTGCAATAACAATATCAAACTCTGGTATATTATCACTCAGCACTAGAGCCAGATCAATATATCAATCTGCCAACATTATCGCCCGATATTGTCTTAGCACAGATCAGTAGGCTATTGGCATTTATGTTGTCCAATATGCACCGATTTAAAAAAAAAAAAAGAAAAGTTATATAGGCAGCATTTTATGTTTAATGTATGCATACATATTTTATTTGTATTTTATTTTTGTATGTGTTTTATCATTTATAGTATATATCTATATATATCTATATCTATATATCTCTTTCTCTCTCTCTCTCTCTCTCTATATATATATATATATATATTATATATATATACACACACATATATATACATACACACACTACATAATGTGACTATTATTTTACTATATTTTTACTAGTATTGTTTTTGTTGCTTTTGTACTTACTTATTATTTATTGTTCTTCATTATTTTTTATTGGCACTCTTCTATTTCTACTGTCGACTTTGCTGCTGCCATGATGTAAATTTCCCAATTGTGAGACTAATAGAGGAATATCTTATCTTAAATGTGCTGAAGCCAGATCAAACCTCCACCTCTAACAGGTCTTTATTTTTCTATGCAGTGCACAGATGTTCCTACAATCCGCCAAACTGACATCTGACGCAGCCAATCAGCTCTCATCCTGGTCACGTGTTGCAGTTGCCACACGGCGACAGCCAATCAGGTGGCTCGACACTTTCTTCGCACTGCGTGTGACGATGGAGCAAAACAACAACACCGTTTTCATGAAATGTTGTCAAGCGTTATTAATCGCGGCTGTTGCTTCATCCTACCAGTGCACATCTGTGAGAAACACAACAAGACGATCCAAAGCACTCATTAACACAAACTGACAACGACGAACAGTGTGTGTGTGTTGATATATTTGTGCCTTCATCCAGCTTTTGTTCCCACTTGACGACCACAACGCAGTTCCTGGCCAGCTCTCTGCAGTGCGATTAACCTCAATCTTTAGCAGCAAGTGGCGAAACCGGTTTATTAATTAGAGGCTGAAATGTAATAACTGCCGCTAACAAATCACACACAGAAAAAAAGGTCAAAAACAAAAACAACACTGATGTCACCGAGCCTCTTCCGCCTGATGTGGTCAATGTTTGTGACAGAAAGTCTCCAAACGCTCGCTTGTCTTAACGCATCCAAATCAAAAACGAGGTGCCCCCTAAAAATAAAAATGCGTTGATTGCGCAATCGTTGGTCGCAATGACAATACGTTTACATTCAATGCAAAGTGTTTGCGTTACCGTCCTGTGTCGAAACAACGCCATCTGGGTTGCAGTCAAACCTCCTGGCTAATGTTAGCTTTTTAAGGGCCCGAGTGCGCCATCATCCAAACAGAGACAAAGCAGGTTAGGTAAGCTGCTAGAAAACACACACACACACATACACACACACATACACACACACAGTGCAGCTGGCCTGTTGTGTCACAGTGAATTACACTAACTAATATTTCCTTCACACTGCAAAGTCACACTGGTTAACTTAGAGACAAAATAAATTTTAGTTAGCTACAAAAGAAATGAGGAATACTCACAGCGCCGTGTCGCATTAACTCACTCCTTGTGCACCGAGCAATGCGACGGTGACTTTCACGCGTTAACAGTCTCACTCAGAGGAGACTCACCGACTAGTTAACTGTGCTAACTAACTAACTAAGTCACTATATAACTGGCTGGCTCGGCTGGTCGGGTGAAATGGTAAAAGTAAGAAACGACGAGCCGTGGAGGAGTTGAAGTGGAGAACAGCTGAGCAGTGGATGTAAACACAGGTCACGTGGTTGTAAAACGTTGTCGACAGAGGGAAGCACTGTTGCTCCCACTGATCTATCTATCTATCTATCTATCTATCTATCTATCTATCTATCTATCTATTTTACTTTGGGAATGTAATATGTTACAGGCTGCTAGTTACCCAAGTTAAAATGTAGTAATGTAACTGTTTCAATTAGTCAACTTAATTAAAGTAATGTAACTTATCATATTTGATTACTTTTCTAATTTTCGAACGAATGTTTTCAACTATTGGGGTAAGTTTACCCATTAAGCCCACCAAAACCTAAGTTCAGATGTTTTTCATGGATACTGAAATGATGGTGACAACTACTTACGAAGCAAGATGTGTCTCTTATTTGAAAATGTATTCATTAGTTCATTTTGGAATAGACTATAAACTAAAGAAAAAGTCAAAAGTCTGGCATGGGTGCCTAAAGTTATTTTCATTATTGACTGATCTATATTTTATTTTATTTTGTTTTTTCAATTAAGTGATGAATCTTTCAGTCTTGACAATGTCAAATAATAATAATAATAACACTAATAACAATGATAATGATAATAACAATACTGACTAAAGGATATCACGAGTTCTCAGAGATAAACGTCAAATATATTTTGTTTGTATGATGTTATAAATCTGAGAAAAACAACAAATCCTCACATTTGAGAAGCTGAAACAAGGTTGTTGTTTTTTACTAAAGAGGTGCACCACACACAAGAGAAAATGATATCAATTCAAAGACAGTATTGGAAGCTGTACAACAGAAGACATTAATTTGACTTTTCTTTGTGCACGTTAATTTAATAGATAAGAATTGTGCAGAAAGAAGTAGTTCAAGAGGAACATATAGATGTCTCACTGTGAAAAGCCTCTTGAGCCTGAGATTTTCAGGCTTAGAATACAAAATTGGAAAGATCCTGGAAAGCTCTTAGCCCACCTAGTTACTGCACACAGTTCCCTAAAGGAAAGGCCTACATTTAGTCTGCTGCTGGTTTCCACACTGATCTAAGTGTGTGAATGGATGATCAACAGGTTTAATAAGGAAGTAGTCATAGTCAGCAGATGCACACAGGTCTGGGCTAGTCAACTTGCACTGGCACAGCCCTTTTATTGTTCTGTAGTTACAGTTTCCCCAATAACACATGTAGGTTAGACTCCAAGAAACGTTGCTTCTGCTTTCTGACAGACAGAACTATAGATTCCTACCTGACTTTAGGGGGAAGATTTTATGCGAGACACTAACAAACTTTTAAACCAGGGCTCATTTTGTCATATTTTAGTGATGCAGATGGACTAAACTGAACATTTACCATCAATTTTTCCCACATTAGTAGCAGCAACAGTTAACTAGTATTTTATACAGAAGAGAATGAGTCAATGAAGAGTTGGTTCCTGCAGCTGAAATTTTATTTTAGAAGATAAGAGGGTCTGGTTGGCAAGCTTAGCAAATCATCAGCATTCATAGTGGAATGTGTTGATTTCACTTTCTGTTTTTTTTACATGCCGTTTGTGGCAAAATACGTGACAGCTTTGTGTAGCCTGAGGTGTTGTTCATCTGCAGGTTGTCCGCTGAGGAGAAGAAGTTGTTTACTTCCTCAGTTGGTGGTTTTATTGTGTAACACTGAGGTATCAAGCCTGACTTGCACGACCACAGACTATTAGAGTACAGAATACACAAAGAGACAGTCTGTTTAATTTGGGTTCATTCAAGTCTCTGTTATACATACTCATCCAGGAACATTAATCATGTCTCTTAGCCATAACAGGCATGACTAATGAATTAAAGATCAGCATTTCCACTCCAAGGCCTGTCATTAGCCTAGAATTCAGTACATGAAACCATGGCCTGAAATACTGAGGTCATGGGTCAAAAGCACAACCGCACCTACCCTATGTAGAAATATCTGACTTGCCACCAAATAGTCTATACACTTTTTCTTAATTTTATATTATTTTCATATCTCAGTATATTAATTGAACTGTTCAATTGTAGTTTTTGATATAGTTAAAGTTACTCAATACAATTCAACTGGAGACAGACTAAGATCCTTGATGTTATTTAGATGATTAATCAAAACTTTTTTGTCTAATTTTAATCATATTTAAAGGTGGCAACTCTATAAACTTTCAGAGCACATAATGTGTAACCTGTGTGTACACTTGTACTGAGGACATGACCCCAATGTTCTCAGTGGTCGCTCCCTGCCGTGCAATGAACTATACGTTGCTGTGAAAATACCCTGTAGCATCACGCAAAGTATGATTGTTGAGTATTACCAGATTTGCCCCCAAGAAATCTTGTCATATTACTTTCAACAAACCATATATTTTGTATGCACCAATTTTTTTTTTCAGCATTATCTTTGGTTTGTGGTTTGGCTTTTAGAACATAACAATGCTCGAGCTGAATAATGCAGCAATGTATAAAAATATAATTACATAGATGTCAGATTAGCCCACATCCCATCTCCACCTACCTCTCTCCACTAGTGGCCCACCACCCATTACCCACACAGACCCATTCCATGAGCCCACCCATCCCTCTCGGTCGGACGCTTAATTTGTACCTATGTATCTATTCAAAGAGAAGGGAATAAATAAAAACAGTACTAACTATTAAAAAAAGAATAAAACAATATAGTTGAGATGGAATAGATAACAGCCCTTGTTTTTCAGTTTAGTGTCATACATGACAGTTTGTTTAAAAGTTTAATGAATATAAAAAGAGTGATATGTTCTCCAGGAATGTTAGAAAACCACCCACGCCTTTTAAAACTCTCCCTTTAAGTTGTATATTATCTTTTTATTTGGTGTACATGAGGCTAATTCATTGTTTCATCCAGCAGCTGAAGGAGGATGTTCATCTTTCCAGTTGTTGCCTGTGATAAGGGCAATTCTAATAAATTTGAGTTTGTTTTTATAGACTTTTATAGTTTTGTGATCAGATCTATAAGGGCTCTAGGTAAAGAGGGATTTACTTTAAAAGAGGATTTATCATAAATACACTGAATACAACCTTTTTACTTCCGTACTTTTTGTTAAGTCTTAACAACAAGTGTATGGACAGTGATTGGGTTTGTTGTTAAAGAGCTTCATTCCAATTTAAACTTATTTAGTTGATGCTGCTCAATTTTCTGTCCATATAGGTGGGTGGGTTGCTCTGTTTGCCATGTCCATGCTCTAAGTACTCAAAATTAGAGACTTTCAGACTTTTCAGGCTTTGTAACACTGTCAGTTTTACCCTAGCTACTTTATTATTAGATTAGTGTAAACAGACATACTGAACTTCAACAGAGTTAGCTCAGGTCAGGCATGTTTCCATTAAGCTATTTTATGTATCTGCTCTTCACCACCAACACTCATAAATTAACACATCATATATCACAGGAAGGAGGGACCTTGTATGACAGGAAATAGTTTTGTGGTGTCAACCAACAGCTTCACATTTTGACTACTGCACTGTTACTTCCACAAGAAATTGATTTAGCTGCACCTTACATAGTGACCTTTATTTCTCACTCAAGTGTCATATGTTGATTTGATTGTTTCCTGAGTTATGGGTTGTTGTTGTTGTTGTTGTTGTTGTTGTTGTGTTTTTGACATCACTTGTACGGTTTAGTTTAATATGTATCATTTTTATAATTGTTAATTTTCAAGGCTTAAATCTACATGTACTGCCTTCTTTGTTGGCATAGTTTTCAGGTGCATCAAATTTGGCCTTTTAAAATTAATTAATTGATTGATTGTATTAAATCCATTGTTTTAATAGTGGCTGGTCAGGCTTCTGAGCTAACTAATATCCACTTGGAATATCTGTCAGTGTGTTTGTTAATCTTAGTCTAATTTTTCCGACTTGATGTTTTTACTCATCGCTGTGCATCGGCAACTAAGCCATTTCCCCCTCTGGATATTAATAAAGTTATCAAATCTAAATTTTAATCCCTCACAACAAAAGATGTAAAACTGTGCCCAAGAATATTTCAATGTGTACTATATTTTATTCACTTCAAGTAGTATTGGGGTAAATGTTTGCTCTTAGAGATGACATGACGCAAGAGACAGACATGGGGGAATAAGTCCCAAGCTGGACTAGAACCTAGGATGTTGGCATGGTCAAAGTCATAATCCCTCTAAGCAACCTGGACGACCCTGTATTCTGATTTTTGCCCCCTAACAGCTGTTACTGTGTAGCTTTAACTGACAGTATCTTGACTCCATTGACCACTCCCTGTTGTTTCAAATGCAATGCCCAATTTTCACCACTAGGTGATGCTGATGCCTAAGGAAAGTTTATAGCTTCGACTTCAGGAGTAACTAGATCACACATTTGATTGTCAGCAGAATTAAAAGCTTTGAGAAACCACACAACCATTTGAAAAGTTTATTTCTACCATACACAAACTGTACAACACAGCGCATATCTGTTTATTATGAAATAGTAAAAGTAATAGGAAGTTTCAATTTACAAACTACTTCAACTGAAAAAGCATTACATTTTAATGTAAAAGAAAAGAAAATACAATACAATTTCATATCATACTAATATCGTTCCACAAAAAAGCATTTCACATTACAAAACATCAAATACTAATAGGGAAAAATAAATATTATTCACAAAACTTCCTGAGCAAACAATGTGTGGTGTAGGAATTAAATATAAGAAATTATAAATAAAGGATTGTTAAGTTTAAAGAATGTGATTCAAATTTAAAAGGTTAAAATTCTTTTAAAACATATTTGAGTATTTGGATAAAATAGGGTCATACGTTTTTCTGTAATTTGGCTCTTTTGCTGTTACATTTATTTTTTATTCGAAATGTGCCAGGCTACATGTCTTTGACTTCTCTTTGCAGAAATGAAAAATGTATTGCTCAAATGAATTCCTGTCTTTTTTTAAATTAACTTAAAGTAAAATTGTGACATGTATATATTACGGTGATATGACTACATTGTCCCATTTCCCTCTTTTTTGTTGAAGTCAAGGGCAGTGTGGTGAACTAAAAATACAAAATAATTTAAATACAAAAGTGCAATTGATGCAGACAAACAACTGATTAGCCAACAACTATCATTTGTCTATGTTTTCATTTCTTTTTTTCCTTCTCTTTTTTAATTTAATTTAATGAATTAAACTGAAATGTAAGTTGTAGTGATGGTCCGCTCGGTTTTGAAATAGCTACTATTCGAATCTGCCCCAAGCTCTACAAGAATATTCAAACTGTAAGACTGGTTGAAATGTTAAGGCTTGTAAGCAGTTTAAGATAAACAGGAGTAGAAGTTTGTTTTTAATTCACTCCTTCCTTTTTTTGTACCTCTCCATGCTAGCAAAAAGTTAGAATAAACACCAGACTCTTCAGTCTCAGTCATGTTTTTTCAAAACCTGACTTTGAGATTACAGCTACTGAGACAACAGTATATAAACAGTCATCAGGAACATTTCCTCCTATGAAAATAATTGTACTGTATAATAAATTAGACACCATCCACATAATACTGTCCTACCACAAAACATAGTACTCGTATATTTTTATGGATTCATATACATTTAGGCACATACTATATGCACACTCCAAAGTGTGTGCACAGAAGGCAGTTTAATATCTATATTTAAAAAAAGAAAAGAAAAAAGAAAGACATCTTGACAAAGTGGATTTTTGTTGCACTCTTCTTGTGGCACGCTATGCAAAACAGATTCCAACATTCAGTTCACTGAATGATACATTGCATGTTTGCTCAGTGTCACCTCCTGGTTGCATTCAGCTGTTATTGGTTAAGAGGGAAAAAAAAGGTACAGTACGGTTGCATTGCATTTTTCTTCTTTTTTTTTGATCTCAGTGTTCACTTTGTCTTGCCATACATTCAGTTTCCAATAAAGAATAGAAAGCAAAAGCAATGCTTAGTTAAAAATATTAATGCTTAGTAGTTTTGGTAGGTTTTTACTTTCAAGGGAGATCCAACTTATGGTCTGATAATATACGCTTTTCAACACTAGATGGCGAAAGTATGCCATGAAATTGGAATGTGCTTCTATGTAATTTACAATGTGCAGAAAGTCAACAGATTTTTTTCTTCAAATATTAAGCATTTACAATTCTAGAAATAAATAAAAATTGAGGAAATAAATACACTGATGAACAAATATAATAATAAATAGCGGTAATATAAGAATGACATGAACACATACAGATTAAAATCAAGCAAACCATACAAAATAATTAAGTGCAAGAGGAGTAAAAATCTCACCAGGATAAACATATCAAGTGAATGCAGAAACAGTAAAAGCATTACAAATCTGGCTGGTAATTTTCTCAGTGCAGTGTATTTACCGGGAAATGCCAAACACATTTCCAAAAGCCTTGTCTTATACATGCAGCCAAGCCAGCACTCTTCAGTAAAATAGAGCTATCTAGTGCCATTATCCCAAGTCAAAGAAACCTCTTGGTAGCTCTACAGCTTAAACATGGATGCCCTTAATAGCCTGTTTGATATTATCCAAGAGGGCCTTGCACTCTGGGGAGTATTCATGCTCCGAGTTGTTGTACATATCAGTTAATGTGTTCACATAGGCTTCAAAATTATGCTCACTGATGGGTCCCTGCAACAAAAACATGTTTGACTATTAGTGAAAAGAGCACAGCAAAAATGACAATTTTATAGAACATTAGATTTCTTCCAGGACAAGTAAGATATAATGAGTGGTAGAAGAGTCTTTGGTCAAAGCTTACTGTACCATTTGAGGCAGCTGAATGTCTGTTAGACTGTTAATGAGGGCTTGGCTAAGGCGAGCAAGCTCCTTCAGAAGGCTGTCATTGTGCTGTTCGATCATCTTGTTCTCCTCTTCAATTGTCTTCAGGTTACATTCCATAGACGAGATCTGCTTTCGGGTAAAAAAAAAACAAAAAACTAGTAAAAATCGAGCGACCAAAGGTATCGAGCCACTGTCATCAAAATGAACACGTCAGAGTAAATACTTACCTGGGTTTGGAGTTGCATCATGTCTGCTTCTATTTTCATGTTGGATTCATTCAGTTCGTGTATTTCATGATCCAAGTGTTGAATGTCCTCTTTGTTTTCAACACCTGAGTTAAAGGAGATAATCAGATTTATCATATTCAAACTGAAAACCTCGACATTTTTGCCAAAAATAAGTGAAAATGAAATATGATTGAAAATACTCAAGTAGTTTCACAGCACACATCATTGTCAGAGTCGCTTACCACTGCTGGCTTTCAGTTTGATAGTCATCTCTTCTTCTGAGTGCTTTTTCTTGATACTCTGTGCGTTCAGTGGGCAACCCGACAAGCTAGTTCACCGGGTCATAAATGACAATTTTAGGTGGGAGAATATTACAAAACTGACAAACTTAAGCATCAATAGAGATTGTGAATGAGAGTGAACGTGCCATTGTAAGGATGCAACATGTCGACCAGCTGTATTGTTTAGAGATAAAATGGAGGACAGGCGACCTCACCTTCTGTGAGTGGCAAACACATTATTGGCATGTCCAAGGCCATTGCAGCCAGGCAAGGGACAATGGGGCAGTTCCTGTTTATTGGCCTTCCAGGCAAAGGGCAGCCCATTGATGGACGACTCCTTCTGTCTTTTGGCAGCGAGCGGACAACTGCCTGCACTGCGGTGGGATGTGTATTTCCCCGATATATGGCCCTGTCCATCACATCCAAATACTGGACACCTACCAGAGAAACAAACAGTCCTGCGTGTTGTAAACTTGCATTTTGTACACCTTAATATACAGTAACTTGCTAGAGACATTTAACAGCACAAAAAATATCAACACTGTTGTTAAACGACAAAAAATATATTTTTAACACTGACACCAAATCATTAAAAAAAAAGATCATTAAAAAAAAAATTCAATAACTAGACCGGAAGATTTGTTAACCATTAAGTTGATTAATCCAACCAAATGCTGATTAAAAATGAAGTCACCAAAACTAGAAATGGACTCAAATAATCGCATCAACTATAAGTTACTAATCCACTAAAACTTCACTTAGAGTGAACGCTGTGTTCAGTGCGTACTGTACATTTCGAGGTGACTGATATTTGTGCTCACAAACATAAGCTGAATATCATTAAGAGTTTGTCAGTTGCATTTCCAGGCCTGTTTTCTGCAGGTCAGTAATGGAGTGACATGAATTACAGATAATTGTCATGTATCCCCTCATGCGAAAGAATGTAATTTGGAGGTGGCTAACCCTTTCCCTTATTGATAAAGGTGAAAGGTCACCTGAGATGATACAAATGGCACACGTACTGTAGAGTGCTGCTGCAAAAAGCCTGTTTCAGCATTTTGTTACTCTACAGCACATCAGCACTTAGAGGACAAAACAACACCAGTCCCATTACTTACTTATCTACCACAGGTAGGTAGCTTGATGCAAGGCACCAGGACAATGGAGGGATGCCATATGGCCCACTATTTACAATAATCTAGGGGCATTTGCTACCCTCCCCCTCTCGCTCCCTTTCTCTCTTAATGTGTATGAGGTATATTCCAGTCTAATTCCTAAGCTCATGCCCTTGCATTAGTAATTAAAAAGAAAAAATCAGTGTCCAGATGTATAAGTAAACAAAGGCTCATATATCTGACTTTGGATTTAAACGGCAAATCAATTACATTATTTTTTTTTCAATAACACTTTCACAGACAACAGAGAGTGCAATGATTAAACAGCAAATGAGTGCAATGCCATCGGAGAGGGCAAATCAACATTTTCTTAATATACTATAATTATGAAGAAAGCACTCAGTGAAGAGTGATAAGCCAGATCTCCCATTCAGAAAATAGGAAAAAATACAAAACCCTGAAAAATCCCACAAAAACATGCTGCTAATCCTTAGAAAGTAATTCACTAATGTTACAACAAGAGAAGTATTATTTTCTTTGTTTAACTTAATGGCCTGCAGGTATAATGCCCCCGGGCAGAAATGCATGACGCATTGTCACAATATTTTTCATTGTTTTATTTTTCGAACCAAAAAACATGACAGCATGGGATGAGAGAAAAAAAAAAATCTTACTTAAGCTCTTGCTCATCTTTTTCATCCTTGTTTGGTGTGAGCTTCAAACCTCCCTTTCTGGCACGTGGACATCCTGACAAGCTAGAAATGTTTAAAAACAGGGTTGGTTAACATGAATAAATACTATCCAACCGTTAAAACAAAAGCTGAACTGTTACATGCTGCTATAAAGTTTCAGTCGTGTATTTATTGTGGAGGTTGTACTCTGCATTAGTATGTTCTGCTGTTGTAAAGTCGTACTAAAAGTGCACTGATAAGTCAAACAGAAAACAGTTAAACATCTAAATTTGGATTTTAAAATAAATAAATGCTTTGAAACACAGATAGATGAAAAGGCAGCCAAATAAATCAATAAAAAACAAGAAATCAAAAAGTGCAGCATGTTTGCAGCATAAAGTGAGACTTTCACCATCTGTTTGAATGTCATGCATCTGACAAATGTATTTCATGCTCAGTTGCAATGTTGTGCTTTTTTTTTCTCTCTCTCTCTCTCTTCTACCTTCTGTGCGAAGCATAGTTCCCAGTCACGTGTCCAGATCCATCACAACCAGGTGTTGGGCACCTGCAGGTTGAGAGACACAGGAGACCAGGTGCTTTTTACAGCAAAAGACTGCGAGCAATAGACATATACGTTGAAAGTTTTATCAACAACTTCATGTTCAGTATATAGAATAGTGTAGTAGAAATATGAAAAGGAAAGCATTGACTCAAGCTGAAGCAAAAACAAGCTGCCTAGTTTCATATGAAAAATCCTCTAGCAACAATAACAGTTTTCAAAACACATACTTTAGTTCCTGAGAGTTGGCTGCCATCAGTGATTTGAGTGTTTTGTCAGCCAGGGGACATCCAGACACACTAGAGAGGATAAAGAGCTAACAGTCATTTTAATGCACTCTTTGATCACAGCTGAATTAAATAATCTTAATACAATGTCTCAATGCATATTTATATGAACATTATTTGAAAACACAATTCCACTTCCTCTGTGTGTGTGAGAAAGCTTTTTCATGTTACAAATGTAAAAAAAAAAAGAGGGAAAAAAAAGACATATGATATGAAATCTAACTCTACAAGCTATATGACAATTTTTCAAGTGTAATAATCAACATAATTAAGCAATCAGCACTGTTTCCCTTGTCTGTATATCTGCTGGCTGGTGCTAATGAGAGTGTAATTAATTACAGTACCTCCGATGTGATGCATAATTCCCCGTCACATGGCCACTGCCGTCACAGCCTGGGGTCGGACAGCTGCGGGAGAACACAAAGCATTTAATACACAGATTACTCTACTTCCCACAGACTTGCCAAGCTTGAACTGAATCTTTCTCTTACACTGAGAACCTTTTCATGGGCATTAAAGAGAAAAAAAAGAGTTAGTACAGCGGGGAAATTTAGTAGAAATTTAATTTATAGCATAAATTTCAGTTTAATAATGTCTCTGAATGTCACTGAGGAAATCTGAGGGGGTACTGCGCTGTAGAAACTAGAGGATCCTACTTTTCTCGTGGCGTGATTCTCAAGAGAAGACCCAGCAGAGCATGCACTCTAACTACAAGAGTCAAGAGTTGTAAGCTTTGTACAGGACATACAGTACAGGGAGGAAACTCACTTTCAAATAGATACATTTCTTCTCCACATGAACCTGTAGACATACCGGTTACAATGATATGTGATATGTCTTGCAGAATGGGATAGAAAAGGGGCAGTTTCAGTGTGATTTGACTCACTTATATCATACTGTCCTATTTAAACAAAGTTAAGGCCTGGTATTACACTTATTATTATTAACACTGACCATCTGTCAAATAGCATTTTCAAACGAAAGCTCACATTATACACAGTTGAATGAATAAAGATGCCTTGAGATGTTTGATCCTTACTTTGGCAAATCATACCTCAAAAGCTCCTTCTTTGAGTCTCGTAATAGCAGCTTGGCTTTGGAGCTCTTCATGCTAGCGTCTCCTTGGTAGTGCTGGTCCTCCAAGGAGACCTGATCAAAATCCTCCGGCTGAGGAAAAAGTGAAAACACATCCAAAACATCAAGCCTGACCCCAACATGCAATGACCTAAAAGTCAATAATTAATGAAAAACCCTGTATAATACTCTTAAACCACAAGCGCAGGGGTTAGAGTGCAAAGCATAGAGATTATGCTTTAGGATACTTATACTGGAGTAAACCATACATCCATTTAAAGTCATACTTAATCCACATAGTATTTAGGATGTATAGCCATGACATATGGATTTCCTTTTTTCCTCCTACAGACAAGATTCTGTAATCACCGGATCTCGTATGAAAACAGGTCAAATGTGACGACTACTGATATCAACTACAAATAAATACCACCTGGGAAATAAAAAGAAATCCTTTAATGTGTTGTGTTAATGTGCTGTGAGACCAGATTAACAGTAGTCATCTGTGTAAATATATTTGATACAAATTAGAGATTGACAGATCTGACTGGAGAAACTGCTTTGTTTTATAAAATGTAAAAAAAAAAAAGTATTATTCAATTTCTTTTGGAAATTTGGAGGGATTTTACATTTACAATGAAAAACTTTTTAAAGGCTGATTTCTGTATGTTTTGACTAAATTAGAGCATTTTTATATAAATATATAAATAGCGGATGTAGAATTTCTCCACTTAAATTAAGACCTTCATGTTTGGAAATGAAATGTTAATGTTTCAGGAATTTTCTGATAATTCTAATCCTAGAAGGTTTCCAGAGATAGTTTAATGTAATCTGGTACTAATTACAGGAAAACAAAGACAAAGTTCTGAGTTTATTTATTATGTTGAGTTTAAACACACGTGTTGATTTAAAGAGGAAACAAAGAAAATAAAAGTAAACAACAAAGTGAATAAATAAAAAAAATCAAAATGTTAACTATGATACTCTTAAAAGGAAATGTAATCTCTGTCTTGTTTTTTAATTATCTTATGACTCTGCTGCTGAATCTCATTGTTTTAGTTGCACTTTGTGTAGCTCAAATGTCTTTGTTTGGTGACACCAGACACTGTGCAGCTTTTGACCCTTTAAATTCTCATCTTACACCACTCATTTGTCACGCTCTTAATGCATATCTGACATTTTTAGATTGCATCTAAAGTGGCAGTTATTGTGTTATTGCTGTGTGTGTTGTGTGTGTTGTGTGTGTGTATGTGTGTGTGTGGGGTGGGGGTTTACCTCTTTGTCCTGTAAAATGTGTGCTTTGCTGAAGTTAACAGGGATGGGGCTCTCCCAGCTGTCTCTCTCACACAGCGGATGGTAGAAGGCGGGGCTGATGAGCACGCTGCCGCCTTTGGCCACAGTGGACTCAGGGGGAGACATGGGGTCATCCGAAGGTGTTTTTGTGTGGGCCTTCACGTTATCCTTACACTTCTTCATACTCAAGTCCAGGGTGCCATTTTCATCGACTTCTATGAGCATGTCCTATAAAAGCAAATAAGTTTGATCCTCATAATTAATATATGCTATAACAACAAATACAGTAGATATCACTGCAGTTACACGTTAAAAAAAAAAATAATAATAATAATCAGTCAAAGTATAAAAATAAATAGAAGCTATTTCTAATTACACTGGAAGGAATGTAAGTAAAACAGACCGACGCTCCATTATTATGACAGCAGCGATATGGTAAACTGGAACCTAACAACGTTTCTCTGTAAACATGAAAAATGACTTGAAATTCACCGCAAAACAAACAATGTATTTAAATAATACATACAGTGGTTATCTCACACCAGACAAAGTACCAAACTAAGCCAGCGTTAATTCTGCTGAATACAAAAAAAAAATAATCACTGGTGTGTAGTTTTCCAGTGACAGCTGTGTCATCTATTTTCTAGGACACACAACCAAGATGGCAGCTGGGGAGGGGGGTGCTGGTTTTAGGTCATCATTATTATAGCAAAAATTAAAAAGCTTAATGTGGCATAAGTTTCCTCGCTGACAGATGTGTTTGTCGTTTTTTCCGCTGAAACGCAATAGCGTGATGACTTATGGCTGTTTTATGGTATTAAAAGTTTTACCTCATTAAATGCTGAAATCCTTTTCCATAAATGAAACCAATTATTCAATGCATATGTTTCATTAAACCCTATACATCATTATTATTTTTTTTGGAACCAAGGGGAGCCTTTCAAATTAATTAAAGGGGATCATTTTCATGAACATTGGATGTGGCTGTCCACTTTAATTATCTGGCCATTTGGTGACGTGTGTACCTAATCAGAATAACACCAGTGTTAAACTAAAGGATGTACAAGACTTTTAGTGATTAATTTTAATTTTAGCCTCAACTAAAAAACAAATCTGACAACTTAAATCTTTCTTTTTATATTATTGATTAGATAATGATGTCACTTAAGCATCTCACGTTGTTAAATAAGTCAAATCAGCTTATATTCACACTTTAAAGGCCAGCTTTTTTTTACGCGTGTGTTGCGTGTGATATTTCAAAATGTAATATACATATGCATATGAGCACCGAACGACATATAACACTCTAAATATGGTCCCCCTTTTTTCAGACTTGAAAGCTGCTCTTTATTTTGTACATCTCAAGACAACTAAGCTGTAAATGAGAACAGATGATTAACTTGCTAACACTGTTTTATTCATTCAGTGGGCTGGTACCTGGTACAGGGCCACATTCTCAGCTCAACAAGCTGGGAGACAAGGATCTGTGCTGTGTAGGTGTGGAAACCTTGAATCATCTACAGTACAGTGAGCACGTATGTAACCCACAGAATGTGATCAATGTTAATCACAGAGTTTAAGTTGAACACGGTGCCACGTAATAACAGCAGAAAAAGATTTTGGATCTGCACATTTTGTGTGAATTAAACTTTTCAGATGTTAACTCCTTTAACTGCTTGGCTTAATCCATGAAAATGCTTTTAAAGACTATCTGGTGTAGACACACAGCCTATGCTGGATCATATAACTAAGCAAAATATCCTCTGCCATCTGCAGCGCGCAAGATGCAGTTTCAGACAACAGTTCAGGGTTTTTACATGCCAGCTGATGTCAAAATAAAACACATTTCTTTTTCCTTTTCTTTCGGCTGCTCCTGTTAGGGGTCGCCACAGCGGATCATCCATTTCCATCTCTTCCTGTCCTCTGCATCTTCCTCTGTTGCACCAACCACCTGCATGTCTTCCCTCATCTTATCCATAAGCCTCCTTTTTGGCCTTCCTCTTTTTGTCTTTTCCTCTTCCCTGGTCAGCTTCTTTCTCACAATACAACCAGCATCCCTCCTCCACACATGTCCAAACCACCTCAATCTTGCCTCTCTCACTTTGTCTCCAAACTGTCCTGGGAAAATACTCATCCTAATCCTGTCCATCCTCGTCACTCCCGACGCAAGTCTCAGCATCTTCAACTCTGCCACCTCCAGCTCCGCCTCCTGTCTTTTCATCATCTGTCTCGCTGGTATCCTTTTGTCAAATATTGCTCCTGACACTCTCCTCCACCCACTCCACACTGCCTGCACTCTCCTCTTCACCTCTTTTTCGTACATCTCCCTGTTACTTTGAACAGCTGAATCCTAAGTATTTAAACTCATACACCTTCGCCACCTCCACTCTTACCATTCTGCTGTCCTCCCTCCCATCGACACAAAATACAATAACAAATGTAAAAAAAATAAAAAAGCGTAGTTGTAATTGGGAAAGAAGGCTGATTGTATTTCTTCTTTTGATGTGATTACACAAATTTTCATTTGTGTACATTAAAGCTTTATGGAGTGGAAACCTTGTTTTTCTGCCACCAGAACGACAGGCTCCCTTTGCCAAATTCAGTCTTTTGATGTCTTCCCTTTTTATACACAAATCAGAGTTCCTTTAAAATGACCACATTAAATACCTTTCCAAGTGGTCTAATTTGATTACCTTTGTGGAGGTTGCCAAGGGCCGGCCAGTGACAGCCTCCATGTTCTTCCGGTAGCGAGTGGAGAGGTTAAGGATGGCGGCGGTCGCTGCGGCAGCTTGGAGACCGTCTTCTTTTTTGAATTGACTCGGTGGGCTGTGCTGACCGGAGGTGGGCAAGCGGCCACCTGGAGCACCAAGGAAGCCAGGATACTGCTGAGGTGCTAAAAGACAAATAATTAGCGAATAATTTAGTTACTGAGACACCAGGTGTTTTAACAAAAGTTACTCATACGCAGCAAACAAGTTGCAAGTTCATCATTTTGTCTGTTTTAACAACAGCAATTCATGCAAAAAGATAGATGTAAAAACTATTTTGTTTTAAATTATAAATGTGATGATGAAGGTTGTGGACTGATAGGCTCCATACTTAATAAAAATACATTACATAAAATTGGTTTGCCACATTGCCTCACCTTCCTTAAAATGTTAACTTGCAAACAAATACATTTCTTTGAGCAAAATAAAATGTATGAAACTTACAATCAGGGAAATGTGCGATTTCCTGGTCCTGGTTGGTCCCCATCAGAGGCTGTTTCCCAAAGACCTGTGCATCAAAGCTAGCGTAATCAAAGCGGATTCTGCTGTACTTGTCCATGTCTTTTGTGAGGCTCGTTTGCAAGGCTGCTACTGGATGAGAGAGCCTGTAGTTTAACTGGTTCATCTCGAACTTCTTTATCAAGCCGATGTTTCTGTGAGAAGACAAAATTGAGGCTTTATTGTGTAGAACTTGTGAAATAACATGCCCAACAAGTTCATATAAAAGACTTAAGTATAGACATTGTTTTAGAAGCACTGAGGGATGCCAGTGCTTTTGTACACATAGTCTGGGATCTGATGTGTGTTGTAGATCCACAGCCAGGTTGCCAGACTAATTAATATAGTAGGAGTGGGCACCCTGCCCATGATATATCCACAGGGAACAAAGAGTTCTGCTCTTTTATCATCTCTAATAGAGAGGAACTCACAGGACCAGCAACCATTGCTTATGTCTGCTTGGAGAGCTTGAAATAGACTGTGTGTTCTTTTGGAATCAGTGAATAAAAATATCCCACAGTCTCCTCAACAATAATAGTGTTTATCACTTTTTTGCATAACCTCAGTTACGCTTTTAGGACTCTAGTCCACTACAGAGCTACATAGGATTTTTGGATGCTTGTAGTAATTATTTTTTCTGCAAATGCAACCACACTTGATAGTAGTGGAAATCCCTAAGGTTATCTGGCACTGTACCTCGGTGAGCGATCAGGTGTTTGTCTGCATTTCAGGCTCTCGTCCTGAGGTTTGGACACTTTCACTGCAGCAGCGATGGGGCAGCCTGAGAGACTGGAAGGAGAGGAAATCAAACACATTAGCCTAATACTGTAATTCATCTATGAACAGGGTGCAGATTTCTAATGGCTTTCTACCGATGCATATACCTCCGGTGGGTGCTACGGTTGCTGTTGACATGGCCTCTTCCTGTGCACCCAGGTGTAGGGCACTTGAGGACGTTCTCATGCATGGCCAGGACTGAGGAGATGAGGACACAGAGAGAGGAGCTCAGAAATACAAATATATAAGACATAATCAAACTGACAGATTATAAGATGGTAAATACATATATATATAGAGAGAGAGATAGAGAGAGAATTTTGGCAAAGAAACAAATACAAATTTTCATAAATTAAATGATGATTTATGTAACTGGTTGGTACATTAGAGCCTATAGAGAAAAGATCCTAAAGAGACAGAAACAGGAGAAAAAAGCAAACGGCTTTTCTCATTGTGAGGAATGCTGTAATGTGGCTGAAATGTAAATAGCTTAGTGCAAAGAGGAGCGTAACAAGACAGCTGATTATATTCTTCAAAACAAACGCGTCGTTAAAGGTCCGCTCTGTATCCTTAGAAACTTCCTTTCTGTACATATTCTCCAATTAGTTTGTTGGAGTTGTCTATTTATTTTTGAATACTGCGTTAGCTAGCCCTTTGATTTGCAAATACTGCCTCCAGTCTAAGAGCATGCGCTTTTTTGAAAAAGTTAATTACTTTTTCTGTTCCTTTTGTAACATTACTGTTTAATGTTGAATGTTTGTTGAGTTATATTGAAATGACTTAACAATCGCCAATGTGGAAAAAAAAAAAGAATTCAATATTCACACATTACGAGAAAGAGAGAAAGACAGAGAGAAAATCCTTTAAGTGTATTTGAAAAGTTTCATGCACATCTTTGAATTGAACTAAACGTATAAGCAAGTCTTTCCTGTCTTTGGGTCGGTGCTAAGAGGATTCCAATTACTGTGGTTGATTGAAAATCCTATAACTGCCCATTTTTACACGTAGGAATCGTCCATTATACAGTTTAATATACTGTTTAGACACAAAGAACTGCCTGTGCGACTTACTCTCTGGAGGAACTCTGACTTTATGAGGACATCCAGACAAACTCCTGTGATGTGGGTACAGGCCGGTCACATGACCAGTGCCATCGCAGCCAGGAGTTGGACACTTTATATCCTTCTTATCTGTCCGTGGAGAATCTGTAAACACGGCGACACAAGATTTTTCACTGAATTAATACAAGCATTAGTGCAGCCTTTCTATCACTTTATATACAGTTTGTGGATTTTATTAAGAAATGCAGGAATAAGTGGAAATTGAAACATCTAATGCACTTGTAATGTCCTGTATACATCTTGTACATAGGTCAACAGACTGAAATATCATGCAAAGCCAGAGACTTTTTTTTTTAAACAAAATGCATCTATTAATCTGTCATTTTAGTTAAGGCTGCAGTTCAACACAGAGCATTCACTTCTTAATGCCCATCCATCGAAAGATTACATCTAGGATTACACATTTAGCTGCAGTCATTTGAAGAATCAGAGGGAAACATGAGAGGTACTTTAGGAGGATTTAAGACTTATGGTCATGGTTAAATATCCAGTTGATTCCTATCAAAATCCAATATTCTGAGTAGTAGCAATTCCATCAGAAAATTTTGTTCTTCTTTATTTTAGTCTGTTAATTTATTACTTCACTTGTTGCCAAAATGTTTTTAGAATTTAAGAGGATTTCCACCCTCTGATTCCCCCGCCCTGAGTCTGCTTCTTTTATTCCTTTTAATGTTTTTTGAGCACCCAATCATCTAAATCACAATTGGTCTGATTTCTGCTGGATGAATGTACATTTGTGGAATCTATTAAGTGCTATACTGATCTTTAGATGAACCTTATTTTATATGATAGTTTCTCTCTTTATTGTTACCTTTTCCTCCGTGATAGTTGAGTCTGCTGTCCATGTCTATCATTCTATGGTGCCTTCTTTCATTGGTCATCTGCTCCATGAGGAACCGGTCCATCTCTCTGTAGGCATGGTGTAGGACTTGTCTTTGCTCTGTCTGCAGAGCTATGGCCTGCTCTAACAGGCTGAAGTTCACTCTGCCTCGGCTCATTTCGAGGCCTCTCTCATGGAGGCCCAGTGCCCAGCCGTCCAGCCGAGGTGGCCTCTCCATCTCTGACTCCCCTTCGCTGTCCTCCTCTGTTGGGAGCGGCCTGTATCTCAGTGCCTCAGCCTGAAAAATGTTTCCTCTACCCATTGGACCACCAAGTCCTATGTGAGGCTCTTCTTTCACATGGCCATTCTTGCCTGAAAGGTCTTCAGAGGCTCCGGAGGGGCTGCAGTTGGAGCCGTTCACCTTAGCAGACAAAGACAGAGGCTCCCATTCAGCTTCCCTCATGTCTCTGTACGGACTCTGTGGTGATGGTGTACCGCTCATCCTGTCTTGACTTTGGTCTTCTTCTTCGTTGTTAAGGAGTTCCTCTTCATCTTCATCCATCAGAGGTTCGGGTGTGTCGACTTCACACTGTGGAGAGCCATTCGATGTAACTTCAGACCATCCGAGCGAATCGTTTGACTTTGCCGCTGCGTCTCGGCAGCCATTTCTGTTGGCCATTCCATTGACTGCATTTAAGTTTCCATCTAAAACAACAAGAAAACACTCATTATTTCATGTGCTTTAACAATTTAACCAAGCATGTTTTTTTGTGACCCCTCAGTCACATACAGAATAAGAATTGTATATCCTTGGTAATCTTTTGCAAATCCATTTAAGGTTTTAGATTTTATGTTACTTTTCTCTGAATATTATCTTGAGAAAAACATGTTTTTATAACCATCTAGAGGATTTTAAGAACACATGCTGCAATAGAACGGATAATCACAAGGTTGCAAGATTTCAAAGCAATATCTAAAGACTATTTTAGATAACATATGTGACCCTTCTTTCTGCTTGTTGAACATGAAACCCGAAGATGAGGAACACAATTGTTTTTTCCTTCCTGTCTGTCTCCAATTGGTCAACAACATAGATTTAGGACAAGATTATGGAGGGATTTTATAGTACCGTAGTCAGTTAGTTATGTGTATTTTAAGTGCAAGCTAAGCAGCAACATGTTGTCATATGTGCAAAAACGATTTAAAAACACATAATTATTGTTTCTAGGGATGAGAACAAGGAAAGTGAAGAGGATTCCTGAAAACACAGATGGAGGAAATCAAAAACACAGAGATGAAAAGAGAAATCTCTGAGCTGCTGCTGCTGTCTGCGTGGCAGAACTTGGTTTAGGAGAAGCCAAATGTACACCTCATTCAAAAAAAACAACAATAATTGTTATAGAAAAAAATTATAAGGGTACAACAGCCAACTGTTCTTACAGAAATAACGGGCTTGGTTTGTGAACATGAACCAAAATAGCTGCAAAATACAACTAATTAGGTACATTTTAATTAGAATATGTCATTTTTAATTGAATTGCTGTTTCTTTGTAGTATGTTTGAAAACTGATTAATAGCATGGTTGTATAAAAAAAAAGCAGAGGTATTGACAGTAAACATGACTGATAAAATGAATTTGTCTAACATTTGTCCTAAAACAGGATGCTTTTCAGTGTTTCAGACAAAAAATAGTCAAACATTTTCTTTTCTTTTTACTTCTACAGCCTTCTAAGTAATTATTTATGTGGGTCTTGCTCAACTATTTTTTGACAGGTCCTGGAAAATCGGAACACTTATTATTTTAGTCTAAAATGTTAAAAACCTACGGCTGAAAGAGATGGTTAATAGATTATTTAATAGGAGGTTTTAGCAAATAAGATGCATGTTTCCAATAATATATTATAATGTTATATATTTGTTTTGGAAAATAATTTCTATTTCTTACATTTTGGGCCTTTGGCTTTTAAAAATTCCTCACGGGTGTGATAAGATGCCATAAACTGTATGATAAATGTAATTCCATTATTACAGATTTATAAAATAGATACTATATGTACTTTTCATCTTAAATTTTACACTAATTTCACATAATCTTTTTTCTGCAGCTTATTCTGCTGAGCGCTCTTAATAATTTAATTTGCATTGCCCTTTAGCTGTCTATCTCTCAGCAGAAATCCTGGTCACATGTACAGAAAGCCACAAGATCGTGTGAAGCTTTATGCACTGAACAGACAAAGAGGGTTATGGTTATCCCACAAAATGCATCCGAAACAACACTTTATTAACACCGCTGATTATATTAGGTCATGGTCAGTGATTAACAATGGGAAGCTATCATCTGGATTGATTCAATAAATCTCTCTTGATCCTCCCAAACCATTCAAACTTATGCTGCATTAAGGTTCTTTGGGCTGTGAGGCTTTTTTACTTTCAGTAGGCTGTACTGTAGGTTTCTATCCTCTTAAGTGGCTGGACATCACAGACCAAACCCAAAAGTGGGATTCGATAGGTTGAGAAGATAGATAGAGATGGATTGTGAGAATCAGATCACACTGTTGAGGATGATACAGATACAGGCATTATCAGACAGCTACGACTTATTAATGGGTACAGCACAAAAAATTAATCCTCACCAAAAGAGCTTTAAAATCTATCAAAAAAATAATGTGGCACTAATAAATAGGCAAATTGTCTTTGCAAACATATGAGTCTGATTTGACATTTTTATACATTTTTATATGTGTTTTAGTAAGGCAACATTATAATGTGTTACTGTCAGTTCCTTGCTGTAAAAATATTTGAAAAGGGATGGTTAAAGACAAATCCTGTTGAATGAAAAACTAAAGCCAGTTACACGTATTTACATTTATGAGGCAAGCAACAAGAGTTTTGTTTTTCATCCAGATGGACTCCCAGGCCTGACACAGCCGCATACAGTCAGACAAGCACACAGACATATACACACACACACACGTCGCATAAACACACACACATACACACACACACGCACACACACAGTCGCACACACACAGTCACACACACAGACACAGAAGTGCAGTGAAAAAAGGAAAGAGATGGAGGAAAAAAACTTGGATCCCTCCGGTGGTTTGTGTGTTGGAACAGGTGAACAGTTTGTACTCCAGAATAGCCATTACCAGCACTCTGCAGCAGGACTGCAGTTGGCTGGAGTTGAACGCAGTGTGGCTCGACCAAACGAGAGGCTTATTTTTCTCCCTTTTTGTTAAAATGCAGATATGACCAGCTTCCCACTGCAAAAAAATTCTTACAGCCTCCGGTATACTTTTCCAAAAAAAATTATTCAACAGAAAATAGCCCCTAAATCTGACAATGACAGCGATATATGTTCTGAAAATGTTTATCAATATACGTGTTTATTTGACACTCTTCAGACGTCGCTGTTTTTATTCTGGCAGTATTTTGTTTTGTTTTAAAGTTACAGTCCGCTGAATATGAGGTTGAAATAAGGAAAAAACAGTCAATCAGTGTTGGATGATAAAAAGATAAAGTCTCTAAAATACACAACAACAAAGGAAACCTGATGATGCTCAGTGAATTACTTAGATAATTGTAATGTAATATGAACCTAGGAAACAAATAAATTCCATTTCGAATGAATCCACACAATTCAGTGAGCTACTCTCCTGGTCCATTTAACTACACACATGTGTACTATAATGAGCTGTAGACATTATGCCTAATTATGTATTAGACTGTGTTAGAGGGCCTAACAAAAGCTTTTGAAAGGGACAATTACGTTTGTTGCTTAGTTACATTGTTAAAAATATACCAAATCAGTGCAGATTATAGTGGACGAGAATGCACATGTACACCACGAGCATTGTTGCCAAAATGCACAAAATTCAATTCATTAGAAAAAAAGAAAACATTTCTGTTCCTGAAAAGGACAGTGGCATAAGTGAAAATAAACATTTTTAACTGTTGTTGATGAAATGGTTTGCGGTTGAGTAAAAAATAAAACAGTGGAACACCAGCCAATCTTGCCAAACAATGCTGACAACTCATTTGTTTTCCACAATAGGCAACTTCAATAAAAATCTATTTAAAAGAATGGAGGAAGTTTAATTTAAATCAAAGTGAACTGGTGCACTCCCCCATTCAGTTTTTCATTGTATGGAATCAATGGGTTTGGACTGGCTATTGAAAAAGGACAGATGAGGGGTCTGAAATCTGGCCTCATCAAAAGAGGGTAAAGCCACGCCAAAAATATCATGGCAGATCAGCTGTCAAAACTTCAATTTGTGGACGTGAGACACAACTAATGTGGACCCAGCAGTGTAGTCTTTCACTTCCACTGCACAATGACTGCGGCTGCTGGCTGATGGCAGAGGGAGGGAAATATGAATGCAACAGATGGGATTTTAAAATTCAGCGTCAATTGTTCATCAAAACAGACAAAACAACAGGACATCTGTTTACCTGCTGGAGTGTCAATGTTCCTCAGCTCGTCTTTGTCCTGTGGCAGTGCCAGGTCCTCACTCTCCTCTTCACATGCCTCGCTGGGGCTGTAGTGGCGGGGCTTCATCAGCAGGGACTTTCTCTTGTTGACGGGGGCGCCCTGCACCCCTTCCTGTGCACTCCTCTTCCTAGCCATGGACCCATATGGGCTGTAGAGAAGAGGAGAACGGACAAAAAGCGCAGCAGGGTCAGCAGAGGCCTCAGTGGCTGCTTGGACTCACAGTTTGAATAGTCCAACTCATAAAATTTGGGGGTTGAGACAAAAGCTAGACTTGTTTTTAATACATTATAAAGTTAAAACCCTTTTAATGAACCACAGCTGTGATCTAGGAGGAAAATATTTCCTTTTTGGCATGAAGATGAAAAAGCTGTTTATAACGTGAAATTTTTACCTTTGGTTCTCAGTGCTGCAGTCGGCTAGCCCTGTGAAATAAAGGCCAAGAAAGAGCAGATAAAAAGTCATGTTTACATTTCCACTACAGTAGCACAGCATCTGTCGACATATTCTTCATCAAAGGTTCAAGGCGACTCACCACTTTTGGACAATTGCTTATGAAATTTTACAATGTTCTGTAAATATTTGTTTTGTAGATAATGTTTTAGGGTTTGATACTACCTGGGCTAAAACAGCTTTATCCAGCCTTTTACTATAGATTTTATTCTTTTTTTACAATGCCATCCAGTATAATCAGCATAAGGATGGACAAGTGGTCTCTTCATTGATTTGAAAAGCTTTTCATTCTGTCTGCTTATTCTCTGGGAGTCCAACTGTAGCTCATCCTTTGACAGCGCTGACAACATGATCTAAAAGGGTAAATCAATTTTCCCAGAGGCTTGCGTGAATCTCATTCACAAGTTCTACCCCTACTCCTATGAAGCACAACCAATAATAACACTTTTCATGAATTTCCCCAGATGTAGTAATAGCTCCAGCGTGAGCAGGCAGGCCTCAGAGGCCCTGAACACTTGCATAATGACATATCCAGTCTAGAGGTTTTCAATCACACAATATATACACACTCCTTAACTAATTTGAGCCAGTGTTTCAATTTAATGAAGTTATTCCCCTCTGAATAATGAAATAGCAGTGCAGTGCTCTTCAGACCAGTAAGATAATACATAAAAATGACAGTTATAAAGTTGGATTGTTGAACCGATACCCCTAACCCATGGCGATAAGTGGAATATGTGTGTTTGAGCGTGCATGTGTGTGCTGTTAAAAGCAAACTAAAACTGAAAGCTATACTTGCCTGTGCTGCTGGTACATGTTTTCACGGTTTGGTCCTCACCGTCAGAATCCATCTGTAAAAAAAAACAACCAACACATAGTAGTACAGCAGTACATAAAGGTTATTTACATATGTGTTTTAATTTATTTCTTTTATTTGAAGTGGAGAAAGGCCTTAACACTAAACAGACTATTGTTTTGCCTGATAACCTTGTAGTAGCCCAGAGCCAGTGAGCATTAAAATAAATGTGTGTTCACTACAACATCACAAACAGCAACTGAAAATCTAGTAATATGCAAACAAAGTATGATGTTAGGGAGGGGGGAAAAAAAGTTTCAATGGTGAGTAAAAATGTAATGACACTAAATAATGACATTAAAGTACAGACAGCACCTCGCAGTGTGTGTTTAGACAAAAATAGTTGCTAAAATCTATCCACTCTCGCTGGCTGTTGCTTGTGGGTCCCAAATAAAACCTATTAAACATAATTATTCCAGGCTGATGGTGGTGTATAGTGGTCACAGGCCAGTGAAATCTGTGAGTCATAGGATATGCTGTTACTTTTCCCTGGTAATGGGAAACATGACTCCTCTCTCTCGTTTGCTGTTGTGATTGAAGGCACTGACCTGTCATACATTTATAATAGGGGAGCAGGTGTGGCAGTGATGGACCTTAATTTCCTTTAATAAACCTTTTATGTGCCACACTCTTAATGCCACGCCGGGCCCTCAGAGGTCCTGCTCATAATAGGTTCATTACTTTTGATTACTACAGCCTATTGAGACAAACAACTCCCGAACACTATAGATTACATTCTGTAAAAATGAATGTACCTCATTAGTTTGTAACACTTTTCCACACAGACATGCTTCAACATTTTGTATAAATTTGTTGTTCTGAAGGCAAAATGTTGCTCTTACATCCTGCAACCCGAGATTGTAACATGGACATTAATCAAAGTTCAAATGATGTTATCAGTGTACCTAAATATCACCACTGACTCACACACGTTTATTACCAGGATGTTTTTCTTTCTTTATTTGACATTTTAGATGTGTCCCTCACCACATAAATACATAAATGTTTTAAAAACAGTATTTCATCATTAAATTGTTATACTTAAGAAAGCTATATTTGTAAAAAATAACAGAATGATACAGTTTAGTTATTTTAAAAAAATACTACACATATCAGCATCACCCAAACAGAATGTGTAATCGGTGGAAATCCTCAATAATATTATCAGCCAATAAAAGCAAACTAGGAAGACACAATTTTTTTTCATCACGAGCTGCGTATCCAGTTTCACATATAAGTTTGAGTCAGACAAGCAAAATGAAACCTTTCTTTTGCCAGCGCTGCTCTTAAAGGGCATCACATGTGCATAATAATGACCA
Organism: Scomber japonicus; assembly: GCF_027409825.1. Classification (NCBI taxonomy): domain Eukaryota; kingdom Metazoa; phylum Chordata; class Actinopteri; order Scombriformes; family Scombridae; genus Scomber; species Scomber japonicus. The sequence continues at coordinate 21,207,288 of NC_070589.1, read as the reverse complement.
AATCTACTGGTGGCAGTGATTTTCACTGAGCAGAGGCTACATTTAATGCCAATGACAAAGAGTGACAAGAAACAAGACAACGAGGAAAGCCTTGGTAGGTATCCGTGGTGGACTAACAGGTACTCCTGGCATGGCAACAGCATAAAAAAAAAAACATGTTACGCTGAGTGTTTACAAAAGCAGAACAAATAGATACGTTCAGCGTCAAATGGGAGATTTTACTGGACATTCCCTACACAGTCTGGTTGAGAACTTAATATAATTCATCCTTTCATTACTATGGTATGTTATTCTCTTGATCTTTTTTTAAAGAGATCATTATAGTATCTGTTATAGATGAATGGCTTTAACTTAACAAAGGCCTTATTCCAGCATAATAACTTACTGAATAACAGTGTAAATACAAAACAAAGCCCATTTGTCTAAGAAAAAAGTATTTTTCAATGATTTTTTAGGTTTTTTAACTAAACATTGGGTGTGTCCTGTGTGTTGTTGTAACGCATGCTTCCATTTAAATTTTGTTTCTTTGCAATTGCAATCATGTAAAACATGTTAGACAGTTGCGATTATTGGAGCGTCGCTTTTCACACGCAATAAGACCAGCACATTAAAGGATGATACCAATGTTTTTGTGTATTTTATTACAATACTTATTGACTTTACATCATTGCTGAGCATTTCCCAAAGCATATTGCACTAAATCTTACATTGAATGTGTTTCTGACCTTCCAGCAGTCACTGACTTACATTCGTTTGATGTTTCATTCACAACGACTTTAAACCCTGGTATGGCCCTTTAGCAAAATAACTATCTCTCTAAACTTTCTATTAGAGCTCCAAATAAAGTTTTATCAGGTTAAAATCCAGAAGAGGCAACCTGACAACTAAAGGCAATGATCACTTTAGAAAAGCAGACTCAGCAATACCTTTTAAAGAGTATATTATCTGCTAGCCACCCACAGCTCTCCATAAGTAAAACTAATCTCAGTTTGTGATCACTGTGGTCAAAAGAGCGGTGACACTGCACCACTTAGCCTGCTACTTATCCAAAACACTGTTACACAATCATTTATCCCCAGAGACTTTTTGTCCCCGACAAAAGTTACTTTTCACTTTGTATTTAGAGTTTAACCTCTGCGCCGTTATGTTTACCTTTGATTGTTGTTTTCCGAGCGCTGTGTAGGATAAGATGCCAGATCCAAACTCTCCACCCTGGTTGATGCTTTCACACGTGTTATCTCTCAGGAGGTGATCGTGTAATTCATTCTCTGTAACAGAAAACCCACACATATATGTACTGCACATACACACACACACACACACACACAAATATATATATATATATATATATACATACATATATACATATATATATAAATTGGACATGATATGAATAGTATTGTAAAAATATTAAATCTATGGCTTTAATCCTTGTTTGCTATTAATGTTTTATAATCTACAGACATGGATGTGAGCATGCAGTCAAAAAAAGGTAGAAAGAGCTTATTAATACCTCACATGGAATAAGAAACACGATGCCAATTGATTGCTTGACAGAGATCAAATTGCTTGCTTCTAATTAATACAAAACATCCAAGAGGGAAAACAAGGATGAACACAATGAGTACATTAAGCCTCTTCACTTCACAGATCTTATTATGGAATTATTTATTTCTGTTAGCTTTGAGAAAAAAAAGAAAAAACAAAAAACACCATCTTCTTAATTATAGCTCACAGAGCGTTTCCCCAGAAAAACAAAACTGAGGGAAAAAGGATAGGGGGGAGGGCTGGGTATTCACTCAGGTTCATTAGCATATGAAAAAAGACTCACTACTATTTGAGCTGGTTCGTCATCTGCTGAATCATATTTATGCACCCCACCCCCCTTATACACACACATACATACACCCCAAGTCCAACACAAATAATGCTTCTCAGAGGACTGTTTCCCCGCATCTAGGGCAGATTTCTCAGGGGGGAAAGGAGGCAGCCTGATGCTGAGGGTCTATGAGATTTTCTATGTGTTAATCTGGCTGCTAGCTGTCCTTGAGCCCAACCCATTCCCCCCTAACCCCATCTGCTAGCATTCCCACCACAGAGGAGAGAATGGGCTGTGACTGGGGGAGAAAGAGAGAGACCCTTCCCAGTCCAACAATCATGAATAACCATTGCCTCGTACCATTATCACAAGGCTGAATCCAAGCTGAGATGGTGGAGAGGAAATATCTATAAAATACCCTGACGCTCCTGACAGTACTCTAACCACACTCTCACATTTTGTTGTAAGTGATGCTATTATTATTATTATTTTCATATAATGCCTTATTAATACCGTGCAGCTGCTGTGGATATTCATCACTGACCTTGAGTCTTTGTGTCCCCTTGTTCCCAGCTTATCCGTGCACTTGGGACGCTCTCACGTAATTAACACAGACATTATTGTGATGGAGTAAAAAAAACTCTGTGGAACTGGGCTGATACCTCATCTTGAAACCAATAAAGCAGGCCCGAGTAGCAAAGTAAGATTCTGGAGACCATAAAATTAATTACATTATTTACATTTCCTTTAGATAGTGGGGTACAGGCGAGATGATAGAGGCAAATGAGATTACACAAAATAAGATTTCAAAATGTCAGTGCTGCACACTCAACCAACCAACTGTTATGATTAGATTACTCTTTTAATATAATTACTGTCTAAAGCTGTGTGTGGAAACAATGCATACATAAAAAACAGGAGCCACGTCTTAACTGATTCACATCCCCTTTCTCCACAAGCCTTTTTCTCTTAACCTTTCTTCAACAGTATCATTTTGAATTATAGGGAACGGATGGGTGCTCTGTGCAAGGTCACTGTCTGGTGTGTACACCCCCCCCCACACACACCCCCCCTCCTTGTTTTTGTTTCCTCTTCCAGAAGCACACTGAGTGAAGGGTTAAAACTGGAATGGATTTAATTATGGAATGAATGGAATTATAATGCGCCTGCAGCAAGTTTTCCTCCTTATTTATTAAAGCAGCTGATGGGCCAGGTTTGATGAGCCACTTCTGGCATAATTGAGTCATCACACAAAGAGGGTTCCTCGCATTCAGAGTGGTTTTATCAGCAGCAAACAGACCTGATTACTGGCAATTACACTCTGATCTAGGGGAAGGAGAAAAAAAGGGTAAATGTGCGGGGTAACTTCTGTGTTTATAGTTTACCCCGGGAATAATTTTCACATTAATTTTACATGCTAAGTGTTTTCTGTTTATGTATAATAAAGAGCAAACGGCTAGAGATAGCACTTTTTACTTTCATATTTCCTTGTAATGAATGTCTGAGGATATATAGAGTTGATCTCGATTTATATTTACCCTATAGGTTTGAGGTTTAGAGGTTTAAACAGCATAACTATCCACTGTGTAGAGAGTCAGCTAAACATAAAGTCTAAAGGTGAGCTGGCAGAAATACACCTGCTCACACCTATTCTGTGGGAAGCAGGTAAAACCGTATACTGAAAGCAGGCAATTGCTTTTGCCTTTATTCATTGACATGCAAATGGATTCGTGGTGAGTAAATTAAACTCTGCTGAGAGATTAAAATCAACTTCTGTTCAGAGAGTATTTAGATAAACAACTTTTATTTTTTTGTCTTCTTTGTGAGGTGGCCAGGGAGCCATCAGACGGCCTGTGCCTAAATACCAGCTGGACATCAGAATAATAGCCGAGATATATTTTAGGATAGGGGGGAGGGGAAAAAGAGCTCCATAATGTCTAATTTATGTTTAAAGCTTGACCTACAATGATGTCTTTTTTCCACGATCCTTAATCATTGTTTATATTATCCTAATCAACACTTAACCACACTGGAAATTTTAGTTGCATCATAAGATAACAAACAATTTTGTATAAATTTGCCACTTTGAGTGCTTTTAATATGAAGCTAGATCAAAGCGAAAGAAAAAGAGGGCGACTTTTACATGTGCCGTGTATGTATACGCCCTTTCAAATAAAAGGAAAATATATACTATAGCTGCAATAAAATTATTCTGTGCGCAATTTATGAGCATTCCTCCATCTGATGAAGGTTCTGGATTCAAGCAGACACAGTCAAAAATCTTGAAGTCAACTGCGATTTCAGATATAACAGCCTCACAGCTACCCTGACGGCCAAGCAAAGTGTTTGTGCCTTTTGCCAAAGAGTACTTTTATAGAGGAGCGTATTGGCATCTTATCACTTCTCCAAGACAGAGATGCTTCAATAAAAGAACACAGCTCACAGAATTCTTAACAGACAATTAGGAGCCTGGCTAGCCGCTATCGCTTCAATGATTTGTTATGATGGCATAACTACAGGGGAAACTTGTTATTGGACGGAGTTAGCAAGAGTCCCATAAAAGAGTCAGATGGTGACACCTTTGCCGAGGTGATTTATGAATCTTGTAATCGCTTTCCAAAGTCATCCCAAAGCCTTCCCTCTAAATTGAGTTCATCTGGAGCCGGACCACACAGAGGCACCAAGTCCAGATTGTTTCTTCTGACATCAAAGAGCCAATTTCTGTTTTTGACCAAATTTCTGGTGCTCTTAGTTCCCTCATTGTATGAAAGGGGGCTAGATGATATGCTATTTTATTTGTGAATTTCAATCCAATTAAGAACACCAAAATATTGAGACAAATAAAATTAGTATCTCCTTGCACTACACTATGCATCAATAGCATAATAAATAGAGCGGCAGACAATTCATCCATTGGCAAGTCTCCAGTCTGCCAAACCACTCTCATGTTAGTTTTAATCTTTGAATTCTGTCGTGAACATGGTTTTTCAAACCTGTCTAATTTGGGGACAGGTGTTTGGGGAAAAAGAAGTTCCAGCCCTGGTGTAACAATGAGCAGAGTAATCCTGCTCATTGTTCCTGCCTAAGGAGGCCCTTTCATGGAGGAGGTTGCACCAGGTGGTCCGCAATTTGGAGAAACGTAGTAACCGTTCCAGCTAATCCCCTGTCACAAAAGGCAGGTCTCCAGTGCTCCAGGGTTCTCCGGGGCAAAGGGAAAAGTTTACCTTGAACACACAGTGTCTGAAAGGAGTCAGGGACTCGAGCAGTGATTCCTAATCAGATTGCGCTGAAGTGAACAGCTCGCATGGCAGCTGTAGTTTTCCCAGGGTTAATTACCTTTCACTGCTCTCTCTAAATGAGTCAGCTGTTCCTGTCATTAAACAACTCCACTCTATCTCTGCTCCTCTGTCCTCCACACACATGTGCACACGGACACACGCATTCACTCACGCACACTCACCCATACACATATGGAGATGCACCTTTGTTTTTCCTATAGTATTCCTTTTATACAATGGGTACAGTGATCAAACCATATACCAAATACACGGTAAAACATTAATTATTTCAATATTATAGCAAGTTTGATCACTTAACTAATCAGCAAATAGCCATTTAAATGGAGGTTGCTTTCTTTTTATTTATGCTACTGATGTTTATGCAGATTGAAAGCAGTATTCCCAATACACCTCCCCTACCCTGTTAAAGGAAAATAATACCAATCTGTCAAGGTCTTATTCTAAACAGCCCCTTTGGTACTAATTGAGTATATATAGGAAGCAAACATGTTCGCATATGCGCACACACAAACATGGGCATACGTACACACACACACACACACACACACACACACACACACACACAAACACGCGGTTACACATACATGCACACACACAAACATAGAGTCCAGCTCTGATATAGTTGTGCTGTCATCAATTCTGAACAATCTGTCTGCTTACTGAGCTCAGTGGCTCAGGATGTTGGGGGAGTTTTAAGTGATTTTTGCCACTGTATGGTAAAATCCCTTGGCCACCTGGATTACAAACTCTAGTCCTTTAACTCATGCCAGTATAAATCCGTGTTAACTCGGATTTACCTCTGGCATATGAATTCTCAATCTGCGTAAGCTTTGTTTGGAATGAGTCAAACATAAGTATTTCATGCAGTAAGGATGCCCAATGGTGAATTCCTATTTCTGTGAAACACACACTGGGAAATAGTTCAGAACTAAATCACTTATCAGAATAACAAGAAAAAAATCCTTCAGCAGTGTTTTATTACACTCAAGAGGTGAGGCCCGTGTAGTCGTCACCGTTCACAGCCAGGTGGAAGTGTGCAATACTGCACTGTGAAATCCACGTAACCATGGCGACGGATATAAACTCAGAGCTGGACACCATGGTCAAGAGTTTAATCAGATTCCTTATACCAAGATTTTGCTTTGCTTATTGTCAGACAAACATTATTTGCTCAGTTGTTCAAACACAAGCCCTGGTCTGCTACCAAAGCGATCATGATAAAATAAAATATGGCATGAGCAGCCTGGAGGATCTAAATTAAGTATTATCCAATATCCATACAATCTCTCACACTCACACACACACATACACACTTCTGGGATAGCAGAGTTAAGCCAGACTATTTTGTACTTAAAAGGTTAGCAAGGCTGTTTTGTGAGTTTGATCCATGCTTGCCAAATCAGCAGATGGTCCATGAATATGATTATATGCATCAATAAAAGGAGTAATCTTTAACAAAATGTAAATTTGACTTAAGTCCAGGGTTTAATATACACGATGGACTTTAACCCACTTTCCTGCCTGACAGTAGAGCATGATAGCTAATGCACTTAAATTTTAGTATTACAGCAATCACTACCGATGCTCCAGTGCTACCACTCAGAGATCAAAAAGTGGAGTCCGAGGAAAGGTACATGATACTTTAACTGCACAGTACTCAAAATGCGCATGTTTGTGTGTCGAAACAACATCTATTCAGCTTTGAGTGAGTATCCACAGTTCAGTAATCAATACAAACCGAGTCTAGTTGCTTAACAAGAACCTCTCTTGTGTTGTCATGTTTTTATCTATAATACATCTCAATGCTTTTTAGATAGATCTTTGGACAACACTGAGTCAAGGTTTACTCAAGGATCAACAACATTAATCTGTCTCTGAGTAGCCTGCACTCTTAATACAAATATACACACGCAAATCCTTTTGTGAATAGAAAACCAAGTCATAGCTCTTCTACAAACTAACAAGAAGTTCAAGGCAAGAAAGTGGCTTAGAGAAAGAAAAGTTTTAGTAGCATTTGAGAAGTGAAGAATGGTGGAGTAAAATGTGATGATCTTACTTAGAGTTACATAAAAAAAGCATCACTGTTATTGACCCTTCCATGAATCTACTTATCTGAGCCAGAGGCTTACAGCACAGCACATCCTTAAACAGACAAACAGAATCACTTGTCTCCCTCATCTAAATGCACTCATGTTAACATGTCCGACAGGGCAGAATCGCGAGCTCGACTTACCATGCCCCTTTTAGCCTTTGTTTTGCATCTCATAGTGACATCGGGGAGGAGACGAAGCAGAAGGATATCGAGGTGGGGTACAGGGTAGTCCAGAGTCTCGCTGCTGAGAGTGTGTTTGGTGTGTGTGTGTGCACTGTGGACACTGTGATATTCTCCCGAAACGCTAAGCTTTTTTTTTTTTTTTGTAGCCTTTGTGTCATTCACTTAACAACCAATCTCATTAGCTGCTGGGCTACAATGGGCTGAATTATTTTCTGTGTAAATACACCACATGGTGATCCTCAAGGTAAGACCTCTGAAGGTCTTTTTAATCACATAAAAAGATAGATTCTCCCCAGAAAAAAAAAATCAATGACTGCTGGAAAGAACAGACTGCTTCTAAAAAAATTGAATAAAACAGTCATTTAGAGTGTTTTTAATTGAGAAATGAGATTTATATTCCTCAGGGTCTGTGGTGAAGAGAGTATAAATGTGTAATTATGTGACTGTAATTAATATAACATGACCGTATAAACATGTAGCCTTGACTTGATGATGATATTAGGACCACATATGTGTAATGTGAGAATGAATGCATGGATTCATCTCATAGTTCAGAACTGCCTCTAATCAGCTTTTTATATAATAATGGGGGTAAAATATATGATGATATGTGATGTATAGAAAAAACTGGTTGTTTTCAAAATCGTGCACAAATGTGTTTTTTTAACAAATCTCTTGCCGCTTTGCTTGTTGGTACAGAACCATGAATCCGTGTAAATGTAACTATTGTAAGTACTTGAAGTCATGACAGCTGTCTATAAGCATCAGGGATGTGTCTATTGGCCAACTTGACCCTTGTTAGAAAACAAAACTAATACAAAAAGAGAATACTGCAGCCTGGGACTGCCGAGCCGGGTCACTGGAGATTTTCCAGACAAACGCCGCACAGGGGAGGGGAGGGGAGGGGAGGAAGAATAAAAAGGACAGGCTCAGAATCTCATTTTAACAGACCGCACACAATCTGGGCTCCCACAGAACTATCTCTGCCTGACCGCTTTCTATTTATCCCTTATCAGTGTTTACCAACCGCTAGTTTTCTTTCATTCACACTGTGAGGCAGTTCTCTTACTATCAGTCAACAGCTGACACCGTGGAACAGCCTCAAAGGCAAGAGGAAGGGATCAAAACTAAACCAAAGCTGTTTAAACAATACAACAGAGGAAATAAATTCATAAATCCTAATTCTTCCCAACCCACAAGGGTATAAGCAGATCCTTTATAGTTAGGCCAACAAACAAAACCAGAGCCAATGAGGTACATTACAATCAAGGTAAATTCTGAAATATATTTAGAAAAAAGAAAGGCGGAAAAAAATCCCATGTAATATTAATTGGGAACATTTCATAGTCTTGCCCTGTCAAGCAAATATAACTATTCACTAAATGGGCTTTTCTGTTGTGCTTTATTATCTTTTTTAGTAAAATCCCATCTGATTCAACCTTGTTAACATTTTTAGATCATTTTGCTGTATAGCAGTAACAAGCCAGAAAAAATGACATTGTACATGACACTATTAGGATTTAAAGAAACACATGTATAATCATCATAAAATACCATGGTTTTATTTTTTGCCCAGAATCAGTTTCAATAGAATCATTCCAATCATAAAAGAATATCCAGAAAAATTAAAATACATTTAAAGCCTGTTTATTTAATATAATGATGATTACTGGTATCTGGAATTATAACTTATTTCTATTACAAAATTCAATTCAAATGTATGTGCCAAAACTAATATTATTTCAAAGTAACATATAGATACTGAAACAAATTCCTGACACTACATAGATTATACATTTACACAAGACCAATTTAAACTATTTTATAGGCTGCATGAACTATTTAAATGGTTTTGAATACTAATAGAAGAAAAAATGAAATTTGAAAGGAATTATTCACACTGTTGCTTGACATTTTTTTTCCAGAAGGACACACAAGCAGTACTGTTTTTCTGGAATACTGTTCAAAAGTTAAGTAATTAATTACATTTATCCTTTCACCAGCTGCTCAACAGCAGATGGATCATTTCTGAGACCTTGTTGAATTAAATCCACATAATTCATTTCCCTGGATTAACTAACTGAAGTTTAGGGGGAAAACAGGTAACACAATGTGTGCTAGACTGACATGCAGGCTGGGGTTTTTCATGCGATTTTGGCGTTTACATTGTGTGTACCCGACGGCAACTTTCATCTACGTTTAATGTAGAATTAGTACGAGCTATTAGAAATCAGAAGATCCTTAATTATGAATAACTTTATCTGTATTGCTTTGCTAGATAAAACCTTTTTTTCTCCATCAGACAAGTTTAGCGTGTATTAGAACTATTTGACTAAGTTTATGAAGCTAGTTTTGGTCATCACTGTTGGACAGCAGCTACCATGGACAGTTCTGGAGGCGAACAGAGGTTACATTAATGTGTTGTGTAGCAACTAACATCCCTGTGCTTTGAAGAGGAGGGTGGGGGACAGAGAGGAATAATGCCTCTTACTTATCACTGTTTTACCACACAGCCCTGCCATTGCTTGTGCTGCTTTTGTGATAAAAACAAGGTAGAGGTGTAACTTTATAATCTCATTAACTTCTCCTGTCTTTCCTGTCTTCATATGTTATAACCTCTAAATAATTTACCAAACTTTTCAGTGGCTTCACTGTTATACAAAGCTGTTTAATCTTGTGTCTTTTGTGGCTAACAAGCAGAATGACAACTTGCATTTCAATTTATTCCACTAGTGAAGTTTTTCACTGAAATTCTCCATATTTAAAAATGACTTAATACCCAATTCACTGATTATAATGCTTCTGTAAAGCAGACATTTGACATAAATGACAGATATAACACATACAGAAATATTTTAGACGCTAACCTGTATTGTTTATTTTCCATTTCAGTTCACAGAATCAAAAAGCCAAAGAATAAAATCTACATTGCAGGTGTCATAATATCAAGAGGAATATAAGTTCAACCACTATCCTAAATCTGACCTCATTTGAAAAACAAAAAAGAAGAAACCTCAGTTTAGTTTAATAATGATCATGAGTCATTCGAGCAGATTCTGAGCTGTTAGTGTGCCACAAGTTACTAGTAAATGATGAACTTTTCTAACCAGCATACGTCCTCCTAAATCAATAGTTGCTCTGGAGACTGTCGAGTGCCTTGGCCCCTCAGTATATGTTGAAAGCTAAGGCTTAACCACATATAAAACAAAAGTTTACTTGTAGACAATGTTACTATCATACTACATGCAGCATTAGCATATAGTTTTCAAACTTTACCACGGTTACAATGCAAATAATTATAACATTTCCAAAAAGACTGTAATGCCTTGGCCCTGCTAAATTTGTATATATTTGTATAACACAAATTCTGATTTGTAGACAGTTTTACTGTCACACTACATTCAACATTAGCGTATAGTTTTCAAACTTTACCAGACTACCATGCAAATTACAGAAAGCCAAAACAGGATGCAATAAAATACTTCACTGACTGTTCAAATATGTTATTGGAACACGGAGTCAATGTTTAAGTGCATTAGGCTCAGTGGTCTTGTATGTACAGCTGTCACTGTCAAAGCCACAGGCAACCTGACAATGCTTTGTCTCTGCACACAATACGAACATGTGTTCTTCTAAGACAAGCTTATACTCCACACAAATGCTGTGAATTTAATCTAGGTAGACAGTATCTTATGCTATCTGGATGATCAAAAATAGGTCATGCCTCTCAAAAAACAGTTTGAGCCGTTTAATCTCCTCTCAAACTGAAACCTGGACAGAAGCTGTGCTCGCTTTCCAGTAAAGATTTTAACAACACTGATTTATATCTAGCAAACAATGTTCATCATTATCAGTGGAATATTTTCTAAAAACGCCCTGACACAGCATAATTCTATTTCCCATAATGATGTGAAATCCACAGAATATAAGTTTAGCAGTTGAATACATCTATGTGTAAATCTAGATAAGTTTCTAACACTTGTACATTTCAGCTCCTGTTTCAGATTTCAGATGACAGCATCTAACAGCATGAGCTAAAAGGCTTGTCGTTCACATATGCGATACAGAGCATCACTGATGATAAATGCTGACCAAACTGACAGTATATTAAATAAAAAGAACTTTGACACCAACCTAGTGCTGTGATCCAAAAAGTTTGATTTTCTCCCAGTCTCTTGATAGCTGAGCTGGTGCTGTGGCTTTGAAAGGTAGTCCCCAGGAATATGACATACTGTGCCTTTGACAGCCTCGAGATAAGCACCTGCGTTCGGGTCCCTTTTTACGTCACACCTCCCCATTCACAGCCCTTCAACATGATGCACATTTGCACATCAACAGCCACCAACCCCCCTCCTCGCTCTACTCCCACATCAAAACACACAAACAGGCACACAAGAAGGCAGATGCGCGCACTAGCCTCTACTCATGCGCGTGTACACTCGCACAGACACCACAGATTCGTGTGCGCTTTGAGGAGCTGCAACATACATGCATGCAAACACACACTTGTGCACACACACACACACACACACTCACAGGTGATTTATTCCTTTTTTAACTATTTCAACCAGCCCTATTCCTCTATCGATCCTTATTCTGTGTGCTGTTTTTTTTAAACTTTCACTTGCTTTGTCATAAGACCAGGGCATATGCCCCCCCAACCTCCTCATACATCACTCATCATGCAAATGAGAGGGAATGTCACTCCTCAGCAGCAGATGGCCAGGGATGATAACAATGGCTCAACAGACCAGTTTCAATGTCTGCGACTTTATCGCTACGGCAACAACAAAAATAGATGATATGAAATCCTTGTCTGTTAATTTGATTTCCCCCCTTTTAATGTTTGTACCTGTCAGTCTGTTTCATTTCTCCTGGACCATTTGAATGTAAAAGCTTTATCCAACGTTTTTCTGTCACAAGAAGTCTAGCTATCAGTAAAAGGCAGAGACCTGGAAATGATTTTTGGTGACTACGGAAGGCTGCTGCCTAGCAGTTATTCAAGTAATTAGGTGTAATTCCTCCCTGTAGGCCATGTTAGCCTCCTGAGTTAGCTCATGCGTTCGACAGGCCTGGATAGAGACAGGGAAGAATAAAAGAAGAAAGGGGCCCCGAGAAATCACAAATGCAGCTTTTCAAACACCCCCCAGCCAAAGTGATGTCACCCTGCGTCCTGCTGACTCCTGTTCATACAAGCCCCCATAGCAGAGAGTAAACAGTGGAAGCGTTTAGCAAACAGGGCCAGATTACAATGACAAAGGCAACCACACTTCTGGGTGGAGCCTGGGGCGAGAGGGGCAAAAGAGGGGGGTGGGATGGTGTGGCTCAGGATTTAAAATAAGTGATACCCATGAGGGGGCCCCCCCTCAAGATTCAAGCGTAACCCTTCCCCAGCTGATGGTAGGGGCCACCCAAACATGCTTATCTCTCGGTGATGTCCCCCCCAATCCCCAGGGACTGACGTGTGAACACAATATGTAATAATAATGTATTTTCAGTTCTTCTTTTCTGTGATTTGTGCATTTGGTTATGCAAGGCTGGAGACTTGAGGATGGAGAATATCATTACTTAAGGTTTGGCAGTTGATCATCACCTTGTTTAATGCCTCATTTGAAAGTCTAATTTCTAACAGTCTTCAAGAGCCAATTCATGGTACACTGTGAAAAAGACATACAAAGAGGGTAGACCTGCTCCGTTTTCCCCTCTTTCACCATTGTCGTCTGATAATCGCACAAACATATGAAAGTAAAGAATCATCTATCTAAGCATCTTATCAAATAACATGTTCCTTCTTTGTTTGCTGATGCAGACAATCTCGCTGCGAGGACACAGCAAGCTTGTTGTAGGGAGGATTATTTCATGTTCTGAACTAGACATGACTATTGCTTGAAAGACGGATTCACAAAAAGAATCAGCTCATGTAAAGCAATCTTGTGACAAATTGTGAGAGAGCAACATATTTAGGACTATGCAACACTGCCATTACAAAATGCAACATTTTCTTTTGGCCCTAACATCTGTTCAAATCTGTAAAAAAACACAACCTCATTCAGAGCCAGCATAAAACATAAACTAGTGTTTTGTCAAGCTTTCATCAACTGAAAATGTGGGCATAACTGGCGAGAGCTGATGGAGAAATGAAAGAGGAGTGGGTTGGACAAAATTACATGTCAAACAAGGGTTCACATTTAAAAAGTCCTGCTCATATTTGTAGAAAGTGTTTGATTGCATTTAGAAAGGTATTACAATGGGTCACATCTGTGTCTAAAAGCTTTTTGCATTCTGCTGCAAATTATGTAAGCAAAGTGAAGTGTCACAGCACCCTGTTGTTTTGAGCACTATACCTTCCTCCTGTGAAACCTACACAAATATGTTTAACTGAATTCTTCTAATGCACTGCAGGATCAAAATGTCAGCAGTATAACTTCAACAAACCCCCTCACTCAACACCGCACCCCGTAATTTCAACAAAGCAACGCGACTAATTTCACATGGCAGCCTGTACACCCAAACAACAATACATATTCACACTGTGCCATAGAATATGATAGACGTGTAAAAATCTATATTAAACTGTGGTTAATTTCAGCTATAATGCTTTAAGCTTGGTCTAAAATGACACAAATGCATCTCCTTGGTGGTACTGAACCCTCATTGTTCAACCACTTGATGCTGCTTGTTCATCACAGAAAGTCACATAAAAGGACTGAATTAAATTTTAAAAAATGTATTTGCATATGCAAATATGAGGAACCAAACATAAGTGCATGTTGTTGATATGGCTCCAGGATGTAGAACTATCTTTATGTTAATGTCAGCAGACAGGGAATATTCTTTTGAAAATACAGTACATTTTTCATGGGGATCATTATCTACACTGCATGTCACTGTGTCTCAGTTAAAAGAAATGATTAGATTACTTCCCAGCAATCCCCTTTGGGGTGATTTGTGTGTGACTGTGGGCAACCTTACAATATGTTTATTCAGTGTCCTTTGAAGACACTTCAATAACATTTCAAATGTTTTATGGACAAATATAGGATGTTTTCTATCTCTGCCTTGAACTGCCGCCTTTGTAACTAAGGCCCTGGTTATATTTGAGTTTGTTGTCCAAACTCACTGAATCCTCCTCTCGCAGGGTAAACACATTCAGGTAGTCCTCATAAGCTAATAAAAGGGCTAAAGATCCAGTTTTATAATAAGTATAGGTGACATAAAAATTCCAATTGTGTGTTGTGAACATGGATTAATTCCTAAAACCACGTGGATCCAGAAAAAATGTCAATCAATATATAACTGCAGGTCTAATTTATTCACTTTATCAGTAATGATGGGCATCTGATTGCTTACATTTCAGAAATCAATGCCTGACTGGTCAGTCGATGTGTGGCTTTTGTAGTTCATAGGCCATGAACTCATTGTGTTGTGTCATTGAGAGGTTAGGTCCAGATCTGGGCGTCTCTGGGGGACTCTGCCCATCTTTTCTACTCAGGCAGGCAGACAATGAACCAGACACGCCTATAAATGGCCAGATAGGGGCTTGGATGTTCAGCCAAAAACGAGCATCTAAACAATGGTAACAGGTGTGTATAATGCGTGCTTTGATAATGACCTTGGTGGCCGTAATAGTATGTCTAGACACAACTAACAGGAGGCATTTCTGTCTGGTCTCGGAAGTCCCGTGGGTACTCAATTGCTTAAGGAGTAGTTATTGGCTGGTGATCGCTAGTTGTTAAGACTAAAAGAAAAATGTTTTAGATGATATAGCCTGTAGCAAGGCGGCAAAATGACACTGGAAGCAAGAGATGTATTTAAAAAAGTTAAGTCTGCCACTCTATGGTAATCTTTTTTTTTTTCTGTCTTTAAAATATTTGTAGGGCAGTCTGCATAATAAGCTAAAATCATCTTGAGTATTCAGAGATATGCACTTGAATAAAAAGAAAAAAAAACTCCATTAATGTGGATGGCTTGCAATTTTTGATTGCGCCAGATACAGGAAGCTTGCTGACATGAACTAAAATGCAAATGCCCTTTCAGCAAAACAAAGAAATTGATTATGAAGTAAGTTTCTTCAGCACAAGTAGCTGGCTTTGAGTGATTAATGGGGGTGGGTCATTGATTTCCTTTTGTTTAGATCTTGGTTAACTTTCTGGAGACACAATTATAATTTGTTTCCAAACAATAAATCCAATCTAGCTTGAGCAAATTAAATTTCCCTATGGCCTCTTCTGCGTCATTTTACATCTGAAATGGATTGTTATCAAAAGGCATTGCATGTAAATGGCTGCTGTTTCTGTTTATATTTGTTACATTTCTGATTAGATATTGTTTTTCTTGCTGTATTGGAAGGTGAGCACCTCCTAAGATTAGAAAGAGCTGTTTACAGAGATCTGCATGACTTGTCAGCTACATTGCCAAGGGTTAATCTTCCAATTTTCACTTCAATCGTTGTATGTCACACACATCAACATTTATGATGAGCCACCTATCTACAGTATATGAGAAATACTGTCTACACGTCTGAAAAACACAATAATGCGATGTATTTGTTGAATGATGAATCCCTACATTAGCTTTGCAAAAGGTTGTTGAAATGTTGAGTTCTCACAGCACAATGTACCTTATATTTCTGTGTATTTGCAAGTCAAATTGCAGTGTTCAGACTACTTTATTGAAAGGCTTTTGCCACATTCCTCAGCTTCATAACTTTGAAAACTTCTACAGATCCAGACATTTATACTTCCTGATTTCTCGCATCATCTCTCCAAGATAGTGATAATACGATTTCTGTGTTTTTCGCTGTTGAGAAACAAACTGGATTATGAGCAGATCACTACATAAACAGCTTTCTAAAAGGAGGCAGCTATTTTAAAAAAGGCTGAAGAAATGCAAAGAGGGATTTAAATTTTAATTTGAATTTATTCCAGCAAGTGAAAGGTTCTTTTGAGAGGGGATTTCAGCAAAGATGATGGTATTTAAAAGTGATAAACAAGCATCTAAACCTCCAGTGGAAAACAGTCATTTTGCTTCTTTCTAGTGTAGGGGAGGAATTGGGCTTGCTATGGTCACATCCAAAAAATAAGAATAAGTAATAGTAGTAATTAAAATGTAAATAAGCAAGATCCATGGAGATATTTCAACTGATTTCTGTCATAAATTGTGTAATTAACATTTTGTCTTGACACACCTTGTGACATCGAATGTATAGCTATATGTCCTCAGGTGCAAATTCATGTTCTCTGTGTACTTGGCATAGCGTACTTTATACTGTATATGGATGCTTAAAAATCTTTCACACTTATCACATGCAATTTGAATCCTGTGCCTCAACACCGGAGAGGAACATCAGGCAAAGTTCAAAATGAAATGCCTTACAAATTAGGACTTGTGTTTATGAAGAATTGTGTTTGTGCAGTTTAGGGCAGGATGAATAATTCACTCTGGGCAGTCACATCTCACATGTATAGGACGAGGATGATTAACCGAGGCTGTCATCTATTATAGTTTTAATATATGGATTATAATGATATGACTGGATTTCAAATGTTGCTATTCTCTTCTGGCTGACCACTAAACTTAAGCAGAGAAACCTATGCCACACAAGAAAGACAAAGAGTTACATCATTTTGTTGAACAGTTAATCCGATCATGGACAGTGTTTGTGCATTTGCTATCTTCGGAAAATGCCAGCAAAGGCGCTAAGTAAACCTATTTTACAAGACTCCCTCACAAGGATACAGTGCCAGTATCGGGATAAAATTTCACACAGCGGCATGGCTCAGTCACATAACCTAAGCAGGCTTAGGAAAATGGAACACTACAAAGTATTGCACTTCTTCTTCCTGTATGTCTGTTGCAGCATACAAAATGTTTGGATGACTGATGCGAGTTTGAGCATGAAAGCCAAAGTGAACTAATGGCTGAATAGCATGTAGATACTGTTGTTAATGCTCTGAGTTGTTTAAAATGGTAGATTATGGAAGTGTGCACCTGGCATTCTGCAGGCTAGCCTGGCAACACTCCTCCCTTATAATTATAATGAACACACAGTAATTCAGGGTTGAGGCTGAAATACGAATGATGTCCTCTGAGACAGCTTGTTTTAATGGTTATGCAGAAGAGTTCCTAGAAGTGCAGATGGCAGATGCAAAGCCTTTGAAGCTATTTACAGATTGTACATTACAAGGTATGGAAAGACCCACAGTGTGAGGCCATATCGCTCTTTTGTGCTACTGAATTAGACATTAGGCTGGCTCATGAACCACTAATGAAAGCTTAAGATATATTTAAGAATATGTTTACTGCAATGTTGATAACCTGTTATACTAACAAGTTACATAACATAGCAGTAAAGAGAGACAAAGGCATGGCAAGGACTGTATGGCCTGTTTTTTTCATCCAAATACCCCACTGTTCTTACTTTGTCCACATAGGGGTGCATTTGTTCCAAACTGGGCCCTCATTTAGTCTTTAATTTCAGATTGTCTAAAACCCAATGTCAGTACATTAAAAATAGAATATATGGAACATAGTAAGCTGCAAATAAGATAAGTGCTGCATGAAATAGACACACAAATGGTAGATTGAAAGCCTTTTTTTTGTTACTGTCACTGAACCAATAAAACTGGCTCCTCTGGCCATCCAGAAAAACATTATAATTTGTAATTGTAGACAACATGTCTCATAATCATACTTAAGACTATTTAATTTTTTTACTGTCTTGTTAATGACAGATACACATATTTGTACCTGTTTGCACTGAAAATATTCCACCGGTCTAAATGTTTCCTTACATACAGCATGGTTAATATATATTTCTATCCCTGGCACAGTCCCAAACTCATATAAGAGAGTGTGAAGCCTTTGAATCATCCCGCTACTGTGATACAAGAACAGCAATTGAAACAATAAAAATGTTAAAGTCCAAGAAAAAGTTTTGCCGCATTAAAGTCACATAGGAGCCACATTAGCATCTGAAAAGAATAAACAGGAGCATTCTCAGTTACACACTCCACCTGGCTGCTAACCAACGTCCTTGTCAGAAGTCCACCCACCGCACTGGCTAACACTGAAAGACCTCCTGGGGACCGCAGTGACCATTCACTCGGTTCTCTCTTTTTCCCATGCACCTGTGACTGTTTTTGTGTTTGCTATTTTTTGCTTTGTCTTTTTCTGGCAACATCATATCATCGGAGACACACTTTCCCTCAAAAGGAATTCTCCTGCCCAACAATGTGGTTTGTTTGTTCACCGGATATGGCAGGCCACAGAGTCAAACGAGAAAAAAAACAAGTCACCATAGTAATAATTAAAATTGCCACAAGAAAAATAAGCTAAAAGCCGCAGCAGTATGAATGAACTTGAAATAAGAAAATAAGGTACTTTTACCAACTGGTATCTTGCCGAGTGGGGGGGCTTCACAGGTGCAGTTGGATAGGTTCTCCTCCTTACTCTCCTCGGACGGCTCATCCGGCTTCTCCATGGTCCTGGACCTTAGAGAGCTGCTTTTCCATTTTCCAAAGGACTTTGCCACAATCGCTTTGTCCGCTCCTTTCATTGTTTTCTGTAAAACACATTTACAGCATGACTTCCCAGGTTTATCCCTCTTGTGAGCCATCTGCCCCCTTTTTTGGCTCTCAATAAACCTGGGCTCATCTTTCCCAAACCCAAAGTAAGAGAGAATTAGGGCATTGTGTGCATATGCATTCTCTTAAGCATTCCAGAAAATTTCCTGATTGCCCTGGCATCTTTTTTAGAGAGTGCTTGGACATTGTTTTTCTCCTGACATTTTGCAGTCCTGTGTGGAGAGAACGGCAGTGATTGAAACAGTATAAAACAATACTTTGCAAAGTACCCACACAGTAAACAGTAGATGGAAACTGAAAAAAAACAAACATGTTTTCACATTTAATCCAACTTAAAGGAAATAAAAATAGCACATTATGCCCTAATTGAGTGCTGTACAGTCCGCAAATACTATTACAAGGCCGATCAGGATTAGCAGTGGAACATACCTAGTTATCTATTTCTGAGTGCCAAGACTGCTAGCAGTGGGCAACTAAATTTCAAAAGCTGGCAAATCCAGTTGTCTCCTAAATACAGAAAGTACTTAAATCCAGAGCTAACAGAAGAAAAAGACGGATAAAGGGTGCTCTGCATATCACCGAAAAGCTTGTGCACTTTTCAGAATCACTGGCTAGGTTAAACAAATATGCTAAGTAGAGATCAAAACAATCCTTTGATCTGCAGCCTAGTTTCCAGAGGAATGGCTTGGCTGTTGTTGTAAATAACTTGTATAAATCTATATACCATTTGCCTTCAGGTAATATCAAAAGTGCCAGGGATTCACAGGCAAATACCTTGTGGTTAGGAAATAGATCAGATAAAAGCATATAAATATTTCAGCAACACTGCACTCTGTCATTTTGTGTATTATAGCTGAGTTTTTAACCCCATATGACCATTTTAGTTGTTTAGTTCTACAGTAAAAACATGAATGAGTAATATCTTATGGCAAAATTACAATCTACCTCTTTCTATTTTGTAGTTGGTAAAAATGTTCCTACCTCCAGCATGCCATTCAGGTCAAATACAGAGTAAAACATTGTGCTAAACTTCATACAAAAGAGGCTTGAAGAATCAGAATGCAGAAGCTATGCAACTTGCTGACTAACTTTGCCCTCTGTTTTGATCGAGCACACAAAGAAAAACGCTGTCCATTCAAAACAGACAGCATAACTCTTTTCAGAGAGGGGGGACCGTGAACAAACGAGGCCATGTCCTGAGCTGCAGTCAGTTTCCCGTCAGGCTTGGACAGTGCACGGTGAGGGCCACAGGGACTGGGACCGACTGACACCACACTCACAGGCAACAGAACAACTTTTGTGCACACTATCTTCCTCTGGAGATATATTTTTTTTCTTTCAACCCAATTTGGACCAGTGTGTTTTTTTTGGTTTACAACTTGCTTTACTTCAGCTTCTTTGGTCATACTTCATAAACACACTGGCACATTTGACTAACTAATACTGCTCAAAAGAATACTAGCCTACAACATAATTTAATAGTAACTACTACTACTACTTCTTGAGAGTAAAATATCCCCATCATGATGAAACATATCAAACAAAACAATGGAACAATCAAAATCACTCAAGTATTCATAAGTAGTCACCCAAAACACACTAAACTATTTTAAAAACACAACATTTAACTCTTTATCCTACTTAAATGAAAATCTTACTTACTGAAACTTTATTACTCATTTTACAACCTAGCTAACGTTCTGAGTAGCTGCTTACTTCTAGCTCATTTTAACTTGAGCTGACCTTTGCCAACTCAAGTATTACTGTAAATAAACCAGCTTTAAATTGGTTTAAAAAACAAACTGACAAACAGGAAAAAAGTCAGTTGCCCAAAATCAAACTTTAAATTAAAAAAGTCAAGTCTTTCAGATAAAACAACCTGCTGGAATCAACTTTAACACCAGGCAACGTTAGCTTAAGCAACAGACAACATGTTAAAAGATTAACAAACTTGACATGGTGTCTCTGTTACATTACATTACATTACAACATTTAGGTTCATTAAAAAACACACAACCCCAGGATTTCCCAATATTGCACATATTTGTTATAGCATCGAGACCCTGCATTTTCATACCATGCAGCCCAGGTTTGGAATAATTTACAAGATAAACCTCACTGTTTTTATATCAGGCATTTAAATGTCATATTCAAAAGTATATAATGAAGAATATTTTAGCAGTGGAACATATCTAGTTATCTATTTCTGAGTGCCAAAGTAACTTGTATGTCAAGTATAGACCAATCTTTACATGGTTTGACTGATCTGTTCAAATTGCAACATTTTAGTATTTTCTGAGAATGTCTGAGTGTATTTATTAAAAACACACACAAACCCAGGGTTTCCCAATATTGCACATATATGCTATAGCAGTGCGATTTGAGTATTTCTACTGACAATGCTGTATTTTCATACCCTGCACCCTATGTTGGGAATAATTTACAAGATGAACTTTATTCATGCCACTTTCAAATATCATATGGAAAACATGTATGATGAAGCATGTTTAAATAGTCAAGCTTTCTCTTCCATGCCTCTCAGGTCTAACTGTGCTATGAATGTTGTAAATGTTTTGACTAGATTTTTTTTAAAGTATGTGATTATGTGTTAACTGCCACTTTGCCCAAGAGACAAAGTATCTCAACTTAATAAAGGTTAAATAAAACTTCATTTATACTATCAAGAATCACCATAAGATTAATGAAAAGAAGAAAGGTATTAATCTTCAGAAAGGGAAGATAATACATATTTTCATTAATATAAAAACTTTCCACTTCCACTGGGTGTTTTAAATACTAAAAACTCATCTTAGGTGTTTGGAGGATATCATAGGAGCTTTATCTAGCGTCTCCAGAGTCCTAGAAAAGCAATTTTGAGAGAGAACAGAATGTACCATATTCTTGACCCGTCTGCCTCAGATGCTTGCTGTATATGGAACTGAATACTGGACGTGAATTGTATCATTCTCTGTGTCAACTTGTTAGATGGCAGTTGCTGTAGTGGAGTGGTGAGAGCGGCACATATGCATTATAGGAGAAAATTGTGAAATGACAGATTCCGGGTGTGATACTGAGGGAATGACTAACTAATAGGAGGGGTGCTCCAGGCTGTTAGCTTTGAAAAGCAGTTTGCACATTACTTTATCTTGTCAATCAGATTCCTGGAATGGAAGAGGTGACTGATAACTTGAATTAATTATTTTCTTATTGCATGCATGTGTTAATTCATGTTAATTTATGTCCCTTACAGGCCCAAGCCAGAATATCCAGAGTAAAGCGCCACCTCTGGCACCCAGATCACCACACCACTCTCTTTGCATATATTTATATCAAATGAAAGACTTTTTTTAATCCTGTTGGAACAAGGACTGACTGCCAAATTTGATTTTTAAATGTACTTTTAAGCTGTTCATGGTTTACGTTTGCATTTTTCTTAACAAGTGAACAACATGGAGCAGTGTTTATGGCTATGATGGGATTTTAAAGTTACAGATTATTTTTTATAAGCAAATCCTACCCCTTAAAACATACTCTCATTTTCAAAGAACACAGCTAAATAATGTAGCGAAAGGTCAACACTCCTTTCTCCCACAAGGCATATCCTCTGCATTCTTAAATCCTGTATGTAGTAAATTTAATTCATTTTAATTATGTTGTTCATCAGCCAAATCAAGGGTTACACTCATAAGAATAGCCTTTTCACTTAATTTCATCACAAACAGTAGCTACATCAATTCTCTACATTGCACAGAGCACACTTTAAACAATTGCATTTCACTAAACATCTTTAAACATTTTGACAAATTTAACTTTCCCCTGAACACAGAGGATAAGAGGAAAAACATTTCTCTGATGAGAACAGAAACAGCAAGAAGTTCTAACAAGGAAAAGCCTGCCAGGTGGCGAACTGGCTGCACCAACAGAACGCACAATCTGTCTGCTTCTCCTTCCAAACCATTGACAGCTGCCATCACCAGCCTTGCACACTCGCACTCAGTGGCTCCTCAGCTCCCTGCCCATCCCTCTTTAGTGTTTCCTGCTAACCTCAGAGACAGGGTCACCTGGCCCCCTAGTTGCCCGTCTGTGGGGCCCTGCTGGCCCCCTGGAGACCTGCCTGCATGGGGACGCATGGCTAACAGAGGTCTAGCAAATCCTCTTTAATATGCAAACCAAGGGGCTATTCCTTTGACCTGAGACCATAGCTTTTCTAACAGTGAAATCCAAAAATATTCAAGTGATGTACAACGATGGGATTTGAGGAACAGTTTTTGATCTGCTGGTTATTTGATATGAAGTATAATCACAGTCAAACAGCACCATATTCAGGTTTTTTAATCTTGAACCAGGTAGGTTATTTCAGTTCAATTAAACTAATATGCTACATGATTGAATTACATTATGTTCCCCTCATCTCATCTAAAAAAAAAAAAAAAAAAAAAACCCTACAGTTTTAACATTTTTGTCAAATTGGAACAGCATTTCTCCTCTGAGCAAACCTAAGCACACAGATGCACAGAGGCTAAACTGGAGAGTGTTCCACAAAGCTAGCATTGCAACTGGGCTAAAAATAAAACCTGGCAAAGTTATTCTGATCCCTTATTGGTCCCATAGTTTGATTTCACATTTAGCATTTGCATTCCCCTCCGCATAAACATTTCATTCTTCCCTTCCTGCAGTACAATGAGACTTGAGTGACTTTGGCAGCAGATTTTGGATCGGTGCTCCTGAATCCACCAGTGTATGTTATCAGCAGGTAAACAAGCTTTCGAACAAAGCCATAATGGAACTGCAAGCGGCATAAAGAGGCTCATCTCAAAAGCTATACAACCCATCAAAGCTGGTGTCATTTCCTCAACACTGCACTGCAGCTGGAAAATGCATGGCTGTTAGTTACAGTTTAAATCGCCTGTCTATTTTCAGACACTTCAGAACTATTTGTATTGATTATTTACTTGTCAGTAAGCAGCCAGATTACCAAAATAAGACAACAGATTTTAATGTTTACTGGATTCTTTTCCATTTTGTTGTGTGGTAGGAAATCAAAAACTGTGTCATGCACTAAATTAATGGGATTTGCACTATAGGGTATTTGAATAATTATTTTCTCCTGAAAATGAAATAGTTCTATCTATATTTGGAAGGATTACTGATGGCATTGAACTTAATGTGAAAATAATTTGCCCTTTAAATACATAGTTAAGCTATATCCTACACTTTCTGCTCACCAGATGCAATCTTGTTAACCACACTCCTGGATGCTTGTCACCAAACTTTCCACATATTTGCCTTTTGGGTACAGCTCAGATGCACAACTAAACCTACGCACTCTCCTCCCAGTGAGTGGAGAAGCCTCAAAGCTCTCCTTTCATATGCTGCATTATCTCTATGGCGGTAATTATCCATAAAACTATGCCATCAGATGGTGATGATTTCCAATATGAACCCAGTAAATGTGTTTAAATTTTGAATTATCATATTTATATGGATATGTGTTACTAATAGTGATTATGTTCGTCATGTGGGTAGAAAATCAACCGTCCTTATATTGCGCATTCTCACATATTTCTCAGACATTTCATCACACATTTAATCTGCCCCTGTCTAAGATTTTCTACTGAACCTGTAGTCAAGGCAGAGAGGGGACAATAACGGATGAGATTATGAAGCATGTCTGTTAAAGCATGTCTGTTTGATCATCATTCTGTTTAGGTGAAGTTCTCTACTTGGTCTCTTCAGTCCCTGACAGCAGATATATAACCTAATCTCTTTCCCTAACCCTTTTCTTAGGCATGAATAGGGTGGAAATGTGATGGCATTAAGTCGATTTACTCCTTGGTTTGCAGTTTCAGCCTTAATGCCTCTTGGCTCTTCTTCAACACACTCGTTCCATTTAGATTTCAAAAATATAAATGTTATGTTAAGGCTTTCCTATTTATTTTCATTTATCCATCATTTGAAGTTCATGCATATATTTGCTCTACAAATAATGCTTGTTTATTTGCGGCTCCATCTATCTAGTACAGTGTCAAAGATATTGGAAAATCAAATACAACTTATGTATTATCTTCAAATACAGAAGATATCAGTGACAAAGGGCAAGATCTGAGACTGTATGACATTCTTTGTGGATCGTCTCTGACATCATTTTGATATTTCACATTTACTCATCTAAATCTTAATTTAGTGCCTCCAGCATACTGACATGCAAAGAAAAGCCATTATAATGTGTCTTTGAGTCTCAGCTGATGCCATTTAAAGCTGCATTAACATACCTGTCCTTATACAATTGTATAAGGACAGTGTATTTGTGATTCATTTAAGCTGTCATACATAAAAAAGTTCATTTCTTTTTAACTTTTTTACATGGTAGCGATAAGGGAAAATACATGTTTACCGTTATATTGTTCAGAAGGTCAGTATGGTTTGTTTATTTTTTGGTTTTTTCCTCGTGATTTTTTTCCCACAGATTCAACAGACCTGGCGTTGATATAAAGTAGAAATATTTGTTCAAAAGGAATATGACATCTTATCCTCCTGGGCACTATCAGCTGTCTACATGAGAATTGCAGGGGACACTTTTTGGTTGGACTGTGATTTTCTGGATGTCCATTAGAACAAGTTATATATAACTGT
Organism: Scomber japonicus; assembly: GCF_027409825.1. NCBI lineage: Eukaryota > Metazoa > Chordata > Actinopteri > Scombriformes > Scombridae > Scomber > Scomber japonicus. The sequence continues at coordinate 21,181,677 of NC_070589.1, read as the reverse complement.
ATATAAAACTGTACTGTCAGGGGACCTCAAATCTACAAGAACATAACTAACTAACCCGGACTTGAAAAATCCTATTTGAAATCCCCTCTAAAAACATATTGTGTATCGAAAGGCTTTTTGAAATTTCTTTAATCATTTTCGGTATGTGTTTGTGTTGTTTTTAATATAGTCTGGTATATGCATGTATGTATGTATATATTGCGTAATACGTGTGAAACATGTATACCGGTATTTGTATATGATGTGATTTAAATTTTTACAGCTTATTATTTTCACTTTGTGTTAATTGTTTTCTTATTTCCTTGTAAAGCACTGTGTAATCTCTAGTTTTGATGTGTGCTATATAAAGAAAAACTATTATTTTTCATTCTGACAGCATTAACAGACGCTTTATAACATGTAACGTTTTTAATTACATTGTTGCTGCTTTTCTTGTTGAATTAAATGATAAATCCCTGTTGAAATAAATATTAAAAAAATAAATAAATAAATACAGAGGCACACCACATTGTAAAATCGCTATGCACACTGCTTAACAACAGTCCAATTTATGATACGGCACTGAAGATAAGTAGTTAAGTGTTACAGAAAGAAGTTTGACAGCAAGTCAGAGGCAGTTTTAATGATGGAACTAGCAAGAGACTACACATGGCAACGTTAAATCCCATTCAGCCTGATGAGAGTGACTCCCAGCAGCACTGAGCTCAGTGGGGGGTTGTAAACATTTACACTAAGAGCCTGTCCAGTGCACATGGTTGGTGCTTGCCAGCCACCTCGGTATCGAATGTTGTGTTGCATATTTTGTCATTCAGGCCTGTCCCGAAATTGTAGGAATCACACCATCAATTTATGAAGGAGCCATCCAAATGTGACAACAGGCTTATGCTAAATGGAGAAAATAGAGCTAAACATTGTTAAAACACCCCTAGACCCACATGGTAGAGAGTGCTCGGCGGAGAGCTGCTATGCTCCCCGCTGTGAACTGGGAAAGTGATGTTGGTGGGCTTCCTTCTCCATGAGGGCCGCATCGTTCTTGGGCCCCGATTTGAAGCCTTTTTGAAGTCTGTTTCCTGCAGAAGTGTGCCAACATTAATGTTTCCACAAAAGCAGAAATGCTAAATCAAATGAATACACTATGGTGTGCTATTCCATGTTGACTCTCAAATCCCCGCAAAAATATTAAAAGCGTCATTACAGGCTATTTACTCTATAAACCCTGTTTTATTATTATTTTAAAAATACATACATCTGTTTTTATTCATGATAAAAACATGATAAGGGAGGATTCAATGTAATTTATATTTCTTATCGTCAACTATAATTACTCAACAGTTTCCAGTAATTGTCCATTATCACAAAAACAGTAGAATATGTTTGGGATCAATCCTTTATTGTTTCAAAACTCTATCTTTTACAATACAGTCATTTATTGTTACATGTGTGATTTGATGGGTAATGTACAATGTCTTCCAATAACGAAACACAGTCACAAGTATTCTTTCTACATATCAATATTCTATGATAGTGAGAAGTTTGTGCTGATATATTACTTAGTTCTGACAGCTCAATTACTTCCCTTTTCAAATCAACAAAAGCATTGTTTTTGAAAGTGCATTTCAAGGATTGCAAAGACGACTGTTTCCATCAGTCAGCCATAATGTACATTTCAGTATTGACAGAGGGCCATACTGTTTTGTGAGTAACAAACGGCATTAACTACATTTCCAACTACAACATTTATCTGGATAAGTAAATCAAAGAAAATATATCAATATGCATGCCATGAACATTCCTCCATAAACATTTATAATAAATGTATATTTTTATTTAATTATGTTGATAATGACAGTATTTTCCACAAAAGGACAAATGCTGATAATGAGAACTAATATTTAACATCCAAATTTTGATCAATTTTACACACAGGTCAAATGGCAGAATGCCACAGTGTATAGGGCAATGCCCTAATAAGGTTAATAGCATTTGGTCCACAATAACAATCTGGGTTTAAAAGAAAACAAAAATGTGGTAGCAGGTGGGTTTTTAAACTAAAACTCAAAATTGCATGATGGCGATCTTTCCATTTTTAAGTTCTTTCAATTTTCAAGTTATGAATTATGCTGTGAAGTTTCTGTTCAAAAATTAAGCAATATAAATATACATTTTAGCTCATTACTTGGCTATTATACTTTTCTGTTCCATGGAACAGCTTTCACTCTGTAGAACTTGGTTCCTAAAGGAACCTTGAACCTGTTCTGGGCCTGGTGAAGGAAAAGAGACAAGAGGAGACAGCTTTGTGAGACAGCAAAGAAGATTAAAACTGAATAAATACATGAATGTAACAGCATTACTGACAAGGATCAAGTCTAGCCATCAAAATGAAATCCAACCCCAAAGTGGAAATTGGCACAAAAAATAGAAAAGAGACTCCAGGATCACACTTATTCTCTGTTACAATATTGATTCTTAAATATCAATGAAAACATGAATAGAAAAAAATGACAGAACTTTTGATTAACTACTTACTTTTTTTGCCTGGCAATACTCTTTCTCCATCACCTTTCCAAGCACCCATGGCCGCCTTGAGGTCCCTGATGCTAAAAAACAAAAAGGAACAAACTCATTAAACATACTCAATAATCAAATAGTTAACCATTAATAAATGTCTGTGTATCATATATAAAGTTAATTGTATGCTAATTAAATTATAGGCAAACTCAAATATTAAAGCCTGTGACACAATGTATTTTTGAACACATACATTCAGTCCTTGTTATAAATTGATTAATTCCTGAGACACAAAAGGTATTTTAGCAACAATCACTGATACCTCTTTATTCTATTAGTGCACCACTAAATGAACGCCAACACTACAGCTATAATCATGGTAACAAAAAGTACAAGTGAAGCTGACCTGGTTTGAGGTCCAGTGCAGTGAGAGACTCTGAGTGGAGGAAGTAGAGGGTGGGACCGACTGTGAACAGCACGTAGTTGTCATGCCTTTCATCCAGGATGATTAGAACCAAATCGCCTACCTGGAAACTGAAATATAAAAAAGAGACGACACAGAAACAAAGGGATGATGACACTGGATTTTGTAAACTGCTAACAAAAAGGCAACACATTAATGGTAATTATTTAATAATATGAATAATTATACTGCATTTCATGACGGTCAGGGTTTTAGCTAAAAACAAAAACTGCTAAAAATCAAATCAGCAGGGACATGTGAAGGCCCAGCGTTATTATTTATTCACTTACTCTCTGATGGCGATTTTGTCTGAATGCCGTGACGACACGGACGACATGCTTTGAGACATCTACAAAGAAAAGGATTAGGGCAATGTTACACATGTTACAGAGAGGGGTTAACAATACTGGCAAAGGATGACTTCCTAAAGGACTTAACATATGTCTGATTAAAAATTTGCTAGAAACAAGCTTGTAATTAGAATGAGTACTTTTACTCTACTGACAGCATTATACTACAATCTAATTTCAGTTGTTTGCTTGCAGATGATGCAATGTAAAGGATGATTAAGAACTTTTCAACAACAAAAATATATTTTTACACTTAAACAGTACATATGTTTATGTTTCAAGCATGAAATTTCACAAAAATTTAGTTTGCATATTCAAATAGCAATCTCCCTAAAAAATTATTTTCTTCACTGAACTCTTTGGCCTCCTGTGTCAGGATTCTAGTCTTTGATGCTAGTGCCACCTACTGGCACATATGCTACATAGCCTATAGTGATGATCATTAACTGACCAGTCTTTGACTGAGGCGCTTGTTTTCTTCTTCCTTCATGTGTAAAGTCTGAAACATACATTAGATTGATTAAATAGACACAAACAAAAAAAATCATAGTTTCTGTGATTGCTATCGGATACAGTGTGACAGATATATTATTTGTATTTACCCTCTCAAGTAATAGTATCCGCTGTTTCTCTTCTGACATCAAGACGTTATCACTGCAAAAAAAGAGCAGAATTCAGAAATGTCCACCAGAACTATATGTATTATATAAAGGGTGAAAAAATAGGCAGATAAATCTGTAATTCTGAATCCTGAAAATACTTTACAATTCTTAATGTCAATAGTAATGAATGGAAGACTTACACTGTCTGATCCTAGCCTGCCTCCAAATGCCAAATGTCCTCTCTGTCCATCTGCTTTTGGCTATTTTACACAATGTCACAGTCTTTTGAAATCCCTCAATAACGCAGAAGTTTCTGTTACTGACTGGTGACCAATTTCATATCATCATGACAAAATGTTCTATACACCATGTATAAATGCAACCATCTTAAGGTTTGTTTTAAATTTGCTGTGTGACCATATGTATATGACCATACAAAACCCAGTTTTATATTTATTTCTTTTCTTGTCATATAAAATAGTTTGCTACAATGTCTTTTGGCAAACCAAAAGCCCAACTTATTTTTGGAAATGAAAAAAGACAAGAAAAAAAGATTCTATCTGAATAATATAAAAATTATATCCCAGTTACAACATAATAAAATACCTGTAATCCAGAAGAAAATACATGATTAACTTCTGATGGATTAAAATGTCTGTTGCAATCTTTTGAAATTATTCCCTTTTGGCAGACAGATTGACAGATGATGCATTATACCCTTTTTATCACAACGAAGTGTAATTCAGTGGTTTTCACCTTTAACTGCACAAAGCATACAGTGTATTGTCCTCCAGGTGTGCTGTCAAACCACTCTGACCTATAAGAACGTTTTCAGACTGCACCATGTCATATTACTCAACAGGTTTTTTATGCAACATTTAGGACACTTATAATTAACCAACCTTGGTTAAAAAGGAAGGTGTGGAGTTGGGAGAAACACACTGACTGGCCAAATTCACGTTAGCACAGGTTTTGAAGGAATCAAGTTAAGACAGTTAAGTGCATGTAGAGGATTTCACCAGTTTCCTGCCTTATCCTGACTACTCCCAGTAACTATGGTGCCAAGCAACAAGGTTTTCTGGTTGCTATGTAAACATCATTATGGATAAACAGGTAGGAAATAATTTCAAACTTATCTAGACAAATAGCTATAGTTGGAACTTCAAACTATATCAGATGAGATAATTACTACAATGCATCTCAAACTGTTATGAACACATGTTTATTGGAGAGCAGATGCTTACTGGACTGTCACCATACTAGCTTCCACTGCCGAGTCGACATGTTCATCATCTCTAATGGCTGCCACAGAGGCTAATCTGTCAGTTTCAGCCAGGGGCTCAGAGGAAGAGGGTCCAGCGACAGCAAGACCTCTGGCTGTTGCTGCTGCTGCTCCAGCTTCTGTGACCTCCTGAGCCGAGGGGTTGGGAGTGAAGAAGGCAGAGGAAACCAGAGCAGTGCTGCGCAGGCGGTTGAGCTCTTCTTCCAAATGTTTCTTCTCCTGCATGACACTAGCCCGGTCCTCAGAGAGGGTCTCTATCAAAGCTGCACCAAGTTAATACAGATAAGTAACACTGCACAACATGGCAAACTATAACAATATAAAATCAAAGAATGGTTATTCATAAAATACTGCAGCAAGCAGTAGAGAGAAAGATGACTGTGACCAAGTAAATGATTTAATTTCTATGCTCATGTTAAGGTTACTGCTATCTTAACATGAACAAAAGTTTAAAAATGCAATTTGTGCCAACAACCTCTTCTATTAGACCTGATGATATCATAACCCTCCACTCAGAGCGCTCTCACTCACCTTTGTCCTTCTCCTGCTGTTGGGTAACTTTCCGCAACTTCTCTGTAAGCTCGTTGATGATCTGCTCCTTCTTCAGCTTCTCTCGGGTTAGAACAGTGTTGAAGTTAGTCTGTAGAACACAAGAAAAATGACCTTTTAGGAGTGGAAATAGCTTAATAGCTATTTGATCTAAATCACAGTGCAAATAATTTGGAAGGTTTTAATAAATGTTCTATTTTTTGTATTTGGACTATAACCGATGTTTTATTCATTCATTTTACCTGGTGACAAAAAATGAAACAGAATAATGCGAGCTCAAATGGTATTTCATGAATAGTAACAGCAAAGGGTGCATTAAAAGTTCAAAAATAATTCAAAGTTTTGCCTGGACAGCAGTAAGTGAGAAGTCCATAAAGAAAAAAAATCTGCTGTCTGTTTGCTACCACTTGGTGTAAAGAAATCACTGTACTGAGCTCACAAATGTCAAAATGTTGCCTGAGTAAAGTGGATCGCAATGCACCCAATGCAGCCACACATCAAATTGTGAACAAAGTCAATAGCAGTATGTGACAGTGCAGTGCAGTTAGATATGAGGGGCTGATAAAGTTCCAGGCACGCTGTAAAAATAACATGTTACTTTGCCATTACTAGGTCTTACAAGGAAATGAGATAAAAGTTTAATTACCAATCAAACTTGTGTGACAGTGTTTTTCCAGCCTAAATACAAACCTGCTGCTCTGCGATTAGTGATGTCTTGATATTCTGTATCTCCTCATTCTTCCTCTGCTCCAGGAGATCCATCTGGATCTGCAGGGAGGCCCTCTCCTGCTGCAGGCGCTCTTGTAGTGCTGAGTCTAGAGACAGAGGTGCTCCGGCATCTGCACGGCTGTCAGCGTGTAGTGACAACCCCGCATCACTGAAAAATACAAAGTACAATTAAAGTCTGACAAAGGAATCATGTAACCTGGACATACAAACATACCAAAACAGATGAATAACAGTCGATTAGTTCAGTACAAAAGACTATTATAAAGGCCAACAATCAAATACAATCTTTCAAGTACAACACAATAACCAGATTTCTGCTATTGTGAGCAAATATTTACCTTTTTGAGGATTGTCTGTCTTCAAGCTTACTCTCAAGTTCTCTAATTTTGTCTGACAGTCTTTTTTCCATCTCCTCTTTTTCCTGCTCTAACTCTTTAAAGGCATCTGGTGATGCAACCTTAAAGGCCTCTTCTTTCTCAAGTGCTTGTCTGTCCTGCTCTAGTTTTTTGGAGAGCAGGTCATTTTCTGCCTGCAAATTACTGATAACAGTCCTCAACTCTTGCTCCAATTCTTGGAAACTCTTCAAATGCTTTTCCTTTTCTTCACTTTGAGCAGACACTTGCTTTTCTAATTCCTGCTGGAGTTTCTGTAACTCCTCATCATGGCTCCTGACAGAGTCCTGGGCTTGCTGCTGCACGGAGGAGAGCTCGCTGCGCAACGAGATAGTCTCCTCCTCGTGTCTGTCCACCAGCTCTGAGATGCAATTGTCCTTCTCGATCCTCATGAGAGTCCTCAGCTCTGCTAGGTCCACTTCATACTCCTCATTTTTCACCTGAAGCTGTTTTTTGATATCTGTCAGCTCTTGGCGAAGGACTTTAGTCTCAGCCTCTACCTGGGACTTTATAGTCTCAGTCTGCTGCATCTTGGCCTCCTCAAATAAGAGCCTCACCTCTTCTGTCTCTGACTCTTTGAGGGCTAACTCCACCTCAAGCTTGCAGCGAAGTTCTGCAAGCTCAGTAAGACGAGCCTCTATGTCCTTGATTTGTTTGTCCTTTTCTTTAAGAGTGGTGGTATGGTCGTCAGCTGCCTCGCTTAACTTGGCCCTACTTTCAGCATCCAGATGTTCCAGAGCCTCCTGGTTATTCTTGGTAAGAGTCTCCAGTTCTGTCTTGTGTTCCTGCTTCAGTCTATCTTCCAGGTCCTTCAAATGTGACTGCTCAACAACCTCCAACTCCTGCCGGATCTTCTGCTGGCCACGTTCAATCTCAAAATGCAGATTCTCAAGCTGGCTGGTCAAAGAGTCTCTTGAAGTTGAGAGAGTCTTGAGCTCTTCGGCTTGATCACTAATCTTCTGCTCCAGGTTTTTCATCCTCTCTGTCTGGCTGCTCTCCGTCTCAAGCCATCGCTCTTTCTCGCTCTCGAGCTGAGTAAGTTCTTTCTCTTTGCGCTCCATAAGTCCCTCCAGCTCCAGCATGGCACGCTGCACGTTCCTGACAATATCCTGGTTTACTTGGTTTTCCTCTGTTAGTGTGTGGACCTGCTTCTCAAGCTCTTGCCGGAGGGAGAGAAGTTCACTTTGATGCTGCTCCTTTAACTCCAGTTCATGGGTCTGGCAGATGTTGTCCACAATGTTGTGAACTTCTGTGGTCAAATTCCTCAGGACAAAGCCAAAGTCATGTTGTTCTTTTAATACTAGACCTCGTAAGTGATGCAGATCATCCTTTACACTTCTTAAGTTAGAATGGGATTCTTCTGCAGCAAATCGGTATTTTTCAATAACTTGTTTGAGAACAGTGATCCGAGAGTTCTCCCTCTCCAACACTGTGGTATCATGCATGCGCTTGTTGTCAATAGCATTGATGACAGAAGAATACAGTGACTCCACCATCATTTCAGGACTAATAGGGTCACTGATGGGGTTTGGAGAGATCAGGTTCTCTTCAATCACAAACTCATTGACGGCAGACATGAAGTCAGATTCTGGACTCTCTGCTAGAGAATCCAGGTCAAGGGAGCCCTGCTGCAGGACTGGATCCATGTTTGGATGGCCAATGGTTTCAAAGTCAAAAGTCTGTGCATCAATGCTGTCTGGAGATAAGTCCTCTAAAGGAGCTGGGACGGGAACATGTAGGGGCTGGCAGCTGGGCCCTTGAAGGTTAAGAGAGGAGGGGGTTTTGGAGGACATCGATGTGCTGGTCCCAGGTGGGCTTTCTGTGGATTGTGGGGTCAGTGGAGTTGATCTCTGGGTGCTCTGACTGTAGGATACCTTGAAAGACAGAACACATGAAGACTAGTTGAGAGAATATGCATATAGGTAATTCAAAAAGGTGATTTGTGTTTAATCATAACATTTATTAGCAAATCATACTAAGAATGTAATTTGAACAAGCCTATTATCAAATACATTTAATATTGAAAAATAGCTTGAAATGTATACTTTGAAGCCATCATTGCAACTACAGTAAGTTTAAAAGTTATGAGCCATACTTCCCACTAACTTTTTTCCCCAAAATTGTCAGAAAAATGTAAAGATAACATTTCTCTATTTTCCACATTTCACTTGTAAACATAAACTAGCAAACTGCAAAAAAAACAGAACAGCAAAGGCATCACTGAATTTTGGTGCAGCATAAGTTCTGTAGACAGAGAGGAAGAGAAAGCTGACTGAGATAACTTTTATTTGCATTTGGTTTTTAACGCATTGTGTGAAGGCATCATTACCCTTTGTTCACTTAGCAGGTCGGTTATAGTTTGAGACATCTCATCCACACTCTGTGCAGCCTTGACAAGCTGCTGAAGCTTCGCTACATGGTGATTCAAGGGCTCGAAGTCACACACTGTAGGAACCCTAAAAAATACCAAAATAAAAACAAAGATAGAATGCTCAGTTATGTTGTGGTTTTCTTTTAGTGCAAGCAGTCTGGGGCAGAGGTATGCAACTCACTGATATTAAGAGATAACAGCCGGACAATAAGTTTATAACATATAAAAAACAAACAAACAACAGTCTGTATATCTCACATACAGTACCCTGTAAGGATATGTACGCCGTCATATTTTGTAGAACAATATAATTGGGTAATGTTATTGACATCGCTATGCGGATTGTAGTTTTCACTGAACTTCCTTTTTGATATTTTGGTGTTTAACTTTAGATCCTTGTTAAATTAGTCCCAGTTGGGATGATATAATGGACCTAAAAAAGCTGGCTGGAAGATAGTATCTGGTTACCATGGAGATGACTGAAATCTTTTGCCAAAGAGTAAATTGAAAACATAGTGCAACTCTTTCATTTCTGTTGAGCAACCCTTACCAAAAGTGTTGAGTGATCAACCACAAATTAGCCTGAAGTCTCATTTACCTCTATGAATCAGGAAATGTAACTTTGTATCTGTTTTTTTGGCCATATCCTAGGACATTTCTGGTAATGTTAAATAGCGGCCACACTTATACCTAAAACTATTTCAGTAGCCACAACTGTTGACTTACATAAGGAAAGGCTGCACCTCTACAGGACAACAAGATTTCAAGTACTGCAGGTCATCAAGCGAGATGTCTGGAAGTTCATCGTCAAACCTTCGGGGCTTCCGTGTCTATGAACAATAATGAAGAGAGCAAAAGAGAATAGACCCTGTAAAATACTGTGAAAATGTTACCAGACATCATTTCACCAACTCAAAATTCTCGAAAATTCAAACTTACACAAAATGATGTTGGAGGCCACGAATCAAGTCCTCTAAACAAACGATTTCTGAGGAATGACTTCCCTGAAAAAGAAAAAGTTAACAGATGTCAAAGCGCTGATCTTAATTGGAATTGATGTGTGATTTCGAAGCGAGCACTGCGCTCTACAGTAATAACTCAAATGTCATGAGCTAATGGTTTTCAAAAGACACCTACTGAAGAGTTTCCCAAAGGTTTCCCTTTTGAACTTCTCCGCCTCGTAGAGTTGTTTGCCATCTTTCACAAGTGCATAAGCCCACTGAAAAGATTAAAAGTGAAGATTTTACAACAACAAAATAATGAATGTCTTTCTCATGTCAAAAAATGGAAATTTAGTTATATCCATGTCCAAAACTGTATAATCAATGGCTTGTTGTTCCCATTATTCATGAGAAATAAGTCAGGCTCTAGGGAGGAAATATGTTAAGATGGAGTTTAAGAAAAACAGAAATAAATAAAGCAGGAGTAGCTTCCTGTTGCATCAACTATGATCACAGAACAAAATCAGCTTCATTAAAGAGATGACAAATATGAGCAAAATTAGTGCATTGTTAGTTTCCAACTATTTCCCATACTCACAGTGCATTTACGCACAGTGATACAAAGGGAAAAGAGTCATTATCAGCTGAAGCATAATACACTCAACAGCCACTTCATTAAGTACACCTGTACAATCTAATGTAATCCAATATAATAGCTCGGACATAAATTCTAGTTTTATGAAGGTTACACATTTTCAGTTTTTGTTGACATTGTCAGAGAGGCCATAATTCTACTTCACATTTATTATTGGGGTCGTAGTGGGTGGTGCGCTGGGGTGCTTTATATTGAAAGGTGTTCCTAATATTTTGTCCACTTTGTTAACATATACGTGTGTGTGTGTGTGTGTAAATATATAATTATTAATTACTAAAAATGTATTTGGCTATACCAATGTGATATGAGCAGCAGCATATATCGAAACTATATATCCCAAATTACACTGTGGTACACTCCTAGTACTTCATGAGCCTACAAAATAGGATGTGCCACATCAAACGCCATCTAGACAAGTTGCAATTCTAGTCCGGATACAGGAAACAATGCCAGTTAAACTACCAGCTCGCGTGCCTCTTACAATATTATCATTTTCAACTGTTTCAGGAGTTTTACATAAATCGCAAGGTGAAAAGAGCAAGCAAGTATTCACTCAAAAAATCTAAACAAAACAAATATTTAGTGATGAACCTGATTGTCAAGCACCAGTGAACATAATTCTCTCTCTATCATAGTGGCGAAGCCAGAGAACAACAGCTTAATTACAGCTAAATATGTAAATTATGTGTTCAGCGCAAAAAACACGCCCAAAAGCCACAGACTCAGTGAAGCAAGAGAACCTGCCTGTTTGTATCACGATGCCTGAATGCATAATTTGTGTCCAATAATAACATTTAACACTAACCTCTCTGTAGTGGCGCATAAACATTTTTCTCCTGACGACTTCCACCACCGCCAAGCAGTACATCTGGGGCACTGTACTGAGGGCATCCACCACCCTCACTCTTTCAATTAGCTCCATCAGAAGTCTGAGCAGAGCCTGAAGCTTCTCTCCATCCTGGTCTGCATGAAGCATCACATAGCAGCACCATCTAAAGCAAAAGCCATTACAGTTTAAGTTACTAACATGTTTCTTTTGACTTTAGTATTTTGAAAACCAGTAAGCCAACGTTCCATAAAACAGATGGAAATCATGACAGAAAGCAGTGAGTTATGGTTCAAGAATAACAGGCATTAAATATACACAAAGATGTGGTTTTCAGTTTTACTTGAGTCGGACTTGAAGGTTGTTTGCAAGTTCTTGTTTGGCAGTGGTGCACTTCTTTTTAATGTCTAGCAGCTTCCTGTGGTTGTTCAGCATGATCATCAGCTGGTTGGTGTGACTCAGACACAGATCAGGCAGAACAGATGTATCTTTCAGGTTTTCAGCCCGCTTCTGATTGGCCAAAAATCCCTGTAAGAGATACATGTAAGTACCAACCTTGAAAATGAGAAGATATAGAAAGTAATTTAAAAGCATTTATTTTTTACTTTACGTACTTGAGCAAGTTCTTTTTGTTCATTCACCAACTTCTTACAGCTCGCAATCATTTGGTCTAGAGCATACAACCTGTCCTCAAGCCCTTTGATGGCTTTCATGTTTTGATTATCTAGCTTGGCAATTGTGTCACGACAATCTGCCAGGAAGGGTTGAATGATCCGTGGGTCAAGCTGAAAGAAAACACTTCTGTTCAGACTTCCATGATTTTCTCCACCACAATCAGACTACACATTCAAAATTATATTTCAAAAAAAGGTCTATTCGACTCACCCTGGTGATGGAATCAAAGCATTTCCTCACTACTGATTCCACATCGTTGGGTCTATCTTGCACATTGATCCAGTCTAATAGTGTGACATTGAAAAAGGACGGGTTGGCTAGCTCTGGAGTGTCATCATCTAGTAGGGCAGCCCTCAGCCCACCACTGTCAGTCATTTCATTTGTTTCCTGGTCACCAGTCGGCTCACAAGTGGCTGTCCCCGAAGCAGAGAAGGATGTTGCTAACTTGGAAGGTCTTTTTGCATCAGTAGCACAGCGCACAGAGTCAGTGGATTTTTCTTCTTCTGTCCCATCTGAATCCTTTTCTGGGGTTGAGCTGGACTTCTCCATGCTCTCTCTGTAACTATGTCTGGTCAAACATTCCAGCAAGGGTATCCTGGCCATTACAGAAACTGCTGTCCCCAACCTGCAGTAACAAGAAAAGATGCATCAAGACACCAAGTTCGATGCAATTTCTTTTTTTTCAGAAATATATCATTACTTACATTTCTTTACTATTACTTCAGAGTAACTGAGCTAAGATTATTATGTTACTTTAAATTAATGTTACATCAGCAAATGCTATATGCAGACATGAATAAACATACAGCACTTTGTAACTTAAGTTCAAAATTGTTAGCAAAATATTGTCTAAGTGGTGACACTTACTTTGTAAGTTTCACCTTAATTTCTTCCAAGTCATGTTGATAATTTAAGTATGCAGTGTCAAATTTCATGAGCAACTTCTGATAGGACAAAGTGCAGTCATCCAGATTAGCCATGATAGCAGCCCAGCCTTGGTGTTGGAGGTGTTCATCATGAACCAAACGTTCACAGAAAGAGCAAAGTTTCTTGGCAACTTCAAACATTTCCTGGAGACGCACAAAAAAACAAAACAAAAAAAACAGTCAGGACAAGTCTGAGGCATTCCATAGTTAATGGGTTATTTAGAATGATTTTATATTACACCTATTAGACTTAATATTGATGTACATTATTTTGAAAAAAGGTGTTAATTTCAAAAGGTTAATGCACAATAACAGGAAAACTGTCCAAACACATTGCTTAAGTCTGACTGTCCCAGTTAAAGGAGGCTTTCTATAAAAATTACCAGAGCAAGTTGTGTTCGCGAGGCAACGGTGTGAAAGACAGCTGGCATCAGTAGTGACTCCTCCACTTTAACCTGGATCTCACTCTCAATCGAGAAGGTGGTTTTGGGGATCGTTGGATCCCGGTCACACAAGATCATCTCTTTGTTGAACAGGAATATGGGGTTGGTTTCCTAAAGGTCAACAAAAAGACATCAATGATTGGGACGTTACATATAAAACCTGTTTACCTTCAAGACAAAAAAGGTGGTTTCAAACCTGTGTTGTTTAGTCTGGTTAAACTTGAGTCTGGTTTGTTTCCCCCTTGGTATGACTAGTTTGAGTAGAGCTGAACACAGCAATCATACTTGGGTGTGGACTAAAACAATTTGTGGTGGAAACATGATCCAACCTTGATCTGATCCAACTACAACTGCATTTTGTTTTCCTTTAAGTTTTATCAGTGCGAAATGCAACTGAACCAAGGGGAAAAAGTAGCATGTTTGCCAACTAATCCACTGTTTTGGACGAGAACAAACAAACTACAGGTTTAGAAACACCCTAACAAATTGTATATACTTACAGTGCCAGCACTGTAGCTGCAGACTCGCCTCTCCGCAGCCATACATTCCCCTCCATTGACAACAAGGACTTGATGTTGAATTGCAATCTTATATTTGGCTTGGATGGCATGTTTAAGCTCCAGTACACTGAAACAAAGGACAAAAATATTTAGATAAAAATAGAAAAATGTACTAAGCACTATTTTTGTCTAATAATACTACAATGCCAGTTTCTTACGTTTGGACAGCCAGATCAGTGTCAAATGTCAACGTGCTGCCATTGTTGACCTGGAACACATACAACTTCATGTTGAATCTCCCAGAGTTCTTCGCACTTAGCTATCTTGCTCATTTAGTCATTCAAGGCCACCCTGCAAAAAAACACAATCAAATGTCAACATACAATAACTGATAATGTCAGCTTTTACATAGTATTATATCTTCCTTAAATGAGTTCTGGTGAGACATGATGCCATTTACTGAAAGCACAAAGCAATATGGCTAATTGACTGACACCTATTGTGTGTAAGGTGTTGTCTTGCTACAACACAGGCACCTACTATGGGAAAGGATTTTTTTTTTTAATAAAAATATTTATATCATAGGTTTTCACAGGAAGCCAACGTATCTTACCCTCCACCTTACTTTGAACGGCCTTTGCATTTTCTTGTCTGCCGAATAATGATCTAAGTAGCTGAGTCACCAGTCGTTGGTTTCTGGCTACTGTCAAGTTTTTGACAAACAAGAGGCCACCTAATACAATTGTCTTCTATTAGTGGAGTACTGTAGGATAAAGTCAATCTTTCAAAGCGGCCTCACAAAGAGGACACTTTGCTCTTACGTTACTTTCTTTTTGAAGGAGTGAAAGCTCATTTGACAACAACTTAAAATGTATAACCCAATAGAGTTAGTGCTAACAACCCGCTAACAGCTGACTGTTGTTGACGTTACAGTGTAAACGCCATACCAGCAAAGTTGCTTCACAGACTGTGTGAATGTTAGTTAGCTACGTGAATTAACATTAATAAAGGCTTGGACATCTCGGGGCCTTATACTATTCAAGGATACCGGAGTACAAGTGTGTTGTTTTTAGGGCTGCAAACATGTAACTGTCCCTATTAACCTCGAGGCCTCCGGTTAGTCATGGTTTCAGTGCCAAAGAAGAGGCTACCAGCAACTGCTAGTCAATAATAACCCGCTGACGGTGCTAACTGGCTATTAGCTAACACAGCTGTCAGGCTAGCGCTAGATAGCCATTTCTAACGTCGATTAATTTGGCAAACATAATAAGATTAGCCAACTTATCTAAGAGTACCTGTTTAGACTTGTATTGGTATAAGGACAATGTTCCACGCTGGATTAATTAAATAACTGATTTCGTTGGTCTTACCTCACTTTGCTCGCATCTCCCTGCTCTTGGTCTCCACCTCGCCTGGGCGAGTTGGCTAGCTAACAAGCTAGCAACAAAGCTAGCTAGCTAACCTGTTTTAGCTTGGCATACATAGAGCTAGCCTAGCAAGCCACTTAGCCACCGTTAGCTGGACTAAACTGGACTAGAATAACTGACAGCCATGTTTAGTTGTACATATTAACCACACAGCTGTAAAATGTATTTCTAATTCGGCAACCTTCACTCGAGATGGTGTAAGAAACGGAGTGAACCACCAGTTGTTTATCTCAGGTAAATTAGCTAACTCCGCTAACAGCCTCTCAGCCTTCGCTCTGTTTTGTTGTTGTCATCTGCTGGTGTGAGGTTCAAAACGATCCGACCAGCAGCGATCCAACTAAAGGACAATTTAGCATGTTGTTTTGCAAGCCGCTCATAAATTCTGCATTTGACATTTTTGAGAGTTCAGTGCCTTGCACTTTATGCTGAATTTATATACTCATTTTTGTACTTTGCTGGTTGCTGCTTTTATGCCCTTATTTTTTTATGTTGTATGTTTATGCTTGAATGTATTTAAATTATGTATTATTTGTTTATTTAGTTATTCTCTTGACACGTCATAATAACATCCAGCATGAAATATATCCTTTGATAAGTAAAAATGAGAAGATAATCTCTATTTAAATCATTTTTTTTTAATCTGTAAAGTTATTCTCTTTAATCAATATATTTAAATAATTTCATTGTATTTATGTATTTATTTATTTATTTTATTTATGGGGGGGGGGGGTTCTATACTACTTATGGGATCAGTATAGTCAATTAAATAAAAATGTGCACCTCTTTCACTATGTTCAGAAGCTTAGGATCTCATAATAGTGTCTAATTTCCCATCGGTATGTGCGTTCGTCACTGTATTTTTAAAGGTGTATTCTGGGAAAATAACAGGAAAAAAACGCCGTTGAGTGTTTTGCTGCAACATGAGAAGGGGTGTGGTTAATGTCAGGCTGCAGTGTGTAGATGAGGCTCCTTTGCTGCAGAGAGGAGGTAGTTTTGGAGTTTATTACATAGACAACTTTTCATGTGCACAAATTCCAATGTGGACATTAATTACAAGCTAAGGCGTTAAAGCTGAAGAAATGCACTGTGCTCTATGCCAAAAAAGATTTTCATTTTCTTGTGCAGCGGGCAATCCAAAACACTATAAGGGAAGGGACATAAAACCAAAATAATCAACACCTTCCTTTATCCTTTTTTTTCTTTTCTTTTTTAGAATGTCTTGACTTTCATCAATGGGCATGAGTTGCTGCCATTCATCCCATTTTACTTAGTGTATGCTTCTGGGATATGGTATGGACCTTAAATATTATCTATATACATTATTTATTAATATTGATAAACCTGTTCTACATAATTTGACTGACTGAGGTTATGCTTAATGCAATACAATATGACTAACCTTCACTAAAATGTGAATGAATTTGTATAATACAAATTATAAAAGCAACAAAAATAGGGTTATTAAACTGTCAGCTGATGGTAGATATACTAAAAACTGTTGATAGGCATGTTTGTGGATTACACAGAACAACAAGGGTACTGTTTCTGTTTCTGTTCTGTGTATTGATTGATATAATGTAATTTAGCTGTGCTCATCCTTTAATGAAGGTTACGGTTTATGAAGCCAAACTTCCCCTAGAGGTCACTATATCACCATAATTTATTTCACCCAAAGATGGCAATGGAGACAAATTGTTGTTTCCTTTTTTCCCCTCTTCTGCACCCTTTGCAGCATCATACATCACTTAAACCAAAATTGTTGTGACTAAAATATCTAAAATATTTTATGGTGCCTAACAGATCAGTTACACTCACCAGTGGCCTCTGTACAGGAGGTTAACTGTAGTCCTTAAAATGTATGTCTGCACTTATGTTATCTCGACACAACGCAACATTTTAAATAAAAATAAGTTATTTGACCAGAATTTCAAGACTTAAATCCTCACATTTGTAGGTATAGACTGTTCATTGACCCTCCTATCAAGTCTTGTTGGTGCAAATCAAGAGAGAATTTCCATATGGGAATGATTCAAAATGATTTCAGTGACTTTCACATGTACGCCCATTGTTCAAATATATCTTGTGTGGCCAAGCATTTTTCGAACCCACAGACCTTAATTTTAAATTCCTATTATGATTCTGACATTCCCAAATATAACCAGCTGTTATGCAAATTGCAACAAACAGATTGGAATACTGTTATCTGTATTTGATTTAGTGCTCAACTGACAACTGGGCTGGTTTTCAAAAAACATCAATATGTGACAATTCTGAGACTTGGACGCACTAATGGGCACAATACCTATTTTATACGTATTATCCCTGCACTATTATAAAATATTTGTATCCTTAAGGTAGAATTTGACAATATTGAGTGGCGCTGTTACAGTTAACAATAATTATTATAATAGCAAATCAATTCCTTTGCACCTTCTTCTTTTGAGTTTTATTCTGTGTGTCTGAAATAATTTGATCATTTTAACCTTAACAGTAGAAACAGAAAGCAGTCAGTGAGATCACTTCTAACTAACTAACCCTCTCAGAAGATAGGAAGGCCAGTGTCTTCCAGTGCTGCACTGGTTACATCCTTAGACTAACTGACAGTGTCTGGATGCCACAGAGGAATGAAAAGAATTAATACAAAGTCATGCAATTAGTTCAGTTTGCTCATGAAATGATGCCGCCTCTTGAGTGTGCAACTTAATCAAGTTTTTACACTGAGAAATGTATTTTTGTCCTTTACTGACGACCAATTCCATATTTTCTCTCATTTAATTTTTGTAATATTTTCAGGTAGCCTTATTATATCTTTTTTATTTTAAACTTAAATGAAAATTTCCTTTGAGCACACTTAAGCATTATCACCAAACCCAGCATCAGTGACAAATGGGTTTTATTTACCTGATGTCCCTGGAAAACAAACCACTTCAATGTATGTATGAATTTATTATTTAACATAAAATGATTAACTAAATAATGTGTCTTTTCCTCTTATAAATGAACTAACTCTTCTTTTCTGCTTAATCCGAGGCTTAAGAATACATAAAACTGCAGCATCTTGAAGACTGAGCATACCCTATAGTACATTATACTTCATTAAAGGGATGAGATTAACATTACTCCGACATATTTCATCAGTTTGATTTAGTTTGTCAGGCAGTTATTTCATTGAGACAAATAGATAAAACATGTCAGGTGTTCACATCAGTCCTGTGTAAACTGCGTACTGGACTAGAATTGGCATCAAAACTAGTTGTGATGTCACACCCGTAGCTATACCTTAAACTCAGATTTTCAGTAAGCATAGAGACAATTTCCATCTTATGTAGCTGAATGTGAAAACAGCATCTGAACTCTGCATGGTGAAGGTCAAATATTCAAGTGAAGTAACAATGAACAAAACACATTTTTTAGTGGAGGGGGACTTCAAGCTACAAATAAAGCTCTGTACAAACTCCAATGAGTTGGTGCTGACCAATTACCCGCCTATTACATAGGTAAGTTAATTTGCTCTTCCTCTTTGTCAAATAAACAGGATGTCTCATAGAGATTAAGATTGACCAGTACAAGAAAAACAACTGTATGAAAGAATTGACATGCAAAATAATCAAACCATATTATTATTATTATTTTAATATTTATTTTATTTATATATAGTAGCTGGCATGTTAAAGTTTTCAAAAAATCCCAAGTATGAGATTTTGAAATCTTCCATTTCCACAATTTTACTGGCAAATGACACATAGAGAAAGAGGGAACTAAGGGAGCCAGGAATATCTCATGACTTCACTCTCTGCCATAAATGTATCACATAATGTTTTGCCCATATTTTCTGGTCAGCTGGCACGACATCACTGCTTACCACTGAGCTAAAGAGCTTATATGTATGTGTTTTAAGTGACCAATTCACCAATTAATGTAAAATTGAAAGTATATGAACTCTTCCCTGAATTTGGCAGAATGTGAAAGCATGAAAGCTCTTTCTTTCATCGCTCAGCTGTGCATTATGTGAAACTATGGCTATATGATCTAATCAATTACTATGCAGCCTCATTTCATTCAGTGTTTGTGATGCATCTCCAGAAGGTGTTTTCACGAGGTCATCTGTGGTTGATGGATAAATATGCATTGATTTGAGACTGGCTCCATTTTGTCTTCAGCAAAACAGATATCCTTCATGTGAAATGGCTATACAGTGGGGACTTTGCAAAGATTCTCATGAAGGTTTTTGGCCACAAGAAGTCATTAAGACAAGGGAAATGCAGCTGAAACATTTGGCTTCGATCCTCATCTCTGCAAGTGAAAATGAGAATCAATAATTCAAACAGGTTTCATAAATATTGCTCTCCCAGATTTCTTTCTCTGGGTGTAAATAAAACTCAGCTGCTCTAGTATTCATGGCAACTTATAGTGTCCGGGGGCAGCTTTTTGACATTCTTGCAGATCATTTGGAGCCAGAGGCTTGATTTCTCAGCTGTGAGATGAAACACTTAACTTGGTGAGGCTATCATGCAGTTCTGAGAAACTCATTTTTTAACTTATCAAACAATTTAGGAAAATAATTGTTGAATTAAAAACAGAATATCCTTTCCTTCTTTCAATTAGTGTTTATTTGTACATTTGCATAAATAAAACTAGATAATGACCATAATATTGAGGGACTTAATTGATATTAGTAAATTCTCTTTCAATCATTTCAGATATATAATTTGATGAGAAATCAATATTGCCTCATACATGATACAGAGTGTATGTGCCATGTTGAACACTTACTGTTATTAAAATGTGTTAGGTCAGCCATGTGCCAAGAATGAAAGCCCTAGAGGAAACTCCTGTGCTGCCCATAATAACAGTGCCAATATTATCGTGTGTAAATACATACTAAATGAACCAGAGTGTTATAATGGTAAATAATTATAAATTATTATAATTGGACAGAACTTTGAAACCAGAGAAAAGCTGACAAGTTTCAGATAGTAACGTTTTTCAGATCTACCAAATTTAATTTTTGGCTCCCCACTGCTTCTTATTTGTCTGAAGAACTCACCTACAAGCAGGGCAGGCACCAATATGCAAATAAATCATAAATGTAACATTGTCATGAAATTAAATCCTTACAGCCAGATTACACAATCCCTGTGTCCATAAATGTTGTTTACACTAAAATGGAGTGCAACATGATGAGCATAACAATGTGTTTGGAAGGGAAAGTTCCAGATTCGGTCAACAGATGGTGGCAGACGGCTGAAAATAACACACACAAAACGTGACGTGCAGTATGTTGGAGAAGTGGTTCATTGTTACGTAAACAGTAGTGCCTGCGTCTTCAAATTCTGAAAGCTTATAGGTGTCCAGAAATGTATATTTTGCAAACCTCAAACATGCAGAAATTACATCTCTTTCATCAGGAAGCACAATATATATAGACACGATCATGAAGGAAGTTGTTTACCTAGCAAAACATCTTTCACTATGACAATCATGAATAATGATCATGGTGTTCAAAACAGCAGCTTGTTCCTGCTCCTGAATTTGTAATTGTTCAGGCAGGATGCTGCTGTATCAAAGAGTAGACAGTTTTGTGTCATGATGCAGCTGCTCATTGATGTGCATTATCATCTCTGCTCTCACAACTG
Organism: Scomber japonicus; assembly: GCF_027409825.1. Taxonomy (NCBI): domain Eukaryota; kingdom Metazoa; phylum Chordata; class Actinopteri; order Scombriformes; family Scombridae; genus Scomber; species Scomber japonicus. The sequence goes on along the minus strand of NC_070589.1, from coordinate 21,160,402 downwards.
GTTTAGTTACATAATGAATTGGATAAACACAATTAGATAAACATAGGAAAGAAAAAACAGACTCCCACGCCATCTTTTGTAGAATATAATGTTTCTGCAAAATGTGACAAATAGTTATTTTAATTGCCAAGATAAGAATTGTCTTAATTTCATACATCTATGTGCATTTAAATTCATCCTTGACATCGAGATGGTGCCGTGCTGGGTGGCAGCCTGTTGCAGCAGCTCCCATTGTGTGTTGTGACTGGTTTAGATTCACTGTCACAAGGTACGATACACCTGCCCAAAGCAATAACACTCTACAACACATACCTCTATCTAATAGAGACATCTCTGAGCTCTCAGCTTTATAGTTTCTGTTTCAACCAAACTGTACCCTGTTTTGCTCTTTTAATAACTTTGCTCATGGAACATTTACATATTTTATTCCTATTCTACTCCTGCCTCATTGCACTTTTAAAACGTAACCAACTTTGTACAATGTCTAATGTTTATAGTATACCATCTATCTATCTATCTATCTATCTATCTATCTATCTATCTATCTATCTATGATTAGAGAAACACTGAGGAAACACAAAGAGGGAAATTTATGATGAAAGCACATTTGAAGGGGAACAGTATGAACAGTAGGAATGATTACAGTGAGGAAAATCTCTTTGACTGTTAAAGACAAACTGGAGAAACTGTAAACCCATTCTTTAAACTGTGCCATATGTTTATACATGATACACCTGACACAGATGACATTCATGTTTACTTGTCTCAGACCAGTATGTGCCACAACTGCTGCACCAACAGCCGAATCTGGCCTTGAACAGCTGTTGTTGTAATGCGCATTCAAACCAACAGGTGGCTCTGTCGCTGCCTCTTCAGTGAGGAAAGGTTTACTATAGTATCACATCACTTCTTTTGAGGTAAGACCTTTTAGATATGCAGTGACGTTTGATCAAGCATTAATGATGTGGAGAAAGCTGGCCTAATGACTAAATTGTGCAGCCTATTTCTTCGACTGACGTGCAAGGTGCCCTATAGGCCTATAGCCTACCTTTTTGAGGTTTACCTTTAGTGGGATTTTCACGACTACTTTTTCTTTTTTTTTTTACTAATAGAAATGTGTGCATGTGTATGTCCAATAGATAGGTCCACAGAACCTCCAGCAAAAATATATCTTGCTGGTTTGTTTTTGCCAAATGTGGTTTAGAAATATGTTTTAGAAATATGTTTTATATATCTAAATCGGAAAATAAACATGCTTTATTTTAAATTCACAATGAGATATTGCACTGTGTACTCGTGAAAGTGTGGATGTGTGGGCCTACAACATGAGCCACAATACCCTACGAGACAATAACACCACACAACAAAATGCTACTCCCCGTATAATTGCAGTATCTACATGTGTATCTTGCGGCAGGCAATTACATTTTTTTTTTTTTTTTTTTACAGTTGCATAACTGTCAGGTAGGTTATTATAATGATGTGCACGTTGCCATTTCTCCCCCCACCCTCCTCCACCAAATCCAATCACACCCTCCCCCATCTCAAGTACAATTACGTGATGGGTGACGTTTCAGCATGCGGAGGAGGGCGCTGGGCAGGGACCACTTGGACCAAAGAGGACTAAACGCTATTTCATTTCAGCAGCAGAAACAACGCATTCAAGGCAGTGGACCAGGGCGCCTTGCTGAAGCCGAGCCCATTGTCTCCTTCAAACAGAGCAACTAAGGAAACGGCTTTGACCACAACAGCGGTGTAGCCCATATAGGAGTGTCCAAGTGGTAGGCATTGCGGGTTTGTAAGCCACAGAGAGAAAAAAGGGCCCTGGACAGATCTGGCCAATAACGGAAAATGAATCACAGTCAAGTTTTAATAATATGAACAAAAGCCGCGTTTTGTTGCAATTGGCGACCAACTATTGATGCTTCTGCGCCGATCGTTTTCCACACCATCAGTTCGCGCGGACTTCTTTGTTCGCATCGCTTGAATCCCAATTTCTAGACTGCATATTTGTGTTGCCGTTGTAAAAAAAAGAAAAAAAAAGAAGAGTTAGTCGCTCCTGAAAAGCCGAGATGAATTTCCAGTCGAGCGTCCCAGTGTCCGGTATCTCGCAGCAGTCTCAGCCAGCCATGCCCACCCCAGGAACGGTCCCGGCGCCTGTTCCCGTCCCAGTGCCCCAATCCATCCCGTCCCAGTTCGGATCCGGATCGTCTGCAAGCTCAGGGGCTGGTCAGTTCGGTTCGGGGACTGTTTCGGGGCAGGCTGCCCAACCCGGCCCAGCGGGCTCGCAGTTTGTTTTGTCCAACTCAGCGGCCATCAGGGCAGAGATTCACCGGTTCGAGTCTGTCCATCCGAACATTTACGCAATCTACGACCTGATCGAGCGCATTGATGACCTGGCCCTGCAGAACCAGATCCGAGAGCATGTAATCTCCATTGAAGGTGAGTAGTGGGGGGTCATACTGTGTTTTCACTATCGTTTGGTGCCACCGTGCCTCTCATTCATTTAGGGCTGAGGGAAAGGGGGTTGATGTGTGTGTTTTTAGAGGGGGGTCTCCTTCTCCTCCATTTATGCACACTGTGGGCGCATAACAGTGTCAACAATCACACTTTGAGGTTGGGGGCGTAGCCGATCTCATAGTCCCTGTTCTAGTATTGAATTGCCCCCATGTACTGCAGTGTTACAACAATAAAATGTTCAGTTGCACTCACAAGAGGCAGCCTTATAGCTCTCTCCAAAAAAATTGGTTCTGCTGCTTAATGGGATTTGCTAAAGAGGACACTGTTTTCTCAACGTGTCCACTGTTAGGTCTGACCTCCATCCTGAGATTTTTTTTCTTTAATTCCAACCATTATCAGTAATACAAGGCTGCCAAATGTGAAATCACGTGTTACATGAAACTAATGATTACCCTGAACAATGCAGAAGCACACTCTCACACTGAAAATCAAATCCAGTGTTACTACCCGTGCAAGGAAGGATGACCGAGACTGTAAACCAGGCATCCACACAAGCTTGTCAAATTCAACTATATGATGCACTGTCAGATGTGAGCGTCTTAAATGATGGTAGTGCTTTCTTATATGTTTTTTTCCTGCTACTCCTCCATCCATGTATCTAATCGGTGGCTGTGTGACAAGGTAGCGAGTATACTGTCCATCAAAATCAGCTGTCACTAGTCTCCATAAGGATTGTAGGAATGTCACCACTGGTTCCAATCCTAACTTTGGTAGCATTATCTACAATTGTTTGCATTTCTTATTGTCAAGTTGAAGGAATCTACATGCAGTTGATTATAAAAACAGCTCTCAGAACAGTCATTTAACGTATACCAACAGATGCAATAGTTTTTTTAAAAATGCATTTTACATTGGAACATTAGAAGAAGTTTGGAGGGCATGCCAACAGCAAAGACTTATGGGATATGTTATTGAATGCTGACAAAATAACCACATAAGGAAAATAGGGACATGCAAATGACTGGTAATGTTTGCTTTAACATCGTAATACAAATATTAGTAATACAAATACCCATTGTTATGAGTAGACCTGAGTGTTCTGGGATTAATCCTGGGAACAATCAAGGAAAAATCAGTATATGCCTTGAACACTGATCATACATCAAGATGTTTGATGTTACCTGTCAAAGACACCGCAGGCAGGGTACTTTGGTACTTCTTGCTTTTGCTGGTTTGCCTGCTTTGATATGTACCTGGATTCACATCCCACAACATGTGCTAATGGTTTTCAACAAAACTTAAGGTGGGATCAGACTGTTATGGTGGGACAGATCAGCAGGAACATAAACCATCAACTGGTGGGCCTGTGGTGTCTCAGTTCAACCAGCAGTTTTTCTTTTTTCCTCTGATGTCGTAGGATTGTTACATAATTTTCTCAATGAAGGCATGTCTTTATTTTGTATCTTGATAGGACAACACTGGAACCTTTTATGAGTTATCTCTTAGATGTGCCTTTTTAAAAACATAAAGGTTATTGCTCAGCTCATTCTCAAATCACTTCTGAATCAAATAGTTTGTTTATTCTTCTTAAAGAATAAGCAAACACTTGACCCAGAGGAGAACTCCACCGTTAAGATGTTTGCACTGTTAGATGTTGTAGATTTAGTTGCCTTCTTGGTGTCATTTTGTGACGTTCAACCTACTTTTATGGCAAGATCCACTCTGTCAAGGTGTTGTACCTACTTCATTTAGAAAATCCAATCCCTGTAGTGCAAATTTTGTGTTTTAGAGACTAAATGTGACCTCTAAATAGATTCATATCCAGGCAACTAGTGCATGGACATTGTCAGATAGAGCACAGTAAGAGGTACAATTGCAAAGATGTCCTAAAAAGCCCTATTTAGGCTACCACTCTTTCTCTTAAGAATATAAGAAAGAAACCATTGCTTTCTTATTTTGAAACCCTGCATGCTAAATGGGTGCTTATTTTTGATGTTTGAGGCTACATATGATATAACATTGTCTATATATTTGGTCAAGTATCATGGGGAATAGAAACAAAACTATGATGCATTGTGTCCACACCTGCAGGCTGATACTAAATGTTAAACTGGAAAAATATTGAACCGCAGAGGAGAATATGCTACTAAACAGCAAAACAGGCTCAGAAATGTATCTATTAAGCACATTGTCAAGAGTTTAAAGTGTGCTTTGCTTTTACGTGTCTAGACTTTTGTTCAATTGATCCTTCTTAGATCCTGTGTAAAGGCATACACTGTATGTCAAAAGGCATATTTTTGGTGTCCCTCATGAAACTATTAGCTTTGATGTACATTTTGGTGGTTTTTCATGCTGTTAAATGAGATGCAGTTGCTTTAATAACTGTAACTTCAAGAGGCTTTGAAGAGCTGTAACAGGAGACATTGGCCAACTTGCCTTCACCTGCACTGTGGAACTGCAGATCCGTTCCTCTTCAATCTTGCATCATTGCAGAGTCTGTTGCTAAGGAACCAGTGGCTCATGCATTTAGCTGAAAATGCTGAAGAAAGGGTGAATAGAAATGACAGCCTTTACAAAATGAATTCTCATCGTTACTAAGGTTTCCTGGTTGTTGTGTTGATTAATAAGGCCTTCATATGATCGAGTCACACATGCTGGTTTGTGTGTGTGTGTGTTTTTTGCTTCACATTATTCCTTTCACAGCGATTGATATTCTGGACGTTGTTTGGTTTCTGTGGGTCAATTCATAATTACAATTTCAAATAGCACATTACAAGAAGTGATGTCTTGTTTTTCTCTTTTCTTTCCCTTTTTTTATTAAAAAAACCAAAACTTGGCTGAATACAGGATTACTGAAGCTCTTCAATTAAACGAGCATGTAATTCAGGATAAGCTGTGAGAATGACCCGGCCGGGAAATGTGCAAGCCAAACGGCAGTGCCAAAATATAGAGAAGTACTAAGTGGTTGGCCAAGAGGATTCGCTGTTAAAGTCTTGAAGCTTTTACCACTAATCCAAGAGTCTTGGATAAGTGACCTAAAGTCAGTGACATATGACCAGGATTATTGAGAATGTTGAAAATGACTTCCTCGGGATTAGGTGGTGGTCGCTGGTGTGGCGAACCTGTGCTTTATCAATCAAACTAGTCTGAAAGGTACAATTTCCTGATCAAAGATTTGGCCTGAATGTTTTTCCAATGCCTTTGTCAGTAGACCTTTGTCCTTAATCTGGGAATGAGTCTAGGACTAGGTTTCATCTTTCATGTGGACGCTTTGTAGCTGTGACCAGTGATGCATAATATTCCATAGTTAATTGAAACTAGTAAGATACCCTGACCAACAGATTGACTTTCATTAACTTACATTACCTTCCTGGATGCTTATACAAGCAAATCAAAGACAATTCTCTTGATATTCCAGTCTTCATCATCACATCAATTAAACTGGCCTAGCCTCTTGCCTAGTGGGCATCTTGAAACCTCTCTGTGATGTAACATTGATGATACAGCAGAAATGTGAAGTTTGTTGCAGTGGAGTGTTCAGCTGCCAGCCAATAAAGTCTAATCCAGTGGAGGATTGCACCACAGCAGTGGTGAACAGATAGCAAGTTAAACTTATAAACAGTATGCGTCTGAGTCACACGTTGTCAAGGAGAGAATAAGGGAAATAGCAACAGTAAGGCATCTACATTACAAGTGTTGTGATTAAGGCACAATGTGCAATGCATGGTTGCACCAAAAGGTTTCTTGCCCTTTTAAATGTAGGCATAATTATTAGAAATCACATTCATCATGGTTAAAAATATTGTTTGTCCTTAAAGGTTGCCTAAGCAGGAAATTACAGTGTACTTGATACACAAGAGTTGAGTTCAGATTGCTAAGCTAATCTAATGAATACCAAACATCTGGCAAGGCATTGGATACCATGCCCTTGCTACATAATTTATTGTTTGGAAAAGCAGAAAGATTAATTTATTCAGAGGAAAATATTATTTCTAAATGTGGCTTTTACTGACTCAAAACTGGATGAGGAGCTATGACAGGAAGTTGGTTTTCATGTGATGATATTATTATTTACCACCTGGACTACATTTGGTGCATGGTTTGTTCAGGTAGTTGATTGGTACGGATATACATGTATGAGTGCAGATTTGTAAGGAGAGTAAAGTCCATAACATAGATATGGAGACAGCTGCTGAGCCGGTATCTGTAATGTGATTTCCAGTGTATTTTTAGCTATTAATTTCAATGTGGAAGAGTGTTCCATTAACAAGACAATGTCGTGGGAATAGTTTGGTTCTTTTTTACAAAGGGAGTTCGGATTGCTACCCTAATTTTTATTCCTATCCTATCTACCTAGTTTTTAGTTGTTTTGTAGGAAGTCAAAAGAGATGTGTTGATATAAGCAGGTATGTGAAGTACAAAAGGATAAGAATTCCCAAGTTCAGTGATGTTATGGACTGAAGGTTTGACTCTTTTTCTGTGATTTTAGCCTCAAGGTGGCATTGTACTTTGTCAACAGCAGGTTATGATTTCAGGACATTGACCTGTGTGTGTATTTTGGCCATATCCTTGAGCCAGGTATTATGATGTTACATTTTTGTAATGTTATCTTCTACTTTGAGCAATAACAATTTTTCTTAAAGCTGCAAAAGCTCATGCTGACATCCAACTGACAGCCCAATGTCAGAGCAACAGCAGTCAAATCCACGGATACTCAGAGGGGTGCTTGGGATTTCAAGAAAAGACTAATAAATTCTGCACAATGGGACGTTGTGTGCTTAAACAGCAATAGGGACGACACGGAGAGATACAAAAAGCACACAGATTGAATCCCCAGAGCTCTCTGTTGGCATTGTGTGGCACCTAAGCATCTCCCTGGTACACGTTGCATCTCTCTTGTAGTCAATTGCCGAGTGCTCATCTCACAAGCAAGCATGATGATAATGCATCTTTTTCATTGCTGCTGAAGCAGGATTAATTTCCTCATGGCTGCTGAGATGTGAAAGACTGAAATATCTTAATTAAGACTATTTTCATTGACCATATGGTATCATGTTGTGGCAAAAAAATATGTATAGTACTGCTTTTTTTGTTGAAATAATCATAGTGACAAATATGGACATGATTAAGAATTATTCATTAAACATGAAACAACAGACTGGGTCTACAGAGGGCACTGAGTTTGAGGTGTGTGTGAGTGTGTGGTTTGGGGGTTGGAATTTGATTTGATGAACTTGGCTTACAGTTGTCACTTCGGGCCATCTGTGTCAGGAAAATGCTGCTCCTAGTTCTGGCAAGTGGAATCTTCACAATGTGCTCATTATATTTCAAAACCGTATCTGTAAATATGGATTAGAAACTGTTACAGAGTTAGAAATGTCGGTCAATACCACCAGCTGCGTCTCTTACACAGTATGTCAATGTAAATTGCTGTTAATGTGGAATGCTGTTGTTTAGAGTAGCTCAGTAAGTATTTACTAGTTGTAGTCTAGCCTAAATAAAGTCTCCCATACATACATCTGTGAAGCATGGAATAGGCCCAACCCTGTCCCTTTTTTTCCTATGTAACGAGTCATTTGGAAAGAGTGGACAACTGGAGATTAGTATCTTTAAAAATAGACAGTAATTACCAGTATTTTCCTATTATTCAGACGCATTCATGTTTGAATTTCTAACATTTCTAGCATTTTGCGAGCAGGAAGTTATTTAATTCCACAACCACAAGACCTACAATATATGAGCATGTACACTACAAACCAATAACTTACTTACTTATTCTCTTCATCTCTGCTGGGACATAAGGCTGCAGTTATATGCTGCCACTGAGCCCTGTCTCGTGCTTTGGCCTGTACTTCGTCCCATGGGAGACCCATCTCTTCCCAGCCCATCATTACTGTCCTTTTGCCAGGTGATTTTTGATATGCTTCTCTTCAATTGGGATCCATCTTAGGACTTCAGGTATCTTTTCATGGGGCATCCTCAGGACATGACTGAGCATTTGTAACCTGCGTTTCTTCATGTCAAGGGACATATTCATGCTGCCAGTGCCTATCTGCCTATGCACTTCCTCATGCGAAATCTTCTTAGGCCAGTAGATATTGCAAATGTTACATAAGCAGCTATTGTGGAAAACATTGACCTTTCTCATGTTATTTTTTGTTACTCCCCAGCACTCAGAGCTATACAGAAGGAGGGCTTTGACATGAATGTTGCTGATCTTAGTTTTGAGGCTGTATTTCTTGGATTTCCAGATGTTACAAAGTCAACTAAAAGCACCTCTGGCTTTGTTACAATGAGTGTTAATATCTTTTGGGGTGCTGTTCAAACCAATGAAGTGGTCAAATATTATGTATGACAGCCAAAATGTAACTTCAAATTCACAAAAATGTAACATGTCACACATTTACAATAATCTTTATCTTTTAATATACTTGCTCTTAGTCACTTGTAAGCATGTCTTGATTTAACTAGGTTTATTATTGACCTTAAGGAATAATTTGACATTTAAGGAAATGTCCTTGTGCACGTTCTTGCAGAGAGTTTGATCAGAAGATTAATATCACAATCATATCTGAGAGTTTTGAGCTAAAGACAGATTAGCCTATCTTAATTTAAAGGCTGGAAGCAGGAGTTAACAACTAGCCTGGCTCTCTCAAAACTGAAACATTTGTTTACTCATCTAAATCTGCAATTTGCACAATATATTGTTTGCTTAATCTGTTCACAAATAGAAAGCTAAACCCTCTAGGAAATCACTACTCTCGGCTTTTGTTCGCCTAGGTGTGGTTACAACATGCAATGTATGCAATGTAAGATTTGTCCTTTTTACTGTACATATTTATTTATCTATGGATTCATCAAATTTGATTTTTTTGATTTTTTTCTTTTGATCCCTGGACAAAGCCAGACTAGCCGTCTCCTTCCCGTCTTTATGTTAAGCTAAGCTATAACCTCCTGGCTTTTGCTCTACACTTAAAGCAACATTAGTATTATTGTCTTTTAAAATATTGGCAAGAATGTTAATAAGCATATTTTTTATAAGTGTATACTTTGTAATTTGTAATCAATTGTAAAACATTTAATTCTGGCATTTCTAGTTTTTTTAATAAACATGGATGGGGGAGAGGGGATGATGTGTACCACACTGTCATGTGTCTGAGGCTATTGGACCTACAATGCTCAATTTGTCCCTTAACTGGGGTGCATTTTGCTGCAGTACCAGTGAATATTTCTTAAAATAAAGAGAACTACACTTCACACTACATTTCACTTTGGTTGCATCTGTGTTTAAGAAACTATTGATCCAGTAACTGTAGGTCCAGAGAGCTCCTTTGCTGTGCAGCTCATGTATCTCAAAGGTCCACAGCACTACTGTCAAGCTTCCAGTTAGGCCTGTTGATGTGATGTAACATGGATTAATCAGAACACCTGAGATGCGTATGAAGCTCCCATGTCAGTCTCCCCAAGCGGAGATTGATCAAGAGTAAGCTTCTTTTGATTTCCCATTCACTTTCAAATCCTCTGTAGCATTTCAAGCACCCCTGTATTGTGCATGGCAAGTATCAAGCTTTGGCCATGTTTAATCCTTGAGAGCTATGTTGAAAAAACACTTCACATCAGGTTTACGTCACAGGTTTATTCTCGGGAGTGTAGTAGTAACAGACTTCCCTCTGACAGATGCACACCAGATAACAAGGTTTGCGCATGCCTCACTCTCAAAAGGCTCCCTGTTTTGGGATCAGCCTATACAGTTTCTGTTCTCTGCAGCCTCAGAACGCTTATTACATTCCCTCCCATTGAAACGCACTATGACACTGCACCCGACTCTTGACCACAGGTCAGCAGAGATGAGCTGAACTGGTGAGCTGTAAACAGAGGCTCAGCCTGGGAGGTCTGCAGGGTCAGAGTGCCACTTCTACATCGGCCCTGCTGTCCTCTCTCTGCTGCAGCACCATAGCATTGGCTTATTGAATGTGACGCTATCCTCAACAGCAGAATGTCCTCCATTGTACCATTGAACAAAGGCTTGCTCTCTCCCATTGATGGACAGCTAATTTTTTTCTTGTGGAGGGGTGAGGGTGAGCTGGTCAGGGCTTTTTAATTTTTTTTTTTTAAAGGAATACTATATATATATTCTATGCTATGTATACCCATGCTTTTCTCTTAGGAACAGAAAGTGGAGGGTTGTTTTTTTCCCTCTTTCATATTCTGACACTCTTAATGGGCAGCGTGGAGTAGTTCTGGTCTAACGTTTTATTAAAGAGAGAGCCATTGAATTTCTAAGCTCAGTTCATTTTGAATGGCTTTCATTAAATGATGAGAGAATAAGCGTGGTAAATGTTTGTTCCACTCGTTGGTTGTTCAGCATAAAGCAGCGTCATTAGAATTAGATCAAAGAAAAGCTGGAAAATCAGATTTTCCAGGGACATATGGAGACATTATATGATTTATATTTTTTGTGCTGCAAATATATATAGGGAATTTGAAAGATGTGACTTTTCCAATTAAATTTCAAGTTATGTGACATCAACTAGCACATGGTAATGAGACGGCATGCTGTATTAAAGGGAAACTCCACCAATTTTACACATGAAAGTGTGCCTGGGTAGCATTGATACATATGTGAAAAACGTTGTATGAAGCCTTTTGTAGTTTCAAAGGGAGCTGTGCAAAGAGAGATCGACAGCTTTGGTTGAAGACGACATGTTTGAACATTTAAAAAAAGAACTGGAGGATGTAGAATTGGAAAGGAGTGAGGTTACCGGACCTCTGCCCACTACCTATTTCTGCTTGAGGCTACATTATCTGCTAATAGCATAACACAACACATGAGAATTTCCGATCAAACTGTGGGTGGTTGAGTTGGATTGTGGGTAATGTAGGCGGCAGGCTTTGAAAGGGAAGAAGACTGCATGGAATAAACAACACAGTATCTCTGGTTCTGCTACATTGATCTTACTTTTTTTTTAAACCATCCAACGAGTCCAACAATCTGTGTTCACAATAAATTGGTCAAGTACTCTTTTAATGTACAATGTACATTAAAAATGCACACCCCTTTTATGTAAACAGAGCTAAAATGATTCATTGATTAATCTTGTAGTTGACTTACAGAAAAGTAATTGGCAGATATGTTGATGATCAACGTTTTTAAGCAAAAACATTCCCTTTTTCACAGCATCTCAATTGTGAAAATTTGCTTATCTCCTTTGTCTTGAATTATTATAAACTGAATATCTTTGGGTTCTGTAGCATTTGTCATGCTTAACAAGCTATTTGAAGATGTCACTTTTGGCTTGAGGAAATAGTAATGGGCATTTTTTCTATTTTTTAACATCCTATTGATCTTTTTTAAATGGTTAATCCAGAAAATAATTAGATTTTAGATAAGTAGATTAATCAATAATGAAAATGATGATTAATTGCATCTGTATATCTGAGGTTGTATTGTTTTGTGATATTTCTAATTCACATTTTAACATCTTGTTTTGTTTTAAGGCTGAGATTCAATTTAATTTTCCTTTTTTTCAATGTGTGCATCAACCATATCCTATGGTGGAAGTGCTCATGTTTCCTGCCAGTGGGGTAGGGCTGGAAGCAGATGGCTGCTGACAGAGGAAGGGGTTTGGAAAGCAGTGAGTGAGCAACAGATGGAAAGGCGCATATGCCTCCAAGTCCCCTCAGCCTGCCAGCAGTCCCGTGACTAACTGTGGGAAGATTCTGGCCTCATCCAGGTTGGGGATGGACAGAGGATCATGGTGAAGAATGAAGTGTCCTTATAATAGAAATGGTTATCTGAGACCAGTTTGTCTCTGGAAATTTTAACTGGGAAGTTTCAGATCTCATTTAATTGGGGATTAATACCGAATTGTGGCAAAGAATCTACCTAGACCGCAGAAGCATTTTTTATGTAGCACCATTTTAAAAGTGCTGATCTGTTAAGCAGTGATCTTGTTCTTTAGGAAAGAACGGTGTGTTGTCCTTTTCTCTTAAGACAAATATTGTACTTTCTAGCCCTCAGGGAGCACATTTTCTTTACTGTAGTGAAAAATGACAGATAAAAGCAGTGGCCTATGTAAGGCTGCAATGCTGTAGTATCACATCATACACTATTTGAGTTATAGCTTTGGGGTTAGAAGTCAGATACTCCTTCTTCTGGAGAGCTTTGTAATTGAGAACACGCAGACTATTTAAAGGATGCATGGCTGTGGAAATTCATTGTAATTCCCTTAATAGTGCTGGGGCATGTCAGTGTTTCTGTGTCAGTCAATCTTCAAGGACATGCCTTGAGTTTGTTTATTTCCAAAAGCTTGACAATGGCTGGTGGCGTTATTCATGTAAGTCACTGCTCTGTTGTTTGAATGGATTCTGTTGAGCAAAGGGTTGAGGAGCTTTGTTGTTCCTAAGCTGGCAGTATTACTACCACCACCACAGCCTGACTGAGTGTAAATTCCCCTCATAAAGGTCTCATCTTCTTTAACTTGTCAAATAAAATTGTTTTAGTGAGGAGAAAATCAGTTCTTCAGTGCTTTTCTTCTTGATTTAGCCACCTCCAAGGGTAGAATCATGTGGTGCATTTGTACTATAGTAGTTAAGGCTAGATGTGTAAGGCTAGATGCAGCAGTATGGTATTTGCATTCACACTTGGCTGTAATTACAATATCCTTCCTGTATGCATTATGTTACTTCTCAGTTTTTTTTCTTCACTGAACTAAAAATAGTTTAATTGTGTCACCATAGCTTTTCTGAGGTTAGCCCTCATGTCAGTACAGCTTGTTTAACATGTGTCAGCTGAGTGTTATCACCCAGGTCCGACATTCCTTTTGTAGATGTCACTGTTTTGATGGTGTTTCGACATGTCCTCTGGCCTTGTGTTCACTGTCTTCAAAGGATTTAACTCGGGCAACATGCCAGGTGCTTGTTTTTTAGTTTATTTTTTAGCTGATTGTGGGGAAATAGATGTCTTATTTTGTTAAAATGCTTGATTGCACAGTTGGTTTCAATAGAGTATAAGTATAAGTTTGAATCTGAATTGTAGCATCTGTTACTCAGCTTAAGTCTGGATCAAACTGTGATATTTTGGTCACTAGTTTTGTGAATCATAACAAAACTCTGAGAAGGATTTGTTGTGTGGAGATGTTTTATTCTCTGGGAATCACTAGAGAGGAAGTGTAATGTGACCCCCATTACTGTTTATACCCCCGTTTCCTGCTTTCCCTGACTGGAATAACCTAAAGTTGTTGCACTGCTGAATCCCCCTGGCTATGACCCAGGACTCATGTCATGTGGTGGGGTATGTGAACTGCATGTACTACAACCCCTCCAGGAATACAATCATAGTCCCATTTTGGATGCAACAACTGAATAGCTTTCACAATGGCCCCTATTAGCACAGCTCAGATATGTTAAGATGTACTTCCTGTGGCACTATGTGGCTGAACTTCCACTCTTTATATCTGAATTTGTTTTTTTTTTCTCCTTGCTGTGATTTTTCAACCATGGCTTTAACATTAAAGATTTATTGGACCCTATTGTTAGTGGTGCAGAGACCAGATGCTGCCCACAACTGATAACTGCATGATTAAAGAGATTCCACTTTACAACTGTGGAACATTAAAAGGATGAAAACATTTTTCTGTACTTTTCAAGCAAATAATGGCTTATAGTGATCAAAAATAATAATATTAGTGCATTTTACCCATGTGATTTTTAGGGTTTGTCATTGTATGCTACACATTCATTTTCTAACTGTTCGAGAGGCAAAATAGTTAATATCTCTTTGTCGTTTTTTGAGTCTGAGAGAGAGCTTAATGACTTTGGTGCTGCAGTATTTTATATATATATGCATAACTCATGAAAAAGGGTGTTAGGAGGTGCCCTCGGTTTAAAAAAAAGTGGAGCCTCTGGCACAAAGACGGCACAATTATCTCAGGGTTCAGCCAAAATTACAGTAGGCTGCGAAACATCAGAACATAAGAGGGCAACATCAAAAATCAGAAGCCAAATGTGAATACAATCTGAAAAAGTCATTCACAAGAGTCATATTCATAATAGCCTGCCACTGAAGAGCTATGTTACTATGGAGATTTGGAAGAGAAAGGTTACCAGAATGCTACAGTGTTTGACGAACACTATTTGACCCTTTTTTTTAAAAACTGCAGTGTTTCCAATTTGAGGCAGTGCTGTAAACGGAGTGACTGTGTTGTCCTCTGTTTGAACGGACACTCTGCAGTGCCCATTTGATATCAGCCATTGAGAGTCTTGCTCAGGGCTATGTTAGTGCAGCTTCTCTGGTTTGGATGATGAGATTTTCCTCATTGAGGAGTCTGGCGTGAAAAGTGCACTGTTCAGCAGCCTGGCACTGCTCTCAGAAGATGAGCTCTCTCTTGGTTTTGTGTTTGCACACTGGACAGAACTACTGGCTACTAAGAAACTACAAAAAAAGTACTGTACAGATAAAAAGCACAAATTATGACACTTGTGCTGCCACATAGTACATCCCAGGGCCCACTGTCCACCTGGACCCACTCTGTTGTTAAATTGGACCAATTGGTATCTAGAGTTGCTGCACCCTGCTGCTGTATTAAGGCAAAGTATTTGTACACATGACATTTATAAGACATGCATTTCCTCAGCGTATTGGTTTCTCAGTAGCACTGTGCTGTAGAGTTGCAGGACCCTGTGTTATTAGTCCAGTTGAAAGTTCTTGCACAAAAACTATGTTTAGACTGAGAGATAACTCACATTACTAATGGTTGTGTAAGCCCTCTGTGAAGATATTCACACTACTAAATAGTGACTTTTCACATATTCGGCGTCAAGAGACCTTCAGCTTAAAAAAAAGGTATCTTTTGTTGTGTCAGAATGTGGTATGAAATCTGTCTTTGGCCTGAATAAAAATTGGCCGCTAATGTAGGCCCAAGCTAATTCAAAGCTACATTTTGTCTGTTTACACTATAAAACAAATCTTCCTGTGGTCTCTTCATGCCAACAGGGCTTTTAGTAAATAGGACCCTACCTTTTTAGTGTGCTGGCGAGTGAGAGCTTGGGCATGATTAGTGGTCCACTTTGAAAACAAATCCTTTGGCCACACTTACCCTCATGGATTGTCAGATGTCACGTTGGGAAAGGGCCATTTGACTGAAATCTCAGTTTTTCACCGTCAGGAGAGACACAGGTCGTTTAGCATCAGCCCCTTGTGTCAGCAGCCCTGAGGACCTGTCCTCTTTCAGTCAGGGAGATGGGGAAGTGAATTGTTATACTTTTACAGTGTGAGAGCTCTGGTGATACATCTCAGTCGGTGGCTGAGTACAGTGCAAATCTGCTGGTGGATGGGTAGGCAGTGGCATGCGTTATGTAACACAAGTAGGTGGCTGGAGTAGCTCTGTGTGTGTGTGCGTGTGTGTGTGTGTGTGTGTGTGGTACTCTCTGAATGTGTGAATTTCCCCACACGCAGGCCTCTGCCCCTGAAGGGTGGGTGCATGCTGAAGGTATTGGAGCAATTTCATGTGGTGATGGAGGGTCAGGACTTGGGGTTGTGGGATCAAGTGTGCTGTCTAGGAAGCCTCTTAACACTGCTTGTCTGGCACAATCAATCTATACCATTTATAACCACCTTTTTTTCCAGTCAGTATCTCTATTGCCTCAGTGCAGATAATTGCCCCCATATTGCACTCACTGATGGCTCAGATCCTTTTTTTGCAGCTGGTCCAGGGCTGGACATCTTTATTTCTGGCAAAGAAGGGATCAGATCTCATCAGATAGAGTGCCCTGAGGGTGGGTCAGCATGAGGTTGTCTGAGCCTGGACTACTGGTTAGAGTGGATAATTCAGTACGCTATTATTCTCTAAAAACATCTAGTGGTTTGTTTGCAGCAGTGCACTTTGTGTGGTCATACGTCATATGTGGGGAATGTTTTAACCTTTAAGTCATTTTCTATGTCCCTTTCATTATGTGTAGTGTTACAGGGGATAAACATATCCTAGCATGCACTGGGTGAGAAGCAGAGAAAGTAGATTGTAATGCACAGTCTCACACTGACTCCAGGGAATTTATGCATGTACATCTGCAGTTTTAACGACTACTTAATTGGCTAATTAATAATTTGACTGAAAAGTCATCAGCAACTATTTTGATAATCAGCTGTGTTTAACAACATTTTCTGATTTTACCATCTCAATATGAGGATTTGCTGCATATCTTGTTCATATATAAAAGTAAAATATGTTTAACTTTGAAGCTGTGGGTCAGATAAAACTTATAATGGGCATTTTTCTGACATGTTATAGATAAAAAGATCAATTCCACCACCTCATTTGCTTTTATTTCTATGTTGTGTTGCTTTTAATTTCACGGTACATGATTTTTGTTGGACAAGGTGTTTTTAAAAATGCATCTACACGACTGGTGGAAGAACTGAGCAAGCAGTTATATGATGCACTTTGTGAGATAGCTGGTATGCTGGTGACTCATTGAAAATTCTTCTGGTTGCATATGACCTTGCTGAGCAATGCAACACCTCAGCCCGCACCGACTTAAGAACAGGGATAGCAACTGTCCAAACTAAGCCAAACATGGAGTGGTTTTGGATGCCTATGAGTTATTGGACATACAGTGGAACTAAGAGGAACCTTTGCACTCATTTATTTTCCCTCGAAATGGGAGCAGTTTGTTTGGTTGTTTCTATGGAGGGGCCTTACTTGAACATCCTGGATAGTTTTGTCCTCTTGTGTCCATCTTGAGAAAAAAACATCCACTCTAACCAACATTTTTGCTGGATCTCTTGCTTATTAAGACTTTTATGGAGGAGCTTTCAAATGCTCTGTGTTCAGAATGTTATAAAATGCTAAAAACCTATTTATATGCTGCCCAATATCTATCATATTCTGCAAATGCATGCAGTAGCCTAGGTTCCTTTCTACGTGGGAAACTGAGCTGGTGCAACTGTTTAAATGAAGGTTGCAATGGATGTAATATTTAGTCTGTCAGACATGGATGGCTCTGGATAGACAGACAATTACTATAAATACTGGGCAGTGACATAATGTCTGTTCTGAGTGGCAGTTTTTTCTATCAGGTTTTTTTTTCTGTCAGAAGAGAAGAAGGGCTAGGATAGATGGAGAATCAGTTAACTCAATTAAGCATCTGGGCGTCAGTAGACTTTTTGGACTGGAGATGGAACAGCACAACCAAAGATTATCTGAACTCAGTAAAGAATATCTCTGATATCTGTGATTATTTTGATATGATGTCACTGAACAGTAATGCTATTTGATATTAGATTTTGTGAAAAACATTAAGTGCTGGGTTTTAATGCAGTGCTGCTATTTAAAATTGACCCCGTGCCACATAACGCCTATGCTGTTGCAATGACAAAAGGTTCCTGAAACACAGTGTATCACTAAGCTTTAATGTCTGAAGTCTTAGTTATTTTTGAAATATTGCAAAAGTGTGGAAATGCTGAGCATATGGGGTCTCGTCCTGGATATCTCTTTGTGGGGATTTCATTAATTATTCATGTAATATTTTGAAATACATTATTCACCTCAATTATTGAGTTACATATGACAGATTGCAGTGTCATAGGTAGGGATGGACAATACATCATCATTATATCAACATTGTGATGTAAGACTAAATATCATCTTAGATTTTTGTAATTAGGGTGTGACCGATACATAATTTTTGGGACAGATGCTGATAGTAGGGAGTAAAAAAAATCAGATAACAATATATCAACCAGTAATATTATATACAGTAAAGATGCACAAACAACTATTGTTTGCAAAGATCTTTTAAAATGTAGTTATCAAACACTCAACACAGAAACACAGAAAGATATGTAATGGAGGCCATGATGTTTTCCAGTTTCACAATAAAACTTATTGTATAGAATAACATCAGTGCTCTGAAAAGGTAAACTTAACTGTGTATATATTAAATTTGAATTAATCATATTGTTAATCATGAGTAACCCACAGCTAAACTGATTGAATTCCAATTTAACATTTATTGAACTACTTATTGATTTTCTTTCATTTTCTCTCCCTCATGCTCTCCCTGCTATTGGCCATCTTGATGAATTCCCACCATCATGCAACTCTGCAGGTAAGCCTTGCAAACCAGATGCTGTTAGATGTCAGGATTTATAGTAAAAGCATAATGTTTGTTACATGATAAACCAGTGAAGGGTTAGCTAGCTTGCCATACTGGGCCGACCACAGTTTCACCATCCTTCTGCTCTGTGGATCCTCAAGCAGACAAGGCCATGACTTCCTGCCCTCCCGCAATCAGTACCTCTAACAGCCAGCTGTTAAATTGTACCTGCATATCAGTAAGGCTTTGCTTTGTGGTCACAGCCAACTGTGTATGTCAGCAGGTATCCTGGGGGTCACAGGACTCAATATGGGGAATATAAGAAATACCAAAATATTTTCTTTTCATGAGCACAAGAGCTTTACTTTCCGACTTCTTACCTTCTTTGTCTCAACGTGCAAGTAGCCCGTCTACACATGAACCTATTAATATGTTGATTTGGCTGATTTGTCTTTCAAATCTGTGGAAGAATCAAGTGCAAATAAGTGGGGCATGTTACTGAAGCTGCTGTTGTGGGTCCACAACAGCCTCCTCTTGGTTTCTCTACTTAATAGATTTTCAGCATTATTATTTCTGACATATGCTCTGTGAGAGGATAGGAACATACAGCCCAAGGCTGGGTATGAGCAGGGCAGTACTGATGATGTATTAAAAGGTCTTAAGAACAAGAGAATTTCTGGATCTTGTGGATTCTTCTGGAGCACGGGGGTTGCTCATAGTCACAACCCCCAGAGAGGATCACAGATGGGGACGCCATCCTCTCAGCTGGCCTACTTCCCTGTCATTTGTAATGCATAGGAATTTGTCCAATCCGCCTGCTCCTCTTCTCTTGCTAAGCCAGCCATGTAATTATTGTGTATATTCTGGCTTTGCTGCAGTGGAAGACACTCTTCTCATGCAGAATTTCCATACAGTTAGGACACTCATGCTGTACTGTGGGCACCTGTGCTCAGAGCCTGGCATGGCACAAGTGACGGAAATGTCACGGTAAAAGGTGTTGCTGACAGCGATGATGTTATCTGGCAGATGAAAGAAAACACATCAGTGGAAGAAAACTCCAAACCACAAGACTGATTTACCCAAGAGCACCAAAACTGAGCATTGAGCCTTTAAAAAAACATAAATTTCTCTCCAGTCACCTGCATGACAACAATGTTAAGCAAATCAATTTTCTCGATAGCACAGCTTTGTTGATAACCGAGGCCATCAAAAGCAAGACCTCAATATTGCAGGTCAGCTTGGGTATCTGCCGCTGTGAGGATGCAGTTGAAATGATCACAGGTTGTCATGCTGTACTGAGGCAGCAGAAATGGGGCAGTATTCAATAGGAGTCATTTCACATGTGAAAAAGGAAGCCTCTGTGTATCAGGAATTGACTGCAAGCTCATTATTTGAGTTTACTTATGAATAATTCTGACACATGTCATACCTGATAACTGTAAACTCACCAGTACAAAGCACACTCATATTTTACAGGGCTTTCCACAAGGATGTGGAATAGCTAGTCAGTGGGGAGACAGTAGCCAGCTAGGAGGGTCCGGGGAAAAGATTTTGGCTATAAATGCCCAAATTTGGTGGCCTCTGGCACATTCTGACTGATCACTTTTGAAATTAAGCCTAACCCTAACCTTATTTATTTTATTTATTAGCACCTTCACTAATCTTTTTAATTTTTTAAATTTTACTACAAATATAAATGCACTGTTATTCAATAAATAATATATTTTAAGGGAGGAACATTGTTTTAATCCCACATTCTCCTGTGTCTAGCCTACGTATTGGTCTTAACTTAGGTTTATGTTATTATCTATAATATAAACCTATGCCCAAAATAACTAAAATAACAAAACAAGTGAATCACTTGGTTGAAATCATGTGACTTTACTGAATCACCTCAATGTTTAGTCATCTTTGTCTTTATTTTCCATTTTCACTATCATCCTGAGTGTGAGGCTCAAGCATAGCCTACATTTAGCTTTCACAGGACTAGTTACTTACTTCACATTAGCCAAGTTGCTGCCACCAGTGTTTTCTGAAGTAGCCTGTCTAATGAGGATGTCTCACTCAGTGCAATGTGTTTTGGTATCAGTTATTTTGCCAGTATATGTCAAACACTGAAGATGCATATCAAATTGCAACTTGTTAATTTAAAATTATTTTATTTAAATCAAAAAATAATATAAGAGAGTATCTGGCTGGATTTAAAAGCTTTTGATCAGATTGGTTGTTAGATCTTGTTTATATTGCTGTTGTTTGGTATAAATAGTATAATATATCTTATTATTTTTTATTTATTTATTTTATATGGTTAGACCAGTGGGTAGGGTTTAGTTGGCATATAGTGGTGAGTTTGCAAATTGCAACCAACTAAATACTTATCACCTTCACCCCCCCTTTCAAATGTGTAGGGAAACCTACGATAGCCACCCAACTTGTGAAAAAAAGGGTCCTCTCTAGAGCCAGTGTTTGACTAGTCTGTTCTGGGTTACTGCGGAAACATGGTGGTCTCCGTATGTTGCTCCCTATGTTGATATAAATGGCTCATCCTAAGCTAATGAAAACACAACAGTTCTTATTTTCAGGTGTTAATAGACCAATGAAAACATTTATGAATATTATATACCATTTCTGCCAATAGATCTCTCTAAGTTCTTCCACACTGCTCATTTCATGGCTGAGTTTAAAATAGGCCAGGAGCTCAAGAATCCACTAGAGAGTTTAAAGTTTGGAACTAATTTTAGTTTCACTGCATCGATTTATGCTAACAGCAGGTTTGCTATGTGAAGTTTCTTATGTTTTTTATGAATATGAATGATTTAATTTATTGATAAAATGCCATTCATCACCACTCTTTTGCACTGGTCTCAGTATTTCATATGACGTATCAGTCAAATACAACACCTACGTCAGTTTAGCTTACAGTACCAACTGATAAAGCTCCCCAGGCTCGTGCTGCCATCGGTGGTAAGAGTCTGTGGTTTTTGAAGCTGTTTGAAGCTCTGTTTGGTTCCTGATGCAGACTTTCTGTTTACTTCCCTCAATTACTTCCTTTTGACACATTGACATTGACAGTGTTGCAATAGGTGGCCACAAAAACAACATCTAAAATGATGTGTGTAATAAAAAGGAAACTTTTTACTGGGACATGACTGACAAATTGGATAGTACATGTGTTATGCAATAAATGCTCATTCTGGTGCATAGCAGTAGATTTTGGAGGAATAACCAAACAACAAGCCAGTATTTTATGAAAGTGGTCCTTTATTGAATCATGTTTGTTTTAATCGCATATTCCATGTCTTACTCAAATCAAATCACAGTGAAAGAGAAGATTTTACAACCTGGTTATACTTAACATTTCATTTTATGATTTCATTTTTGTGAATTCTGTGAGCACATTGTCTCACTTACAGCTGCTCTGTCTGACCTTCATCAGGCACATGGGCAGCATCACAACACTGCCACACTCAATGAGTTTTTGTGAATCCTGCCACTCATAACTCATTTCGCTCCTGCTCTTCATAAAACTTGACAGTTTGTAATTGTGAAGGACAAAGAAGAGAGCACCCAGAAGTTGAACTTGAGGCACTTTTCTTATGAGTGCGACTCATTGTCCTCTTCAGTTCCTTTGTTCTCTGAGCTTTGGTTACTCTACAGCCCTGGAAACATATGTTGTGCTAGTAGCTTTGCCCTTAGTTTTTAGATTAGGTTGCTGTTTCCCAAACCTACTCAGCCTCCCATTCTTCACTCTAAACACACACAGAGGAACCCACGCTTTTCACTAACACACTTGCTGTGTAAGCAAGTTTTATTTTATGTATGCTTTGGTTCCCACTAACTCCTGAGAAAGAGCATGTATGCTTTTAGTTTCCTAGATGCTCAACTAGCCAGTGGCTAACTTGCTGTTTGGTGCTGGGAAAGTTATGTGCAGTTGGTTTATTGGAGCCTTTTGCTGGAAACAGCTGCTCGCTGGAGTTGTTTTGAGTGACTAACAATGACCTCTACAGTACATGTGCAGCACAGTTAATGCAAAACAGTGAGCTTAAAGGGCAGAAGCTGCATACAGCCATAGAGTTGGTTGCTAATTTAAAGCCAAAGCTGCTTTTTCCCCCCTACATGCTAACATGCTGATGTGTAGCAGGTACAGTTTTGAACAGGTCTACCATCCTGTTCAGCTAAAGGATGCTAACTTTTTATTATTAGAACTACACACAAAGTACAGCCACGTCTGTAGGTTTTATCACCAGTATCTAAAACTAAAGTATTGAATGAAGTGACATTTTGATCTGATGACAGCACTTGAGGGACAGTGAAAAGAGAGGATTGACTAAGCTGATGGTTTTTGATTCTAGCTTTGGGAGAAAACTTGTTTATGTTGACAACGCCACACCACACTGCCTATAATCACACGACATATAATTCTGTTTTAGCCCTGAAAATTGCCTCATTTACTTAAATATACCCCACAATACTATGCTGTGTCAGATCAAAGGAGAAAATGACTAAGTATGCTTTTAGGTGTTTTTTGGATGCCTCTTGTAATATCAGATAGTGTATGTGTTGTAGTTGGCATGAAGACCTGATTCTTGACAAGCATCTGCTGATGGGAGTCTTTTGTGATCCAGGCAGCTCCAGTCTTTCTTCGCTTTCCAGTACTGTTTTCTGTAATGGCTGTAAAATCAAGAGATGTGACAAAGCAGCATGGGCGCAGGCGGCACAAGACTCATTCATTGCCACCCTGGTGGAGTGGCTCGTGGCTTCTGCAGTTGAATTGAGTTACATAAGATCTGGAGGCTCATACTTAAAGAGGAGAGTCATAAATCAACCTGCGTAGTCACAACAACACAGCAACTTTTGTCTGAGTTGTTCAGAGTGCTCCTCATCTCTTCCTTCTTGTTTTATTCTTCTTTGTCTTCCACTTCAATCTCTTTTTACACTCTCTTTATGTAATCTGGAGGAGATGGAGATGAATGTGAAGGAGATGATGGCTACATTTTTATATGACTAGGTTTGGGTGATTCATAGCAGTTCTGTCTCAGAGTATGCATATGGGTAATGATAGCAATTTGGCAAAAAATTAGTAAATTCATTCCACCAGTTTCCTCCACATTTCTTCACTGCAGTGTGCCTTGAGCCCATAATTTGTAGACACACAATCTTCTTTGAAAGACTTGCCACTTTTCCTTGTCTCATCAACTTTTCCGAACAAAGGGGGGAAGTCTCTGATTCGCTATTTCCCACTGTTTTCAAGCATTCTTTCAGAATCACATAGTGGGATTTTGGCGGGAGCATCTCTTGAAAGTCCTCCAAAACTTGGAGAAAATAGAAGCTGACGCAACTCTTTTCACGCTAGTTGAATTTAGCATTTTGGGCCAGGTGATTCGCTCTGCCAGTCTTGGAGTGTGAAATTTGCTGTGACGAGTTCTCGCTCTCTCTGTCTTTCTTTCACTCTCTCTCTCGATCTCTTTATCTTTTTCCCCCGTCTCTCATTCATTCTGCTTCCCAGCCTGCATCACATTTTCTGTTTCTCCCTATGTTTTCCTCTCACACACAGTTGCACACATTTTACTCAGGTCCTAAATTATCAAGTTATTAGTTGTTAGTTTTTGCTTTGATAGTAATTATCTACAATGAGGCATACATCCTTTTTTTTTACTTTGATGTTGCAAAGAGGGAAATGTTTTTGTTAAGAAATAATTAGCATTCTATAAGATAGAGCTTTAACTCTGTTGCTCTTATAGACTTTTGCTTTAATTGCAATTGTACAAGCTTAATGTCTGCTTTTACTTTTCTTATTTATCGAACAGAACATTGGCTGTGTAGAAGTAAAAGAAGCTGTGACGTGTCCTGTGCATTATATTACAGTACTGCAGTTTTTCCACTTTGTTCTGTTACTTAATGACTTTATTTGGTCTCTGTTAGTTGATGTTTGTCTTTTGTAGACATTACAATCGTACTATAGTATTGTGTCATGATCACTAATAAACAGCTTAACACCTCACCGAAGTGCAACAACAGGGGAGCATCCGGTCTCTGTGGCCTTGCTTGGCATATGACGGAAGGAGGAGAATGGGACTCAGCCACCGGATGTGTAGTCAGGAACCAGTCATCACTCTCTTCCTAATCTCCCTGTTCACCCCCCTGTTCACCACCATCTGGAGAGGATGCCAGGGACTGGCCTGGTGGCAGAATTAGACTTGCAGGCTCGGAGCGTTGCCAGGCTGGAGAGGAAAATCCTGGAGGGAAAAGGCCTTTTTGCAGTTCACGCTTGTCTGTCCTGCGTCCCTGCTCTGTGGAGTTGGACATCCGCCGGCAGTGCTGACGTTGGCTGACCTGCCTCTCAACAAGACAACATCTAGCTCATCTGGCATCCAAAACATGTCCATAAGACCAAATCCCCTGATCGGGGATTAGTTACAGGCTGCAGTGAAGCATCAGTGTAGGGCGTATTGCAATCAAGCTGCACCCCAGATCAATGCAGTTATCCTGTTTTTCTTTTGTGTTCTTTGCTGTGCAGGTTTTCTTCAGCTGTATAAAAAGGCTTTTCTTTCTCCCTCTCCCCTTACCGATAACCACCTAATTTAAAGCAGTTAAGGTCAAATTCAAGATAGAGGTGCCTGGTCTCTTCCTAATTCCCCTAGAGAACACTGAACTGCAGAGTGCTGTATTTCTCTAAGTAATGAGAATGCGAGCCACCTAAAACCTGGCTGCAAAAATAATGAGTCCAAAAATGCACAGACCCGGTGTGCATGTGTCCATACTGTGAACTGTACGTTGCGTTGTCTGTCACACTCTTTATTAATAATTCTATACTCACTGTGGATAATGGAGAGTGCGTCAGATACTGTTAGCTTTGACCCTCATGTCATTTTGTCATTCTTGTCATTAAATACAGTTTGGCTAATTAGTGTTATGAAGATAGATGGAGAGTGTTAAAGTTATCCCCTCTCCATGGTTACCCAGGTTTTACACGTATAGCAAGCTACAGTAAGGAACATTTTGTCTCAAACAGTGTGGTTGGTAAGCCAGATGGAATTCAAACTGCATGGAGAAATAATTTTTGTTCACTCAGTGGACCGCTGGTGCCAAAACATCTGATTATCTCTTTTCCGCATCTCTTTGCCTTCATAACTACCAGTCAAACTAGCTACAATAAACCGGTGGCCGCTGCTGTGCTTCCACCTTTCATATCCTGTCAGTTCAGTGGTCTGCAGGGAGAGCAGACGAGGACAGGAAGTTATAATAGGACATTTGGTGGGGGGAGAACAGGAGGAGGAGGAGGTGGGGGCGGGGGCAATGTTTGTGTGTATGTTCACAAACGAGCGGCCTTGAAAATGATCCATGGGTCTCATCCCATGAGAGGAGCTCATCCTCACTGATGAACTGCCTCTGATGGATTCTCCCCTTCGTAATATGGGTCACGGTCAGAAGGGATCTCCAGATAGTAACACAGATTATTCAAGTCCGGCGTGATTCTCAGACTGGTGTATTTTTGCTATAACACGCCTCCACAATCACCATCATAACATCTTAAGTTTTAAACAGCGCAGGTTTTTAGGATGGAACATTGTTGGTGTTACGTAACACGGCTGCTGTTTTCTTTCCTCTGCTGCTTAATTATGAAAACTGTGTGTCAGAAACAGTTTTCATTATTCTGCTGCAATATTCAGGACCTGAATTTGAATCTTGTCTAGACAGCAAAGTGGGAGTATATTTTTAAGGTAGGACTCTGTGTGTTGAGGTTGGTTTGTTCCTCCATAAAAATCAATGTTGCTCTGTCCTGAGGGATAAACAGTACCTGACTCCTCCAAATTGGCTCCTCAAGTAAAACGAGTTATTTCATTAAAATTAAATTACCAGGAAAATTGCTGATGTTCCCATTATATGAAGAACATAAACATAGCCTATCAGAGTACAGATTTGGAGTGCACATACTTCCTTTTGGCTCTATTCAGCTGTGCAGCTAGGACTATAGTAATCAAGGCCTGGCATGCTGCCTTGGATTTGTGCAATATGTGCGCGCATTGTTCGGTCGTGTAGTGGTTTGTAAGAAAAACAGCATGGAGCAATATGGTTTGTCCTCCCATAATGTATCGTTGGTCTCTCACTGTGAAAGCAAGGTTTTCTCTTCTACCTCCCTCCCACTCTGCCTCTCTTCCTCTCTCTTTCCTTTCTCTCGCACTCCGCAAGGGTGAACGTGGGCGGCTGTACCGAGCATGACAGCAGTGCTCTGTTGAATTTAGACTAGAAATATGGAATAAAGAAAATACAACACCCATGGAAACACTGAGGTAGTCATGACAAAGGTGCTTGTTTGTCTTTAAGGTCGTGGATGTACAATGGTTGAGCTTACAGTTTCGTTGCACCACCATTTTGTGGTGGGTGTGTTTTTGTATTGTAGAAAAGGATGAGTTCGTGCTTTTTTTTTTTTTTTTTTTTTTTTTTAAATTACAAGTGAAAGTCTTGCATTGTGGTGTTGATTTGTGCATACCAATCTTAAGTTTGATGGTCTTTCAGAAATGATTTTTCTCTCTCATGCTGTATATGTTCCTATGTGTTCGTGCCAGGGGATGTTTGCATCCCATAAAGCTTTTGTTTCTATTTTCGTCTTTATGTAAGCATCCTTTTCCTTCCATCGTCTGCATTCCTGCTGTGATTTGTGCAGTGAGGGGCACGGCAGTAGTGACACTGATGAGCACAGCATCAGCCTCCAGCTGTGTGTGTGTGTGTATTTGTGGCTATGTGTTTGTGGCTGTGTGTGCATGTGCTTCATAGTGAGTTTGCCTGTACGTGTCACGCCTCCCTTGACAGAGTGCTGGCATTGATGAATGCAGCAGCAGCTGGGCTGAACTGAATGTTACTTGTGATTCTGTCTCTCTCTTTCTGTTTTTTCCCTCTCTCTGACACAAAACCAAACAGTAGACATTTTTCCAATTTCCTAACCCATGTTATTTTCTGATAGAAAGAGGAAATGGTGTTGGTTAGTTGGATGTCTGTGCAGCAGTCACACTGGCTGTGGATGTGAAGGCTGACATGACTTGCTGGGTGACAGTGCAAAAATCACAGTCGAGTGGATTATTACATGAATGGTCCCTGGAAATATTTCAAAAAAGACTTGTGGGTACATTATCTTAATTAAATGTTGATAATTGATGTGTCTGCAGGACATGTCTTATCAAATTCAAGCAAATTTGTTACTTTGAATAATGCTGGGTTCATTGACAAATTGTGCAGGTTTATGAAAAAGTGTTTCAATCTACTATGGACACTTGATTTTAGTGTATTTATCACTATTACCTAACAGGTAAGTTGCACAAGGAGACAGTCTCCCCCCAAAAAGCCTGCTCTTGTTACATAACTGGAATGATTCCATTTACTGATATCATGCTTAGTTGCTTTTGATTGATAATTGTTTTTGATCTTGACCTTGCACACAGACACATCTAGATGTCACAGCACCCAGTAATTGGAATCCTCAATCAGGGCTATTTGAAGATGATCTCAATCATTTTTCCAGTGTTCATGGCCTACTTTGTAAAGATAGAAGACTGTCATTTTTCTTAGTTTTACATGATATAGAAAACTGATTAAAAAAAAGCACAGTCTGGAGTGTGTTTCTTCCCCAGTCTTATCTGGAAATGTTAATACTTGAGCGTCAGGTCTGCTCACAGAAAGAGACAGGCAGATGTTGAAGTAAATTCATGAATGAATGGATGAATGAAAGACTAACTGTTGTGCAAGTAAAATGTAAAATGGAATTTGTCTTGACAATTAAACAGGCGCAAGGGCTTTGAGGTTGCCTAGGCAACTGGTTGCCGTTGCAATGGATGGGCAAGTGGGTGTGGAGTCAACAGGGGTTTGTGGGCCGTTGAGAGCGGAGGCAGGCGATTGGCACAAAGCACATGCGCACGGGGGCTAACACTGATGATCTGACAGCGATGTTGACCCTCCTCCATCTGCTGGGAAATGAGGAGGGTCACAACAACGTGACATGTGGGGAGTACACACACCCCTGCCTTTGTGCCGTGCTGCTGCTGGAAGCTGACAGCAGTTTGTGAAAACATCACAATGAGGGAACACCTGGTGGTGAAGGATTTGTCTTTTGTTCAGATGCTGTCAATGTCCGGTGATGTGTTTAAGGTCATGTGTCTCATGTTTTTTCATATCATGCTCAGGCTTCACATCAAGATTTTTTGTAACCCGAAATAACTAATAATAACTTTTTGAACAGCAGTACAAAACTCAAAGATATTCAGTTTATTGTTGTGTAATGATAATAAAAAGCAAAATTAACTAAATTTTGGGCTGTTGGTTGACAAAGCAAGTCATTTGAAGATGTCACAGGGCTGTAGCATGTGGTTGCTTTTTCACTATCTTCTGACATTCATAGACCAAAGGATTAACTGATCACTCGAAAAAATAATCTGCAGATTATTCAAAAATACCCCTTAAAATCTTTCTACAAAATACTGTCTCTGTGCTTTAAAGGTTAAACTGTTTTGGCATGGAGTGGCATTTACACATAAACAGCATACAGTTCTTTTTGAAGTCACTCTTAAACTCACGCACACAAATAGATGATAAGTGCTCTCAATACTATGAAATCTACTGTACAAGAAAAGTGCAGCCTCCCATTAAAGGTCAAGGATTTTGTGGTTTTTACATTAGTGGGCTCTCTAACCACAGTGAAGACCCCACTGACCACACTGCCATCTGTCTGTGTAAATGACACCCTTAACTATACAAGCCAGGTAACAGGTAAACATGGAAACAACAGAAATTTCCGCAGGTACGTTTATTATATTTGTTTTGCGGCAAGAGCCTAATTAGCATTTTGGTCTTGTGTGTATGGGGAACGTCAGCTGCAGTTTCTCCTGAATCTTACAGCAACCCAGTTCACTTGCACTGAGTAGCATCTCGTTAATGGCTAATTATTCACATAAATTTGCAGCATCTCTGCTGCATTCCCCCTTCAGCAAGTCACCTCAGCCATTTTGTTCTTACTTTGAGCGAGAGGCCGATCAACAGTGAGAGATTCCACTGAGGATGCGGAGTGCGTGGGCCACTACCCCACTGATGAGCTTCTTATGTAATATCCGTCTTCCAACCTCTCAGTGCACACTGGTGGTGAATTGTCCACAGTGAGCACAAGCTGGTAGACTGTGCTCTTGTGTGGATTCAAAATAAATAAAAATACTGGTAGTTGAAATATCTGCATAAAAAAATAAACAGGATTTGTAAAAAGTCTCAGATATATTTTGCATCTTTTGACAGGATTTTAGAGAAAATGAGCAGGCAGCATCTTGGGATGGTTACACTGAATGGTTGGCTTGGAAACACGCATGCAAAACAAAAATCCTGTTTTATCTGTCAGAGTTCATCTTCAGGATGTATTTTGTTAAATTTCCTTTCAGAGCAAGCAGCAAAAGCAGCATGTAGCTGCAAATATTTTTATGTTTGTCAGCCTAAATGTATTTTGCATTTTCATACAGCAACAGTGACCCCCTGTGGTGCTGCTCTGCCACAGCGTACAAAAAAAGGAAGAGTTTTCTTTTTGACCTCAGATGTGAAACTTTGTTTGTCCATCAGTCAGCTGAAATGTATAAAGTAGGTAGAGAGATTACAACAGAGCCAGTGCAACAAATGGTATTATGCCGGATGCAGAAATAGAGGGTGTTGTGTTGTGCCCGTCTCTACGCAGTACGTGGGCAGAGCTTATGTTGGGATTTAGAAGAATCTCCTCCATTTATTGTGTCAAGGCAGTTCTCAGTTGTTGGCTAAAGTCAGATTAGCTATTTGTTTACTCTCTGCAGTTGTCCTTTCTCCAGGGGCTGTGTGCTGGTGCTATTATGTTTCAGTTATTATCTGTGGATCTGGCAGCCTATCTGGAGTATCTGAGAAAGGCCAGCGTGTCAGAGTAATTGGGATTGTCATTTCTTTACATGGATGATCCTGAGTTTTCCTCTGTGGTGAATAAGTCTTGAAGGACAGGTTCACATCTTTTCAAGTCTGTCCTAAAACCACAGTCAGGTCCCCAAATGAACATTAAGACCGGGTTATCTTGCTGTAATCACTGCTCTTGTTCATACTGGCTACAAGAGATCACCTCATAATGTGCTTTCACTGTAAGTACTGGCGAACAAAATCCACAGTCCTCTTCCTGTGCAAAAATGTATTGTTTGTATACGTTTATCTGAAGCTAACATGAAGCTTCAGCCATCCAAATTAGTCAAGTCAATTTCCCTCTGTTTGTTACTATACTTTTGCATCCACTGCAGCTGAACACACAAAAAGGGATATCTCTCCCCAAAAGACTGTAAATGTGGAAGATATCCACTGTGTTAACCTAATTCAGACAGCTGGAGCCTCATTATCTTCAGATTAACTTTTACATTTACTAAATGTATTTTGTCCCCCATCTCTGACATTGTAAGCATATCTGGAGAGGATCTGTATGAATAAGAACAATGATTACAGTGAGGAAAATCAATGTTCATATGGGCACCTAGCTATTGTTTTGAGACAGACTTTAAAAATTGTGAACCTGTCCTTTAAATTTAAATGGCTGTGGTGTGACTTTGCCTCCAGCTGCATGTTTGATGACACAGATACTAGATGCTCATTGAGACATGATGAGAGGGCACGTAGCAAACAAATTGATTAAAACAACAGCCAGTGGAGCTAAATCTAAACATTTGAATTTCACCTCTGGTGGTTTTTTACATGAACCATATCAGCATTGCAATATGTGATGATTTAATCTGTTAATAAGCCATAAAATAAGTCATAATTTCTGACTTTATAATGCTAACATGCATAAAGACAACTGGTGACATTGCTCACCTTATGAATACCTTGATAAATGGATTTATGTTTCTCTAGGCCTTAGATCTATTGCAGTATGAGTCATTGTTGGACTATTAGGATATACAGAGACATCAACAGCATTGCAGAGGGCCGAGCAGCTATTTACACGTGAAGAGGATAATAAGCAATCCTTCTCCCACATATGTTTTTTTTTTTTTTTTTGTCAGAATAGACATTAGAATAGTCGTGAGTTTATTCACAGTCATTGACCAACAAGATCCTAGCTGTAGCTGCATGCATCTTTGGTGGTGTTTGTTTCATACCAAATGTGCATACGTGTCATGACTTTTGGTGTGTGTGCATGGTGCTTTCGGAGTCTACTTAGCACTGAGAATGTGAAAGCCAGAGCAAATCAGACTGAATCCCGAGAGCAGCTGGTTATCTGTCAAGTATTTCACAAGCAAACATGTATTTACCTCCTTACACGGTTTACACTGGAAGTTAATTTGCCATTTGAGCAGCAGGAAATTACCATCAAGATCGTCGCTGTGTACAATCACTTGTTTCTTCTAAATATTTTTGATGTTGTCACTCGCCTCGCATACTTATCCTGCCAGGATTTCATTTATGATACACCGTGTCATCACAATAAAGTAATATAATACATGTCCAAGTGAGTCGACTATAAAATTATTGAATTGAATCACATTTATGAGTTGAAGGTGATGGTCCTTAAGATATTCACTCATCGTGGCAGAAAGTTTGACGTGCTTTGTCTCTCAGCGCACATTAGGTGAGAGCTTATCACTTGACGTCAGTACAAGATTAAAGTGATGATGTCACCTGAATATTTGTACGGAGATGTTCAGCCGATCGTTAGTTGATAATGAAATATGCTGCAGCAGTCAGTGATTTGGAAGTAATCTGAATAAAGTAACCATCTTCTAATAGAAAGATGTTATCATTCTTCTCCCTTACACACAGTATAGTTGATATGAAATATACAGTTTCAGCTGGTTTTCAATTCAAACTTCAACAATTTTATTAGCTTTCAGAGACTTTAATCATCTGTTTGATCCTCTTTAATAGTACCTGATGCATTGGGTAGTCCACAGTACTTCTGACTGCATTTCAATACAGAAGAGTAACATCAAAGGACATTGACTTGTTTGTAACACAGTACATGGAAAAACCTGTTTTGTTTTTATGTTTTTGTTTCACTGCTGCTTATGATAATTTGAGTAGAGCCCATTCAGTTTTCATTATGTTTGTTTCCTGTTGCATAATTTCCCAAAATGTCCCAAAAGCCAGGATTGCATGCTTTTTATTTTGGCTGTGCATGTGTGGCAGACAGGGGTTTGCCACAAATAAGCAAGATGTCTTTTGTTATTTTTATTTCTACACTTATATTATCCTTATTTGTCACAGATTCTTTTTGGGAGCTTGACCTTTATGCATTTGGTTGCATAAAGATTAAGCAACTGAAGCATTTATGTTTGTTTACACATAAAGGATCAGCTTATTGCTTAAAACAGTGTTCTGTGTATCAACCTTATTTATCTGCTTGACATGATATACACTTCTTGTGTTCAGGACTAAGTTGACATTCAGACAGCGTTAGGCTGAGATATTGGATTACTTTTGTGTTAATTGAAATACACAAAAAGATTTTTCCAAAGACGATTCAGTTAACTACTACCTGGCCTTTTCTTTCGTCCTCTGAATTTCGTCCAGTCCTCTGAATGTAGCAGACCTGGCTGGAATTTTGACAAAAAGAAAACTGATGTCGACATAATGACGACCATCCTGCAGCTGTCACTACGCCGAAGCGCAAAACTGACACTGCTGCTGTGCTGATCTCATTAGCATGCAGCAGCAGTGGCCAGGCAGCCGGTTCAGACTCAATACAGACAAAGGGCCCATCATTCAAAAATAACAGTGAGCTGCACTAGCCTTTACCTTTTGCTCCCCAAACACTGACCTTGACTCTCAACTGTTTAAACTGAAACTGCCTCTGTAACACAAAGAGGTGAAATATCAGTGGGAGGGTTGGGATCCCAGTTATTTTTTTGCACCATGCAGTATCTTTCCACCATCAACCCTGAGTGCAATAGCACCTTTCAGCAGGTTTCTCCCTCCACAAGAGCTCACACCTGTCTCTTCCTGCCAGAAGCCCAGAAATAGTGCACTGCAGCAGTGTGGTTCTACGAGGGGCGGGCAGCCATGTGACCTCAGAAACTATACCTATAGAGATGCCTGGGTAAAAATAGCAGAGCCGTCATCTTCTCCTAGTACTGTAGATCAGGCAGTGTGGGGGGGCTTCCCCCGAACTTCATTATTCTTGGATTGTCTGTGGTTATTTATCACCCAGGATTGCGTAACAGAGTATCACATAATAGAATCACATCTTCCCTAAAGGTGGGGGTGCAGATGAAGCTGGTGCAGATGAAGCTGGTGCATCTTTGCGGTTTTTGAGGTGGCACTTATTTGTAATGGTCTAGTTAAAGAACAGGTCTCCCTTCTCCTGGGGAGGTTTGTGGGTGGATAGGATCGAGTTTAGGATGAAGAGATGCAGAAGGAGGGAGGAGGCGGAGGGGGAAAACCAGGAGATCATATTTTCTGTGTCATTTCTGCTGCTAGGGATTGTTTTCCAGTAGCCCAAAGTTAAGTCTCAGCTCATTAGTCTGCTTATTTCTCTTTGAATTACACAAGGGAAGATATGGGGTGCATGTAGGGAGTGTGTGTGTGTGTGTGTGTGTGTGTGTGTGTGCATATGTATGTGTGTGTGCTTGTATATTAGACACAAATATAATCAACCTCAGTGGCAGGGGAAAAAAATCAATTGCTGAAAACTTGGCATGGGCTGGAGGTGTAGGAGGTTATGACACTTCAAATCTCAATAAGGCAGTAATGTTGAATAATAATGTAGCCTGCACATGTTCAGCATACAAGATACTTGCCAGTAAGTGCATACAAGAGGCCTCTGCTAAATGAAATATATAAGCTGGGGCACATCAGCATCTAAAGTGCAGCATATTTTGCTCTTACTCATTAAATGGCCATTTGTTGCAATTTAGATGCAATTTTCTTTGCTGACTGATTTGTTTCAGGTGGAAAGGCACTGGGGTTGTAGACATATTTCTCAGTTATTGAAATTGGTGCAGCGTAGGCCTACAATCAGCAGTGCTCTAGCTCTGTGATGCACAGAAATATGACATTTCATCTCTAAAAGTGTGCAGATGATGGCTGCATCATTCCCATGGATGTTTGCTCCAAGGTCTTAACTGTACTTGTGGGGCAGCTGCCTGCTTGGACACTCTCCACAGAGCCACAGAAGTTATTAAATAAATCTCCTTGGTACAGCTGATATGTGGCTCCATTAAATTGACTAGTTTCTGACACTTCCCGAAGGGAGAACTCCCCCTTGTCTAATAACGATGGCGTGTCAGCATTTGGAAGAATTCAATCATCCAGGCTGGATGTAAGTCTGAAAAAGCTGAATTGATCTTTTGTGGCGATTCTCTGGAAAAAAAGTTGTGTTTAGATGACTATCAGTTAATATAAACTCCAAGTGCATTTAATGTTTTCCCTTCAAGTTGAGAACATCTCCTCATATGATACCCGTATCTTGCTCTGGCTTTTTTCCTCACGTTTAAAGATTTGATACACTTTGCTTTTGCTTTTGCTGATTTGGTGTGATTGTAAAAGGTGCCGTTTTGTGCCAGTTGGTCTGTGTAATGTTTTTACATCTTTCAGTTGTCCATGTCAAAACCTGACTCTGCGGCAAAATATCAGATGGAGAAACAGAAACTGTGTAATCAGCACACTGTGGTGCCCTGCGGAGAATTGGATCGTCTGATCAGCAGTTTAAAGACGTGGAATGGAAAAAATGACAATGATGAGCTTATGTTTCTGAGTTTGTGAGTATGTCTAGCTGTTTTGTGTCCATTTGTGTGTTTGTTTCTCGACATCCTAGCTCATTCATCTTGCAGGTACCATTTACACTCTTAGTTGACATTAGAATAAAAAGCTCTCCAGCAGGCCTCGTTTCTCGAAAGGCAAATTGCACAAAATACTAGTTGGGCACCATCACTCATCATCTCCACGTCAGGTTTAATCATATTCAGGTTTTCTGTTTTACCTCGACCTGCTCATGCCCACACTGCACTGAACTGAAGGAATGAGCATGATGAAATATTTCCTCCTCCAGTGTCCCCTGGCAGGGACAGGCTGATGTATAGTTATGTTAAGGGCACCTAAAATCCCATGAAGAGCATGTAATGTTACTGCTTCATACTGACTTTGACAAACTGAGCTGTCATTAAACTTCTCCGATTAGGATACAGATGTTTGCGATGGCCTCTCCAGCCTCGATGTCTGTCTCATTCAGCCACTGTAAGAGCCGACTGAGCAACTGAGCTGGAACTAAGCCTCTGTGTCTGGCTGTCTGACTGAGGACGTGCTCTCATCCAGAATACTGATGGAGTGTCATTTCTGATGGTTCACAAAATTTAACATAAATTATTTTGAAGTTATTCAATTTCCCCCACTTTTTAAGCCTTGGGGCAATTTCAGGCCTCTGCATCCTCTGCATGTTTTTAATATTGAGATATTCTAAGTAAATTGAATATCTGGAGTGGTTTTGAGATGTTTACTACACTGTCTTCTCTTTTGTGCCAGTCATTCGTAAATCATGTTACCACGGTGCCCGTCCAACCGAGCACCGTTTAACTTGAACTGGTGGCGCGTAGCTTAATTGTCAGTCACCTGTAGAACTAAATCTCCCAAAGCTCTTTCACAGGCTGAGGATTTAAGATTTTCATCAGTCACAGATATGCTAGTTAAACAGACATAACAACAATTAATCCCACATTGAATACGGAATCGATGATGCGTCACTATCCTGGAGCCATTATCTGTTAATTGCATAACTGTTTCAGTAACCAAATGCCACTGAATCAAGGGAGGAGTATTGAATCCTTACACACTAAGATCTTTTTAAATTTTGTGTACAGGTTCATGAACTGTGTATGAGTTTGATAGAAACAAATAAATATCCATAGATCAGTCAGCAGCTGCTCCATAAGTCTGCATGTTATTAGCTCTGGAGGGGGAGGGGATACACGGGAAGGAATGATGGTATTCCTCCTGACTCTTTTGTAAAATGGTGTTGTCAGGTTTATAACGAAGCTCCCAGCTTATTGTCTCAGCATGCATGGGCGGCACAGGAACGGAGACAAAAGGCGTGGGAAATTACATGGGAGCTTGTGCCCAAATGTGTCGCTATTCTTGGCCCTCTTTTGGAACAGCAAGGAAGGACAGACCTTGAAAGGCGTTAAAAGGAAAAGACTGAGCAGAATTAGACAATATACTGTAGATTTATCTCCTGTTTTATAGTTGGAAAACAACAGAAAACATGCACCTAAACCTCTATATGAACCAATGATAAACCAGTATCCTCAGATCATTATTATCCTTATGAAATATGTAGAATTCAGAGTTAGTTCAACTTAATAGTTTACCATGTCATAGCGAGAGGGTGTCAGTTTGTGGTCGACTGATGTTATGATTGGCAGTTCCATTTATTTTAACAACTGCGGGATGGTTACAGCACGATGGTAGTGATATCCATGTATGCAGCTGAAAGCCAGATGGTGCATGACAGAAGATATGCTGCTGTTAGTAGAATGAAAGATGGTGATCCAGGTTGCTTGATTGCTTAAAAGCTGCATATATCAGTGAGCAAGTTAGTGAGATGAAGAAAATGAAGTGTGTGGAGCTGTGAATAGTTCTTTGAAAAATTAGAGCGCTTCTCATATAATACATACATAAGCTTGATTGACCTTTCTCAGTTAACGGTAGGCAGGTGCTTTGTAGAGATGTCACAAGTGCCCGATATATCTGTAAAAACATCTAGGTCATGGTTATCCAAGGAGAACTGAAATAAAGGCAACTGGAAAATAAAGTTGCCCTCTATTCAACACGAAAAAACTAATTGATGAATCGATAATGAACATAATCATTAGTCGCAGTCTTACAGGAAACTACACATCACTTCCTGTCTGTGACCAAATCATTTTGGACTTTCAGATCCAGAAAGTACTGCTATAGATTTTGGAGTAGATTGGACGTGGCTCCAGTGTCTGACAGGGAGTAACGGCGGTCTATATTGCACAGGTGTTGGTGAGATCCTTCATGGATTGCCCAATATAGTGTTTAGGGGTTAAATCAAGCATATCTCTTTGCTGCTTCCTGAAGATGATCTTTGAGGTTGCAAGAGGTGCAACTAACAGTTATTTAATTAAACTTCCAATTACTTTTTTGATTAACTTATTGTTTTGGTCTATAAAGAAAACACTGGAAAATTTTACAATTTCCTGGAGTCAAACGTTACGCCATTAAACACTCAAAAATATTCAAATGACATGAAAAGTAGCATATTATCATATATGAGACATGAACCATCAAGTGTTTGGCATTTTTGTTTGAAAAAAAATACCTAAACAATG
The DNA here is from genome assembly GCF_027409825.1 of Scomber japonicus. NCBI lineage: Eukaryota > Metazoa > Chordata > Actinopteri > Scombriformes > Scombridae > Scomber > Scomber japonicus. Next base: position 21,122,531 of record NC_070589.1, on the reverse strand, counting down.
AGTCCATTATCAAAATAGTAGTCTCATGATATCAGACATTGGTGATTTCCATCTACTGAAGTCTGGGGATTTCTAAATGCATGGCAGGTGCTTGAATGGCAGTGGGAGTACATACATACACCCCTTACATTTTGTCAAGGACATCTTAACTAGAAAAGATATTCTCTCCCCATTCTCCTCCATAGTGGACTGCATGTCAGGTTTATAACGAAGCTCCCAGCTTATGATGATTATGAAGGGCTGCCTTATAGACTTTACATTGATCTGCAATTCAGTTTTAGTTTTTTTTTTTTTTTAACTTTATCATTTCCATCCTCATTCTCCATGAGCAACGCATTTAGAGACTGACCTGTAAGTCTATCATAATAGTTGCAGTGTAGTTCATTTTCTGTTGATCAACCAATGGATTAATTGACAAACTGTTGGCGCTGTAGGTCGAGAGCTCTATGTTGTTCTGTAAAAATCCCAAAAATATGACTTATATTGCTACTACTCCCACATTATCAAAAACATTAAAGAATGCAAAACCAAATCAAAGCCGTTGCATAAAAGTGAGCTTGAAGGCAAGTTTTGAAAGATGACACCAGAAGCAAGCGGGGGTTTGCAAACTCAAGTGTAGAGGAGGAGGAGTACTGGGAGCCACCAGCCCACACAAGCCTGCCTGTAAAAACAGTGCATCTCTCTGCAGCCTCCTCCTACGTTCCCTCACTGGTCATTTTGTCATCTCCTACAATCCAGTACATGCCTCCGTGTTTCCCTGCCCAGTTCCCAGTTATTGAAATTCAGGCTGACCTTTTCAGTTTTTCACACAGTTAAATTTCTTCAGCCGACACAAATGAATGAACAAATGGTAACATATTGCTTGTCATGATGGTTGGGATGACTGCACTAATCAAAATTAAAAAAAGTCAAGACTCCTAGCTGTTCATTCTCCTGTTTTCAGTAAAACATGCAGATACTGATCCTTAGTACTTACAGTCTAGTATTATTTTCTGTCAAAGGAAAATTAGTGGCGAAAATCTTGGATGTCACACATATTAATAAGGAGGGCTTCATGTTGCTTACACAGCTTTGCGCAACAGATACACACTCTGTCACTGTCTCTGCCCCATTCAATTTAATGCATTCTCTGTCTCTGTCTTTCTCTCTCTCTCACACACACATACCATACAAACGCACAAGCTCTCTCACAAAACCTGAATTTTAGAGACAGAAGCGTCTGGAATTTTTTCACAGCCTCCCACAGACGTCCTCGAACCTATCATTTTCTCTGCAGTGGAGCAATGGTGACGTATGCTCGTTGCTAGTGCAGCTGAATTTTAAAAAGCTCTACACCCACGCTCAATACCACTACTGCAAGCATAATTATCATAAACTTTCCTTGCTGTCTGTAGCCCTTCTGTCTCTGTGTATGATTCTCCGGATTAATTCAGTGCTGGTGCAGAAAGGGGAGGGTGAAAGAGAGGTCTGGTAGATTTATGTCTTTTTGAAAATGGGCAGGTCATTGTGTAATCACCAGTGCTGTGTAATCACCTGGGGGAATCAAAAGCACATGTTTGCATATTTTCACTGTGTGTGTATTTGTGTATTCTGGTACAGTATATGAGTTGTTGCATGCACAGATGCACAGATTTGTTTCCCAAGCTGCAGTTTATTTATATTATGTCTGTGGGCAATTCTCATAGAGGTGCCATTTCGGGAATAAATACTGGTCAACATGAATTTGGGGGAGAGACACCTTATTTCAGTTTTCCGCTATAACAAGCTTTCTTTGTGTTTTTTCCCTATCTACAACATACTGTATAGCCTTCAGATGTTTCTTTGGGGATTTGCTGTTTGACAGACCTGTTTGTAATCTTTTTTGGAGGGAGCCACTGCAAGTGTTAATTGTGCCACAGAGAACAAAATAGTCACACCCAGAAAAACATCAAGGATCTAGAGAAACTCCCTCATGAGTGCCCAGATTTAAAATTAACAGTGGTAATTTATTCCACCTCTGTTTTTAAAAGATATTATGACAAATTTTTAATTTGTTTTCTCTTTCCCTAAAGTAGGGATGCCACAGTAGTGCCGTGATCAGTCAGATTAGACCCGGGTGTTATAAATAAATTGCATAAACTTCAAAGTGAATCCATGCACCTAAGAAAACTTAATAATAACACTTGCAACATAATTACGCATTAGGAATGATTTTTCAGACAGCTACCATAATCCTCTTGTTGTATGCAAATTAATTCACACAACATGGCATGACTGAAAAGTACTTCTGCTTTCTGCTTAGCATTGATTGTTGCTTTTTAGATATGTGCAGTATTGATTACTGTTTTACTGTACATGCTGTGTATAATGCTAGAAGCCACTGAATTGATAATAAGTTGTAATGGCTGAAAGTAGTTTAATAATTGGGATGCTTAAATTGCCTAATGGTGTTACAGCAGAATAATGTACCAATACAGACATGCAAGGAGGTTAATGTTAAAGCTGTCCTTACTACATATCATCTTAAATGCTAATGCTCCCATTAATATATTTACAACATGGTCTTTTGGCAGATTATTGAAAAGCAAAATTGTAGTTATCAGGGACCAGTGATGGCAATAATTAAAGGCAATAATTTTAACCTTTTTTATTGTAATAATTTAGAAAAAGATCTTATGTCCACATATTTCTAGGACTGCTCTGTGAGACTTAATTTGTAATAAACATGTTCCTTTCCTTTGCCCAAAAAGGAGCACAGCTACATTAAGTGCTGGCATGTTGTGCTGGTAACCAGCTAAATTTAAAAGTCACTTAGTGTGATTGAAGGGTAGATTAGCAATACAGAGCACATAAGTGTGTGTGTGTGTTTGTGTGTGATGATGCTAATCATGATTTCTGACTCTGGCCAGTGAGGTCAGAGACTCTTCAATCTCTTCAATCAAGGACATTTTCTGACAGCTCTGAGTAATTTCCTCCACTTTGTCTGAGTTAGGCTCCCCGTGCAAATACATAAATTTATATTCACATGAGATATATTTAAAGCATGACATCAATACCTATGAGAAGTCGTGAACATTTTGTGAGTCACTGCTGCAAGCTTTGACACTGATTTGTCATGCAGAGCTTGCACTGAACACTTCTGAATAATGCAGATGACATGATATTTGTAGAAAGTAGATCACACCAAAGGTTTTGTCCTTTTATACAACGCTGAAGAATGATGGATGCTCGTCAAGTGTGAATGTTGCTTTACCTTATTGACAAAAAATATCTTCGATATCTTCAAATCTCAGCCTAATGTGGATTATCCTCCATCAGAAAACAGCTTTTGTCTACTCTTCCTGATACCCTGATTGCGAGAGGAAACAAACTGTCTTCATGAAAGACTATACATATGTGAATAGCTGTCTTTCTCATGCTGACTCATGTTCTAATACTGACAAGGGGTTAGTAAGCTTTACTCATGAGGCTGGGATGCATCATGCAATCTGCCAGACACCAGCATTTGTCGCGCATAGTGTCTGTGTCCTCATATAAACACACCAGCACTGCCATGTCTGTCATGTCGGCTGTACATAGCTTTCCTGTGGTTCCTGCTAATAGGTATTCAAAAGGTATCGCAACCCCTGAAATTGCTTAAGCCTTGAAAGTAATTGATGATGCTGTGAAAACCACTCTGAGCCTTTCAGCCACCTCTAGGCTTTCCAGTAGGTGACTGTAGCATGAGAACTTCCCTGTGAGGTTGTTTAATTTAAAGGTTGCCCCAAACTTTGTCAGGAAGTTTCCTAAACAGGTGTTTTGCTTCAGGAAATGGTTTTCAGTATACAGTTTTGAGTGACGTGACTGACCCCCTCTGGAAGGGAGTATATTGTATCAGATTACCTCAACTAAAGATGCAAATAGTGTCATGTAACATTCGATGTAAATGAGTTTAATTAAAAATTGATGGCAAAAATACAGATAATTTAATTAGGGGCTGTGAAAGTATTTTCGAAAAAAACCTTAAAATAATCTAATTCTCCATTGGTGACAAAAATACTACCCTGTATTCTAATTTACTTCAGATATACTGTAGCAACAAAATGTAAATATACAATTCTGGAAAGGTAATCCTTTGGGATAATGAGCAAATACAATTTTGGCATCTTTTTAAAATCAAATTTCTAAAGAAAAAGTACTGATATAGATGTTTAATGGAAAAAGGACCAAGAAAATCTTTCCAATGGTAAGCACTTTTAATGTAGCCTAAGGAAAGTAAAGGACAATGTGGGGTCAGCGCCATGTTGACAAAATAAGAAAAACTGAAAAATGTTTGTCACAGTGACGCACAAAGATGAGATAAACAGTCAAAACACAGAGTTGATATCTGTGCACAATCAGGCAGATGTGTATACACACACGAACGGACACATGCAGTGGAGTAGTGAGCCTCAAAACATGCTAATCCAGTTTTTCTAGAAAACCCTCCCAGCTGCCATCAAGATACAGTTACAAGAGGGAGAAACATTTAGCTGTGGGACAGAGGAGAAGAGAGGGGCACACAAGAGAAGCTCTGTTACCTGGTCAGCACGTTGAAATCCCAGGATTTACCACAGCGCAGGCTTCCTCTGGTTCAAGCTACAACAAAGACAAGAGAACAGTGGATTAACTTTAATCCTATCAGTGTTTCTTACTGTATGTAGGACCCTGCTAGCAAACACCTGCATTACAAGTTACCGGGAGGAAATTACTCCTTAGTGAACAATGACACTTGGGCCAGTTCCTCAGACTGCCCAGTAGCTGGAGGAAGAGTTTCCACTAGTATCCACATTACCAGGACTGCATGGAAGGCACATCATGGCCACAACACGATGCAACAGACCAAAGAGAGTTTTTTTTTTTGGTTTGTTTTTGGAGCCATGCTGGAAAAAACTGTCATGCTGGAGCTGAGAATTGGACTGCAGGATTATTTTTACAGCAGTGCCTGGTAAAAAGACATGAAGACAAATGAAAAGATGACCAACAATTTGGACTGACCACCTGAATGTTTTATTTATTTATTTTTTTCTAAACGGTTACATTATGAGTCATTGGATAGTCAAATTGAAGTTATAAGTAGACTATGTTGCTGTGCTTCGGGGGACGAAGACGAAATCGACACCACCAGATCCAATGGAATGAAAAGGACTGTCTGCTTTATGATGAGCCTCAGATCATTATAAATCCCTGCTTCATAGACACAGGTAAAACCCACAGCAAGTTATACTTGAGTTAGAGAGTTATACTCATGAATTTCTCTGTCAAAGCATCTGGACATTGTATTGGTAAAATTCAAAACTCTTTACATTAAGACATCCCTGATTGTACATATGTACGTGTTATTACAGTACATGTTGCTTATTACGGTTACATGTTGAAATGTAAAACTATGGGCTTCCTGGAGCAATACTTTAAATGTTTTCAATTGTTTTCATTCTCACACAACACAGCCTCCTGATAACAACACAAAGGAAAAAATGTGGATATCAGGAATTTACTCACACATAGATGGTATGGAAAGGCTATCGCCTTGATTTTAGTAATTTTGAAGAATATTATTCTTTTGAACATTGTGGTTTTATGAAGTCTGTAAATCAACTCTTGGTGAGAATTATTTTTTGGCACAATGCTGCAGTTGTGTTTGGGGCTTCAACTTCTACCTCAATGGTTATACTGGATTTTCCTATTGTGATGCAGTCATGGTTGTTTTTGGATTTCCCACCTTATGCACTCTGAGCACAGCTAGTCATTGTTGCTATATTGCTCATCATTCACCTGCGTCAAGGTTTATTTGTAATACTGGAAACATTGCAATGAAAGGTCTTTAATATAATATAATCCAATAGAGGGTTGTTTTGATCTTGTGTCATAAAATATTATTCTGGCAAATTATTATCATTGTTGATGTTAAATAAATGAATATATTGTATACTCAGGAAGAATTTTCCTTTTGTTTTTGGTTTCCTGTTCGCTACCAGCATTTTTCTCTTTTTGACCACAAAGGGGCAGTGTTCCAGCCCTAACCACACAGTAACTAGAGTGCATGCTGCAGAGACGAGCAGGTACAATCTGGTTTGATTCAGATGTTGGTATTTGTAGTACATGGCACTATGTATGATGGGCTCCATTTCAGTTCACTAATGCATCATAAAGCACCACAGCAATGAACAAGAGGAAATGGAACAGGGTAACATAAAAAGGCTCCTCTTCTCATGGCAGAGTTCACATCAGGATTTTTCTCAGTGGCTGAATGTGCCAATTTTCTCAATGAAGTTAGTCTCGGCAGTAAATGTGTTATTGTGTCAAGATGCATAAAATGCCATTTTATATAATGCCCAATGTACCATTTTCTGCTAAAGTAAGTACCAGTGCTTTTAAAGAGAATACAGTTTCCTCTACCATAAATAGCGTTCAGCCAATCTTGGAATTAAGCTTAAGCTCTGCCACGGTGTGTGGGCTCTGTAGTGGGAGCCACTGGGAGCGTGGTGTGTAGTTGTGTGGATACTCCATGTTACTAACACAGGTCACATCTGCAATAGGTCATGTAGTGAGAGGCGAGTATCTTTATTATGTTACAGTCTTTTACTATTAAAGATATCTGTACAACACAGGCAGTGTCTTTGTTAGATCCTTGAAATTAATGTTTATGTGGTTACAAAAATGTGGGGGGAATAAGAACATGAGGTATATCAGACTATTCCCCATTAAACATGGGAAAGTATCCCCCCTTTTTTTGTTTCATAGTTAGAGGGGCAGTGAACACAAAGTGTCCATTCATGACTGTTTGTTGTGGATTGTATTCTTTGTTGATTACAGTGTATATTCAGCCCAGTCTTCTCTCAATCTCATGTTCAATTCGGTCTGTTTATGTCTCTGGGGGCTACTAGCAGCTCTAGAGAAATCAGGAGGGCGTGTTTAATGCCCGTGGGATCCACTCCTTGTTTTCCATGTGTCCCGGGGGTTGGAAGGCAGCTGAAAGTTCAAACAGAGACACACTCACCCATGCTCTGCATGGCAAGAGCTCAGAGATTAAGGGGTTTGTCTGCACCGCTAACAACAAGGATTGCTCATAGCTCGCAACTTGCCAAAGAGGAAGGATGATTACATTTTTTATTAGTTGCAACTTTTGTAGCTGTTACAGATATGACTTGGATAATTTGTACTTCTTTTGTCCATCTGCTTGTGCAAGACAGGTAAAACAAAGTGTGGGGAAAAGCGTGTGCGAGTTTGCTGAGTGAAGGAGCCAGAGGATGCAGGTGGCAGCAAGGCTTTGCTCTAACTTGTTTGAAGTTTTTTTCCCATGTCAGAGGTGAAGGATTATGCCTGGCATAGGAATTTAGTCTTCAAATGAAGGACTTTATGAGCAGAATCTCAACAATTCCTGGGCAGAATGTGAGCATTGGCTTGTGCTATGCACTTGTTTTAGTGTGTTTGAATCAGGATGTGTGCGTGAATCAGTTTCAGTGAGTTGCCATGCTATTCCTCAGCAGTGGGACGGTGGATGCAACCCCAAGGAATACAACTAGCCAACAGCAGCAGGGGAAAACTGTTTATCATATCTCTGTAATTCTAAAAGAAACACAGGGAGATGCACCAGAGTCAGAGCTAGGTATGGGCCGGGTCACCCACACCCTTGTGGACAATTGCCAGCCAGGAGGAGAGACAATTAGTGTAATGCCAATGGAGAACAGCCCGAGGCTGGGCAGGGCACGACAGGACCTTGACAGGTGGCCCTCCCTGAGCTGTTCAAGCAGAGCTGGGAGGCAAAGAGATGAGGTAGTAGTGGAGGAGAATGAGGAGGAGTTGGAGGAGGTGGAAAAAATGAAGACTGACAGGTTTCTGAAACAACTTACTAACTCAAACAAATCCTCACAGCAACACAGAGACGTGGCAGAGGTAGCTGCTCAGACAGACACTCAAGAGAAACACATTCGGAGCACAACATTATGTTCTGTCAACGTCCATGCTAGAGGACTTGTCTTTGGGCATCATGGCACTGTTGCGGGACATAGTTCTCTACCCCGGGCTGTGTTGCGCAGGCCGCATCTGGATGAAGCCTCACTCGGCAGGAGAACGGTGAGCATGTATGGGGACCCAATCAGGCAGCAAAAAGATTATCAACCCGTACGGCTTCGGAGGCCCAGGAGTGTGTGCATGCTGGCAGGCCTTGGCCCAGTCCAGACAGTGACCCAGAACGAGCACCCCTCAAGACTGGAAGGCATTTCAGAGAGCAGCCAGCAGTACAGGAGCAGGAAGGCTGAGTTGAGGGCTGTGGATGGCCTCAGTCATGTTGTTGCTCAGCGGCCTTCAGTCCTCACAGAGGTGACCCCAAGGATCCGCCAGAGAAGCTGGAAGCCCAGGCCTGTCAGTATGACAGTATTGGAGCTAAGGAAGAGGGGCTCTGATGATGAGATAGACAGCCAGAGGAGCTGTAACCACATAGGGAGCGATGGAGGAAGCTCTCTCAAAGGGAGTTTCCGTTGGAGGCTGTTTGGCAAAGCACCTCAAGATAAGAACAAGGAGAGGGAGGACATTAAATCTTCTCCCAAATTTGGTAAATCGGAGGCTCCAAAAGGCACACTCAGCTCATTGAGACGGAGCCTCAGTCTGCGCATCAGAAGGACTCGGCCACGGGACAAAGTTACCGTAGGGTCTGAGGGAGAGTCAAAGGACTGCTCTCGAACTAAAAACTCTGCTGAGGAGACAACAATGCCTCCACAGCCTTTTTCATACCTCACAGGAAGAGTGCTTCCAACTTCCAGTGAACAAATGGAGGATGGGGGCATGCAGTACATTCAGTACCACAGCAGAGGAAAGGTTAAGGTCATGGAGGTACCCCTTTGTCCAACAAAACTGTCTAAACCAGTTCAGGAAGAACCAAGCATATGGCAGCTCATAGCCAACCGTTTCAGGAGGAAAGAGCAGCCATGCAGTAGCAAATGTGAATCCCAGCAGTCCGAGTGCAAAGACACTGGCCAATATCCCCTGGACAGGAATAATAAGTCACAGCCAGTCTCCATAGAGACTCTTGCAGACACTGAGTCCCATAAAGGTCAAGGTAAGACCTACAAGATTGCTGAATTTATTTCTGAGCTCAGCTTTCCATTTGCAGCCCCTCATTCACTGCATAGAATGTTTCAGCTCAAGAGAAAGTCGGAAGTGCACTTTTTTTCTTTTATTTTAGAAGGACGGGCAAATGAAAAACACATGGGGAATTGTGAGTTTGGATGGCATTCAAAAACGTCTGGTTCCAGAGAGTCCTTGTGGAATTTCTATTTTGGGGAATTTATTTCTCCAGTGTTTTTCATGTGTGAACAGCCTGTTTGTACTTACACTTTTACTTACACAATTACTTTGCCTTACATAAGATTTTTCAAGTTCAGTAAATGAATAGGTAAGTAAAGTGAACTCAAATCACCAGTTACTGATAAGACAACATCATAATGACTTGTTTTACAGTGGTGCAACTGTACTTGTGTCCCACTTCTGTTTCTGTGTTACCCAGACACAGGACATGGGAGTGTTGATAATGCTGTCTGTTGGCCTTTCAGAGACACAGCTTAAAGCAGCAGCATTAGAGTAGTTAGTGGCTGTAATGGGGATGCTTTTGTCAGCGTAGCAGGGCTAAATTAAGAGGGCTTACATGTTATAATGATGGGGAGAAGAGAAGACGACTTAAGCACTGTGTTTAAAGGTTAACTCTGACAGTTGAGTATGTTTGTCCAGTTTCCTGAAAGAGCAGTCAGGGAGGAACAAATATTTGTAACGATCCAAATTAATAGCTGATTTGCTATGTTTTTAGCGTCAAGCTGCAGTCTTACACATTCACATGAAGAACTAATTAGTCACCTGTGACAACTCAATGACTTGTACTAATGTTTAGTTGCTCAGTATTCACCCTCATTAAGCCAACCTTTGAACCAGCAAAGGAGAGTCCTGAGGTTGGCTTTGTTGATATTCCAGTCTATTTGTAATCTCTGTGTTACCAAGGATACTTTGTTGTGAGGAGTCAAGTGGTAATTGTCCATTTATTCCACTGTAGAGTCAAGTCAGTCAGGCATTAGGAATGTAGGTGTGCCGATCAGCCTCAGAAGTTAAGTGTTCAATGCCCTGGGCGGGACTCAATGCCTGTTGCTACCTGCCTAAGTCCTTGCTCCTAAATTAAATCCAGAAAGTTGAAGCCCAGTCCTCCTACAACTAAACACACATACACATGTGCACACTATTCTGTTAAAGTGCTTCCTGGTGATAACTTTAAAATCTTGTTTTAAATCAGCCACTGCCTTGTCAGAAAGGTTTGGGGGAACGGTGGTAAGAGGGTGAGGGGGTTGAGGTGTGCAGACTGTGTCCCCACCCCCACCTGTGGGTGAACAAAGCCACTCTGTTGTACCCGTGGATGCATGAGTGATCAGTGAACCGTGTGCTGAGATGGGGGCTCTCTGGGGGGCTTTGGGTTAGAGGAGGGTGGCTGGGCTGAGGCCTAGGTTGCCTATGGTGCATTTATCTAGTGAAGGTTGTAATACTAGGAATGGGACTGTATATAGAACATGTAATAAATCTCAGTATGAGGTATCACTGGGATCCAGCAGATGGAAAAGTGCTCACTGATGCGTTTTTATTCTGACTAGTCTTGACTTGCCATTACCCATTGAGAATTTCAAGAAAATCTCCTGTGTGTTTGATTCATTCTTCTTTATCTTGAATCTGACATGAAATGTATTCATGAAGATGGTTTTGCCCCTTTTTGCCGTCTCTTTTGATATCACTTCCGATGAATTCGTCTATTTCTATAAACTGTACCTTGCTGTTGAAATCAGCTAGTCCACTTAAGAAATGTTCAAAGATTGAAAATTAATGCACTTGCTATCTTGCAATGGTTTGGTAAACCAAACTCCCAGCAGGTAATTACGTTCAAGACAAATATACACCTTCAAGGGAATTGGGACGAACAGCAACACTGTGATGATGCCCTCTCATCTCCTGCAGGAGAATTGAGGAGACTTAGAGATACTGAGAAATCATTGAGTGATACACAATCTGTGCACGAACAGAAAGAAATCTGTTAATAATGAATGTAACTCATATTTGAGCATCTGCCACTGCAAATCTGAGCTAGGGTACATTTTGTTCCTCAGGATTGTGGTTCAATAGGTGAGTAGCTTCCTGCTGTTCTAGAAACACCAAGAAGTACTGTTGTTTGAGTGGGGGCCTGCATTTTGTATGTCTGTCATCACTTTGTATGCAGTTTTCTCTTCAATTCGCGGTTCATTATTTTCATCAGTTTGCCCCATTCCAATGTTTTATGCCAACTGGAAAGACATGTTAAATCTGACACTATTCTTCCCACAACTCTGCAAATTGAGCCAATCAACTTGGGCATTGTACTGCAAGACCTTTTGAAAACCCAATTTGCAAATCTCATGTCAAATGAGAATCCTGTTTGAACCAGGATGTCCCATTTATTTTCATGGAAGTGATCAATGTCTGTCTGCAGACAACACAAGGCTTAAAGAGCTTTAAGTAGGCCAGGCCATCCAGACTGCATTAGACTGGCATCGCATAAAGATTTTTACCTTGTTCTCTGCTGATTGTGTTTGTCACTTGCCTCCTTTGATAACAGTTTGGTGTTTGGGAGCCCAGCGGAACAGAGATAAGAGCTCTAACTGGGTTGCTCATTCTGTAAATGGCTTTTGAGAGCAGCATACAAAGCCCTATGCTACAGGACCATTTTGTCAAGACGTGCATGATAAAAGTAGTCAGACAAGGAATGTGGGTTGGTCATGAGGTTTGCAAATGAAGGAAGCAGAAATACTAATTGCTAGCTAAATTCTCACCCTGTAATTTATGACAGTGGGAAAGCATGGTTGGAAAGTCAGTCAGAGAGCTATAGTGGAAATTTAGACCTCAAGGTTGTGCTCTCTCATTCCAAAAACCACTGCACATTCACTACACGTAGAAAGGCGCGCATGCACACGCACACAAACAACTCCATGCACAAGGTTTCTGCTCACATTGCTTTTTCTTTTCTCGTGAAATGGAATAAGTGGGGGGCGATTGTGCTTCGCTACCCTCAGACAGAATGGTCATTTTTATCTGAGTAGACATGAGCAGTGAAGTGAAAAACCTGACAAACAAGCTGGCAACACAGTTTCCCTCTCTGAGACAAAGACACTGGTGTCCTCTCAAAGCATCACAAATGCTGGGGCTTTCTGTTTCCATAGGCATTCTGGGACACAGTAATATGGGGACGCTCATACTTAAAGAATGACGTAACATGGGGCACATGGATTCAATTAGGCTTTTTTCTTTCGTGGGCGACCAAAGTGGTTCTACTGGTTTTGCTCCAAGGATGGCAAAAGTAGGACATCTTCCTCTGTGTTAAGATTTGTTATGGGTGTGTTTGTGAGGGAAAATAGCAGATCATTTTCTACAAAGACTTTAATGGGTGTTTGCTTCTGTCCAATTTTTTGTAAAAGTTCCCGATTTCCTCTACCTCTCCTTTCCTGTGTTTTTATATCCTTGAAAGCGTAAGTGGTGTTATTATGGTCAGTAATAAGAGAATGGGCTGTTCCGGAGATGCAGGGACCAACAACTCCATCTCTGTGTTGTATGGTTATCTATATGGGTTGGCTTTGTTTGAATGTATTGCTCTTTGAAAGTATGACAATCAGTATGTCTCTCTGTCTGGCTGCTTTATTCAGTTTATTCTTAGATTTCTCTATTCAGTGACTCTGTGTAGGTTTTATGACAGTAGGTGTGACAGTAGGTGTTTTTAAACTGGAATTACTAGTTGTGACCTTTTTATCAACCATCCCATTAGCTGGAAAAAACTATAATGTAAATAAAAATAATGTAATAGAAATATAAAGGACAGAAAATGCATTTGGAAATAGTAGGACTGCACAAAACAACAGGAAATCTAATAAATTGAGGTAATAGCTTTATCTGATATTGACTCAGAGAGCTGTTAGCTGCATTCAGTTTCCTGCACTTAAAACAAAAAAAAAACAACAGAATCATATGGGTGTCTTCGTTCGTGTTCTGACATGTCAAACCCACACTGAGAGGGCTTAAATGAGGCGTGCTGTTTAAACCTACTCTGCTCCACACAATGCACGGTGAAAAGCCTCTGTGTTAGGGATGTACTCTCCTCTCCCACAACAAGTGAGATATTCAGAGCAGCACGAGGCTGATTGTAAAAAGAGGTCAGAAATAAGTAAACATTGAGGTTTTATTTTTATACCTTAATTGTAGTAAGTAAAGAGATTTTTGGCAAAGGTCTTTTTTTTTTGAAGAAAAAATAGAAAAATGTGTTCTTTAGTGACGGTGGATGGTTGCCTCAGTGTTTATACTGTCATTCTTTTCATATTAGCATTGCCCGGGCACGGAGGGAAACCACTATTACTGCAACAAACGGGCTTACTGTAATGACGGCTCCCTGTTTTTTATGTTAACGCTTTAATTGTTATGTTTTAGACGTGGGGAGGGAGTAGGGGGTTTCACCTGGTATTATGCATCTTGTTGCCCGGAGACATGGAGTCTCCTGTACTGGTGGTGATAAACATCTTCTTGGGGGATTTAGATGGTGAGAAAGCCATGACTCAAAGCAAAGTAAATTTTATTTATGTAGTGCCAAATCACAACAGAAGTTATCTCCGTGTACTTTTCACATAGAGTGAGTCTAGACCGTACTCTTTAATTTACAGACCCAACACTTGCCCGTGAGCAACCACTTGGTGGCAAGTAAAAGCAGGAAGGTGGTCTTTGTTCTAAATGTTGTTATGACACATACTTTTGTACATCTCTGTGGGAAACAGACACAGCTTATGCCATTTCTGTTTAACTGTCAGAGTTTTGTGTTGTTCCTTTTTAGTGCTCTTTCCCCTCCCCCCTTTTTCAAAGTGTGATTATCTAGTCAAAACTCTCCAAATGTCACTGGAAAACCAAATAAGCTGAATCAAGCCTGATAAGGGTTGTCTTTCAAAATGGATTAGCCTAATCCCCCTCACATATTGCACTGCATTGAAACCTTTATATTGAAATAGTCTGTGTAGAATGTACTCATTGTAGGTGTTTCACAAGTTTAAAAACCACTGAGCTGTCTTTTGTTTACATATATACAGATGCTTAAACATAACTGGACATGACACAATTAGTCATGTAGATTGAGAAATCATTACTGTCTGGTTGTTTCGTCTCTGAATGTGTTTTACAGCTGTTTGTTATTGATTAATGTTCTTATTAATTTTTTAAAATGTATCTAAAATGTCAGAAAATAATAAAAAATGCCCATCCCAATAGCCAAAGTTTACTTTCATAAAAAGCTAAGAATGACAGCCAATATTAATATTTCAAACTGGTCCTTGTACCCCCCAAAATTAGTTTAATTTTCTGTTGATTTCAGTATTGGTGTACTGATGTGTTTGGCTGTTTTTTCTGATCATACCTATCAAATCCTCTTTGAAAATAAGGAATAGAAAAAGAACAGAATAAAAATATCTGATACTTACTCTATAATAATAACTGTAGAAGATATGGCACAAATACAATGTCAAAGGTCACCAGTTTGAAAGGTCATATCATCCAGTTAGTATAGCTCTGAGACAAAATCCCACTGATTAATCCTAAAGTTTTGTGTTTAAGCAATAAGAGATGAGGGGAAAACAAGTTGACCCAGCACTGAGCATGTTTCTTTTTTAAAAACTATAACAGTTTGTTATGGGTGCATTTTTGAGAAGGAGTCTATCATATGATTTCCTAAAAGATTTTCCCAGAGTCCAAATGTAATAAATGCCTGACTTGACTGTAAATACGCCTTGTCATATCTATATGACAGGTGCAGTATTCATCATAAAACCTGTTGCACACACTATAAATAGTCTAAAAAAAGCTTTTTTTTTAACAGCTTCAAAATTGCTTTGCCATTATCCAATGGAAAACACTGTTATTGCCATATGACCTGAGGCTGGGGTCAAAAGACCTATAAACAGATGGTTTACCTTTCACTGCTGTTTGACTCAATATTTTTTTTTGTATTTTCAGACTCTTTCGTCAACAGCCAGGAATGGACATTGAGTCGGTCAGTGCCAGAGCTGAAAGTGGTGAGTAACTTCCTAAAATCCCTCACAGCCCCTCTGTCGACTCACCCTCAGAGGTCTCATCTTACTGATAGATTTAAATGTCTGTGGGAATGCATGTTCTGTTCATGTAACACTGGTCTTGCATTTTACATGAGAGGGAACAGTTGAGAAATTGGCTGGACTTTTCCCTGGCAAGTAGTGGGTGATTTTTAATGAGATGCGTTGGCATGGAGATGCAGGGTGGCTTGCAGCAGGACGCGAGATGAGTGACAGTTTTGGGCTAGACTAGTGACACATCCTGGGTCTGATCCCACCCGCCAGTGAAGCGCACACAGCCACTGCCAAATGCACAACTAACATCCTCACATGATTTAATGCCTTAAAGACTAGCAGCCTTGAAAACTGCACTCCGCCTTTCTGCCAGTTGATGTAATATTTCCGTGTTAGGTGCATTCATTGTTGCAGCACCTTGCAAAAGAGAAAACTTCAATGAAACAGAGAGAGGGGGGAATTCACAAGGAGCTCAAAGACAAACTTACTTTTTTTTTTTCTTCAAACACATTTAAATGCGTCTGTTTCTTTTTATGTTTCTAAGGTGTTAATTGGCAGCTTCCACACAGGGGTTTGTTAAATGGACCTGGACAGAATTAAGTATCGGAAAAGAGCCAACATTTCTTTCGAAACCCTCAAATAGCTGCTGCTCAGAGAGATGATCATACTGAAAAGATGCTGGTCATATATTTTAGACTATTTTTAATATGATAGTCTTCTCATGTTATGATAACAAAATGTTGGAAGTGGGGTCAAAGCTGCAGATTAGTTAAAATGATGATCATAAAAGCATGAGAGAAGCTCTAAAACATCTGCTACACTGAGCTTCAACATGGTATTGTAGTTTCGTGACAGCAACTTAACTGTGGTCAAACCTTGTTTTATTACCATCTTTTGATCATCAAATCCACGCTCTTTAAAACGCCGAGATCAAATCTAAACATCTATAAAGAAAAGAAAAGCGCTGTACTGGAATAGTGCTGATACAGCATTTTGATTTCAGTGAAGGCTATATACCAGCAGGTCACAAAGTCTAATAGTTAAAACAGCGGGAACACTGATGCTGTGGTGCATTCAAAGTCAGATTTTGTTGACTCATTGCTTTCAGACCACACGGCCCACAGCTTTTGTTAACTTTAAGCTTATTCATAGTTTATTCTGTACCTCATGGTATATACTTCAATTACAGAGAGGATAGGCTTGAAAAGGCCTGAAACAGATATTTGCTTTTGCGCCCAAAACTTCCTTATAATTAGAACCATACCTGACTTTAACACCCACTAATGATCTGAAGAAGAGGAGGGCTATGGTGGGCAGAGGAGGAGGAGGAGAGGGAGGAGATGAGGCATGTTGCAAGCCTTTGTTCTTCCCAGACATGCTGGCATCATCAGCCCACCCTCCACCATGCATCACCCTTAAGGCGCTGTAGTTAGGTCTGGTCTAGACACCAGGGAGAGGAAGCGGGGGAAAGATAGCAACCAAACCGGTGTATGCTAACTGACTTTCTTCATAATGATTCAACATCACACGGCCTGCATAAAGAGCCAAACTGTGGCTTTCAGTGAACTTTCCATTACTGCCCACTGTTCTCTGAGCTCACCATAAGATTAAGGATATATTTTTTGACCTTCCAGGCATTCATTGGATTCACTTCATGCCGGTATGGAATAAAAATCTACTTGCAGATAGTTAAGCAATCCATCACAGTGAAAACTGAATCCAATTGATGTTTTTGTTCAAGTTTACTTTGTAATTTAGAGCTCAACATTTTTATTAAGTTTGTTATTCAAAGAACTGTTACTAAGACATGTACTGAGAGGGACATTTTACAGTTGAAAAATACATTTCACAGATTTTTTCTTTTCCAAAATACCCCCAAAATATTAAAAATACTTCTGCTTCTTTGTACAGCAATGTCTTACTCAGACTATACTCAGCTAATATCAGCTGATTCATCAGTTGGTATCAGATGCTGTGAAACATGTTGATTTGACCAAGATTTGAGAGTTGACAGACAAACAGCACATACTGTTTTTTTATTTTCCCTATAACACACTGTGGCTCTTAATGCATTTTCTTTTTATTGGCAGTAATGTAAATACAACTTATAGATAATAGGCTTAAATCTATACAAAACCACTATGATTTTAATTTTAAGTCAAATCCGCTTTAACGTTTTTTTGTAATTATGGTCCTTTAAATCAACATATGCTTGTGGTTTGTCATGTTATGCTTATCATTATGTTTCTGGTCTTGCAGGGCATTGTGGGAAATCTGTCCAGTGGCAAGTCAGCCTTGGTCCACCGGTACTTGACAGGCACATATGTGCAGGAGGAGTCTCCTGAAGGTAAGAGCACTGCAGGTCTGCTGTTGGAGGTGTGTGTCAGGAGGTGATTATGACCACCAAAGATGCTGAAACACGAAGGTTTAGACTCATGCAGCGTGTTTCCTGTGGCTCTCTTGGCCTTAATGTCACACTGCTAATTCATCTCACAACTCGGCCTATAAAAGAGATGTTTTCTAATGGGTGAATACCTTGTACTTGTACTCAAAATGCTTGTTGACAGTACATTTCAAGGGTTTGGTGAGTCAAATTATGAAGTGTCCTGCAGTGTGGTGCCTCAGTTTTCTTCTGTTTTACACAAGAACAATGTTTGGCTCTGAATGCTACTCTGTACAAAGGATATTCATATTAGGAAAGGTGTATAAGGAGATTTTCATGAAGCATGGTGCTGGTTTGCCTCATGAGAGTATTTTTTCTAATTAGTTCAAATTAGTTTAAAATGCTGTGCTTTCGGATGCGACGATCAATAATTGGCTCGGTTCTGTTTATAAACTCCTTTTTTAGTCCTTTGCCAATGCAGCGAGATAATGATAGAGTGTAACATTTCCAGTAAATTATGTCTGTAAAGATTACTCATTGTTAAAATTTACCCCATTAAACCCCATCATTTCCCTGGGACTGTAAATTAAAGTTGTTTTATTATCGCAACCATAAACCTGGATTTCCTGATGGCGTATGAGCTAGTTATAACATTTAGGAGGTCCTGCCATCCTGTTTGATTCACTGAGGTTAGAAAATTAGATTTTCTTGAATATATCAGCAAGATCATAATGAGAATGCCCCCTTCTGGCCTGAATAGTAAGTCCTCCTCTCAGAAATCCACAAAGATGTAGGCAAACCCAGAGTTTACTGATGATCTTTGAGGGGTTTGCAGTGTTTCATTTTAGTGTAATTATAGTGAGGATGAGACATGAAGCACATAATCAGTTTCTGGCATTTTGCTTCACTAAGGGAGAAAAATCCTCATAGCTTAATTAGTCCTTGAGAAATCAATGGTGGAAAATAGTGGAGAAAACGAAAGAGCATTGCTGTCGTAATCAAGGAAATCTGTCTGCTTGGATGTCCATGCTTGTCTCTTTACATTTCTGCTAGTTGCTGTGACACAACATACCTGTCTCGTGATTAGCAGCTGCTTGAGCTCTGAAGGGTTTTTTTTTTCATGTAGTTTTAACACTGGCGTTGTTCCAGATTAGGAAAAAGTATTTACATTGCAGAAGCCCAGCAAAGGAAGGTTCAGCAGTGACTGTTCCTGGGCTTTTGCTATGATATCAGGAAAAAAAAGGTACTGGGGTGTGTTGCCATAGCAACACCCGAAGGAGCTCCGTTGGATTGTGGCGTTGTGTCAAGGTCTAAGCCTCCGTGTAAGCAGAGTATGCTTACTGCGTGTTAACCATGCCTACCAACTTAACCGTCTCTCTGTAGGCTGTCTGCAAGGTTATTAGTCACCTCTTTTTAATGTGTGGTTGAGCAACAAATTTAAATAATTCATAATTTGAAGAGTTTTGTGTAGAGTATGGTCTGCCTAATTTATTCACAGGTTTTTTCTTCTTTATTTGGATGCATTGTATTGGCTCAGCTCTAAATAAAGACATCAGCATCCTGGATGATTATGTAACTGAAATGTTGACTTCAAATTCCATCCATGTTTTCACCCGAGCCGTATGCTTTCATTGCAGATACTCATTTCAGAGACTCTCTCCATAATCTGTTTTGGCATATGAAGGTGCAGCCAGGGTTCATACAAACTCTGTATTCTGACAAATCTTTTGCTTTCTGTGTTGTTTTGATTCAGTCTTCCTCACTGTGTAATGAGATCCTCCTCATCTTTTTCCCCCCTTTTTAAACAAGATTCGGAGTCATAGAGACACATAGTTTCTGAGTCCTTTGTTTTAATCTCTAAAGCTCTGTGACTTCAGTAAGAAGAAAAAAAGCTGGCTGGTGGTACGTGAATCTCTGTTACACAACCAGCATCCAGCAGGGCTTGAGAGCCTGTGCAAAAGGCTGGAGAATCCCCTATTTGCCAAACGGGCTAAAGTGGATTTAACAGGGTAGAAGTGTGGCTCAAGTGGATATGTATTGCTTGCTGAGACAGGAATACTGTCCACCTATTAAAAATTACAGGCCCTGACTACTCTATGGGCCTTACAACTCCTGAGATCTATGGTTCTTAATGTGCTCATTTTAACAGCATGATCTCCAACACTCTACCTTAAAACATGACATAAGATGTAAGACCTTGGCTAACATAATGAAAAAAATCTGATAATGGTAAAATGTGCACTTTTTTCTGCTTTAACATATGCTGTCTCCAGCATAATTTCCTGATCATTCTTAGACCTTTTTAAGATTGTGCATTATTCAATTTTGTCAAAATTGCTTTCAGCATATTTCCGCATTCATAAGGCAGTGTTTTCACACTCAGGGACATCCTTAGCCTCACAACTTTCTCATTTGAATGTTTTTAATCTCCACAGGATCACAAACCATTCAAATGATATGCAAAATCTAATTTACTGTATGTTTCTACCATTGGTCTTTTCTTTATCTGCAGCCAGCTTCGCTAGCGGCAAGGAATATGCATATGTATTTGAGAAGAAGTGAGGAAAAGGGAAAAATATCAAGGCTGCATGGGGGTTTTAGTGTTAGCTCTGCACTGCTGTCCTGTGGACATGGTGTGACATGAAGCACTCCAGTTCAGACAGATTTTTTTTTTCTTTAGATGTTATCCCCCCTTCCTTCCTTCCTTCCTTCCTTCCTTCCTTCCTTCTCTTTTATTTTTGTTGGTCCGTTTTTCTTTTTCTTATTCTCTTACCATTTCATTGAAAACGGTTGACCACACTGCTCATGCAGTGAAGTGATGGAGACTGAACATGCGGCCACATAATGTTGGGGAGGGGAAAGTTGAGCTTTTCCAGGACTTGTGCAGTGACAGTGGGGCTGAACTGGTTGCCTTAGCAGCTGTGCATTAGACACGCTAAATGGCAATTTCTCGCCCACATAATTGGCTCCAGATAGACCTGGTTTCCTGTCGGCATATGATTGTAACAGCAACACATTCAGGAGATCTAAATTGAGAAAGTGCACTTAAAATCGTACACATCTCACCAAACTTTTATGAGCCTTGTCAAGCTGCGTTTTGATATTGAATTTGGTTTATCTGGTGCATCCACATCGTTTTTATGCTTAATGGGTGTGAAACGTGTCTGTCAGTGCCAGTGAATCCCTTGGCGGTTTCTAATTATGTCCTAAAAAGATAGTTATACAGTATCATCTTGTACCAGCACTGGCCCAGACTGAACATTCTTTCAGAATGACCTTGAAATTAACTTTTGGAACAAATGTCTTCTTCTCAGGTGGACGGTTCAAGAAAGAAATAGTTGTGGATGGACAGAGCTACCTTCTTCTGATCAGAGATGAAGGAGGGCCTCCAGAATTGCAGGTAAGATTATCGATCCTTAAAAACATACAGTATCTTTTGTCTCTAAATGTCTCTTAACTTTTCAAACTGCAGACAGGAACTGTTTAGAGACAGGCCATTACTTGCAGCAGTGTGAGAGCACTCTGTGGTTGTTCTACCAAAAGCACTTAAAGGGGAGTGACAGATCAATGAGCGAGCACGGCCAAAATCATTTTTGTGGTTAGAGGGACAACGCAGCACTTAATCGTCTTATTAGTGTATAAAATATAAAGAATAATGGAGCCACTGTTTCATCCAAAGTGGACTTTGCTAAGTCTCCTTAAGAGAAAAAGCTATTGATATTCTGCTGACACTATCTTATACTTTTTCACAGGGGGTATATTTAGGAAATGCTTCCTTAATCTAGCCCTCATGTAATGACAGAGCAGCCATCAGACTCTTAACCTCAGTTATGAGGATGTTGTGTCTTGTCCCTCATTAAAATGTTTTACTGGACTTAAATAGGCTTTGCATTTGGTGTTTGTTTTTTTGGATATATCAGCCAGCCTAGGGTTTATGAAGTTGAAGAGTCAAGCATAACATTCACTTTTACAGTATTTCACAGAGTCTCAAACATCCTGCTTTGCTAGATATAAGTCACTAGGTCGAAATATAGGCATTGTCGAAACACCCAGTGGTAGAAGAAGTACACAAATCCATGCAGGACTGAAAAAGAAGAAATAAAATAAAAAACAAAATTTAAAAGTGCAGAAGCATTATCAGCAAAATGTGCCTGGAGTATAAGGTATAAGTGTAAAGGTTCTCTTTATGGTGTTTCTGTAATATTATGTATTATATTACTGGATTCATTCATGCATTTACATGTCAGCAGCATTTTCATGTTGTACCTGGTGGAGGTGGAGCCACTTACTTTATACTGGTGGTTTAATCTGCACCAATGAATCAGGTTTTATTTGTTAATCATTTCAATTTTAATTTCTTATCATTCATTGGTTTGCACGATAAAAACATAATCTTAAAAATGTAATGATTTGACAAATACACAAAACCTGCTTTGCAAACACTGAAAAAGTGTCAGTGATGTTCTGATACTTTAATCTGAAATGATGCGTCCAGAGGATGCAACCTGTTTTTTCCCTAATAGTGCTACATTGTGAACAACACATTCATGTTGAAATCATAGAAATAAACAAAAGAAACCACACTGTTAACTAACCCTTTTCTCACTGACTGCACCTATATCTCTCAGCACAAAACAGGTTAGCAGTGTCATTTTCTGAAATGGAGCTAAAAAACGGAGGCTGGTAGTGAGTTGAGGCGACAAAATCCAAGATATACAGTTTGCACAGAAATATAGCTTAACGAGCTATGTAGCTTAAATAGCTTAAAGATAACATTGATGCCGAATTGACGAAGAAGAGTGTAACCTATTATGTCACATTTCTTAAAGGAAGTTTGGCGTAATATTATCCCCACAGTAGTAATTCAAACTGCTAATATGTATATTACTTAACATTAATCACCAATACAGAAACACCAGGTAACTGCTAAAGTATGATAAGGCTATCTGACGTTGACTGCTGTTAGTTATAGGTTTGATTAATGGTTTAATAATGT
The DNA here is from genome assembly GCF_027409825.1 of Scomber japonicus. Taxonomy (NCBI): domain Eukaryota; kingdom Metazoa; phylum Chordata; class Actinopteri; order Scombriformes; family Scombridae; genus Scomber; species Scomber japonicus. The sequence goes on along the minus strand of NC_070589.1, from coordinate 21,100,024 downwards.
GTATTTTTATTGATTACTGATGGTGGCTGATCAGGCTAATTATCAGCTAATTATAATAAGTTATCTAAGGGCAGTATGCAGTAAATGGTTTTCCCTTTGTGTGCAAGACATAAACTACTTCCCTGATTAAACATGATGTGCTTGATGGTGTTATTAATGACTCCTGATGAAACTTGAAAGCTCAGTGTTCATGTTGCCCTTTAGCTTCCCTTTTTATGAGCACCATCAACAGGAAAAGCTAATATTTCTCTGTGTTATATGATCTCTTTCTTTCAGCTGCTATGTGTCTGCAGTGTATTTATAGATTTGGGATTTTATTTGTTTAATTTTCAATTAAAGATTCATACATTTTCAACATATATATGAATATACAGTAACCATAATTTAACCATCTACCATTAAACACAGGTTTATCACTACACTGTCCACTCAAATGGCCACCTGTGTGTCCCAGGGACTCACTACATTAAACCCTGTCAACACCACTGAAGGTGGCCTATACTACTTACGTTAATTGTGAAATACCATAAAAGATGTCTTATCCAATCTTTTGTCTTAGTAATTTAAGTACTCTTAAGTAATTTACAATACCCTTATTTACTTAGTAAAAAGGAAATATGTCAGATAAAATACATGGCAAGAATTGAGTGAATATAGAAATTCCAGTCTTTGAAAAGTTCTTAAATATGAAGTTATGTGTAATTTGTTGCTTAAAGGTGAATAGGTTTCATACGGGATTCAAAAGGATTCGGATTTAATTAGCAGATTCTATCAAACGCTGGCTCCACAGAGAGGCTTGCTTGTCATTCACAAGATTCATAGTTTCTGGTCACATACCGCATAAGCTCAGTGAGAATTTACCATGCAGTTTTATTAGCAGCTACTGATACCTGGCAAAGCAGAGCTCAGATTTACGCTTGCTTTACGCTCTGTGAGATCGGGGAATATAAATGAGTTCAGCTCAGTTGTCAGCTGCCTGTATAATTAGCGGCATAATTAAAGGCCTGCATTATGTTCCCACTCACAGGAGGCTGAGCAGAGTTGTGGCTTGGAGGCTTGATTTGCCATTCATTCCCTATGGGGGTCTGGGCGAGATGTGAAAGCTGAATGAAGAAGAGGGCAATATGGTGGAATAGTTATCACTTGATTGTCACTGTTAGTATTACTATGGGTTCTGCTTAGCCTCTTTGATAGAATGGATGCTGATTAGGATTGATTTCATCCACTCAAGGGAAACCTCTCTCCGCTGTTTGATTGTAAACTACACAGAGATTATGACTGTGTATGATGCGGCAAATACAAAGATTCCTAGATTATGATAGCAGTGGGAATAACAGCAAGAAAACTGATAAAGCTTCAGTTGTGGTGTTTAATCTTTCACTGTCAGTCCACCCAGTAGTGGTACCCTGCCATAGAGCAACATATTCAACTATACTATAGCTCAGAGCTGTACTATGGCTGTTGCTACACTGCCCCCTTCTGTCTGTATGTATGAACTTCAGTCAAAACACAGCCTGCAATACTTAACAAATCATTAGTGATGTCTGCAAGCCAATAACAACAATATTTGTTTCCTTGACGCATTACAAGAAAAAAAATGAAAACTCTTTTAAGGACATATGGAAATACTCTGGAAAAATAATGTGTGTTTGGTATGTTTTCCATAAAAAAGTTCAAATACAGGCACCTTGTTAAAAATTCAGAAATTCATATCTACTGCTTCTTTCTCATTTAAATAAATCAGAATATAATAATATGTTATATAATAACATTTTTAATTTAAAAAGTTTTATCAGTTGATACAAGATGTCCCAGTGTATGTGAATTTACACACTTGTGGGAGCCAACCTGCTTCAGCCTTGTTTTTATGTCAAAAATCATGCATGTAGTTTCACAGGAATTTACTTTACTTCACTGGATAATCTCTGCATGATTTACAGTTCAGAAAGCTCCTTATTTATCTGTTATTGATCCTTTATGTTTCCTCTCAGTTCAGCCCCTGTATGAAACAGGCTGTTTTAGCTCCTGTCTCTTTTAAGGCCTACTAATGACCCCACTGTGTTCTGATTAGATGCCACGAAAACAAGCTAAACAAGCAATAGTTGTAGGATTGACTTATTTTCTTGTTCTTTATTCAAAATGTCAACTTCTCAAATACATCTGTACATGCTCAAGCCGGAATCTGATCCAAAATATGCAAGTAACAAAGGCAACGGCGACAAAGGCTACACAACAGACGTTTGGACATGCACCGACAATCTGATGTCCTCAACATGCAAAACACATTTTTAGTAGAAGGGGACTTGAAGTTCCAGTATTTAGCTGCAGTGGAAGCAGTGTCTCTGAAGCGAATAATATCTGTTTTGTGAATGTTGTTCTTGCGTGATGATGAGGCAGCTTATGTTTCAATGTGCCACCTCTGCTTTGTCCTCAGTTTGCTGCTTGGGTGGATGCGGTGGTTTTCGTCTTTAGCCTGGAGGATGAGATCAGCTTCCAGACAGTCTACAATTACTTTCTGCGCCTATCCAGCTACAGAAACACAGCTGAGGTCCCAATGGTCCTCGTTGGAACACAAGGTGTTTGCCCTACATCTGATATAAAGTTTTGCCAAGAAATTGCTTCCTTCAGAGAGGAGCTACATACTCTTTACACAGGAAATACTATCTGATTAAAGGATAACTGGTGATATTCAATATTTTTTATTGCCTTTCATTACTTTGAACATCAGCACTGTAGTTTATCTTGAGTTGATCTCATATTGTTCAACCTACTGTCATAAATACTCACTAGCACACCAAATCTTCAACAAATACACTCTTTTTTTAACAATTAATTTAATAATGTTTGCTAAAAACTGTTCCAGGACATTTTTTTACCTTTTTTTCTCAATGAAACCATGTATTTATGAATATTTTTTAAAGAATAATGTCTTCAGTAGGTAAGTAAGTGAGCTTGGATCTCAGAACCACAGATGTGTTGGCTTTTTGTGAAATTTGCTGGCAATTAGGAAAACATAGAATATCACCAGCCTTGTACTTCAAGTGTAATGTTTGAGTAATATTTTTTTCTTACCCGGTTCTCTTAGATGCCATCAGTGCTGCCAACCCCAGAGTGATTGATGACTCGCGGGCCAGAAAGTTGTCAAATGACCTAAAGCGTTGCACATACTATGAGACCTGCTCTACCTATGGCCTGAACGTGGAGAGAGTCTTCCAGGACGGTGAGAAGGGTGTCAAAAATGAGCAGACATGGGTTAGACAGATGCACATTACATGTTACCTCCTCTGACACGTGATACACTTTTTCAGGGGTATTACAGTTTGAGAGGCAGTGCATGAGATAATTATTTTAAACTGTGTTCTTTCCTTCTGTGAGTCAGATTTGTTCAAATTAATCTGCCATACCAGCATCTTAACTGGTCATATTTAGAGATAAGCAATTTTTTAATGACTATTAAGCTTGTTTTTGAAAGATACGTTGACAGTTTCCTGGATTAAATGTCAAAAGTTGCAACTTTTAATGAGCAGTATTGCGTGACAACAGTGTAAGATGCAGGGTCTTTTCATTTGTTTTCCATTTCGAGTCAGATCTAACTGAGGTAAGTGCACAGCTATGAACCATTTCATGATGTGTCACTTTGTTAAAAATGAACACATTTTTTTTTTAATTTAATAATTATGATGCTAGGGAGTTTAATTGTAAAGTTCTTCATACAGTTGATGAGTTCCTGATAGAAACAAGCAACTGCCTGTGCATGCTTGAGTCACATAGAGGGGTATATATAGACATAGATATTAATCCTTATGCTGTGCTCTCAGTGGGTAAAATTAACAGACACACTTTAATTGATAATACAACAGGCATTCTGTATTAAATTAAGTTTTAATTATTGAGCGTAAAATCAGGATTATGACATAAAAATGTAGCGCTCTAAGCTAGGAACCAACTGAAATTTAGTTATATATAAATGGTGAAATACCCTTGCAATATCTCCTAAAAGCATGAACTATCTGAAAACTTTTTCTCTGAATCCATAATTGAAGTCAGGAAACTGTCATTTGGGAACTCGGCTGCTTCAACTCTGGCACATTATCCCCCTAAGGCTGCAGCTCCTTTGAAAGCCTGTCACCCTTTCACAAAACATCTGAATATGTAACACAACGTTCACTTTGCATTTCATTGACTGTTGATGCACAGGCATGTTGTCTTCCCTCCCTGCCTTAATTGCTTCCTGAAGCCCAATTTCAAATAATTAAAAGAGATGAAGGAGTGTTGGCTGTCTGGAGAACTTGCTCTGATATCACTCTTGCCTTCTTCCTGTATTTGCCATGCTGCAGCAGGCAGTCGGGCCTTCTGGTCCCAGCTGTCAGTGCAGCTTCAAATCATCTCTCTTCCCCCTCAGTGCTAATTCACGTCTCGCAGCCGTGATGTCCCCTCCCTTTCGCTCCACCCAGTCTCTCACTCAAGTGTGCCCTGAATTAAACGAGTTACACCAAGTGCATGGCAAATCAGGTTGTTCAGACGGTGTAACTGCTCTCATTTGGCCAACATCACACTATAGAGCTCAGAGAGTGACAGAAAAAGTATCATTTTGTATGATTACTTTCTTTAGTAATGGAGGTAGCTTGTTCGTTTCCCCTGGAGATATTTATAAGCCACCTTACAGTATGTTACTTAATAACTGACTGTAAAACAAATATCCTGAGGTGGTTTAGATAGTGTGTTCATATGGTTTTCTGTCTGGCTGGAATTAGCTGGACTGAAATAACTGAAATCTTTTTTCTTTGTTTGTAGCACATTTTTAAGACAACATTAACATTTCCCAACACTATGGAAGCCTTGTAAACTCAGCTGTGTGTGTGCGCATCCGCAGTGGTCATAAATGAAGGAAGTCCACTGCTGTGTAAACCATATATCATGTGTTCTGTTTGCTAATAAGAAAATTTTTAAAATCAAGTAGAGTGAAACATTTTTCACAGTGACATTGACACTCAGAAGAAAATCCTAGAGCCGTTAAAAGAAAATGTTCATGAATCAAAATAGCTGCCAGTTAATTTTCTGTTGACCAGCAGTTAATCGAATAATCGCTGCAGCCCTATTGGTTAACTTTGTAGCTGCTACAACATCTTGCATTCTCACTTTCGAGGTTTTACAAGCTGTCCACATTCACTCAACAAAGTGATTTTAATATTAGAATGGAGCAACATAACACGTGTGAATGGATTAGCAAACAATCTGTTCATGTCTCTTTGCCACTTTGTCCTCCAGTTGCCCAGAAGGTTGTGGCCATGAGGAAAAAGCAGCAGCTCTCTATTGGTCCGTGCAAATCTCTCCCTAATTCTCCCAGCCACTCATCAGTCCCCGCTGCATCCATCCCCTCTGTTCACATTAACCAGGTAAGATCAAAACCTTCACACTCTGTCAGTGTTTTACTTACCGATTATGTAACTCTAATTAAGAATACTGTGTGTAAAGAAGCTTCCACAGTCTCAACACACTCAGCTTACATAATAATTCCTACAAGTATCAGTGCAGAAAATACATACAAAGTCCATTATTATAAAGATTTTTAGTTATTTCTAAATTGACGTGCTTGCTCATTGTTTTTATTTTCTCCTCCTTTCTGACTACTTTCTATCTCTCTTTTTCTGTATTCCTCCCTCCCTTCTTCTGATTCTGTCGGTTCCTCTTAATCTCTCTCGCTCCCCAGGCGGCCAATGGTGGGGGTGCATTCAGCGACTACTCCTCCTCTGTTCCCTCCACCCCCAGCATAAGTCAGCGGGAGATGCGCATTGAGACCATTGCTGCCTCCAACACGCCCACGCCCATCCGCAAGCAGTCAAAGCGCCGCTCCAACATTTTCACAGTAAGTATGCGACAGCTGATGCAAAGCAACACCCACTCACACTACTAGAAGGCATGTTGCCAAGCTCACTTTATCCACCAGAGGGAGACAGGTAGCTCGAAATGCATCAAAGCCACCTCTCCTGCCTCCGATGCAGGCAAAGAAAGTGTCTTGCTCACACAGCACAATGGGCAAAGGGTGAAAAAGATTAAAACAGAAATTATATTAGATCCCCAAAATGCTCCCAAAAACCTTCTGTGAAAGCAAATATCAAAGATAAGCACTGTGGAAAAAACCTGAACTCATTTCATGTCGTTTTTTTTCCTAATTGGATGTAGTAAGTGCACATGGATTACGTTTCTCATCTCACCCATAACAAACTACGCCCTCTGCGCTGTCTAAATCTTTAACCTCCCTCCCCCCACCCCTCTTATTTTTACTAGATCCTTTCTTTGCAGTGACTTCCCTTATGGGAAGAGACGGCAGCAACACTAACGCCACTTCTCCTGCCCGACCAAGCTAAACTAAGAGTCTCAGCCAGCCTATGGCGTGTTCATATGCTGCTATTGCATGCCCCAACACCTCAACTTTAGATAGCCTTGCTCCAACTGCTCTCCCAGCTACTAAACATCTAGCTAGATAACTCCCCTGTCCTCACCCACTTAATGTTCTGGCCCAAATTTGGTCTCAACCACCAAGATCCCAACCCCTGCCTGCCTGCTCTCCCTCCCATGTCCTGTCATATTTTCCCTTTGCTCTAACCAATAGCATATGTGTGCACTAACCACTCTAATTTCCTTAGCTGTCCTAAGCTTGTCTTTTTACCTGTAGCCTCTGCCCTTTTCTTCTACCCAGCCTGCACCTCCTTTTTCTCCTCTCTCTTCCCTCCTACACCAGCCCTCTTTGCTGCTAAGCCTCTCCTAATCTTGCGTAGCCAGACCTCTGTCTCTTCGGGTTCAGGGAGGTCTGTCAAAATTCTGCCAAAAACTATGTTTTTATTCCATAACTTGACTGATATAATTCTACAGAGAGCTTGTTGGTGCTCAAAAAGAGAAACCAATGGTGCGTCTCCACACTGTCAACTAACAGAATAGCTGAATAGGGATTTCCGAAGTTCCATTTCAATTTTTTCCAAGTTTTCATGTTTTTTTCTCCAAAACATTTTGAGCTTAATGAGATGTAGGTCTGGCTACATGAGATTACTCCTTTCCTAACTCTTCCCTTGTATATCTAACCCTTCCCTGCCTATATTATCCTTTCTCTTCCACCTGTCTTCACCTCTTTTCCTTTTTTACTCTCTTTTTTACTTCTCTCTGACCCTTGTCTCCAACCTCCTGCCTTTCTCTCTCCCTTTCTCTCTTTCTAACTAACTCCCTCTCTAACCTTCCCTACCCCCCTCCCCCTCCTCTATTTCTCCCACCGCCTTTACCCTATTACCCCAGCTGCTCTGGGAGCCGCAGGATTGTGGCATCCGAGCAGTACAGGCTGTGTGCTAGCTCCCCTTGTTGTCTCCCTTCCACCCCTGCTAGGTAGTGACTAACCATGTCCACCAGAGAAATGAGCCTCTCCCCGTCCGCGTCATGGAGATGCCGAAGCACGCCACCTACCCAGTGTGGGTGCCGGAGTGGCAAGCCGAGCGGGAGTTTCAGCTCATGACCTTCTGAGGAGCATCGAGCGGAGGGTGGGAGGAGGGAGGGTGAGGGAGTAAAAGAGGAGGAGGAAGAAGCAGAGGAGGAGATGGAGGAGGAGGGGACGGAAAGTTAACGGGGCGATGTCGACATTTCCTCAGTGACACTTGAAGAGTGCGATGGGCTAAGGAGAGGAAGACTTGCAGTGCCATTTTACAAAACAAGAGAAAGAGAAAATATTTCATCAACCCAACAAATATCATGGATGTCCCTTTCCTAGCTTTGTCTGTTTTTAAAAATAAATTGGCCTCAGTGATCTAAAAAGTCGGGTTCTTTAAAAGCCTTGCTGGTCACTGATAGATAGCAGGCTGCCATTCATGTTTTCTAGCCACACTCTTGTAAGTAGTTCATTCTATGTTGATCTTGGGAGATGTACTTAATGGAAGAAAATATGCCTTAACGTCATCAGAAGAAAAGCTCTGACAGACTTCAAAAGATCAAACTCACTTCAGTCATTGCATATTTTGTACTGAAAGTACAGATGGGAAAATTGCTGCAAGAAATGTATCCCATCCAGTTGTAATCAGATATATAATAGAGTATATAATATTTGTCAAATTCATGGCACTGGCATTGGGACTCTTGAAAGAAGCATCCTTTGCAATGTGCAGTTTAACAGTGTTGGAGAGTAAGAATCAAAAGTATAATATAAATAATTTATCTAAAAAAGTCCCTCGAATTAGTGAATGAACAGGTGAATTCATTTTGATAATGCAGTGGATTAACTTTTTTAAGTAAGTGATTTAAAAATCAAAGCTTTACTATAGAAGATCGTATCACTCTGTCTTTTCACCGTGCTCACAAATCAGTTTCACCAACCACAACCATTTCAAGCCAGTTTCTCTCATAACTCTCCTCGGCCACTAGGTGTCAGCACAGTACACATTATTCTTTCCTAGTGCTTCCATGGTCAATAACTCTAAAGATCTGTTTTGTAATCTGTCTGTGGTCCCCTGATGTCTTCAGGCTGTCTGTCCCTTTTGTGTTGAAAAGCACATTGTTTAGGAATTTAGATGAATATTAGAGCATTTTTTATACTTAAAAATTCATTCCAATCATTCATCCGTATTCATTAAATCCATTTATTAATGTCTGCCATTTGATGTTTCCCATTTCATATTTTTTAATCCCTTGACTTGTTACTGGATCTCCACATATTAAACAAAAAAACAAAACAAAAAAAAAACAAACCATTTGACACTGTTTTTCAATATTTACAGATTTGTGCTTCTGTTTCCAACCTTTCTTCAACAAAAAGGGCTTTCCAACTCCTTCCGAATTAGAAGAGCATGATGGTTTTAAAAATAAGAGTCCCCCTGCTTTGCCAGCCCTGATAGAGAGGAGATTATTGATTGAGGACTTACAGCTTGTGGCTGCTTTACCCTCTGTGCTTTATTGCATATAGGGTAATGCATAGAACTTGCACTATACGGAAACCATAAGACTTTGCGTCTAAAGCAAAAAAAAAACAAAAACTTGATACCATTTGAGTGTGCACACTCAAAGTAGACCATCAGATATCATGAAGTGAGACAGACTGTAGGGACTCTTCTGGAAATGCCCCCCCAACTCCCCCCCCCCCCCCCCTCTCTCAAACCCCTGGCCCCCTAACCCCCTCCCCCCCTTCATGCCCTCATTCAGACATCCCCAAATAAAAACACGCTGTACAGTCAAGTCACTCTTGGAACTGTTATCCAGCCACCCAAAGGACACAACCTTTCCTTACATGACATCACACTGCCTTTTGCCATAAATGAGGACTCAAGGACTAGAGGTGCCAAGTTGTTTTTTTGTTCTTCCTTATAGATTTTCCTACATTCTTTTGGTCCGTTTTTATTTGGATTCCTTCTTATTTTACAGGGAGTATTGAAGTATTGAATGGAACTCAAAATGTGGTATATATGTACTATCTTAGAGGTATTTTAGATTAGACCAGTTTTGGGTAATTTTATGAAGGCCTTCATAAAAATCAGGTAGTGTGTCAGGGTGTTACAGAGCGATATTGAACTGAAAGTTGCCAACAAATGAAACTGGGTTGCACCGACTTGTATGAATGTAGTTAAACTTAACATTTGTTTTACTTTTATTTATTTTAAGTTATTTATTTATTTTTTGCACATTCAATTATTCTTTTCTTTCTTTCATTCATTTATTTATTTTCATTTTTTTTTCTCAGTTTAGGTTTGGTACAGAGATTATGAACTCTTGCATAATCGCTTTTCTATCATGATCGGATTGACGAAAATATAGACTGCTGTATATCTTGTATTGTATTTTATTTACAATGGTACTCTATAAAAAGTATATAAGGAGTATATGAAATAATGCCTTTATTGTCCATCCTATATTTTGTGGGAACTGCGATGTTTGGCTCAATCTGTTGAATATTTTGAAGTGGATTTGTGACTTGCTTTGTATGGTGTCTGTATAGAAGCTAAACAAGTCATCATTAAAAAAAATAAAATGTTGGAAAAAATATAAAGCAGAGTTGGTTTACTTGAACTCAGACTCTCTACCTCTCTCCATTGATGACTGGACATTTCTCATGTTGAGAGTGAGACCATACACACTCATGTCTGTCCCTACCTGTACCTCATCTCTTTATTTGTGTTTGGGTGGGAAGGTTTTTTTCAAAGGATTTATAACCATGTGAGGTTATATTTACTGTTTAACCATCTTTACCTTCCACAGGCAAGACCAGAAACTTGAAATGTTAATGTATTTTAATTTTTTTGGCATTTGAATTGTCTAACATGTGTGCAGGATGATTACATGTCCTCCTTGGTTTTGCAGGTCAAAGGACAGAAGAAGCTACTTGTACTGAAGTCTGCTGTAAAATAACCATTTTCCCTTCTTTCCTTTAACCTGTTTTGAACTCTAACTTATTTAACGTGCTACAAAAGCTTGTATCAGTGCAACAGTGCTAAAGGCACAGCTGATCCTACACTTGGTATAGCAGCAGTTGGTCTGCAGGTCCACTAAGGGCCCGCTCTGGGTCTCACACAGAGGGAAGGATCCCCCAAAGGGTTTCAGGGCTGAGTCATGACTCAATGTGTGGTCGTCCTTGGTCTCCTCTGTGTTGAGATGTGTCTATTGTGGTCTTGGTTTGGTCTCTTTTTTAATTTTCTTTTTGAACTTGCACGTCGGTGTTACTGCTGTTTGTTTCGCTGGTCTGCTTGTCTGTTAATTTCGAGCTTCTTTTTGAGACTTTTCTTTTGCAACGTCGAGTTTCTCCACAAATACTGCAAATGCTCAAACACAAACCCTCACCTTTCCCCCCCCTCATCTCTGACCCCCAGTCTCTTTCTCTCTCTCTCTCTCTCTCTCTCACATGCACAAAAACCAACATACACACATCCAGCCTCACCTCCCACCCCACAACTTCCACTCTGCTCATTCATCAGTGTATCACTTCAGTTGTTGACTGACTTTCTTGTTTTCTTGCAGTCACGGAAAGCCAGTGAACAAGCAAAGAGCGTTGACAGTAAAACAGACAGCATAGGCAGTGGAAGGGCCATACCTATCAAACAGGTAAGCAGTTTTCCTAATATTTTCCCTACACTTCCAATAGTTCCCTGGGTAAGTATGAACCTCTTTTTCTGACCTTTTCTGCTTGATGTTGATATTCTGTCTGTTACAGGTTTCATTACAGTGCTTAATCCATAGAGTTTGGGGAGAATTTTAGGGCAAAGTCATGTGTTACTGTAACCACTAGATGGCGACATAATACAACAGATAACTTCAATCCCATTGTAAGCACAAACAACACAAGACTGGAGGTTTAAAGATAGCATCAGAAAGATATTAGTAAAATAAATACCCATTTTGTAACACACTTTTCAATAAAGAAATATACATGTTTTAATATACAAACGGCACAATCGTCCATTTGACCTTATAAATTCCATATGTAATGTTTGTTTACACTGGGAATGTTTGTGAAGAAAATTAAGACAATCATGTTTTTTTGTTAATTAGGTTTGTTTTTTATCATATTCTACATTTTTCATTTCTACCATAGCATAATAAAACTATTATAATTTTATTATATTAAATTTAGTTCCTGTCTAATAGTTACCCATGTATTAAAATCTTGTTTTAAATACAATTTTTTTGAGATGTTTCAAGTTTGGTAATCTCAAATTCAGTAAAGTACTTGTTTATATTTTGATATTATTTTGTACTTTTTAAAAATAAGTCCAGTAGGAATTGTAATTACTTAATAGTTATTATTGGTCATAATTGTGTGTGGATATTATTTTTTTTCATGAAGGTTTACTCATGTCCATATAATCAATTGTGACAGCCATAATTTGCTGAAACATTCATTAGATTACCCACGAGATGTAAATGTCTTTACCCTGACATGGTGCTACATAAAATACTACACATTTAGTGACATCACAATGATTTCTATTTTAAAATGGTCGTACTATTTTATTTTATTTTATTTCTTGTGAATTTGTGTGTTGCTTTAAAGGACCAGATAGGTAGCAGTGAGCACTGAATTAGACATCTGAGTAAGGATAATTTCCAAAGGTCCGACTGTAACCATAGGAGAAGTAATTGACACATTGATTACTAATCACTCATGATTATGTGAGGGCTTTTGAAAATGGGTCAGCGTCCTTATATTATCCTCTTTACCTGCAAATGATGGAAGATGAGGTCCTTCTTTTATTATTTTTTTTCTTGAAAACATTGAGCCAGGCCTTCTCATTCTGTTTCAAAGAAAATTGCAGTGGCTTTGGTCCAGCTGAAATAAATGGCAGGGTGATGCTTCCAAGCCCTTAATCATCAGATGCAATATTTATATGTCGATCTCAGTGTCAGTCTTAGTAGATGCTTGTGTAATAGAGACAAGTATTTCACGATCATACTTAACACAACAGAATAACACAACAGAAGTTTAAATCGCAGCTTCATTTGTGCATATAATTGTTCAAAATGCCGTCATAAAACAACTTAAAAATTCAAAACATATTGTTGGCCATTCCACAAACATGATGTCTTATCTGCAGATCAGTGTAATTCCCCGAAGAATCTGCTTATTCCGGTTGAACAGGAGTTTAACAGATTAGAAAGAATCCCCCTCTGAGCAATTCTTACTGTAAACTCCCATTCTTATCCAATTGATTATGTGGAACTCCACTTTAAAGTCCAGGGCCAAAATCACTTTGTATCGTGGCAACTTTTGACAAGATAAGCCATCTTCCTTTTTATCTACAAAGGGTTTTTTTGTACAGGGGAGTTTGGCTACAGTTGGGGAAGGGAAGGGGGGCAGTGGTGTGACTAGCTAGGCCAGTCAAATGCACAATCAAGGAGATCAAAGTGTCAATGTGAGCTTAATTACCACTCCCCTCACCCCATCGGGCCAAATTACACACCGCCTGCCCCCCACGGACCCACCTCCGCCTCTGCTCCCACCCTCCCATCTATAAAAATAGTGAGTGAGGAAAACAATGCAGTCACTGCTGAGGAGGTGTTGACTGTGGCAGTGAGTGTGAGTGTATTCTTACACCCAACAGCCCCCCCACCACACAACACACACACACTTTATTTCCCCTTCTCCTTGGCTTGTCACAAAGAGGCAGCCTATCAGTCAGCCACAGTGGCGAGATGCAGCTTCTCTCCTGGTAGTCTGACAAAAGAAGGCAGCGACACTATCTCCTCTGTGTAGATATGACAATTGTGTGGACACAGAGAGCGCGTCTGACAATCGGACTGTTTCCTCGTGTCGCACAGGCTGAACACACTCAATTCTCTGTGCGTATGCGTGTGTGTATCAGTGTTGTAGGGAAGCACAGGACACCACACATGTTGCCTTTTTATGTGTCTACTGTCAAACTGTAATTTAGGGAGCACACTGCTCAATTCAGTGTGGCACACAACAGAACAATTTAATTGTCCCAAATCATTTGTCGAGGTTTATAAAAGATACAGCTATAATAGGCAGCTGTTTAGGTAAAACAAAAAATGTGTCTGCAGGTGTAAATATTTTTACATTATTGTCTTTCGTATCTTTATTGATCTGGTTCATAGCACTGATTGCACATATAGATTAATGTATGCTCCAGTAAGAGCACGAGATGAGCAACATATTTGCTTGTAAAACATACATTATAAAGTCGCCAGAGGCCCTGTGACTGGATCATTTACTTTGTATGATTAGAGAGCCATTTGAAAGTGTTTACACTTCTTTTATTGACTAAATTGAGGAGAGTGTGGGCAGTCAGCAACTATTGATTGAAGGACACAATGTTTCTTCCGGAAAAAACATCAAACGTATCAATAAAAACAAGACTCGCATGAATATGAATACATTTAACTTCATTGTGTGTCTTTTTATTTTGTAATTATGTATCCGTTCTTCTGAGCTGTACTCATTCAGCATTTTAAAGTTAACTAAATCAAAAATTGTTACACTGCAGGAACATGGGTCAAAAATATTTTTTACTTTAGAATAAGATAACATTCAGTATGCATTATTCTTAATGTCAACCTACACTCAAAATGTTGCTTAATGTTCCTCGACTTGGATGTTTGAGCTCCACTGTGCGGAATGATGTTTGACAAAATGTCTCTTAAATCTGAGTTTAACACATGTGCATATGAGCTACGAGTTTGGACGCTAATCATCATCTCATGTGCAATTAAGTGTGATGTAAAAACTTGTAACCTCTAGTGCACAGACAATACTTTGCATAGAATACACACTGAGAATTGACTTTGCAGTAGGAAACATCTTGTGTGTTGTTGCTAAAAACGTGCATTTATAGATCCTGGATTTGTTCACGCGAGTGAAGCAGTAGATGTTTTGTTAATGATATTTAGAATAAAAAAAAATCTTTTTAATTTATATAGTCCTTTTCAATCAGGATTACAAAGTGCTTCACAAAGTGCAGACTAACTAGGTTTAGGGTTAGGGTGGAAAAAAAACATCACAAAATTATTATTCAAATTATTTTTAGTTTGGAGAGGATCTTTGAAAATTTCCAAAGTTTTATTTTTGAGCCATATTTGAAATCCTGATCCAGTAAGAAGCTATACACTGACAGGCATATTGATAAGATATGAAGAAGCTCAAACTCTTCTGTCCCAGCATGCAGCCAAGATTCAGTACTTGCCCCCCCACCTCGCTTCTCAGATGAATCAGGGTTAGGATTAGGATGATTGTCGGCAAGCAGCCTGGTGCCCAGGTCACCGAGGGTCAGCTCTTCCTGATGTGTTAATCAGGATTAAAGCCTGCAGGATGGGCCTGGCTAGCAAAACACCAACCCTTCACCCCCCCCCCCTTTTCAGCTCATACACACACAGGCCCTAGCTGTAAAAGCACAAACATTGCCCCGTCTTAATCCCCTAATTAAGCGGGCCCCTCCTCACTATTTAACCCTAGTGAGCCTCCTGGCCCTTGCACTCAGCAGTGTTTGGTCACCCCCAGCAGAGGAACTGCATTGTTTACCAGTGGATTTACTCAGCAGATAAGGAAACCATCTGAGGCCTTAAAAGGCCCCAGAAGATAAAGTAGAATAGAATAAGAGCTGAGTGGGCTTTGAAGAGGGGAGATCACACTCCCTAATCCCCGGATTGAGAGGTCTTCCAGAGTTCAGCATGTTATGTGTATGAATGCAGGGAGGAGGTCTGGCAAATTGGATTGTCTCTCTTTCTGAATGGTTTCCCTGTGCCAAAGGAACCTGAGGGTTCAAATGGTCACCACAGAAAAACTAACATGTGATTAAACCTGTCGGCTAACAAACTATAATAAATAAGAACAATCTGCGAAGATTTGATTATAAACTGTGATTGTGTTGTGTATTGTCATATTTTTTTAATATAATCATTTCCATACAGTTTCATAATTGTCATTTAAAATAATGTTCATTTGCTTTGTTTGTAACCACCATGATGAATCTGTAATAAAAATAATACTGTTTTATGGTATTTAACATCCATAATGGCTCATATAATCCACCATGGTGCTTTGAGAAGAGCATATGCTCACCGTGATGCCTTGTCTCTTACAGGGAATCCTTCTGAAGCGAAGTGGCAAATCCCTCAACAAGGAGTGGAAAAAGAAATATGTCACACTGTGTGATAATGGCGTCCTCACTTACCACCCCAGTTTACATGTAAGTCTCACCCCCCCACCCCCCTTCCATTTCTTTTCCAATTGACTTTATGTGTTTGTTACACTACTGTTTGTACTTGAGGGTGCTGAAGAAGGTTTTTAATGTTGGACTTTTTCAACCGCTGAGCTCGACTCTCTTATTGCAGTTACATTTACCAGCACTGCTGCATCAAACTGGAATACAACCACATACTGTAGGTTCATGATTTCCCTGAGCCTGATTGCTATATATATATAATGACTATTTAAACCAATTCTGTGACTTAAGCCTTAGTATTAAGAAAGACGTGTCCTAGTGGTCATCTCTGCTCCCCCTGTAGCGCCCATCCTCCGTGCCAGCTAATGGAGACATGGCTGTGCTGCTGCCTGCCCGCCGCGCCCAGACTCCACGCTGGCTTGTATTTATAATGGTTCTCACTGCATGGCAGCAGAGCCTGACCAGCCTCCCACATCCATCTTTGTCAGAATCCCGCTGGGCCGCTAATACCTCTTAAATACTCGGCTGGCTGGCAGCAGACAGCTCAGGAGCTCGGTGCCACGCTCAGAAATGCCTGTCATTCTCCCAAATCCCTCAGACTCCTTCCATCACTCTCACTTGTTCGTCCAGTCCTGTGTTTGGGATGTTCAGTTAATTTTGCAAGGTAAAATGAAAGATGTTAGCGACTTCTTGTGTCTAATGAGACAGCTCAAACTTTGAACACAAGCCCAACAGTTAGAGACGTGAACCAGAGACGTGAACCTTGTGTGTGGCCTCGCTGCACTGACAGTGTGTTAGCGGTTTAATTTACAAGCAGTTATTAGTAGAGCAGTGCTGTGCTACAGTGATGTATGTAATTGACTGAACAGGCTATCTCTTGATCATTACAGCTTTTACAGGTCATCGGGGCAATCTGTGAATCTATGAATCTGTTGACTTACGGAGGGAGGTGAAATAAGGGAGACAGTTACATTAGCACGGTAACAGCTCGAGCTCATTTTGAGCAGCGAAGCAGAGACAGAGTGAGAAAGGCAAGGGGAAGAGAGAGATTGAGAAAAGGAGAGAGAAGAAAGAGGGAGGGAGGCAGACTGAGAGTGGAAGAGGGGAACCTTTAATTTCGCAGTCAGCCAAGCCATCCACACAATCACCTTCTGTTAATTCTATCTGCTACATCAATTAAATTGTTTGTAGAAACTAATTGAATGTGGCTTAATCACACATCTTAATAGCTTTGCACGCTTCGATCTGGCTGTTAATTCCTGCAATAAAATGAAATGAGAGCGCTCACTGGGTAATTAGCGAGGAGGCTTGGGAAAGAAATGAGTGCTTTATGACACGGTAATAAAGCAGAGGAGCCGGTGGGGGGACGGCAAAGGCCGAGCTCGCCCCTATCTGGGTCTTTTTCTGCTGAGCCCAATGATTTTCACCTTGGCTTCCCACATTTGGGAGGTAGTCACTTTTACACCAAATCAAATGGCAAAATTGAAACAGAATGAGACTGTTTGCATTCATTAAGCCTAACATCTCGCTATTTAGGGAGACAGCGTGGGCACAGGTGATGTTTAATGACCTTACAATCATTTCTCCACTATCACATACCCATAGTGAGAGGTCTAAGATGGGTTGTGACTAATGTAGATGGAAATTGAAGGGTCTTTAATTAGTTTTTCCTCCATAATTCCTTGATTCTTGTTGGTCTGCTGTGGCTACAATCAATTCCCTAAATTGAGGGAGATATTTACTTGTGAGGAGTGCAGATTGCTCATTGTTGTCATCTTCTTTTGTTTTTCTATTAACAGGACTACATGCAGAATGTGCACGGAAAGGAGATTGACTTGCTGAGGACAACAGTGAAGGTTCCCGGGAAGCGACCACCCAGAGCGGTGGCCACCGTCGCCCCCACTGCAAGTCCCAAAACCAACGGACTGACCAAGGATCGCAGCACCTTGCAGCTGGGCATAGGAAACACAGGTAGAATTACACACCTGCCTCATTACAAGGCTATAGATCAGATTAATGGATGAAATTATGGTTCTTTTGCAATTCTAATACCATTTTGTTCCAGCTTGACAAATATAATATGATTATGCTTTTCTACTTTTTATATAATTAATATCTCTGTGTTTGTTAGACAAAACAAGAAATTTGAGACATAATATTGAGTTAAGACATTTTTAAAGGCATTTTTCTGTATTTTTTTAATAGATCAAATCGTAAATCAAGAAAAGAATTGGCAGTTTACTTGATAATTAAAGCAATCATTAGTTGCAGACCTGAGACTAGGTAGTGCTTTTGGACACTTTTACAGTTTTAAGTCAAAATGTGTAATTGTGGTATTGAAATGACTGCCACACAAAGGGGTATCTTCCATCTAGCTGTATTACCTAAATGAGAGAACAAATCACAGGTATACTATGTAATGGTTACACAATGAGTCTTTTATTACTGTACTCATTTTCTGTGTCCTCAGTTTGTGATTAATCATAAAAATGGGTCCCAACAGGTTAATTACCCACTTTCCATATGTTTCATTCATGCAAATTAGCTGCCTCATAGTATACACAATGATGACTTAATTAGCATCTATGAGAAATCTATTAATTCTCTAAATTACTAAACAGGGAAATCAAAAATATGTTTAAACATTATGCCCATGTTTGAGGAAATTATACTGCAAAAATGAAGGTTTGTTTATCCTGGCCTCTTATGCCACTGTAATGACGCTGACCTAGTTATTTTTCCTTCTCTGTGGTGGCCGGGGTCACAGCGACACAAAGCAGTTTGGTCCTGAGCATCATGCCAGGGTTTTTCCACCTTTTGAAGTCTAAAAATAGATCTATTCTCCCAGCGAGCTGTGCCACCGGAGGCTACAGAGAGTCTGGCAGACGTAAATAGGGGAAGCTAGTGATTGGATTTAGGGGTTAGGATTAAGAGTAATTAATACTAATTAGGAAAGTGATCCCCGGAGGGAGGAGGGGTCCTTCTTCGGCTGTGAAATGGACACAGTGTTTCCATCACTCAGACTAAAGCTAAGCAGCTGAGAGTGGGTACAGTGCCAAAGACGGGTCAGCAGGGACTGTTACCGCTGTCCAGGTGGGTTACTGTTAAACCTGGCCAAGGTGCTGCCACCACTGAATGGGTTAATCAGTCAAAAGCAGAGAAGATGTAGGAGTTTACAGAGTGGAGGACATTGGATCGAGGTTGTTCCATCCCACAAACTGTTAACCTTGAGTGCTGCATTGAGGGGAGTCACCAGGACAGACAAAGGGCCCCGAAAACAGGCCAGACAGGGTTTTGGGAAAACAGAACCAACTGGTTTCCTCTTTTACTTTCAGTCTTCTTCAAACACAGCAATTTTGTTTGCTCCTGGTGTTTCATTTCATGGAAAAGACTCCTCGATGATAAATTCCCAAGATTATCAGTTGCCATCCATTTGTGCATCAGGGAACAATGTGAGGGCGATTTGCCTTAATCTCCACTTAGGAAAAGAAAGGTTACAAATCACATCAGGTCTCTCTCTGGGTGGAGGACCCTCTTCTGATTATGCGATCGGGATTTTGATTTCATTAGACATGCAATTGATGAAGGGAACAAAGGGGTAATTTTTCATTCATGGCGTCCAAATCACAAGCCTTGTCTTTGCCTTTGGTAATTCATTCATTCCTTAGATCTAAAGACCTTTATAATCACTGGGAGAAGAGGGATAGCGACAGAGAGAAGGAGGGGCGGAGTGGATGGGGGAGATGGGAAGATGAAGAGGAGAGGTTGAGAAGACAGAGAGTAAATGTGAGAACGCATGCGCCCATGAGTTTGCCAAGCGGCCAGGTTTAATTCCTTTGCTGGGTGCTGAGCGGAACCATTTTAAATATGATCCTCCCTGTTAACACGCATCCTGCCGTGTCACCGGCGACAGATACATTGTATCAAAGTATTAATGGGCCCAGTCACTTTTAATCAATCCTGTGGAGGAAAGAGATGCATGTGGAAGAGGTGGAGATCTCAGGAAAGTGTTTAGCTCATTCGCTCTTCACTCTGCACTACACTCTATCTCCAGCTTTAATCTATTACATTGTAGAACCAGAAGTCAAGATTCTTACTGGCCAGCAGGTCCTGCAAGTTCCCACATTAGGCTTTTTTCTTTCAGTATTGGTGCAGTCTGACATCTTGCAGATGACAGAGCAGTGGTTCCCACAGATGAGTTCAAGTCCTCCTTTATCAACACCTCCTTATCATGGTCCAGATTTGTTAATATGAACTGTTTTTAAATAGAACACTATTAATATCATAAAAGTAGATATTGTTATAGTATTTTTTTAACGTTAGGAAGCTTGTCCCCTTTTTCATTTTTTTCTCCTTTTTGTTTTGTATTTGACCTGCTGACTGTTTTTTAGGCACTCCCAATCACAGCACATTGTGTTTGAGATTACACCTGACTGCCGTGGAGCTAGTAATTTCAAGATATATTGGTTACTGTAACAAACAATATACCATAGATTAGCCTACCACTAATTCATAATCCTATTTGTATGTGTATTTTCCTCCTAGACACAAATACGTGTTTATATATATTATTTTTAACCAAAGTATAATTTCTATTTGCGGCAAGTGTCCCCTTACAATCATACAAGTACCCCCGGGAGTTCACGTACCCCTGTTGGCGAATCACTCAAGATCTTAATGTTTTGTGTTTTGTCTGTAGACATATTTGTTCTGTCTTTAGTTGTTATTTTTTACATTACCAAACTTCATCTCTGAGGAAATCACATCAACATTTCATCTAACTCATGATGACAATGTAGCATAAAAGCCGTTGTAAGATGGCAATGTCTGCAAACATCCTCAGACTATTCAAAACCATATGATAAAGCCTAAATACAGGACATTGTATCCAAAAAAGCAAAACAGCTAAATATCTAAATAAGAAAATATGATTGTTTTTGCTATATAAAAGGGTTCATGTAAATAATTATAAGTTATTTGGTTGTGAAATTACAGCATAAAATGTACAAGTATGACTATGAAAGAGTGAGGGACTTGTGTGGGGACTGGCAGCTGCAGTAGCAGGGGTGGAGGGGGACGTCTGGGCGTTGGTCGGGATGATGGTGGTGGATTACACAGCCCGCAGATGATGTGCTGCCTGGCCCACATTAGCATGAATGCTTCATTATCCCACTACTTGTACATAATGGCAACAACTCCACGGAGGGGTCAGGCCTCGTCACGGCTCATCAGCCCACTGACGGCCCGGCCTAAAGAGAAATGAGAAGCAAGGCAGCGCTGCTTCCCGCTAATCCATCGCCTCTACTTAACACCCCTGCCCTGGATAGCCTGCAGAACACACTATATGGCTTTTGTTATCTCTTTATACTCATGACGAGTCAGTCAGCAAGAAATATTCATAATGGTGCTCTGTACTGTTTGATTTTTATTTTCATTTTGATAAGAATTGTAAAGGAATCAAATTAAAGTATTCATATGGCAACGTCAAAATAGGAAAATTACTTTTAGTCTACAAGTATTTAGATCTATTATTCAGGTATAAAAATAAAATAAAAGTACTGCAGTAATACCACAAAGTAAAAGCCCAGAATTAAATTCTTTACTGAAGTAGGAGTGCACAATTATTATAAGCCCAATTTCCAAGTATCAAAAGTCAAACAACTCACTATGGGTCCGAATGGCAGCTAACAGTGTTATATTATTGACTATTAGATTATTGTTATAAATACTGATTCGTAAATGTGATTTAAGTATTTTCAATATTAACAGGTTGAGGTTGAAATAATTTCAACCACTTTGTACTGTTGTGTAGTTTTTCCTTTTGTTTTAAGCGGTCATCATCGGTCTCTGAAATGTAACGGATGCACAGTAAATGCTGGATTGATGTTGAATTTTAATCACAAAAATAAAGTCAAAACCTTAATATAAATGGACAAGAAAAAATGGGGTCCCAAATTAAGGTTTGGTGCATTCATCATATATCGGAAATACCCTAAGTAGAGGGTCTTTCTGAAATGGCGCATAAATCTTTGTGCACTATAAAGTTAATAGTAAAACTATTTGTATGTACTATATATTTGCTTTCTAAGCATTTATTGCATTCAAATGTAATGATACTAGATAAAGTATTTGTATTTGACCATTGTTATCACTCTTACAGTCACTGAAGTTGGTGACATCCAGTATTAAATCTGATCCTTTGGCCCTCGCTCTACATTTGTCAGCTTGTTCCATGTCCGCACTGTCACCACTGCTAAATCTATGCAACGTGCTGGAGTCAGGCCTGGCTGGAGCTGCTGGTACAGTGCTCTTTTAATGCCACAAGCTGATTATTTCTCCACTGTAATTACATTATCCTCCCCTTTATGCAGGAGTGGTCTCTGGGGACTAATGGATACAGCCATGTATAATTCATTAATCATTAGCATCCAATTTGACAATTAGGCGTGATTGTTGAATTTTAAATATCAATCGAAGATGCCTTTTAGTTATCTACAAGGTTTTTTTTTTCATCTCTTTTTTTGAGGCAAGAGTCAAACTTAACACTAAATTTGGTTATGTAGTAGAAAGAAAGTCAAGAATTAATTCTTAACAATGAGGTGATTAAAATTAATCTGTATAATATCGGGTTTTTGCTCAAAACAAAGTGGCACTGTGCTGTTGTGCTTTATTAAAATCATACTTGTAAATCCACTCTGGGAACAATTTTTAATTCACTAATGATAAAAGCAATCAGAAGCCTTTTTACAAAAGTCACAGGCTTATTTAACGTATGATTCATCCATCACTTTTTCAAAAACAAAGTTTCACATTTTCTTTTCAATACCCCTACTCCTCGGCTCTACTCCCCCTCCTCCTCCTTCTCCTCCCCCTCCTCCTTCTCCTCCTCCTTCTCCTCTGCACTGATTTCAGCATGCTAATTTAGTCAGTGCTCCTCAGCATGATTCCCTCGCTCTCTCTCCCATTCTTGCTGCGATTCTGCTCCCTCCCCTCTGGGACCTGAAGATTAATATTCCTGGGCCCAACAAGATAATTACTGATACTAATTAGACATGATTATGTGAATTTGATACACTTATTACTCTAGATAATGAGTAGGACATATTATCCTAACAAGCACCCGTGCCGCTTAGTTTACTTTACACACGACCCACACACTATATTTTCTGTTATTGTCACCTCAATCAGAAACTGATATTCTCTTGTAATTATTGAATAAAGGGCCTTGATGATACCTGTAAGATGGATAAGCATTGTTGAGAAATCCAACATCCGGCTTGTTATGCGAAACAAAAACTCCTGAAAATTTTAACCGTTTGGTGTCAAAGAAATATCAATTTAGCTGATTAAAATGTATTGTCTGTAAAAGAGGTATTGTTTGTAAATAAATACAGCAAAAATGAACTTCTGCGGTGACTAATTGGTTTTGTAAACTGCCCATCTTTTAATAGCTTACTACTAGTTTTACTACAAACTTTGTATAGTTTGTTTGTGTGCAGCATTACAATAAATTCAAATAAATAAAAATAACACAAGTTCAGAACAAATCCAACAGTTCCCTCAGCAGTTATTCTTATTCCCTTCCCATGACTGGAAGTGAATCGATGAGTTTTTCAGAGTAGTTAGGATATGTTGTAGTGACTGCTTGCGAACAGGAGGGGAGGACCCCACATGGCGCAGCCTAGCCCATGAATTAGTAAAGAGAGCCAGGCGTCTGCGGCTCGCCTGATTGGAAGTTAGGGAGAGAACGCCTGCTGACACCAGTGGAGATCGATGTGGCAGTCAGAGGGATGAGGCGAGATAATTAGCGTTCAGAGTGTATCTTGTTAATTAAGGGCTAATTAGAGGCAGAGGCGGAGGGATAGGGGTTTTGTGTGCATGTATATTTGTGTGTGTGTGGGAGTAAGGGGGGTTGTTTGACACAGAGATGTGCACAAATAAGGTGGCAGCAGCATTTCAGTGCTATAAGAAGTACCAAAAATGTGTTAACACAATTACATCATTATCGCTTCTTTCCCAGACTTTTTGTTGTTGTTGTTTATAGAAAACAATCCTACCAGTCCGTCAACTGCATTTAGAAATCAAGGGGTCGCTTTTCATTTTCTTTTCCTGTTTGTTTGCTGTTTTTCAGGCGCTCCTCACTCCAACAGCAGCACATCCCTCCAGACGGGCGGATCGCAGTTTGGCGGCAGTAAAGACGGCATGCACCAACGCTCCTTCTCTGTGTCCAGCGCCGACCAATGGAATGAAGCCATCAACACCAGTACAAGCAGCGGAGCCCGTAAGACCTCCACCCTCACCTGCTACACTGTCATCCCCTTAATCTCTACGTTTTCCTCTCTTCGTAGCGTTTTCACTCCTCCCATGATTTCTACAAATACATTCATAAATTACCACAAAGAAAATTAACACAACCTGAGGGAATCTGATCTAGAGGTGTGGATTGGCGGAGTTGCTATTTACTCCCTTCATAGACAGGTGGAACATGGCTCATTTTCATGATTAGGTGATCAGGGCTGTGATCGCTGTGACCTTTTTGGCTGCTGCTCTTTGATAGAAGCAGCGAGGAGCGTGTTCAGAGGAGAGGAACAGTGAAGGTTAACTTCCTGCCATCGATGCATCTCCACTTACCGCCTCCATGTCACATTGCGCCTTGTCACTGTACTTGAGTGAAGTAAAATAATATATTCACCATGCATGTCTACCCCCCCATCCAGTCTTTACCTTCCATCCTACCCCCCTCACACCCCCCTTCTCTGTTTTCCCCTCTTTTCTTCCGAAGAGGAAAATGAATGCTTTTCGGGGGTACCATTCATCACCAGTTATTTCCCTCTCTTTGTGGTTGGCAGTAAAAAAGCACTTAAATGCACATCAACAGAATAACAGTCATTTCCATGCATGTTTGCACTCTGGTAGTTCTCATTAGCACGGCGGCGGCTCCCCCCCTCCCCATGGGCTCCCAGGGGCCCCGGCAGTTTAAAGAGCGCACTTTACGAGCGCTGCTGGAGTCCAACTGCACGGCCCTCGTGGTTCCGCAGACAAGCCTGTCTCTCATTTGGAGCTGCCAAACGATCAATTCTGCCTGGACGCAGGCACTTCCATCACCCCCTACCCCTCTCTCCCATCAGCAGCATGCCCAAAGCAGAATTACTTAGATTCGTGGGGTCCTCAAATAAATGAGCGGGAGTGTGTGTTGTGTATGTGTTCTCTGAATTTTTAGTGTAGCTGTTTGTATGTGTGTTTTCCACGGAGCATGTTTGCATCTGTATTACAATGTGTATGTGATAGGAAAAAAGGCTTCATACTGGATGTTTGTGAATGTGCATTCAGAGGCCGGTCTGCAGAGGACAAATAGTAATTCCTAAACGTTGTGCGGCGGAAATAAAGAGGCCTAGAATTTCCCATTTTCATGTTTGGTAAACTGAAAAGTCTTCAATATCAACATAGCTCATTAACCAGCATCCAGTCTTCAACTAAATCAGATCCAAAATTTGCTCCATTATTCTATTTTCTTCAATTATTTTCATGCTACTGTTAAGGTAACCACAAATGAGCTTGAATGAGGCAAATGAGCTGAAAATAATAATAGAAACATTGTGTCAAATGATAGATATGCTGCTCGTCCTTGGAAAGAAGTGTCTCTGTAATCAGTGCATAGTCAGACAGTTTAAGAGGCTTGTAAATACTTGGTAGTTCAGAAACTTTCTTTGAAATCTCTGTTTTTATGTCTCCTTACAGTAAAAGAATCTGGATGAAAGCAGAACAATATGTCTAGTGTAAAGTGTGACTGGACTATGAGACAACATAAACTTGATTGAAATGTAGCCTCTTATCTTTCATCCTAATGCGCCTTCAATAATCAATAGAGGGTGTTCCACGGTGAAGGGTGCTCATGTTTTGCCATTTGAATTGACTTGAACCAAGCCCAATCACTCCATTATCCTTGGTGAAGGTTGCAGGTTAACATAAAATGTGATTCTGAGATGCAAAAACAGCAGATTGATGATTCACTGGAGAATGAATGCATCTTAGCCAGGTAACCATTTCCATATTATTTAAAGAATGTCCTCATTTGTAAACCTATTGAGTAAAGGCAGAAGCAGAGGTAGTAACGTCTCTTGAATATTGAGCACAGATTTTTGATTAAATCCCGACCCAATTTTTCTATTGCTTGCCTTCATAAAGACATTCATTCTTAATGCACCGGATGCTTGTTTAGATCCTGCTCTCCTTGGTACACCTCAATCTTTGAGCCTGAATTAAAAGCAAGAGGCTCAAACTGTCGTGACAATGGCGATGACAAAGACTTAACTCATGGTGGATCTTAATGCTGCATTCCCAAAGTCAAAAGATTACTGCAGATTAGTGCCCTGTTTTACTTCAATAATTAATTCAATGTTACTCTTTTGAGATATCATGACTCACAATTTTCACAGCCAAAAAATTATACCAGGTGAAATAAGTCAGTCCCAGTGTGAGATTTTTTTTTTTAACATAACAATAAACATTATTGGAAATTTTGTTCAAGTAAAACATAAAAACATACATAATTCACTTTTTTTTTAAACAAACATTTCCTGGCTTAATCTATGCTTTAGTTGACATTCATGAAATTAAATTGATTATTAACTTTGTTTTAGATAATCGGTCAGAAAAAACAACTACATCTTGGCGCTTGGCATTTTTCACTATTTGCAGACAATTTATGTGGAAAAAAACTATTAATCGAGCTGATTAATTCATAATGAAAATAATCATCAGTCGTAGCCCTTATGGAAAGAGCATTATTTTAACTTTTTACCATTTGTAATTTTAAAACTAAATACTGTCACATATTGTCACAGTATTATTTTTGTCCATATTGTCCACCTGAAATCTGCTGTATAAACTTTGCATCGCTTGCTTTTTTTCTTCCCATCTTCCAAGTAATGTCTACTTCAACTCTGGTCTGTGCTGTTCCACTTTATTAAGTGTTTTTTCTCCTCTAAGTTTTCATATGAGGACACAGGTAGTTAATGCACAGATAGCCTTTTCCTGTGGCACTGTGTTTTATACCTTGGCCTCCCGATGGGAAGGTGATAGCGTGTGGGGCGTTTGATTTCTATACCAGGCCGTAATGAAGTTTGACATTTAGTTTGGAGAGAGCAGCAGAGCGCGATCAGGCCTTGATTAGCACGCTCTAATTGAGGATAATAAGGGGGAGGCGGTGATTGTTTCTAATTTTTGCCATTAATTGCAGCCGTTGGCTTTGATTGAGGACAGGCAGGGCTGCCATGTCAAGGGGCCTGGCGGAATCATAGTGCTCCTCACCCGGAGCCTCTTGAATAACAATGAAATTACTCCCCCCTCCTCTTCATCCCCCCTCTATCTTTTGCTCTCTCTCTCACCCTTTTTTTCATTCTCATTCATTCAGTGTAGTGTTGGTAAAGTCAGGAAGCTGTTAGCAGCCCCCTCTTTGTCTCACCCACAGCCTTTATCCTGAAGCATGTTTAAACTGTCATCTCCATGGTGGGAGTGTAATACACTGTAATCACAGGTTAGGCTGATACCTATTCTGCTGCCCAGGTGATCTTGGCTGAGTGGAAAAGAGACTCCTGATCCACAGTGTGCTTCATTACCCAGCTTGGTCCTGATGGCCCTCATACACACTAACAGCTAACTAATAATGCCACTGTGATTTTTTCTGCTTGCAGGATCAGTCCAGGTCTAACTTCACAATTCCAACTTAAGAAATGTAATGTACTAGTCATGCATAGTTGAGAAGCACTTCAAGGCTTGAGACCTTATATTATTTAAAACCATTAGGTCTCAGGTGCTTTGATATTGTTGTTCACTGGTGTGGGTGGTATTTTTTATCAATTTCTTGTTCCTATAACATCTTAAAGCTGTATTGGTTGAGACAAAGGGAAGTGTATCAGCCGTGTATGTTTCAGGTGAAGGATGAGTAGGGCCTGGGTCATTTTCCACAACATTAGGGGCAGAAATTGATAATTAGAGGTGTTTATGACACGGTTGGGGCCCCTGAGGGGCAGCCCTCCCCTTTAACCTCAAGCGACATTAAACAAATGCTGGCTGTCACGTTGGAGGCAGGTTGGAGCTCAAGTCTTCCACCCGCCATACGGAGCTGTGCTGGCGGGACAGACGCTGGGATAGAGAGGGAGGAGAAAGCAGAGGGTGGGGGTGGGGGTGGGGGGGGGCACATGGAGGACCCCTGTGCCCCCAGCTGTCTGAGCCAGCTAATGACTCGTCTCAGGGGGGCTGTTGTAGGAGAGCAGGGAAATTGAAACAGACGCCTCGACTAGGAGCTGCTACATGTGTGGCTGTGTGCTGCCATTCAAAACACCACAGAGCTTAATGCATGTAGTCCAGCACAAGCACCAATGTTATGTTTATTAATGTGAGTCCATATAATAAATATTATTTCTTGGGTAACACATTACAATTTATGCTGAAATATTAATACAACTTTTAATGACTCTTTATCATATAACAAATTAAAGATAGCTTTAATGATTTTGTAGATTTTTTTTCCATTAGCCTGATACTTTTTTTGTTTGTATCAACTCTCATCCTGATGAGTCTTAAGTTGAGGACAGACGTAACAATGTGTGTCTCAGGTGTTGTCTCCTATGTTTTTGCCCACGCTCAAACAATCCAACCCCGGGCCCTCTGAGCTCCACTCTCCCCCCACGTTAGCATCTTCAATCCCCTGCTGAGCCCATCTTACTCCTCCAAGACAGCCCCATCTCCCTAAAGGTAATGACCGAATTAGGCCTAATGTTGTACACTGGCTAATGGCACAGTGCCACACATTATAGCATGTGCAACTGGCAATGACAACAGCAATAATCCCTGAGCCCCTTGTCCTCCTGCACTCCACCCCTGGGGCTGGGACAGTGCACAGGGAAATGAATGGAGTTTGCCACACTACAATGAGCTTTTGATGGGAGACAATGGAGGAGGCTGCCAGCACCACACAGGGTGGTAAGAGTAGAGCAATATGGGTCCCATCTACCGTCCCTCCCTCCCTGCTTCCCCCAGGCCTCTGGCCCCCGCTCCCTGATTCATAATGGCATCCGGAGGGGGAAAAAAAGGGAAAGTGATGTCAAATGTCAGGAAATCAGAAAGATGGCAAGCTGACAACCCCCTCCTATCGTCCCATCCCTTCTATCCCTTTGCCCAACGGTAGCACAGGTTAATATCACATTTATAAAATCACTTACAAGAAACAAAGCCAGCTCTTAGCCCCCTGTCTCTCTCAGACAGTTATATAGAGAGCTTTGCCGGGGGCTAACTTAGGTAACCATTTGTTCACTGATGGCCCCACACCTGTCCTTCACTCTATCTAAAGCTGGAGCAACACAGTTACTTTTAGAGCATTCAAAGCCATCTCTAACTCTTTACTATTGCAGTCCAATTTTGAGGTAGTGACAAGTTGGCCTGTACTTTGCATGCATCTCTCAAGAATGTAATTCATTATTCATGCTTACTGTCATTTCACAGTGATTCATACACTCATACATTGATACTTTATGCTAGACATATTTTCTTGCTTTCTGAGTTGAATACATATTGAGAAAAATGTAAAATGCCTGCTTTGTTTATTTTTAAAGGAATAGTTCACACATTTTCTTATCTACCTCTAGTTAATGCTTTGCTCATGTCACACAAGGGTGGATTTTGTGCAATTATGGGGGGACAAATCTATGGTCTTGACAAAGAGTCAACATATTACTACAGAACTCTGAGAGCAATGTCATATTTACTGCTAAATTAGATACTTGCTCTTCTTTCTACGTTGTCATTTATGTTCTGCAGTTTTTTTACCCATATGTTCTGGTTCAGTTGATATTTTATTAGTAATAGTTACAATTAGAAGTAGTTAAAAGTTAAATCCAAGATGTAATCGTTACGACTGCACATAATATTCAATTCAACAATTTTGTGTATAATTTCCTACACGCTTCCCTGGTAAATCAGTTTTTGGGGGCATTTAAAGAGCTTAAATAACTACTTGAATTCATGAGAGAATACTGAAGCATCATGTTAGCTCTGATTTTCAGTTTAATTGTGGAGTTCTGCCTGGTTATTTGAATAGAACTATAGATACCAAGCTGAAGCTGTGACAGTGACTCTTAAACCTCTATATACGAGTTTAAAACCTAGATAAACCTGAAAAATCCAAACTGTGCATTTGACATGAAAAATAATGACAGTCTTTGCCTCTCTGCTTCATCTTTTTCAGCCAATGGAATGAGCGATCCTGCGAATTCCAGTGTAGGCAGCGCCACGAGTCCTAAACTTGAGCCACCTCCCTCACCACATGCCAACCGCAAGAAACACAGGCGGAAAAAGAGCACAGGCATCACAAAGCCAGATGGTCTATCTGCGGGCAACGAAGGTAAAAGACACTTTTGAAATAATCAAATCTTCTGAAACTTTGAACACCCAAATCTGTCAAGATTATTTATGTTTCTATTGTTAGTTTCTATGGTGCTTTTCAGTATGCAAAATTTGCTCTGCGCCCAGACAACTCAATAAGCACTTTTTGCTTATGTGAAGCCAGTGAGGGATCATGCACTCAGGACTGCACAAGTAACTCTTATTGATTCATCTCTCTGCTTGCACAGAGGTTGGTGGGATTTGGGGTTAGGGATAAACCTCCTGTGCACTAAGCTCTCCTGGAGAACCTCTTAACTTGTAGGTGAAAGGAAGCAGTTGGTCACACATTGTACTGTATCAGAGGAGTCATGTTTTTGTCGTAGATATAGAGAGGCATTAGTAACATGGGCTGCATTAGTAACATGGGCTGCAGTGAAGTGGAATTATCCTTCCAAATTAACTAGAATAACTGAAAAAGGTACAGTACCAGTCAAAAGTTTGGACTCACTTTCCCATTCAAATCTATGAGAAAGTGTGTCCAAACTTTTGACATCTATATAGAACTTTACAGGCACTTCTCATGTTTTTCCCTCTATGTATTAGCTGTTTTATTATTTAATTGAAGATACTGCAGACACACAGTGGCTCAGCCGTGTAAATATTGTTTCAACTTTGAACTTCTGTTCATTTACGATTTCTTCACTCCAACTAAAAAAAAAACATGATAACCTATTGTTTATAAAGTACATAAAGGTGTGTAGTTTTATATGTCCATGTGACCCCCTGCAAGCTGCACCCTCACAGCCCCCATTTCTTTTACCGACGTATGAATAGCCTGATCTCCAGAAGCCATGGTCCTCCTCAGCAGGGGAGTGGCAGTCAGCTCTCCACCCAATTAATAATGATTCTCCAGCCCAATGATGAATGGAGTGCCCTAATTGGATGGCATTGTGAAAACACTGAGGCGCATTTCAGAGGCCATAAAACTGATGTCACAAGAGCGGGATGATCAATCAACAAGATTGATACGCTGGATAACAACAACAATGGCATTGACGCCTCCTAAATGGGGCTTAGCATTTATAATCATTATACTTTTTTATCATGGTCTCTGACAGCTTCTCTTTAAAGTCTGAATGGGTCTGTTGACCACATAGTTTAGAGTGAACATCATCAGCATCTCGGAGATAAGTGGTCGTGTTTTTATTGTTAAAGTAAGTGGTTGGATCAGCATCAGTAGTGGTGATCATAGTGGTCAAAGTTCTTTTCAGATCTGAAGATTTTGTAGATTTTGCTTGATATTTGACAGTTGCTATAAATGTGTAGAAGCAGATATCAGTTCACAGCATCTTTTGAAGCTTTTTAAAGCACCATTGCTTCAATTTTATTTGACTTTACTTTGCTCTTAATGGACCTCTCCTGGCACAATTACACAGTTGCATTAAAGCCTTTAATGAGTAATGGCTGGCCCTATTAAACATAATCAAATCTCATTGATAAATGTCCTACACATGTTGGCATAATTGAAGTCAGATTTCTGAGGAGGGAGTCTATAGTAATCAGTCTGGACGATGCAAATTCCGAATGTTTCTCACGTCATCAAATACACATAGTTTTCTATCTCTCTTCCCTCTCTCTGCAAGATATTATATTAGCATCAGCTTGTCTGTTCTGCTGAATGCCCCGAAATACGAACGTATTGCTTAAATATTGGATTCACCCAAGTCTAGGACGTGAGTTGTGTCTCCTGTTGAAAGAAGAGGAGGGAGAGAGAGGAGAGGTGGGATCTTTGAATAAATTGCTATCAGTTTATCTCATTTACGGGGCAATCAGAAGCGTGCAATGCAGGCTGAAATTGAATTTTAGTAGTTGTGAAGCGTCATAAATCAAAACAGCGTGATCATCTTAAGGTGAGAAAATCATTTTGGTCAACATGGGACGTGTAGGATGTACAAGGGAGTCTGAAGAAACTGTTGCTGCACCATTGTTTCCAAATAAGGTGCTACAGTACTTAACAAGACTCTTCTATGTGGCAGATGAAGTGGGAAAAAATATTTTGTTGTGTTCATTACTATTATGAAAGGCTAAATGGTAGACTGTCATTGCACAGAAATTATATCCGTACAATAAATCTTCAAATCGATCCACCCCTTGTAAAGTTAACCTTAAAGTTCCAAAATCACATTTATTTCAAATCAATTTAAAGCTGTATTTGGATAATACATAATTTTTCTGCCATGTCTACAGTGCTACATCTCCACCAAGGATATGCACAATGGACACAGTCCCTAATATCCTATGCACTGTCAGAGCTGTGTGGTGTAATGAACTTCTCATGTGCTTAAAGAATGATGCAGGATGCATGGCGAGACAACTGACAGCCCCGTAATGTGTTTCCCAGCAGCCGCCCGGCGACGAGCTCTCTCGGTGTGTCGCTTGCCATAAACCCACTGGAAAATCGATGGCCGATAAAGAGTTGTGTTCAGGGGGAGCCCCCTCTGATTAATGCAGACTGTCAGGGAGCATCATTAATGTATTTCTCTTTTAAAGAAAGTGTATCAAATGCTCATTGTTTTGGGGGTTTGAGCTTGTCCAATGTGAGCAGAAAGGGAGGTGTAGGATTGGAGGGAAATTGGGATGAGAGGCACATTCCTGATGCTTGCGGTTTTTATGGATGAAGATATTTACTCTTACTAAGGTCAAAGAAATCAGGGAGGAAACAAGGACTGAGTGTGTGCCTGAATATATTCAATGGCAAGAAGGTGTTATTAATTTACATCTACATCGCAAGTTTACAGACATACATGAAATCAAACCAAATGAAATCAACCAAGTAAAATAGTTCTATAACAAAATAAAAGACCAAAGGAAACATGTAACCTAAATTGAGCTCACATGCACAGAGAAGAACTTGGGTCAGCTCACTTTATTTTAACAAATTCCATTTTTGAATTTAAAAAATGAAAAGAAAAACAGAAAACAACTGTCTTGAATAGCAAATTTGAATCATGAAGTAGTTTTGTTTTACATTTTGTGATAGAGTTTAAAGTTATTTAGAGCATTCATCCAATGGATAGTTTCAGCAAATAGAGGAAGAAGGCCATGGAAGGAATGTTTATGTTTAGAAGTTAAAATAAAAACCTTCAAGGTGGATGTTACTGTTAATGTTTCATCTCACATTGTGGATTAATGTAATCGGTCCTTATGAAATTAGTGGAGATTAATCTAGACAAATTTGCTCAACAGGAACAAAACATCGACATTAATACACACTTGTAGTGATAGTAGGATCACTGGTGGAATGTGACCATAAAACTTCAATCACAAAAAATAATCTGTGTGTATATTTACGTTTTCTTACACATGCATGTACCACTTGAACCAATTTCTCATTCATTCACATTCCCAGTTGGGGTTACAGAAGAAGGAGCCTGTTGGATATAATAATTTACCATTAGATGAGGCTGTGGAGCATCATACAGTTGCAAAGGGATACGTAACTGTACATTTACAACTTTAAAGTTAAAAAAAAAAGACATTTCTGACCAGTTTGTTGTAAGATTAATGTACAGCACATGCATTGTGTACACTAATGAGACAACAAGGCTAACAGGTGGAGGAAATCATGTGAATGCCTTTACATCTGTGCTAATGCCCTCTTCTTTCATTAATTTTTCTCTCTACTGTGCACTCTTAGAAATAAAGGGCAAATCTACTCTACACTATCAAAGTTTAGATAATAAGAAAGAAAACCTGGGCACAAGCTGGTCCTTTCTGTGCCCAGAAATAATTTTCTTTCACTCCACAAGGCAACCAGCACCAACTGTCGATGAAAAACTATGCTAAGTTTTTATATGGAGAGGCCAACTTAATCTAGTATCCTATTGTCCTGCACCTTTGGTAAACTAAGGGTTAATATCCTCTGGAGTCCAGCTGAGGATTAGGAAATGGAGGTTTAACTGCCTGTGCTAATGGTGGGTGTTTATCTCAATACTTTGTTTTGTCACTCCCTGACTCGCTCTCATTTCCGAAAGCTGTCCCTGGAGCCTCCACTCTTGTAATGGCTTAGCTTTCTGAGCACCACAGTATGGAGGGAAAGGAATAACAAGATTCTCAATTGGGCTCTATACACACTGCCCACAGATACATGTATAATTGGCCCTGTTTTCATTCTGTTCTGTTGTTAAATGCACTAACTATTAGGGTAGTGGTATTGGTGCTGATTTCATGTGTTTGTTTATTGTTGGAAGGTGTGTTCCTTGTTTGTTTGTGCGTGTGCATGTAAAAGCGCGTGTGTGTGTGCGTGTGCGTGTGTGCATGAGTGTGTGTATGCGTGTCAGATAGATAAAGAGTGTGCTCTATCTCTCTCTCCCTCCCTGCTCTCTTCTTTTTGAGTTTGGTCGTGGTTCCCCTGGGGCCCCTGTCGCAGTAATGGCCTGCTCCTGATTGCTCTGATACAGGTTAGGAATATTGGCTTTAATGATGTGTAAAATGAGCAAGCAGTGCCTGTGACATTTACAGATGGCACCGCCTTGGCCTGTTCTTCCCAACTGCTCGTTAATTCACAGGAACGGCAAGCACTTCTTTAAGTGACTGCCTGATGCATGTGTACGACACAACACAACACAACATATCCTGCACACCAAAACAATAGCTCACCTTGTGTTCTTCTCCACCTTGTCATCATTTCAGCCAAGTGTTCACACAAATGGATAAAAAAGAGGAAGTCCTCAAGGCTAAGAACTGTTTGCTAAGTCCTTTCCAAGGGTTTGTCACACCAGTCTCCAGAGGTCTTTGAGAGGCTTAGACAGAATAGATGCCGTGTTGCTGTCTGCCATATAAGACAGCACAGCTGGGCTCAGAACCAAACCCCTGAGGTGCTAATCTGGTCCACAGGTCCTCAATGGTGCATCTGCTGCACATACAAAGCAATAGAGGGATCACTGTCCTCAGGTCACCCTCGTTTCTCTCACTTTCCAGTTTGATTTTCAGCTCAAACATATACTGGAACTGGTATTAAGTTATTATGTGCAGCATCTTAAAAGTAGAAAAAAAGGCGAGAGGCGAGAGTTTCTCGTAATGAAAGTTTGCAAAATGTATTTAACATCTTTTTCTTCGTTTTTCCTTTGTCGTGGAGCAATTATTTATTAACATGAAACATTTAAAGTGCTGCTGGGTTATTTGCAAGAAGTCATCAAGTAACAGATTAACAACATTTGTGACGGAGTTGTTACCTAACAGTTTTATTCTGCATGTAAATGGTGGACGATGTGTACCTGTATCTGCTTCTTCCCCTTTGTAGCTCAATGGCCATTACACTCTAATTTCCTTTTTATTATGCCATGTTAATTAAGGAGAATCATATTTCCCTCATTCTTCACAGTTGGCTCCTCCATTGCCTTTAAATTGTGTTCCTCCTTGTCCGCCCACTGGCAGAGCTGTGTTAATTTATTTCTAATTGGCAAGAACTTGTTGATCATAGGCTCGCAGATAGATGTGGTCAGGAGGTTAATGCTCATATTAATGTGACAAGGTGATTGTTCCTCTGCTAGCCAGGTGCTAGCTGTGAGCACTGAGTGATAACAGAAAGCACTAATGGCCCTTTTAAAGGCTCATCATGGCAGGTGCCTGTATAGAAGTGATACCTTCGGCACATCGTTCATACTCATGTTCATGTTTTACTATCTCTGAGAGGAACACTTTGACCTCAGCATCATGCTTACATGGAACAGAATGATTTTGGCTTATGGGGGGGAATTTCCACACTGAGGACTACATTAAAAAGTAATATCAGTATGCTGGTGCTGAATACCTGTGTCACAACGACACGCAAGATTCTTGCTGCATATGCTCCTCCATCTCTTTAGTGGCTACAATATGTCTCGCCTGTGCATTACTATGCATGGAGAATTAGATTTGTTTTGCCTTGTATACTCATCAGTTTAAGAAATCAGCCATCCGTTGCTTTTTTAATCTCCATAATGAAAGTGTTTTAATGCCTCCAATTTATTGCCTGGGCAGCCAACAGAATAATTAGCTTTGTTCAGGTTTTTTAAAAGATGAAAACACAAGTAGAACAACATTTGAGTCTGGGATCCACAAATTATAATCAAATGCATTAGTTATTGTACCTGAAGGTATATTGGACAAGAAAAAAATTGATTTTTGTTGCTTGTATTATAATTAATCTTCTTTTTTTTTTCAAATGTAATTTTCTAACCAAATGTTTTAGCTTTTTTTTATCTTTCAGTTGTAGGTTCATTTAAATTAAATTGACCGTTTTGATTCCACTAAATAGATACTTTTTTTTATGTTCATCCCCAACAGTGCTTTAAGTCATGTCATATCCACATAAAGACTTTCTCAGTGTAAGTCAAAATAAAGAGGCTCCCAAGTCTTCTATTGATTCTCTGTGACCTGTAGTCGATTCCACAAACTAAATCAGATAATTGAAGTCAGTGTCGAGCTAATTGGATTATTGCTTTCCCCCTGAAGAGATGGCTCTCCCCCCAAAGCACAGGGATTGCTACATTAGTAGCGTCCGTCAGACATCTGTCATTTAACAGCACCGCCACAACACAGGGTTATGTCTTGCACCAAGGAGGGTGAATTGATTATAAATACAAGCTGCAGTCATTTCTTTGATTAGAGGATAAAATCCTCATATTGTCATCATGAGATTACCATCATTTAAAAATAATACAGACATAACTTAATATTGAACATCCCTTCATACATCAGATGTCACATTGAACTACAGTAGATTTCGAAATAGATTTATGCAATGAAAAACCTTTTTTAATGATTAGTGGTAAATATATATATATGAAAAGCTCACTGATATATTAAGAACTATTTCCAGGACAAAGTGGATCGTAGCTACACAGGGGAAAAAAACATCCCTCTTGTGTCTACTTGCCTCCAGTCCTCCAAACATGGTTTATGCAAATGAGATCACTATTTGCATAGACATAATTAGGTAATTACAAATCATTTGGCTATGAGCTCAAGCATGTGCACAGACCAGAGATGTTACACGAGTCACATTGTACAGTACGGAGTTAATGAATTGCTTCTGAACAGCAGAGGCAATACGGCATGTGTTACAGCATATGTTGTGTCAGACCTCTTGTTGGAAAATGACAGGTGACATTTTCATAAATCTTACTTAAACGTGGAGAGTGAATGTTAAAACCTGTTGCCTGCTCAAACAATTTGCAAAGACAGTTTGAAGCAAAATTTGTTTTTATTATATCAAAAACTATAAATGTATTTAATAAAGAAAAAAATCTTTTCAGACTTTAATGTACTGTTTAGTGATGGAAACAATTTGCCAAGCCAAGAAAAATTAGTCAATGTACTTAAAAGGGGTTACAAGGGAATACATTTAAGGCATAATTAGTTTTAATAAACTGACAGAGGATTTATTTTAAAGCAATGATCTTGAAACAAACACCCACTGGCCTTGTCCAGAATGCTCAAAGATAAAATGGTAAAAATGCTATGATTAGTATTAGCTAGTGCTGAAATACCATTGAGATGAAAAAGAGTTCTGGCCAAATAATCTCTAAATTTACAATGAAAAAAATTCTCTACATTGTCTTAGTGGAACTGCATGGAATCATAAAACCAGGACTATATGTTATTCCACTATCAGAGCTTGGACGTCCCGATTGATCGCTCTGCTGATGTCAACACAGAAATCACAGTCAGGCATCATTAGATAATCTTTGATGAGGCATCATATAGTGTGCAACTAACATAGCTGAAGCAGGTTGAGGGGAAATTGACACACCAATATCAACACAGATTATATAACAATGATGAGGATAAGACACAAGACTCAAAAATACAGAAAATCTTGAATCTTGTTTATTCATGTAGGATACAACACAAATCATGTGATTTAAAAGAAACAAAAAAAACAACTAAGGATTTCTTGAACCAATACGCTAACTAAATGCACCAGATATTAACTAAATGAAATCAAGAAAGCACAATTGAAACATCTTAGTGTTGCTGGCAGGGTCTCTGCTGAGAGCACAAAGGTTCTAAAAGGTAACGTACAAGTGATAATTTGATTTAATTTGATTGCTGAGTTACTTTAGTGAGTGGTTGTTATGAATGCCGATGAAAAAGGCAGACACTCCTTGGGTAATGTTATTGACAGCTCCAGAGCACACAGTCTCATTAGCTGTATAGCACTGGATAGCACTCCTGACACAAGATATGTTCAGACTGACCACATCTCTAGTTTTACTTTAGGCTATTTGTGAAAATTGACCACCAGAGTGTTTTTGTAGTCATATTTGATTTTTTTTTTTATAAAAGCCATTTTGCAGACATAGCTGTAGCTAGATATTAGCCTACATCATACACACTGGCTGTGTGTTTGCAAAGTGTGAAAGGTGATATTGATTGTTGCTGTAGGTCTTTAAGTTGTTGCCATCTGAATGAAATTAAAATGTATCCTGGAATTTATGAGTTGGAGATTTTGAGGCATCACCACACAAAACCAGCAGTGCCAGGGAGCACAGAAATAATTTGAATGTGCTGAGTTTAACAGAAGCTTATTCCATCATGCATTCATGCACCGATGGGCCTCAATCACTGAGCTGTGCTGCTTACTTGCAGAGTCAGATTGCACAACCGACATGCACGTTGCTCCATCTAACGTGCCCTGCTTCAATGTGGTGACAGGTGCTGAATCTCCACCAGAAACAAACAGCACAATGTACTCATTTATTGGTTATTTGTGTTTTTCAGAGCAAGAGGATTCCTTTGAGTTCATCATTGTGTCGCTGACGGGTCAGACGTGGAACTTTGAAGCATCTACATATGAAGAGAGGGAGCTGTGGGTCCAAGCAATTGAGAGCCAAATCTTTGCCAGCCTGCAGTCTTGTGAGAGCATAAAGAACAAGGTACAGCAGGTCAAGAGATATCAGAGCTGGACAGGATTAGTGATTACCATCTAATTGCAGCAACGTCATCATCTCACATTGTCTGCTGCTTCATTTACATTCCCCTTTTTCCGTTCTCTCCAACCTTTATTGCGCCCTTGCCCTCCCCCCACCCCTCCTCACCCACTTCAAGCTGTCACATGTGGGAGGTTGTCAGACAGGTGCACCGCAGTGTGGGGGATCTCTTATTAGAACTGACAGACATCAGAGATAGAACACGGCTTGTGTCAGCATACTGGGGAGACACAGCCTCATTTTCATATTCATATTTTCTCTGCCTCAGTCTTTTCCTAAGACTTTGAAAAACCTCTTCCTTCACTCTGTTCATTGGTTTTCTTGTGATTTGAGTCCAGCTGTAATTGTTTGCCTTCTCTTACTCTTGCAATGATTAGTTCCCGTTGACTTATTCTCTCCCTGATCTCTTACAGTCTCGACTAGGCAGCCAAAGTGATGCAATGGCCATTCAGTCTATACGAAACGTGAGGGGGAACAGCTTCTGTGTGGACTGCGATGCAGCCAGTGAGTATAATTCTCTACATGGAGAGAAGATTGGGTTGAAAAAAAGGTCTTGTATAGTAAGAAATCAAGGTTTTCTCTTTATCTTTTTAATCAAAGATGTCCAATTACAACATGGACATTTCTTTTTGAGTGGTTGAAAAAGTTATTATATTAAAGATTACAGTATTCTGGCTATCACCAAGGAGTCATTAAAATCTTTCCAGTAAGGCTGGTTTTCAGTGGAGCTTTTTGGAAAACTCCACTCAGTGGGTTGAGCTGTCTTTTAAGATATTCAGTCAATTGTTCTATATAACTTTTTTTTAATTTTATTTGAAAGTACATTGATTTGCAAAATATTATGAATAATTAATTAGACTTGGGTTTGTTGCTTAATCATTGTTGTTAGTTATTGAAGTCAGGAAATCCAAGTTTGTGCATTTGTAACATCTGTCAGTAACGGGAAACGTGCCTTCTTAGAACAACACATTCTAAATCATTAACAACATTAACAACAATTTCTGTGCATCCTGCCACAGAGAAAATAGACTTAATATTTATTTGCCAGTTCAGGTAAGATATGGCTGTCGCAAGCAATCACAAATCAGTCAGTTTTGTACATTGACAGCATAACATTAAGGATGGCAAAAGTATTTACATTTGGGGTCTCTACACTGACTGGAGCAACAGCAGTTTATCATCATTTAGCATCCTAAGGGACTTCCTTGTGGGCTTTAAGACTCATTGTGGTTGATGTCTGTAGTAATCCTCAGCCATTGTTGTATCTAAAAACAAAATTATAAAAGGTGAAATCATATGTTACCATTGCAGATGCAACATCACAGTGAAACTCCTGTAAATATTTTTTTGTGTGTTGTTAGTTAGATTCTTGCTTTTCTAGTCCTTCCTGGAAAATTCTGAATGAAGTGTAACCTTCACATTTCTTTTTCCTGAAGGGGTTCCCCCAAAAAAAGGAAATCATCACAAATGTCCTACTTATAGTAATTGATGGAGCTTCTCTTGTAAGTTTTCATTCTACATTGTCGTCATATTTTTTTATCCCCTGTCTTGCAGACCCAGATTGGGCCAGTTTAAACCTGGGTGCCCTGATGTGCATCGAGTGCTCGGGAATCCACAGGAACCTTGGCACCCACTTGTCTCGTGTCCGCTCCTTAGACCTGGATGATTGGCCAGTGGAGCTCAGCATGGTGATGACCGCCATTGGCAACTCGATGGCCAACAGCGTGTGGGAGGGAGCCTTGGAGGGGTACACTAAACCGGGAAGCGACAGCACCAGGTTAGCGTTCCTCTACAAAGAAAAGGTGCAGCTTAATGAAGCATACAGAGATTATAGAATGAGAAGACAGCACTATCTTCTCTCCATTAGCCATTTATTAGCCACCCACATTTCAGCAGAGGCAGTTCACGCCACAAAATACTCCACAAGAAGCACCAGGGGTCCATAAATGTTGAGCTGAGCCAAGAACCCAGTATTTCATGTCCACCTTGTACACACTGATCTCAGTGCTACAGTATTATCTGAGTCAGGACTTTTTTGTCACCCGCATCCCTTCTTCTGTTAATTATAAGATATAACATTTAATATTTCCTCTGCAGTGTCTGTTGTCTTGTCCCTCCACTGACTCGACTTGAAAACAATAATTCATGAAGGGAGTGTTGTGTGTGTGACATCATTTTGCACCTCCCTGATAAATGCCCTGACTAGCTCCAAATCCATCAAGTTTGTCACTTGACATGTAAGTGCTAATCCAGAAAAGATGCTAATATCTAAACCACATCTTAAACCGAGCCCTGCAGGATTTCAGGGTGCACATATGTACACATCAGTCTTGAGTTTGGTAGTAATGTTTTTTTTAGAACTTTTTTCAGCATACTTAACAAATCCAATGTGAAACAGCCATCATGTAATTTACTCTTTTTTTTTTTCTTTTGCAACATAGCAAATACCTACGCATCTTTTTAAAATGTTCCCCCTAAATTATACTTCTCCACTTACCCCACACTGCCCTGTCCTAACTTACCCCATGATTAGCTGTCCCCTTTCCTCTGAGGTACCCAAGAGGATTGTTTATCTCTTGGTGACAGGTGAGACCTCACGTCCCAGTCTGACTAATGACCTGCTATGTGGCTGTGCAGGTAATTAAGCACACCATTATTGCTGAACCCCACCCCAAGAGCCAGGCCCTCAGGCCTCAAGCTGCCCTGTCACATATCCATCACACAGGCCTATATCATCACTCTGTCTGTCACAGGAAAGACTGTCTGCAGGGTCTCGCTGGTAGCATTAGACTGTTTTAACATCATAGTTTTGTAACTTTGTTAAGAAAAGTGGGACAGCAACGTAACTATTTTCTTTTTGTACTACTACTCCTACAGTTGCTTGTGTTGTTGCTGCAGCAGCTACTCATATACAACCTTAGTGCATATTTTGCTTTCAGCAGATAGCACAATATGTTAGCACAATTTGATAATGATACTCTATACATTCAATTATTGAAATTACTTATTACGTATTATTAAATAATTCAGAACTTTTGAAACAGCATATACAACCAATGTAACATGCTATTTTAGCATTGTAAGAAGCTTTTTTCTGCCCTACATCTTGTCCTGTTTGTTTAGTTGTTAGCAGGATATTTTAAAACCTGCTTACAGATTTTGAGGACTTTTGATGGGAAGTAGGCCATTGGCCATAAAACAAGTGATAAGTTTCTGATCATTTAGCCGATTGTGGACATATCTGCGCTTTGAGAGCTGGCTTGTTATTAGGTTAATTTCAGCTTGCTAATAAAGTCAACAACAATACAGCACAGTTTTTCTGCTATAAAGACAACTTGTCTTTCACTACACATTCACAAAATATAGAATTAGGACATCAAACATTAGAAACAACCTCTTAAACAGAAGTATTACTGAGATGTAAACCATAACCCTAACCCTAGTCACAAAGAAGGTACACAATCTATAAATGTCACTCTGGGAACCTGCTATTTTGTGACATTTTATAGTTATTAATGAATTTATAAAAGTAATCAATAGATTAAGTTTTGAAATGGAAACAGTAATTGGTTGCAGGGCCAATTTAGGCTTTGAAATTACACAATGGTTGAATCAGTATGGGTTAATTTCTTTTTTTTACTTTAAGTTGCTGATTAAAAATACTTCACCTTGTTTGTAGTTTTTTTGTAGTCTTCCATAATTTTATTTTTGACAGGGGGATGTGAAAGAAAACAGCTTTTTGTATTCTATTATAATAAGACTAAAGAGTAGTTAAAGTTTTAAAGCTCTTGAAGCTAATGCCTGCACCAGTTTCTAAGGGTAACATGATAGCAGGAACTAAAGAATTAACATAAAAACACGATAAAGCAATTTAACTAATAAATGATGTGTGCTAAGAATATTAAATCTTTGCTTTTATGCAGAACAGAACATCTTACATGACAGCATTTGTCAAGTTAGCTGACTGAAGGTGAATATTGGGCAAATCTGACTTTAATGACAACCGTAATTCATATTCCATGAATTGTTTTGTTGACTTATCATCACACCTTTCATAACCAGGGACAAGAGAGGTTAGGTTTGGTCTTCCAAATTTGTCAGATCATTTTAAAAAGACAGCAATGACAGTATAAATTTTCTGGGGAACGGAGTACATTTTGTAGCTTTGAACTTATGACAACAGTAAGTAATATAAAGTTCACTTATCTGTGAAAAAATTAAAGCAGTGTTAAATGATTCAGATTTTTTTGTAAGGATGTTTTCATAAGTACATGCTTAGAAGATGTGTTTTCCCCCAGTTTTATAGAACAATTTAATTTCTCTTAGTCTCAGCAGGCTATTTCCGCTTGAATCCATTCTCAGCTCTCTGGCCAGTTCAGAACTGAATGATGGCCTACAGTTATTTATTGAATGGTATCTGTGCTAAAGTGCTCCGCTGTAGTCTTGATGAAAGATTATTGATGTTGATTCCTCACCCTACCACTGTCAGTCCC
The DNA here is from genome assembly GCF_027409825.1 of Scomber japonicus. NCBI lineage: Eukaryota > Metazoa > Chordata > Actinopteri > Scombriformes > Scombridae > Scomber > Scomber japonicus. Next base: position 21,056,536 of record NC_070589.1, on the reverse strand, counting down.
ATGTCGCCTCGGGAAGGAAGGTTCGTCATTGTCTAAAAAATCCGATCTTATCCCAGTGGCATCTCCATTAGTTTTCACTGTCAAACAATAAATCTCATTTGCAGCTTAACTAATCTGCAGACAAAAACAGCAGTTGTAAATATCATATATGGCCACTGGTTACTGAGATGCTGATGGGTTTTGTTGCTGATAGAATAATGTACCCTTGTGGGGTAAACGTTAGCATCAAATTATTTTGCCTGATCATGAATGATGAATTATAACCTACTTAATGGGATGTAGTTCCCTTCTTTCTTTCATTTTTGCTACACCATAAATCCTCACCTGACTTTTCTGTGTATGTTACCCTTAACTTGAGCGGTGCATATATGAGAGGATTTTAATTTTGTCATATTGGTGACATGTAGCGGCTTTGTGATGGCACCTAGGCAGGGAGTATATGGCTCCCGACTCCCACTAAACATTAGTGACACCTAATCTAAACGATTCAGTAACTACCTGAATATCAACTCGATGTCTGATTGAATGTCTCCTGCAAGACTAGTTTTACCCCATTGCATTTTGGAGATTTAACTTAAAAGCATTCATCCACAAGATTGGTTTAGTTTATGATATTCTGGATCGAAAGAACAAAATATATAGATTTGTCATACGCAGATCTGTGCTGAAGACTGAAATTTCTGGTGTACACAGATTACAGGCATCATGATGGGAAGCGTGTTTATTTCCATGTATATGTACTTTCATGTCAACTGATTACTTGTTTTTACACCTTGTAGAAAAATGCGAAAGTCAGAACTGGCCAGGCTACAGTTAAATAAGTGATAATAAATTTGTGAGTGCCCTGCATTGTGGCTTATCTCTGCAGTCAGCATATTGGAGGGGAGTTGTTCTTTTAATTAGCACCTGGGAGTCGTTGTGTTTTGCACGTCACCTCTAATTACTTGGCATGTTCGTGATAGAAAACACCACACACTATTTTGACTGATACTGAGGGGGGAGGTCCAGCGACTAACTTTACCCTTATCTCCTACTGGCACGCACACACACACACAAAAAATCCACACACATACATACACACAGACACCAGTTCTCATTTGGGGGAGATGTCCTGGAGCGTGGACGGATGTGGACGGCTATCCCTCACTGACGCGGGCCTCTCACTGTCACCCTCTGTAGGCTCCGCGCTGCCCTCGGCCACAGGCAGGTAATAGCTCTGATGAGAGCCCTCCACTTTGTTTCAGAAATAATTTGCCACTCCTGCCGCCTGCAGGGGCTGCGTGGTAATAAAAATGAATCACACCGCTAACCTCTCCAAACCTGGCCCCCACTGCCTGTTTTAACCCCTTCTGCTCCGGCGTCTCAGGTCTCTGTTTACAACATTGGCGCTGATGGCCACTAGAATCCAGTAAAAACCTGTTCCAGGGTTTGTCCACAGTGGCCTCTGTCCTCCACATTAAGCCCCCTAAACAGTGAGCAAAGCTTCCGGGCTACTCACAGGTTAGAAGTGCTGGAACGTCAACTCTCAGAAGAGCTTTTAGAATAGCCGGCCTTGCCAGGAGCCCTGTTGGAGCAAGAGTAATTAATTAAGACAAATGAATGACTGGGTCTTCCCATGTCCTCTCTCTCTCTCTCTCTTTCTCTCTGTCTAAATGAAACCCACAGGTCAGTAATTAGCCCTGTGTGGGAGATGTGGTACCACAGTCACTAATTGCCCACATGCCACCGTGTTTCAGAGCCAGGTAAAGAGGAAGGACTCAATCATTTTGGCGCAGTCCACTTAACTGTGCAATTTAGCTTCAATATTGTTAGCATTACAAAATCATTACAAAAAGTTCTTGTCTGGTGACCTGAAAAAAGCTGTCCTTTTATGTGAATTTTGAAATGTGTACGTACGTGAAGCAGGCTGCATACATAAGAGGGGCATGTGTTACCATCCCCTCAGCTTTGTATGTGAGGCGAGGGTTCAGCAGGGGTTAACAGCATGAGCATTTAAGGGTGTTAGTCTTGCTGGCACAAAAACACAGCCACTCCATCATGAGGAGTCTGACAACCTCATTAATGTCACAATATATTCAACTCATCCCTCTGCCTGCCTACGGCACCCAGATGCTCGCCTGTTGGCCTCTCTATAGAGCTTGACACAACAACCTTTTGAATTCTGGTCCGAGCTGTTACATCTGTTCAGACAGCACTCTGGAAGCGAGAAAAGTGGCATATTTTCCACCAGAGAAAATATTTGTCTTGACTCTTTTGCAGCTGTTATTCTCAGAAAGGAGCATACCATGTCTACACTGTACCCGCTGGACCGTAGGGGGCGGCGTTTACTGTGTTGCTCCTTCATTTCTCGCCCTTAGCAACCTTTGATGCTTTGGGGCCCAGCTTTCTTTCCCTGTTGTGTGTCCTTTTTTTCATCTCTGTCGTTTCCCTCTCGGCCCCCTCTCTGTCTTTCTGCTGCTGTCCCTCTTCCTCACTCTCTGTCTTTTCCCTCCCCTCGGTGTGTGTGGAAGTGAAGCTGCTGGCTGCATGGGAATCGGCCCTATACAAGTTGCCCACCCCCACTGTGAGGTCTGTTCAGTCTGGTCAAACCCCAAGACACCCTCTCCAAACCCCCCCCCCCCTCAGCCCCAACCTTCCAACACTGCCACCATCACCATTTCTCCCCTTCAGTGCGTCTATTTGATGTGTACACAGTGAATTTGGAGGCGCGGGGTAGAGGAGGAGGAGCCAGTGAAGCTTTGATTGTTTAGGAGGACTCAGTATGTGTTTGAAAGATGGGCAAGTGGTGGGACGGACATCCTCCTCTTCCTATGGACCAATGCACCTTAATTGCAGGCAGTCAGATTGGTCGTTCTGTGGCTACTCCACCACTGGCTCCACCTCCTCCGTCTCAGTTTCCCTTCCTATAAATTCCTGTTCGCCTTTGTCTTTCAGGCTTGACTAATTATCCTTGTTTGTCCCTCTTTATTTGGATTCAGTCATGTGTTCTTGACTCCGTGGGCTGGGTTTAGGAGAATCATTCCGCCATTTGCCACTTAATTAAGTCAGGGTCAGGATCCATTGCTCAACGGAGAGCTGAAGGGACGGAGCTCTAATAGAATTATAAAAGAGGCCTTTCTCTAAGGCTTTCTACTGTTAAGGCTGCCTTTATCTAGATGGGCTCCGCATAGACAAATGAAAGGGGACACCAGCTCGTGACAGGGAACCCTTTTCCACTTTTAGACTCAGTAAGGTTTTAGGGGTTTTGATGTTTGCCCAGAATTTCTTTCAAATCAGATCCAATGAAAGAAAGCAAAAAACGATGATTATCAGCTGGGCGATAACTAAGATGTTGGGGGAAGCTTGTAGCGAAGCAAACACCTCTTGTTTTTTTACTTGAAAGAGACACAGGCATTTTTATTGGGAACTTTGAGCACCCCTCTGTCCCCTGAGCAACAGAGAAATTTAGAACAAGTATGTGCTCAAGGGTGGGGAAATCTGTGTCTATTGGTGTGTGTGTGTGTGTGTGTGTGTGTGTGTGTGTGTGTGTGTGTGTGTGTGTGTGTGTGTGTGTGTGTGTGTGTGTGTGTGTGTGTGTGTGTGTGTGTGTGTGTGTGTGTGTGTGTGTGTGTGTGTGTGTGTAAGAGTAACCACCAGTTCAATTTCCTAAATATCCCCTCATGCTGAGAAAATTCACTCTCTTTTACCTCTCCACCTCCCCTCCTACTCTGTCCTGGCGCTTTGACATGCTAAATCTGCTGATTTTATTTTTCTTCCTCCTGTGGTGAGGAAGTGTCCTTTTCAAGGGTCTCAGTTTCCCCCCTGACTGTCTAAACCCTACCTCTGTTTGGATTGTTTTTCTATTTCAAACAAAAGACAGAGGCGGGATTACCATTTCACTTCCTTTCACACTCTATCTTTCAAGTGGCAGCAGCTGAGGGGTTTTTTTTAACCACTGCCTGGCTGCTTTTCTGTGTTTTTCTATTTTTTTTCTCTTTTTTTTTTTTTACGTGAATCGTCTGGAAAAACTGTGGTTGAATTTAGAGCTCAGCATCAGCAGTGAGGGAGGGAGGCCTTTTCCAGTAGGTCTTCAGGGCTGATTTTGAAGCGGAGGCTAACAAAGTGTCCTCAGGGCTCCTTTTTGAGATGTTGACGTCCTCTTAATGGCTCTCCCCAGCCTTTTTGTTTCACATCTTGGTGCTAACTTTCTGCCTCATTTAGCTCATATCAATTCACTGGGCTCTACAGATTCAGCATCTCATTCATGGTGTAGCTTTCTGAAAAAAAACTTTATACAATAGCTCTTACTGGCTGTTTTTTAACCATGCTTACATTTTTAGCTAATCCTCACAAGTTAATAGGTTTTACTTTATCTAGTAACTTGTAGAGTTTTTTTAGACATACTTTATCGTCTTTGACAGGAAAAAAGACACTTGTTTTCAAAGAGTCCACCGGAAATAAGAGGGGAGGGCAGGACAGCCCCTTCCTGTTCTGAGCAGTCTACTGGTTCTAAGGCCAATTGATTTGCTAACAGGCTTGTCCACACATAATGACTGAGTGGGAATTGATGGAGGTCTTACACCATAAAACTCAGCCACTGCAATTGCCTGCCATTAGGGCTGTATTGTTGATCACACAATACCCTCATCTTTAAGAAAAGATTTGCTTATGGCTTAGCGGAGTAAAGCACATTCTCTTCCACATTTTCTTCCAGGTCATAACAAAAATGTAACCATATGCTTGTAGATCCAATAGCGCCAGGACTATATTAAGATGTGGGTTAAGTTGCTTTATGAGCTTCCAGTGGTGTTTTTGTAGTCAATCAATCCATGCTTGTGCGCTGATAAAGGCTTGTCCCTCTTCCATCACATCCTTTACTCAAGTACGGCCAGTGCCAAGCTCCTCTGTGCAAGACAGACTGCTCTGCGAAGTGAGCCTGGCAGCTGACATATGAGTCTGAAAATGGTTGCTGTCTGTGGTACGTTGGCAGGCTTGACACCTAACTGCGAAGGTCATAATAAAAGAGAGTGACTAATGTTGAACTGGTTACTATTGTTAAAGATGCTGCTGTAACTGAATTTAAGTTATTTTCGTGGGGGAGTGTACATAAGGGACTAGTTCACCCAAATCCCAAAAATACATTTTCTTACTTACCTCTCTGTATTTCCAAATTTTGAGATATGACTTAAAGATTTCTGCCTCCATTCCAATAATACTACTCTTTTCTAGAGTAGACATTGTTTCTAGAAAGAGGTGTTGCTGGCACAAATCTCTTGAAAAGACCCCAAAAAATGTTTTATTACTAACAAGTATTGTACTATATGTGTACTCAAAGTGTGATGTGGTTATTTCCCTGCGCTATAAGTCTCTGCTGTTGTCTAAAAACGGTTCAAACACACAAATGAGCCAGTTCGTTGCCCTGGGTGACATGTTCTTTCATTGCAAGGAACATGGCCACTCTTGTTTATTTTGAGTCAATCTGGGTTCTGCCAAAACTCAGTAGCCTACCAAATGTGTTAAAATACTCCCCAATACACACCCTATTTTCATCTTGTTTTTTAACATTTGGTATAAACTACAGTACCCAGTTGTCGGCTTTTTGTAAAAATTAAGCCATAGGAACCAGTGAGTTTGGAGCCACAGATAGAGAAGATAAATCATAAAGTATTAAGAGACAAATTAGTGCAATATTGTTTGGATCTTTTCCTGGGATTTGTTGACAATAAGAAGAATATAGAATTATTTAGGTAGTTTTTCAAAACTGTGAGCGTCACAAACTAAAATTCATTCACCTTAATTACATTGGGATGGAGGCAGAAAGATCTAGCTCAAAACCTTGGCAAAAAACCCAAAGTGGCTCCACAGTTAAATATCCTATTCCCATTAATATAATGAGACATTTTTTTTTAAATAATTTGGATGGAACAACCCTTTGATATATAATGTTGATACATTGTTCTGCTGTTCATCATGAAGATAGATTTCACAAATTTAGCTCTACTGATTTAACATCTATGATTTAGTTTTTACTGTGATTATGATGAAATAGAATAGAAGTGAATGAGACATGCTAATAACCCTTGGCCCGTTGATGGAGATTCCCATGAGAGCCTTGTCACTCTAGTGAGCGTCACTGCTTCAACTTATCCGTACAAACCTTCTCCTTTCTGTCACTCACCCACAAATCCAAACAACAGCCTCTTTCTGCTCCCCTTATCACACCGACTGACAGGGTCACAGGGTTAGTGCCACACTGGGCATGCTCAGTCATTCACATATTGATATTGATTTTTTTTTCTTTCTTATTTGGACAGTTTGTGTGTGGGCAGAGAATGAAACGGGGGTCAAGATGGAGAGCAATAGATAGAATTCTGCCTGGCGATAGAGGATGAAGCCTTCCCTCAGTCTCTATTCTCTGCTGCAGGCTGGAATGAAGGAGCCCCACATCCCACCGTCTCTCTGGCTGCCATTCAGCCCCATCGATCTGACTCAGGGCCCAGCCACCCCAAGGGACACTGGGGCTCTGAGACACACTGCCTCTTTTGTGGGGGGATCCACCAGTTCAGACTGACAGCCGACAGCGCTGATAAAAATATGTCCCCCTCCTTCCTGTATTGTCCGCAGCAGACATGCTGTTCAAGATGTGTAACCTTTAGAAAGCTGGCCAGGCTCTAACCGTCTTGCTGTCGACCGTAATCGCTAGAAGTGGAATACTGCCCAAAGCATCACACCCTTTGGCATTCTCTCATCTCTCCAGCCTATCTCACTGTATTATTTCCCACTGCGATAGTAGAGGCCATTGGCTTTCCCGTGCTATAATAATTTAGAAATGTCACTTTATACCAGTGAGTCTCTTAGGCCAATTACTGTAATATTTCCCTCATGTGTCTACATTCTTCCCATTATACATGTCTTTGCCTTAAAATACTGCCTCTGAATAATGAGATACACAAAGTTCTTTAACTGAGATGCTATATTGCTCATAGCATGTTGCCCATGTTTCACCCTGCCTGACCTGTAGCGTCCCTGTCATTTCCTTCTCTCCAGGGAGGAGAAGGAGCGCTGGATCCGTGCCAAGTATGAGCAGAAGTTGTTCCTGGTGGGACTTCCCCAGTCGGACGTGCCCCTGGGGCAGCAGCTGCTTCGGGCGGTGGTGGAGGATGACCTGAGGTTGGTGGTGGTGCTGCTGGCCCACGGCACCAAGGAGGAGGTTAACGAGACCTACGGGGACGGAGACGGACGCACTGCACTGCACCTCTCCTGCGCCATGGCCAATGTGGTCATCACACAGCTACTCATCTGGGTGAGTGGGCTCCTCTGGCTTTTAGGTCAGAGATAGATGAATATTGTTGTTATTGACATTTAGTGTTTGGGCAAGTGGATTCAGAAGTGTTGCCCAACAGCCAGTTAACCTTTTTGCCCTTGCTGAATGCACTAATTTGTCATTACAACCATGCAGGGCTTTAGCCATGAAAATCTGAGGACATGAATCAAAGCCGTTGTCCCCAAACACCAAAAACAAAGTGTCTTTGGATATTTGGATTTTTCATAGTAAGCTGTACAGTTTTAATTTTTTTAATGAAGCAATTTTTTTAAGGAAATTGCTCAGGAAATTACTAATTGCCTATAAACTTAACACGTACATAAACGTAATTTAACTAAAATACCTGTCCCAGTTAATTTTCCCTTATACCTAGCGCTAGATTACATTGTTCCTGGAAGGAATAATTAGGAAACTCTTTAACCCATAAAATAAAGCATTACCATTTTATTTCCCAACACACAAATGTAGTGTGCTCCACACTGAAAGGTTTAATTTCTGGTAAAGAAATACTGAATCCTTTATGTAGAAAGTAGTTCAGTTATTTTAGCTGTCAATGTTAACTTTACCAAATTCTCCGAAAAAATGTATAGGGTGTTTTTCTACAATGATCCTGTAGTTATGTATTTTGAATTTTGCTCAATATATTTAGATTTATAGAAATACCAAATATGTCAGGCTGACGCTAATGTGTGTAAAATGATGGACAGCACTTCAACATAAAAACATTAGCCATCATGAGTTTGTATATATCACCAAATATGAGCATCGTATTGTAATTTAAAAGTGTTGGCAGGAGCAGATGAAAAATCTAAAAAAGCGGTGCTGTGTGTAATTATTTGTTCTAACTTCAATGCTACTTAAAGCAGTATAGGGTTCAATAAATTCAAGTATGGATATTGCTCAATATTTCAGGTTTTACAGATGAAAAATTGAGAGATTTCTATATAGGGTGAAAATTTGTTTAAATGTTTCAAGTCACTCAAAAATCCAAGATCAAGCACAAAATGCTACTTATTGTATATAGTGATAATACAAATGGGGAGAGAAAACAAATCATATGCTGATTATATACCAGAGTTAGTCAGAGTTTTAGGGTTTCACTAGTTTTTAATGTTCAAATATAAAATGTTCCTAAATAATTTCCCTCCGGTATGTAACATCTAGTATTTATCTGCCTTTTGTACTCGTCATTTTTTCCCACAGTACGGCGTTGACGTGAAGAGCAGGGATGCTCGTGGACAGACACCTCTCTCTTACGCTCGGCGAGCCGGCAGCCAGGAGTGTGCTGATATTTTACTTCAGCATGGTTGCCCCAACGATACAAGCTCTCTGTCCTCCATGCCCACACCCAACATGAGCCGCCGCAACCCCAATCCCAACATCAACAACAACAACGCCCAGTGTGAGCTCAACCGCAGTATCAGCATTATGTAGGAGCCAGGGAGCAGCTGCAAACAAACAAACCCTGAACCCACCCATGTCTCTTCCCGGTACTTCCTCCTCTGTTTCACACTGTGTATCCCAGAATCACTAACAATGGAGAGATATCAGGAGTGATGGACTCTTTTTTGATATTCCATTACACTGACAGAAGAGGGTGTTTGGGGTTCGGACATTGTACATTGTTTATTTTATATTATTATTTTTTATCTGTTTTGTTTGTTAAATTCATTCAATCTTGGTCTGAGATGATCATGATGATCAGCTTTAAGCTTTTTTTGTTTTTTAAGCATCAACCAAACAAATGACTTACTTTGGCATTCATACCAACCCTACGAAAAGCATTTCCTTAATGCTTGAACATTTCCTTTTATGTCTTCCCCTTCTGCAGCGCGAACTGATTTTATAATGAGCGTGAGTGAAAAACTTCCTTCAGATTCCAAGTCTAAGCGTAATAACATGAAACTGTGAGGAATAGTTTCACAAGTGACAAAGCCCTGATGCGGGAGAACAAACTAAATTTTCCATGATAGCAGTGGCTGTTTAGTAATGATGCATGCCTTCAACACAGCTATCAAACTCTTGACATACTATTCATATACAAAGGCAAAGCAATTAGAGTTGAAGACTCCAAATGATTTAGATACTTAATTCACAGTAAAATGGGTTCAGATCATTATAAAGGAGTTGATTGCAGAATCCCTATCGGATGAAAGTGAGTCAGTTCCTTTGCCACTCTTATTGTGATCCACCAGTAAAATGTCCATGACTATAAAGGAATTAAGGGGCATAATGTTTTATCACCATTGAGTCACCATTGGCTTTGTAAGCATGCCTCTTCAATCAGAATTCATTCAATTCAAAGGTTTGATTGAAACAGTGATATTGTATCATTATGATGTCTTTGTTGAAGTAATTTCTGATTGACTAGATTGTGTTGATAATTATTTGACATAGATTCATACAATTTCAAACCCTAAGCATACTGGAATATCCATTCACCTCCTGTGGCCAAAGGCTGTAATATTGGTACTCTCAAGAGTATCTCCTCTATTGTTGCTGTGAAATACATATATGGTACTGTGTGTGTGTGCGTCTGTACATACTGTACGATACGTGTGTGCTTATGTCTTCGTCTGTGACCATGTGCAGCACAGAGTGACTGGGCATTTCTGTTTTTAAACTTGGGAGAGGACACTGCGGAGAAGACACACCACCTGCAGTGAAGATTTGGGAACATAACTGTGTTTTAATGTACAGATCACTGTAAAAAAGTAGTTCTTGTTCTTCACCTTATTCCTTATATGAACAGTATGAGTCGATAAAAAAACAACTTTCCCTTTTCCTTGAACCTATGTGCCCTTTCCACGTCCTGAGAACCTGTCAGCCTAAAAGCAGGGATATAAAATGTATTCAAGTGACTGAGATGAAACTAACATTTAGAAATCAAATGAGCGAGAAGGTTTATTGAAGGAAGTGTAATTACTTTGAAACTCTTTGCATTAATACAAATGTACAGTATTCCTGTGAATCAGCTCAGCCACAATAAGCCAACTCAAGTAGTAAGTCAGACTTGGACAAAATTGATGAGAGCTGGCAACATGACTGTAGTGTATTTTCCCTTTTATTTGACTGCCATTTTTAAGGTTTTAAACTATCTTTGTTTTGTGGGTTTACATTGACAGAATGTGTGTTTACAGAGCAAATTATTAACATGGTACTTTATGTACTTGACTTTGTTGTTTTTTTTACAGTGTTTTTTCTTTTTTTCAGAGCCTGCAAATAATGAATATGTGGCCAGTGGAGGGTGTTTATGAATCCAGGACACAGCTAAAAGAATTTTTTGATATTTTCAAAAGTGTAGTTATTCACTTTGTTTCTGAGACTTTCATGTTTGAAGATAGATACCACTCCCATGTCTGTGTGATAACTAGGACACTGGAGCCAGTAAGCGATTTGTTTAGCTTAGCATAAAGACTGGAAACATGGGTTGACAGCTAGCTTGGCTGTCTCCAAAGTTTAAAAGTTTTCCACTAGCACCTTTAAAGCTCACATATTTTCACATATATCATTTATTTAATCTGTACACAACAAATGTCAAATGTGAGGATGACAAATTATTGTTTTAGGGATGGTTATGTGAGACCTTCGAACTGAAATAGTAACACTACCTAACTCACTCTGAAACTGCAACTTGCTTTTTTATTTTTGTTTATGCAGAGTAAACAAGTGAGAATTATGTAAATTAGTGAGCTTTAAAGGTGCTGAAAGGTGTTTTTTTTTCTTTTGGACAAAGCTTTGGACAGTTGTTTCCCCCTGCTCCCAGTAGTTATGCTAACCTAAAGTTACCAGTATGCTTCATCAGAAGTGCCTGGCGGATGGTCGAACAGCTTTGGAAAGCCTCACCCCCCTACACATCAGAAATTGGGTGGTTTAATCCAACAATTAATGTAACTTTCCGAAATCGACAATCCGACCCACACGCACATTTCACATACCAATTAGCTATTTGTGGCTCCTGTTCTTCCAGGACAGGAGAGACTGTCTAGAAATGTGTGTGTTATAAAACTCCAGCATCTTGGAACGCCTATAAACACTTTTTGCCTTTTCACGTCATCACACAACACATACGTAGTAGTTCTTTGTAAGCATAACCAAGCCCTTAGCCTCCTGGCTCTGGCTTAATACTTTACTAACAACATGAGAGTGCTATACATGTTCTCATCCAACTCTCAGAAAGAAAACAAATAAGCGCATTTCCCAAAATGTCAAAATATTCCTTTAAGATGTCCCAGAAACCGACCATACAACCAGATTACATTTTAACTCATTACACTCGTACTGTACAGTGGTACTGGCCCTTTTTTAATCTTTACTTGATAAACTTATATTAATGAGTACATTTCAGTGTCAGGGGGTTACTGAGAGGAGCTAAATGTGTACAGTGATTTCCTGAACCCTTATTTACATACCGTAGATGCTGAAAAAAACACTAGAAACCTGCCTGTTATGCCCCCAACTACAACATGAAGTGTACATATTAGCTTAATGCTTTTATCTGAAAACAAGCTCCTCCTAGAGGAATTTGAACTGGTTTTAGGTCAACAGTCCTCTTGACCCACGAACCATATTTTGATATGTTGCTTTTCGTTTCTCCTAAGGGATATTTTTTAAGGTACCTCTGTTTGGTCTCAACATTAACTGGCCATCTTTGGTACTTGTGTATAATGATGTACATTTGACATATTTATAATGCAGTATGTAAATATCTTTTTTGTTTTGGTTTGTTTTTGTTCAAGTTAATTTTTCCTATTGTAATTCTTTTACGTTCAGAACGTGAAACAAAGCAAAAGCTAAAGAGTAACTTGTTGTATGCTTGGATGCTTGGCTGACTGTTGACCTATTAATAAACACTCAAATAAAACAATGTAGCCTTCCCTGGATTTAGGGAAATCGACACATTTGTCTTGTGTATGTGTTGTTTATTCATCATCTCCTGAAGCCCAACTGACAAACTGAGACCCTTTCATATTTCATGTTTTCCCCTTTCACATGTTCCTCCATGTAGAAATTAAGGCTCACTGGAACAGATTCAGATATGTTATTGTAATCAAGACAACTTAACCAGGCCTGTCTTAAAGGTAAGTAAATCAACCTCCACTTCCTGCTCATGGGACCCCCAACAGTTGCTGAAAGAGGATTAAGATAAAGACCCAGGCTTAGTGTCAGGCAGCACAACGCTGTGGGGAAAAGTGAAAGGTCTTAGTGTTGAGAAGAGTCAAGCCCTCACTAATCCACTTCTTATTTCCTGCTAATCTTGTCACAGCATATCTTCATCTCCTTCCTCTCTCTGTTGGCTTGCATTGTTTGCACTTTATCACCTGGTTTCCCTTTAGTTTTTCTTTTTCCTCCCTCTGCACTGACTTTATTGAGCCACAATGCACCAAGTCACGCTTAAAGGCCCTTGAAAACGTATTTTCTCAATCAACTTTTCACTGTGAGTGACGGAGTCCTTCAGGAATACAAAGTTATAACAGGTTTGTTTATTTTTAGAGGAGATTTTTGTATTCCTTTTCTTCTTGGAGTTCTTTTCACTGGTTTGAAGTGAGCAGGATGCATTGAGAAAAAGGTGATATCACATAGCCTTCTTCAGTCAAATTTTATTGAACCAGCATGACATATACACTGCCTGGCCAAAAAAAAGGGTCACACTCTAATTTTTCATTGGACCACCTTTAGCTTTGATTACAGCACGCATTCACTATGGCATTGTTTCGATAAGCTTCTGCAATGTCACAAGATTTATTTCCGTCCAGTGTTGCAATAAGATCTTGTATTGATGATGGGAGAGTCAGACCACTGAGCAACGCCTTCTCCAGCACATCCCAAAGATTCTCAATGGGGTTAAGGTCTGGACTCTGTGGTGGCCAATCCATGTGTGAAAATGAAGTCTCATGCTCCCTGAATCACTCTTTCACTATTTAAGCCCGATGAATCCTGGCATTGTCATCTTGGAATATGCCCATGCATGCCCGTATTAAACATAGCCCTGAGTTCTACTGTTGTTTTTCTACGCATCAGGGTAAGAAGAGAGGCAGATGAAGTGATGCACCCATCATGCTTAGTGCCTACTGTACATGCCTGTGGGGGCAGTGCTATGATCTGGGGTTGCTGCAGTTGGTCAGGTCTAGGTTCAGCAACGTTATGTGCCCAAAGAATGAAGTCAGCTGACTACCTGAATATACTGAATGAGCAGGCTATTCCATCAATGGATTTTTTCTTCCCTGATGGCACGGGCATATTCTAAGATGACAATGCCATGATTCCTCTGGCTCAAATTGTGAAAGAGTGGTTCAGGGAGCATGAGACTTCATTTTCACACATGGCTTGTCCACCACAGAGTTCAGACCTTAACCCCATTGAGGATCTTTGGGATGTGCTGGAGAAGGCTTTGCTCAGTGGTCCGACTCTCCCATCATCAATAAAAGATCATGGTGAAAAATGAATACAACACTGGACTGAAATCAATCTTGTGACATTGCAGAAGCTTATCGAAACAATGCCATAGTGAATGCATGCCGTAATCAAAGCGGTCCAACGAAATATTAGAGTGTGTGACCTTTTTCTTTGGCCAGGCAGTGTATGTTTTTGAGTGGAGTATTTCAACTATTGGATGGATTGCCACGACATTTGGTCTCCTCCTCAGGATTAATTGTCATAACTTTAGTGAGCCTCTGACTTTTCCTCTAGCTCACAATTTAGATTTTGTCAAACACTTTGGTTTATGACCAAATACTTGCTGAAAATTTACAAAACTAATTACATTTCCATGTCCTTTGTGTTTAGTGCTAATCAGCAAATGTTAGCAATGTTAACACACTAAACTAAGATGAAGAGTCACCCATGCTAACATTATCACTGTGGGCAAAGCAGCTCAAAGCACCATTGAGCCTAAGTACACCCTCTTAATGCTTGATTAAAACATTAGATTTTTTATTTTTACTGAGTATTTCATCTTTTAAATACTTAAACCTACTATAACTGATGATTTTTTGGCAGCAGAAAATAGTTGACAAAGATTTCATTTACCTGGAATCTGTCTTCAAGATAAATAAAACTTTCAGCTCTATTTTGCTTCTCTCTCCACCAGTCCCTGAGACAAATATCTGACTCTTTAGTTGCTAAATGCTCCATTATGTTCACCTGCTAGTGGCTAACTTTGTCTGTTTGGTGTTTTGTGCTGCTAGGTAACCCATTTAATCACAATTCTCACTAAATACTTCTGCTGCTGGAAACAACACAAATGAGAGTGAACCAAAGCTATTGCAGGTCCAAAAACTGAAACATTGAGATGAAATGTGTTAAATACACTCTACACTCACTGGCCACTTTATTATGTAGGCTACACCTGTTCAACCACTGTATTCTTTGTCACTAGTTTTGACAGAGAATGGCCTGAAAAAGAGAAAGTATCCGTCTAGCAGCAAATTCTCTGCACAAAAAATGCTTTGTTGATGGCAGAGGTCAGGGCAGAATAGCTTCGAGCTGATAGTAAGATAACAATTCATAACCACTCATTACAACCACAGTATGCAGAGCAGCATCTCTGAACACACAACACATTGATACTTGAAGCAGATGGGATACGGCAGCAGGGGACCACACCTGGTGCCACTCCTGTCAGCTAACACAGGAAACTGAGGCTACAATTTGCATGGGCTCACCAAAATTAAACAATAGAAGATTGCTAAATGGTGGTAGAGTCAGAATTTGGTGTAAACAACATAAAAACATGGATGCATCCTGTCTTATATCAGTGATGTAGGTGGTGGTGTCATGGTCATGGTGGTGGATATTTTCTTGGAGTATTGCTGCTGACCATGTCCATCCCTTTATGACAACAGTGTGCCCATCTTTTAATGGCTACTTCCAGCAGGATAACTAACCATGTTGCAAAGCTCAGTTAATCTCAAATTGGTTTCTTGAACATGACAATGAGTTCACTGTACTCAGATGGCCTCCAGTTACCAGATTTCAATCCAGTAGAGCACTTTGAGCATGGTGGATGTGGAGCTGACAAATCTGCAGCAACTGCATGATGTTATCATGTTGGTTGGACCAAAATCTTGGAGGAATGTTTCCAGCACCTTGTTGAATCTCTGACATGACGACCTAAGGCAGCTCATAAGGAAAAAGGAGTCCAACATGGAACTAGCAAGGTATACCTTAAGATACCTTATAAGATGACTGGTGAGTGTATATCTGATGAGAACAGGTTGGCGATTGTCACAATTAGAGATCCCTTTCACATACACACAGTCATTTGATCTATTGTTAAAATATAGATTATAGCAGCGTTAAGTTTTCTTGGGGCTTTAAATGTCAACATTTGAAGGCCTTGCATACACTAACTGGTGTACACACCCAAAAGATATCTGCCCTGTAATTTATTACCATGCCTCAAGCCTTGGCAGAGCCTGCCACTTGTGTTTGTTGTGGTGAGGCTAGAGCGTTTGCTTGCACTGCTGTGTGTTTTGATATTTCATCAGGTCCTGCTAAACAGTGAGGAGGGCTCTCTGCCGCCCACCTCTTCTCAGACAAATTGCCTCCAAGATTGCAGAGGTGGGTCTGAGGCTGATGGATGGGTACACAAAGACCTGACGAGACCATATTTGCAAACATTAAATCCATATTTCCATAACATGTAGGAGCTCCTTGGCCACAGGCCACTATAACAGCCTGTTTAGCAAGCAGTCAGTGATGTGCCTGGTCGTAACATAAATGTTGAAACAAGGTGGCGTTGAGCAGAGGTTTGTCTAATGTGTTTTTTCCTGGCTGTCTTGATTTGGATAGGTTACTGTTGCTTCCTGTTTTTTTTCTCCTCCCATCACCCTTTTAACCTCTTTAACCAGTAATTATATCCACTCTACTCTGTCCATCTTACCATCTCCCCTTTCCTGAATCCCCCACAGACTTGAACATCCATTTATCAATTTCAGCTTCATCATGTCTGACCAGCACATCCATGTTGTGCCCTGGCCTTTCTGACTGCCCCAAACCCATGTCTTCATACTCATTTCCATATCCTTGAACCTCTCGCTAATCAGCGGATTTCAGCACATCTCTTTCTCCTCTGCTGCCAACCTGCCTGTTTCATAGCCACCATGCTGCCTTCCCCTTCATCCTCCGCTCTCTCCTTTGTCTTACATAAACGCACTGTTCCCATCACTCTTCTCCATACTCCCCTTCTCTCTCCTCTCTCTCTTTCTCTCCCCTTCCCCATTGGCTTTTGCCTGCATTTCTCTGTTAATTTGCCTGAGAATGCATTAGCTGTAATGAAGGCTGAGGGCCGAGGGAATCCTCCAGGGTTCCATTAATCATCCCCCCTCAGACAGGCAACCTTGATTACAAGTGGCAAGAAATTCATTAGAGCCGGGCCTCTGACAACTCTTATCTCCGCCACTAGATCTGACTCATTAGGCAGCCAAATTAAAGCTATGATGGCCCTGATGAAACTCATCGCTTGTTTATCTTGTGCGATTTGATGCATCTGCCCATACATCACTGTAGCCACGACCGTCCGGAGCCTCCCAAGAAGTCAGGCCTCCAGTCAGCGCTGAGCAGCCTGCACTCACACAACCAGCAAGTAATGAGGTCCCTCGCTTTCCTCTCTCGCCAGGTGGGAACATGGAGATGGTTTAATGTCTTTGCTGGAAAGAACTTATGATGTTTCAATTTGAGATTCAAGTGCAGAATGATACACATGCTGTCTTGAAGCTGAGATGTTCACTTAAAGTTGCAGTGTGCAGAATTTGATGACATCTAGCAGAATAAATAAATATGTTTTCATTAGTGTATAATCACCTTAAAATAAGATTTTTTTGTGTTGTTACTTTAGTAGAAATAGATATAGTTTTTATTTGTACATAGGGAGTGGGTGGTCTTCCACGTAGCCTGTCATGTTGCACCACCATGTTTCTACAGTACCCCAGAATGGACAAACCAAACACTGGCTCTAGATAGGGCATTTTGAGTTTTTTGTGAGTTTAATGGCCATTATAGGTTCTCCTACATGTTTCGGGGGTGGTGGGGTTCAGTTTGTTGCTATCTGCGTGTTGCCACCAAATCCTACACACTGCACCTTTAAGATGTAGCTTTGTTGGAAGAGAAATTATTACAACTCATAAAGCATTTTAAAAATTTGGAAGAAATCTTATACAGAGGAGTCATTCCTGAAAATACAAAAAAATAATTATTGCTAAATAAGGTGTTCTGAAGAAGCAGATCCATTTTTAGTTAATAATTTCACAAATAATAATAATAATATATTCCTGTCACTCTAGCCTTTAAACTGACTTTGCAATAAAACTGGAATGACCAGTCCCACTCACAGGATCTTGATAATAACAACCAACATGAAGACAGCGGCTGATCTGTGTCATGGCTCCTCATCGTCACCTCCACCATGCAGCTCATGGGGACTGAAATAGCAGCTGCGCTCTGGCACAATGTTGTGGAATTGACTGTCTATATTAGTCAGCTCTTTGGACCATAATAAAACTTCCACTGCTCGTTCGCAGGATCATCACTCCTTGAATCCCCATCCAAGTGTCACAGTCTTGATGTATGAGGTGGACTGTGGAATAAACTTTACTACTCATGGGCGCCCAGGTCATGAAATGTCTGTTTATGCTCTGGGGTCAAACACAGAGACAATTGTTGTCAGTGTGTGCATCCATGAGAGGCTTGAGGGACATGAAATGTAAGAAAATAATGCACTCTGACTTAAGCTTTCATGCTGTGTTCAAGATTTATTTAAATATAACATTAACATCCAGATCATTTTTTGACTCAACGCTGATTCAGGAGAGAGTTGGCTAATCTGATCAAATATTAATAAAATATTTGAAGAATCTGCCTCATCACCATACTTCAACAGGTGCTGCTGCAGTAGCTCAAACATGGCTGGAGGCATGAGTCTATTTTGGAAACAGGGAAACCAATCAGTCTCTTCCATCTGTGGTGAGGTGAAAATTATTCCAACATGAACCCTTATCTGGAAGCAGTTCAGAGAAACCGTGGTAAACCCAGAACCAGGGGTTTGAAAGTTTGCATAAAACATCAAACCATATTTCCCCCTTTCCGGTAAGTGGATAGCAATGTGGTCAGACACTATTTTAGTTGGGGGTTTTTAGAATTTGTTTTATTTTTTTAAATACAATTTACCATTTTAATATTGCTGGTCTATAATTTTGCATGCCTGACCAAATAAGGGATTATTTGGTTTAACTGAGCAGGCTGTCGCACTTATTTACTTGTATCACAGTAGCTTCAGTCGTCCTTGTATAATAGAGAAAGAGTTTTTTTTTTATTCAAACCTGCATCGATTGCCTTGTCCACAACTGTAAAGATCTCATTTTCTTCAAATGCATGAATCATTCTTCAAAGGTAGTTTCACGTGTTAAAATGTGGTGTCGATATTTCAGTATAAAAAAAACAATCTGACACCATTTTCTATCAAGTAATTTTTGAAAGGTCTTATACAGTTTGAGGTCACAGATCAAACAAAACAAATGTAAGCTTCGACCTCTTGTTAGTTTACTCTATTTTTAATTCTATTATTATAATTTACCATATATAAATCATTATCAGATTAGGATGTCGGTTTGCTTCTCTGTAGTGACTGATAGAGAAGTTCATTACAGTGTGTTGAATGTGCTCAATCTAATGAGGATCCATCAGTCCACTTGAGACAACATGGCCTCCGCAGGAGAAATCAATCACTGCTGCTATTTAAAAATTAAAAAAAGACCCATCTACCTTTCAGGTCTTGAGGTTTCTGAAAATAAATAATTTGTAACAAATGTGTAAACGAAGATGTGCATCAGAGAAAAACATTTTGACATCACTGAACTTTTAGGTCTATGCTGAAGCTCTTTAAATATTAGGGTATTAAAGCCCCCCACTGTTCAGGGATTTATCAGAAATATTTTAATTATCAAATTGGAAACAAGGCTTTTAGGATTTAAAAAAAACGTCATAGGCCAACATTTATTTTAAATGTGTTCAGTAATACTAAAAATGATCAGCTGTTTTTACTCCTGTAGGTCTAAATGAATCGCTATATTTAAACACTGTAGGCCATTTTTTTTCCTTTTTAGCTGGGTAAAATAATTCCTACACAATTCTCACACAAAACAAAAATCACTGTTTTTCTCCCCTCTAAATAATAAAGATTCAACTTGGATTCCAACTTTAGTATAAAGCGATTTATTAGGTCAATATACTTTACAATTATCCCTTGTTTGGTCTTTATTTCCTTCACATTTTGTTTTTTTTAATTTTTTCTCCACAAATAGCTGTCAAAGATGGTTCCTACAGTTGCCAAACAAAATGTAAAAACCTCTTCAGTTACATGCAAATGTGATCAACAAATTGTACGAAACACAAAACAAAAAATTCACGAAATGAGTAAAGGACATGCACGAAACCAACAAAACATTTTGGCCCTACATATAAATACTTAAAAAAATCTTTACAGTCTCATCTCATAGTGCCCATTTGTACCAGATTTTACCCATTTATATTTACATATTCACAAAACAATAAATAAAAATGACAGCATATTGGCAAATAATTGATCTGTTTGCGAAACAATCCTCTTCTCTGGAGTTTAGGGTCTCTGCTCAGTCTCACCTCTCAGACAAAATAATTGAATCCTCCTGTTTGTGCTTCATGCTTTCAACAAATCAGTGGAACATAGAGTCAATGTAAGTGTTTTTTTAATCGTTAATATTTTAGATTTTCATCTCAGTTCATGGCCTGGTCCCTTGTTCGATTTGTTGATGCTGACTTCTCACAGCAAACCTGTTGACGTGCACTGGGATGGGAACCACAATTTTGGGATTTCTCACCGGTTCTCCTGACCGGTTGTTGACGTTACCGGCCTTGATCCGTTTCCATTTGGCCCTGCGGTTCTGAAACCAAATTTTCACCTGCACCTCGCTCAGTTTAAGTGCATGTGCGATTTGGGAGCGTTCAGTCAGAGAAAGGTACTTTTTACAGTGAAACTCCTTTTCAAGTTCGAGCAGCTGCTCGCTGGTAAAAGCTGTTCGTCTCCTCCTGCTCTTCCCCGCAGAGCCGCCGGTGGGTAGAGCCTCCTGTGAGCCGGTTTTCAGTTTGCTCTTCTGGGACAGGGAGCCACAGTTGTTCCCGTCTGAGAAACTTTCGTTCTCACTGTCTGCGGAGCTGTCCTCTCGGTCACTGCACACGGTGTCTGCTGATTTTAGGTCCAGCTTCTCGTCGTCTGAACTATACAGTTTGGTCTCACCTAAAATATGGAGAATAACAGAGAAAACACTCACATTTAACCACTCATTCATTAATCTGGAGGTCACCGTTATGCAATGCTTCACAACGTCTGACATGCATCACCGTGCTTATGAGTTGGCTGGTAGAGATAAACACCAACAAAAATAGCTGAAGATTTCTTAAAGTGTTAGTTATAAGTAGCAACATTAGCTGAACTCATATTGGAGCTGTCCTGTGTATCTTTTCTACAAGGTTTTACAGTTATAGAGTACAACTTAGTTGATTTGACCTCCAAGCAAATCCACCACTCATGAGTTTTCTTTAAATGTGACTAAACATACTCTACAATTCATTTTGGGCTTAATAATATGAACAACAAATTTGGAATATTTTAAATCATATTGTTAAACAACTGAAACTGAAACATTAGGCTTTTCATTTATTAACTTCCACCAGGTTGCAGCTCCAAGATGTGGCCGAAATGAGTGTGGTGCCATTAATATTTCTGTCACCCTACAAAACTGACAAAACACGGCTGAAACAGATTAACTTTTTTTTACTAATTATAGACTACCTCGGAGACCAAAGTCTCTAGCCATCAAACAAGAATCTTTGCTTTAACGAATTTTTACGCACAGTGGTCACTTTTTACGCAACAGCCCTGGGATCAGGATATGATCTAAGTAGCATAAATAAGTAATGAGACCGAGTTTACCTGATATTGTCTGAAAAGTTTCCGAGAAGTTCAGCAGCTCGGAGCCCTTTTCCCGGCTGTGCAGCTCATCGGAGTGCGGACTTTCCTGCCTTCTCGCTCCTGGATCGGCGGCGCTCAATCGGGGACCGGGCAGCTCTTGGGGCGGATAGAAACTGTCCGGCGGATCCGAGAAACTTGGCATCGTTGTGGTGAGCGCAACCATGGATGGCACCCCTTGTCCCAAACTGGCACAGAACGTGTTGGTGAGTCGTCCCGCAAAAGACGCCAAAGGAGCAAGTGGTGGTATACCAGACGATAAAGGCGAGTGGGATAAAGCTTGTGGAATAACCAAAGGTCTGTACGGCATGAACATAGGATAGCCCGTGTAGAGCAGGTGTCCCGGTCTGGGCTGAGGGGTCCCTATCAGGGAATCGATCGAAAACGCCGTCCCTTGACCGCCTGGTCTCTGCATTTTGCAGACAAACACTTTTGTATTTGGTGGAAACTTGAAAGCAGGTGTCCTTTCCTCGACGAACTGCAAAACTTTCAGTACAAAGACAGAGTGAACTGAAAGTGGATCCTCTGCCGTGTTGTCATCCCTGGGAGTGGACTGTTTCTCCGGATCTCTGCACTCTATATGCGTCAGTCAGTCGGGAGCTTTGTTGTGTGCCCCACCGTTACCTTTTCCCTCTTATTTGTCACACACTGAGACATAAACACACGCTCTCTCCATCTATCTACCTCTCTCCGTCTCTGCGACTCCTCCCTCCGCCCCTCTCCGATCCACCGTGTGTGCGAGCATTGAGAGAGAGAGAGAGAGAGAGAGAGAGAGAGAGAGAGAGAGAGAGCGCATTGGTTATCATCTGCAATACAAGAGGAATGAAAAGGGGGTGTTTCCCTGGGGGCTCATCCATCTTCCTCAAATTACGCTTCATTTCCTTATTCAGCCTCTGACTTTTTGGCCGTCTTGAGAGGCGGTAGTTTCCCAGTGGAGACCAAATAGACGGGTCGCCCCCCCTCCCGCCCTGCTCCCCCCTTTTTCCAGGTTCACCATTGACTGCAAAACGGTGTGAGAGACTGTTCCAGCCCTTCCCCTTCTATAATCGTTGACCACACCAACCCAATCAGCTATTATTAATTTTGATTGATGATAAGTAATTACTCTGAATTCAAGGGACAGCGTAAAACAACGGCCGCTTTTGTTGAAATATTGGGGCCGATGGGCATCAGAGGCAGGAGGGTGGAGAGGCAGATGTTTCTCCGCTCTCTGTCCCATTCTCTGGGGCTTAAAAACAATACGTTTGGCTCCAGAAAAAGAAGTGCTGCAACAATTGTTCCCTGGAGAGAGATACTCTGTGCGAAATTAGATTCAGATAAAAGGCATTTATGCGAGGTCAACTGCAGTGTGGACACGGACACTTAGTGACCAAAGTCAAATTTGAGTGGATTTCCACTTTGTTTGAGACTGGGAGTGTTATTTTAAATGGTGTGTGAATTTAAAACTTTAAACAGTCTGACTGTCCTCTGTCAAAACACCATTTAAAGTTTTTTTTCTTTTAAATTTAAAGAATGCACAGATTTTGATTTGCACTTTTGGGATTTCTCCCAGATGAAAAATGCATGTGGAAAGGGGGGAAAAAAATCTCTTTTCTTTGAACACGGGTTTAATCGCAGATCATTTCACCTTTTAAATGGCAACGGGAGCTGATGATGATTAGCCCTATTGAGTCCTGGGTGCCCGGGCTCTCCAACTGGTCGTCTGATTGCAAGAGGACATAAACATATCACCACCGACTCTGATTAGCAATGGAGGGCCAGACCAGGCTAATTCCTATAATTGCAAGTGACTTCAGCAGCACCTCTCTGTGATCTATTGAAACCATTTGCCGAGCTCCTCTCCCCCTCTTTTTTGTGAGGAATTCTGGTGCTCGTCTGTTCCTCTTTACGTTTTATATTAACGTATTTTTAGTCCCCCCCCCAACCACCCCAAATCACATTTATATTAAACGAGCTTTTTATATTTCGGATGCATTTCTTTTTGTTTGTCATAAAAGTATTTTTTTGTGTAACAGGTTTCCTCCTACAACATTTTTTAAATGGTCACTAGTAGTGATGACAATCTTGTTATTGCTTGTTAATTTAGGGCCTGCAGATAGATGATAGAATTTGTTCATGCCAGATTTCACACACATTGCCCCTCCAACTGTTTTGGCAGAAGAATAGAAGTGCAAATTATTGAACATTTTCTTTGTCATTTTGCAAATCAAATGAACACTTTAAAAAATGATTCTCCTGATAAAAACAGACATTATAATCTACCTGAAACCTAAATTATTTAATGTGGTTGCACAACGTTTTTAATTTAAAATGTTTAACTCATATTTAAAAATGTAGTGCTGCTCAATCAAAAATTTAAAATATGTTGTGTCATATTTCGTGAATAGTCTTTCCAGAAAAAACGCAAAGCACTGAATAACAACCAATAAACAAAAACATCTGTATGGACAAACAGAAGCAAAGAAAAAAAAATGACAACAGATAATAAATAAAGAGCACTGAGAGCATTGCTGTATGGCCAGAGTAGTAAAGTTTATTTGATATTAACCCTATTGTGGCTATAAAAGGTTACAATAATATCGGTGGGAAAAATAATGTATGCAAATATAGTCTTTATAGCAGTTCTCAATGTAAAACATCAGTGTGAGCATTCACAGCAAACTGTGAGAAGTATGTATATAAATACAAAGCAACTAAGCTTCTTTATTTACTATCAAATGCAAAAGTAAAAAACAAAACAAAAACAACCCTATCATAAATAAAATATAAAATTTACAAGTTCATACCCACTATAGACTTCAACAACTCTGGTGTATAGCTCCCTCTTGTGTTGCAAAATCAAACATGTCCTGGGCTGAAGGATTGATCTGGAATAAAAGTGACAAGACAACAAAAGATGGCATTTTTCCTCCTGAAAGGCCACAACAGGCAACAAAAGGCTTTAAACATATTCAGTCTGTTACATTTCTATTGTGATCTTCAGTGTTATTATTTGCTACTACCAATCCCTCCTCACATGTAGCAGCACTCAATCATCATCAGGTCTAACTAACTACTGCATAAGGTGCTTTCAGTGGACATAGCCTCTGCATTCCAGCAGCAGGTAGTTTTTGATGAATGTGGGCAGATCAAGCTTTGGGACCACCTTGTGTACCCGACCCTGCAGGAAAGTCCTGAGTTTGCAACGTGCCAAATGCTGCAGGGAGCGAGGAGTCCGTGCCAAGGAGAAGAGTGACTCGTAGAAATCCTTGTGCTCCTGGCGGAAACAAAGATTGACTTAAACTCATTTGACTCATAATTATTTGTCTTAATCTACAGCAAGTTTTTGAATTGACCAATTAAATAAACACACAATAAGTAATTATACTCCCATTACCTATGTCCTCAATATTAGCCCTTTGTGAGTATTACAAACAATTTTCATTCATTTTATGTGCTACCCTGTCACACCCAGTCCAGCTATAAGCAGTCTGCACAACCTGCCCATCAGTCAAAATCAAAGAATAATTTAATCAGTGTTGGTTTTAGTAGAGCTTTCCTAGTCTTAGTGCTGCTCAGATTGTTAAATTTCGGGGGTCTGAATTCACCAGTATTTAAAGAAATGATCTGTTGGTGCAATATAAAAACGTAAAGTCCACACAGGGTAAATCCTTGTCATGTATTTAATTATCTAACAAGCTTGCCTTAAACACTTCCTCGGACACGGACTCAACCCAGGTGTCATTGACTTTGAGGTGACTGTAGACGTTCAGAAGGACCTCAATGGTGCCTGGAGATACGCAGCAATGCGCCAGAACCTAAAAGAAACACCACAAAACACAGAGCAAAATTATAGGATTAATATAATTGTCATCTAAGTTCATGAGCGAGCTTGTGACTCCACAGAACTGAAGAAATAAAGTAATTAAACACTTGTGAAATGAACAGATTGGTCTTCCCTCCAGGGGTTTAACTGGAAATTATACAATTAGTGCTAATTAATCTCCTATTAACACTTGCCTAATTAGGAACCAGGCATTTTGTCTGGTGCACGTGGGTTCACTGATAGTTGTAGTCTGTTTCCCACTGAGAGTGCAACACTTCATGTTGTGTCATGAAATGGGAATGATTTGAATGTGAAGTTGTGAAATCTGGAATATTGCAAGGAACAGTTTGTGTTTCAAGACTCTTACTCAAGGTGTTACATGCTAATTATGCTAAATGAGCCACCTTGATGAATAACTGGTTCATTATTCACTGTAAATACAATATACTACAATAAACCAACTCAGGAATGCATCAACCCATATGCAATGCTTATGTGCACTTTTTATCATTTGATATTCTGAGATTCAGCTTTTGATAGCACATTTTCCTACCTTGGGCAAAGCCCCAGGCCACATTTGAATGGAACCATAGTTGAGCAGAGTGCGGACAATCCTCTCAGGGTGATGGGAAACCTTGAAGCACACCTCCTTCAGGATGTTGTGCATAGGGGTTTCACCTCCATAGTCCATGTCGTTAACACTGGCTCCATTAGCCAGCAGCATATCTACTATGTCTGGATTTGCATTCTTGCAGGCCATGTGCAAAGGAGTGTGTCTGTCCTGGTCCATAGTGCGGATGTCAGCACCTGCCCCCAGCAGCATTTGGCACAACTTGAAGTAACGTTCGAGGTCCTGCACCTCCTGGCGCTGAGAACAAGCGGTGTTGAGGGGTGTAAGGCCAATCTGATTCTTTCTGTTCACAGCAGCTCCGTAGCTCAGGTAGAGCTCGGTGTGTTCTAGGAGGCCGCTCCTGGCTGCTGTATGTAAGGGAGCGTCTTCTTCATCTACAGTGCAACCATTGATTGCTGCACCATACTGCAGGAGATACTTGGCACATCTGCAGACAGAATTACACAGCCTTGTTTTTAGAAGAAGAAAAAAAACAAACACACAAATTCACATGCATACATTTGGGTAGAGCACTACACAGGTTCTGGTTGTGATCTACTTTACTTACTCCAGGGATTCAGGACTTGAACACACATGCAAAGGCATTAGACCCTCTTCTGAGACAGCATTGGGGTTGGCACCGTGCATTAGCAGTAGTTTGGTACACTCTGGGTGGCAGTTTTCACAGGACTCATGCAGGGCAGTTGTGCCACCAGGTGCCAGGTTTACATCAGCCCCACGTTGCAGCAGGAGTCTCAGGCAGTCTGTGAAGCCTCGGCTAGCTGTGATGTGAAGTGGTGTGGTCAGCTTCTGCTCATAAGTTAGTGACCATAGTCCTGCCAGCAGGGAGTATAATTGGCATAAAGTCAACTCTGAGCTCAAGACTAAGTACCACTGTAAAAAAAACAGACATGTCAGTTATAAGTACTGTAATTTAACAGTAGTGTTTCTGTTAATCAATGCATACAACACAGCATTTCATTGTCCACATGAGACCATATATATATATATGTATAAAAAGCACCGGAAAACCTACTTAAGCCCCTGTAGTTAAATCTGAAGTTCTTCCACTCATCTATGTTGCTGGTGTCAAAAATGGCATCAACAAGGTAGACATACTCTTTGTCGTCCACGATGCTGAGTACTGTCAGCTCATCACCCACAAGCAGAGAGTTCCAGTACTGCAAAATACAACCCGTGGCCTTGGCTGTGGCGATCACATCGTTGCGGTACGCCTTTGGTTTGTGCCATTTCACCTTTGGTGCTACATAAGCCATTCTGCTAACTATTTTCTACGTTTTTAAAAAATGTTTTAGTGGTGTCGTTTCTCCTGAAGGAGATAAGCTCGTATGTAGGTTGTTTGTGCAGGGGAAGCTATTTCAAGATGGTGTTATGTGATATTTTGGTTGACCTGGTAAACTTGCCAATGCAGATGAGAGCCAATGACTGGTGTGTTACAACCCACTGACTCAGCAAATCCACTGCAATCAATGATGAATTATTGCATTGAAAGAAATTAAGAGTAACACAATCTTTTGATAAATATAAGTATTGGTGTCACCCTGTGAGGTCCATGATTGGTGTTATGTATCCAATCAGAATTAGAATTTGTAGCCTTCCTCATTTTAAAATGACTCAGCAAGGGACCCACAAATGTTATTCTTTCATAAAATAAATGAGTAAATTACTTATTTTGTCTTCAGAGAAGGGCCAAAGTTCAATCCAGTGATTTACAAAACAAACAGATGACGGTCTGATGTGAGGTAGACATATGATGGTTTCTATAAATATTGCCTCGTGCTGAGTTTCTATAAATATTACTGTACTGTGTCTTTAAACCCTGCCTCATGGTAAGGTACAGGAGTTGCACATTGCATGCTGTTCATAATAATTTTAAAGCAGTGATTTTTTTTCTTTATATTCCATAACACTGTCAGTGTCGGTCATTGCCATTAAAATAAGAAGCACTTTTTGATTTCAGGATTCTGCTGTGCTCCTCTCCAGGAAATACAATGAAGCTACTAGCTATGCTGTGCCAAATCACATGAATTCCTAAATTAATTCCTAATGAAGACAGATGTTGTTTCTTACCTTCCCCTCTGGCGACCCAGCGCATTTCGCCTCCCCGTGGCTCAATGATGAGGCTTGCTGTGGATCCTTTAGGAAAGAGGTGCTGCATCGCCTCCAGGTCTCCTGTATACACAGCGTTGTGGACCACCACGTCGTGGCATAAGGCTGGTGGCCGGGCAGTGCTGGACCTCAGAGATGCCCTGTCCCCAGCCTCCCTCTTCACCATATAGCTATTGAGGTGATGGGAGGCCAACTGTTTCTTGTACTTGTATCTCTCCAGCATGTCCTCATCATGTTTAAGAGAGCGTAAGGCCAAAGGTGTAAAGACAAAGCTGCCTCGCAACATACTGTATGGCTTGCCTCTCACAGAGCAAAGTGGAAGTATAAAATGTGTATGATAAAGTGAGGGAAACTGCTCTAAAGAGGCCCGTCTCTCTCTGTTTCTGTTGTTGTTTCACTCTCACTGGCTAATGTCCACTATATGCCTGCCGGCTGTTCACAGGGTTGGTTCACAGAGTTGTTTTGATATTCGGTATGAGACCCTCCCTGCAGTGTGACAAGTAATTCTATTTTTATGTCTCACATGCAGCCACTCGAGCCTCTCCTGTTTGCCTCCAGCAAAGTTACAGCCATGAAGTCTCTCTGTCAGACTGCAAGTATGAACTGAGTTGAATGAACTCTTACTTTCTAACTACAGCACACGCTGTTTTTGGGGGGACAGAACATGTTTTCTGATTACACAATTTAATGAGCAGCATATGGGATGTTTGCTAACTTGAATTACAAACCACATTTGGAAGTTAATCATATAAAAATACAGTCTATTCTAAATAGTATTCAGTGTGTTTATAGTAAAGAAGTGCAGTGTCCGTGCAAAATCTGTTTTTGCGTGGGTTTTTACTATAAATTTGGGACCATTAGGCCTATCGCTTTCAATTTGAGACCTTGCAGTCAGAATTGTTGTTTGTTTATTCAAAGTCTAAATACAGTCCAAAGTAGCCTGGGCTATTCGAAGTGTTTTCAATTTCATCCATTTTTCTGTGGGTCTGAAGTGTATTTCACATGTTAGCAGCCAAAGCTCCGCTGCCTTATAGCCTCTCTAACTCTGGTCCAGCGCTGTGCTCAGTGTGCTGTGTGAGAGGGGGAGTGGCCACCGGCTAGAGCGGCAACAGCAAATGTGTGCTTCTTTTACCAATATATTTATATATATCTTTTACATTTCTTATCCAAACAACGTCAAACTTACTTGTGCCCGTAGCAAGACACCTGTCACGTTTGAAATCAATCGGATGTACGGTTTGAGAGATATGTGAATAGCAGACAGACAGACAGACAGACGTTCCTGTCATTTATAGTTGTGAACATTTACATGAACATAATAGTTTAATGGGCAAGTCATTGGATTTTAAACCTTTCCAAGTCCCAGCAGGGTTTGCACTGTCTCACTACAAAACATAAGTCTAAGAAGCAAAGAGCTAAGTTAAGCATTTGGTCAACTTTTATGGTAAAAATTTTCATTCATTTTTCTTGCAGGAAGTGCAAACAAAAATGCCCTATTTGCAAGCCCCTCTGTGTACAGTACGTGTTTGCAAAATGTCTCCTTCTGCTCAGTATTTTTTGTTCTTTCATGAGCCTTAATGGATTTTGTGTATCCACACGGCTCCCTGCATTAGAACATTAGGCTGAATGACTGGCAACCGCTGTGTCACTCTGCCCCACGTGTAGTGTTCTGATGGCAGAGGGACGGTACATAATTAAGCCTTTTAAGCCTACTCGCTAGGCATCTGACAAACATCTTTTTTGACGGATAGACCACTATTTTCCAGTGCTTGTTGAAATTCTACCCAGTAGAAAAAGGGATAATATCAAGTATTTTAACCCTCTAGACACTGTGGATGGGTCATAATGGCTGGTTTCTGACTCAAAATTACCTTAGCTTTTGAGAGACTGATTAACTCACTCTAATATTACCATCTATTGAAATGAGTTGTGCTGGATACAGAATGCATTAAAATACACATATTTCAATGTATATTTATCTACCTCTGCATTGGAGTCCTTCAAGATAACTGTAAACTCTGTGGCAACAAGGTCTGCACCACAGGTGGAGAAATACACACTATTTGTGGAGAGGCTTTACCTTCTTTCCCATTTGAAAACACAGAAGCATAGCTGCATCTCATCTATACCTTAACGACTGTTCTGCTATGGAAATCAAGGTCATTTATTTTATGTTACAGTTTGGTAATAGATGCCACATTAAACTGAAGGCGAGTAAGAGTTTCAACTTTGAAAACACACATTACCAGAGAGAGACTAGGAATATTGTTTTTGCGGCTGTAGTACATCCTTTTAAATGATATACATAATGAGTTTATAATATGCATCTGGGCTACCTCCTCTCTACTTTGATGCCTTCCAAATGGCCCGGGTGTCATCAGCAAAACATGTAGGCACTTTCCCGCCTCATTGACTCCCAAATGTATTTTAAATATCATTCCTGGTAACGCAATTATTTAAAACGCTGAACTAAACACTTACTAATGGGGAAAAAGACAGCGACTTCAATAAATTCATTTCTCAAATGGTGGGCATTCACGTTTTTTTTTCCCTCTGTGAAGCGGAGGCAACTCTGATGACAACAAAAAACATCAGCAGTGGTAACACCCCCTGCCCTCACAGCCCCCTGTGGACATATTAAATCTTTGGTTTCCTCACATTACCCACCAGTAGCTGTTTCTCTGAGGTTTTCTGCATTGTGGTCAACCGCCTTCGTCTCCCAAGGCGTTAAGAGACTGGACATCAGCAACAGCCCTGATGAAATTGAGGCACTTCATTTATGCAATCATAGGCAATTAGTTCCCTCTGATTATGTGCCTCTTAATGCTGTTTTGAGTACTGTGGCACACAGTAATACAGAAAGAGATTAAACTATAGCCCTCCCTCCACACTGAGCAGTCATTTAATATATTGAGAACATAATGAAATGTACACAGTAATTACAGTAATATTAAATGCTAATGGGTTTGCAATTGGGTCTGTTGTTAGTTTAAGACAAAGTCAGTACACTCAAAGAAAGTCTAAGTTTAGAGAGAGTAACCATGATGTCAGAGCACTCAATTATCCATCAGGTGTTTGTTATTTTGATGATTTATGTGTTATTTAATTATATTAAAATCAGAAGGGGAGAGAATGTGTCCGTCGTATCGGAAATTCTGCACAGGCAAGAGAGCAATTAATAAGCCATTTACAGATTTCAGCTCACATCTAGAGAGAAATAGGGTCTGAAGTTTGCATTCTGGTGATAGAATAACTGGGAGGTCACCATGGAAACATGATAAGAGTTAATGAGAATGCTTAATTGGTCGCTGGCATTATCTACAGGGAAGTTAGTTTGTGCATTTATGCATCTACTGTTTCTGATTTACATGTAGGCTTATCTTAAAATGCTATATTGACTGTGTGGTCAATACAGACACATTAAGATAGACACACACAGTCTGCTTCAAGTCTTCAGTGCCATTAAAGTGTCTGAGTCCATCAACAGTGGTTTACTTCCATATATATGTGGCTCATCAGAGTCCACAACAGGGATTAGACAAGATGCCCTGTTTGCAAATCTCCCCCAGGTCTCATCATGATGCTTGAGATGTTGGTGGAGAACCTAAATTAATTTATAGAGCCTTGAATTGAACGGTAGCTCCAAACTATTTTGTGGTAGCATGATTACTTTTTCTGTACTCTTTCAGCTCTAAGCCCACTACCTATAATGTATTGTATCGGTCTTTGCAGATTCCAATTGTCTCTCAATGCACTGATCACCACGCAAATAGCCCTCCGTTTCATCATGACAATTGAGAGGTTCATATTTCAACCTAATAGTCCTGTATAACTTTAACCATCTATCACAACCTCATTTCATTGCGGTTGCAGTTAATACGCGCTTCCCTGCCAAGTGGAACATTTTCTAATGATGCACTCTCACACGAAAACAAGGCAAGCCAGCCCGGGCTCTGCATCACTCACTAATGCACCCATCCATAATGTGTTCCTAGCAGTCTGCCTAAAGGAGACAGCGATGACTACCACTAGGCATGGGCATGAAAGGGGATATGGAGAAGGGTGCAAGATACAAAACCTAAATGGCCACGATAATCATGAACAAAGTCACTGCCATCAAAGACTGTATCACCCTCATAATATCATCTGTAGATTTCATATCATTACCAAGAATGCTGGAAAACATGCAAAATGGCTATCTCAACAATAACAATCAGTGGTGGGAGTCACATCCAAGTGCATTATCACAGAGAGCCTGGCTTTGTAGGATGTTGATAAGGGTAGCCTAATAGGTGTATGTAAAGCCTGATGTAAACACCATCCTAATTAGAGAGACCTTTAGCAGTTCCTTTATTTTATGCAGATTGGACTGGTGCAACTGCTTGTGTCATTATCCTGTAATCAAGTACTATTCAGTTGACAGTGCCGTCCTTTAATAACTTGATTAGAATGCATAACAAGGACTCCATGTTGCATTATTTCCTCTGTCAGTTTATAAATATGTCATTTTTAAAAGCTAACTAAATAATGGATCTTGTCAGGGTTTGGATGAAGGCATTGCATGCAACAAAGATTACTTTGAAAGCAGACTGTCAGTGTTTTAAAATGGGTGTTAGACCAGTTTGTGCCTCTATAATCAATTTTTTCATTTGAGACATTTATGATGATGATTATAATCAGGTCACAAAGCTATGCATTTGTTTTGCTCGAAAATCTAACTTGGAAAAACTGCAGATGATTTGACAATACTTGCTACTGATCTGAACACATCTATCCAGGAGTGACAAAGGAAATTTTAAATTAAGATAAAGATGATTAAGATTTTAGGGCAACAAAGAGTATTTCAAACAAGCTCCTAAAGTTGCAGCTTTATTGCAGTTTGTCAGGAACAGCTGTGCAATTTAATGCAGTCCAACATGACAGCTCTGCCATATATTCTACTTTTACGAAGCTTATACATCTTCAGTTTTTGTCGACACTGTCAGTTAGGTTATAATTCAACTTTATGTTTGAGAGGCTATTGTTTGTGGTGCCGTTGGCTCACAGAACATCTGATGTGGTGCACATTTAAACAGAGGATCCGGGAAGCCATCCAACAGTTTATTGTAGTCACAAGTAGATTGAAGTGGTTAACAATTGGATGGCTGTTGGTGGAATGTTTTAAAAATATTGCAGATCTGAATAGTATCAACCAAATAATAATAATAAAATATTGATAATAATAATAATAATAATCATCATGTTATTATTTTAACTTACATCATTAGTGAATCCACAATCTGGCATTTCACTCTTTTCTCCTTAATGTAGGATTAAACTCAGGTATCTAAAATATAATACAATCAGTTGACATCCAAATACATGTCATATTAACCAAATAAACAAAATGAAAGTGACAGGACTATATTAAACTCATATGGGTTCTCTTCTTTGTTCTGCCTGGAATGGTTTGGAGGGAAGACACAGGCCGGGGGTTATATAACCTTTTGGGAGTGATCTAGTAAGGAGGGGTAACCTATGTGATGATTCAGGTGGCAGAGACTGGAGATTTAATAATGTTTATTATTGAGGTCTACTAAGTGGTGGTGGTGTAGTGGAGTGCATTATATTAAATGGTGTTCCTAATATTTTGTCCACCCAATTAACATCAATGAAACAAAGTATTAGGAACGCAGTAGAATTATCACTTTTCTGACTTTTCTGAAGTCAACAACTGAAAATGTATAAGCTTAATAAAAGTAGCATTTACTGTGGAGTTGTTATATTTGATTGCACAGGTGTTCCTAATCAAGTGCTTGGTGAGTGTACTTAAATGTTATGTCCCATTACTTGATTATATTATATTTTATATCTCAAAGGCAACATCAGATCAGGTATAGAACCCTTTGATTCCAAAGACTGACATTTCCAGTTGCCATCTTTGTTAACAAAAAATAAATTCAAATGAGTTTGATTAAACTTTTTTTTTTATTGTTCCAGTTTTTGTATTGTTCCAGTTGGATAAAATTACCACTGGAATATCTATAAATGTCTTTAAAGCAGCAGAGAGTGTTGCTAAGCAACCTGAAAGGATTTTTCAACGTTTTATAAGTGTACGTCATCTTTCAGGCAAACAGGTTATGTTACACTTGTACTGTAGCAAACATATGGATAAAAATGATTAGATTAAATGCCAGACAATCTGAGTTAAGTATGACCATGATAATGTGGTGTTAACTATACTATCTATTAGCTTTAACTTAGCTTAGTTGTGGTCATTAGGTGACTTTTAAAACCCTTCTGTCATATTTTACGACCATAAGTGGTGTCTGATCGCAAAGGACTACAGACAGGCATGCTAAAATTAACAAGACATTAGCTGACTGACTGCTACTCTTTGATAAAGCTCCAGTTTGTTATCAACAGCCCTTTAGCATCATAGCCAGCTGTTTGATTCCACACCTATGCCATTATTTGTGTCTTATTCAGAAGCTCAGGCATGCCTTTGTTATAGACTGACAAACGGATGATGTGGGGATTTAAAAGAAACTGGATCTGACGTTATCATACTGTATCTTTCACCAGTCTGACTGACTCCGCTTGCTTACCAAGAAGCCACAATTCATGCAAAAGTGTTTAATATTTTCATCTCTGGTATATTGGTTAACTGTACTTAGTATTCACCAGAAGATGTTGCCAATGAGGTGTTGCCATTAGGGGACATTTGTATCTAATGTAAAACACCCAAGAAAAGTTTTGTATTTTGTCTTGGAGAAATGTGAAGATAAAATACGGGTATGTTTATTTCAAGCATGGCAAAAAATTGGTGGAAATATCTGCTTTTCTTCTTTCCAAAGCTGATCAAAAAGCACTTGACAGATTAAAAAAAGCACCTGGCATAAATGAATCCATCAAAAATAATGGGTTAGTGTACAATAATTACATTTTATTTGCATTGTCACTTTGACAATATAGTATTTTCACCCAATATCAATTCCTTAATGTATCTTTTATCTGACATTTTTTTCTTTTCTCTTAAAATGTTATCTCATATTATGTTTTTGTGTCTGCAATCCATAAATAAATCATATATGCACATAAGCTCATTTACATAATGAGCTGTAGAATTTAGGCTGTGAAACTATAAATTACAGTTGACCTCAGACTTTGTGTCAGTCTCATATGTGGTGTAATATGCAATTTGTGTTAACATGACATTAATGCGTTCGTGTTTATAGGCCAATTTATTAAGGAAACTGACACTATATGAATCAATGTGCCTGTGAAATGACAGATGTACAATTACACCATCTAGTGGTTTATACGTGTCACTACTTTTTTGATTGATGCACAGGTTTAACCAGTGTCATGTTAAAGTGGAGTGTGTTGACGGCTTCACTTGGAGCTGGTGTACTTGGTCACAGCTTTGGTGCCCTCAGACACGGCGTGTTTGGCCAGCTCTCCGGGCAGCAGCAGCCTCACTGCGGTCTGCACCTCTCTGCTGCTGATGGTGGCACGTTTGTTGTACTGAGCCAGTCGTGACGCTTCTGTGGCAATCCTCTCAAATAGATCATTGACGAACGAGTTCATGATGCTCATGGCTCGGCTTGAAATGCCGGTGTCCGGATGAACCTTCGAAAACAGGAGGGAAAGGGTTTTGTCCAGTAATGACAGACTACGAGAGTCAAACCGATCAGTTTTTGTTCTCTCTCACCCACCTGTTTCAAAACTTTATAGATGTACAGCGCGTAAGTCTCTTTTCTTTTTGCTCTTCTTTTTGCCTTTTTCTCAGTGGAATTCTTCCCTTTCTTTTTGGATATGTCATTAGTCATTTTGGAAACCTCGTTAAATGACTGAAGCTTGACAATATTAAGTTTAGGAATGAGTTCTCTGGCTCACCTGCTGCTGTTTATGTAGCGTGTTTGAGCTAATTAGTGACTAATTTAGCTCACCTGTTTTGTTTTTGGAGCGGACAGACTTGTGGTCGACGTTAAGTAGATGGTGATTAACAACCAGTAGGCCTAAGCCTGTGAACCAAAAGTTTTTGTGAGTTAATTAGTTCAAACAGTGTTTTTGTCGTGTTTGTAGACTTTCATGGCAGACACGTGATAAATGGCGTTTTAAGCCACATCATTTGCACATAACGCTTACGTCCACTGGATGGCACAATTACACCAGTTTTTTGGGCTGCATAGAAGCTTATGTTGTTTACCTAGTTTCCACTGTTTTTGCTTGTAGCTAATTTCAAATCAAGGGTACCTTTCAATATCATAACTTTTCCAGAAAAACATGTTTGAGCCGTTTATTCAGATGGATTAATGTAGGCTACACTAAGAGTGGATTAGTATGGGTCACTTTTTGCAATTCTGACTTGATGCCTATGAATCCAATACATTATATCAACACCTAAAATAATTATGAAATCAGACAATTTTTATATATTGTACTCAAAAAGAAAATGGCACATAGCCTATATATTAATGTTCCTTGTGCCAAATTTGTGGATTTTCTAATGTGGGACAGTAGTTTTTAGGCTTAAAAATACTTTGCCAAAACATTTTGAAATGTGCATACCAATATTTGGTCATTTAATTTAGTAGGTCTACAATTGTTTGCTTTTTCATCAGATAGGTTGAAAGACTAGTATGTTGACAGTTGGCTTTACAATAGGCCTAATTAAATAGAAAAAGTAAAGTTGTCCCACATTAGTCAGTGTCCCTCATTACCCTAATTCACCTACATCACAATTTTTAAACATGCCATATGGTGTGGTGAGCAAGGCTTGTTAAATTAACTTAAATTAGACATATTTTGAATGTATCCTCTAATCACATGAAAAATACACAATTTACAACCATTTTGCATAAATAAGTGCACAGTTGTGGTAGTTGGTAGTGGGGTGAATCTGTAGTTTTACCTCTGAGGCCCCCTAGTGGGTTCATCTGCCCCCTTGATGTGGTCAACAGAAATGAAATTTGTTTGTTTAGTAACAGCATGTCTTCATCATTAGGGCCCGAGCGCTGACCAGCGCGAAGCCCTATTGTAATTGCCCGGATTATTATTATTATTCCGTTTTTTATTTTTCTCCCAAAACAACGCTCTTTTTTAATTGCCCGGATTATTAGGGCCCGAGCGCTGACCAGCGCGAAGCCCTATTGTATCTGTCAAGATTATTAGGGCCCGAGCGCTGACCAGCGCGAAGCCCTATTGTTTTTGCCATGATTATTATTATTATTATTATTTTTTTTCTCTCCCGACGACGGCCTTTTTGCCCCCCTGAACGTGCCCCGAAACTCACCAAAGTCTGCACGCAAGCCAGACCCGGCGAAAATTTCGATATTTTATGGTTTGCACAAATGGGCGTGCCAAAATGGCTCTCTAGCGCCCCCTACAAAATCAATAAAAGCGAGCCCCTCGTGACAGATTGACATAGAGAAACGAAACTTGGTACACATGTTCAACATGTCAAGACGCACCAAAAAGTCTCTTGGACACATACCCTAACACCAACAGGAAGTCGGCCATTTTGAATCAAAATATTGATTTTAATGCAAATTGTGGCATCATATTTGAACGCACTACTCCTACAGTTTTCTTCCCATCCACTTCAAATTCACACAGAGTCATCTTGAGATATTGGAGATGACAAGTTATCAAAAGCTTTTTCCCCCGTCATTCCTGGTTGCCGTGGTGACGTGGCGAATTTCGATCCTTCGCCATGAAAATTCAAACCCTCATAACTTGACTTCACATGGTCTGAGCTTTACCAAGTTTCACATGCTTCTTCGGGGTCCTAGTCTGAACACATGTACAGTCTCATATTTAGTGACAGTCATAGCGCCACCTACTGGCAACAGGAAGTCACTTGCTTCATTCTTTCACTAATTACTCCCATAATCTTCATCCCATCCACTTCAAATTCACACAGGATCATCTTGAGACATTGGAGATGACAAGTTATCAAAAGCTTTTTCCCTCGTCATTCCTGGTTGCCGTGGTGACGCGACGAATTTCGATCCTTCGCCATGAAAATTCAAACCCTCATAACTTGACTCCACATGGTCTGAGCTTTTCCAAATTTAATATGCTTGTTCAGTGTCCCAGTCTGAACACATGTACAGTCTCATATTTAGTGACAGTCATAGCGCCCCCTACTGGCAACAGGGAGTCACTTGCTTCATTCTTTCACTAATTACTCCCATAATCTTAAGTATTTACACCTGAAATTGACTCAGCTGAGACATAAGACCTTGGTGATGCTACATTCTGCAACTCGTGACCCATCATCAAATACTGTTGCCATGACAACGCATTCAACGCCATGAAATACGATTACACTTTTCAGGGGCAAAGGATGCCTCCACGGTAACGAAACTCAACACACACGTCTGGAGTGTGGTCATTTAACATCCTATATACTTCAATGGGATGGCCGTGACTAAATGGCTCAATAGCGCCCCCTTGAATATTTCAAAATTGAACCTCAGACTTCCCCATTGACATAGAAGCATGAAATTCGGTAGGTTTATGTATCATCTCCAGACGCACAAAAACGCCATTTGGACCCATACCCTAAGACCAACAGGAAGTCGGCCATCTTGGGAAAAATGCTCAATTTTGGTGAGTGTTTTGGTCATTTCCAGGCCTCATATTTGAACGCACTAGTCCTAGAGATTTCATCCCATCCACTTCACATTCGCACAGAGTCATCTTGAGACGTTGGAGATGACAAGTTATCAAAAGCTTTTTTATGACTTCTTCCTGTTGGGCGTGGCTGTGCAAACAATTTCGATGCTTCGCCATAAAGCAGGAAGTCCTTATAACTCCTACAGACATTGTCCCACCTACACCAAATTGATCACACATGTAGAGGGTCCCGCCCTGAACACATCTATGCATCAATACAGCTTCATATACACAGCGCCACCTACTGGACACAGGAAGTCAGCCTCATATGACAAACATTATCCGATTTACATGACATTTACAGGATGTGTTCTCCACATCACACACTGCAACATGACATGTCATTGGTGGGTCATCTCTAGCGCCACCTAGTGGACACATGCAATGTGACTTAGCCCCATCACACAACGTTCATTACGAGCCCGGGTGCCAAGATGTCTACGTGCCCGCTGTGTTTGCCGTGTGCCTGCAGCACGCACCGACATGCGCGTACGAGGCGGTGCGTGGGGGCGCGAGGGCCCGTTCATCACTGCTTGCAGTTTTAATTAGGGCCCGAGCGCTGACCAGCGCGAAGCCCTATTGTTTTTGCCATGATTATTATTATTATTATTATTTTTTTTCTCTCCCGACGACGGCCTTTTTGCCCCCCTGAACGTGCCCCGAAACTCACCAAAGTCTGCACGCAAGCCAGACCCGGCGAAAATTTCGATATTTTATGGTTTGCACAAATGGGCGTGCCAAAATGGCTCTCTAGCGCCCCCTACAAAATCAATAAAAGCGAGCCCCTCGTGACAGATTGACATAGAGAAACGAAACTTGGTACACATGTTCAACATGTCAAGACGCACCAAAAAGTCTCTTGGACACATACCCTAACACCAACAGGAAGTCGGCCATTTTGAATCAAAATATTGATTTTAATGCAAATTGTGGCATCATATTTGAACGCACTACTCCTACAGTTTTCTTCCCATCCACTTCAAATTCACACAGAGTCATCTTGAGATATTGGAGATGACAAGTTATCAAAAGCTTTTTCCCCCGTCATTCCTGGTTGCCGTGGTGACGTGGCGAATTTCGATCCTTCGCCATGAAAATTCAAACCCTCATAACTTGACTTCACATGGTCTGAGCTTTACCAAGTTTCACATGCTTCTTCGGGGTCCTAGTCTGAACACATGTACAGTCTCATATTTAGTGACAGTCATAGCGCCACCTACTGGCAACAGGAAGTCACTTGCTTCATTCTTTCACTAATTACTCCCATAATCTTCATCCCATCCACTTCAAATTCACACAGGATCATCTTGAGACATTGGAGATGACAAGTTATCAAAAGCTTTTTCCCTCGTCATTCCTGGTTGCCGTGGTGACGCGACGAATTTCGATCCTTCGCCATGAAAATTCAAACCCTCATAACTTGACTCCACATGGTCTGAGCTTTTCCAAATTTAATATGCTTGTTCAGTGTCCCAGTCTGAACACATGTACAGTCTCATATTTAGTGACAGTCATAGCGCCCCCTACTGGCAACAGGGAGTCACTTGCTTCATTCTTTCACTAATTACTCCCATAATCTTAAGTATTTACACCTGAAATTGACTCAGCTGAGACATAAGACCTTGGTGATGCTACATTCTGCAACTCGTGACCCATCATCAAATACTGTTGCCATGACAACGCATTCAACGCCATGAAATACGATTACACTTTTCAGGGGCAAAGGATGCCTCCACGGTAACGAAACTCAACACACACGTCTGGAGTGTGGTCATTTAACATCCTATATACTTCAATGGGATGGCCGTGACTAAATGGCTCAATAGCGCCCCCTTGAATATTTCAAAATTGAACCTCAGACTTCCCCATTGACATAGAAGCATGAAATTCGGTAGGTTTATGTATCATCTCCAGACGCACAAAAACGCCATTTGGACCCATACCCTAAGACCAACAGGAAGTCGGCCATCTTGGGAAAAATGCTCAATTTTGGTGAGTGTTTTGGTCATTTCCAGGCCTCATATTTGAACGCACTAGTCCTAGAGATTTCATCCCATCCACTTCACATTCGCACAGAGTCATCTTGAGACGTTGGAGATGACAAGTTATCAAAAGCTTTTTTATGACTTCTTCCTGTTGGGCGTGGCTGTGCAAACAATTTCGATGCTTCGCCATAAAGCAGGAAGTCCTTATAACTCCTACAGACATTGTCCCACCTACACCAAATTGATCACACATGTAGAGGGTCCCGCCCTGAACACATCTATGCATCAATACAGCTTCATATACACAGCGCCACCTACTGGACACAGGAAGTCAGCCTCATATGACAAACATTATCCGATTTACATGACATTTACAGGATGTGTTCTCCACATCACACACTGCAACATGACATGTCATTGGTGGGTCATCTCTAGCGCCACCTAGTGGACACATGCAATGTGACTTAGCCCCATCACACAACGTTCATTACGAGCCCGGGTGCCAAGATGTCTACGTGCCCGCTGTGTTTGCCGTGTGCCTGCAGCACGCACCGACATGCGCGTACGAGGCGGTGCGTGGGGGCGCGAGGGCCCGTTCATCACTGCTTGCAGTTTTAATTAGGGCCCAAGCACTATACAGTGCGAAGGCCCTATTGTATCTGTAGAGATTATTATTATTCGTCTGTCAAAACGAACGCCGTTTTGACAGCCTAAACGTGCCCCAAAAGTCACCAAAATTTGCACACACATCAGACCCGGCGAAAAATTTTATATTTTAAGGTCCGCCAAAATGGCCGTCGCAAAATGGCTCAATAGCGCCCCCTATTGAATATAAAAATGTGAGAGATTGACGTACATGAACGAAATTAGGTATATATATGTATCATGTCCAGACGCACAAAAAAGTCTGTGGGGCCCATGACGTCACTCCAACAGGAAGTCGGCCATTTTGAAAAATATGTGTGATTTTGGCGTTTTCCACGCCTCGTACTTTAACAAACTTGTCCTAGGGATTTAATCCGACCGACTTCAAATTCACTCAGAAACATCTTGAGACATTGGAGATGAAAAGTTATCAAAAACTTTCTGATTAGGGATCCGGTTTGGCCGTGGCGGCGCCGACAATTTCCTTCGCCATTCGATCCTTCGCCATTAAACAGGAAGTCCTTATAACTCCTACAGACATCATCCGATCTACACCAAATTAATCACGCATGTAGAGGGTCCTGCCCTGAACATGTATATGCATCAATACTGTGTCAGCTCCATAGCGCCACCTGCTGGATACAATAGTGCCCTCTTGAAAATTGAAAAAAAATTGAGATCCTCAAGTCAGATTGACATAGACAAACGAAATTCGGTACACATATGTATCTTGTAAAGACGCACAAAAAAGTCTCTTGGAACCATGACGTCACTCCAACAGGAAGTCGGCCATTTTGAAAAATATGTGCGATTTTGGCGATTTCCACACCTCGTATTTTAATGAACTCCTCCTAGAGATTTAATCCGACCGACTTCAAATTCACTCAGAAACATCTTGAGACATTGGAGATGAAAAGTTATAAAAATCTTTCTGATTAGAGATTTGGTTGCTTCGTGGCGATGTGAGGAATTTTGATGTTTCGCCATTAAACAGGAAATGCTGGCCAAATGGGGGTACTGCACCCCATAGAAGATTAATAAAATTGAGCCCCTCCCTCCAGATTGACGTAGATGAATAAAATTTACTACACTTATGTATCATCTAAAGATGCACAAAAAAGTCTCTTGGACCCATACCTTCACTCCAACAGGAAGTCGGCCATTTTGAATTGAATTTTCGATTTTGGCACGGTTTGATACAATTTTCACACCACGTACTTTAATGAATTCCTCCTAATCCGACCAACTTCATTTTGACTCTGTGTCATCTCAAGACCTTGAAGATGCGTCACAGCAAGTCTCGCTCAGTCGTGGTGTGGCGGGGGAGCTTGGGCCCGATCATCGCTGCTTGCAGCTTTAATTAGGGCCCGAGCGCTGACCAGCGCGAAGCCCTATTGTATCTGTCCGGATTATTCTTCTACCTTTTTCTCCCACAACAACGGGCTT
Organism: Scomber japonicus; assembly: GCF_027409825.1. Classification (NCBI taxonomy): domain Eukaryota; kingdom Metazoa; phylum Chordata; class Actinopteri; order Scombriformes; family Scombridae; genus Scomber; species Scomber japonicus. Next base: position 21,013,945 of record NC_070589.1, on the reverse strand, counting down.
TTTGCCCCCCTGAACGTGCATGAAAAGTCACCAAAGTTTGCACGCAAGCCAGACCTGGCGAAAAATTTGATATTTTATGGTTTGCATAAATGGGCGTGCCAAAATGGCTCTCTAGCGCCACCTGCAGAATCAAGAACATCGATCCCCTCGCCCCAGATTGACATAGAGAAACGAAACTTGGTACACATGTTCATCATGTCAAGACGCACAAAAAAGTCAGTGGGGCCCATGACGTCACTCCAACAGGAAGTCGGCCATTTTGAATCAAAGTATTGATTTTAATGCCGATTGTGGCATCATATTTGAGCGAACTAGTCCTAGAGATTTCATCCCATCCACTTCAAATTCACACAGAGTCATCTTGAGACATTGGAGATGAAAAGTTATCAAAAGCTTTTTCGCCCATCATTCCTGGTTGCCGTGGTGACGCGGCGAATTTCGATGTTTCGCCATGAAATTTCAAACCCTCATAACTTGACTCCACATGGTCTGAGCTTTCCCAAATTTAATATGCTTGTTCAGCGTCCTGGTCTGAACACATGTACAGTCTCATATTTAGTGACAGTCATAGCGCCACCTACTGGCAACAGGAAGTCACTTGCGTAATTTGTTCATGAATTATTCCCATAATCTTAAGTATTTCCACCTGAAATTGACTCAGCTGAGACATAAGACCTTGGTGATGCTACATTCTGCAACTGGTGACCCATCATCAAACACCGTTGCCATGACAACACATTCAACGCCATGAAAATACGATTACAGTTTTCAGGGGCAAAGGATGCCTCCACGGTAACGAAACTCAACACACACGTCTGGAGTGGGGTCATTAAACATCCGATATACTTTAATGGGATGGGCGTGGCTAAACGGCTCAATAGCGCCCCCTTGAATATTTCAAAATTGAACCCCCGCCTTCCCGATTGACATAGAAGAATGAAACTCGGTAGGTTTATGTATCATCTCCAGGCGCACAAAAACGCCATTTGGACCCATACCCTAAATCCAACAGGAAGTCGGCCATCTTGGAAAAATGCTCAATTATGTTGAGTTTTTTGATGATTTCAAGGCAACATATTTTAACGAACTAGTCCTAGAGATTTCATCCCATCCACTTCAAATTCACACAGAATCATCTTGAGACATTGGAGATGAAAAGTTATCAAAAGCTTTTTCGCCTGTCATTCCTGGTTGCCGTGGTGACGCGGCGAATTTCGATGCCTCGCCATGAAATTTCAAACCCTCATAACTTGACTCCACATGGTCTGAGCTTTTCCAAATTCACCAAAGCAAGCCAGCCTTGGCGAAAAATTTGATATTTTATGGTTTTTGTAAATGGGCGTGGCAAAATGGCTCTGTAGCGCCCCCTTGAGAAATGAAAAAATTCCATCCCCTCGCCACAGATTGACATAGAGAAACGAAACTTGGTACACATGTTCATCATGTCAAGACGCACAAAAAACGTCCAGGTGCCCATGACGTCACTCCAACAGGAAGTCGGCCATTTTGAATCAAAATATTGATTTTAATGCCGATTGTGGCATCATATTTGAGCGAACTAGTCCTAGAGATTTCATCCCATCCACTTCAAATTCACACAGAGTCATCTTGAGACATTGGAGATGAGAAGTTATCAAAAGCTTTTTTGTCCGTCATTCCTGGTTGCCGTGGTGACGCGGCGAATTTCGATGCTTCGCCATGAAATTTCAAACCCTCATAACTTGACTCCACATGGTCTCAGCTTTTCCAAATTTCATATGATTGTTCAGCGTCCTGGTCTGAACACATGTTCAGTCTAATATTTAGTGACAGTCATAGCGCCACCTAGTGGCGACAGGAAGTGACTTGCGTAATTCGTTCATTAATTACTCCCATAATCTTAAATATTTACACCTGAAATTGAGTCAGCAAAGACATAAGACCTTGGTGATGCTACATTTTGCAACTCATGACCCATCATCAAATACTGTTGCCATGACAACGCATTCACCGCCATGAAAATACGATTACAGTTTTCAGAGGCAAAGGATGCCTTTACGGTAACGAAACTCAACACACACGTCTGGAGTGGGGTCATTTAACATCCTATGTACTTCAATGGGATGGGCGTGACTAAACGGCTCAATAGCGCCCCCTTGAATATTTCAAAATTGAACCTCAGCCTTCCCGATTGACATAGAAGAATGAAATTCGGTAGGTTTATGTATCATCTCCAGACGCACAAAAATGCCATATAGACCCTTACCCTAAGTCCAACAGGAAGTCAGCCATCTTGGGAAAAATGCTCAATTTTGGTGCATTTTTTGGTCATTTCCACGCATCATGTTTGAACGAACTAGTCCTAGGGATTTCATCCCATCCTCTTCAGATTCACACACAATCATCTTGAGACATTGGAGATGACAAGTTATCAAAAGCTTTTTTATGACTTCTTCCTGTTGGGCGGGCTGTGCAAACAATTTCGATGCTTCGCCATGAAGCAGGAAGTCCTTATAACTCCTACAGACATTGTCCTGTCTACACCAAATTGATCACACATGTAGAGGGTCCCACCCTGAACACATCTATGCATCAATACTGTGTCAAATACACAGCGCCACCTACTGGACACAGGAAGTCAGCCTCACATGACAAACATTATCCTATTTACATGAAATTTACAGGATGTGTTCTCCACATCACACACTGCAACATGACATGTAATTGGTGGGTGATCTCTAGCGCCACCTAGTGGACACATGCAATGTGACTTAGCCCCATCACACAACATTCAATACAAGCCCAGGTGCCAAGACGTCTACGTGCCCGCTGTGTCTGCCATGTGACTGCAGCACGCACCGACATGCGAGTACGGGGCGGTGCATGGGGGCGCGAGGGCCCGTTCATCACTGCTTGCAGTTTTAATTATATTTATTATTTTTCTTCTCCCACAACAACGGCCTTTTTGACCCCCTGAACGTGCTCGAAAAGTCACCAAAGTTTGCGCGCAAGCCAGACCCGGCGAAAATTTTGATATTTTATGGTCTGCACAAATGGGCGTGGCAAAATGGCTCTCTAGCGCCACCTGCAAAATCAAGAACATCGAGCCCTTCGCGACAGATTGACATAGAGAAACGAAAGTCGGTACACATGTTCATCATGTCAAGACGCACAAAAAAGTCTATGGGTTCCATGACGTCACTCCAACAGGAAGTCGGCCATTTTGAATCAAAATATTGATTTTAATGCAAATTGTGGCATCATATTTGAGCGAACTAGTCCTAGAGATTTCATCCCATCCACTTCAAATTCACACAGAGTCATCTTGAGACATTGGAGATGAAAAGTTATCAAAAGCTTTTTCCCACGTCATTCCTGGTTGCCGTAGTGACGCGGCGAATTTCGATGCTTCGCCATGAAATTTCAAACTCTCATAACTTGACTCCACATGGTCTGAGCTTTCCCAAATTTAATATGCTTGTTCAGCGTCCTGGTCTGAACACATGTACAGTCTCATATTTAGTGACAGCCATAGCGCCCCCTACTGGCAACAGGAAGTCTCTTGCGTCATTTGTTTATTAATTACTCCCATAATCTTAAGTATTTCCACCTGAAATTGACTCAGCTGAGACATAAGACCTTGGTGATGCTACATTCTGCAACTCGTGACCCATCATCAAATACTGTTGCCATGACAACGCATTCAACGCCATGAAAATACGATTACAGTTTTCAGAGGCAAAGGATGCCTCCACGGTAACGAAACTCAACACACACGTCTGGAGTGGGTTCATTAAACGTCCTATATACTTCAATGGGATGGGCGTGGCTAAACGGCTCAATAGCGCCCCCTTGAATATTTCAAAATTGAACCTCAGCCTTCCCGATTGACATAGAAGAATGAAATTCGGTAGGTTTATGTATCATCTCCAGACGCACAAAAACGCCAATTAGACCCATACCCTAAGTCCAACAGGAAGTCGGCCATCTATGGAAAAATGCTCAATTTTGGTGAGTGTTTTGGTCATTTCCACGCATCATACTTGAACGAACTAGTCCTAGGGATTTCATCCCATCCACTTCAAATTCACACAAAATCATCTTGAGACATTGGAGATGAAAAGTTATCAAAAGCTTTTTCGTCCGTCATTCCTGGTTGCCATGGTGACATGGCGAATTTCGATGTCTCGCCATGAAATTTCAAACCCTCATAACTTGACTCCACATAGTCTGAGCTTTTCCAAATTTAATATGCTTGTTCAGTGTCCTGGTCTGAACACATGTACAGTCTCATATTTAGTGACAGTCATAGCGCCACCTACTGGCAACAGGAAGTCACTTGCTTCATTCTTTCACTAATTACTCTCATAATCTTAAGTATTTACACCTGAAATTGACTCAGCTAAGACATAACGCCAGTTATCAAAATCTTTTTTATGACTTCTTCCTGTTGGGCGTGGCTGTGCGGACAATTTCGATGCTTCGCCATGAGGCAGGAAGTCCTTATAACTCCTACAGACATTGTCCTGTCTACACCAAATTCATCATGCATGTAGAGGATCCCACCCTGAACACATCTATGCATCAATACTGTGTCAAATACACAGCGCCACCTACTGGACACAGGAAGTAAGCCTCATATGACAAACATTATCCGATTTATATGAAATTTACAGGATGTGTTCTCCACATCACACACTGCAACATGACATATAATTGGTGGGTGATCTCTAGCGCCACCTAGTGGACACATGCAATGTGACTTAGCCCCATCACACAACATTCATTGCAAGCCCAGGTGCCAAGATGTCTACGTGCCCGCTGTGTCTGCCGTGTGACTGCAGCATGCAGCGACATGCGAGTACGGGGCGGTGCATGGGGGCGCGAGGGCCCGTTCATCACTGCTTGCAGTTTTAATTAGGGCCCGAGCGCTGACCAGCGCGAAGCCCTATTGTATCTGTCAAGATTATTAGGGCCCGAGCGCTGACCAGCGCGAAGCCCTATTGTATCTGTCAAGATTATTATTATTATTTTTCTTTTTCTTGCACGACGACGGCCTTTTTGCCCCCCTGAACGTGCCCCTAAACTCACCAAAGTTTGCACGCAAGCCAGACCCGGCGAAAATTTCGATATTTTATGGTTTGCACAAATGGGCGTGACAAAATGGCTCTCTAGCGCCCCCTACAAAATCAATAAAAGCGAGCCCCTCGTGACAGATTGACATAGAGTAACGAAACTTGGTACACATGTTCAACATGTCAAGACGCACCAAAAAGTCTCTTGGACACATACCCTAACACCAACAGGAAGTCGGCCATTTTGAATCAAAATATTGATTTTAATGCAAATTGTGGCATCATATTTGAACAAACTACTCCTAGAGTTTTCTTCCCATCCACTTCAAATTCACACAGAGTCATCTTGAGACATTGGAGATGAAAAGTTATCAAAAGGTTTTTCCCCACGTCATTCCTGGTTGCCGTGGTGATGCGGCGAATTTCGATCCTTCGCCATGAAAATTCAAACCCTCATAACTTGACTCCACATTGTCTAAGCTTTTCCAAATTTCAGATGCCTGTTCAGGGTCCTGCTCTGAACACATGTACAGTCTCGTATTTAGTGACAGTCATAGCGCCCCCTACTGGCAACAGGAAGTCACTTGCTTCATTCTTTCACTAATTACTCCCATAATCTTCATCCCATCCACTTCAAATTCACACAGGATCATCTTGAGACATTGGAGATGAAAAGTTATCAAAAGCTTTTTCCCTCGTCATTCCTGGTTGCCGTGGTGACGTGGCGAATTTCGATCCTTCGCCATGAAAATTCAAACCCTCATAACTTGACTCCACATGGTCTGAGCTTTTCCAAATTTAATATGCTTGTACAGTGTCCCCGTCTGAACACATGTACAGTCTCATATTTAGTGACAGTCATAGCGCCCCCTACTGGCAACAGGAAGTCACTTGCTTCATTTTTTCACTAATTACTCCCATAATCTTAAGTATTTACACCTGAAATTGACTCAGCTGAGACATAAGACCTTGGTGATGCTACATTCTGCAACTCGTGACCCATCATCAAATACTGTTGCCATGACAACGCATTCAACGCCATGAAATACGATTACAGTTTTCAGAGGCAAAGGATGCCTCCACGGTAACGAAACTCAACACACACGTCTGGAGTGGAGTCATTTCACATCCTATATACTTCAATGGGATGGCCGTGACTAAATGGCTCAATAGCGCCCCCTTGAATATTTCATAATTGAACCTCAGACTTCCCGATTGACATAGAAGAATGAAATTCGGTAGGTTTATGTATCATTTCCAGACGCACAAAAACGCCATTTGGACCCATACCCTAAGTCCAACAGGAAGTCGGCCATCTTGGGAAAAATGCTCAATTTTGGTGAGTTTTGTGGTCATTTCCAGGCCTCATATTTGAACGCACTAGTCCTAGAGATTTCATCCCATCCACTTCAAATTCACACAGAGTCAGCTTGAGACATTGGAGATGACAAGTTATCAAAAGCTTTTTTATGACTTCTTCCTGTTGGGCGTGGCTGTGCAAACAATTTCGATGCTTCGCCATGAAGCAGGAAGTCCTTATAACTCCTACAGACATTGTCCCGTCTACACCAAATTGCTCACGCATGTAGAGGGTCCCGCCCTGAACACATCTATGCATCAATACTGCTTCATATACACAGCGCCACCTACTGGACACAGGAAGTCAGCCTCATATGACAAACATTATCCGATTTACATGAAATTTACAGGATGTGTTCTCCACATCACACACTGCAACATGACATGTAATTGGTGGGTGATCTCTAGCGCCACCTAGTGGACACATGCAATGTGACTTAGCCCCATCACACAACATTCATTACAAGCCCGGGTGCCAAGACGTCTACGTACCCGCTGTGTCTGCATGTGACTGCAGCATGCACCGGCATGCGCGTACAAGGCGGTGCATGGGGGCGCGAGGGCCCGTTCATCACTGCTTGCAGTTTTAATTATTATTTTTCTTCTCCCACAACAACGGCCTTTTTGACCCCCTGAACGTGCTCGAAAAGTCACCAAAGTTTGCACGCAAGCCAGACCCGGCGAAAATTTTGATATTTTATGGTCTGCACAAATGGGCGTGGCAAAATGGCTCTCTAGCGCCACCTGCAAAATCAAGAACATCGAGCCCCTCGCGACAGATTGACATAGAGAAACGAAACTCGGTAGACATGTTCATCATGTCAAGACGCACAAAAAAGTCTATGGGTTCCATGACGTCACTCCAACAGGAAGTCGGCCATTTTGAATCAAAATATTAATTTTAATGCAAATTGTGGCATCATATTTGAACAAACTACTCCTAGAGTTTTCATCCCATCCACTTCAAATTCACACAGAGTCATCTTGAGACATTGGAGATGAAAAGTTATCAAAAGCTTTTTCCCACGTCATTCCTGGTTGCCGTGGTGACGCGGCGAATTTCGATGCTTCGCCATGAAATTTCAAACCCTTATAACTTGACTCCACATGGTCTCAGCTTTTCCAAATTTCAGATGCTTGTTCAGTGTCTCGGTCTGAACACATGTACAGTCTCATATTTAGTGACAGTCATAGCGCCACCTAGTGGCGACAGGAAGTCACTTGCGTCATTTGTTCATTAATTACGCCCATAATCTTAAGTATTTCCACCTGACATTGACTCAGCTGAGACATAAGACCTTGGTGATGCTACATTCTGCAACTCGTGACGCATCATCAAATACCGTTGCCATGACAACACATTCAACGCCATGAAAATACGATTACAGTTTTCAGAGGCAAAGGATGCCTCCACGGTAACGAAACTCAACACACACGTCTGGAGTGGGTTCATTTAACATCCTATATACTTCAATGGGATGGGCGTGGCTACACGGCTCAATAGCGCCCCCTTGAATATTTCAAAATTGCACCTCAGCCTTCCCGATAGACATAGAAGAATGAAACTCGGTAGGTTTATGTATCATCTCCAGACGCACAAAAACGCCATTTGGACCCATACCCTAAGTCCAACAGGAAGTCGGCCATCTTGGGAAAAATGCTATATTTTGGTGATTTTTTTGGTCATTTCCAGGCCTCATATTTGAACGCACTAGTCCTACAGATTCCATCCCATCCACTTCAAATTCACACAGAATCATCTTGAGACATTGGAGATGACAAGTTATCAAAAGCTTTTTCCCCCGTCATTCCTGGTTGCAGTGGTGAAGCGGCGAATTTCGATGCTTCGCCATGAAATTTCAAACCCTCATAACTTCACTCCACATGGTCTGTGCTTTTCCAAATTTAATATGCTTGTTCAGCGTCCTGGTCTGAACACATGTACAGTCTCATATTTAGTGACAGTCATAGCGCCACCTACTGGCAACAGTAAGTCACTTGCTTCATTCGTTGACTAATTACTCCCATAATCTTAAGTATTTACACCTGAAATTAACTCAGCTGAGACATAAGACCTTGGTGATGCTACATTCTGCGACCGAGCCGCAGCCCGACATGCGTGGGGGCGCGAGGGCCCGTTCATCACTGCTTGCAGTTTTAATTATTATTTTTCTTCTCCCACAACAACGGCCTTTTTGACCCCCTGAACGTGCTCGAAAAGTCACCAAAGTTTGCACGCAAGCCAGACCCGGCGAAAATTTTGATATTTTATGGTCTGCACAAATTGGCGTGGCAAAATGGCTCTCTAGCGCCACCTGCAAAATCAAGAACATCGAGCCCCTCGCGACAGATTGACATAGAGAAACGAAACTCGGTACACATGTTCATCATGTCAAGACGCACAAAAAAGTCTATGGGTTCCATGACGTCACTCCAACAGGAAGTCGGCCATTTTGAATCAAAATATTGATTTTAATGCCGATTGTGGCATCATATTTGAACGCACTAGTCCTAGAAATTTCATCCCATCCACTTCAAATTCACACAGGATCATCTTGAGACATTGGAGATGAATAGTTATCAAAAGCTTTTTCCCTCGTCATTCCTGGTTGCCGTGGTGACGTGGCGAATTTCGATCCTTCGCCATGAAAATCCAAACCCTCATAACTTGACTCCACATGGTCTGATCTTTTCCAAATTTAATATGCTTGTACAGTGTCCCCGTCTGAACACATGTAGAGTCTCATATTTAGTGACAGTCATAGCGCCCCCTACTGGCAACAGGAAGTCACTTGCTTCATTCTTTCACTAATTACTCCCGTCATCTTAAGTATTTACACCTGAAATTGACTCAGCTGAGACATAAGACCTTGGTGATGCTACATTCTGCAACTCGTGACCCATCATCAAATACTGTTGCCATGACAACGCATTCAACGCCATGAAATACGATTACAGTTTTCAGAGGCAAAGGATGCATCCACGGTAACGAAACTCAACACACACGTCTGGAGTGGGGTTATTTCACATCCTATATACTTCAATGGGATGGCCGTGACTAAATGGCTCAATAGCGCCCCCTTGAATATTTCAAAATTGAACCTCAGCCTTCCCGATTGACATAGAAGAATGAAATTCGGTAGGTTTATGTATCATCTCCAGACGCACAGAAATGCCATTTGGACCCATACCCTAAGTCCAACAGGAAGTCGGCCATCTTGGGAAAAATGCTCAATTTTGGTGAGTTTTGTGGTCATTTCCAGGCCTCATATTTGAACGCACTAGTCCTAGAGATTTCATCCCATCCACTTCAAATTCACACAGAGTCATCTTGAGACATTGGAGATGACAAGTTATCAAAAGCTTTTTTATGACTTCTTCCTGTTGGGCGTGGCTGTGCAAACAATTTCCATGCTTCGCCATGAAGCAGGAAGTCCTTATAACTCCTACAGACATTGTCCCACCTACACCAAATTGCTCACGCATGTAGAGAGTCCCGCCCTGAACACCTCTATGCATCAATACTGCTTCATATACACAGCGCCACCTACTGGACACAGGAAGTCAGCCTCATATGACAAACATTATCCCATTTACATGAAATTTACACGATGTGTTCTCCACATCATACACTGCAACATGACATGTAATTGGTGGGTGATCTCTAGCGCCACCTAGTGGACACATGCAATGTGACTTAGCCCCATCACACAATGTTCATTACAAGCCCCGGTGCCAAGACTTCTACGTGCCCGCTGTGTCTGCCATGTGACTGCAGCATGCACCGACATGCGCGTACAAGGCGGTGCATGGGGGCGCGAGGGCCCGTTCATCACTGCTTGCAGTTTTAATTATTATTATTCCGTTTTTTATTTTTCTCCCAAAACAACGCTCTTTTTGCCCCCCTGAACGTGCCCCAAAAGTCACCAAAGTTTCCACGCAAGCCAGACCCGGCGAAAAATTTGATATTTTATGGTTTGCATAAACGGGCGTGCTAAAATGGCTCTCTAGCGCCACCTGCAAAATCAAGAAAATCGAGCCCCTCGCCACAGATTGACATAGAGCAACGAAACTTGGTACACATGTTCAACATGTCAAGACGCACCAAAAAGTCTCTTGGACACATACCCTAACACCAACAGGAAGTCGGCCATTTTGAATGAAAATATTGATTTTAATGCAAATTGTGGCATCATATTTGAACAAACTACTCCTAGAGTTTTCTTCCCATCCACTTCAAATTCACACAGATTCATCTTGAGACATTGGAGATGAAAAGTTATCAAAAGCTTTTTCCCACATCATTCCTGGTTGCCGTGGTGACGCGGCGAATTTCGATGCTTCGCCATGAAATTTCAAACCCTCATAACTTGACTCCACATGGTCTGAGCTTTTCCAAATTTCAGATGCTTGTTCAGTGTCCTGGTCTGAACACATGTACAGTCTCATATTTAGTGACAATCATAGCGCCCCCTACTGGCAACAGGAAGTCACTTGCTTCATTCTTTCACTAATTACTCCCATAATCTTGATCCCATCCACTTCAAATTCACACAGGATCATCTTGAGACATTGGAGATGAATAGTTATCAAAAGCTTTTTCCCTCGTCATTCCTGGTTGCCGTGGTGACGTGGCGAATTTCGATCCTTCGCCATGAAAATTCAAACCCTCATAACTTGACTCCACATGGTCTGAGCTTTTCCAAATTTAATATGCTTGTTCAGTGTCCCCGTCTGAACACATGTACAGTCTCATATTTAGTGACAGTCATAGCGCCCCCTACTGGCAACAGGAAGTCACTTGCTTCATTCTTTCACTAATTACTCCCATAATCTTAAGTATTTACACCTGAAATTGACTCAGCTGAGACATAAGACCTTGGTGATGCTACATTCTGCAACTCGTGACCCATCATCAAATACTGTTGCCATGACAACGCATTCAACGCCATGAAATACGATTACAGTTTTCAGAGGCAAAGGATGCCTCCACGGTAACGAAACTCAACACACACGTCTGGAGTGGGGTCATTTCACATCCTATATACTTCAATGGGATGGCCGTGACTAAATGGCTCAATAGCGCCCCCTTGAATATTTCATAATTCAACCTCAGACTTCCCGATTGACATAGAAGAATGAAATTCGGTAGGTTTATGTATCATCTCCAGACGCACAAAAACGCCATTTGGAACCATACCCTAAGTCCAACAGGAAGTCGGCCATCTTGGGAAAAATGCTCAATTTTGGTGAGTTTTGTGGTCATTTCCAGGCCTCATATTTGAACAAACTAGTCCTAGGGATTTCATCCCATCCACTTCAAATTCACACAGAGTCATCTTGAGACATTGGAGATGACAAGTTATCAAAAGCTTATTTATGACTTCTTCCTGTTGGGCTTGGCTGTGCAAACAATTTCGATGCTTCGCCATGAAGCAGGAAGTCCTTATAACTCCTACAGACATTGTCCCGTCTATACCAAATTGATCACACATGTAGGTGGGTCCCACCCTGAACACATCTATGCATCAATACTGCTTCATATACACAGCGCCACCTACTGGACACAGGAAGTCAGCCTCACATGACAAACATTATCCGATTTACATGAAATTTAGAGGATGTGTTCTCTACATCATACACTGCAACATGACATGTAATTGGTGGGTGATCTCTAGCGCCACCTAGTGGACACATGCAATGTGACTTAGCCCCATCACACAGTGTTCATTACAAGCCCCGGTGCCAAGACGTCTACTTGCCCGCTGTGTCTGCCATGTGACTGCAGCACGCACCGACATGCGCGTACAAGGCGGTGCATGGGGGCGCGAGGGCCCGTTCATCACTGCTTGCAGTTTTAATTTAGCTTGTGTTTGGTTTTGGACACTTTTATGTATAGAGCATCCTGACAAATGAAAGATTTACATGGTCATAATCGGGATAAAATGCATCTCTCAACGATTGTGTTTTGTTTTTCATTTGAATGATCATGTTTAATGTCTAAATTGGCATTAATAATGTGATTGTCATAGTCACTTAATGTAATAGCATATTCAAGGACCAACTAAAACAGTTAATTTTAAAACAGGCCTGCATCTTTTGGCTTTCAACACACACACATACACACATACACACACAGTTGAAAAAACATACCAGTAAAAGCAAAAGCCAATAATACAATTCAAAGATTTGTCCAATGTTTGTGTTGTGTATGTGTGTGTGTGTATACTGTAATCCCTAGCTGTTCCATCCCAGATGTTTTATCTGTTTGATTGATGAGATCGAATGCACTGAAAGGAATTGAACACAAATTATACATTTTATCATCCACACACATCTTTCTAAGGGGTAAAGCACTATATCATGCCCATTCATTTCTATCATACGCACAGTTAGGGTGGCCTCACATATGCTGCTGAGGTTCCACTCATATTTTGAGATGCATCCAGATAATTAATAATCTTATGATAGGTAAACACTGAATGTGATAAAACTACTGCAACACGGCACTCTATAAAGTACGTTATTAATATTGTAAAATGTCAATTGACATCAGAGGTAAGGCAATACCTTAGACATACCTAAACAGCTTTATCATGGAAACGTTTAATGTTTTAAATGGCGCTGAACTAATTACTGGAAACTTCTAGTAAGCTGCAGTTATTTAATAAAATGTTTTTATTTTCATTTTGGCAAAACAAGGCGGAAAGAGACCGATTTCTCCCTGTCGTGTAGTCCACACTAAAGGAATGTGCTCACAAACTATAAACCACACTTCAGCCTGTGTCCAAGCATTTAATATTCAGCCTAAGCAACATAAAATACAATTTGTCTGCAGGTTTTAAATCACAGGCTTTCCCTGTAACACTTTAATGACCATCTTATATTCTCATAGATTCACTTAAACTTCTGCTTTTATCTACTTTTCTGTAAGATATGGGTACATTTGTGTTGATCAGTGAAACAGCATCTGAGTTTATAATTAGTGCCAAATTGCCTTGTAGTACATCACTACTGCTACGTCCAGGGTCTTGGACTTTTTTTCCCCCTCGCAATTGTTCTCCACATACTTACAGCAGATATTGAGCAGTAGATTACATGCGAATAGGCCTTTATCACAGACTGCGTTTATGCAAGGTCATTTGCAGAGACTGCCACACACTTAGAATATCAGCAATTGGTTGTATTGTGAAGGCCATCTTTTTCTCTGTTGTCTGGCAGATTTCTGCTGTTTGGTTGTTTCATCTGCAAAGAGAAGATGAAAAAAAGGTATGTGTGTGCACATCTGCTACCTCACTATGACAGTCACAGTAAAATAAAAATGTTGGCCGCTCTGTTTATCACAGCCTTTCATATCAACATATTGCTTAAGGCTACGAGCACTGTTTGTTTTATCTTTTTTATTTCATCAGGGTTTGTGGCTTAGTAAAACAAAGCATAGCTTGATATCTGCAGTGATTACTCTGTAGGTGAGAAATGCACACTCTTGTATGCAAATATACCAGTTTGTGTCTTTGTGAACAATCCTACACCCAAGCAAAAGGTTTAGATGACTACAGGGTTAGATGTTTGCCTCTAACTTAATGTGCAATTCAAAACTTTAAGGACAACACAGCATTCTATTCATTTTAGCATTAAAAATGCACACATGAAAACAGAGTCAGCAACATTCAAACGCTAATGAAAATGTGTTGTTTGATTTTTTAATATGATGCTACACTCATTAATTAATGTAGACTGGAGTTGTACATGGTACATTTGCTAAATTCCTTTAGTCTTTTCTTAGTTGTATTGACTTGAATGCTGTTGAATGTGCGCAAGCTGCTGAACACTGTGTAGGAGTGGTGTTGCTCCTTCACACTGGCATTACTCTGTTTGGCGCAGTGTTGCATCTCTGCTGCTCCTTCTTTAATTCCATGATGTATGTGCTCTTAAATGTCAGCTGCTTTACCGCAGGGTTCAGTTTCTAACAGGGTAATCTGTCCTTGAAGGTTCTTGCCAGATCTGCATAACTTGGGCATCGCATAGAATGACTTACTGTAATTGCCCCATTATATCAGGGTGGTTTTCTTGTCAGAGCACATTACTTTATACCCAAAATCATTTAGATTCACATGGTGAGAGTGGCAACAGTAGTACTGTACTGTAATCACTGAAGTAAAATGTTTTTTTGGTAAGTTAGGTTGTCCTTCTGTTGGCAAACACACAGCACAGCAGGTCACTATTATGAATCACATTGTTTGTGAATATGCATTATGGACCTGCTACCCTAGACCGCAAGGGGCACCGTACTAATCTACTGAAACTGATAACAGTAAGATGTTTAATTCCTCCAGTTATCAGGATTCTGGGCTCAGTTTGTATTTCTGGTCATGCTAGATATCTTAATTGCATTATGGCAGATATGGCTTCTGTGAATTGATAGACAAGACCTTTGCTGGATTTTGAGCAATATATAAAACTGGCTTACAAGTCAGGTTCACAATTTTTTAAGTTTGTTCTAAAACCATAGGCAAGTGCCCAAATGAACTCTGAAATGTTTTTTTCCTTCCATAATCATTCCTCCTGTTCATACTGACCATTAGAAGATCCCTCCATAACACACTTAAAATGTAAATGATAGGGGACAAAATCCACAAGCCTTCTTCTGCGCAAGTTTGTTAGTGTATCTGAAGCTAATATGAAGCTTCAACCGTCCAAATTATTCTTAAATCAAGTCTTTCAGTGTTCTAGCCTTTTAGTGCCAAACTCCCTCCTTTTATTACAATACTTTCACCATAGCTCAATAGGGAAAAACTGTATGAGGAAACACGTCAAGCTGAATAGTCAGTATGAACAGGAGAAATGATTATGGCGAGGAAAACCTCTTTCAGTGTTCATATGGACACCTGACTGTTGCTTTAAGATGAACTTAAAACAATGTGAAGCTATTATGCAAACTGAAATACTTAGCTTTTATATAAAGTATGATCAAATATATACTAAAGCCTAGGTGATTAAGATCCCTATGTATAGTGCTGTATTAGACAGGCACACATATCAAACATTACTGTGAATTGTGATTTAGTATTCCATGATTTAGATTTTTTTGACAAATAATGTACAAAGATATGATGCCTCCTAGTTGAGGCGGTGCAAATATTATCAATCAATCAAGCAAGAAAACAAGTAAAGGCTCCTCTCTGTTATCTAGGTTGCATTAGGCCTCCACCTCTAACTGTTACTGCATCTTTACAATGTTGTTATTTCTCTTTAAAAATAGGTTGCCATATATGTCAAATGCGATGCCCTTACAAACATATTGGGACCAGTTAACATTATATAGTATTATAAACAGTATTCAGTCATAAATTGGTGTTATTTATGGAGAAACAAATCTCAGTCACATGGTCCAGGAGCCAGAGGTGTTTTAAACCTGAAATGTTTCAGAATATTAGTTGATAGTTGAAAGTCAGATTCAAAGGCCCCCAAAAGAAGAGTGCAATGCTTAGCAGAGCCTCAAATATTACCCCTCCTTATTAATATTCACTGCATTATGCTGTGCATTCTACTATCCACTTGAAAGCCTATTACTGTTGAAAAGTCCACCACTTTCATCCTGCAATCTGCAACAACAGGCATAGTATGAATTTGGAATTAAAGTTTCATAATTTTTACACAGGAGAACATTTACACAAATGTTGAGAGGAGAATGCAAAATGCAGGCAGTATTACTGGATATGTAAATTGAATCTCAGATGCAGATTTATGCTAGCCTGGGTAAACCCATGCTCTCATTCCAGCGAGATTCTATTTCGCTCAAGAAGTTACGTATGGCCATCGAGACAAAATTTTCGCCTGAGATAGGGAACCAATCACAGATGCCCGTAGAGCAACTCAGTTTACATCCAGCATGGCGGCCATGGAGGTGCAGCAACCGTTCGAAGCAGCAGTAGATTGTGTGCTAAATAAATTGGAAGGCAAGTTCACTTTGAAAATAGAACAAAAACTTGAGCTATATGAGTTTTCCTTCATAAAAAGGATGTGTTCGCGCTGCTCCCTACAGGCTCTGAATATGTCATCGTCCATTGTTGATATGATTGGCTGTAAGTTTGTCCAGTAGCGTATAGAAGCATTTGATCGACATTCGTTGATCTCGCCTCAAATACAAGGAAATGAACGGCTCCTCGCCAGACTCACATGAGATTGAGACGTGGTCTGGTGTTAGCCAGGCTTGATTTATGCAATAAAGACGACTACAATCATGATACTGTAATATTGACTATTAATGTGCAGGTTTGATTGTTTTACTACTGAGTTTAAAAAAATCATTGTTCAGTTATTGTGAAATTTAAGTAGGTCACAGGATATAATTTAGCTTGTTCTTGTTCATATTGCATGAAAACTGAGCTTAGTTCTGATGGGACACTCAATTTCATGCAAAGTCAATTGACAAACTCTATCAAATTCTCCAAACCTCTTCAGCACCAACAGATAATCCTTACAAGTGCTATTGTTGCTTGCCATGTGTCTTCTGTGTAAATGTAATTTCATCATTTGGTTTTGTCACAGCTATACATGTGTATCCTTTTTTAGTGCTGATCCCTGCTTGCTCAACAATGTTTTGTGTATTATATTTCACCATTAGCGCAGAGTAGTGTGTATACACATTCTGCCAATTCTGTACTTAATTCAAAAGCGACTCCTTGAATGGTGAATGGTTTTTAGTATGCCAGTCAGTAACATTGACTTTACCTGGCACTGTTTGTTTGTGGATGAAGATGTATTAAAACTCAGTGAAGGTCTCATATGTTAAATGGGCACAGCATCATCCATCACTGTTAAGTGTTTTTTTAAAGCACATTAATCATTATCAGTAATGACTGTGAATACAAAGGAGTGCAGCAGAATAATATGCATTTTAAACTTAAGACTTAGAGTGAGAGTAGACTGCTTTTGGAGCGCCCTGTCAGCCGACTGTTAACTGCGCATGCCACACACGTACCTGGTTCAATTCCAGCCAGGACCCTTTGTTGCATATCATGTCAATATCCCTAACCCTCTCCCCTTGTTTCCAATTTGCTTCTTCACTATACCCTGTCCAATAAAAGCAAAAAACTTCCAGAAAATGATCTTTAAAAAAAGAAAGAAGAGAAGACTGCTTTTAAATTCAAATATCCTTATTGAGTCAGTTACATGTTGACAGGGATTGTAATTAGATACATTTACGTTGTCATGATGTTATGAGTCATCAAAGTGGCACAATCCTGTTCTGATTTTAGTGTTCAGTACTGCTTTTGGTTTGAAAAAACAAAAATGACTTTTAATTTTGGTAGACCTACCCCAAGTCTTACTCTTCCCCCCTAGATAAATATACCGTCATAGGTGGGTTCAAAACCACAATAGTCTATTATTTCAGGGATCATGTTGAATTTCATTCAGTGAGCATTTTTCAAATTGCATCTCGACTGTGACATCGCAATTCTCAGAAGTCTACAGATGAAATCGTAGTTTTATCTGAATTGCATACCTCTATAGTGTTGTGGATAATGGTTGCTATGGTGTGTGTGCCTGGTTACTAGGACAGAATATTGATTTAATCCTCAAGGGCTGCGGTCATATCCTTGGCAGTTCACCTATTGTTATGATAATAAGACATCCTTGGGTAGCCAATGAGTGATAATCTTGTTTGGTCCTGGGAGAAATGAAAAAAGGTTCGTCAGAATGGTGTGGTGAACTTTTAACCCCAATAAAATCACCAAATCCATCACTGGTCAAGCCTGAAACTCTCATGTAGTCACATTTCATGTAGTCATAGACAATGAACCATATCTTGGGCAGGTACAGACAGGGTGCATGTGTTTCTTTTTGGATTAGTCCTTTGCTTTCAACTGCAATAAACATTTTTTTTTTTTAAAAACTCATGCTTTCACAAGAGAAGAGAATGCATAAACATCTCAAATCAAATGATTAACCATGTAATAATCAAGAAATATCCAGATGTTTCTGATGATCTTTTCTTGCTTAACTTGTATGGCAAGAAAAAGGTTACAATCTTGGTACATATTCCAATGCAATAAACATGCAACCTGTGGCATTCTTTTATGGAAGCAACCATGTTGATTGCGGTGGCTGTAGGAGCAGATTATAGCATAATAACACAGTTGAAGGTGGTGTCCAGATTGAGAGACTTCCCCTGTGAGCACAGACACACAGGCAAAGCAGCCATTCAGCAGTGGGATGGATCCTGACTACTAAAGAGGAAGAGGGAGAGAGAGAGAGCGCAAGAAAGGGGGGAGTGGTGGAAGAGAGAGAGAGAGAGAGAGATAGAGAGAGAGGGAGAGAGGAAACGCAAAAGAGAGTGAAAGGCTCCACACGGCAGAATATAAATCTGTATGTTAACAGGACTAAAGCTGGAGGTCTCGAAGCGGCTTTAGTGGTTATGCTGGTGGGGGGTAACCATAAAGCATCAAGAGGTGGTCTTCCCTATTAACTAAGGATCTGTGCAAATAAGGAAGTGGAACCCGTGGAAGCTGTGAACGCCGGTTGTCAAGCACAGTGGTGGGCTGGTCGGAGGTCTCTGACCCCCTCATTTTCATTTCTGGAAGAAAAGAGAAGAGCAAAAGAGACACGAGAGAAAAAGGAAGGTGGCAGCGAGGGACCAGTGAGCCATTTCTCTCTTTATTACCTCCATTCACAAAACCATTGCATCCCATTATCACAGCGATGTAGAGGCATTCTCTCCGATTGGAGGAGGAAGGGTCCCATTGACTGCTGAGGCTTAGCACCTCTCTCCAAACGCTAGCCCTTTTCATCACAGCCCCCCGCCCCCTCATCTCTTGCCTCTGTCCTTACGTCTGCGATTTTCTCTGTTCTTCTCTCTTTTCTTATCCCTTGTATTCTTGTCCCTTTTCACACAACTCAGGAATCAGGAGGCATTGCGTTTTGGTAGAAGTGGGTGTTTCTGGAGCTGTCATTGTGTTTGGTGCCGCTACAAAGGACAGCTGAGCAGGGAGTGAGAGAGACAGCTTTGGAGATAATAAAATAGCAGGCTGAAAGAAAAAGGGGGGGGGCCTGGGACTACAGGAACAGCTGACAACCACTGGAAGGTGAATTGTGATGCAAAGAAAACTGTTACAGAGACTGACAACCATTTTAAGGTAGCTATTTACTGAGACCATTCTTGAGAGAATAAAGAAGCAGTGTGCCAAACCAACACTGCCGGTTGGATTCTGCTATTGCTGTTGCTAAGCAAAGTCTCTAACCTGAAGTTCTTGGGGAAACAGAGCAACACTCTACAGCCATGAAAGGAAGCTCAGAGGAAAGCATTGAAAGCATCAGGCCCTCCAACCTGCAGGCTTTTGCTAACATATCCACCCTACATGGCATGAGTCACATTTTCGCCTATGGGCACATGACATTCCGTCGGTTCCTGTGGACTCTTTCCTTTCTTGGCTCACTAGGCTTATTGATGCTTGTCTGCATGGATCGAGTGTCATACTACCTGGAGTATCCTCACGTCACCAAGCTGGACGAGGTGGCGGCGACCAACCTCACTTTCCCGGCCGTCACCTTCTGTAACCTCAATGAGTTCCGCTTTTCCAGAATTACCAGAAATGACCTCTATCATGTGGGGGAGCTCCTGGCCCTCCTCAATAATAACTACCAAATAGCCAACCCACACTTGGCTGAGCCTGAGGTTCTAGCTGCTCTTAAGGATAAGGCAAACTTCCAGAACTTCAAGCCTAAACTGTTCAACATGACTGACTTCTATAACCGCACAGGCCATGACATCAATGACATGCTACTGCAATGCACCTTTCGAGGAGAGGATTGCTACCCGGTGAACTTCAGCACCGTAAGTGTCCATGCGTCCATGCTCTTGTCTTTTCACTCAACATGCTGTAATTCTGTGCATCTGCTTCTTTATTCCCTGCCAGACCTGGGAGTCTGTCTCTCTCCTTCATGTTCAAATGAGCTTAGATTGAGTTTTCATGTTGCTTGAGCATTTTATTTGAAACAGATGCCTCAGTTTATTGCTTTTGTTATTTATGTTTTAGTGTTGTCAGTAGTTACAAAGGCTGCTGTTGAAATTAATTGTGATTAGATATTGTATTGTGTACTGTAGCTGATGCTTGTGCTGTGAGAAGAGTAAATAATGAATAACATTTGTGATAAGTAGAAGTCCTAAGGTGCAGATTTACCTTTTTTGCCACTACTGAATCACTGAATACAACTGGGCTTCTAGAAAGAGGAGAATAATTTCTTCTTGTTGTTTTTTGAGGTACCACTTGAGTTTGAAATGTTTTTTTCCCCCCACAAGGCATTGTTATGAGGTCAGATAGATGGTTTCAGCATGCACATAAGCATTTGTTTTAGTTAAATTGAACAGATGTTATAACCATGTTTTACAAATCAAGGCTGCAAACAGATTATTGCTTTATGAGGAAGGGCTTAGTGTGCTGTCTGTTATTTCTGTGTTTTAGAATCAATGCTCCTATAAATTACCTGTTTAATATGAGGTATTGCTCAGTAGTCTATTAAAACAGTCATTTTTGTTGTCTATTCAAAATGCCAAAAAAAACAAAAAACAGATAACTTCAATAAAGACTACAAATCATTCAGAGGAAGGTCAAGCAGTCTTACTCGCTGATTTTCTTACTTATTTTGACTATCGGTCTAACCTTGCTACTTAATCATTAAACTCTAAATGTTTTTGTTTCAGTTTTAAACTCATTCATTTAAATGTCTGTACAGGGTGTGATGGAGTATTAAACTGAAAACGAATTTAAAGCAGACACTGTAAAATGAAGATGGATCCACAGTTGTTTCATGTGTTGATTAGAAGTGATGGATTAAATTAGTAAAAGCTGAGACCTGGATGTAGGTGACATGAGAGAATATATTATCCATGGTAACAATCTTACCACAGCTGTATTGTAATGTGCATGTGCATTGGTCTTATAGCAGGTTATAGCCAAAAGAGCATCATGAAAAATAGCAAGTTACAAAGTGTGATGCCATTCAGTGTAGTTCATTTTACATTTGTTTGGGTTATGACTCTCTAAACATTTCTCTTGTCAATCAACTTGTGTTCTTCACTCTTTATTGCTATCCAATGCAAGTTTGGGTGTAATCATACTGTTTCATACATTACCAGTAGCAGTAGACACAGCTCTTCTTTTCTTAGTCTGGATTGCACATTACTTTATTTAAACAAGAATGCTGTACATCAGCCAAAGAATTTAAGAAGCAGCCAAGAGACGGGCAGCACTGCAATATCACTTGTTTTCATTTAACTCTTAATTTAAGACACTTTCTTATCTACTCTGTGTCTCTGTCCTATATCCCATCTCTTAAAGTGCAGGTTTGATGGAGTGACACTTAATGTACTTATCTCTCAATTGAGTCTATCCACAAAAATAAAAAAAAAAGATTTCTTATCTACGTTGTATCTTTAATCAACCCTGAAAGAAATCCCTACAGATGGTCAGTTTTTAAGTGACTGTCTCTACAATCTTTAGAGTAGATCAAAAGCTCTTCTGTGCTGTAGGGAAAAGATAAAACACTAATTTGATATCGCCTTTTCAGTCTTTATTTCTTTTCATCAATAGGGAATGTGTCCATTTACATGTTTGTTTCCAAGCAGCGCTCAAGAGTGTCTCAACAAACAAATCATTCATGGGAAGCTAATTGTTGTCATATTACTTGATTGAAAATGCATGCACCCTCAAATGAACTAGATGAAGAATTGGCTGATGAATTTGGTTAAGCAGGATGTTGCCTTTTTATTTTTTGGGGAGATGTATTCAGTGGTACGGTAAACTGTGACCCCCCACCTGGCTCTGAAGTGTCATCAGATTTGAACAGTTTTGTGGATATCCTTCCATCATTGTGGTATGTTGTTTGGATGGAGTGGTTACAGCAGTGCCACACCAAGCTGCATTATGCTCTCAGTGGGCAGAAATGTGTTTGTCAGAACTTGGATGAGTGCCAGGATGTCGTACCCATCTAGTTGAGTGTTTGGTGCTGTATCTGATAATAATCTCACAATAACTAACTGTAAACACTGACGCTTCCTCACTAATAGAGGGACAGAGTTCTTAACCTGCTTCAGTGCAGGGGAAAAAAACCTATCCAAGCTACAGCTTATTAGAAATCTTGAGGAAAAAACTTAAAATTGAGACATGTTCCTCACATACCAAGTTGTGTGTTGTTGACTTTATTTACTAATATGTTCATGCTGTTTTCTTTTCAAATCAAAGGAACCACTATTCATTGGCAGAATACTGATATTTAGACGACGACTACAGGAAAATTTCAATTATTCAAATTCCCCCACAGACATGTTGAGAGGAAGATTTACAATGCAAAGGACTTTGGGAGTGATGAGCTTTGACCTTGAATAAATGAAGGAAGAATTCCATTAAGTCTGGTTATGATGCAGTTGGGAAACAAAGCATTCAAAATGTTTTGTGCATTTTAATGGATGGATGGGCAAGGGGAGAATGGCAATGTGTGTTTCCAGCACCAGTAACTATTTTAATGCCTGTTAATGATTTCATAGGGCATATGGTACAAATATCATGGAAAAAATTGAGTGTTTGAGGTCTCTGCATGGCTCAATCTTAAGAACACTTAGTTAGTACTCTAGCTTTTAGACCAAAACAAGCTGTTTCAATATGAAAATCTCCTCTCTTTTTTTCTCCGGTGCAGTCTTTTTGAGAATATCCTTGTCATTAGATGAGTATTCCATAACCTCCACACATTCAAATGCTTAAATTCCCTTCATGGTGAGCTTCAGAATAATAAAACACATTTAGCACAAAGTCTTTGGTGATGTGTAAATATCTACATTACAGTCTAAAGTTAAATCTTCTTCTGAAATCTCACAAAAGCTACTTTCCATCTCGATTATAATGCTAATCCTGAAACCTTGACATAAGACCATAGTAGGATTAACTTGGTTTTAATTTTGACATTTTTGTCGCCATATCAGCAGTAATACAACTTCAATACTTTCATTTAAGATACTGGGGATTATACGTGTTCATACAGTAAATTTAGATTTTAAAGGTGGTATTTATAAATGGCAGTTCCAGTCACAGAAATGACCTTTATCAATATGTATTTATTGACTTGCATGTTTCTGAAAGACCGCATGAGTAGCCTATGACTAACAGTCATGTAAATGGCACCTCAGTCAATGATAGACTGCAGCTAGTGAACAAGAGGTTGATTATCATAATCTGATAGTGTGGATGTAGCGCCCTATTCTTAAGTCTTGACAGGTCATGACAAGCCCCTCTGGGCTACTTTTCTGTCCATTTCTCACAGTGTGTAAAATCAGTATTCATCATCACATTTTGCTGAAGCTCAGTCTTTAAGATGTGAGTTATCTTTCATCTTATCATCTAGATGACAGCAGGTGCCAGGAGGCTGAAACATGGCTGCAGTTGAGATGAGGCAGGTTGACACTGTGGATCTACACAGTGAAGATTTTAGTTTAAGTCCTGAACATTTAAAGGCTCGGCCCTCCAATCTGAATGATGCACGAGCCAAGCTAATATATTTCAGAAGCCCTAATATTATTGGTCAACAGATACTATATATCAGTAGTGGTATACAGTACTGCTGGTGTGCACAAATGGAGTACATAATGCAATTTACAAACAGTCATAATTTCATCGTTTGATGTTTAATTGTTGAGCAGGTTCCTCTGTTTACAACACTGTACAGCAGCTGAGTTGTCAGAGTAAAACCTCACAGCTGAGCAGATGGTGATGCAGATTCTGTTAATAAGTATAATGATCAAGTGTAAGAAACCCTGTAAAATAAATGTGTCCGAATTCTTTGATAACCAAATTATGTGCCAGTTTCTACATATCAGCCAGTCGACCATTCTTATGGAAGACATTTTGATTTTTCAAATGGAGTTGTGATTAATAATGGCTGCAATATGCTTACATTAAGCTGTGCCTGGACCCTGGCAAATATTAGTTACAGCTTTCAAAATCCAGCATCAGTCAGAGTCTAATCAATGCACATGCTCAAACCTTTGTTTACATTTCCTCTTACTGTGTGTACATACCATGCACAGACACAACACACAGAGGCATGCCTGCAGTAAGGAGTATTATAGCTGGCACAGAGACATGGAGGCATGTGTAAACATACTGGGATGTACAGTCAGAGCATGTAACTACACAGGTAAAGCGTGTACTAACACTTGAAAAGCTTCTTCCCATGAAATAGAATTTGCAGCGGTAAAACTGCTCCTGCAGCCACTGTGTGAACCTACTGAAGTCATTGGGTTTTGTCAAGTGGGTATGTGGGTTCCCTATGTGGAACAGAGCTATCCTCATAATTCAGCTGGTGGGAACAAGTAGTCTTTAAATCTGCATCATTAAGCTGATCAGTTAAAGTGAGGAAAAAAAAAGAATTCACGAATCCGTGCTGTACTGCCAGCTGCTCAGCAACAGTAGCTGCTACGTGAACACTGTGAAGGAAAGTGACATTGGAGAGTGTCAGGAAAGAAGAAAACAAGACGCTCCACTGAATAATGTTTTATGAGATTTTCAAGAGGCAGACTCACTCTGAATAAACTCAGATTAAGAGGAGGTGGTTAAAAAAAGGAGAACATGGGTGTATGTGGAAAATAAGCCTAAAAACTGTAACAAACAAAGCTAAGGTGCTTAAATGAAAGTTGACGAAACTAAATATCCTCCTTGCGCTTGTGCTGGTAGTGGTTTAGTGGATTTAAACCAATTACTGGTTAAAGGGATATTTGGCTCACTTGGTGATGCAGGTTAATGATGTGGATGCACATTAGCAAAGTGTGCCGACATTCACTCATAAAAAGAACCACTTCACAATGTACTTAACATACTCTGTAAAATATGGTCATTACAGAAATATCTATGGACAACTCTCTGAGACAAGCCTCCTGTAATTGATCCTGTCAGCTTATACATACACATTAAACCTGTTAATTTAGAATGCATAATCATTAAATTTAACAGCGTTTATCAGCAACAGTGTACATGCTCAAATAGTGAATTTAGAGACAAGACAGTAAGGCTACATCTGTGCTCTCCCTTTGTCAAATTTTATAGCTGAAGTCACTTAGTAGTCCTGTCTTTTAAATCACAAGCTTTTTAAATTGTAAATCACCTGTTCCCTACTACTGTGTACAGCATTACCTGTTACATCAGGGTCTCCAGTATTTAGATTAGGCAGAAAGAGGAAGAAGAGTACTTTCACAGAGAAGTATGGGCCTATGGTTCTCTGCAGTTGCTTCATTCTCAAGTAAGTGATTTCAAACCACATCTAAAAATAAATGCACCATGCCATGGAAAAAGTTTGAGACATGCTGTAATTGAAAGAAACACTATTACATTTGACAAAGTTACTGTGGTGTTCAGTAACATTCAGCCAGCGTAGTTTGAGTGAAGCAGCAGCTGACATTCACTGCAGGTGAATTAATCTTGGGGCTTTTGACTGACGCAAGCCTAGAAAAGTAATGCATCACTGCTGCAGGTGCAGTGTACAGAAGAAATTGGAGGCCATGAGTGCAGCTATTTGTATGTTTGTTTTGTCATAATCATTGAATAATTATATTGTGATGTCAACCTATAGTTAAAGGGCATGTAAAACAACAAATATTGCACAAATATAACAGCTAAAGGTCGATCTCAAAGTTAAAATGTCCATGTTACTGGAGACTGGTAAGCTGCGTGATGATTTAATTAACATTAGACACTTCTTACTTTATCGCTAACACATCAGTTACATTTTTGCGATATGACATATTTCAGTGTCATTTTGGGAAGCCTTAAACTGTCTAACTTGACTGCAATTTCCCTGAGCCTAAGCTGGCGTCCTCTCATCCACATTCCAGGCAGGGCGAAATTCGTCTCGAGTGAGCTCAATCTCTGCCTGAGTTTGCCTTATGTCACTGCTCATATTTGTCACCAGCAGATAACATTAGTTATTACAGCCTGCTGCCGTTGCTGCAACCACATTTCCTGTGATACTACATGTCTAAATATTCCTATATGGCCTCATACTGTCCTTTAGTTGTCAAAAGTTAGTTTAAAGTGTATGAATAATGTTATATATTGGTGTAATACAAATAATTACCCCATGTCACATTGCTGCGACAGGTGTTACTTTTCATAGCCTGCTGGTCAGAAATAGAGGTGGGTGGTATAGCCAAAGTTACTATTACACTAATTATCCCTGCTGTGATCATTACAGTAGTAGCCCCACTATTGATATGTTACGAAAATATTTAGAACACTAATAAAGTCCCACTCTCGTGGAACTGTGTGGCACAGGAGAGACTGAATGGGTCAGTTTGACTATGTTAAGTCTGATCACGTTCTGACTCATTGTTTATTGTAAGCCATTGATTAACACACATGCCAGATTTAGAAAAAAGATCACCCAATTAAGTTAGGTGTAATACGGGACACAGCACAGTAAACACAATAAAATAATATAAACAAATAAACCTAAAGTACAGACAGCTGAACATTTCATCAGGGCTTGGAAGTGATTCAACATGTTTGTTTAATGACTTTGAAGGGAATCATATTGTAATGATATGATTGTATCATGTCATTGTTTTATAGAACTCCAAATCAGTGATTCCAAGTCATAATTAAAAACAAAAAAGCAGATAATTCTTGACCTTTTGTTGTGGATTATCCTATTTTTTCTGGAAGTGAGGGTTGAGGATTGGAAGATGTTGTAATTAAGTTGTATATATTGTAAAGCCCCTGAGGTGAATTTGTGATTTCCGGCTGTATAAATAAAATTGACTTGAGTTTTGATTATTACATACAAGGTGACATGATGCATGAGTTATGTCTGATGTAACATGTAGTAGTTGAGCACAGTTCATTATCTTTTTCATCATTTTATATTTGAGTTTGCCATTTCATAATATCAGAAATATATTTATATATTGCCATATGATGTCAATTGTATACCAGCCTTACATTCTATGATAAAAATAGCAAGTGTCCAATAAGATGCTAAACTGAGAATAAGGAAGGTGTTGGAAAGATTAACACAGAATCTTAGAATTTAATGCTTGAAAACCCAAAAGTATAATTGGTTTAGTTGTATTATTAGTGCATCAAAGCTCCCCATGAGGGAGATCAAATTGGAGGAGAACAATTTGAAACTAAAAGTTATTGTATCTGTTGGTCCATTGCCTTCCTTATATTTGCAGATAGAAAATAGTACATGACCATCTCAGCTTGCTTAAGACTGTTGGGGTTTTTCAGTCATTATAAACTCAGGTAAAGTGATATCACTTGCTTAAATAATTATAAAATTTTATTTATAATATCAGCAAAGGTTAATTTAATTTAATTCCCACTCATGAATCGTCAGTATAGAACAACAGATTAACCGGATACGATGCTGCTTGTGTAAAACAAGCAGTTCTATATTTTTGGTGTTGCTGGTGCACAATGAGCATTTTGCACCTTCTATTTGCATGAGTGCCTTTTCCATTAAAGTACAGCAACACAAGGAGGAAGCACAAAATGAATATGTCTCTGAGTAAATCGATTCTGCCTCCTACATGTACAGAATGTTTAATTCCCACCAAATATTGCCCAGAGCTTGAAAACAGGCGACTCCTTTGGTCTCTTACATTTTTGTTTATCGAACCACCAATCATACAGACAGAATTGTGTTAGAAATCATTTCACCTGTCATTACCTTGATTGTGACCTGCGCTGCATGATCATAAATAGGACTGCGGTGCTTAACTCATTTACATTCATGGGCCGTGTTGGTTTGTTTATCTTAATCCAAGACTGGATTACTTGTATGAACGCCAAATTGTCAACATGCCCTTCTGTATTGTAAAAGCTCCATTTATGAGAATGAGCAACACTGCTCCAATTTGTTTATGAGAAACAAAATGTTTCTATTTCACAGGACTTGTTTGACACCAGAGTTTCTTCCTTTCTCAACAAAGACTTTCAAAACATTTTATCCACATAATAACACAGTTTCAACTCCTTTGATATATGATGGCTTGGAGACTTGAATTACTGTTCTTAATGAAATTAATCTTAGGGAGATTGGTGTGTGCCTCTGAGCTTTATACTGGCTGCATTTTTTGTTCAATAAAAATCATTTAGCTTGTGCTTGGTACATAATGTGCTCTGTCATGATTTGTCCCTTTCATTTGTCCTATAACAACCATGGCCAATACTATTATGTTTCAAAATCCTTTAATTTGTGGTTAATGCTTAATCCAGAATATCCCTTTTTACTTCACACAATGGTTTTACATGGATGGCAATGTTATGTGATTTTATTCTTATTCCCGCAGTTCATGTGTCATGCATTGTGTTGCATCATTGGTGCTGCTTTTTACAATATCAGCTGAAATATGTTGAGTAATGCATAGTAGGTCAATGGCCCTCAAACGCTTCAGTACTTGCAAACATTCAATCTTGCAGTGCTGTGAACAGAAATAGACACAAGTAAGCTTTCAACAAGCTTATTTTTATATACTGTTATAGTCTGCGTGTACAGAACATGCTGCAGTTACAGGCACAAAGCTGTTAGATTATGTGATAGCCTGCAGTCAGTGACCAGACAGAAGGTCACACCTCTGCTATGAGAGTAACAGACACTCAGGCATTTGTCCAACTTCTCTGTGTGCAACCTTCTGAGCTGACATCTGAATTTTATTTTTGTACATTGATGCAAGGAGTGATGTAAAGTGAATTTTCTACAGAACTTATTTTAACAAGTTTACCCAAAGGAAGTGGCTTGTTCTATTCCAGCACAACCTAGTATCTTATGAATTATGTCCATATTAGATGATTCTGTACTTCACAATCTATATCCATTGGCAATGTTCAGTGCCAACATAAAACTATATGTAGCAAGATGGGAGTAATACTGTGAAGTTATAGATGAGCAGTGGATGTAGTGTGTCTGACTTTCATATAAAAGACTAGAATTTGCGTCCTGTCACAGACCTCCAGCTAATGTTTTATTAAAAGCAGTGTGTTTTTGCATAAACATTATTTTATTTGCAATAAACACAATATATTCCTACAGATACTACAGAAAGAGTTAAAAACGTTGGCATCGGATGTAAAGTCTTCTTAACGTAATCTGGGGTTTTACAGAATCAATATCAACTTTCTAGTCTGGCGAGAGGGTTGCCAAGCAACACATGCAAATATCATATACAGCGTTATATTCTGGAATTATCAGTCTAGTATTCAGCAACGTCTTTATGAAATGTATTATCTCATGACTCGTCCTCCCTGTTTTTTATTCTCTCTCCATCTTGGTAATGCCAAGATTTCAAAGGATGTAGCCAAAGGGAAAGTCCTTGCGTTGACAAGGGAGTGCATTATCTGCCCTTTGAACACTCATTGGATCATAATTATTTTTGTCTTGATTTACTGGGCCCCCATAAGGTCTTATTGCACACCAGTGATGCGTCATATCTGCTTCAGTACATGAAACTGTTCAAATGATTAAATGTCTGAAATTGAAACAGTTAATAGGAATTACATTTAATTTTAAGTATTTGCTTCTAAACAAACAAATAAGCACAAAAACAATAACAAGCTTATTAAATGCTTAGATTTCCCAGTAATGAAGTGCCAGTAGCAATCATTTACCAATCCATTCACAATAGTTTTTTTATTAGATCTCCAAACACACATGATAACCTTTCTTTGTTGGTGTATATATGTATGTATGTATGTATATATATATATATACAGTATATGACTTTGATGATTAATCTGTTTTCTCATTTCAGTGTGAACTGAAATGAAATCTAGCCCCTTGTTACCTTGGGCCAGTCTGTTGCCATGGCAGTCGTCTGTGAGGCATGCTCCTATGCTGACGAATTGCATTACTCTACGTTCAGCACAATTACCCGACTCATCTAACCAGCTCTTAAGGTGCAACAGCACTCTTCCTGCAGTTAACATGGGGTACAATGCAAGCTTCAATCCTATATCCCATGTATATCCTCTCCCTCTGCGTTTGCTCTGATGTACCTCTGTGTTCAGCATGCCATAGTTCACCAGCATTTGACTATGTTGACAACAAAATGACATCTCATTTTGCTGCTGATCAATATATTGGATCACTGAACATTACGACATACTAAAGGGGGCACTCTTCACTCAAGAGAATCAATATGTGAGCATGGGCGCAAAGAGATTCCTTTCTTTTTTTAAGGATAATTTACGGGAAGAATTTATTTTTCCATTAATCTATAATAAAAATTAAAGACTAGTTCTAATTAATGGAGGTATTTTTCCTGGAATTGGTATTCCAACATCATTTTAAGGGAGAAGGACATTGTGCATTTGATGTAAAACTGGCAGCACTGCATGGGTTGCATTTTAACTAATGCAAATAACTTACATGTTAGTTCTCACTGGTTCAAACTTTCTCCTTAAAACATTTGCAGCCCTAGTATGTAGTGACTGTAGGTTTTAACTCCTTACAGCAGGTAGAATAAAAATACAGGATGTTGCTGTATAAAGTGGACACAAGTTTGATGATCCATCCTCAATCTGACAACTGTAACAAGTTCCAGTTTATTAGCCTTCCCTGTCTTCCTCTGTGTTTGGAGGGAAATGCTTGTTATTACTATGCACTCCCTTGAGACTTATTATCACTCTGGAACTGGAGGATATAAAATAATGGTTTCACTGGGGACATGATTCTCACCAGTAAAACATTTTTGGGATGTAAAGCTTCCACCCTGTTGTGTGATTGCTTGTTTGTTTTGTTAAGGTGTTCGGTTGTTGGACACTGAAATGGTGTGCGTTCATGGTGAGACCCTATAAAAAGTGCTAAATTGACTGTTGTCATGGATATCCAAATGTGACTCGGGCTGAGTTCAGAGCTGGATGTAATTCAAAATTACAACGGCTCTCATTTATTAATGGATTTGATTAGGAGCCTATATTCACCTGTGGATTTTAATGGGGGGCAGTAGAAAGTGAGCACTGTGTTATTTCAGAGCATAGCCAGAAATCCACTGTAGGTGTTGTGGATGTGCTCTCTCAGCTTGCACTCTCCTGTTAATATCGAAAAAGCACCATGAATCACACAGTGTCTGTATCACCACCCTGCCAATCTTTAGATTTGCTGTGGTTTCAACAATAGCACAATAAATGAGGGCCAAAGCTCCTACTAAGTGAGTTTGAGGGGTTATGGGGAGGACATTGACAGAACTGCAAACCTGCAATAGATGAAGTGAAACACAATCACACAGTTTTCACAGTGCTCTATTCTGCCACTGTATTGTTATCTGTAATTGTAATGACCTTACCTGAAATGTGTTGTTCTCGTATGTGCGAGGAGGAGTGGTGACTCATCTAGTTTGCATTTTCTGTAACTGTGCTTATCTCAAAGTGTCTCTATTCTGCAGCACAGCTCGTACCTTCCTGTCTCCCGTTGCTGCCTCTGCATCTGCGGATTAGTAAACCTTTGCTGCTGCTGATTCACACTTTTCCCAATACAACATAATCACAGCTCCTACTGTTTTTATCAGAAATTGTTCAATTCTTGTTGTATTGTCTGTTTAGGAACTCAACGTCATTATAAAAAAACACATTTTTAAAAATTCGTAGTGCATATTTATTTTCTGTGTTTGTTTTTAGCTGTATTTACTCAAACAGACCCCTCAGCTCTTTTCGATGTAAATGCCTATAGTCTGAATAGTAATGCTTTGAAAATTTCTCTCTTGTTATTTCAGTCATTATTGGTTGCCTCAAAATACAATAATTACCAAAATAGTGTTGCATTGCATTTTCAGTATCTTCTTTTTGTTTAACAAATACAACAGACAAATCATTTATGTACCCCAGAATGCCAAAGGAATCTCTCTCTCTGTCCTCATGTCTGCTTCATCCCTCCTCTGTTTCATCTCCATCTTCCTCTCTGTCTCTCCTTCTCTCTCATTTCTGCTGATAAAGTCTGTTAGGAGTCTATGTATGACAGCCACAGGGGAACATTCCTTTTTGAAGACACTTCACACTTAAAACAGTAATTGTTATTAAGAAACTGCTTCTTTGGTAGCTGAACTAGTTCTCCCTAATGTCTGGTTTTAGGCTACATGTTACCCAGATGTAAGCTCTTGATAATGCCACGTTTGTCAAGATTCTTTAGAAGTTCCTGTTTCGCTGTTAACTGTACAAGCCGATGCCGTACCGTAACCATGGGGTTTGGTCAAAATCATGTCAAGCCGATTTTCCAGAGACATCAGAGTCTCCATACGTCAGTGTACCACCGCTGATCAGAAGTCGAAGGAGATGCGTTTCTCTTCAGTGGGTCGTGGGAAGGCTCTCTGCAGACGAGTCAATGTCTCACTCACTCTGCTTAGTCAGGCCTAACATGCCCGAGGCAGATCACTCTGCCTGCATATAAATTAAAGCAGATAGCCTTGCCCATGCTTTATTATCTGCTGTGCTACTAAGTGCTGTTTCAAACTTCTCACTGAGAGGTGGTGCTTATTTCACAGAGGCTAATGACGGAAGCAGCGGCCTCATTCAGATGCTCCAAGCAGAGGATGAGTAACAATGACCACCGTCATGAATTTATGGGAAGCGCAAATGAATGATCAGTGATTCATTACCGCTCTGTTTTTGCCATGCGTTTATTATATTTCCAAAACAACACTGTTGTTTACAATTGGTAAATAAAGGACTGCACAGTACGTTTGCCACATTTAAAGCATTGAACAAAAAGTGACTCACACCAATTCATGGATCAGTGTTATTCAATGATATTTTTTGGGGTGTTTTCATCACTCAGTGCATGATCTCTGGCTCATTAGCACTTATACACCATGTATTTGGATGGCGATACTTTTGCCATTTTTTGTCTTTACTCAAGCATATAGGATTTGAATTAAAGCTATAACTATGAGGTTAAAGTGCTTACTTTAAGCCTCAAGGGTGTTTGAGGGTGTTGTTCACATGCATATTGGAACTGTATTTCAATCAGGAGAGACAGGTGAAGAAAAGCAAAAATAATTATTATTATACAGATGATATTGATAATTAAGTCTTGACAAAAGTATTTGGCGCTTCAACTCTACAGGGTGATTTTGTAATCAAGGGACATCAGTCCTGAGCAGCAAGATAAATCCCCCCATGGAGTCCAGACATTGGTGATGGTGGTGGCTGATGACTGCTGCTGAGACTGATAAGGCT
This sequence comes from Scomber japonicus, assembly GCF_027409825.1. Lineage (NCBI taxonomy): Eukaryota > Metazoa > Chordata > Actinopteri > Scombriformes > Scombridae > Scomber > Scomber japonicus. The sequence continues at coordinate 20,980,317 of NC_070589.1, read as the reverse complement.
GATGAAGTGATGCACTGATGAATCTGCAAAGACTGGGCGGTGATGGGGAGGTGGTGGAGCACATGTAATGAGGTAGCATGAAAGCACTAAGGCAGAGGGAAAAAACATGTTAAAAAAAGACGTGCAAAATGACCGGCTGACAATAAAGGTTTGTCATCATGCTATTGGTTAGCTATGACCAGCTGATGTGTACAGCTGATGTCTCAGTTGATGGCCCTGGGCAATTACAACAAGAAAATTAGTTAGCATGTGTGAGGGATGATTGGAGAAATAGAATTTCAAACCTGACCCCTGCACAAGAGAGTCCTCCCATGCTGAGGCAAGAAATTTTAGGGCCAAACATTATAATTTTCATCACTAGCCAAATCAGTAAGGGTTTTAACTGATAATTGTTTTCATCATCGATTAATCTGGTGATTATTTTCTCGAGTCAAAGATATGTACTATCAGACATAAAAGCTTTGAATGCTCACATTTGAGAAACTGAAATGCAAATGTTTTAGTAAAGCAAAAATGCCAAACAATTATTCAATTATCAAAACAGATGTTAACTATTAATGAATGAATAGTTGCAGTTTTAAAGTCATTCATCTCATCATATTCCATCTGATCATGTTTTCAAGATCACACTGATGGCAAAACTTCCCAAAATAAGCAAGGCATGAAGGTGGTTGCAGTAAAGGAGATATCAAATGTCTGGTGATGTATTTGGTTCGTAGACTTCAGGAAGTAATTTGATATAAAGAATTTGCAATCAAAAGTTTAATGTGATGACTTTTTCCTTTTTTCTTTTTTGGTCACCTGAAAATTGGATATAAACTAACTAGACTTCCTACGCTGTTCATCGAATGTGGTTATAAACACAGGACTACATGAACGTGTGTAAACTAGGCTTGATTGACATCTTGTGTTAGTTTTCCAGCACTTGTTGGGGTGGGCAACTAACCCTGTTGTCATTTTAATTGGTCCATAGAGTTCATGCAGTTCCATTGAGCTTTAACCTGACTAGAGGTCTAAACAGCCAAAGTAATTAAAACACCTGCGTGGGTGTGTGGGTCATTTAAAGGTAAATGTCAACATTTAAACCTCATAGTCATTGTTTGATTACCTACTCATGGTAGAGTAGGCTACAGAGTCAAAACAACATAACTGTGGACTGTGCTGTGTTTGTATCATTATTTCACACTCCTCCAAATTCTGAACGGCAGTCACTTTGGATGCAAGTGTTTTGTAACGTCTGTATGTTCTGCAACAGGAAAGTATTATCTGCTCAATGCATTTCATGAGTCTGTGTTTAAGTTTACTAATCTAAATTGCTAGTTGAGAAGCTAATACAAGGGTTTAAGATGCAGAATAGAAAATCAGCCTTGGCTGTTTCATTATCCTAATGAACTCATTACGGGCCTGATAATTGTCCTCAGTTGGCACAACTGATTGGAAGCTGTTGGCAAGTGATATTTCACCCTGAGTTTATTTTCTATGTTTTAGTTTGTGTTAGTACAAAATCACTGTGGCTCTCTGTGACTACACTACCATAGTTATAGACAAAGTAATTGTTATTTCCAAGCAGTCTGTTTGCCATATTATCATAGAGGCTGTTCTGATTACAATTTCACAACAGTTTATTCTATCTGTTAGATCATCTCTCATTTGCTTACATATTAATTATTAAAACAGTAAAATGATGAAATTTGTTGGATGAGAGGAATGGAACATGTGACAAGATTAACAAGATTAGCAAGATCCGTGGGAATCTGTCCACATGAAGTTTGGAAACCACAGTTGTAATAGTGATTCAAACAGGGGATTTCAAGACGTACCACACATGAAAGGGTTAAGAGTGCTTCACTTTAGTGTGGACATACTTCTGTCTGCTGAATAAATTCTCAAAGGAAATACAAAATCTCCTCTAGCTTTGAACTTAGAAAGAAATACGTTTCTGTGGTTATGGCTAGAATGGAAAAAGAGTAAAGAAAAAAAAAGTTGCAAGCACATAGTGCCTGGATATAGATTGTTATGCAGTGTTATTCATTGATATGCTTCTCATTTGAGCCCTTTGTTATTTTTTAACCTACTATCAGAGACATTTCTGCTTCAGCCAGTGTCTGAGCAGGGGCAATGCTCACTTAGACTGCTGTTCCTCCTAATTTGCGAGGTTAGTTTCGTCCTCATTCAAGCTTGTTGCAGACTATCTTAGCTCCAGCCCTTTTCTAAAGAGGATTTCACTCAAACTCATACATTCCACCTCCTTCACCCACTGCCCACAACCAATTTCATTTACCAGACCAATTTTCTCTCTCGTCTGCAAACGGCAGCCAATGTAAAAAATGCCATGTTCTTGTCTCTTGTGAAAGCAAGGGCCCATTCTCTGACAGGTTTGGCATACAAAGGCGGCGTCTGGCTTTACCCCAAAACATCACGGTGAACATTGCATGTGATAATAGTACAAGAAATTCTGACTATACTGAAAATACACTGTACATTTCAGCATGTTAAAGCGTTAGTCTGTGAGACGCTTTATTACACTTACATCTTTGATGATGGTAGATAAGAATGGCTGCTGGTAGTGTAAGACATGTCACTTACACTGCAGCCAAGAATTTTTCCCTGTTAACATGTACTTGTTTAAAACTTTTCAATGTGAATTTCTGATTATATGAAAAAAATAATGTGCATTGTAAACAAAAATGTATTTTAGAGTTCTAAAATCATACTACTGAATTTCATCATTTTTAAGTTCAGCTTCTTCCTTCTAGACTTGGTATAAGTCCCACACGCCACAGGCATGTTCTGGCATAAGGGTGCTCGGCTTGTACCAGGGGGTGAGAAACAGCTCCCTCAGCCAGCAGGATAACATTCTCCTCCCCTCCAGTCTCACAAAACCGCCTCCTGCCAAGAGCCTCCTACTGCACTGCCACCTGGTCTTCTGTTGTACGTCTAATCCCAGCCAGAGACCCATCCATAAGGCAGCCAGGTTTCCTTATGAAGCTGTAGTCCCACTATCAGACCTCAACGAGGACCCTGGCAAGAACTTGTGTGAATAAGCGCGCCTCAGTTCCAAGTGTTTAACTAATCTCCTTTGTTTAGGTGTGATTGAATTACAGGATCGAATAAGCGGAAAATTAAATGTTGACTATTAATACCATCATCACAACATTGTTTTGGCCAATTAAGGTAGTCATTGATGGTGAGTGTTGCACTTATTGACTAGACAATGTTTTATCAAAAGGTTTTTGTCATGATTGTAAAACCCTAGATTCAGTTGTTAAAATGAAAAACAAAAATACAGTGTCAGAAAGGGGCATTTGTGTTTGTTGTTTCCAGAAATGGGTGGTTTTATTAAAGACAGGCAGAGGCATTTAAGTAAATTGGCTTCTTTTGATACAAGAGGCCAGAGCCACACAGGGACCCAGACATTTAGTTATTCAGTATGAAGAAGGTAGAAGCTGACCTTTTTAAATGGAATTTTCCCTAAGAGCAGTCGCCAGTGACCGAATTTAAGTCTTCAATCTTGTAGATGTAAACTCTGACATTCAGAAGTCTTATGTTTATCTCATTGATTCAGCAAACGTCAAGCACCAAGGCATTGCAAGCAAATTCCCTGCTCCCTCTGCACTACTCCACCTACCTTTTTTTTTGCCTCTTTTTAGGGTTGATTGAATGGAGAATACAAATTGTATGTGATATTTAAACAGCCATAACATTTGCCTAAATCAAATAGCCATTGCCCAAAGCAGGCTGTCTTCATTGGCAGCATGTTAAAAGTGTGCTGTTGATTAGTGTTTGTAATGTATCCTGCTGTCTTTGGTGAGAATACAGCACATTAGCCGTATGCTTAGAGGTGACAAGGGTGCTTTCAAGGGCTGCAGCACAAAGTCGTGTCCTGCCGACTGTTGCTGATGATTCCCAATTATCAATTTATTCACAGATAATCTAATTTAAATACAACTTAACACTTGAACCTGTTGTAACTGAAGTTACTGAATGCCAAATGACTTATTAAGTTAAATTGTAACTAATTATTGTCATAAAATGTTCCATTTCCAAAGTCCTGAAGTCATGTCATAGTAAACATCAACACGAATGGTCATGGTTAGCATAATACTGACATTGAAAGGAGGTAGGGACAAGCATCTCTGGGAAATCTCATGATTAGATTAAATTTTGATCTTTGATGTCACAGTTTGATTCTCTGGCCATCTGTGTGCCAAACTATTGACTCACTTTAGTTCACTGAATGGAAATATGAATCATAGATCACTATCTGACTGAACAGAAAATGGCAAAGAAAAGTATGTAGGAGTTTGTATCTTTTTAATTTGAAAAACCTTTACTGTAATATTTTGGAAACAAAATACAAAATGCATTCTCCTGCCTGTATGAGAGTAATGAAATGAAAGTGTATTTTGCTGCCTGCTTCTGCTGGCTAGAGTATCTTGGTTCTTTTGTAGAAACAAATGGTGCTCTAGGGTAAGTGAACTGCACTGTGCTGTTATTAAGGTTATGTCCCCAGATCTCCCACTCTGCCGTACAAAACTGCACAGTATGGGTGAGGGTCTTTTGAAATGGAATAGGCTAGGGGAGACGCTGGGAGGAGTTTCCTTTGCCCAATCAGACTAGGCTGTAAATTTAATAAAATGGTGCAGCATTGACGAGCTAATTTGCAGAAGCTATGGTTTGGTAACATACTCTCTGGGTAATTGCATACAATATAATTTACTTCCATAAGTAAAAATCCCATTCATGTTCCTTTATAAACAATGTTATGTGACTCATAGTTGGAGCACTTCTATGGCTTGGATGGTCACAAAACTCTCTGGGTTAAATTATCAGTACAAAAGACAAACAATCGGGTTCTGTCATAAAAAGTCAAACTTGACTCTGTAGACCACCGCAATGGATTTGAAATGAAACAATCAAGATGTGATTGAAGTGCAGACTTTCAGCTTTAATTCATGTGGTTGGACAAAAATATGGTTTAAAAATGTTAGGAATTGAAAGCATTTTTATAGACAGTCCACTTATGTCAGGGGCTCAAAAGTAATTGGACTAACTAAATAATCACAAATAAAATGTTTATTTTTAAAACGTTCTCAAGAATCCTTTGCAGGCAATGACTGCCTGAGGTCTAGAACCCATGAACATCACCAAACGCTGGGTTTCCTTCTTTGTGAAGCTGTCCTTACTTGTTTGTTTGTGGGTCTTTCTGCCTTAGGTTTTGTCTTCAGCAAGTTAAATACATGCTGATGGGGTTGAGTTGGGGTTCAGGTCATTGACTTGTCCATTTCAGAATATTCCACTTCATGCTTTAAGAAACCCCTGGGTTGCCTTCACAGTGTGTTTTGGGTCATTGTCCATCTGTATTATGAAGTGTGGTCCAATGACCTTTGGTGAATTTGGGTGAATCTGAGCAGACAGTATATCCCTATGCACCTCAGAATTCATCCAGCTGCTTTTGTCCTCTGTCATGTCATCAAAAAACACTATTGATTTATTGCCATTAGAAGCCATGCATGCCCAACCATCACACTTCCTTCACCTTGTCTTATAGATTATGTGGTATGCTTTGGATCATGGGCCGTTCTAAGCCTTTTCCACACTTTTTTCTTCCCATCATTCTGGTACAGGTTAAATCTGTCCAAATAATGTTCCTGAACTGTGCTGCTTTTAGATGGGATTTTTTGTGTGGAAAAGTCTAATCTGGCCTTTCTATTCTTCAGGTTTATGAATGATTTACACACCTTAAAGGTTGAATATGTAGAATATTTATTAAAAGTAATACAGCCACGGGGCGTTTTGAGGGGTACAGAATGAAAGTATTGCTTTTCCATAAAAAAAAAAATTTAGTCTGAATTAATATTTTTAAAATTTTCTGACGGCTTCGACAATGACGTTCTGACACGTTCTGTGTACACTGTACCAGCCAATTAGCGGCCGGAATTGCGGGTTGCCAGGGTTGTCTGTTGTTCCGGCGCAGCTACTGTAGGCTGGCACTGGGTGAAATGGAGTTGTAAACAAGTAGAGCCGTGTTGGACTTACTAAAACCAGCGTTTTTTGCTCTCAAGTACAACTTTTCATCACGAAACTTCGAAGGTAAGACAGAATATCTGTTAGTCGCTGTAAATAAGTGGTTGTTTAACTTTGTATTCTTTGGCTGCTGGTTCACTGAGTTTTTAGCGCAATAATAGTGGTACTGTTGAACTCGCCAGGGTCTTAGCTTTCATATGAGATGCTATTTGTTTGTGTACCATGAAGTATCAAAACGGTAGCAATGGAAATGTGGAGAGTGGGTTGACTTTTTGACGCTATTCGGATTTTGATATTTGATCATTAACCTCTTAACGCACGCTGTTCCGTTCACGGGACAGGACGGATGTTAGGAGGTAGCCACGCGTTCTTCTGAATGTTTTAAACACCAACCCTTAAACATATATACTCATGCCGTACATTGTTGGAAAGCTTAGATTGTTCTGATTCATTCAAGACCACTCACGACTTATATGGTTGCTCACAGCCGTAATAGTATTAGCGATTAGCTTGGCTAGCCACTCAGCTAAGTGAGAAAAGCTATAATGCTACATACCTTCAAAGTCTTCCCTTTATCCACAACGATCATCTTATGACTCAGCACTTTCTGTACAGCTCGCCAAGTATCCATTCTTGTGAAATATGAAATCCGTTTTCCATAAAACCGGAATACTTTCCTCAATATGTCCATGTATTTAGTCCAACACGTAACGTAATAACACAAATAACAAACCATATACGGTCCGTTTACGTAATTTCCTGACCTGCGCGTCCATCTCAGAGTACACGTGACTAGATGTTTACTTTTTTTTTTTTTTTCATTTTTTTTTTTTTTTTTATTAAGACAGTGACTAGATGTTTACGACCGTGAGCCTCTTCTGCTTCTGACGACACCACACACAAGCCAATCGGTGTTTAGGATTAGGCAGTACACGCAGAGACATTGCTGCTACTCCCACTGGCGTTACAATGTAATGCGAGGGTATGTTCGCTTCCTGTTTTCAAAATAAAAGCACCAACTCTATCGTTATTGTTTTCTTAATAATAAAAGGCAACGGGTGTTTTATTTTGTGAAAATGACCGGAAGTGCGTTACTCGCTACGGCTAACTTGAGTGGCTCCGAATTCGCAGGAACAAAACTTTAAACAGATGTTATTTGGACAAATTAGCGTCACATTGTGGATCTAAATGGCTACTTTCTCGCCTAAAAAGGTTAGACATGTGGATAAAGTGGTATATTTACAGAGTTAGAGCTAAAATAAAATCCGGCACCGGACCTGGCAACCCGACTGCTGGAATTACTTTTTGGTTGTTGCGACTACGATCTCGAGACATTAGATGGCGTTGTTCTGCTCATTCTATTCTACCTGTAAGGTGAACCCTCTGTATTTGCTCTTGTGAAATCTTCTCTTCATGGTAGATTTGGATAATGATATGCCTACCTCCTGGAGTGTTCTTCACTTGGCTGGATGTTGTGAAGGGGTTCTTCTTTACCGTGGAAACGTTTCACTTGCATTGAGAGCTCTTTTGATTGCATGTTGTAGGTTCACAGGAAAAGCTTCCAAATGCAAACACCCACCTGTAATCAACTCCAGACATGTTACCTGTTTAATTGATGATGAAATAACAAAGGAATTATCCACACCTGTCCATAAAATAACTTTTAAATAAGTTGTCCAATTAATTATGGTCCCCTCAAAAAGAGGATGGTAGATATTAAACAGCTTCAATTCCTAAACCCTTCTCAAATTTGGATGTGAATACCTTCAAATTAAAGCTGAGAGTCTGCACTTTCAACTCATCTACTTTATATAGCTGTAGGTTATGTTTTGGTAAACAGGTAAAATAACAAAACTTGTGTCAGTGTTCAAATATTGTATAGACCTAAATGTTAGTACAACTCCCATTGTGCAAAGATTATGGCATTGAGAAAACTGAGCTACAGAATGAATCGGTTCACTTATGAATGAATTTTCCCCCCCCCCCACACACACACATACACATACATATTTAAAAGACTGACTTTTCCATTTTGTTATCTTTGTATTGGTTATTTAATTTACTTAATTAAAACATTTAGCATATTTAAAGACTGTGTGGTCTCCCTCTTTTGTCACTTTGGAGCCAGGTTGTGACTGAACAGATAGTTGCATTTTTTTTCTCAGGCAGTTATTAGAGAGCAGCTGGATGGACATTCATGCTACTCCATAGATTTACCCTGCCAAGCATCCATATAAGAAGGGCTGATGAGTCACACAGCATGCTTCTCCTCCCAACACAGACTGTGTGTTATGTCGAGGGGAGTCGATCCACAGATTCATGTCAAGGCAGAAAAATGTGGGGCACACTCAGCTAATTTCTCATGGCTATGTGCCATTGGGGCTGGCCCGGCCCAGGGAACACCACTTCTTGTTCGGGGAACACAGTATACACACAATCCATCACAGAGCTACCACGATCAGCTATCCAGCCAGTCTCATCTGGATTTAAGCACCAAAAGCACACTTCCTTGATTAATGGAGTAGCTGAGAGCCTAATAAAGGTCTTTATGTACCTCACATTTCAAACAAACCGCACCAAATCAAAGTCTTTAGGGATGTACATTCCCTTTTTTTACTGACTATATCCCACGAAATGTTGTTTTAACCAAGGATACATTTGTACACCTGTGATCTTCTTATACCTTTTTAAGAAGTGCACTAATCAATTAATAATTGATCTATTTTTATTCTCAATGTGCACACAATACTGCATTGTCACAGAAATCAATAGCCAACTGAATTCATCGTGTCCCAAGCATCTGTCATGTATTTGGAAATCAACGATCAGCCATAGAGCACAATCCCACATGGATATGAAAATCCCAGAACACCTCATTGGATCTGCATGCAGTCATTGTCCCTGAACATTGTCAGACAGAGAGCAACATCAGTGAGCAAATGACAAGGCAGCTGCATTCTCCCTTTTGTTCCACACTGAAGCACAAACAGGCACAGTGCATGGAACCGCTGGAGCTTTTTTTCCTGCAGATTGCCTTGTAGACTGCTGTTGAACATTTGTAATTACCTGGGCCTCTGTAGGTGGGATTAGGAACATAATTAAAATAACATGGATGGCAAAAGGGAATACAAGAGCAAAGACAAAACCAAACTTTAGTGATTATGTTGGGAACAGTAACTATTGCAGCACTATTGTGTGCTTGTTTGTTTGTATGTGTTGAGCATGAGTGGTTGCACGAGTTATTAGGAATCATAGATGTCTGAGTTAGTGTGTTACTGCATTTGAGGCTTTCTGTACACACTGGCTTTGGTGCAGTGGAGATATTTATGTGAGGTTGTGACACACCCAGACGCAGTAATGGTTGCATCTGTTCTGTCAGACGAACCTGAGGGTTTGCTTTGTTTACAGAGCGCTGACATATACTTTCAGTCAGTGACCCGACTGTGTCAGGAGGCTTTTTGTTTTGATTTCAGGGAAGTTCATCCAGTATTGCATAGTTCAAACTGTGTTTTATGAGTAAGGAGCTTTCATGGTCAAGTGGTAATGTTTCATGGGCATTTGCTGGCTATGGGATGAGTTGAATCTTTGATGATTGTACAACAAGGGACACAAGGTTTGAATAAAATGTGGTTATGTGCCTGTACACACTGACACTGAGTAAAAACAGAACACATTTAGCCAAAAGATGCAGTGCACAGATAAGTGTTTTTATGACAAAAGTTCAATCTTGCTACATTTCCACAAATACAGTAATCGCATGAATGTTGTCAGCTCAAGCATCACATTCCCCAAGGTGAGACTTGCATGGGATTCAAAAGGGCAGAGTGTAGCTGCCTCAGCTGTTGATGGATGAGCGAAGGGATTTGGCTTCCCATAAGCCTTTTTATCAATATAACTTGTATCTGTGTAGCCAAATATTTCCGCGGTATCGGTCACAGATTTACACTGGGTTAAACAGTCAAGTCTATAATATTTTATTGCATATTAACTCCCTGAATTGCTTTTTCAGAGTCACTCCATATGTGTTGAGGTGTTGACTTTTTCTACGGGGCCAGTTTTTCAACAGTACATTGCTGCTCGCTGTTTACTGAGTTAAAAAATTCTTCAAGCATTGTGAAAAAAATATATTATATGAGAGCTAAATACAGTCAGCCTACAAGATTTATCACCCTTAAAGCTTTTTTTTTCAGTGTGCATGAGTCCAACTGATATGGTAGAGAGTAAGGCTGTTTCTAATACCATGTCCGTCTGTTATGGATTGCTGTTGTTGCAGCCCTCAGGCTGAGACTGCCGGTGTGATACCTTCAAGGACGTGGATACACTTGCAAACTGCTCAGGTGTACAATCTTATGTTTATATTGTGAAGGAGTCAAAGGTATTAGACATTCAGCCTGTTGTTTTTCTGAGGATATTACAAAGCTACAGTGCCGCTTTTTTGGGGGGCTTTTTTTCCCTGCTGGCATTTTGGCAGGAAAAGTGAATTGACTGCTTTACCTTTTGTATGTTGATGATGTGCTTTCTGCTATGCTTGCTAAAATACTTTGTGAGCAGACCTAGGATTAATGAATAATACACATCAGAGCTTAACAGGTTGAAAAGGCTTCTTTTTTTTTAAACTGTGGTGGAAATAATTTTTTTAGAATTTTAAGTCTTTTTTTTTGCTGTTCGATGTAAAGTAGACATACTACCAGTGTCAGTCATTGTTAAGGTTAATGTCTTTCATGTGGTTAAATATTAGGAATGCACTGATTTATCAGCTGAACATTGGTATTGGCTGATATTCCCCTTGTTGACTGCCATCTGCCTATCTGCAAATAAGATGACATTCGCTGATGGCAGGGATCTATGTTTACCTGTAGTGTCACATCTATTTTGGGTTGGCCAAATGTTGTGTTGGTTATTTGCGTTCTGGCTGGGACGACAGCAGCCTACCCAGCTGTGGATTCAGAAAAGAAGCCACTGGCTTGATGTGGCATGATGTAAGAGGACAATTGGTGCTGTGTGCACATGTGGTTTGTTTTCAAGTCAGAGTGAAAGTCAATGTTGGTGTATTTCACTGGCTTGGAGAAAGCGATATGCAGTTTGTATGACATATTTCAGTGACATTTCAAGAGTAAGTACTAGAGGCAAGTATTTGAACACATCAAGTCTGATCAGCCATTTAAAAAGCAGACATGAAGATGGTGTACAACGATTACCTGACATATGAACTAGACAAGAGAGTAAAACATACCATCATCAAGTCTCAGTCCTTGATAACCACACCATTTGACAAAGGGAGGTAATTCCCCATGGATAGTGCCAATGCTAAATGAATCGCTAACAAGGTGATAGAGTTCATAGCATTAGATGACTTGTCTTTCTAGTCATGGAGCCCTGCTACACTCAGACCAGTTGTCATAATTTTGTTGATGTCTGTCTTCCCAACAAGATCTACAACGTTGTGGCCACAGACATTCATGAGCTACTGGCTGGTTACATCACTGCTGCTGGTTTAACAGATGATCAATGGAATTTAGATGCTAGCCCTGTGAGTATGGTCAGCCTCACAGGTGCAGTGAATTGACAAAGATTTAAACTTGATAAAAGCAGTGTTACATGACCAGGAGTTTACAGCTCCTACTCCACAACTGTTATCTCAGAGGCATTTGAGAAAATGAAACATGGAAAATAGACAAATCCAAAGTGCATGCTGTCGCGAGAGATAACACCAGAAATATCGCGAAAGCCATTACAGATAGTGGTTTGGCCATACGGTACACACCCTGCAGCTGACTGTCCATGATGATGGTCTGAGCCAGCGTAGCATCTCGGGTGTGGTGGCAATTGGTTGAAAGATAGTTGGACACTTTAAACAATTATCCTTTGCCTACTTGTGCCTGCAGATCCAATTGGGGATAAAACCAAAAACAGTACAGCAAAATATTACCACTCAGTGGCATATTACCTTTTACATGATGGAAAATCTTCTGGAATAAAAGCATGAACTTGCCAGAGATTGCTCAGACTACAGCTTCCCTGCAACCCTCACTGCGCACCCTGTTTGAACAACTTGACAATAGAAGCCAAATCATCAGGGGCATTGACTGCTGACGTGATCCTCTCAGTGAGAGCCCTGAGAGATCTTTTAAGCAAAAGGCTGACACACACCATAGTGCTTAAACAATAAAGAGCATTTATTGGAGCTGTACACAAACACATCAAATCGAGTCAGATACCATTTTCTGCATTGCTACCTCACTAGATCCCAGATACAAGGACCTCTATTTTGATGAGGATTTTAAACACTGCAAAAGAGCAACACTTGACAAGCAACTGATGGATAGGCCTGATGCCAGTGCTTGAGATGAGATGCATACTGGAGAGATAACTGATCACCCACAGAGCAAGCAGGCACAGCCCACTCTACACGACATGTTTGAGAAGATTCTGGAGGAAAATAGACCAGAAAGACCATGGACCAGGGCATCACAGAACCTAGATGGTTTCTTTGCATAAGCCCCCATTCTCAGAAATGAGACCACATGTGTATTGGAAAAATAATCATCTCCATTTTCCAGCACTGGCTCAAAATGCACACAAATACTGATGTGCTCCATGTACCAGCACTGACAGTGAATGGCTGTTCAGCTCTGTCTCACATCTGGGATGAGAAGAGAAATAGATGGAATTGCAACAAGGCATAGATCTTTGTACAGAAAAAACATTTATTTTACTAAGAAGGCTATGAGGTACTGGTGATTTAAAAGAAACACTTTTATCATCAATATTCAGAAGCGAGGCCCACTTTATGGGAAGGCTTTTCCTAAGAGGCTAATTTTTGTTTTGTAAAGAGGCTCATGCTCAACCCCATTTTTCAGCATACTTTAAGTTTGTAGCCTACTTTATGGCAACACAACAATGTCGTATTCTATATGGTCCTATTTGTTTGTTTGTATTTAATCATTTAAGAAATGTTTTATTTGATTTATAAATGCTTTTAGATTCATATTTTATTACGTGTATGTTTTATAAAAATAATGCTTGCAAGTACATAAATTTAAATCAGTAAGTACTGAAACATCCTTCTTATTGAGTAGTATTAGTTGTATAATAGGCTAAAAAGGCTTTCAAAACATTATTTTTCAAGTACTTTGTCAAGTGAAAGAAGGTTATTTAAAGGTTGTTTCATAAATTTGTATGATTGAATTTGTGCTCATGCAAAGTTAGTGTGATAAATGGTTTTAAGTCTTTAAAACAGCTCAGTTTTAAAAAAAGAAAAAAAAAGTATTGTTTCCCTAGAAAAAAAGAGGGAATAAATAAAATAACAGCTAAATAATCAAAAAAAAAACCATTGGTATTGGCATCAGCTATTGGCCAAATTGTGATTTTAAACATCAGTGTCAGCCCAGAATTTGCATCCCTGCTAAATAGTTTGTCAGAAGTCTCTAAGTGCAGAGTTTTAGACTTGTAAAGCAGTTAGCCCGGCGGGGCGCTCAGCTAATTGCTACTAGAGAAAAATAGTACACCAGCTCAGAGTTGTTACACTTTTGCTGAAGTAGAAGATGGAATTGTAACGCATGATCACACAGTGGTGGGATAGCTCACAACAGCTGTCAAAGCTTTGATGTAGATGGATGGAGAGAGAAAGAGAGAGAGAGATACAGTAAGCAGAGAGAGACGAATGGTGCTGATGCTGTCTGTCCTCCTGGAAGTTAGTTCTCTATCTGTGCAAAATGAAGCTGATAATTAACACACAAATATAGATCTTGCATTGTGATATTGGCAGAGGAAACTTGCAGAACAGTTCATTCAAAAGTAGTAGGTGTTATCGTGGCAGAAAATGAGATAGATTAGATAATGATGGGAAAGGGTAAAAAGATTCTGTGATTTAAAAAAAAAATGTGTCAAATGTGAAACTTAAAAAGAAACTTTTACACATTCTTACAATCATTGTTTTTTGGAAATTAATGATTGTATTAACTCAAACGGCTGTAGATGACACGAGTAGACTACTATAGTATACAAATGATCAAATGATCATAAAGTAGTATTACAGCTTACAGACAGAAACCAGAACAGACATGAATTCTGAGTTTCCCGTAATACCAAATAAAAATCAAATATCCTGATGATGTCTCCACTGCTGCTTCCATCTTGTCTATATCTGTTAAATTCCCTAATTCAAAAGGAGCTCTCTTGCCACTACAAATGCCTCTAACTTAAAAGCTCTGTCTGCCTTTTATTCAGTGACATTTTTTTCACATAACCAAAATAAATTAACTTGTAAGCCAGGCAGGAGCAGGCAGTGAGATCCATACTTGTGCAGTCATGTGACTCTAAAACAGAAGATGACAGGAGTACAACAGATTCACAGGCATGTCATCTAACACAGCACTCTTTAGAAGAAGCCGGCCTTTAGATCATTCTCTCAAATGTCTTTGTGATATTACTGTATTAGTTGGCTGCTGGTGGTTTCAGGAACACATCAGGAAAGCTGTGCCCCCGGTGGCACCCAATTTTGTTGCCACTTGTACCTTCTCACGATTCCTCTCTTTTTGGGACAGGTTTGTCTCCTGCTCAGAAAAAAAAAAAACTCCTGAGAGGGCAGCTTTTGAGTAAGTTACCATAAAGTCATCAGCTGTAGCCTAGCAGACCATAGAGATACAGCAGTTTTGTTTTGATGCTGTGCTGTAAAAAGAAATCTCTTTTTAATTCAAATATTTGATTGAATTTCTGCTTTTAAATGCTTAATAAATAATACATTTCAATTTTGTATTTGTATTACATTTTTTCCTTGGGGCACCAGATTGACAGACAGATTTCATGGGGCTCTATTAAGATGTTTTTTGATAAGTAGTTTTGGGATTATTTCACTTGGTGACAGCTGTTAAATGTGCACAAAATTTAACTCTGAGAAAATCTGTTTGTAATTTTGTTTCCCGGGTTCTTTGCTTAACTGTCCTTTAGTCCAGATTTTGTGTCACTTGGATTGGTTTCAGTAGATAAAATAGCACTATCAATCACCCTGAGGCATTCAGCAAGTTTAGATAAAGCCAAGTGGAATATTGACTGAGCCTGTGCAAACAACATAGGTATGAAAACATTTATGTTGAATCTTTTAATATCTCTCTCGGCTAAATGTTTCCCAGTGCCCCAAAATATCACCCAGTGTTCGTTGGGACAGAGTGATAGTTCCTCATCTGACACTAAGCTGAAGTTTAAAAGGTTGTGTGTGCAGTGTGAGGTTTGTTTATCCTTTTAAACTAAATGAACAGCTAATAGGGAGGAGGAAGGGTGGATTGAGCTCATTACTAATGCATACAGGTTTCAAAGGGGCATTATTAACAACCGCTGCCAGTTCACACACAGTAATGCAGTTGTGAAGTGCCAAGGCAAAATTAGATACATTATATCGTATAGTTATTTTCTTTTTAATGGATTCAGTTTTAGCAATGATGTTTTGATAGTTCGCCATATTTTACTTACCATAGCAGTAGCATTAACAGTTTGTTTGCAATTGGCTTTTAACCAAGCACACCAAGTATTATCTAGCGGTACTAGTGCTAGTTATTCATTGTAGTAATGAAAGTAATTTATGAGTACTCGTAACAGATAATATGCTTTTTCTGGACACGTGAATATAAACTGCGTGTGTGATAATAAGCTAGAAGGAGCCATCATCTTTCTCTACCTCCCTCTGGGACCACAGCTGCTTTTTCAGGATGGACCTGAAGTGAGAGTAAAAAGTCATTGGTAAGCTGTTAAAAAGTCATAAACAGTTGTAACAATCACAAAGCCTTTGTGAGAGAAGCTGGCCTGATTGTCAGAGTGAATTGCCATCTTGTTTTCATTTAATTATTCAGTTGAAGGTTCATGTGAGCTGTTTTTTATTTGGGTTATTTTCCTCTTACCAGTTAGTAACCGATGGACAATTAGAGACCAATAGATCCATGGTAACGATGTCTGGTGATGCAGGTGCAGCTGACATGCTGATTAAATACATATGCTAGTTTAAGAGTTGTTATTTCTTGAAGTCAACTCAAAACAGCCTTCATAGCTGCATCACAACAGCCTGGTGCAATTTTTATGGACAATTTAGTTTTTTTTCTGATTCTGGCACAAGAGGGTGACATTCCTATTCTGAGGGTTTATTCATATTTAAATATGGGCACAGAAATCTACAGACTTGAATGCAGACAGATGCGTATGTGCATATTAATATACTACAGTCGGAGGTCTAAGCACACAGACAAATTCCCCACATAGTCTAGAAATCAAGATGGTGACCTCAGACATCATTTTATTCGTTGTTTGTAGTTGGAAAACAAGATCAACTGCAAAAACAGAAAGTGTTAAATAGCTGCTTAACAAGAATAGGACCAAGGTAGTAGAGGCATCAACAACAAGCATCATGGCCACTCAATAAGGATGTATTAGGCTGAAATCCCACCTACAAAACTGTGACTACATTGGTTGTTTTCCAGTTGGGGAAAGAGCCATTAGCGGCCACAACACCAAACCTATTTGAATTGCTAAAAAGATGTGAGATTTAGGCAATGATTCATAGATATGGAACCAGCCTGGAGCCAAGCATCACACATAAACAGACAACATCATACACCTCTCTTCACCGATTGAACCACATCCTTTAACAATTCCAACAATCAACCAGCAAGAAATTGCTCAATAAATCAAAACAGACCCCTCTTTGCCTTGATATAAGGACAAAGTGACAAAAAGTTCACAAATGTTCATCCATCTATACTCACAAACAGAGCATCAAAAATATTATTTATTAATCACCATCCAAAACACAGTTAGGACCTATTAGCTTGATGTCATTTTGGTGTGTCTGTGTCTGTGTCTGTGTGTGGGTGTGCGGGTGCACAGGAGTGTAGGGGGGCTGCAGAACCCTGCTTGTGATTTATTTACATCCGTCACGCTGTTTGCCAGACAGGCACCGACTGTTTTACGGACACAATCACAAGCACTGAAGCGTGGCCTATTCCCACAAATATGAGTATTATCTATTTGGCAGAGGCCTATATTATTAACACAGAAAGGGCAGCATTAATTAATTATCACTTACTTCATTATGCTTTTGATGATAGGGTAAAGTTTTCAGCAGAGAATTTTCATAGAGCAAGAGGTCAACTAATTCAGTTTTAGGCTGGAGAGAAAATGGCCAAGTGCAAAACCCAGAGGAGCATGAGGGGGGCTAAAGGGGGATGAGAGAGCTGATCTCTGTCACAGTTTTCATGATTTTTTGCCTGTTAGGAGCTTTGGACGATGCTCAAAGGTCATTCAGTCGGTGTATGTTCAAGACAAGACCTGGAAGAGCAAATAAATGTTTGTGTATACACACAGACTCACACTGACACTCACAAAACACATTCCCATGCATGCACTTATCCACCCACTCGTTTGTACACACAGAGACACACACAAATACACACGCAGCCTCCCACACACATATGCACACAGCATATAAATCATATCACGCACACAAAAACACACACTTACACACACACCATGAAACATGTCATGTCCCGGGCCTTTATATTTAAAATCCAACCTGTCTTTTAAGTCTGCATCAGAGAGTATTTTGAACCTTTCCTTTTTTTCTCTCTTAGAGTTAAAAGGAAGCTTGGTTGGTTTTAGCAAAATAAAAGAGAGAAGTCATTTAATATTCAGGCCTGTTCTCTCTTTATCACCTTTAATTATTTTCTGAGGCTATGTTAAGATTCATGTGTATGTGCACGTATGTGTGCATGTGCATGAATGACAGACGTTAAAGGGTGTATGCCATAACTCCTTTATATTTGAAGTTGGTTGCATTTGAGCCCAGTTCAATAGAACAAACTTTTGTCTGCATCTTGTGAGAAGGATGAGGATTTTAGTCTAGAATAGTAGCATAATAACAGATTATGTTGGTGAATTAAAGATACTACCGAACTGGCTTTGACAAAATCTCTGTGCTCAGAAACATCATACTCCTACATATTCCCACAGTCTGTGTGAATGGCATACTATATTTAAAGCTTTTATATAGCTTATTAAGATATATAACTGACAAAAACACAATATATGTCAATTTAGTAAATGGTACTCATGCAGTAATTGGTCCCATCTGACTACCTGTTTACTTAATATGAAGCATCTGGCATCTTATTCTGATTGTCCCCCATTTATCATTTTGCTGCTAGTTCTATGCATTTACAGAAGGTGGGTCCCAGTGAGCCCGTTTTGTAAAAGTAGAAGTATATTTAAATATATTGTCACAATCAGCCTTTTTTACTTTATCTGTTCTTATATGGCTAAAACTGTAATATCACACATTACATTTTGTTTTTCTGTAGTAACACTGCTCACTAGTGTTCTCAGGGGTTGAGAGTTTGTTGTTGCCTTGCGAGGTAGCTGGATTCACAACATCATGTGAGAATCCATTCTGTCAGATTTCTTGTGCGCTTGTGGATCAGCATCCTATGAGATTTCTGGCTTGATCTCAAGGTCTTGTGAATCCAGCTGCCAGCACGGTAAGATGGTGGTAGATGATGATAGACAGATGTGTCATTTTGCTTAGTATTTTTTGAAAGTGCCAAACAGTTAACAAGGTAGACCTCTCAGATGGTTCTGTGTAATAAACCATCTGGTGCATCAGGTTAAGCTTTTTTGGTACATACTGATGATTTTGATACTGTAATTTGAATGGTGCCACATCTGTGTGGGCAGACAGTTTGTTTTTTCTTTCATTTCAACAGCCTAACAGGCAGTTAACCAGCTGTTGCCTGTTGGTTACGCCAATATGCGATTTGAGTATTCACTAAGTTACTCTGTGACTCCATACTTTACTCTTGTGTCCTGACATCCTCTGCATAAGTGGAAGTACATACTCATTCATGCACCAGCAGCATCATATTAAAGTGTGAAACAAGAAGAAGCTACAACTACAAGAAATGTTGATTCTTGTGAATGTAGTATGCATGAAACACGCTGTCCGATTTCCATTTCAGCCAAAGAGTTTTGATTTTGCCTGCACACCAAGGTCTTTGTAAACTATTGCTGCATCCTGCCAGTTAAACAGCAACAATGCATTTGGTCTTTGCAAATGGAAATGATGTATGTCTTTAAACGCATATGTAAGTCAGATCTGAAGTGGTCATTTGAGACACATGTACTTAGAGCTGTCCACACACAAGACACATGTTAATGCTAGGTGTGACCAGAGCCTTTGACAATTTCAAACTAACCCTTTGATTTTGTCACCACAAAACAGCTGCAATGTTAATGCACCATAAAACAACACTTAATAAGGGAGAATTGTGGGCAGCAATTGGTAGTTAAGACTTTCTCTTCAGAGGTACAAACGTCAGATAAGGCACAGTGTAGCCTACCGGTTTGATTGGACTTCATTATTTTAGCTTTACAATTCATCTCCAGCTCTCTGCAGAACAAACAACACATGCAGCTCACGTCTCCTTAACCACCCTATCCTCCACATTTGGCATGAAGCCCTATGCTCTTCTATATTGTCTCATTTTTTTCCCACAAATCAGTGCACGTACAGTTACTGCAGTAAGCTGCTTTCTTATCAAGCTGCATTTTAGCACAGTATGATGAAAAACAATCACATTTTTTTCTTTCATTGTACAAGATTAGTGCTCAATTTATCAAGGGTCCTTAACTACCAGACCCAAGTAGCCTACATAATCATATTCTGTGACCCAGATTTGTGCCATATCATTGAATTTCCACACCATTGCATTGGCAACAGAGATACAGGAAAGAAGCCACAGGTACATCTATGTTACGTGTAGTGTGCTTCCACTTTAAGTGTTAAGATTTCTACATCCTGTTAAATCAACTGACCCCACTTTGGTATCCCTTGTGCTGAAAGAACTAGCTGCTGCATCTGTTTATCAAAATGTTTTCATCTGCCATTTGTTGCTGGGATAGATCAACAGAAAGTATTTTGGTCCACCAGTGCACTGAAGCCAGTTGGAAATAAACCAACATCGTCTTCCCTTCTCTCTGACACTCATTGGATATTTAGTTTTTTCCACTGAGTGTAAGCTAGTTGTTTAGGCATAGATTAAGCATGGGAGGGGGCCTGTCGGTACCAGCGTCAAGTCTTTTTTTTTTTTTCTACACTCAAAATGTGCTGTAACCCAGGGTTCATTTGTTGATATTTTGTTGCATTTTGACATTATCTCCAAAGTTTTCCCCAAGGGCCTGAAAGCTTGAGTTCCCTGTGGGGTGGTGTTTGATTGATGCAGCCTCTTTCCATCTATGCTATGTGTTCACTCATGCGATGGTGATGGAGTGAGATACCCGCGCTGAAGCTGATCCAGTGAGCAGCTGGCCTGTGTTCTCTGCTCAAACAGTGGCTTCGCAGTTGTTTCTTACTCACAGTTTTCCTCCTCATTATAACTTGAGGAGGGTTGTTTTGGAGGCTTTGCTGTAGGGAAACAACACGATTTATTGAGCGGTTTTTCATTTCAGGTTAGTCTTTTTCATAACACCCTGCTAGAATTTCGATGCAGGTTTAAGAAAGTTAAAGAAAGAGTGTGCAAAAAATGAAGTTGTCTATCCTGCTTGCAGCCATTGTCATTTCTGCACCTGATTTGTTGATGGAAATTTAGACTAGAAATCTTTGAGTTTGAGTTATTTTTAAGTCTATGTACTTACAAATGTTTAAGTTTTCTACATTAATTTGATGCTGGATTTAGATGAGATAAAATACTATATGAACCCAGTCCTAGGTGTGATTATTGTTGTTTGACAACAGTGAACATCAGACCAGCTTTGTTGTTATGTGTAGGTTAGCGCAGACCAGCTGCACAGTCTCCATGGAGCCACTACAAGCAAGATGGTAATGTGCAGCAAGAATAGAAGTACCTGCTGTACACTGCTGTCAAGACACTACCATAGGGAGGCTCATTTCTTGCCTTACTGACATCTGTCTATAGTAGATACCTCCACTCAAATGAATTAGAAACAGTCACTCTGACCCTATACCTGCCACCTGACCAGAGCTATAGCCCCTATATCAATTTAGACTGATGTAGTGGGAATAAAGGCCTTTTAATGGCAGGAAAACACTATAAAGCATTTAGTGTGTTAAAGAAAAATGTTTCTCTTTGGCTGAGTAGTTTGTATGGTCAAAGGTTGTATTTGTAGTATAAAGTATTTGCTACTTTACCCTACTAACCCTAATAATAATGGAAAAATGACTGTTCCAACTTGAAGTACAGGGAAAGGTGTTTTTGGAATGAATGATGCTGCTCAGCTATCACTTAATGCTTGAAAAATATTTGGCTCCATATAACCTCACTGTGTCAGTTCAGTCACTATTGTGACCATGAACATCCTGGAAAACAAGACACTAATCTTTTGTGCAATGTGGAACTGCTCCTTTGGTGTTACATGAGCCTGACTTTGAAGACTTGGCCAATGTTTGCTTGAATTTGCATGCAAATGAGCTTTATGCCATGGCACGACTATCAGTTCTAACCAGAAAATGTACCCAGAACACAAGGAAATTATCTCAGGTACTGTTAGGCCACCTTTCTGCCTTTTTACATATTCTGTAAGGAGCTGCACATTGGTGTGACATTGCAAAATGTTCTTGTTGCTTGCCTTGGCATTCAGCAGGGAATTTTACTGTAACTAATAAAAACAGCTCTGTCCTAGGGGTTTAGAAAATAGTATATCAGCCCAGCAATTTTGAAAGGTTACATTTTAGTGAAAACTAGGGTTTGAAAAGTCAAATTTGGATATGAAAGTTAAAATATAAGATTTGAATGTCTGGGATAACTCTAGGATTCTCATTACTAAGTTTTGCTGTGCAATGTTTGCAACTTTCTTTCTTTCAGAGATTCAATTGTGGTCTTTGAGCTGGGATTTCAGATACAGTTTTATTTGGGGAAAGATCTGAAATTGTGAAAAAAAAGAAGATCAATCAAAATCACACTGCTGAGTCAGCTTCTTTTAAGAAGCAAAGGTCTTTGGTCTAGAGCAACTTTACAGTACATTGTTTGCAACTATTTACTGTAAATCTTTGTAATGTAGAGTTAGTTTTAATTTAAACTATCTTGAGTGTTTCATTATGCAGTAAAGAATTACATACATATTACAACAAAATGTGTATGAATAATACAATTATTTTCATTATAATGCTGTATACTTCTCTAGACTCTGCATTAAGACTAAAACATGATGGTAAAAGTACTGTTTGCTTGAAGTCAGACCAGTACTTTGAATGATAGCCTAATTCATTTGTCATCACCACAGCGAAAATAAATAAATAAATAAGTTAATAAATATAATAAGTAAGTAAACAATTTGTTTACATGACTTGTTGTAATGCATAGCCCCAACTAAGAGGGATAGTAAAGCTCCAAAATGATATGAGTGAAAATAAAATCTCACAGTTGTGTAGGAAATAAGAAAGAGGGAGTTAAGCCTATCTGCACAATTTCCAAGAAGACAACAAAAATGTACATTATTATTTATGTTTATTGCTAAAGTACCACAAGCAAGGTGAAATACGTACATATGTTGTGTTGAATGTCAATTAAATTTGGACTTGTCTTCTTTAACTTAAGATAAAGAGGAGAGTTGGACTAATAAATTAGCCAGGTTGATATATTAGCCCATATTAGCTCATTTCAAATTTATTGCCATCATCGTGTTTTAGCAGATAAATAAGAGTGAATGGATCATCACAATAGTACAGTTCTTTACAAAAAAACATTTTAGGAATGCTTATCAAACATTTCTGTATGCTAGGAGTGTTACCCCAAATATCCAGTATCAGTCTGGCTCTAGTGAGGAGTTCCTCATGGAAAAAGTTAGTTTGGATTTCTGAACATGGTAACATGATGAAGGATGTTCCTCTCAACCTGAACTGAAAGACATCAAGTTAATTGAATATATGCTAAAGAACGCTGTTTTATTCAATTCAGTCCATTCTATTTCATTATATCTGACTGCAGTGCAGCAATGAAGATGGAGCTTCAAGGATGTGGAACCACAGAGTGAGAAGGATATGTTGTTTGCTTCTAAAAAAAAGTGTGGAGAATCCACCGAATGTTCATGATCGTCTTCATTTGCACGTCAAGAACTGTATTTGTGCATCAGCTTCATCACCCTGAAAGGTGCATTGAGTCATCCTCCTCCGCACTGATATTTTTTTCCACCAGTGTAATTTCAATCAAACACCTGATCAACAGCTTTAGAGACTACCTTGTACAAAGCACTCATCAGAAACTAAGTAGAATGACTGTGAGTCCACTCTATTGGGACCTCCTCTTTAAAGAGCCGGCTAGTCACACAGTGTTATGGTTTGACAAGTGATATCTCTCATGTTAACCATCTGTAAATCATCACTCTACTTTGTTGTTGTGCATCACATACTGTACTTTGGGCTGATTACCTTTTGTGGGTAAAACAAAGCTCCATTATGAGTTTGCTTTCTTCAGTTCTTCAGTGATCATGAATTGTTTCACCCCTGGTTTACTTACTTATCTTATGACCCTTCACAAATCAGTGGAACACAATTAAAAATGCTTTATGAATTGTTGCTTCACTGTTACTTTCCTCAGTATTGATTTGACATAGTTAGTACAATAGCTGTGCTGGGTATCAGCCTTTGTGCGCTAAATAGTGCCCCGCTGAAGCTGGATTTTTAAGGCAGATACAGATATTGATATTTGAGGAAAAAAAGAATATACATTAATTAAAATAATAATATTACAATCTATGTAAATATTAGTATCATTTTAGGATTTTTCAAGGATTAAGAGAGGAAATGGTAAAGGAGGGATAAAGGGCTATGACATGCAACCAAATTCAGCCATTTGATTGGAACTGGGGATATTTTGACATCAGTAAATAACACACGTCTATTATGATACAAATTCTTTAAATTAAGTTATCAAAGAATTGTGACCAAGAGGTACTTGAAAATAATGTAGTTGAAACATAAACTTGTTGGTGTTCCCTGGTGGATAAACACTTTTTTTCTGAATGTAAATATATCTTTTGCATATTAATACTGCTCTTCCTCTAACATACACTACTTGCCAAGATATTTGCAATAAGCTAATAGCTCAGGGGTGCCGTATGGGAGGGAGGGAGTTAGGATGATTCCACAGGCCTGTGACTGAAATATTACAGAAGGTAACATTTTTTCAATATTAAATTATTATCCTGTCATCATTGATAGAATACTTTATTTTATTAGTACATTGTAAATAGACAGTTTCTCTTTCATTCCTTTCCTTTTCTTGTTTTTAGCAAAAAAACAAACATCCATAGAGCCTCTGTTGTGCCCCTCCCATTCTCTCTGTTTACACAAGATGGTTCAATCCTGCCTCCAAAACAGGCATTAATGGCTGAAAGAGACACCTTGCTTATGATTTCTCAAGCCATGATAAGATCCAATCTTCAACTGTTTTGGGTTTGGGTCAGCTGCTAATTCTATTCTTAGCTAACTGGATTGGGTCTAGACTAAGGCCTTAACAATTTGCTGTAGCCTATTGTGGCTTTACTTGTTGAAACAGGGGGGAATCACCTTTAAGAACCAGGAGAAACAAACTGGTGCTCCGCTATTGGGTTAAGTTAAGTGGCCTCAAATACAGCTCTGCGGCTAAATGTCTTTTTGGCGATGTTTAGGAGGTTAGGAGAAGGAAGTCACCTCATAAAACAGCTTGAAGTAAACATTCAACTTGAGACAGTGTGATTGGATCTGTCTGGTCTCCTGTTCTTTTCTTGTTTCTCCCTGACCCTGCAGTGCATTTATCTTTGCTTGATCAGAATAGAATTTTTCCATGTAGTCATGTTTACAAATCAATATAAGAATGAGTATATGCACATTTTTACTGATGGATCAAAGGTCCCAGTCTCTAGGAAAACTGGGTTTGGAATGTATGTGGTTCAGTCTTGTGATCCTGCTGAGCATCTGCATATCTGATAATATGTCGTTTTTTTTCTGCTGAGCTACTGGCAATTTTATGGCTATGTGATGGATAGAGCTGTTCAAACCCCCTAAAACTATCATCTGCTCAAATTCTGTGGCTGCCTTGTCGGTTTTGAAAATTGGGGAATCAAAGGCCTGCCTTGACCTGCTTCTGGAGATTTTGTGCTGCTTGTTTAGGATTGAGAATATGGGCTGTCATCTAGGCTTTTTGTGGATACCTGGGCACTCTGGTTGAAGGAAATGAAATCTCTGACGAATTGGCTAAGGAATCTCTCTGCTAAGGAATTTATTGATCTATTGTTCTTTATCATATATAAGGAAAAAATAGGGCTTCAGTGGCAACAAGAGTGTAGTATTTCCCTCCACACTGCAGTCACCTGTTAAAAGTAAAAGGTGGATGATAATATCTTAAAGAAGGAATGATGTTGTTCTGAGACTGGGACATTGTGGTCTAGCCAGCTACTTGGAAGTTATAGGCAAACATCCAGACGGTCTGTGTCAGTGTGGAGATTTGGGAACAGTCCAACATGTTATGTTCTCATGTATTAAACAAAACAAAAAAAGAAATGAAAGATGAAGAGAAAAAGGCAACAGTCACCCAACTTTTCACATAGAAAGGAGGGTGTAGTAAGTGGTGGAAATTAACTTCTTAGCTTGGTGCATAGTGAAGGAAGCTACTTTTGCACCTCTAATTGGTTACTTAATATCATCACAGAAAATTGTGAGTGTTTACATTTAGCCTGCTTTTAGCTGACATTTAATTAGTGCAGGAAACTTTAGCAAGCTTTCATACTATAGATCAGTTGTTCCTGTCTCTGCCTGATGCCAGGCCTGACAGATGCAGCTTCAGGCTCAGCAGCACTGTCTGTCCATCCCCCCACCAATCAGCCCCACTCCCAACTGAAGAAGGAAGTGAGTGGCACTGTGTCTGTCAGTTTTATTTTGGCATGATTTGTATGTATGCATTGCGATGATTTTATTCTCGTTTGTTCTTTCATTCTGTCGATGATAATGTTAATTTATTTTAAGAGGTTCATGTATATTTAAGTTATTTTAAGTTACACATTAATTGATGGATTGAAGATTTCTTATAGTGGGTATCAGCCTTTCATCAAATAGTGAATTCTACTGTATGCAGAATGTTGCATTAATGTCTGCACCATGTTATATTTTCACAGCTCACATATCATTCAGTAAATATTAGATTTTTCTATGAAATGTTGAAAAAAAGATAATGTACATATAAGGTAAAATGTACATAAAGGGTTCGGGTTAGGGTTCCCAATATTTTTCTATTGCATGTTTGGTCCCAAAAGCCCAAGATATTCTATTTCCAATTATATAACACAGAGAAGAGCAACATACCTCTACATTTGAGAAGCTGAAACTGTCCAGGATTTTGACATTTTTACTTGATAAATAACTGCAAAGATGATCAAAATCAGCTCATTATCAGTTGGTCAATTAATCAATGAATGGACTATTATTATTTTAGCACTAGCTGTTGGTACCAACATTTAGCTCAGCTTTATCTTGGTTATGAGAATGTGTTTTTTTAAAATGTGTCTAGTTATTCATCACCTTGATCAGTGGAATAAAGGTAACTCTGCAAAGAAAAGACAAAACACAAGCTTGACGACACTATTGTAATACAATACAACTTTCTAGTTCCACAGACCAAGCAGCACACTGTATTATTAGCAGACCTCAGGTATGGACATGTCAATACTGTGGTGACATCTGATAGCTTCTTTCAAATGAGCATGGTGAAAAATGCACAGTCATTAGTATTAAGTTGTCAGTGCACATCAAATCATTTGTTTCGAGCTTTGCATTTAAATCAGAGAGGTTGGCACAGTGGAAATTTCCAGAAATGTATGTCTGCAGCAAAGATTGAAGCTGGAAGAAGTTCCCGGCTTAAGATTTCTGCTCCATTGAAGCAGGACCTTTGCTTTTCTGTAGACATACCTCGAACCACTCCTCGTTCTATTGTAGCCAAAGGAGTAACAAATGAAATACGTTTCTTCCCTTTTTTTATTAGAATGACTCTAAATGTTGAATTTCAACATTTAATTACACCAGACCTGATTAAACCACTGCGCTCCCTCAATACAAGAGAACAAATGGATGCACCATATTAGGTTGTATCAGAAAATGTGCTTCCATTCTTTGCTGAACCTTCAATCATGAATGCTGAGAGAGTCTGCAAGACAAGACGAGACCAGCCTCATAATTAGAAAAGGCTCAAAAAACAATTTATCTGGTGGTGCTGAAATAATGACTGTAATGAGATTTAAATAACAGCTATGCCCTCCATACTGTTTTCCTCAATATATGTATTCAATTTGTGTGAGATTATTAACTATGCAAGGGCCAAATCATTGCAGTCATACTCAGATATGGAAGCTGCCCTGGGACTCATTATTAAGTGAAAGCTCAAGGATGGTCTTGCTGATGGCAAAAAAGAAAACACATTTTTTGCAACCCCAATAATACCTCAATTTTATATTTTCTTCCTGAAGAAATAAGACAAACTTACAATTGGAAACTATAGCTTTCTACAGAAGATTTATTACAGATTATCAACTCATTCTTTTTTGATTTACATACAATTTAATCTCCCATATCAGGTGAATTGAGTCTGAACTTTCCATGGTACAGTATGAATTAAGTCAGTGTCCATGGGTGTTTCTTGAACTAAATCTTTATTGTTAGCTTTTAATGACAATTTTGCTCAAATTGGCTGTTTTTCCTTCTGAGAAACACACACACGATACGGTAAGACTGAGTTAAAGCAGACAAATGGCAGAAAGGAAGTGAGTATCAACTGGAGACACTTTACAAAACAGTTGTGTGACACACAATATGACTCATTTCAAACGTCTCCACGATATGGTGGTAATATCGCAAACACATAAACATCATTCCTGTGAAAGAGCATGAAGAGATATAATGATCATAGACCTGAGGAGAGAAGAGGAGAGAAAGCAGTCAAATGCATCAGGTGCCAGAGTGAGGCAGAGTTCTCTGATGAAGCCTTTCAGAAGGTAAGCATTACCCAGGTACACAGTACTGCACCAAACACTGCCAGCTGGATATCTGGGCTTAACTACTGTATTCAAACAGGGGGATATCCTTCTAACGGCATAGTTATTGTATGAAAAAATCAATAATTCAATCATTCTCCTGAAATATTAAAGCTTTTATGTATAACTGACGATGTAGAAAATTTAAAAAAAGTAAATGAGCAAAGTACCAAATAGAGGTAAATGGCTCAACAAAAGAACAGGAGATAATATGACTAGTAGTACTATAATAGTAGAACTGCAGTATTTTGCACCCAACCTATTGGACTCAATATATAAGCAAAAAGTTATTCTCATGATGGTGGTGGCGAGGATTGTCTAACACATCGGTTCAGAATCACCTGTCGGTGTTAACGGTCACCCATCTGTGACAGATTAAAGGAAAAATCTGAAGAAATGAGTGGAGAAACATAACAAATGCAGGTGCTGCCACACAGGTGCACTGTATGGTACAATGAATCCAATCATGCTCTATGCTGTATATAAAAATGCTAAGCAGGCCCTGTTGATTCTGATTTTTTATCAAGATGGCAAGAGGAAAAGATGACTTTGAAAAGGGTTGATTGTTGGGCCACGGATGGCAGGAGCTTCAGTTACAGAGGCTGCTCAACTGGCTGCTGATTCAATAGGAACAATGACTAAAGTGACATTTGTGTATACATCTATGGGACAGACATTAAACAGTGTCTGAAATTGTGGTCAACAGCACACATCTGATGACCGTGATGTTCGTGTATTATTGTGATATGTGAGGAAAAACAGAAGAGCAACTCTCCCTCAGGTGACTGAGAATGTCAGTGCAGGACGTGATCAGACTGTGTCAGCAAGAAGAGACAATTACATAGAGAGGGATATTAGAGTAGGGTGGCAGTGCATAAATCCCTCATTACAAAGATGATTGCACATTTTAAATTTAAGTGGTGCAAAAACCATAGACACCACAGTCATCTCTACAGAGAAGTGAAAAAAAGTGATATGGTCAGATGAGTCATCCTTCACCAGATTTGCTGGCTTTATGGCGTTATGCTGTGGGGGGCATTTTGCTGAAATTGTTTGGGCCCTCTTGTCCCTTTAGAGGAAAAGTTCTCTGCAAATCAATACAAAGTTGTTCTGAGTGATCACCTTCATTGTATGATGAAACATTTCTATCCTGATGGGAGTGGTCTCTTCCAGGATTACAGTGCCTGTCAGAAAGTCAATGAAAGTCACAATGCACATTTGTGTAACACTATTTCTTAGTAAATCTGGCCCCAAGTCTTCTTTGTAATAATTTAATCAAAGTATTACACTCCATCTGTGTCAATCATTAAGGATTCATTGAACCGTAGTTACGTAACACGCTGTAATTTGAAGGCAGATCGAGAGGAGGCATGTTCAAGCTCAAATGACATGTTAAGTTGCTCTTTCATTGCAATTAATATAAGAACATGAAGGGTACCAGCTTTAATTTCCACACTCATCCAGTGTCAGTTACACTCTGCTGGTATTTTTTGACATGTCAAACAAGTCAGTGCTCCCTCCATTTTAAGTTTGGTAAAAGTGAAAGATCAATGTCATGGCATTTCACAAATCAAAGTGCAACCACCATCTACCAACCATATGAAAAGGCATGGGAAGTGGGAGTTATGAGGTTCACTGAACAGTGTCGTTAACTCAGGAGTTAACGACGCTCTCTCACTGTGTTTTACGGCAGCCAAGGATTTATGACACCTGACATGTCAGCATGGCAAGTGCAACTGGCAACTCAGACACAGCTACCAGTAGTGCTGAAGCCAGTTCATATGAATAGGAGTTTTATGTGCAAACCAATACAGATTCCAACAGAAAATATGTCTGAATATCTGAAGACACAAGTCTGAATGTCAGCCACATCGATAACGAATTTGAAATGACACATCGAGTTGAAGCATCCGACCAATCTTGGGAAATATATATATGAATAATGATCACAAGAAATCACTAACAAATGGTAAGGTAAAATAATAGCTTGGAGCAGCTCAGTTAAAAAAAAAAAAAAAAAAAAAAATATGAATGTGAACTAGTTCATTTTTTATGACTGTGAACTTCAATCAACATTTAAAACTGTGAACTATGAATGTGAACTAGGTCATTTCAATCTGCGAGCTGAATTTTGAGCTAGCTCTTGTGAGGTGTGAACTTGCACAATACTGCCCTTGGACTGTCCACATGGCACTCTAAGGTTTAGGAACCAGTGTTTTGTGGTTCCCAAAGTGGCTACCCTTAACATTTAACATATCAACGTATTTAACTGTATTCATTGTTTATTTTTTAGCAAAGTTATGAATCTGTGAATCTGCACTGAACCTGTTTATATTCTGAGTGATTAAGGATAAACCCATATTATTTGACTTTATATTGACATAATGTAGCTTAATTTAATATAGCATAATATAATGTAAAATTGTTAAAAACCAAGCGCCTGTATACATATAGGCTAGGTAAGTATCATATATATTGGGTGACTCTGGGTTCCTTCCAAGGGGTGCCGTGTTTTGTGTACCACTGCTTTAGAGCATAATCTTGTCATCATTAGCTTAATGATGATAAGATTAGATGCTCATTATATGGATGCCTTGAGAAATGAGAGATAACAGCATAAATGTGATAACTTATGAAGATGAAAAGGCGAGGACTGGCAGTTTATGTAAAAGACAAAGCACAGGGAAAATTGTGGTGTCAATTCAGTGGATCATGAATTGTGCATAATCACTTTGCAGTGGAAGTATTATCAGCAAGGGGAGCATTCCTCTTCATAAATATGTAATTTTCCTTGTAGTGAAAATTAGTAGGTAAAAATTCCTGAAAAGACATTAAATGGTAAATTATTGACTTTTCAGTGTTGAAAGTGTGAACATAGTTAATATATCATGAAGCAGACCCTTTGAGGTTGACTGTGCCACGAGCAACAAACGTGTCATGTGTTTTACTTTTATTAATAACCTTTGATCGGTTTGTGCAGACAAAAAACAATATGATATACTAAAGGGGAAAAGAACAGTCTCCATGCTACAACTGCTTAGGCACCTTCTCTTAAAAGTTTGATTATCTCTTGTCATATGTAGAGTAACCTTCTCATGCTGTTAAAGGTGGCTGTATGGGCTCTAAAATCATTTTAGATAATCAGTCATCCATACATCTTTTCACTTAAGTACATTTATTCCTCGCCATTATATTTTCAATTTACATCTAATTTGACTGACACAGCAAAACTCTGCCTCCCTCCCCATCTGCAGAGAAAAATCCTTTAGAAACAGCCCTAGTAAATCTTCTCCACGGGTCCGTGCACTATGCTGCTTTAAATCACCAACCTGCCCATCGACATGTTTCTATAAATAGCGCGCTGGGTTTTATAACTGAGGCTTTACACTGACGGCAGGATGGCAAAACTACATGACATGGATGCATACCTCCCCTTGCAATTAATAACAAGAAATATCTCATGATAATTAGGTACAGTAACTGCCTCATCATCCTTTCCTTTGGGAGGCACAACAGAGGAGCTCAGTAATGCACAAATATTCCTCAAATTTGGTGAGAACATCCACCTGATTAGCAGAATAACACAGAACCGCATAAGCTTAATCTCACCTTTAAATGCTAGAAACATCTCATTGTTCTCATTCTCACACAGTAATGTAACCATTACATCCCTCATCACTATATTTTTATGTAACAAAGAGTTTTATCTGTTTGGTTTAATTAGATTTTATATATATGTATATATATATATATATATGTATATATGTATATATATATATATATATGTATATATATATATATATATATATATATGTATATATATATATATATATATATATATATACCTACAAAGTTTTAGAACACCCCCATTTTTTTTAATTGAAATTCAAGCAGTTCAAGTCTGTGAATCTAATGAATAGCTTGAAATGGTACAAAGGTTAGTGGTGAACTGCCAGAGGTTAAAAAAAAAAGGTAGGGTTACCCAAAACTGAAAATTATACAAAAACACTTAAAAATGTAGGTCTTTCCTACAGAGAAATTATGAAGAAAGTCAGTGAGTACAGTTTTCTTCACCATCAAAAAGCACTCAGAAACTGGGGGAAACTCTGAAAGGACGAGGTCTGGCAGACCCAAAGCCACAACAGAGTCAGAAGACAAGTTTCTGAGAGTCAACAGCTTGCGTGATAGGTGGTTCACAGGACAACAGCTTCAAGCACAGCTTCATAGTGGTCGTAGTAAGCAAGTCTCAGTTTCAACTGTGAAGAGAAGACTTGGAGTTGCAGGTTTGACAGGTCGAGTTGCAGCAAGAAAGCCATTGCTACCGTAAGACGTCAGAATAAGAAGAAGAGGCTTGCCTGGGCCATGAAACACCACCAATGGACTACTGAAGACTGGAAGAAAGTGTTATGGACTGATGAATCAAAATTTAAGTAGTAGGTGAAAGGATGGTTCCTCAGTGTGTGACATTAACTGTCAAATATGGAGGAGGAAGCATGATGGTCTGGGGCTGTTTTTCTGGATCCAGGGTCGGCTACCACAGCATTCTGCAGCATATGTGTATATATATATATATATATGTATATGTATAAATGTATGTGTGTGTGTCTGTGTGTGTATACAAGACCTTGAAATAGTTTCAGCCTTTTTATTTATTCTGTTTCAGTGTCCATCTGTCTTTAAAAAGACAGAGAAAAAGAAAGAAAGAAAGCAGGAAAATGTTGGCTATGCTATGATTATACTCAATCTCCTAGAGCAATCACGATGTAGACATGTGTTCAATAGAATAAGTGCTTTGCCTCAGGCACTTAATGGTATTGTTTCCTTTCTATTGATTTTGGGGGGGGGAAATCAAAAGACACCATATGAGTGGGCTTGAGGATAAAAAACACATCTACTGCTGCAGAGCATTTGTTCTTTCAAACAGAGGAGGCATAGGGAAAATGCTTACTTAACCCCTGCTTAACCATAGAAAACAGCACCTTTGAGTGTGAGAACTCTATGAAAATTACAGTATTTGTGCCTAAGTGTGGGTTTATTGCTGACGCAGGCAGAGGAGTGGATCTCAAAATCAAAGAAAACACAATTAACAATATTATTAGCCCTTATGGTGTCACATATGTGAACATGAAGTGCTATAATTCGGGTTAATTCTAATTGTGAAATTATCATTTAGATAGAAATAAACATGATGAGGTAGCCAAATAATGTACTGTAGTCATGTTATTGGTAGAATGTAGATAAGTTTTTACCCCGTGGGCAAATCTGAATCAGTTATATACACTGTTTGCATATATGAATCTACTTTACATAGTGACTGCGGCAGTAAGTGAGACCCCCAGCCTGACACTCCATGCCCACACACATTTCTGTATGTGTGGGAGGGGGATTGGATGACAAGTCCAGGATATATGGTGTTTGACTCAAGCTCACTCGGTATTCCTATGTATTTCAAGAGCCACATAATTCACACAGAAAGCTAGTTTTTATGACAAGACCCACCATGTGCAGCTTACAGTCTAAAGTGATGTTTCATGTTGCATTGTAATGTATGAATAATATCCTTTTCTTACCTGCTGTGAGAGCTACGACAGCAACTAGATGGATGAAGAGGTACCTTTTTGTGCTGCATCTATTTGATTCCCTACCCCCCAGGGCTACAAGCAGGAGCCTTCTCCAGCTAATGATCCTTCACAAATTAAAAAGCTGCAGCCCTGAAACCAAAGCCATCCCCTCCCATCAATCAGAACGTGCCCATCATTGGACCACTCCGTATTGAAATAGACCTAATCCTGCGTTTCTCTTGTCACACCACTGCACACAAACTGCATAATCAGTGTGAGAGGACAAAAAGATCTAAAGACCAATTGATCACTAAAATGAACAGGCTTTCTATAAGTTCTGACTGATTAGGCATCTGTTTTGTGTACAAAGGAGTCTATATACTGTATAGACTCCAGTAATTATGTGCATAATTGCCCCGATTACGCCAGTAAATCGATCTAGATTTGAAGTGAATAGCTAACATACCTCATCAAAACCGCAAAATCCCCTCTGCTCCTCTCTTTTGCTTGTTTCACAGTTCAGGAGATGTGATCACAGTGTCAGAGAAAATTACAGTACCCAAATTATAGACTTTGTTCATAGGGACAAATGGCAGCACATAGTAACAGCTTTTCTGTCACCCCCATATTTACCCTAAGAGCATTTATCATGGGTGGCCAGACTTGTTTGCCATCCTGTATGCTATTGGTCATGGAGGCTTGAGAGTAATAGGTGGAAAGCCAAGTCTTCTTCCACTGCCTGTACCAGTGCCTCTCACAGGCACCCAGACTCACTGTAATCTCTCAAACGAGTGAACTTAAATTAGATTTAAATTCTCCGGTGTAAGAAATGTCTGAGCATCCTTCGGCAACCACTAGTCTGACTACTTATAGGCACTTATCGTGTTTTTTCTTCTAGGCACAAATATATTTTACATAGAGGTACACGGAGGTAATTGGCCTTGAATTAGATAAATTAGCTTTCTTGGACACCTCAGAAAAAAATGAATGACAGCCATCATTTATTAATATTCAGCTGTGCACTCATATGAATATATTTTGTTTGTATTTGGTGGCTTGAGTCATTTTGAAATCGACTGAATGTGACATCCATGAGAATGAAAAAAAACAAGCAAATTGCACAGAACACAGACTTCACAAGTCTCCATCGAGACCTAATCTGGAGGCTTGCCTCTGCTGACAGGAGCAGATTTGGACCAGGATAGATAAATAGCTTGTTTATCTACGCTAACAGAATGATTTGTGGCTCAGTAGTTGTCACTCTATGATGAAATACGCACTGTTTCTGTGTGTATGTGTGTGTGTGTGTGTGTGTGTGTGTGTGTGTGTGTGTGTGCTGCAGTGTTCACACATTCCTATTAGGTTTGAACAGCACAATATTCATCACTTCATTAGTCTCTTGTTTTCCAGGTCTAAGTTGATTCATAAGTTATACAGAGGTACAGTATATAATACTGCTACGTTAGGTGTGTGTCATTCTATCTCCAAGCCTGTAAATTAATTCACCCTCTGTATTCAAGAGTTTAGTCTACTGTGCATTAAAAAGTAGAAGCTGTAATTTATACTACATTGGAAAAAAATTATGTTTGTTGTGGACAGAACCCACGCCCCCTCATCACCCCCCCTCCCTCCCTTTACCTCAACTGGCATCTCCAGGTGACCTACTGGGCTTGTCAGGTTGCACACAATGATAGTCCTGGACGAGGGATGTGTCCAAAATGTAGTTCCAGGTAGCACTGGAAATTAACTAGGGGGCAAGGGTAAAAATGCCCCAAAAATCGCAATGCCCTTAAAAACCATGATCAAGGGGCAAATTTCCTCCAAGATGTCAAAAAATAATTTTATATTTACTAGCCTACATTAAACCATCATTTTATTTCAGTGCTGTTGGGCACACTACGCTGCTGTTATATTACCTGCCAGAGGCCGTGCAATCCTGCACCTGCAGTGAAGTTGGCTGCTGCAATGTACCGGTACCTCATTAAAAAGTCTCCAACTGTTATTTAAGAAAGCAACCCAAGTGTTGAAGAGGTGAATAAGATGACTCTCCTCTTCTATAAAGCATGCAGGGCTCACCCACCCAAACGTAGCCTTGGACAGCTAAATGCAAATCACGACTTTGTTAAAGGAAGGGAACAGCTGTAAAAGTATTTAGCTCATTGTCACCAAACAAACAACCATAATCAATTTGCTTATAGTAAGGAATATTAATGCATAAGCTAGAGACTTTAAAATGTGTTTGGTCTGGTGTGTTAGCTAACACTACTACTGTGGCTAGATAATGTGATAGACAATGTGGTTGGGCCATCAGTGCTTACTGAGCTCATTGCATGTGTGGGTTTGGGCCACTCTGCTACCACCTGGGTCTTTACAGGATCTGTCCTCACCTGCCAATGATTTACCCCAATACTGAGCTGACGCAGAACTTTGAATGTGACGTCCACCATTGGTTAGACCAAAAGGCATAACAATGTACTCAAAGGGGCCAAAGGGGTGTTGAAAGTGGTCTTCCATTTGTCTCTTTTGATTCTGATTAGGTGGTAGGTGTTCCTGAGATCCAGTTTTGAGAAGATAGTGGCTTCCTTGATGTGTTCAAAGGCAGAATTGATACTTGCATTTTACAGTGATCTTGTTAAGTCCTCAGAAATCGACCCAGGGGTGAAAGGTCTTGTCTTTCTTTCAAAGAAGAACACTGCACCAACAGGGGAAGAAGATAGATGGATACCCATAGCTTCTCTTTCCAGATGAGACAGGTTATACAGACAACTGGAAGGCAGGGGAGCTCCAGGGAGAAGGACAGTGGCGCAGTCATGTGGGAAATGTAGAGGAAGAGAGAGAGTGAGCTGTTTACTGGAAACTTCAAATTATGATAGGCAGAGGGGATGACTGATAGGAAACAGGGCTCCATTTTGAGGGGGTGACAGCAGCCTCTGTATGAATGAGGGTTGATTGCAGGCACATGGAATGACAAAAGAAACTCCAGCAAACAACTTTGCCAGTGGACCAGTCTGTGTGGGGATTGTGTGTTTTTTAGCCATGGGTGACCCACGACCAGGGGCAAAGATAAAATGGATGAGATGCAGGGGTTTTGTGCAGTAAGTGATGTCGATGAGGAACTTGCCATTAAGGGAAATTGGCATTTAAGGGAACAGCTATTGGTTCACTAATGATGCTGGCTTGTGCGGCAAGATTAGTGTCAAGGAAATTTTCATCAGTTCCAGAGTCCACGAAGGTGAGCAGTATTAGAGACTGTTGGTTCCAGCATAACCTGGCCTCCAGTTGCATTGTGGTTTGGGAGACAATACAAGAGCTAGCTGAGCTCACCAGAGCCCCCACCGCTACTGGTGAGCCTGGTCTTTTGGTCATTGGCGACAGGTAGCAAAGAAATGGCTGGCTTGACCACGGTAAATGCACTCCTTGGCCTCCATTCTCTGGAGATGTTCAGCTGGTGAGAGGAGGGCCCAACTCATCTGCATGTTCTGTTATGAACTCAGGAAGGACACAAACACAGGACAAGGACAGCATGATGTTTGATGATGGTTAACTAAACAGATTATTGCAGGACAGTTCTGGGCTCGCAGTGATTATGCGAAAAGGGATCCAGCAGTGGCAAGTAAAGAGATGGGGAATGGAAGTGCATGGCTGTGAACTGGGAGTGAGGGGAAGGGTAGCTGGCAGGGAAAGCTTGGAAGCTTGGAAGCTTGGAAGTGGCTGGCAGATAGGCATGATAGCAGGCATGAATGATGATCCTGGAACACAAAAAATACAGGTTAGCAATCAACATCAAGATGAACACAAGGATTTTACTGAATTAGTTGGCCTGGAAATATGTACTACTGAGGTTAAAAACAACAATCTGGTGAAGACTGATTAAAGAGATGGGTTTTATATGCTGGAGAGGAGATAATGGATGGCAGGTTTAACTGAGGGAGAAGATGAGCTGATTGAAGGTGGGTCTGCAGGTGAAGCTGGGAGCTGGGAGAGTGAGGAGGGAAAGCCACACCCACACCGACACACACAGAGAGATAGACAGGAGAGCACTAGAAACACAGAGGAGGGAGCAAAACCCAAGCACTGGGCAATCTAAAGGGTAGCTACCACAATCATAACATGTTGTTGCATGCAAGTAAGGTATTGGTAAGGTATGTTGACTAGTGAACCTGTTAAAGTGAACCTGTAGTGTCCTTTGTGTTCACTATCACTGTTTCAGACACAGAAGCACTTTTCCACCATTCTGTATCCCTGGCTAAATAAACATTGCCACCTGCTGCCAGCCTCTATTAATTGTAGCAGGGCACCAAAACAGTCTTTGAGATCCCTTTTTACTGTGTGAATGTGCTGACTGACATTTAATTTGGCTGCCGTAACCAAATAGAAAATGTAATTGACTGGGAGAAATATCAGAGGTGGAGCCTTGGGACAACAAATCCTGTTTACTGTAATACATATCTTTAGATCTACTGTATCAGCAAGCATTTATCATCATAGCTCAAGGATCTATCAGTATGTGTTTCACAATGTGTTTCACTGTCAATGCAGCTATTTGAATGTGAAAGTTCTCTCTCTCTATGGGAGAATTACAGTAGGGATGTCTAGGAGACTGTGCAGCCTGTGGTGGGGGACAGTTTGTGGGGATTGTGTTGGTAGCGAGTGCTCGGTGGATGAACAGTGGAGATGCGTAACAGATATCTTTGAGGCACACAGGAGAGCTTGTTAAGGAGGCAGCTGAAAAGGATAATGGAAGCCTCTCACTTCACTGTCTGCTAAAGGGCCTAGACAAAAAAAGGATATATGCTCTGAGAGCACACATGCACCCAACACAATGGGGCCTGATATGTAAGCCTCATCCCAAAAGAAAAAAAAAATCATATATAGCAACTGCCATTTTTTCCTGCAGACAGGGAATCAACACCACTGCACCACTGAAATGAAAGGTTGGAATTCACAGTTTACCGTTTACATAGCTTTATAGACAGGTTGTGTACACACTGACCAGAGAGTTGAGAGCCAGAAAAGCTGTAAAACAGTGGAGTTAATAACTGAGCCACAGTGCAGATGGTGACTCAGGTACTATTGCTTATTTCTCAAGAACAATGGCCAATTGCATCTGTGATGTGTAATTTGCTACACCTTTACAGCATGTCTCAAAAACTATTGATTAAAAAAATGTTTTAGTGTATGAAATGTTTTTATATGTATAAACTTCAAAGTCCTTTCTTCTGTCCTGCTTGGTTAACCATCAGAGAGCCTGATTTAGTTAATCCTAGGGGAATAAGGGAAGTAAAGCTCACCAGGGTGTTCCTATGGATTAATGTCACAGGTTGTAGCTGAGTGAATGTTTACTTGGCCAATTTAATTGAATTCCTCATGCTTTCTACACAGCCATTACAGGCTGAAGATTGCCTGATTAGTTAACTCAAGCCTGCAGCCCAATGACAGTTCTCCACCACGCCAAAACGATCCACTTTAATAGGGAAAGATTCTTACAATCGGTAAAAATACCGACTTTGCCATTGATTCCCAAGCCGACTTATGTGCTCATTTATTCTGTCTTAGCGTAAAGTAGCCTGTCACATATACAGAAAGAAGGTAATTGGTTTCAGTGTGTTGTTCACATACCGTGTCCCTGTCATAGCCCAGCTCAGAGGAGGAGACCACATGACTTTTTTGAGGGTTTATTAAATAGAAAGATAATCTCAATTGTGTAACATTAGCAGTGTGTGCAGTGTATGAATGAGAAAGTAAATTACTATCGCACTTTTCAAACATAGAAGCAATTTAAAGTACTTTACACAATGTATAAAATATATTAAAAGAATATTTGAAAAGATGAAGATTTATTAAATGAGACAATAAAATAAAAAAAAAACCTAAAAAAGAAATTAAAGTTTTGCTATAGTTTCAGTGCATTTAGTGCTGCATTAAAGCTGCCACAAATTTAATATAGGACAAGAAAAATGTAGCCAAAAAATTAAGTTAAGAAGTTACAGTAAAACAAGTGTTTACATTTGAAAATGGCCAGAGTTGGAGCAGATTTAAGATCAGAATAAAGTTGGTTCCCTCTGTTTGCAGTGTAGTAGCTAAATGCAAGTATCCAAGCATACTACTACAAGCATACTTGTGTTTATTTTAGAAACCATTAGATCACGTCTAAAGTAGCATCAATTCTATGACTCACTTTAAACTCATTTTCTACTAACAGCAGATACATTTTTAAAGAACCACAAAGGCACCTGGATTACTCTCTAGATTTTCATAAATTGCACAATTTGCATACTGAATAAATCTGCAAAAGTTGGCTGAACGTTCATTTGTTTAGCAGCTACAATAGCTGCTAAAGACAACTAAGGCCTTGAGTTTTATCGTTCAATTTAGTTAACTCCAACATCTTGGTTAAGGTTGGGGAGAGAATAAGATAGATGTCATGGTTAAATTCTCAAAAAGCCAACCGCAACATAAGAACAGAGTTGTTTACATTCTCTACACTTTCTCTAGTACATGCAAGATTCAAACCCTGGTCTCTGGTGTGAAAGTCCAGCATGTTACACGCTCAATATTCACCTCAACCGCCTGGTCTGTGCAGTACAAGACTGTTAATTGGAAAACACCTTGTTAACAGGGATTTTTAACATAATCCACACAGCAATTGCATTTCCTCTAAACCAGTATTACATAAAGGTAGTTATTAGGACACAGGGTAGGTTCTTGATGTAATTCTACAAGCAGCATCCTAATTGTGGTGCAGTTGCCTAATAGTGATTTTGAAATCTTTTATGGATAAAAAAACCTCTTTGCTTCTTACTTTGTGTTTTAGATGATTAAAGGATGGTTTAGTTGTTGTCCAACTATAGCTGGCAAGTGAGCTTTCCTCCTTGTTGCCAAATAGAATGATTTCTTTCTGGTCTTCATTGAACTGAAGAGAAATTAAGTCATGTCCTGTGGTTTATTTTTTACAAGGGTAAGTGCTTTGCAGTGTGCAAAAGAAGCAATCACAAGTCTAAACCAACCCAAAACAACATATCAAATACTAGGGGAGGGTATGAGTGACCTCCACCAGCTTATATAGCGGAGGAGCCAAACCACACAGGCGTCAGCCATCCCTCTCATGGACTTCCTGCCAATCTCCCTGAGGGAAAAGACGACAGAAAGGACCATGCAGCACTACAGGGCTGTCACATTCCTAGCAGTTATTCTGTCTTCCTCTGTTTCATTTTTCCAAATGTCTTTAAGACAGCTATCAAAACAATCAAGCTCCCTGCAGTAGTATATTAATCGAGGCAATTTATAGCTGCTATAATTAATGGCTGTAGGAGTGAGTCGGAAGCAAGCCTGCATTCTCCATGCAATTTTACACCCAGGCTTTAATGAGAAGAGGGAGTAAGTCTTTATTGACAAGAGCAGTCCAGTGCCTCCTTTCGACTGTCATTGCTAATCCAGTTAGCTGACTTTGTACAGCAGGGAATAGTCAGGGCAAGCAGGGACGACATCAGACTGTAGAGCTGCCCAAATACTCTAGTCTGATAGTTTCAACAATCCCCTAAAAGTATCCATATTGACTAAAAGGATCAAGCTACTTAGTTGTGATTATTAGTGTTAAAATGATCCAAAAGATCCCATCAATCTACATCACAACGAAACACAGATTTATCTGGACTGACAAGCAGGAAGAGTATCCCTCTCTCTGCCAACACTAGATTGGCATCAATACTCCTAAAGTGAGTCCCATTTTTATTCAAAACCCTCTACATTTCTTTTAGGTGCTGTAAAGAATCAGCTTGTTGATATGGTAACCTCTTCAGACATAAGAAGTGACAAATTGAAATGTAATTTAAATTGTCGTCTAAATAGCAGCAGTCTAAATTTGTCAGTCTTTAAAGTTGCACTAATCAATATTTTTATATTACCAGTGGGTCCAATGGCCACGTATAATGTGACAGGGATCTCATAGTTACAAACCCACACGTAATTATCACTCAGCTCTCAGCTTTTTAGCATTTTAGCTCCTTCTAAAATTGTGTTGATTTTACAGCCTGCAAATGTACTGTTTAGTTTCACTGTCAACGCTCTCATCAACTGTGCTTCTAGCTGCAGCAGCAGGCAGCCGACTGGTAGCAGCAATGCACCAAACAGCAGGCAGACACAGTTAGTGATTAGCAGGTGAAGATTTAATAGATGAAGAGAGAATATTTACATTAGGGGTTAGTGGAGACCAAAGCAGAGCTAAAAGTTAAGTCTCTATTGGACTTATATTCATCACTCCAATAGCAATAATAGTAATGTTGTCATCTATCTGCTGGATGTACGATTGTTTCTGCTGCTCCCAAGTGGCAAAAAAAAAGAAGAAAAAAATATATTCTGCTGCCTTAAGTGTGCTTGTACCTTTGTTTTCTATGGTATAAAAGTTTCTTTTATGTTTTATGTTTTTCTTTTTTGTAATTGTTCAGTGCAATACCATGAATTAACCAATTCATGTGAACTTTCCAAACGCTTGTGTTGACTGGCTGGTTGCCTGCACGTGCCAAAATAGTCTTGCCTATGGGCGTAAGCATCCATTTATGAAATTACGAAAAGTTGCAGCAGCATATGAGCTAGTCCTCTTTCACAAAGAAGATGATAGTGGTAATAAGAATAATACACACATTTACATTTAACATGGTGAAGAAAGAACATGATTAAGGTAACATTAAATAAAAATGAATTTCATCTTGGAAAAAACATGCAAACAGAAAAAGCATAGTTAATTTCCTAACGCTGGCTTGAAACCTCAACACTTTATTCTCCCTTTACTTCTTTGTCTTATCCAGCCTCCCTTCTGTGTTATGTTTGCCTGCTTTATTTTACCTAATGTGTTAGGGGATTCAAATGAATGTAGGAGCAGGGTAAACTGGGGGGACCAGTGGCCACTTGGCCCCTTTTTTATAAACCTAGAAGTGGAATATTCTGTAGTCTTGTATTATCTTGATACCTGTAACAATATACTGATAGAGCTACATTATTGCAAAATAAGTGCTGACACATTGAATGATACAGCAAAGCTTTGATGTTGGTTTTCACTGGAAATGATGGTTTTCAAGGCAGTGAATTGAACTTTGGGCAGAACATTGGACTGCATTCAAATTGTGAGAGGTGTTGCTTCTGTGACCTTTGTGACCGACTTGTTGTAACAAAGTTAGAGACAAGACAGCCAAGACAGCCAAGACTCTTGCCTGTGAGTTTATTAAGTGGCTCTGACTGAAACTCTTCTCACCGTAGCACTGTTATGAAACTGGTCACTGACATTGTAATTTTCTGTGAACATGTGCTTTGATTCAGAGCTACTAGTACCACATGGAAACAGCATTGATTTGGGAGTAAAAGCTCCTGCAAGACCCTATAATACAAATTCCACAAAGTCAGCAAATAGCCAGCTCATTATAGCCTTTATTCTCTGGCTAGCCCGGGAGAAAATTGTTCATTAACACAAGTCAAAGATCTTCTAAGGTATCAGTAACAGTAAGCAGTAATTCAATTTTAAGGCAGATATTTCTTCTAGCTTCCTCAGTGATCAGAGCATTAAAGTGATACCACAGAAACTGACCAGGGTTAATTTTACGCAGTGTTGAAGGTGGAGCTGTCGGTCATTCTTCAGTTTTAAAGGTTTGCCTCCTCATGACATCACAGACCAGAGCCTCAAAGCCAAACTGTCTCTATTTTTAGCAGATAATAATATTTGACTTTGACAAAGCGGAACTGAGATCTCCGAAATCATAAAATATTGTGGG
This sequence comes from Scomber japonicus, assembly GCF_027409825.1. Classification (NCBI taxonomy): domain Eukaryota; kingdom Metazoa; phylum Chordata; class Actinopteri; order Scombriformes; family Scombridae; genus Scomber; species Scomber japonicus. The sequence goes on along the minus strand of NC_070589.1, from coordinate 20,936,918 downwards.
GATGAGGTGCTTCACCATTAATCCCAACACGAAGACAAACCTGTAAAATAATTTTAATAAAATGTTCTATAAAGTCACTCTTTGAAGATTCAAGGTCTCAGCAGACTGCTGGGACATGGACGATGTGAATGTGAATGTCATTTTAGATAAGATTTTCTTCTCAAGAGTGTTGTTTCCAAAACGCTCTGTTAAATGGATGAGGGAGAAGTCACCTTTTATTCCCCTTAACTATACTTACAGCTAATTGCTGTCTTAGATGGACAGAAATTAATTTTTGAAAGGTCCTTTGAAGTACCCGCAGTGAAGCTTTTCTGCCTTTTATACTCAGTGTGATTACTTTGGCAGCTGTATGAAGTCCTCTGCTTGTGCCTGATGAATGACTGTCAGCATGGAATTAGGCATTAAATCAAACAGGAGTTATTCTGTCGTTACTATGAAACACAAAGACATAAAAAGTTAGAGTATGCTCACTGTGAAGAAAATCTATGGCATACATCACAACAACAGCTAGCGTATTGGCTTTGCTGTTGTGATCCCCAGATTATGAAGGATTCTGGTGTGTTCGGGTCAATGGTGAAATATTGAATTCCCTCATTACTTATTGCCCATTTCCTACTTGCCATAAGAGAAGCCAGCTGCAGTCTACATTCGCTGTGGTGAGTGGTGGATAGCAGCAGATTGTACTGATGTGTCAGTTGGCAAAGGCTGATCAGTCATTTTGAATGGGTGTTGTTTTTTTAATTTAGCTCAAGCAGGGGATGAAAATATGTAAATCTAAATTTGTGTAACTGTACTGTGAGTGATTCAAGTTACACTGTTGTTATACCTTTTTACATTTATATATACATTTTCCTCAAAACTGACAACTGGTTTGCTGGAAGGAAGAACTGTTTTCTTTTTGTTATTGAGTAGTAAATGGTTTTTTTGAGGAGTGTTTTTTGTTCAGTGGAATTCATTTGCATTTACAATTACATGTTGGCATAAATGGGAGGTAGGGAAGAGTAGACCTTCAGTTCAGACTTTTTTTTTTTTTTTTTTTTACTATTTCCAAGGTCAAGAATGAACTTTTCACAATCAATAGTATTCTCTGTTTAGCATTTAGTCACCTTTGGGTGGTTGAAGAAATGAATACGTAGGTGGACCTTGAAGATTAAGACTCAAGTGTTTTGGAGTCTGAGGTTTAAAACATCTAAAAATGAATTACAGCATCCTGTTCCAGCTCTGCATTTTAATGAGTTTATTTGCATAGTTGTTCATCATTATCTCAGCAAGGATTATTGATGTGAAATGTGTCATTTTTATTAATATGTCAGCTCAGCACTTTCAAACTCGGCTTCTTCTCTGTGTTGTGATTTTGGAAATACATGAAAGGCCTTTGCTGCATGTGGTGAAAGAAATTAGGAATGATAAAGTCTGCGTGACCTGAAGTATCTTTGTGTAAGACTTTGAGTTTGAGTGACCCTGTTCTGCGTATGTCCTCTGACCCTCCTATGTAGGGGGCAAACATTTTTTGTAATAGCAAAATTACTGGAAATTAGTCAAGAACACTTTAACCTCCTTGTAAACTCAACAATTTGACAGCTTTGTGGTTGTTGAGATGCATTTGGGTCAAACAAACAGAGGGAGAGTGTAATTATACTTTGAAGAGCTGGGGGAAAGGTTGAAACCCCCTTTTTCTCCACACTCAGTATTTAAATGACCTTTCAGCATCATGAATAACATTCTTGTAGCTACCCATAACATATCCTCTGTCGGATCCAGCAGCGTAGCTCTGACATTCTCCACGCACAGTCAGGATACAAAGTGGCTGATAAGAAAGAGCACTTCTCCGTCTCCGAAGATATCAGTAATCTTGACACGTGTGAACGCAGCCTCTGTTCCTTCTCACTGTAGGGTGAAAGTGTATTCAGGAATCAGAGAAGCTATAATGTAATCAAATGGTGATTTTTTTTTTTAAGGCAGCACATTAACCAGTACACCCACCTCAGAGTATTTGGAAAGTCTCCAGTTCATTGATTGAACAGCAGTTAGCACTTCCCTCAGAGTGCACTTATTAATTACAAAAATGTGCTTTGACCACTTCCCCACTTGCTGTAGTTGGAAAAACATTACTCCACTTTACCTATAGATAACAGAGAACAGCAGAGATGGTATTCATTTGACATCAGTGTGACAGCAGAGTGAAGAGCTTTTGAACTTAATTACACTTCAATAAAGAAAAGTACTCTGCAGACTTAAATAAGCTGAAGTTTTAATCTGCATATTCTTTTTTGAAGATATGTTTTTTGGCTTTAATTGACAACTGACAAACAAGAGGGACAAGGGGAACAAAGGTATGACATTCAGCAGGGTTCTCTAGGCAGAGTTTAAAGAGGGATGATGCAGTTATGTGGCATGTGCTGTAACTTTTTGGCTACCATGGCGCTGCAAGCTGCACATTCTTTAAATTATCTTCTGTCTCAACCTCTGCAGTTCTGATGTGTTTTTGCTGTCTAAATGACTTTTCTGTGTCATTTGACTTATTGGCTGAGGGATAGGTCTTTGTTGTTTGACTATTTCCTTTTTCCTTGGTTTGGTTACCTTTGTGTTTTTGCCCAGCAGTGCCTGACTGCTCAGATGTCTTTATAATGACATCTGAGCACAAAGTTAGTTTTTTCTGAACCTGTTGTTATAGTTGTATTACCTCTTGTGTGCGTTTAATGACATGTAATGTTACAATAGCACGTCAGCTGTGGAAGCAGTGGTTGTATGTTTTTGCAGAACCAGGAAAGGATTTATTAAAAGAAGATTAAATTGTATACTTTGCCAAGTGTGCTCTCTGGCTTTTTCTCAACTAAATGCTTTGAAAGTCTGCCAAACAACAACACCAGAATTGAGTATGAAATTATGTACAGTATGTGTGTAGTAATAAGTATGTAATAAGCTCAAAAGTGTGACGTATTCTAATTCTTTTCTGGCAGACATGAATTATGTGATGGAGTTTACCTCAGTGTTTTAGCGATGAAACAGAAACAACGACAGCCCCATTGGCAATGTGTCTCTGTCTGTTAAAGCTGCACTAATCAATATTTTTATATAAGCAAACTCCTGGTGACAAGTTTATAGACATTACCATTTCTGCTGTTGTCCTCAGCTCTAAGCAGCAGTCAGAGCATCCTTGTTTTGGCTTCACAGATCACATCTTAAAGGTTAGTTCTTTTTCATTACAAAAAGTCTCATATACAACCCGCCCAGCACCAAACAGCACACAGATACATTTTGTGGTTAACTGGTAATTTCACAGCAAAATAGGCAGATATTTCCCTGTAAACATGCTTCAATAATATGTCAGTGTCTTTATAGTTCACTGCCCTCAAGGTGCCAAAATATCAAGAAATATCTCACAATTTTGAGATACAAATTTTCCCATCAATAACTCTGAATGGAGTTAACTATTTAGACCTAACAAGTAAAAAAACAGGATAAAATATGAAAAAGTGCAGGGCAATGTAGCACATGGAATCACTCATCAATAAAATACACATTCCACATATTGGGGTCCAAAATACCTGAGTCTCTGGGATTATTATTCAGTAACTGAATAAGTAGAAAGAAGTAGCCACAGAATTCAATTAAGGAAGTGGGGGATAGACAGGGATATGAGAAGGACCACATATATTATAAGGAGATCTGTCAAGAGATTAAAGGTGTGGCTGAGGTCCTTTGCGCCTAACAACAATTAACTCATTAACTTAATTTTAAATGAACGCTGCTCTGCGCAAATCAATTTCAGTCGAGTCAGATCTTTATTGGGATGGACTGAAATAACCTCAGGCCTGAATTCTGAGAAATATACAACTCTGTCCATGAGTTGAAATGTATGCAGGAGAACACATTAATAATTCATGCTGTTACAAAACACATGATAGGGAAGCTGCAGCAAGATGCAAGATGATGTGTGCTGCAAACTTAAAGGATCTGCTGTGGTAGTATTGACTAGAACTTAAGGCATTTTTTTCAGTCCTTTTAATGGATTTAAAGACGTTATTGAGAATATTTGTAGTAGATGAATGCCTGCTGTGACTCTCTAAAGTGATTTGTTGCTTTATATGTAATTGTTACAAGAAAGATCACAAGGGATGATGGTAGTTTAAAGATTCAAAATCTGAGTGTCACTATGAAAGGTACCAGGTTGTATCCCGTCACTAGCTGTACTAAGCTTAATGGGAACCATGACTGAGTAATAATCTGTCCTTTCACAACAACGTCCGTTAAGGTTTCATTAAGGAAAGCAGTAAAGCATTCCCCCAGTGAAGCTCCTCAGTGGCTAACAATAGATTATAGTGGTTGTACATGGCAGCTTAAGCTGCCTGCTGTGCGTGCCGCTGTAACTAAATGTGATCCTAATTGGGAATTGCTGACATTTTGTAACTGCAAAATGTCAACTTTTCAGGAACTAAGAACAGGCTTGTTTTTTGATCCTGGTTGACCACACATTTGTGATGTCTCTAGTGGGTTTTTGAGGGGTTACAGTGTTTTTTCACCAATTTAATGATATGGAACCTTACTGAAGTTAAACAGTGAAGTTGTTTGAGTTGTAGTAACAATTATTCACACTCTTGATAAATTAATGTTACTGAAGAGAAAATCATTTGGGTGCATTAGTGCTCACTGGATTGAATATGCTTCAGTTTTCATCTTTATCTCTCTGGTGTGTCAATCTCGGATCCATACACCACTACCCACTGTGGGATCAGGTCTTACTTTCCAAATGAAACTGGATCTCTTAAATTCAATGTGCCCTCTAAGATCTCAATGAGAAATGGTTGATACAACAGTCCATCACTACTTCCCAGCTCCAGATATCCAACCCCTTCCCCTCCCTCGGGTGCGATAGGGAAACTAGACCTTGTCTTGTCCAGCCTCCCTTGTACATTTAGTTTGGGTGAACCTGTCTGTTAGCACCAGTGTTTGGTGGGCCACCACAGCAGAAAGACCATATTCACTAATCACAGAGTTTACTTGGAAAGTTTGCGGAGACAATGGGAGCCCCAGAGGAAGAAGCACCACGCCCGCCGTCGGACATCACAGTTTTCGGGGCCAACTGCACCCTGCACGGCTTGAGCCACATCTTCCTGCCTGGTGGAGTGACTATCCGACGGTTGCTTTGGGCTGCCGCATTCAGCTCTTCCCTCTCCATCTTTCTTTACCAAGTGGCCGACCGTGTGATTGAATACTACCAATACCCCCATGTCACAATCTTGGATGAGATGGACAGTCCTCTTATGTACTTCCCTGCCATCACCCTCTGCAACTACAATAGTTTTCGGAAGTCCCAGATCCGGAGGAATGACATCTTCTGGATGGCTGGGCTCCTGGGTGTGGAGCAAGGGGACTTTGACGACTTCATGGCTGCTTTAGGGCAGCCCGTCGACAACAGCAAGTTTTTCCCCAGCAAGACCTTTAACATGCTGGAGTTTGTGCAGAGGACTAGCCACAACATAGAGGAAATGTTGCTTGACTGCAAATATAGAGGCAAGGACTGTGGTCCAGAGAACTTTACCACAGTAAGTATGACTCCCTCTGTGTGTCTAACCTTGGGTGAGACCAGTGTGAACTGCATCAACATCATTATAGGAAAAACCCCAATCCCTATTGCAAGCTGTGAGAGAGTATAGAAGACCAATCTTGAATATTTCAGAATATATCAAGATATTAAGACTAAATATTTGTTGAAAAGTCTAAAATTAAGTATTTAATCTTAAATTTGAGGGGGAAATGTACACATTAAATAGAAAAGCTTAAAAGTAAGATTTGAACATCTGCAGACACCTTTGGCTGCAATGCCAACAACTGTGAGCTTAATAGTCATTATAATGCTACAATTAGAATGCTTCATTCTGCCTACAGTGAAATGAGAATGAGTCAATTTATGTTTATGAATGCCAGGAGACATTACAGCAGAGATCTGCTGAAAGAGGCTGGTTTCTCTTTTAAAATGAGCATTGTCATAACGATACTTGTACATCCACATCTGATGTTGGTAGGGAAAAAGACGTTACATTCATTTAATTGTTTACTTTAATTCGTTACTGTCATTTTGTAATTGTTTTTTTTTTTTGTCATTAATGGTTCCATAATCCTCATTATTTTAAATAATTAATGGCATGTTTGTGGGAGATTAAGTAGTTTACGGGGAACAACAGGTATGTATAACTACGACAAGAAAAAATTCTGAAGAATATTGTTAATAAAGCAATGTTTTATCTCTGTTTACTCGAGCTGGCTCCAAAAGATCGATAGATAGATTCCTGGCCTTTTATGGTAATGCCAATATTTATACTGTGTCCAATACTATTTCTTCTACTTCTTGAAGGAGAAATTAGTTACCTCCTCAAAAAGCGTCTTCAGAAAGATGTAAACTACTGAGGTGCCATATGGTTCAACAAATCTCTGCTGACATCATGCATCATGCATTATGAAGTAAGCATATGCTGTTTTCAAGACCAGTAGGGTTTTTAATACATTATTGTTTTTCTTTGTAAATAGCTCAGAAGAATGATCACCTTCATAGTTGCAATAATCCCAAATGTTCTAGTGTTTTTTCTCCTCTCATAAATTCAAACTCACAAATCGTCACCAAAACTAAACAGTGTCATTTTTGCAATGAAGAGGTCGTTTCTCTTGACTTGTGTGCTTTCATTTTTCTTAAACTCCAATTTTTCCTCAGTTTTCCAGCCTTTACCAAAGAGATAACATCACGTCAGCAGAATCAGAATGGAACTTAATCGTCCTGCTGCAGAGACAGGGGAAGGATTGTATTTCGATGAAATGGGCCATTGATTTGAGTGATGAAAGCCTATAGCACCAAGATGGGCTTGTCATGCTGCACTATTTATTTGAGAACCAGCAGCAGTGAAACAGAAGCAAATGATTTATACTAATTACTTACTATAGTTCTACAGTGGCAATACTTTTTTGTGTGTGAGAGACAATGGTTTAAATTGAGAGATGAGGTTTGGCTTTTCAATCCACACCAAACCTGACATCTACTCTAGAAAGCATTTTATCAGACTTGTACATAAAAAATGTGCACTAGATGCGAGTCGTTGCTCCAAAAGCAAAACGGCACATTTAAGCTAAAAAAGGCAGATTTTGATATTGCTGTGGTCAGTCAGGTGACCTTGGCTTTTCACATCAACATGCACAAAGGACAAATTTCAGCTAAATGTCAGAAACTGGAGATGCGCTGAGGGCCTAAGTATAGAAGAGATTTATTAAAGATTCATGGAGCTGCCTGAATTCCCCCTCCTCGGCCTGCTGATCTTACTGTGGTAGGTTCAAAGGCAGGTCCTCTCGCAGGAGATGAGATGTGATGGAATTGAGATTACCCATTATAAACTTCAGCAACATCACCACGAGATGACTCATGCAAGGTCTAGACAACATCTGACAATTACCTCTCTGCAGGTGGAAAAATGAGAGAAAATATGAAATCATTCAAATGTCCCCACTGATACATTTCACTTTTTAATGTTACGCATCATAATGTGACACTTATCTTTTTCTATTTTAAATACTATTATCTTTGTGCACTTACAATTGAAGATAATACCTGTATATTATGCTTCAATCTTAGCTATATTATTTAGTTATCCTTACATCTTTGTGTGGGCCACGCCTGAATGTGCATTTTTGTGTCAAAGTCAGACAAAGAAACTGGCTGAAGAAACTCAGCATGACTACAGTGACAGGCAAGACCAGCTGTTTCTACTAATGAGCTGGATATGGGTGCTGGGCTATTGAGAAAGCTCGAAGAGGAAATATCAGGGCTCCCAAGTGCAATTATTCCCTCTGCATAAAGTAATGAAATATTTTTTGGGGGGGAGGATGCTGTAATTCACTGGAGGAGAGCGGGTCTCAGATATTAAAAGGATAGCAGATGGTGGAAGCTGAAAATCTTTTTCCCAGTGCTATAAATATATACAGGAACATAGCCTTGAATGTCCCTGTTATCAATCTTTGAGTGAACTGTGTTGATGAGCTTCATTGAGATTGCACTGAAGGGTTTTTGTGCCTCTGCAAGGCTTCATCTGTATGAAATATATCCATTTTTCACTTCACATCACTTGTTATATGAAAGAAAACATTTTAAAATTTCAACACAACTGATCAGCCAAACAACTTGAGGCTTTATTTTGTTAGTGAAATGAATCTCATGCCTCCACTTCATTGCTGTACATGCTGTCATTGAACTGGTGTGTGACTGATTGCCTCATTAATACTCAAAAGCGTGAGCACCGCAACAAAGCCCAAATCACTGCTCCGGATAAACCTGCAAAATTGGCTCTGACCAAATAAATCATCTGCCAGTGTGTCTATGCAGGATGCATGCAGAGGTTGGTGTAATATCATTTCAATCGATGACCAGCTCACTGCTTTCTCTCTGTTGCACCGCAGAGAGTAGATTCTAACACATTTATCCTTTTACTGTTGATCTCCTGTGTTGTAATTGAACTTCCTGTAAATGGTATCAGCTTATCTACTTTAAGATGGTAGTGTTGAAACCAAAGAAGGAGCCTTTTTATTGTTACGTTATGGTCTGTTTGTGGTGCTGTTCAAGGTCTGACAATGAGAACAAGGATGTGGTATTTTACCTCATCCATTGCAGTGTAGTCTGGAGGCTGAGGCTTGTTTTGGAGGTCAAACAAAAGAGACAGGTGAGTAAAGGAAGCAGAGATCAGGCAAGAGTGTCAGACCTCTTCAGAAACAATGAGTATGGCTGCAGACAGGCAGAAAATAGGCAGTGTGGGAGATAGGAAACAAGACAGAAGAGTAGTAGCTTACATGAAAGAGAGAGAGCAATGGTGAAATGCAAGAATAGAGAGCTAAGACGGAGTGGAAACAAAAGGGGAAGCATTAAAGAAAGAAGGATATAGAGTAAAAGAAGGCAGTACTGTGCTTAGATTGAGGTGGGACTGGGAATTGGCTCAGGACTGACACCATCATTGTGATTCAGCCTGCTTTGGAGCTGAGCCAGTGCTGCGATGCACAACTGGAAACATTAGGAGAGATGAAGGGAAGAGGTGTGTGAAGGAGCACAAAATTACAGAGCTGCCTGAGGCATGAAAAGGGAGGGAGAGATAAAATAATGCTCCTCTGTGCAAACAATGGAATAAACAAATCTGAGGCAGGGAGCGTAGATGACTGGACAGATAGCAAATACCTAATGTGTTTGTTTCATTACTCAGTGTCAGTAAAGGCTGGTGTGGGGGCCACTGTTACTGTTAGTGCGGTATTGGCAGTCCAATCAATGGTGCTGAAGAGGAATAGTGAAGACATTCATAGTGGGGACACCGTGCAGGGATGCTTTTTGCTGACTTGCATATTGGGGAGCAGATAATACCAGAGGCAGACATTGAAGGTGCCAGTTTACAGAAACTCTTATGTTGATTAACTTGTTAGGTGGACACTGGACACAAGTGTGGGTCTGTCCAAAACCAATAATGTCAATATATCTGTGTTGTAGAAAACCAGCCTTCTGGCATGATTTGATATCCAAACAAAAGCATGTGTTACTCCTGCTAATATTTCAATTTCCATCTTTTATTAGATAATTATGAGTCAAAAGTGACTCATGGTTTCATATCTCATATCCTTTTTATCTTGAATTACCTGCGATACCCATATTTAGCTTTTGTTTCTACTAATGGCTTCTGGGACCTATATCCTGCTCTCTTAGCCAGTAAAAATGATGACTTGCACCTTTCAAAGTATTGTATCTTCTTTCAAGTAAACTGAGATTCCCCTTGGCACCATGTGTCACTGTACAGGGAAAGCCAGACATGACACATCGTTTATAGAGTTTGAAAATCTTTTTTTTTTTTTTTTCCCATTAGAGGTAGGATTTTGAGTGGTGATGTAATGCAGTTTCAAGTGTTACAAATCCCTTACATTTAGATACTGTAATGACATTTCTGTGAATTTAGGAAAGAGAGATAGCCAGTGGAGGGTTATGGATTTTTTAGGGATATAATTTGAATTTATAACATGTTCACCTGACACAGGAAAAGCTCCTGATGGAAAGCTATTACTCTTTGGCACTTTTAGGCTGCTGGCAAATGCTTACTTTGCTTAATTTTAAGGCAAGCGAGCAAAATGGATTCAGGGATGGATACCAAATGCCTCCAGCTGAGCAAACAAGATGAGAACATGCTAAAAAAAAAGAGAGGGAGACAGATTATCCTTGCAAATGAAAGTACCGAAGAGGAAATTTGAGGAGTGAGTTCATCAAAGTGTGACTGCGGGCTTCAGACTGAAAGCTTGAGTGACAGTACACTTTAGTTGTTTTTTTTTTTTGTTGGATTCTGCCTGGAAAGGAACAAGGTAACAAATCGGCAGGTGTAGCCAAGAGCATCTGTTTTTTATTGATACAGACTGCTTCTGGCCTCCATCCCATCTGCCAGAGGGATATACAGTACATGTGTTCGGTCAGATATGTTTGCAATTACTGTGGATGTCAAAAAAGTCTTGCCTTTTTTCATACTGTTCTTTAAAACATGCTGCAGCAGCCTAAGAATACAATACTTTAACAAAAATAGGTTTTTAAAATGCTTATGGCCAATTAAATGTACACTGAATGCTCTTTCATCTAAAACAACCTTTAGGTTTCTTTTTATTTACTGAATTTTGTGTTACAAAGTACATGCCAATATTTCAGTCTTTTGATGAATTTTATATGGAGTATTTCACAGCATAAGATCCTCTTAGCTAAAAATCTATTCTTGCCTCCCTAGCATTACTCATGCAGCATACAGAGTGACTGTGTTGCTTTTCGAGGCAGCAAGAGGTTAGTTTCATTTAGAGACAGGCCACAAGATGTCTCCCTCCGCTAAAGAAGCTGCCTGTCTGCCAGAGTGACAGCACTGATTACAAATGTCTTGGCTCTAGCTGTCTGTCTCATCTACATGTGTATCTATGTGGTCATCTCAAATTAAAATGTAACACAGGACTTCTCATCTTGTTTTTGATCAAGAATTTAGTGCTTAAATTCCCAGGCTGTCAGTAACTCTGTGAGGGATCTTTGCCTCACGGTTGAGAAACTCTGGTGTAATATCTGGTGCCATGTTTCCTTCATATTCAGCAACATATATTTGGAACTTTATAGATTTGATTTATCTTTTAAGGCTTAAATCAAGGCATAGCATGTATGCTTGTGTTTGTGAGTTGGCCTGCCCATTTGGTCAGTCGATTCAAACTCAGAATGAACTATATGGATCACAATGAAAGCTTTCTTTATAGAGTTGAAACAATAAGTCGAATGAATGAATTTAACTAGCAAACATTGAATTGTCATCTAATTTGATCATAATTTCACTCACATGATTCTTTTGCTTGTCTTTGTCATACATGTTACTAAACTGAATATTTTTTAGCTTTAGAAAGACAGTCAAATATAACAAGGAATTTAAATATGCTCTCTGGGGCTTGAGGAAGTTATGGCAATCATCACTATTCTCTCACATTCTACAGACAAGACAATGAACTTATTATTTGTGAAAATAAAGTGCAGATTAATCAATAATGGAAATAATTGCTCACTGAGATCTCTGTATGTTCAGTAATGCAGTCACTTAGAGCTGCAACTAACTTAATCAGTGAATCTGCTGAATATTCTCTTTATTAATTAGCTATTCTCTCAATGAATTGTTTTAGAAGATATTCAGTTTACTCTCATAAATGCATGTTAAAAGCTAAATTGAGGCATTTCTTGCTTAGAAAGTAATTTCAAAGATTCATTTCTTGTTACTGATTAAATTTCAGCTCCACACTGACTGGACATTAATGTTGGATATGGCCTTTCATCTCCATCTCTGCCCTGTCTGTGCCGCGCGTGTTTCTGATGTGCATCTAATTGCTGCCAGTTTTTCATTTGGTGTTGAACATTCTCACTGGCCCTTGAAGGAGCTCTTCCCTTTACTCAGTAAAAACTCTGCTCCTCCTCTAATGAGACCTCCGGGGTTCAGCTTGGCTTTGACATAAAAGAGGATGGTTAGTGTCATACCCTGACAGTCTCAAAGACCACTCAGCCAGTTTTGAAGCTGGGCAATAAATGTGAAAAAAAACCCTGAAAAAAATAAATCTTTCAAATAGTTCAACATTCTTAGCCATTAAATAGCAAAAGACAGCTGATCATTTCAATTTGGGATATTTTATTACACCATGACCGTCTAATTACATGCTTGAATACTGAGACAAAGATGAAATGTGTTTGCATCTCCTTGCAGATAACAATATGAATGTTTGAGCAGCAGAGAAGTGTTTTAAATACGCCGAATTTAACCGATTTGAAGATGAAAAGTCATTAACTTTTGCCTTAAGCGCTTTATATTTTTGAGTGCAGCACGGCATGTTTTAATTAAATGAATGATTTTGTGAAATGACAGTTTTAAAAAGTTAGTCAAATTAAAGATTAAGGTACAGAGGAGTGAGGTCTGCACACTGTTAAGCTCCCAATAAGTGTATTCTCTTTTCTGAGTCAACATTTCGATCTGTAAGAACTTCCTCAGGCCAGAGAAAGATCTTACAAATCGAAACTGTAAGATCTTCCTCAGGCCAGAGAAAGATCGAAATGTTGCCTCAGAAAAGGGAATACAATTATAGAGAGCTTACCAGTGTGCAGACCTCACTCCTTTGTACCCTGCAATGAAACTTTTTCTTGTCTTGCACTTGAATAATTTTCCTAGATGTGCACACACCTGGTCCCTCTTCATATTAAAGTGTAAGTCATGTTTGAAAAAAAGTTATAAAACATTGCAGTGCAGTGAAGTAATGTGATTGCAGAGTGTTACACCAGATTTTAAAGCTCTGTTGTTTCTCAAATTCATAGAGTTAAAGGAAAATATATTCAAACCGCTGTATGGGGTCATGTGATCATCTGATAACAAAGGTGCAGAGAAAATATAGAACTGCTGTGACTACAAAGATTCACAGTTCACCCCTTCCTTCTTTCATTTATACCATCATTCATTCTCTTGTTGAAAACTAAAACATAAATGACATTACTAAGATTTCATTCAGATAGACCAGTATTAATACTTAATGCTATAATCCATATCTTATTAAAGGTTCAATATGTAAGAATTGCAAAGTAATTTCCATGTATTAATCATTTTTTATTGCCAAAGGGTGAACGGGTTGTAATGCAACTTAAAAAATGAGACCTTCCCCAATTTTCTTGGTTGTGTGTAATAGCCTGTGGGCTGATTTCTATGTAAATGACTCGGGCCATTTTTCCTGTGAAAGTCCAATGGATGTTACATTTTTGTGCATTTTCACTTAACAAACTTATCCAACTAGAAACACCTTGCAGATATCAGCTCTGTTACCAGCAGGTTGATTTGTGGCTAGCCAGCTAACCACCAAACATTTCACAACAAAATCGCAGTGTGTTGCTCCCCAGCCGCTGCTCACTGAGCCTACCGGTGTACTGTAGGTGTAATGGTGTCGTAAACATAGTTGGTAAATATAGTTGGCAGTTTGTGGTTTGGGTTGGGTTTGTCTGGTTGATTAAGGCATATTTTTGCAGGCAACCAATGTGTAACAGGAGCCTCTGTGTGCTTGTTGTGTAAAGGTGAGGGGATAAACCAACCGAGACTCTGACTTTGAAGTCCATCTCATTTTTACCAAAAGATTTTAGCGTCCTTCAGCTCAATGTCTTGATTTTCCAACAGTCAAATTAACTGTTTTGTTTCACTCTCATCAAAGTCATTTTCAGCTTCAACAGATACCTGAGTACAGCAGAATAAAATAAATAGAGAGAAGACATATGAATGAAAAGCAAAAATGTCCAGTCAAACAAAATCACAGACATAAACAATAACAAAAACATTTCTAAGGGTCAGAATAAAACATTACCAATGAAAGTAATTAGTGATCAGGCACTTGGAAACATACTTGTGAAGCAGCACAGTAAGGGGGTTAAATGAGGTCCATGGATTGAGAGCCCCTTTGAAAGAGAGTAATGGTGATTGTCATGCATTTGCCTTTGCTGGAAATAATGAAATTGCGCTTTGGTTCAAACTGCTGACGAGGGACGATTCTTAGACCCAGAGAGCCGCCCGCCTCACACCTCCACAGGCTTGTATAGGAGCTCAAATGAGCTCAAGCAATTAATTCACCAGTTAACTGTGCCTCATACCTATTGACATGTTTCCAAAGAAATTGAGAATAGAGGAAATCAATGCAGCTGGTCAATAAGTGGAGAAACTAGGCAGTCAGCTATAACTCTGATAAGGGGTTATTGTTGGAGTTATTTATTTACCTGCCACTCATCTAGCATTAGGGTTTTTCTTCTCTTTTGTTTTGCTCTGTTATTGGGTCTGAAACTGAAGTAGTTGTCCCTGTTGATAGGAAGATAGAGCCTATTGCTCATTTTGATTGTATCTTTTCCTCACAAAAAGGGGAATCCTTAATTCTCCAATTAAAAAAAGCCTTTCCATTTATTTCTATGTGCAACACTGAAATGGTTTAAACATAAAACTAAAGAGAAAGCAATGCCAGGGATCTGTCTGCTGGGGAAAAATAGGCGTTGGGCCGACATGACATACTGTAGCTGCTGGGGGAGCTGGATCCAGGCAATTAATTTAGTTGTTTTGCTGCTGGAAAGCCTTGAAAGCACACAGAAGGAAAATAACTATTACCACAGTGCTGAAGCTCTTTATTTTTCAGTATCCAGACATTCATTAATGTTATCAGACTGTTATTACCGCAACTTCTAAACACAGAGCAAACTGTTCTGCATAGTGTTCCCCTCTGTCTCTTTGGTATAAATTAATCATTTGGCCATAATTAAATTGACTGGAGATAAGCTGAAATGTTTTGAAATTATCTTTTTATTAAATTAAGTTTTAGTTCAATAACAAAAGTGCTGGTAGGGTTAGAGGACTCCCAGTACATAATCACTAAAAGGCTACAATTTGATCATTTCATTTTTCCGTCAAATGTAGAAATATTGCTGTTGTATTTTTAACGTAGACTGAATGACAGTGCAGTGTTGTCAAAGTTAACAAGCAAGGGGAGTTAAGAAGCTAGAAGCGCTGGTCATTTGTTTTGATGAAGAGGAAGCACATTGTGAAGAACAGTGTGAGGCTGGACACTGTAGCACAGTGGTTGCAAAAGGCAGCATGTGAATTAAAAAGACACCTCAGATAAATTAGTGGTGATTTTTGACACTTTAAACCAGGCTTGATGATTATTGCAGAGCAGAAGCCTGCGGTGGGGAAAAAAAGGGAAAAAGTCTCCTCTCTCTCTCTCTCTCTCTCTCTCTCTCTCTCTCTCTCTCTCTCTCTCTCTCTCTCTCTCTCTCTCTCTCTCTCTCTCTCTCTCTCTCTCTCTCTCTCTCTCTCTCTCTCTCTCTCTCTCTCATGGCAGGCTTTTCTATGTAGTTGAAATATCATTGCTCTAGTAACTTCCAAACATTTATTATAAGCCCACTTCTACAGTATGTCAAAAAAAGATAGTTTTATCCACTTGATTGCATTTTATGACTATACTGTAGCTTTTAAAATTGGATGGGGGACAGTAGAATATTCATGCAGATGGACTTGGATTTGGCATATCAGTCACTGGCATCTCTGAGATCCTGTGATGCCTATGAGTCATTGCCACACGTTTCTGTTGTATTTAAAGGTCGAATCCAATTATTATACACCAATTTCTTCCATCTGAATTTGCATGGTACTTATATGGTCTCCTCCAAGTAGACACAATAATCCAACATTTTTGCTATCCTCCCACCTTTTTTTTTTTTTTTTTTTACCACCATATATATCACCACAGCTGTGACCAGGAAACTGAGCCAATATTCAAATCAGGGACTGAAAAGATTCCAACTACCATAATGAAAAAAATAGTCTCACTATGGTGCTAAGCTCTCTGCCAAGAACTATCCTCTGATAGTCTCACATAAACGGACCAAAGAAGCTTTAATATCAGCCAGTGCCACATCTGCATGCAGCAGGATGTCAGCCCTTATTACACTGCATTTGGAAATTATATTTGAAACTAGCAGAAAAGAAGAGCTGAAAAATATGCTGTAACGGATATTTTTACCACATTTGAGGGTTTTTGCTGCTGTAACTGGCTTCCCTTAGATATCAATTATATAGATATATTGATCCACGAGCAAGCTGCAGATTGTTCAATATTAAAGAATTTCAGATTTCATTGTTTTCGGAGCAGAATTTCTATATTACAATTATTTTTGATTGATACATTCCTCCCGCCTCTCTATACCATTGGAGGTCTACTTCATCACCGGAGGAAAACAGTTTCATCCACTGGCTCCACCTCATTCTCCTTTCGACTGTAGAGAGAGTGTGTAGGGGGGCAACAGGCTTTATATTCCTTTCTGCAGGCTGCAAGTCAACAGACTAAAAAGCATCTCTTCAATCTGTGGAAAAAGGGAGGAGTTGGGTTCTGGGCAGCTACTACACAAAGAAAGAAACCACCGAAATCTGCAAGTATTGTCTGGCTCTGGGAGAGGGAGATGGAGGAGTGAAAGATCTGAGCAACAGGGGTAAGCCTCTCCGGATTTTCAAAGTGATTGCCTCTGGGAGTGAAGCCGTCGCTTACATCTGCAATTATCACGTCTATTTATCTATTGATGAAGGACTGTTGATGGTTATGGTTTTTGTTAATGGAGTGATTCAGCTGTTTTTCTCATGAAGGAATCATTATGTAAATCAATTTTACCTTCCCCAAGGAGCTCAGTTCCTTTGTTTATATTCTCATGGCAAAGAATTTTCAAGCTTGAACAGTGGGACAGCTGCGCATTAGGACTTCTGACGCTGCTACCTGGAATTTTTGATACATACACCCGGAGATGGTTGTGAAGAAAGCCAGTGTGTGTAAATTGGGGGAAGTCTAAGGTGGGCTATTAAGAAACCGTATTTGGTAAAGGAGCGTCTGCCTTGACACAAACAATTATGGTCAAAGCACCCACATCTGAATCAATTGCCCTCGGGCCACACAAACAAAATGATGCCCAAGAGACTACGCTTCAAAACACTGAGTCCAGCTCACTTAAGCCGACATGGAAAGAGATTACTGTGGATTTCATAATGAGGACCAAGATCCATGGTTTGAAGTTTGTCTTCTTTCCAGACAAGTCCAAACCACAGCGGGTCATCTGGATCCTGGCCTTCTTTCTTTGTTTTAGTCTCCTCATCACCTGGTCCGGGAACCGAATCCTGTACCTGATGTCCTACCCTGCTATCACTAAGATCTACATGGTGTGGGCTCACAACATGTCCTTCCCAGCAGTGACTTTCTGCAATAAAAATGTTTTCCGTGTATCCACCCTGACCAGGGATGATCTTTATCACAGCGGCTACTGGATGGACCTCATGTATCTTAATCACACAGTGATGGAGAAGAGCCTGGCCATCCTTAAGGAAAACCACAAGCAGGGTCTCCTGAGCCTGCTGGATTTCAATAACTACACCCCACCCCCTGATTACCGTGTCAACACCACCGAGATGATGGGTCGCCTCGGTCACCAGCTGGAGGAGATGCTGCTTGAGTGCAGGTTTCGTGGTGAAACCTGTACCCACAAAAACTTCAGCACTGTATGTACAGAAAGAAAGATAGCCGTTGTCAGGGTGGAAATGCATGTTGTTTACAAGGTGTATTAATAATTCATGTGAGTATTTGATAATGCTCTATCCTGCAGGTATTCTTTAGTGTGTGTTGATGTTTCAAAGCTGCAAACAAGCCTGTCCTGTTTTTGCCTCTCAAATATGACAGCTTTACCTTATTAAATTTGATGTCTTGGTGAAGTCACTCAAGAAAACAAACGCAACATTTCCTTCATGCTTTGGTGCAAATCAATCTCATGTCCTCATCAATGAGTAAAACGTGTAGTTTGTAGTTTTTGGAATGTCTCAATGTGGTTTATATTCACCTGGACAATTTCTTGAGCCAATTTCTATTATGCTTTTTTTGCTTTATAACCTGTGACAACAATATGAAGGCAGAAAGATTTGAGCATTAATAATTGAGGAATTATTTGAACTGATTTACGAGCATGTGTAGTATATGGTCTTGTTTCAAAAATGTGCCTCAGCCTCCCATGAATATGAATGGGTGTAAGTCTGTTAAACCCATTCACTGCTGAGGAAGTGGATGGCGTTTGCAACCCACAGTTACAGTATTCCAGACTTCAACACAAACCAGCAGCTGGTAGTGTCATCAAAAAATATTCAAAAGGCTAAATAGGGACACATCTGCAACGAGAAGTCTGCATGCATAGTGACTAATTATAAAAAAATTAATCTGGGAACACACTTTTATTTTATATAAAAGATTTAAATACGTACCTTTGCAAATGGAGATCAAGGCAGATTCCAGTTGTAAAAATCAAACATATAACTGACACTTGAAATGAAAAGCCCTGCAAGAAAACTACAGGCTGTCAGCCATCCATTGAGCTTCCGCCATCCATCTTCCATCACGGCCAATTTGGTTCATAACTGAGATTTAAAGTGTGTTGTGTGCTCTCTTGCTAATGCTATGGCTGAGTGAAGCTCCCATTGTATCTAATTAGTTGTTCTAGTTACATTTAAATCCTATAACACACTTAGCAGTAACTGTAGACGGTGTCTTGCAGCTTTGCAGACCTTATAGGCTGCAGGGAGAAGGAATCAAATCTCTGTCTCATCTGTCAGAGCTGGATGTAAGTCTGTCTGACTCTGGACATGCAACACTGACTGTGATCTCTTGAGATAAGTTCTGACATGCTTGTTGAGTTTTTGCCAGCAGCCCTCTTACCACAACCCTACCTACATTTTATATGATGAAAACTTACCAATAGATGGATGTTTTAAATTGTATTTTTACAGTGTGACATGTTCTTTAGCGACATTATTGACCAAAACGGCAAAAACTTCTCACCAGCCACAATTTGTTGTCATGGTGATACAGAATATGACCAATTACTGTCTGACAAGTAAAGATATTTGACAACCATAATCATTACTGTAGCAAATATTGGTCAGTGTAGCAAACTGCTTTTAACTTCTACAGTATTGGTTTTATATGGAAGCAAGAAAGGCTGTAATAATTGCATTTTAAAAGCAACTAAACACAACTGTAAATGTAACCACTACAGAATAGTAATGTTGAAATTTAATTACCATAGCACTGAAGTATTTTTATGTGGTTTGAATCCCCCCTTTTGAATTTTACAGAAGCTAATTTAATTTAATTTAATTTAATTTCAGATAGATCATTCAAGTGTCTGGGCATGTCAGTCGCTTCAGAACTGTTTGCTGGCTATCCTGAATGCTCAAGTTTGAATTTTTCATGTTGAATTTTGGTGAATTCAAGGTGCTAAATTTAATTAATCCAATTCAACCAATCTGATTGTTAGACTTGGTCCAAAATTGACCAGCTGGGTTTAAGTAACTTGAATATAGTGTTTTTTGTTTTTGAAGTTGCACCACTTCAAATTACCTCCTGGAAATTTCAAAAAGGAGAATTCAAACCCCATAAATTGTTGGGGATATTAATTTCTAATACACAATATTCAGTAATGACTAAATTCTGCAGTAAGGTGTTAAGTTGATTGTAAGATTAAAATCTTATGGCTCCCCTAATTTTATGATCTATTTTTCCAGTACAGTCTTGATCATCCACACTCTCCCCAATTAAATATGTCATTGTTTGCTGAGGACATAAATTAGCAGATATTTGCATATGCAACTGTGCTGAACTTATGTGCAGTTTACAGTATATATGTCAGCCATAAGTAGCTGTTTGTCACAATTTGGCATGATATAAAATTATTATGACAGCTGTTTATAGTGGCATTTATCACTGCAGGTTTTTACCTTTGAATGCATGATGAATAGATATTCCTGTTCTTCAGAGTATTGCATAACTAATCAATTCTACAGTTTGATAGTCTTATCCTAAATTATTAGTTTTATCAAGAATTTACTGAACACCTCAAGCTATATTCAGACTTTTAAGCTTTCTTAGTCTTTATATACCAAAGCCTGAGTTCAAATTATAATGTCAACATTTCTAATCCCAATACAGATTTATTTTTACTTTCCTGGCAACCAGGATGGGGAATATTCCAATCACAAGGAAAATCAATAAAATTGAAAACGTGTCAACTGTGAGCACTGAAGCAAGAGCTGGAAATAAATAACTTTAGTTAACTGGATTAATTAAACCAGAAATATACTGGTGGGAGAAAACCTGCTGTAGAGATTGTACATCACACTGTATTACCGCTGAGCTTCACTGGCACAGGTTCGGTCTCTTAACAAGTTAGTCAGTCAAGACACACAAATGTCATTTACAAACCCAATTTAGCGTTTGTGTGTCCAGAGAGCTTCCACCTCATATGATTCCTATTTTATGACAGCAAAATAGTACATTCACTCTAAATGACTTGGGGGAAATTTGGAGTGAAATTGGGTAAAGATTGATAGCTGCTGCTTCTGCTAAGGAATGCACATTAATTTCTCAAATCAGAGTCAAGCGTCTGTTTAAAGCCTGCGCTGCTTACTCTGATAATCTCAAAACCTCTGTAATGATTACCTGTCTTCCACAATCATAGGCTGATGTGTAATACATCTCGTCCCCACACACTGCTTTACCACAGCACTGTGAAAAGGGTTTGACTTTTCATATACTCACCTGTTGTTTGTGTTTATTCTTTTTTACAGATATACACACGCTACGGAAAATGTTACACTTTCAACTCTGGATTAGATGGCAACCCACTGCTGACCACGTTGAAAGGTGGCACGGGGAACGGCTTGGAGATCATGCTGGATATTCAGCAGGATGAATATCTGCCTGTTTGGGGAGAGACAGGTCAGTGCAGCTTTTAGCACCATTCTGACATTTACAGTAAAATTTAACTTGCCTTTGTCGTCTCAAAAAGAGATTTTCCGAGGTCTTATCCTTCACTTTACTGCCTATTCTTTATCTTTACTGCAGAATCTGCACTACACAGAAGTGATGTACAACCTTGTTTAATAAAATATTATCTTGATATGTTTCTCCAGAACTACAACTGACATCATTGCATTCAGTGACATGTTGTATCCAATTCATGGTTGGCAACAATATCATTTGACTGCACATTTTTAAAATGAACAGCAAGTCTTTGGTTATAAATATTAGTCCAGCATGCTAATATATATTATACTTATATGATATACATTTCTAGCAATGGGGTTTAGGAGCATGCAGCATCAATACCAACGGAAGGATAAAGAGCCAAAAAGCGGGTTACCATAGCGACCATACCTGTTGTTACATTGTCTGGCGTGCTGTATCCACAGATGAAACCTCCTACGAAGCAGGCATCAAGGTTCAGATCCACAGCCAGGATGAGCCGCCCTTCATTGACCAACTGGGATTTGGTGTGGCCCCTGGTTTTCAAACTTTTGTGTCATGTCAGCAACAACTGGTACCTAATGTTCAGCCTCCTCTCCTCCAACCTCAACCGTTTTGCTCCGCTTCATTCTGTGTTTGTCCCCAAATCCTCACCAGCCACTGCCCATTACCTCTGTGTCACAGAGCCCGGAGCAAAATCAGATCTTTGGTTTACCTTGTGTGGGAAATGTGTTGTACACCAGTGAATCTTGGTACAAGTAAATAAAACTGAGGAATTATTGCAGCCAAGGAATATTGATAGAACAGGGCCAACTAATGATTAGATGCAAGTACTAAACCAAACTGTGTTTGCTTTAGAGCAAAAATAGCCCCATACTACACAGCATGAAAAACTATCTGGCAGCTCAGAGTGTTTCATAGTGAGCCTTCACTACTTTTAGCCTGAGTGCAGTTATTTGAATGCTGTTAAAATTGTCTCTAGTGGTGTATCAAAGATGAGGCAGAGAAAATCTTCGAGACTTGCAGAAATCGCACAGCCATGGTCAGCAGGATTTAATGATAAAAACAGATCTAATTAATAAAAAATAAACCTTGCTAGAATTTTTGAAAAAGAGATTTAATTAACACTCTTCAAAGCAATTGTTAACATACTAATGAATATTAAGAATGAGTGTTGCTAAAATAGTCTGCTGGCAGCAGCATTTAGCCAGAATCAGACTGCTTTAAAGACTCACTATAAATAACTAACCTATGAAGACTCCTTCTCAAGGCTAAATATATCTTGAGGGAAAAATATTAAAATCATCATCATGTTTTTGATGTCAAATTGAGCTATTAAAAGAGGCCTGGTGCACCTATTTCACAATTTCACAAATATTTACAGTATGCATCATTAGATTAGGAAGAGGACACACTGCTATTTCTAAGACATATTTAAAATTCTCCTATGATTTAGGGACATTGTTAAATGAGTGTTTTAACACATTATGTTCTGGGAAGCAGAAAGATCTTTGACAGGTTTGTTGACTGTAGAAAATTAGATCTTAGCTCTAAACTTTCCCTTCAATGCAGTCAGTGAAGGATGAAGAGTAATAACTATAGTGCAGAATTGATTGCCAAGGCTGTGTGCAAGGTCATAACACTAAGCTCACATGGATTTCCTATCCAAATCTAATGACACTGTAAAGAGGTTTTGTGATGTTGCCAAGACAACACATTAAAATTGTGTCCCTTTTGTAGTCTACACAAGAGTAGCATACAGACTAAAACAACGGTCTTTGCTTTCCAAACCAGAACAGTGACTGGATAGAGAAATGTCATTTGACAAAGAGCAAAAACCTCATTGTAAGTCAGAGGAAAATGGCAACTGTGCCACGAAGGATTTTAGATTTTCACAAATGATTACCTTTGAGATCAAGAGTATTTCTGTATTGTGCTGCAGGCTGATTAAAATTTCCACCACATACTCAGACCTCGTCAAGTTTTGAAGAGATGGATGCTCAAGCTGTGAATTAAATTAATTACTTTAACAATCATTCATGCTTAATTTAAATGATTTTGCTCTGAAGTTAATGGTGTTGGTCAGTTCATGAGCATGAGATAAACAATCAAAATACAATACTACACCCTTATGTTAGCAGAATAACATGGGAAGACTGAGACAGAGTTTTGGTCTAATGAAACAGACACTTGGACACCACAAAGATGGCTATTTTTGTTTTTTTTGGGAAGCAGTTTTGAAACATGTAATGTGTCTCTATCTTTCTCTGTCTCTGTCTCTCTCTCACTCTATGAATGTTGTAAAATGCCCCAAGTGTATCATCATTCAGCCATTTCCAAGAAATGAATTTGGTATATTAATCACCATTTGGAAGTTCCTCTCTAGAACACAAATTACACAGATTGTCATTTATAACCATGACACGAGCGCCCACATCGGTGACAGCTAAAAGACGTGTTTATGACCTAAGAGATGTGCTGAATTAATTAGACTGTCATTAAAGTCTGGCCAGCATTAATTTCAGTCAGTCTCCAATGAGTATAGTGACACGACTCTCAATGTAATAATAGACATCTGGATGAAGCACTTATGATTTCAAGACTTTTCATTTGTAAAGCTTCTGTCAGAAGAATTAAATTTTTAATAGGAGTCTTTGACTTGTGAGCCCAGAGAGACATGAAGACCACACCTCCAAATTCTGGGCTTGAATAATGTAATGGTTGAAACTGAACTGTGTCTTCACACAAGCTTGAGAGGAAGTAAGAAGAGAATGGCTAAATCACAACCCACCAGTGCACCAATGCTGCAGAGTGTTCACGTGCCGTTGGGAGCTGTAGCTGTTTTGTTGTTTTAATAACAACCGGTTGTCTTACTATCAAGAAGGGTTGACCACTTTCTATCCCTTGCTTTGCTGTTGCTATTTTTTTGATAATGATGTGGGCTATATTCCCTCACTCCTCGCCTAGATGAGACGTCCTATGAGGCCGGCATAAAGGTACAGCTACACGCTCAGTCAGAGCCTCCTTTCCTCCATGAGCTCGGCTTCGGGGTCGCCCCCGGCTTCCAAACCTTTGTTTCCACCCAAGAGCAGAGGGTAGCGTATATGTTTGTCTGGGCTTGCTGCATGCCACAAAATACTGTATTGTTAAGTAGCTACACCCCCAATGTCAAGTTCCACACTTTCATCCACTGTGCCCCCCCCCACCCCCGAGGAATGAATTCATCTGCCCCTCCCTCTGTGTGGCTGAAGCAACCACATGCAACATCTGTACTCCTTTCCTTTCGTCATTATCTTCTCTGTTTAATAGATAAAGTAAAGAGAGCAGCTAATGTGTATCATTATAGCTTAAGCCATTCACCCGAGTCTTTGTCTTCATCAAAGCTGTTGTTTGGCTTTACCCATTCACTGCGATACACGGTTCTGTTAACTTTTTTTTTGTTTGTTTATTCTGCCTTTTTGTGCCACTGGGTTGGTCCACTGGACCGCTCCTTAATATCATCTGGAGGGACCAGACAATGCGATTCATTAGGTTTTATTACCCACGAGAACCCTGGCATCAGTTCGAAGTCTGGCCTTTATTGCACTTGGGTTTTATATCCAGTGTAACTTCAGTTATGAGAGTCTGTGGGCTTGAAATGGAGTTCAGTAAAGGCTAAATCATGTTTGCCAGTTGATGTCAACCCCTGCAGTGAATTGCGCTCTTATCTCTGTCACTTTCTATTGACAAAATGACCATTAGATTGTCATAGCTATTCTGGTTAGAGCTGCTGGAGATGATTGGCAATTACAGGTAACCTTAATAGCTGAATCATTTCTATGTGGACAATCATTTAGGCGGATGTCTATTGCATTGATTGTTGGCTACCTTCCACTGCAGTACGTTTCTATATCCAGAGATGCCCAAACATCAATGGCCTTCATAAATAATTGGTTTGTTTTTGTCATGGAAATGAGTAGTAGGCATTTAGTACAATAAATTGCAGTAAACAAGACTTTTAAAGGGTACTGAAAGTCTTGGTGGTGGTTAAATGTCAGTGTGTGCAGTACACCAAAAAACAAGTTTCTTCTAAGTGTGAAAGAGAAACATACACACACAGGGCACACTGACTGCTGCAGTTATAAGACGAGCACCTTGGGTCTAAAATTAAGTGTGAACCAAAACTTTAAAATTCAGGCATTAAATATTCCTAATTAGTGGGTTAATTTAGAATTCTGAGTTACTCATAAATGTAATGACCTGCATTTAACCTTTTTAAATGAGAGTGTGACCCCTAATGAGACGGCAAACTGAATATACAATACATCTTCACTTCATTATTACATTTATAGGGTCATGCAGTCGGGGTAGTTCCATAATAAACTTTTATTGGCTTATATTGGAAAATTTAAATAGTTAATCAACAATAAAACCATGTGTTTGTGCTGCAACAGAGAAGTTCATTCATTATGACCTATTTTCATCAAATATGTACCATAAAATAGGGATGTATGATGTCTGTTGAATTCAATACAATTCATGAAATCATTCATTTGACAAGTGTAACCTGTTTACTGTTCTAAGTCTGTTTTCAGGGTTGGTTTTGTAAAATGTCTCCATTGATTGTGGTGTCCTGTCTGAAACAACATATCTTACAGATTTCTATTAAGCCTGTCTCTATTCCCATGGTACTCTGCTTCCTACCCGGGACTAGACCTGCATCAGTAATGTTCTGCATGATATCTGCTTGCTGCTACACATGAGCAATAATGTTGGTCTGACTGGACATGTTGTGCCAATATTGTGTTAGTGCACATTGTCATTTAAATGCTTCTGTATTTTTTTTTGTTGTTTTTTTTTATGTTTGAGACATTTGTGTTGGGTTTTGTCAGCTTGTTGTCCTCTGTTGTACTTCTGCTGTGCTGGGCTCAATTTATGTTATTTGTTGTAATCCTGTGTGCTGATATACTGAGGGAAAACATATGCTGTTTGCTCTTTCAGCTTCAGTACCTCCCTCCACCTTGGGGAGATTGCAAGTCTACTCCCATAGACTCTGAATACTTCTCCACATACAGCATCACCGCCTGCCGCATTGACTGTGAAACTCGGTACCTGCTGGAGAATTGTAACTGCAGGATGGTTCACATGCCGGGTATGAATTCAGACATGACTTCACCAAAGAAGCAAATACTTGTGTCCACATGTTGTCACTTTATATGTCATGTAATTATTTTCACTTTTATGTTATTTCGAACAGGAACCTCAACAGTTTGCACACCAGAGCAGTACAAAGACTGTGCTGACCCAGCTTTAGGTGAGCCCTCACACTGTTCTGTATAAGTATGAAATATTGATGTAATAGTTATGCATTAATGTCTGAATTTAACCAAGTGCTCAGCAGCAGCACCGTGAAACTGTTCCAGCCTGTAGATAATACTTCTGTAGCATTAACTTGAAATTACTTTTGAATCTCGAATAGTGCTGATGCAAAAATAAAGCAATAAAGTAAAATTATTGTTTAAAAATTCCATTAGGAAGATTTGTGCCGTGTCTTTGCTTCGCTGATATCAAATAAATCCCATAGAGCTTTTCTTCCCTCTCTGTATTATAGCGTCAGTCATTATTTGCTTTCATGGAAAGTGAACGATGGCAGCAGTTTTCTGTCGTGTGAGATATTTTAAGCAGAAACCGAGAGCCTGTGTGTGCAGGTTTGTTTGATTGTTCGCAGTAATCACACTATTTTTAAATGATTTTGATCATCCACAGACTTTTTGGTAGAGAAAGACAACGATTACTGTGTCTGTCAGACCCCCTGCAACATGACTCGCTATGGCAAGGAGCTGTCCATGGTTAAGATCCCCAGTAAGGCATCTGCTAAATATCTGGCTAAGAAATTCAACAAAACTGAGCAATATATTGGGTAAGTATAATTTAGAAGCAGTTAGTTGTTCAAATAATGGCCTGTTTTTTTATTTTATTTTAATGGCTTGATGTACTGTATGGCAAAGCATGATCTGAGTCTCCATCGTTCACCTTCAATGTAACAATAATGAGAGAGAGTTACACAGGAAATGTGATATGTCATTTGGCGTTGTGTGATATGACCAGAAATAAAATCTGTGGGGTGTGCTCTTGTCTGCCCTCTCTCCAGAGAAAATATATTGGTCTTGGACATCTTCTTTGAAGCTCTGAATTACGAGAAGATTGAGCAGAAGAAGGCCTATGAAATTGCAGGGCTTCTCGGTAAGACACAGGTTCATTGAGACACAAAAATATGGTCGACCTTGGTATCAGCACTCTCAGTGGGCCCCTGCCACATATTTCACATTGTTTGTTCACGACCGGTGCTCTGAGGTTCCCTCTTTGAACTTGTGAATCAGGCTGAACATATTTTCATAATCTGATGTTCTTGCAAGGGCAGCCAGGTTGCATCTGATGAAAAGTTGGGGCTGTATGGACACTTTACAATTCTGCTCAGATTTCTGCAAGAGATAGTGAATTAGAAGTGACAGCATCAGGAATAGTTTCACACACCATTGTTCAATTACTGTACCTGCCAATATCTGTTCATCTCTCTCTTTTCTAGGTGACATTGGAGGTCAGATGGGGCTGTTTATTGGAGCCAGTGTTTTAACAATACTGGAAATATTTGACTATCTATATGAGGTAAAGTGCTGGTTTTGTGCTAATTAAAATTCATTATAACAATAACTAATTCATTATATTTTTATACCAGTATATTTAAAAGCAGTGATTAAGTGTGAAACTTAAGGCTAGTATGAAGCTACAGCTAGCAGTTGGTTATTTAGCATAGAGACAGGAAACAGCCTGCTTGTCTCTGTCCAAAAGTTACCAAATTTGTTCCACTGTTAAATTTTTTGAGGGCAATATATAGTGGATGAATGTACACACTCAGCATTGTTAAAGAACCTCACGTACAATGGTAGACAGTTAATATATTGTCCTGTGTAGTACATATAGGGAGTTATTGCACACATGGCACCAGAGCAGTTAACATGCAAGATAGTCCAGCACACAACAAATTGTCACTTTTACACTGCAGTTTCTATACAGATTAAATATGAAAGATATAAAGTATTAATTGGTGAGCTTTAGAGATGCTCGCAGGGTGGATTTTGTAGCAGTTGGACAGAGGCAGTCTAACTGTTTCCCCATTTTTACTCCACATACTAAGCTAACAAACTGCTTCATGTTGAGTGTACAGACAGGATAATATCAATCTAACTCTCGCCAAGAAAGCCTATTTCCTAAATTATGAAGAGACTCAAGGTTTGACAGCTGATTGATTTTACACCAAGTCAAATTATTAACAGACAGTATTTGATTGTTTTATTGTCACTATATGCATTTAATCTGTGTGTAATCTCTATCTGATGTTTTTGCATTCAGGTGTTTAAGGATAAGGTTTTGGGTTACTTCATACGCAAGAAACGACCACAGCGTTGTCAGAGCGACAATCTGGTAATTTTTATCTCTCAGAATGCATTTCTTTGTATGAAATTAATGTGGTGTATCTGAAATAAGCTCAGGCACAACAACACACTTGAAGTTGAAATGCTTTTAATGAACAGCACCAGAGAGAAAGAAAAAAGTACACCACATTATGTCAACATTAGTTTTCATTTTCCATGCAGAGGAGATGTATTTTTGTAGTAAACATAATCATAAATAATACATAAACTTTGTTTTCACTGCACAGTATGAATATGTAATCAGTGCAATATTACACATAATAATACAATACTCTTTATTTACATGGTGAATATTAGAGAAAACAAGCACAAATTATTCTCCATGACAACAAAAATCTACAGTAGGTTTACAGATGGAATACAGATGAGTATTGACTTTGTAAGTCTATTTTTCCAGGCCTTTTGTTTATCAGATGTTTTGCTGCTTGAGTGCCCTTAAACCTCAACGCATGGACAAGTAGAAGTGAATTGTCCTTTTAATCATGACTCATATCTACTCTTATACTCAGACTGTTTGAGTTTATCCTGCATGCAATCCCACTTTTGGACACACATTGTCAGTGACAATGATGTAATTACAGTCCACTTAGAGCTGGGAAAGTTGTTATTGTATTTTGATTTTTCCACTTTATTTCTTGCAGTGTGATTAAAGGACATTTATAATATCTTCATAATAAGAGCAGGAGAGTAAGCAGAAGGCAAAATGAGGTTTGGAGACATTATGAACATTTCATGATCAACCTGTTTTCAAAGCCTTCAGGACAGTAAAACCCATTTAAACTTCAAGATGAAACCCAGAGTAATGTGAGACATTTCTGTTCTGCCCTAAATCACAGCATTTTGTAGAGCCCCTATGGTTTAACAGAACATATCTAGAGGCACCACCAGTTCCCTAGCATCCAGTAGAAATTATTTACGACTCAAATGCACCTTCTAAATATCAGTAATCAGCAAATGTTGAGCACATACTGCTGACTCAAGCCTGTACCCAAAGATGGAAAAGTGGATTTTACAGTCTCTAATTGTAGAACCATTGGAATATTTCCTGAGCTGAGTAAAATTGATTACTAAACTTGATTACTTTCAGACAATTTGTAAAAATCTACCCAATTGTTTGTACACCAGGGCACTCACTACTCACTGGTGCATCAGTACTATGATGATGAACGCACAGATGGCAGGAAATTATTCAGTGTTGTGCTCCTTCTAGACTTTGCAGCAACATTTCTGTCTTTGATTTTGTTGCCATTTTCATTGTTGAATTTTCACCTTCAGCTCTTGCCTTGATGGAGCATTACCTCTCTGGTAGAACACAGATAATAAATTTTGATTGATTTGATAAATCAATTTGATTATGAGATTAACTTATGATTTATCCTAAAAATGCTGATATGTGGACAACTTAACTCTGTTCTGTTCTTTGTAAACTTAAGTAGAGCCGAGAAAGAATCTGTGAATTATCATTGCTTTTTATTTTCTTTATTATTATTTTGTATTAATGCTACGATAATAAAACGGTTGTCTCTCTGACAATCAAAGCACTATCAAATTGAGTGAAGAATAACTGAAACTTTGTGTCTTTTAATGCAAATAGATCAACTTTGCATCCTAAAGTGTAATAACCATCTAATCCAATTCTTTCTCACAAGTCTAAATAACCGCTATAAAAGACAATCTCTCTCTGCAGCTCACTGGTGGAATAACTTACAGAAGCAAATACACTTCCTCTTTTCTGGTGCTGTTTTAATCAAAAGCATTCAAGCTGACTCTTCTTAAGTACAGACATTTCCTTTTATCCTCTGAGTATACTTTATCTAGCAATTTGCATCCAGCCTTCTTGGCAGAACGTTGGAAATGCAAGCTCTGTTTCTCTCTTATGTGTCAAACAAGCCCAGGACTTTATTATCACAAGCAATAATGCAGCATGCAAAAAAAAGACTGCACCAATTTTTTCTTCAAGCGAGTGAGAAAGTCATGGGTTTTTCCCCCCCCGCATGAGGATTGTGTTCTTGCATGTACAGTTGCCTCGGGTTCAGTGTTTGGTTTGGTAGCTGATGTGAAAGAACAGAAAAAAAGTTGGTTCTTCTCTTTAGTGTAAGTGAAGATAAAGTACGGTAAAGTTAAGCCAATACAGTTTTGAAGGAGGTTATTTTTTTAGACCGATTGTGGGAGAATCAGTTTTTATAAGTTCAAACAGTAGACAGTAGATGAAGCATTTCCTTAGTGGCCTGATATTTATGTCATGCTTTTACCAGAGACTTTGATAGTGTGATATGTACTATATTCTGCTCCATTCATGTCATTATATTCACCTGCTTACAATAAATCATCCTCTGTTCTTCTTTTTTTCTCATATTCAATAACACTTTTTTTTCCAACTAGTCCATTGCCATATCTTCACTCAAACAACCCAACAGCGAAGTAAAGCATTTAGTTCTTTTTAGTTTTAAGTTTGACTCAGTGACCGTCAACACTTCTGTCTTTTGCTTTTCCCACTTATTAAACAAAATCAAATCTTGTGTTCAAAAGCCACCTTCCTTCACTTCTTAAATGAGGGGAAAACACAACAAGCAATATTCCCTCCAACAATTAGCTTCTAGCATTTGCATTGTGTTTTATTTTCATCTCAGTCACCCTCACCCATCTTTCTTTTCATCATGTCTATTCCAGGAGTTTCCAGAGAACCCAACCAGCCCTGGTGTCACGCCTAATCATGCCCCCAGGTAGCACACCCCATTGATAATAGATGCTCCCTCCCATGCTGTCCCTCTCTTTCATACATACTTAAGACCATCTCATACATCATTTCCTCAGTGGCTACAAATGACTTGGTTGGCTGTAGTAGACAAGCAACCTAAAAAGGGGTAATTATCCGACTGCAGTGAGCAATTGAACATCTGCCACTGAATCAGGACAGGTTAGCTTGTTGTGTTTCTGTATTTATTGGCTTTACAGAAGACATGAGTTGGTTGGATTCTCCAATTGCACAAAGATTTGACTTCCTTCACTATATAAAACATGTTCCTTTTTACTGAATAATGATGCCTTCTTCTCATAGCCCAGCACTCCTGTGAAAACATATTATATATTTATTGAATTGTTGTACAAAAAGCTGAACCACCTGAGATCTATTTGTTTCCCTGCAGCACAGATTTCCATTTAGAGGCAATGCATTTGAGGCTCATGCCAGATAACATCACTAGATGCATTACTTTGTGATGTTATCACAGGTCTGCATGCAGTGAGTTTGCACAAAACTATAAATGGTTCTTTGTCTGCTGGAATAGCCATTTTGCCAACAGGACTACCGATGGTTGTTATCCACATATCAGCAGTTGTCTATTCAGCAAGCATCTTTGCACATTCAAGGACACGCAGAAATATGTGGATGTTTCAACTTCCGTAACTATAAGAATTTGACATGCTAGTGAAAAAAACAGGACTAAAAATATGCTGTTTTCTTTCTCCTCTCCCTCCTTTCATTCATCTTTCCCTACCTGTCCCTTATTTACTTTACACTCTCTTTTCACTACCTGTGTGAAACATATGCGATGTGGCTGATGTTGGAACTTCCAAATCTGTTGTATTCATTACCTCATCATTGTCAACATATGTTTCTGTCATTCATTGTCCTCCATGATATTCTTGTGTGGTAATATTGATCATTTTTTTCTGTCTTTGCACAATTTGTCCTCGTTTCATATTTCTTTTTTTCTCCCCCCATGTCACATTCATGATCGTCCCCATCACTCTCATTTTACCTGTGGCTCATACCTTTCTTCTGTTTCTTCATCATCATTATCATCATCACTCCCGTCATCGCCCCTCCCTTAATCCGGTTGAACTCGTCTTCCCTCCTTTCCCTTCCCTCTGTTTTGCAGAGCACCTGTGACACCCTCCGGAGTCACTCGGACAGTCTCGGATTCACGCCGAACATGTTACCTCGTCACCCGACTCTAGGAAACTTTGAGGAGTTTGCTTGTTGACAACATAAAGTAGGGGTGGGGTGGCACATCTGGGGACTTGACAGCAAACTGTGAAATAATTTATGTATTTAACAGAAAAAGGTTTGAGTTGTATACTCAAAAAAGTATAGTAGAGTTTATCCTTGCCTGAATAGAAATAGAATACTATCATCAGAAAAAAGACCACTTCCAAAACAGAACTCAGGTTTAACTGCCATGCCAAGGCATCAGTGTTAATTTATTCATGTTTCATTTTGTGGATTTTGTTCTTCTCATCCAGTCACTTTAGAGTATACAATCAGTAAAGATTAATGTGTCCCCAAAAAAAAAAGGGATTCTGAACTGTGTTACGATGAGTTACGTAGTACTGTTGTGCTAGTTTTGCTATACATCAATCAAAACAAAAAACAAAAAAACATGTGAATTGGTATGTGTAGCATTGCAGTTTCTTATCAGTGTACCGTCTACAGCAAACAGCTTCATGCTGTTTAGAGTGACCTTATACCTGTCACCACTTAGAACAGGAGAGCCTCTCTGAAGGTTGCTCGACTTTGATGAGCTGATCGTTGGTCAAAAGAGCTGCTTCTTCATTGCCTTTTGCTACTATGATGCTTTGAATTGTCTCATTACTTAGATGACTGTGCTTACTCAATTTGAAAATCAAAGAAGAACTTGATTATTTGTATATATGCAAGTATTTCATTTGATCCCGGGACAACAGAAATGGCTGAGTTGGATGTTTTTGTTCACTTTAGGCACTTTTTACACACAGTAAAGGTTAAAAAAAAGGTGGTTGATTGTATCTTTATATCTTTATATAGTTGACATTTCAATTTGCATTAATGTCTCCCATTTTTTTGGGATAGTGTTGTTATGCTGTCACACAAAAAATGCTAGATTTAGCTCTCTGAAAAAGTTGGCCCTTAATTCTGTTAATTAATCTGAAACAATCCGGCTTTCCTTTGCCTTTCTTAAGAACTCTCAGCTATGTTTCTTCATTACAGTGTCTTAAAGGTGTTCATCAGCACAATCCCCTGTGATAGTAATCTATTCTCTATTGAACATTAAGTATCGTTTAAAAGGCTCGTTGGTGACATTCCTGAACTTAACAGAAATTTGTAAATACCCACAATCAAATGCCATGAAGAAATTCTATACTGCTCATGTGAGACATTTGTCAAATATAAATATAGATATTCATAAGTTTAAAAAAAAAAAAAAAAGAAAGTGTTTCTTCATTTATTCTTGCACCAGAAGGAATTTGGACTTTCTATCTGGGTGGACCATAAGTGTCTTTGCATTTCTGGTGATTGTAACATGACTGACAATTGAATAGTCTTTTATTAGATACAGGAAATTGCCTCAAAACATCAAACATCATGCATCTCAGCCCCATTCAGTTCAGTTGATTTATAGCAGAAATGCATTGTACAATTTTACCATTGTATCCTATTATGATTATTATTATGATTATTATTATTATTATTATTATTCCAGAACATGTAATAAGTCACAAATAACAGTTTGTGATGTATAAATGATCAAGTATAATAAACTATATATTTACCCATCTTACTCACGTACAAAACTTTTCTTCTTATATTCGTGTCAGTCTACTTCCTCTCTTGTTGATGTTCACTATGTGTTATTTAAATTGTGGATTTGTAGGTACACTTACATATCCTCACTATTAATACTTTGCTGAAAATTGAGACAAGAGTCTGTGTTTTTGTTTTTTTTAATGTGAAACTTTCAAGTGTAATGCCAACCAAGTAAGTGGTGTTCATAACACTGTAGCTTTATTACTCTGTTGTCCGTGTATTAGATGACTGTTGATGTGAAGCACAAACCCTTGGAGATCAGCCATCACTTGAAAGCCAATGACCGGGACGTCTATGGTTGTGACTACCTTTAATGGCTCTAGTTATAACTACATACACTGTTACACAGACAGGTTGTGTTTTCACTGCTCCAGCATTATCAGGAACGTGTACTCCAAGAGGAGCAAGAGACCACCTCGGGAAGAGACTTTATCCAAATGGAAATATACTTTTCAGGACAAAAAAGGTGAACGAGTGGCATTGTGTCGTGAGCAATAAATGCACTAAATCAGATACCACTGTTATCAAATTGACATTAAAAAATATATATTTGGTTTGGGAGTCCCATTTTCAATTCATGGCGTATTCAACAGCTGGAATGGGTGTACAGTAGACTGAACAGCTGTCAATTGCAACATAGACATATGATATGTCATGTATATTAATCATCATCAACCAAATGTATTAAGAGACACAACTGTCAATTCATGTTACACAATGATGCTATTCTGATGATGCTGCATTGCCATGACGATTTTGAGTGTGTGTGTATGTGTGTGTGTGTGTGTGTCATGTTAAACATAAAAAATGATCCAGCAATTACTACCGCAAACTGTGGATGTAGGATTTGTGAAAAAAAAATGTCCTTGCCTTACTACCAGTCACAGAACAGCAGAGTGTATCTAAACTGACAGAAACTATAACTGAACTGTTTTGTGCTTATTATGTAGTCCTCAATTGATATTTAACATAGTTATGGCCAAGTAGATAACAGTATTCAATATATTTCTGTCCCCTCACACCTAGATTTGAACTATTTTATTCTTTCAGCTAATAATTTATGGCATACCACCCATTTTCTTCCTTGCATGACCAGTATGTATCCCTATTATCTCTGGTCTCTTAATGTATATTAGCCATGCTATTCACTTTGTATTGTCCAAATGTATTTGAGAGCCAGGTGAATCAAAATGCTGCCCCCCACATCCTGTGGTACAATGACTTGGATCATAATAACACAAAAATCCTCCTCAAACCAGACTTGGGATTGTGCAATAGTTATAAATGGAAAGATAACTTGCAAGTGTAGAAAAACTACAATTTCTTTCTAACAATTTTAATGTATTAAATTAATATATGTGACTTGGAGTGAAACAAAAGAATGTGCCTTTAAGGCTGGTTCATAAATTTTTTCATGCACACACACGTCTGGGGAACTGCACTTGCTTCATCTGGCTCTACATGGTTTATGTGCATTTTATTGTAGATATGTGATTTTAACTCTGAACTGTACATTAAATAGTTAATAATTAACTATGTGTAATGTACTCAGTCTTAAATCAAACTGTCATAAGCATTTCAAACCAGGTTACTGCTAACCTAAACAAAATGACACCTAATAGAACTTCTAAAAATGTGAGTTTGATGTACACCGAGTAACAGTCAGGGGTCACTAGTTCTCTTGACCTTGGAAACAGACCAAACTAAATCTCAAACAGAGTCCATTTAGTCTTTCTGGAGCTTTCAATCACATCACACCACACGCTCTTCCTCAGCAAATGGAGTTTGCCCAGTTTTCATCAATGGTGGAAGTATTAACATCATTTACTTAAGTAGAAATACCATAATGTTAAATACAGTTTTTAGTACATGTTCAATGTTTTAGTACATTGAAGAAAGAGAATTATCAGCATATATCAAAAAAGTATAGGTACTGTATGCATGATGTTTTACAGATATATTACACATCTAGATTACTGTTGTGGTTTCAAATATAAGTGCTGCTTTAATATAGTTGGTTATCTAGACTCTGCATTACAATTATGGAACAGGGAAGGTATTGCTCCATATTTGACTCTGAAATCTAGAGGAATAGAAGTAATTAAGTGGTATAAAATTATACTTTAGCAGTGCACAGTGCTTTAATGTTCAATTCACCACCTATTGTTATTTAATTCTACATCAAATACTCTGAGCATTTAAAGCAAGAGTGCAACTTTTGAACGAATTAATGTAATAAACATACCTTTCTTCAATTTAATACATTTTCAGCTATAGTCTTACCTTATCCTTAAAGCGACTCTTACCTTTCTTGCATTTCACACAGCAACAACCCCTCCTACCCCCCCCCCCCCCCCCCCCCCAGTTAAATTATGTCCTTTAAGAACTGTTCATCTATTTAAATCCATGTCCATCATGTGCTCAGAAAAATAGACGTGGATATTCGTGGGTTGAGAAAGATCATCATGAGCAGCTGAAAGCACCAGAACACCTACTGACTGAACCTTATGGTAAGATTATTTTGTCAATAAACAATTTGTTATAAAATACAACAAATGCTGCATAAATCTATACCCAGTATACTGAAATGATTGAGGGGACTACAAATCAGCAAGCTGAGTTATTTTCAAAGAAAAGCAAACGTGTATTTATGTCCACTTTACTGAGTCTTATTGGCTGAAATATACAGAAAAAAATATCAACGACAACATTTGTCCCAAGTTCTACCAACGAAAACAAATGTACTAACAAAGTGCAAAATCCACTCTTCATTCAAAATTAAAATTGTATAAAGTAACTCTACATCAGTTTGTCTGAAATGTCCTCTCATCACAAGTTAATGAAATTCTTAAGAAATACTTTTTTTTGTCATAATTGTATCCATACACACACTTTTTAAAAATCATTTGAAATCCTAAAATGGGCCTGCTAAATGCTGTAGATGAGAGTATTACAGTATAAATCATTCAAAAGGAGTTTCTGAACCAAATTAAGTTGTGCTACATTTAAAATGTTTTAAAAAAAAAGGAAAGAAGCAGACATTCCATCATTAATAAATACATGCATCCATTATCTTGTCTTACATCAGCAAAATGAAAATGAATCCTTTCCCTATTAAGACAGCTACTTCAAACACAACTCGTTATGTAGGCTTTTATGGAATTAGTAGCACTCTAACAATCTGGAGTTAAATAACACTGCAAGCTGTTGACCATGTTAATATGATAAGTAACCAAAATGGAAACAGCCAATGGTGCAAAACAATCATTATATGGAAAATACAGATCATCAGTGGATTAGCTGAACCTTTTTTCTTCATTTCTAATTTAACTATTTAAAAAAGTATCTCATAAAGGCTAAAAGTATAATGATAAAAATGATGTAAAAAAAAAAGAAAAAAAAGAAAAGCAATGTGTCACTAATGGTCCACTAGTTATTAACATATATTATATATATTGGCCCATTTATTGATAACCGGCTATAATCCTGGCTGTCAGTGTTCACATATTTAATAATATTGATAATTAGACGATTTCAAATAAAACTGTCAGTTACAAAGTGCACAAAGAAAAATACAAAACGGGGGGAAAAGAAAAGCCTGAGAACAAGATAATTATAAATTAGCTTCCCATGCTATTATACAATCTTGTGATGATAGGTAGTGGGACAAAGAGCTGTACTGTTTGTATGTGAAACATCAGAAGTACACGTTTGTAGTCTTTTGTGGTCTAAAAAGAAAGAGAAAATAAATAACGGCAACACTGTTATTGCTATAATTTCCTAAGATGTTTTCATGAAGAGAACCATGTCATTTGGTCAAATTAGACAGGAGATCCAGTTCAATTGATGCACTTGAAATTGATCAATTCTGAGTAACAGCAAGTGTAACAAATATGAAATTTCCCTACACACACACAAACAATTTAGCATTCATGGGTATATATGGTTTCCGATAATAAATTAATAATTGATGAATAATACCTTGGATTAATCGGAGCAATTCTGTTAAGTAATCATTAACACAACTGCATAATTCTATCAATAAAACCTCTTAGGAATTTTGTCCAGAAATAATACACCTGTAGAATAAAGCGTTACAAAAATAACATACAATTCTTAAAAAGGGGAGAAACATTGACTTGAGCCTTTATGATTTTCAAATGAATCACTCGCTTGAGTTTCTAAAAATGGTAGATGAATTTAATATAACTTATTTTTTCAATAGCGGCTTTGTAGCATTAGCTGCCCCAGGAATATGTGGTCTCTACGAGAGCCCGACAGACACCAATATACCAGCAGATATTAGCTCATCACAGTTAAATAGTATTAAAGAATGTAACAGCCAATCAGTGACAGGAAATTGAATTAATTGTAATAGTTCATAATTTGTGTTTCTGTTAAAGAATGAATTCCAGCCAATTAATAATTAAAATGATCAGATTTTTTTAAGCTCTCAAAGGAGTATTGGTACTGCCATGATACTTCAGTATCAGTCGGACTCCACCAAGAAAAAGATTCCTGTTAATAACAGCAGACTGCTTTACAAAACACATCTATATAGGAAGAAAAACAATAATGTTTTGTATTGAATTCAGACAAATGAGATTATCTGGGATTAAATGCCTCACTCATTATAGACATTTAAAAAATCTTAAGAATACATCACATGTGAATTGAATTATTTTGGAGCAGAGGGACTTGTTGTTGACAAACATTTCCTCAGGTATAAAATGTATTCAATGCAACACATAGTGCAGCCTCCCAAACTAGTGCTAACTGGGAGCCTTGTATGGACCAAATTAAACAGCCTTGCAATTTTGAAAAACTAAAACCTTTCAGAGCCACCAGGACTTTGTTCCACACAGAGGCACAACAGAATGAAATGCAGGAGTTGTCAAACTGGTGAGGGATTTGCCATGTTGGGACTGGTCCTAATGACCCAACAGAGTGAAGGGTGATTGATTCTGGCGGCTGAGGTTCAGCAAGAGGCAATTTGACATTTAGGGTGGGCAGAAATCAGCAAAGTAAGGGTGCTGCAAGGCCTCTTCTGCAGAGATCCTCTGGACAGGATTACATTTCAACAGGTTCTAGAGGGGATTAAAGGAAACTTTTTTAGTATGAGGACAGCAATCTAATGTTTGTCTGTTAGCAGTAACTAACTGTAGTTGTACAGTTATAAAATAATGAAAATTAATGTTTTATACGTGGGAATATTGATATTTGAATACATTCAATCAATACTGTTTGGGGGCATGGATATCAAGAAAACCAAAGTCAACGTACCTGGAGTAGATCCCGTCCTGTGCTACTAAGTTTAGGGACCACATTCACCAGTGAGGTGGTGGCTGGATACATGGGATATGGCTGCAGAAAGTGAAAGAATTTTTATTTTAAAAAACAGTAAAACACTGTATACTCAAAGCACTGAGGATTATACACAATGACATGAATGATTTACCTTGTAATCTGGGAGTTTGGTCATTGTCTGCCACTGTTCTTCAGTTGGTGTACCCAACAATGTACCAGGCGGTTAAAGTAGAACTTTTTGTATCTGAGTGGTGTATTCAAACTTTTCAGCTTACAGCTTTAATTCATCATTGCTCAAATAGTAGATCAATAGTTGTACTTGAATAAACCACTATGATGTACAAATATGTTAAAAAAAGATATCTGAAGATTCTTTTCAACTGGTCGTCCACATCATTCCCGGGGAATAAAGGCCTTCCAGCATTAGCAAGCTCTGAATGGGACAATCAAAATAAAGCATGATAAAAATATCTGCATATATGCACTTTACAGACTATCTTGCATCTCTGTTTGTCAATAATGAAAAACAAACCTGCAAATATGCATCCAGCAGACCACATGTCAATAGAGGTAGAATAAAGTTTAGCACCAAATAGCACATCTGGAGGCCGGTACCACAATGTCACCACCTACACACAGATCACAGAGGACAGCATTAAGAGATTACAACTCTTCAGACCTTTAGTGTAATCT
The DNA here is from genome assembly GCF_027409825.1 of Scomber japonicus. Lineage (NCBI taxonomy): Eukaryota > Metazoa > Chordata > Actinopteri > Scombriformes > Scombridae > Scomber > Scomber japonicus. The sequence goes on along the minus strand of NC_070589.1, from coordinate 20,896,982 downwards.
CTGTTCTCACAAAGAGGTACATGGATTTTGGCACCATAACTGCTAATACTAAAAAGTGGATTAACATCAGCCATCTGGTTTCCATTTCAACTTCTAGAGATTTTAACAAAATGCTGCTTTGTCAGGTGTCAAGTGTTTTAAAGACATTTTTCCAGGTAACATGAAAATGTGTCCGGTGAAGTGCAAAAACAGTAAAAAAAAAAAAAAAAACCCTCTCCATTTCCCAGAGAGAACGTGTGGGCTGATTGAAAGCAGCTGAGGTGCTTGTGTTTTGCATAGAAAAGTTAGAAAGTTCATTTCAGATGTACATTCTGACCACATGCTATCACGGCACACTTTTCATAAGTCCATTTAACATGGAAAATGAAGTTATATTTGTGGCTCATCCAACTGGAAAAGCAGAAATGTGCTTTCAGCTACCCAGTAATTTGAAAATGTCACATGGTGTGTGCACAAAGATTGTACAGTACATGTTAATAAATACTGAATGTCCAAAAAGGGACACACACAGACAACATAGATTGAGTCTGTTATGCTGTTCTGCTCAAGCACATCTTTAAGCACAGTGCTTCACAGTTGCAAGCCACCTTTTTTTTTTTTTTTAATTGATTCCGGTAAATAATGTTAGAGTAGAAAAGTGCAAGAACATCTGAATATGTATTTTTATTAAATAAAAATCAAATTAAAATTCCATTTGTGCCTGAACATTTATTATTAAAAGTAATCATAAAAAAAAGTTGATGAACAAAATGTTGTGAACTACACAGTGAATAAACTACAGTGAATGAAATACGTTTTTATGTTTCTACGGTTTTGACTGAATTTGCCAAACAATGATAAATTATGCAAAATGACAAATTGGACAAAGTGTAATACTGCCACCATAAACCCTTAAGATATAAAATTCTTACAGCATGCACTACATTTTAATACACTGTAAAACAATAAAGTGAAAAGAAACTCAATATTTATTTCTTCTTTCTGAAACAGTGCTCTCGGGGTAATACATCCCCTGAAATAAAATGGCCTTAGTTCAAATTCTCGATGCTTCAAACTCTGTCTCCCTCTAGGTTTTCTGTTTATTACATTTTCAGATCAGTACTGTCACCCTGGGTCAAGTGCTCCCCCATGAGATTGGCTTGCCAGGCCCTTAGGTCAACCAACCAAAACCACTAAACCTTTCTGAGACTTGCCTGTCACTTCTCTCATAGTATCAGCAACAAAAAAACAGCATTTCCACTACATGCTGGTGTGTGCTCCACTTGCTCTCATCATCCACTGAATGGCTTAACTTCAGATCCTCAGAGAAACACTGACTGTTCAAATAATAAGACCCCAAATAAGGCAAGAGCATTTTAACAACCTAAACACATTTGGAATTGTAGGGGACGCTACATATTTACCAATGTTAGTGTAGTTTCATGGTTCAGATGTTCCTATGCTATATTCATATTATAATCACTCACTGTCCATTAGTACCAGACTTTCAAACTCTGAGAGGCAGTCAGAATGTTCACAAACTAATCACTGACTTGGTTTCTCTTTAGATACTGAATGTGAGCTTAAAACAGTCAATTATTAGCACCTTCCATGTTAATTGTACAACAACCTACCTCTGCTGAGTAACACCTCACAGGGATGCCAAAGGCTCGAGCCAACCCAAAGTCAGCCAGCTTCAATTCCCCATTCTATAGACAGAGACATCATTTATTAAATTGAACGTGATTTTAATTATAAGGATACATTTCAACATTCACAGTACATTACAATCAACTAAAGTGTTACTACATTAAGAGTTTCATAGTTTTAGTCGCCTTCCTCTTAGTTTCAACATCATAGTAAACTGACTGGGCCAAATGATTTACTCACACAGTTATGAATATTTACCAGCCTTCATGTCAAAGTCCAAATTCACCTAAACACTCACTCTGTTGATGAGAAGATTCTGCGGCTTCAGATCTCTGTGAAGAACGTTACGACTGTGACAGAAAGCAAGGCCTTTCAACAGCTGGTACATGAATGACTGCAAACACAAGCACACACACAAATCAATATTTAAGCTGTTAATTCACATTTTCATAAGATGTTACAGACATACTGATACAAACTTTAATTATCCTTATTTAAAAAGGTGCAATATATGAAATTCAGCCCCACTAGATGTCAGCAAACAACTATTTGCTATGTAAAGATGAAGTGAAGTAATGATGAAAGAACCAGAGAGTGAAGTCAGACTTCCTCCGTGTGTGTTGCAATCTGAGCGTCTCTGTTCTTTGTTTTGAAAGCCGGTCCAGCCGCATGTGCATGAGTCTCCGTGTTGTCTGCATCCATTGCCAGGATGGTGTCACAAACTTTCTCAAATTATAACTGAACAGGTCACTAAATATATTTCTGAAACATTTGAGGCAAGGAAAAGGCAATGCAGTAACTTGAATCTTGATCTATATTTGATCAGCAATGCCTAGTTTGACAGTTTGATCTGAGTTTCATGTGCTGTCTGGTAAGATAACTAACTTTTTCACCCAAAAATGGGGGTTAACAATATAGTAAAAACAACATGCACATTTATTTTGGTCTGAGATGCCAGTGCTAGTGTAATATTTTGTGATGAGCTAGATGTCACGTATTGCATCTTTTATCTGTCCTTGGTCAAACTCGCATTATAGAAGAATATTTATGTCTCACCTTCACAGTTTCAGGATCTAAATCCCCATTGCAGCTGTCAAAATACTTCTTCAAATCCTGAAGTTAAAAAGAGGCATACATTAACAACATACTAGGGCTGCAACTAATGATTACTTTCATCATTGTTCAATCTATGCATTATTTGTTTGGTCTTTCAAATGTCAGAAAATTGAGAAAAATGTTAATCACTGTTTTCCAAAACCAAAAATGAAAGCTACAATGTCTTATTTTGTCACGATGGACATAGAAGACTTGCAACACCAAAAAGTATTCACATGTAGGAAGCTGGAATAAGACCATTTTTAGGATTTTTTTTAACCAAAATATCTGGCAATTAATTTTCTGTCAGTTGACACATTATTGCTGTTCTTCAACATACTGTAAGTCATAAATAACTTTATCTCACCTGATCACAATATTCAAAAACCAAGGTTAACTTCTTGTCACTGTGCAAAACATCGTGTAGTCTGTAAAGGAAAGAGCAATTTTAAGAGTTTGTTGATGTCAGAGTCAGATTATAGCAATTTATTAAAGTGACATGATGAACAGTGAAACTACCTGTTACATTTCACACTGATTTAAACACTGACCTGACAATGTTTTTATGCTTGAGCTCCTTCAGAAGACAGATTTCTCTCAGAGCAGAACTTGGCACTCCCTGAAAGAAGCAGTGATGAACACTGAGCTGCTTTCAGCTGCACGCAAACACACACATTATTTCACTCTCAACACATACCTCATCGTCGTCGTCCAACCTGACCCTTTTCAACGCCACAATTTCGTGGGTTTCTCTGTTTTTCGCCTTGAACACTGTCCCGTACGTACCTGCGAAATAAACAGCGTTAAGTTAAATCACAGTTAGCTTGACTGATGAATGGCATAGCAAGTCCTATCATTAGCTAACGTTAGCTGCCCGGCTAATATCGTCAAAGCTGTTAGGCTGCAACTTTCAGATGGATCTTGTCACTGACACATTAAAGTGCTGGAAAATGCTGCACACAATGCACTATGCAGGGTTAACTGGTGAATTAATTGACACAGGTACAAGGTTTACAATCAAGCTAACGTTAGCTAACTTAGCCCTACAACTACATGAATGCTAGGTTTGCAAAACAGGCTAGCTCATATTAACTTTACAAAAAAACATATGAAACATACCCTCCCCGATTTTTTCAAGCTTTTCATATTTCTGCATGGTTGACCAGTGAAGCCAGTTTTGACTTCGCTAACAAAATAATGACCGACCAAAGCCCCAAATTGGGGTTAATGTTATGATAGCTAGCGTTAGCTTAGCGCTATCTGCACTTGCTGCTCCTGGTCGGTCTGCAGCCAAGCTGGTGTTGTTGCTCACCTAGAGGCTGAAACATGAACTGCAACCAAGCAGCTGAAAAATGAAAACTCATTGCAAAAAGTTGAACTTAAATGCTTAATGTTTTATCTGTATTGAATGATTTGCTTGCCCTTTCAATTGACAGATTTGAATGTGAAATTTAAAAATGACAGCTAAAAGGTCTATCTTATCGTAGATTAACTCTCTCAGGGCATTATGTCAAATTCTCATTAGGAGCTGAGCCCCCCTAATGGTCTGATCTTAGAATTGCCCCTGAGTAACTCTGACAACTGTAAGCACTGCACTGCAAAGCATGCATGGTTTGGAGGTGGTCTTATGGCAATTAGCTAATATACTTTAACACATATAATTTCCCCTTAATGCGAAATGAACTCTCTTTCAAAAATATGCTGGGGTCTCTCTCTGGGCACCACACTGGACATAGCTGTTACCAATTATCCACAATGTGAATATGAGAGGAAAATAAATGAGTGCAATAAAATGCTTTAGGTAGTCTAATGAAATGTATAAATTAACCAAAAAGGTTGGCTCAGTTTTTTATGCTGATAATAGGCCTACTATTATGTCAAATCTGTGGGATAAAATAAAGAGAACAAGGGCTACTTTTGCCCTGTTTGGATTAAGCAGGCAGAGTCAAGTCAAGTCAAATTTATATAGCACATTTCAGACCGACAACACAACAACAGGACAAAAGTTATTCAAATAGCACAGACAAAAAGGCACATGCATAAAATAGCGTATATATGATGGGTGGTATTGAAATCAACACCTTTCAACTTTCAACTTGCTGACTTCACTTCATAATGTGGTATGGTTTAAATTGGCCCAGTTACTGGATTTCTATGGTAGAAAGAAAAGTTATCATTAAAGACTGATTAATTTGTGAACTTCTAAAACTAAATAATTTAGGCTAGTTTATACCAAAGATGACTAATAGGCCTATGCCTTATTAACTGAAAGCTTAAAAAAACTCCCAATCAATGTCTTCCTCATCACTTACCTCCATCAGACCCAAGGCTGGATCAGTACTCCCAGGGACCCCTGAGCAGTGGAGCTCATGCCCCTTCGCCCCATAATTAATTTAATTAATGAATTAATGTTCCAACCTCCTCCTCTTAGTTTTTCTCCACTACTTATTCATTTTTCTCCCACACCCCTATCACAGTGCAATGTAGCCTGCTAACCAATCATCACTTGTCCACTCGTCAAATTGACACATTAAACAGTCAATCGTGAGACTTTATTTTCTTGGAAAAAACATTTATTTTACTCTGATTGGATAATGCAGCTGTTTGGTGGAAACATATTTCAATATTTCGTCTGGGACATACTAGGTTTCCAACAGTGACAATATATATAATATCAACATCAAGAGAATGGATCTTGTGAAAAAAGTGGCGTTAAAATGTGACAGGGTGGTTAACAACACATTTTTTGTGGTATGCCAAAGTCAGAATACATATTTATTGTTACTTTACACTGACTTTAAACTCAGTTTGACAAGAACTAAAGGATTAATAAACAGGTCAATTGGTTGAAATTTGTATTTGTCTGAACTGGCAAAATCTCTAGGCAGCCCTTCAGTGGAGCTTTTGGTTGAGGAATTGAGGAATATAAAATTGCATTATGATTAACAAAATGACTTTTCACTGACATTAAGACCACATTCAAATAATATAAAATTGAATATCTACAGAACTTCAACACACAAGCCTCTTTTATGAACAACATAAGGCATATACATGCTCCTCATAATACAGGTACGAGGTACCCTATTATATTTTTTAAATAGTATGTAGATCCTGTGCATTATAATTCATAAAAGGAAAAATTCTGTACACTCTGGCTAAAACCCAACTTTATTTTATTTCTATCATATTATAATTTATTATTGTTATACAGAATAAATTATTTTATGAAATTCCCATTATCATTAACGACTATACAGTAGTGTAGTATGTTCACAGGCTGATCCAGTTGGTCCACTTATACATTTACTTGCAATTGAAAGTTTGTCATAAAATTCAAGACAGTCAGCAGGTAAATTTACAGTAGCTGTTTTATATAACTCATCTGTCTGCACAAACCTTTTCTATACATTTAAAAATAGACTCTATTACTCATCATAGATCTACAGAAAAGTTGTTGCAGGGTTCATTTCTTCCCCTCAGCTCTTTGTCTGCGAATCAGATCAGAATAAAGTCCTCCTTTGCTCAGCAGTTCAAGGTGAGTCCCAGCCTTAAAAGAAAAGAGGAAGCTGTTAGATTTAATTAAAACTTACATTACAAAGTCCGTAAATTGATGGAGGGATCTAATATATCTGTATGAATTACTGAACATTGAATGAGGTCAGTTCTCTTCTTTGAACTTACAAGGTAGTCTAATACATTCGCCAAGACATTTAAGAGGAAATAATTGAGAGAAAATAAGCAGTCTCCATTTCTCTGAATATTCTGCTGCCTCACCTCCACAATGCGGCCATTGCTCATAACACAGATGAGGTCAGCGTTTTGAATGGTGCTCAGTCGGTGGGCGATGATGAGCACAGTGCGACCCCTAGTGGCCTTGTCCAGAGCTTCCTGCACCACACGCTCCGATTCTGCATCCAGGGCGCTGGTGGCTTCATCCAGCACAAGGATGCTGGGGTTCTTGATCAAAGCGCGAGCAATGGCAATGCGTTGTTTCTGGCCACCTGATAACGTCACACCCCGCTCACCTAGGTTTAGAATATATAGAGCTTAGTATTTAAAAGCCACAACATTACAAAAAAAAAAAAAAGTAGTTAAAGCTGTGATGACAGTACGTACCAACCACAGTGTTATAACCTTCTGGGAAATCTGTAATGAAGCGGTGAGCGTTGGCTTGCTTGGCTGCATTAATGACCTCAGCGTCAGTGGCTTCAGGCTTCCCAAAGCGGATATTTTCAATGATAGATGATCCGAACAAAACCGGCTCCTGCAAAAATTTGTGGCAGATACAGTGAACGGCTACAAATGAGAATAATGAACAGTTTTTATTAAACTGACAATATTATTAATATTCCTATTTATAAATTGTGATGCATTAATGAGGAGCAATCTTCACCTGATTGATAAATCCGATAACTTGCCCCCTGAGCCAGGACAGGTCAAGCGTTCGAATATCAAGTCCATCCAACATGATGACACCACTGGTCGGGTCGTAGAAACGCTCCAGCAAGGATGCTACTGTGGACTTTCCTGCAAATTAAATAATTATTAATATAATAATTTCTTGGCCAAACTATTTTACGGCCACATGATTACAATCACAGAAATTAATGAAAAAAAATACCTCCTCCAGATTCTCCAACGATGGCGACAGTTTTGCCAGGTGGCAGTGTTAAGTTTAACTTCTTCAAGATCTGATGCTCAATTCTTGTCGGATAGCTATAAATATACAAAAGAGAAATCACTACTTCGGTATCATGTTTACTTAATGTCTAGTTTAGTGATATTGTTTTGAATTAGGATAAGAGTCCAACCTGAATGAAATGTTCATAAAATCAACCCTTCCCATCAGAGAATGGTTAGGGATGCGTCCTCCTCCAGACAGTGTTATAGTAGGCTGCAAAGCCAGGTATTCAAACACCCGGGCCCCAGAGCTCATTCCTCTCACCATCTGTAGAGAATATTTTGGACACATTGAGAATGAACTGAAATGCCAACTCAATTTCTACACACAAAATATTTCTTATATAATATTCACACACCTGTCCAAAGAGGATAGAGATACTGGCCAAAGACCTGAGGATAAAGAAGATATATTTGTTATACCCTAACATCAATACAATCTATTATTTAACTTTATATGGAATTGCAGACTAAAGATTATTAATTGATGGGAGAAGCTGTGTCTTTTACCTCTGCACTGTCTGGGAAGCAACTAAGAAAGACATCAGGTCTCCAGGGGACATTTCACTGCTAGAAATTAAAGTCCCTCCAGCGAAAATAGTTCCCAGAACAATGCCTGTGTACATAATACACAACAGAAACACATTACCATACTGAACATCCTGATGTAACCATTTCCTCAACATTAGTTGCCCTAGTGAAATATACTCACAGTTCAGGGCAATGTTTGACATTCCTTGGAAAATTGCTATACCAGCACCAAGATTTTCATTCACTTCACAAGATTTTTCAACTTCATATGCATATAACCTGGGAAGAAACATTTTTGCAAATTAAAACGTATTATCTAACATATCTGATATGGCAGTACAGTGTCTATCAAAGGATAATGGCTGAGTATATCAAAATACATTCCCACTTACTGTAGCTCCCGCTCCTCCATGGCAAAAGCCTTCACTGTTCGCACATTTCCAAGTGCCTCGTCTGCCACTCCTGTTGCTTTTGCCACCTTCCATTAAACACAAAGTTAACTTAACAGCAAATTAATCTTATTCTGTAGATAGCAATGCTAGTGTGTCTCAGATTGTATTATGCTGCCATTGCAGATACTGAAAATTAATATGGTAGCACTGCGGACATCTGTTCTCAAAACTGCCAGTAATGACAACTTTGCTCATTTTTGGTCCGACTTATCTTACAAAACTGGCCCCTGTTTCTGTGTCAGCCCAAGAAGTTGTGTAAAATCAGATACAGGACCAACAAGAAGTTGTGAGGAAACAGTTAACAATAGTGAGAACAGATCTATACTGTGCTTACTGAGTACAAAGTCCAGTACATCTGTCACAAAGGTCTGTTCTTCGGCTCACACAACTATGAACTTTTTTAAATTGTGGTTGTTCAGATACTGCTGCCCTTGTCATGAGTTTATAGTTGGAATTCATATTGCAATCAGTCCTCTCAAAGAGTCAGATCTAAATGCTACTACTATATTTAGTCTCACCTGTTCTTGAGCCAAACGGGATAGTTTGCGAAGGAATGAGCCAAGGAAAGCTCCAGCTCCCACCAGACAAGGAATGACAATTACTGTCAGACCTGTGAGTTTCGGGGAGATGACATATAGAGACACAAAACATCCAACTGTCTGTGTAATACTCCGTAGTCCCTGCAAATATGAAAAAAGAGCAACAAATAGGAATTAGCAGGACAAAACCAGCATATATTCCTCCATAACACACATATTATTGATTACTTTATGAAAAAATCAGCACTTGGACACCATGCGCTAACTGCTAAAACATGCATGTGGTTATACCTGAGAGATGACCAATTTAAAGGATGACTTGAACTCCTGAGTGTCAGCAGTCAGACGGTTCACCAGCTGCCCAGTTTTATTAGCATCAAAGAAAGCCACATCTTGTCTGAGACAAATAAAAAACAGTGAAGCATTAGCTTAAACATGACATATTTGTCCTACATAGTGCACATTTTGCTCCAAGTCAATACTGAGTACCTCAGTAAGGATGCAAAAAGGGTCTTCCTCATGTCAGCCGCCACTCTCTCTCCAACCCTCGACAGCAGGATGATGTAGCCAGTTGTCAGCAGGCCCTGCACGAAGGAGGTGATTAATGGCCGGGGTAATTGACCATGTTCCAGGAAACAGCTGTGACATTTATATGTTTGCATGCACATTTTGTCAGAATGGCAGTGAGTGGAGCAGAGCATACAGAGGGCTACTGAGCATCATAGCTCTAAGAATAAAGATTTCTTTAGAAATGAAGAGATCTGCAAGCAGCTACTTAATAAGTAGAATTAATGCAAGGAAAATTCAACAATACAATGTAATAAAGTGAAAATATTAGACTGCAGGAAGACAGTGCCAAAAATGTGTAATAATACATCATCACATCTACTTATAAGACACAGACTTATGCTTATGATCCTTGTGAAAAGCAACAGCATGAAAACTTGTGCTACTGTGTGTGATATTTTTGGACTTACTTGGATGCCGTACAGTCCAAGTAATTTCAGGGCAGGAGCCCTCATCTCATAGGCATAATTCCCAGTATTTTCCCTCAGGAAGCGTGCAACAACATTCACCAGATCCCCTAGCATCAAGGGGATCTGAATATTCAAGATAGCTGCACCAAAAGCAAGCTGAAAAGAAAATGATCAATTTAGTCAGAGTATTAAACACGTCACATTGCATTTTGTTTCAGAAACATTATGACATTATGCTTAAGTGAATTGATTCAGGCTTACCACCACAGCACCAATGAGAGCAAACAGCTGAGGCTTGACAAATTCCCAAAGGATATGCCATTTGAATTCAGGCACAGGAGTTTTGGCTTCTGTTTCGATCGGGGTATTGTTATTCACATCTGCCTCGCAGTGAGCTACATGGCAAAACAGACGTCCAGAGACAGTGAGTAGTGCAGGTCCTAAGATAAACTTCAGAGCCACTCCGGGGTGTTTAGATGTTCGGGTGGTAGACTGGCGGATGACTCTCTGAGTAAGGCTCCAAATGCGACTGACAGCATTCCCAGGTTGTTGTGAGGAGCATTGTGCATTTGCTCCTGGAGATGTATACAGCCTGGATATGAAAAAGAATATTAATACAGGACATGTAATAGTCTATCATTAAAGTGATAATGTAACAAAAGCAATGCCTCTAAGAACTCTCCAGATATTATGGCGAGACAGGTTTTCGGCTTACACATTTCAGACTGATCTGAATTAGGGCTGCAACTTGCTATTATTGGCATTATTAATCTGTCAATTACTTTATCCGTGAATCATTATTAATGAATTGTTTCTCTGTCTTACACTGGAGTCATACAAGGAAGAGATTCCTTCAAGGACAGTACAAACAGGAGCAATGATGACAGCAACCAGTAAGCATTGTATTATCATCAAAAACACTAACTTTACTTGAAGATCTTAAAAGGCTGCATTCATGTGTCTGCAATCCTATCTGTAATTGCTTTTCTGTGAAAATAATTAAACTGCTGCAAAACAGCTGCATAAGTGTTATTCTTGTACACAGGTCTCCCTTGAAAAAGAGATCCCGATTTCAATGAGGCTACCTGTTTAAATAAAGGATTAAATCAAATTTAAAAAATGGAAAAGCATCAAATCCTCTCATTTGGAGCAGCAAACAAATGTTTGCCATTTCTGTTTGAAGACAATTGATCGATTAATAACATTCACTAAATAAAACATTTCAGATGTTTTGTTTTTATTGTGAAGCCTTTATGTGTTGCCTGATGTTGGATCTGTTTTACCCACAGAAACATTATTTCATTTGAAATGTATTTTTACAATTTAAACAATTACATCTGCAGTCTCAACTCTATTTTTAGTTATTATGCTCATCTTTTATATTTGAGTTGGCCATTGTATGCACAGGCGGGTGACAAATTAAAGGAAAAAGCAGCAAAAGGTGTCTTAGTAAGGTGTTGGTCCACCATGTGCTGTCACAACAGCTTCATTGTGCCTTGGCACTGATTCTACAAGTCTCTGAACTCTACAGGAGGGATGAACACCATTCTTCCAAAAGATATTCCCTCATTTGGTGTTTTGGTGGTGGAGAGTGCTGTCTAACAGGTCAGACTGCAATATCCCATAGATGTTCAACTGGATTGAGATCTGGTGACTGTGAAGATCATGATTCAAGATCATATGATTCACATCATTTTCATACGTGTCAAACCATTTAGTGACCCCTCTTGCTTTATAGATGGGAGCACTGTCACCCTGGAATAGAAATGTTTCATCATAGGAAAAAAGTGATCACACAGAACAACTGTGTATTGGTTTGCAGTGACCCTTCCTCTCATGTAAAGGGACAACTGTAATACCATGCAGACAAAAAGCCCCCCAACAGCATAACAGAGCCACCAAACCCCTTCACTGTAGGGGTCAAGCATTCAGACCTGTACTGTTCACTTGGTGTAGGCCATACATGCACTCATCTATTTGTCAAGAATATAGTGAAGGACGACTCATCTGACCATATCACTTTTTTTTCTTGCCATCTTTATACAAAATCATAATCAACTGGGCCTGCTCAGCACTTTTAAACACAGCACAGAGCATGATTAATGCTTGATTGTACAATACAGTGCATCTGTGTGGAAGCAGCTGCATTTGTAATGTTTCTCCACTTAATTTTTCACCCATCTGTAGTTTAGCCTTAAAGTGTAGTTGTTCTTGTTCCTTTTCCTGCCTCGCCGTTTTTGTATTTTGATTTATGTCAAGTGGATGCCGCAAAATTGTAACTTTCCGTAGGGATTAATACAGTATTATCTATAGCAATTACAACTGAATTAAGGAATGAAATTTGTGTTTTCATTTTCTGACGCTCCACTGATCAATTAATCGGCTAAATGTTTCACCTCTGATCGGGATTACACAACTCGAACAAACAATTACATCCCACGGTATCTGTGAACACTAAAGGAAACCAGCTTTGTCAAGATGTCCTGTCTAGATTATTAAAGTAGAGACCGAAGTTTGTCAGCGTTAATCAACACATCAACGGGTTTTAATGGACACAGGTTGGCTGTCATTAGCTAAACTAGTTGCCGGGTGACTTTTACCCTACCGTGAAAGTTTCCAGATATCTGCTGTTTTATTGCATCGCGAATAAAACGACAGGGACCGCACGGGTGCAGTAATGTTGGCCCTGCACCAAATTAATTGAAACATGTTTTATACTCGTTTCATGAATGAATGGTTAGCTCTAAATAATCGTTTAAGCTCTGAGATAATCCAGAGGTAACCTACAGGCCGCCATATTGACGCTAACCCAGAGTGCATTTCTGCAGCAACATAGAGTTTCATTATTTTTTTTACAAGCTGTTTCAGGTCACGGCGTGATACTTTATTAGTATAATATAGCCGGCCATAAAGTGAATACTTTTTGTGATTTATGTGGCATTTTGAAGCAAAACAACGTCAAAGAACGGCTTTTTTTGGAGGAGACTTGAAAAAACTACAATTGTGTCCCAGTGTTTCGGTATAACTGGTGACCTTGTTAACTGGTGACTTTCTCACATTACACGATCCATAATATGAAGTGAATGCGTCTTCTGAACGCAATTTAACTCGGATAACACAGATAAGTATGTATTTAAGAAGGAATAATTGTAATTTAATACTTTTAGGAAGACGACTACGTGAAAGTCACCACTTAACACGGTCACCAGTTATACCGAAACATCGGATGTGACGTCGCGGTTTAAAACGAAGTGACGTCAACGGCGTTTTGTTGACATTTGTTTGTGAAAGACAAAAACAGTGGTCGCACACGGGAGAGAGTGTATTTTTGGAAACCTACTACCCGACCTCGGAACAGACTGAAGACCACCACCATATCGTAACTACAACATATCTGTTCGTATTCAAACGAGCTCCGGTCAAGAATTTGGACTCTTGAGCAAAGACGAAAAGGAGATGCAGATCAGCAGATGGAAGTCGGGAACAAAACAAACCGTGTCACCCTGACTACACGAGTGGCTGAATCATTCACAGGCTAGCCAGCCACCACAGCTGGCTTAGGTAGTTGGTTATCTTATATGCGGGTATATATCATCCATTAATTATCTACGGACTTCTCTTCTACTCAATTTTAATCTGTTTCGCATTTTTATCACGCGTTGCTATGGTAGTGTAACGTCGTTAGACTAGCAGGTTAGCAGGCTAATGTTAGCTGTGGCTACCCATATTTGATCTGCTGTGGTTAGCTGCAGGATGTAGCTGAGGCTGCAAGTCACAGCATTAGTTTTCATACGGTGTTTACTTCAAGTTGCTCGTCAGTGCGGAGTGAGAATGTGAAGCACAATGGCTAACCTTGAAGCTTATCAGGAGTATCAGAGAATTGAGGACTTTGAGGAGGACTCACCACCAGGGGAAGAGGATTTGTTGGTGCATGTGCCCGAAGGCCTGAAAGGTAAACATGTCATCACGACATAGATGTGTGTACATTGTTTTAATTAATAAAAGTTGCAAACTGCGCTTTGACAGTCATGTCCCTGATTAATCGTACTGCTCACATGTTTTCAGGTCGATCTTAAAACAACCCGCATGAATACTGAATTATGTTTTTCTGACCACAATGATTATTCCTCCGTAACGATTTTCATGCTGGCCTCTAATAGATCCCTTCATAAAACACTTCTAATGTAAGTGATTGGGGGCAACATTCACAAGCCTAATTCTGTGCAGAAATGTAGGCCTATTTAGTCTATGTGAAGCTAATATGAAGCTTCAGCTGTCCAAATGAGTCAAATCAAGTAGATATATTCCAGTGTTACAGTCTTTTTAGTGGCACAGTCCTTCATTTTGTTACTATACTTACAGTGCAGCTCAACAGGGAAACACTGTTAAAGGAAACATAAAGAGGGAGTGCAAATCAACTTTGAAATCCATTTTTAGTGCAAAATGACTGTGTGGACACAATGTGGGTTGGAATCATTTACATTGAAAACACGTGTGTAGGAGATCATTTAATATCCAGTATGAACAGGAGGAACGATTACACTGAGGGAAAACCTCTGACAGACTTGAAAAATTGTGAAGAAATTCTGGGTCAACATGTTTTTGGGGTTTCTATCTGTCTCACACCTTCCTTTACATTTATGTTACAGACTCATGGCACCACATCAAGAACCTGGATAACTTCTTCACAAGAATATCCTTTGAAATTACAGGATTGTTTAATTGCAGGTCTCTGATAGATCACTGTCATAAGGCTGGCACCATGTCACATTGGTTGTATTTTACAGTGTTATTACCTGACTGCCACAGTGTTACTAAAGGAAGCAATGGCAAAGTGAATTTTGTAGTTGGAATTTAACTTCTGTGATATAATGTTGTCTTGAAAATTGTCTGCGTTTGCTCAAGGTACTTTCAGTGAAGGTTCAAGTGTCATGTTTTCCTTAACCAGTCTGTCCACATCTATCATTTTCATCAAAAGAATGGATTTGCTTGTATGATGTTGTCAGAGTTCTTTGAACTTGTGTAAGTATTATGTTTCAGTATTAAATTCAGATGTTTAAAGAACACATAATAGAAGTAGATATATGCTTTTAGTTAAAAACTTAGGGTTGAGTTGAATTTGGTTGAAAACAAGCTCCCTGTTAAGAGTTACAGTAAGCCTCATTTACGCCACTGGTGATTTTTCATGTTGTTGTGACAGTTAAGCGTGCCTCAGGCTTCAGCATGAGCAAGCTCGGCCAGATGATTTCAACAGCACAAAACAAATTCCCGAAACCATGTTTACTGGACTTAACACAAAGATTTTCTTCATACTATCAGCATTTCGGTTGATTTGACTTCTTTTTTTTAAGTCGAAGTCACCTCGCCAAGCCGAAGTGTCAGTGCAGCATGTTGTTTATTTTCAATTCCTGCAGCCTGAGACAATTTTTTCTTCTGCTACCATGCGAGTAGGCCATCTCTATTATTAGGTCCTGCTCTGGTGTTTGTTTGAATCTGGCCACAGTGTGCTCATTAACATGGGTTCCCTTAAACTATTAGCTGGAGAAAATCTATCCACATGATGACTGCTCAAAACAAAACTCAGCCTGTTAAAGTATTTCATAATTGAAGTGCAGTTGATCTGTCTTATACAACATTAATCTCCTCTCAGTATTGCCAGTATGTCAGACACAGGACAACAGGCAAAGGAACATATTTACTAAGACATCAGACAGTACTTGTCAGTGCTCTCTTATGTAGACACTGTTTTCTCTAACCTAGTTTCAATTTACTGATACTGAATCATCTGCAATTAGCTAATAAGATTACTTGCTAATTATTAACTCTCAAGCTTGGTTTTGTTAGTAACTTAGTTAAATATTATTGATTGATTGATACTTTATTAATCCCACTGGGGAAATTCAGGTATCTCGCAGCTCACAGTCCGTACATACACACATTCTTAAATACACATAGATACATACACAAAAGACACACAGATAATAACCAACCACTGAGTTAAAATATTATATACCACTACATCTGTTGTTATAGTTATTATTTGGGTTCTAAAGCTTATTTTCTCTCTCTTTTTTTCTCCCCCTTAATAGTCAGTTTTTGTTTGTTGTAACATTCACAACGTTCCTCGTCAACTGTGTGGAGTATGACGTCCTGTTTGCCAATCGAGTCGTCAATCACACTGGGCCGGGCCATAATCCCTTGGACAGGAACAAAGTCACTCTTCCAGATGCCATCCTACCCAGCCAGCAGTGTACTCAGAGGTAATTGTGTTTAACAGAGAGATATGGAGAGCTTAGGTGTGTGTAAGGCTTTATTTTCCTCTGGGGGCAAAATGAGTGGGAAAGTCAAAGTGAATAGCCTTAGAAGTCTGTACAGTCGCATAAAGTGATGTGCCTGTCTGCTCATTCCAGCCAGTTCGATTAGATACTTTGTTCTCAAGCAGACATGGTCTGGGATATTATTAGAGCCCTTTTAGAGACGGGTCTTTAGGGGGGATTTAATTTGTCTGGCGTAATACAGTTGTAATCAGACTTCATTTCTTATGGGATTGTGCCGGATGGTTTCAGACTGTAAGATATGGGCACAGGGTATGAATATGGAGTAATAGCATATTGAGCTGTACCCTGTGGGTCTCTTTCTTTACCCGAGAAAATTATGAGAACCCTCTCCTGTATCTAATGCTCAAAAATGACTTTTTAAGCTCTTTTATTAACAGTTAGCTTTCTGAAGAGATCATGAGCAGTCAACCACAGTTATTGGCAGACTTTAGTATCCATCTCTTGATTTTACTCTAGAGGCATTGTCCCAAAAGAGGCAACTTTTACACACATCCATGTGATTCACATATTATATTTTGTGTCATACATTTTCCTTTACAAGGCGTGTGCCAAATTGTAGTTATTCTCATTGAAAACAAGTCTTAGCTGATAACAGATAACCGGGGCAGCTATCATGAAAGCTTTTTAAAAAACAGTTCTATGAAAGAGGAATAAAGTGTTAAATTACACTGTTGGATCAAACCAAATTTTTTGTGTCCTGGATTTTAAGTAAAAATGACATTTGTTCATACTCAGTTTTGGTGTTCATTTCATCCTGCAATCGGTAGCTTCAAGTTGCAACATTCCTGCATCTGATGGCTACTGGGAAGAATGTATTTGCGCACTGTGTTCACACTGGTTTTAGGAAACAGGGTAATGTAATCGATAGCTTTGGTGAGGTAAAACTGGCCAGTGGAGATACCGACAAGTCGGCTGGGCCAGCAAGCTGACAACCACATGACACCTCAGTAGCAGGCTGCAATGAACAGACTTCCCCCTCCTGAACCCGGTGTTGTCATGTTTTTTTCCACAATGTAGTCTAACCTCTGCTTGTTTTCTCCAGCTAGTCTAACAGGCCTGTCATCAATTTGTTCCTGATTCTGACTGTAGCTTAATAGTCTTTTATATCAAAGCCAATGACGCACAACTGCTTGGCATTCCAATTTGGGAACATCACGTCCCACTATTTGGATCCTCACTGTCCTCTTTATACCCCCTCACCCCCCCAAGTTTCCCTTTTAAAACCAGATACTTGTCTTAAACATTCTGATATTTTCTTTATTTTACCAGAAAGTATCCAACATTTTCTCTGATATTGGTTGATATGTGTTAGTTGAAGTGTGGATTACAGTGTTCTGAGTCGTGACTTGAAATACTTGGAAGCTTTTAATTATAGAGTGAAGTAAAGCGATTACCCAACCTGTAACATGTAAACAGGAGCTCAGTGTCAGTTTAATAGATCACAACAAACACTGAGCACAGACATTTCTCATTTGTTTATCATGATTTCAATTACATACTTTGTAAAGGGTCAGTTTCCAATGTCATAACAGCATGTCATGTTTTTGCTGCTGAATAGTCACTTTAGAAACATGTTATTTTATAGTAATTGTGTATCTGAAATTTCAACATGGCCTCCTGTTTTTCCACTTTGTCAGATAATCAACAGCTTCTCTATGTGTGCCATCTCTTCATCCCCTATATTTTCAATTCAGGATCCAAGAAAACAGCTGGATTATATTCCTTCTCATCATGGGAGCCATCTTTTGGTTGTATCGACTCATTAAAGTCTTTTGCAATGTTCTGAGCTACTGGGAGATCAGGCAGTTCTACATCAAAGCGCTGAAAATTAGAATGGTAAGTGCTACAACTGGATTATCAAAATGTTCCACAGTAATAGATCAACTCAGACTTGTAAAAGATGTCTACTGCTTATCGATTACCACACTATGATTGATTTCTCATTTGAGTTGTGGTGTCACACATTGCCTCTGTGTTAGTTAGTTTAATCACTGTCCGTTGCCTCCTTGTCCCAGGATGAACTATGCAACTTCACATGGCAGGAAGTGCAGGACCGGCTCATCAGCCTGCAGCGAGAACAGCAAATGTGCATACACAAGAAAGAGCTGACAGAACTTGACATCTACCACCGCATCCTGAGATTCAAGAACTACATGGTGGCCATGATAAACAAATCACTGCTACCAGTGCAGCTGCAGCTCCCTCTGCTGGGCAATGTGGTGTTCCTCACACAAGGCCTGAAGTACAACTTTGAGCTCATACTGTTCTGGGGTCCTGGTTCTCTCTTTCAGAATAAGTGGAACCTGCACCCAAAGTACAAGCGCATTGGAAATCGCCTAGAGCTCGCCCAGCAGCTTAGTAGAGTCATCCTGCTGATGGGTTTGGCCAATTTGCTGCTTTGTCCCTTCATCCTAGTGTGGCAAGTGCTGTATGCTTTCTTCAGCTACACTGAAGTGATCCGCAGAGAGCCCGGGAGCCTGGGTGCCCGACGTTGGTCCCTGTACGGTCGTTTATACCTGCGTCACTTCAATGAGCTGGATCATGAGCTGCATGGACGCTTAGGCCGCGGCTACAAACCCACTTCCAAATACATGAACTCCTTTACATCACCAATGCTGACTGTGCTTGCTAAAAACATAGCCTTCTTCTCTGGCTCGGTGCTGGCTGTGCTCATCGCACTGACAGTCTATGATGAAGACGTTCTGACAGTGCAGCACATCCTGACTGCTATCACTGTGCTGGGGGTGGTTATTACTATCACCAGGTGGGTTTTCAGAGACAGGTTTTTTTTTCCTGCACCTATTGCAGGATCAGTCTGTAGGTGTAGCATTTGAGGAAGTTTTTATTGTCACTCATACCATTTATATCATAATATAACATAATTTGCAATTGGTTTTTTGTTGAGCTGTTTTTTTTTTTAATTTTTAAGAAACTGAAATCATCTTGCACATTTCCCTCTTAATGTCCCCTGATCAGTCACAGGCTGAAACATCACTGTGCTAAAAAAACTCTTGTGTTGATTTACTTATCCCATAAGTACAAGGGTGTTGTTTAAAACATGCCATATTCTGAATTTGTACATCAGGTCCTTCATCCCAGATGAGCATATGGTGTGGTGCCCAGAACAGCTGCTGCAGTGCATGCTGGCTCACATTCACTATATGCCAGACCACTGGAGGGGCAATGCTAACAAGAGCGAGACCCGTGACGAGGTGGCGCAACTGTTCCAGTACAAAGCGGTAAGGAGGGCAGAATCTCATTGGATTGGCAGGAGCAAATTTGTCACTCAAAATAAAATAATGGATGACGTTTGGTTGTGGTTGAATGATTGATGGATTTTTTAATGTAGCACATGGTCTATGCTGAACCTGGAGTTATTCATGTAATGCCCTTCAATTAATTGTAAACAAGTTAAAGATTAAGTTTATTTTGAGAACATTGATCTACATAAGAATCTTAAAATGTAATAAATATCTTCTCTGTCCGAATCAGGTGTTTATCTTGGAGGAGTTGCTCAGTCCTATTGTCACACCCTTCATTCTCATCTTCCTCCTGAGGAACAAATCTCTAGAGATCATTGACTTCTTCAGGAGTTTTACTGTGGAGGTTGTTGGAGTCGGAGACATCTGTTCCTTTGCGCAGATGGACATCAGACGCCATGGAAACCCAACAGTAAGGATTGTTTTGCCTTACATAAAGTTCAAGCCAGCCCACTCATTGGCTTTAATGATGCTGAGTAGAATCTTGAGCTGAGGTCTCCATTCAGTGTTATGCTGTTAATTCTTGAATTACAATGTGTCCTCTAATGTTTTTGCAGTGGATGTCAGAGGGCCAGACAGAGGCTTCCATATACCAACAGGCTGAGAATGGCAAGACAGAGTTGTCCCTCATGCATTTCACTATTAAGAACCCACACTGGCAGCCGCCACAGGAGAGCTCAGTGTTCATCAGCCATTTAAAGGAGAAGGTGCAGCATGACGCACAAGGCGGCCCCTCCACCCAGCTGCTGCTCTCTGAGGCTCCTCTCTGCACCTCGCTGCAGTCCAATGAGTCTGGCTCCGGGGTAAGAAACTCTGACGATGCTGTTGATCTTACCATTAACCATGCATGTGCTATAGACATTTTGTATGTTAACGTGGTCATTTTGTATTTTATTCAAATTTGAACTGATGCAATGAAACATCTCATAATTTGAAGAACTTACTTTAAAAAATTTTCCCCAAAAATCGTGCTACAAATTTTGTTTTGCACTTAGTAAATGATGCCAAACCAATGTAAATGTATTTATCCAGTGGCTCTGATGTATGTTGTTTCCAGCCTGATAATCTGTTGGCCAGTGTCCTGGCCCACCCCATTCTAACTGCATCTGGACTACAAGGACGAGATCATCGCTTTATTCCGCCAAGCAGCGCTGCTTCTGCGGCTGCCAGTGTCCTGGCCTCTTTGTCCACCTCCCAGTACACACATCCCAGCCGTGGCCGCTCACATGGCCTCCTGCCAACCTCCGTCCATCCTGAGAGCACCATGTACCGCAGCGACCGAACCGTTATGGACAGGTGCTCGTCAGACATTGCATTTACTATTGCCTTATTTACATAATGCAGATTTATTCATGTATGGTGAAACTGATTTGCAAAGATTTCAGCTTGGATTAACATGTTTTCTATGTTTTTTTCAGTATGTCTAACAGTGATTCTCGCATTCGGAGCAATGCACTGCACTCAGAGTTCGCCTCAGCAGAGATGAGTCTACATGCCATCTACATGCATGAGGTAAATTTCTGATAATGGACAGTGGCCTCCAGGTGTTATCTTTGACTATTTTCCTCATCCCTTTTTGATTGTTGTGTACCTGGATTTTTTAAGCAATACACAACCTGAAATTTGTCCGCTGAGTATTGAACCTGATATTTTAAAAGATAGCTGTAAAAAGTGTGTTTTGTCCCTCAAAAGATGCTTCATTTAAGTTGCTAGTAAAGAATTTCACTGGTAACCCACTTTTATGGTGGAAAAGTGTTTTGTTCGGGGTTTTTTTGTTGTTATTTTATAAACCTTCCACTTTCATGTTTACTAGGGGTAAATATTTGCCACTCGAAAAACATAGATTTTGGTTGGAGTATCACCTTCAAGATTCTTTGTAGATTGCATTTCTGCTGTATACTAATAACCACTTGTCTCTGTAGCTCCACCAACAGAGCTCCCACCCACAGAGACCTTCAGGGCAGTGGCAGAACCCAGTGCCATTGAGAGATCTACACACAAGCTCTGGTAAATTAGATATTGATTTTTTAAGAACTTTCAGGCATTGGTGTAGACTGCCTGTCAGTGGGCAATTTTGTTTGTGAGGGTTAATTGACTTTTCAGCCCTTGTTAATTAATATTTTTGATATAAACAGTGAATCAAATGACTGTGTAATGGGAAGGGGATTGATTGTAGTGCATCTGCTTACAAATACATGGAGATTAGTGACTGCCACAAAGGTAGAGAAACACCTTGCAGGCATGTTACTATGTTTAACATTCACAGATCTTTGAAGGCATTGGCGTGTAAACACGTTAAAGCAAATAATCTCAGTGAAAGGTGTAAATCGCTGAGCATTTAGTTTGCACAGGTGTGTAAAAGTGTGTATTAACTAGACTCTACCTTCTCTCCTATCAGGTTTCCAGGCACATAGTAGCCTCAGTTCTACAATTTCCATGCCCACCCCTGTGCACCTTGGTGGCTGGCAAGAGGAGGATGAGGATGAGGATGAAGAAGATCAGGAGATTAATAATGGATCTACTCCAAAACAGGGCACCGGGAGTAGTTGTTGAAGTGCCTTTTGTCATCAGGTATAGGCTCTCTTTTGAACTTTGGAAGATGGCACTATGATCTTTGCTTGGTGGTTCTATATTCTGTGACTTGTTTGTTGAACCTAACAACAAATGGCTTTTTATCCTATGAAAGGATACATCGGCATGATAGTTTCTCTTCTCTTTTTTTTTAAATAGTGTTTACATTTTATTTTCTTCAATGAACATTGTGGCCTTAGATGATCTTCATGGAGAATTTAGCATGGACCTTTAAAACATCATTCAGCGTTTGTTGTAAGAGGGGTCATTGAATAACCACTGTCTCTGCACCTCCACGCCTCATCCTGTCACACCAGGCAGACTATGGCATCAGGGAAACCATATGTCTTCCGTCCGTTTCATCACGATTTTTGTCATATAAGCGTGTACAGACAAAGTGTGTATAAAGTAACAGAGAGACAATATAGTGTATTCATAGGATCACTGTGTGATGGGGAGTGTGGACAGTTTTATTGTGGAATGCAAAAGGCTCATCGTGATTCTAGCTGCGCCTCTGCTTGCGCAATTCAAGTATTTATACGTCACAAGGTTTTACAGTCTTACTTGTAGTTTCTGACATAAAGGTGTCCTGATCTGTGCTACAAAGACTGTAAGCTGTATCATAGCCACCTGAACAAATTGTGATCATCTGGAATATTTAATTCAATATTTCAACCTGTGCTGTTTGACCCTTGTGATTTGTAAATACACTTTTGCGTCTCACTTATCCTTGGAAAGTCCACATTTTTACTACCAGACCTAATTCTTGAAAAATGTACCAAGTATTGCTATGGAGCTAAGTGTACAGTAGCTGTACTAAAACCATGTGTATCTGCAAAAAGCCCCATTGGGCTAGATAAACTACGCACACACATGCTTTGATGCTGCTGTCTGTGTTTATTGGGCCTAAATACAGATTATGTTCAGTATTAATATTTCTATAGATGTATCAAGACCTTTGCTAATCCTTAAAAAAACAGGAATGAGATCATGGATCAAAATGCACTTGACATCAAATCCCAATGCAGATAGAAGATGTATTTTAATTTTATTTAAGCTAGACACAAAGTCAGCGTTATGCCTTAACACTCATGTATTTAAATCCCAGTTTTCCGTATTACCTCAGTGGCAGCGAAAAAAACCTAAATATCTCAGTCAGTACCTCTGCAGTTTATTTACTCTGGTGTAAATAGAAATATATTTTAGATTTTCTCAAGGTACAGATGCATCTTTTAACTGCATTTTGATTTTGATGGCAGGTGTAAATTGAATAAATGTCACCTTCTGCTTTTATTCTTTGCCCAGCAAATGTTAGATCAAGTATTGATGTCCCAGAAATAGTCAAGAATAATCCCTTTTTTCTTATTTAAAAAAAAAAAAAAAAATTTTAAAGAACAAAACAGGGTGGTATTGCTTTTACAAATCTTGGTTGTGTGCATTAATTTTGCCTCCTTTTTTCAAAAGGCTGACAAATAGATGAAAGTTCATTATCAGGGCTGACTTCAGTGTGCACAGTTGCATCTGCAGCTTTAGGTTTGACAGTGTTGGCTTTACTTTTAAAGTAGGAGGATGAAGAGAAAAAAAAGGCTTGCCACAGTCAGCATCATTAATTAGCTTTAGGTTTATTTATTACCTGTTTCCCCATAGATGTTTAATTGATGTATGTATATTATTTATTTGAAAAAACAACAACAAATCATTTATTTAGATTGTTTTGCCACAAAAGTTTATATTCTTGTTGATAAAAGAATGGCATGTTACCCCAAATCTTTAATTAGTTCAAAAAATGATTTTGGTATAATGCTTTTATAAATGCAAAAAAGAACATGCCCAGCTGCATGATATTGAATGTGATTTACACTTAAAATAAACTGGGACTATATTTGCTTGTTGATGTGGTGCACAAAATACTGCTTTACATATTTTTCTGTTTTCATTCTGCGCACAGAAGTAGGCATTAGACAATATGAAAATTTCCTGTCATGATTATCGTGGCCAAAATAATGCGATTCATGATATCATCCAGATAACCATCAAAATATGCTTTAAAACTCTTAAAATGGCACTAAAACATGCTGGAATCACTTTGCCAGAAACAAATATTTCCACAATGACCTGAAAGATGCAGGCTCCCCCTTGTGGCAATTCAAAATAAATCAGGACAGTGATACAAGACTGCACAGTAGCTTTATCAAGACACTTGTAAGGATATTCACGATTATTCTGATGATGGAAATTCACCACGATCAACTTATCGTGAGGGTTTTTTATCGTGATCTGCAATAATAATAAATAAGATTTCATCCCATCCCTACATAGGAGATGATAGTAAAATATTTCTCACTTCACTAATGCAAGGCTTCAGAGCTTATAGATATATCTTTGCCCTCTCATGTCTTCAAAACTTGTTCCACTTTACTTGTGAGTGTGTATGTGGAGGGGCTGCTGATCTTGACACCTGCATAATTATGCTAACATAAACTCAGAATTTTGCACTGACAGAAAACATATTTTTTTTTCTCTTTAAATGTACATATACAGAACTTGCAACAGTCACATTTTAGAAAGGGCAGGTTTCAAAGGGACACCGAGTAAATCTCCATCCTGAATGACGTCTTCTCATTGTTTGTATATAAGCATAGATAGCATCAGCACGTATTGTCATTGTCCACAGCGGACCATCTTGGAAGCACTGTGGCCGATCATGCAAGGCTGTTCTTACCTCTGGTCAGTGAAAGCTCGCCCTGTATGGGATGACGTGTGTTTGTGTCACACTGTTAAATATGCTTACATGGGTATGGGTATTGTGGTCACTGTTCATTTGTGGTACATCTTACATACAGTGAGTTTTTATGTTGTAGAGACACTGGAGCTCAGCTTTGTGCACAGTTGATTTCTCCACATTCACACCTCACTGGTATCTGTGTCATTTTATTTTAAGCAGTGCCTTAGTATTAAGGATTAGTATTTGTTCTTTATAGAAGCCATCTTATATAAACCATCAAATTTACTTTTAACAGGTTTAGCAGCACATATTATGTACAGTATTTTATTTCCTCTTTATTTGGTAAGTCATTGTGTATAGCAACGAGTATGAGGAGGAAATGTGGATGTGGCTTGTAAGATGAGTTGCAAACAAATTTTGAGCTCTTGTGTCAGTCTGTTGCACCTGACAGCGCACTTCTTCTTATCATGGTGTCTAAACTTGCACTGTCTTCAAAATCCTAAAGAGGCAGGAGTACAGTATGCCTTGTTATTGGCAGTGTTGTCATGGCCAACTCTCATCATACTTTCTTATCCACTATACACCAGTCTAAATATCACAGTGACTGGAACAAGGTGCTATGTTTTCATCCTGAAATGTTGAATAAGTTTTAAGATATGTTTTTTGTTTTTGTTTTTTTTTTGTTTTTTTGCTTGTTTTGTTTCATAGGTTTGTCTTGTTTGTTTTGTTCTGTAAATTAAGAAACACTAGCTGAAAAATGAAACATGCCAAAAGAACTTGTTTTCGGCACAGCTTTACAATACACGTGTTGTTTTCTGTGAGTGAGTAGAGAGGCAAATAAATCTTATTTTGAGTGTATTTAATCATTTCACGTGTGGTTGATTATGTGATGTTTATTTGAAATAAAAATATATTTTAATTTTTCTGTCAGTTTTTAATTACTGTGGCAATGGATGGTAAATAGACTTCCTTTACAAAGTACCTTTTTAGTCTTCTGGCAACTTAAAACACTTTACACAACATGTCACATTCACCCATTCACAACCTGCTCATCAGGAGTGCTAATAATCCACACACTCACAGCACAGACTGCAGGAACAATTTGGGATTCATTATCTTGCCCAAGGATTTATTGACCCAGGAATCAAACTGCCGATCTTCACATTAGCGGACATCCCACTCTACCTCCTGAGCCACAGTTGCCCAAACATTGTGAAATTATTACAACATGAAGGGTTTTGCTACTGCTTCTTTTTTTTGTTTGGTCCAGAGTGAAATGTATCTTGACAGCTATTGGATGGATTGTCTTAAGATTTGCCACCGACATTCATCAGTTTGCTAAACTCCTGACTTTTAAAGTTAACATTCCTACAGTTATAGTAGTGTGTTAACATGCTAATTGTAGGCACATGCTAACTAACTAACTGCATGCATTCATGTAAAAACACAGTTGACCTGTATTTAGGGGTCAGCTGTGTATGGCTGAGGCTGATAAAGTCAGGCCTGATAAGCTGAGTCTGACATATGATTTAAACAGGTCACAGTACCCAGGACAGACCACCACCGAAACCCTGATATACTTAAAGCCCCTACAGGTAGGAATTTAACATTTTTTGACTTTGTTGACTCCCAGTGGCAGTTTCAGAAAAAGGTGGACAACAATGCAATTTCAAGACATGGAATAACATATACCAGCTCTTGTGACCATTGAAGAAGAAATCGATCAACGCCTTCATCGAGTGACATCACAGCCCTTGATCATGACTACCCCAGGTGATTTCATCTATGGCTTTTGTCTGAACGTAGACCCTCCTCCTGTTGTGACTCTTTGCAGTTAACATTGTCAACTGACCACCTAAAAACCACCTCCTCCTAATAAGTTGACCCTTGACCTTGCCTGTGTGTCACACTGTAATGTCTAAATGCAAATGCTCCCCCATCCTGCCTTTTGTTTCTTTGCTGATCACTACATTAAAAAATACACTTACTGTATATACTGTATGCATTGTTTTCTTATTGGCACAAATCTTTACTAGGTGTTAAACAGGTGTTATAGGCTTTAAACAGACCAGTCTGCTTCAAGACACTTAAAAAGCATCTGTATTTCTGTGCTCTCAATGTTTTACACTTTGTACTTGTACTTAGATTGCTTTTAATAAGAGTTGAGACAGTATGAGTGATGCAAGGGCACTGTAAATTGGGAAGTATCCTAACTTTAGTGGCGGGTAAACCCCATTGTAACACTATGAAGAAAGGGACATTTTGTGGATTAAAATGTTTTTGCTTCA
This sequence comes from Scomber japonicus, assembly GCF_027409825.1. Taxonomy (NCBI): domain Eukaryota; kingdom Metazoa; phylum Chordata; class Actinopteri; order Scombriformes; family Scombridae; genus Scomber; species Scomber japonicus. Next base: position 20,869,894 of record NC_070589.1, on the reverse strand, counting down.
TGGTTTTATTCTGGTGTTAACCTTTGCTGTCAACTTTATGAATGAAGTCCACACCTCATTCTTCTATTTGTTTTGTTCCAATTGGCCGTTGTTATTGTCCATGTCCTATTAGACCATTTTGAGGGACATATACGCCATCTGCTGTTCATTCTCAGCAATCTGTCCTTGGTGCAACTGACAAGTGTCTCACTTATCATCTGCTATGTTGCTAAATGTTCTTTTGAGGTAACACCCCTGTGTTTCGACTGCATCTGAACATGATATGACCATGACCTTACTCTTGAAATGGCTTAAAGGTCGGGTGGAAGGCTATGTGGGTCAGGTACTGGAGAGTATACATTTCATCCATGTTGTGAGAACTGTCTGATCACAAGGAAATGTTTTCTCGAAAGATATTATCTGTCTGATAGTTGCTAAAACTTAGCCTGGTGCTGTGAACCTGTCTAGTGCCCTCTGCTGTCTTGGCGCCATGAGATACTACTGGCTCAGAATTTTGGATGATTACCAAAGGTTGTGGAAATACCGTCCATAATGTGATATGATGCCATTTACTGAATGGGTGTTATGAAATGTAGACCCCAAAACATTATTTTATTTTTATCCCTCATATGACACAAAAGTGATCTAAAAAGGTTTGGATGAATGTGAGACAGAGACAATTAATTGTATTTTTTCTTTTTATTCTGTTCAGTTACAGAAACATGTGAACTAAACACAGTAGCCAGAACAGGATTAAGTGGGGGCAAGCAGCAACAGTGGATTACTGTCTGCTAGAGTTTCGAGGAGTTTAAATCAGGGTCCAGGCGACCTGCTGCTGTCAGTCACTGGTACTGGGGGAAAGCCCACACTGGAAGAAAATACCATGATGGAAGCCAAAGAATAGGGGAAGAAAGAATGAGATGAGCTAACCCTTGTTTCTATGCATTAAAAGAAAAATGGGATAATACATTTGAGAAATATAATTATGTCTCTGAATCTGTGAAGTGGCACACAAATGCTCTGGGATATATACGTCTTGCTATGCTTAAGAATTGCAAAGTGTTTTCATCATGGAGAAGATGTCATGGAAGATATATATAAAATATTGTTGTATTTTAGACCTTTGTACAGCATGAAGTCATCACATAATTATGGGCCCGACCAGCTGGGTAAAGCAGCTGTCAGGATGCTAGTTGTGGAATACATTGTGTCACAAGCTCTTGGCCGTTTCAGTCAATCCCTCTTAGCCCACTCACGTTTTCCTTCAGTGTAATATGGGCTAAACACTTTGACATCAACATTTTATAGATATTATCATGATGCCACAACACAAACTCCAAAAGGAGCAGTCAAAAATGGATTTGATTGTTTTAAAGACAGCGGAAGATTGATACAATGACAACAAACAAACATACATTGCATGTACAACTAAGGCTCGAAAGTACAAGTGAGACTAAAGGCATCAATAATCTCATACTTGACACATTTTTGGTATACCATGACTGCCTGTATCTATAGTCTGACACAAAATTAGTGATCAGTAGCCATAACTACCTTCAATTACATAATTTAAAGTCTGCATTTAATACATATGCCTTACAACAAAATGAAAAGTAAGTTCCCTCCACCTCCTTGTACAGGGCCTCTATCTCAATCTAGATCTAATACAGGTTGACCTGAAAAGGATTTGAACCAAAGGCGGAGATGTATCTAACGTTGACGACACTGGGTCATGTCCAAAAAGTGTATTTTCTTTTTGGACAGTTTTAGGCACCTGGGGGGAGATTACAGCAATTAAAATGTAACAAATCCAGGCTACTATAATTCCTAATAATACTGTAAAAATTTTAAAACATTTTTTTTACTTTAAATTTGACAACATTTAGGGCTATTGAACAAATATATAAATCAGAATCTCATCCCCTTAATTTTATTATGTTTATTAATGTGTGTTATTGTGTGGAGAAGGCTTTGAAGCAGGGATAAGACCTCACAGGGAAATAAAATATACATCAAGTACAATTGCACAGTTAACAAAATAAGAAAAATATTACTTCTATATGACTATATTTCTTTGTGGTGTCTGGTCAAATTTTCTTAGGTGGTTGGTGATTAGGACCTAGACTTTGAAGATAAGCAACCAGACTTAATTTAAGGAAAAAGTAGTTAAATAATTGAAGAGTCATTCCATGGAAATTGCTCAGATTTGGAATTTTTAAGTTTTTTTTTTATTCATCAGAATGGTCTATTTCATAGCATGAAGAAAGTCTGCAATAAAACATATTTTGCAAGTTGAGGCGCTTTTTCTTTTTATTTAATTTTATACAGATTGTGTGTGTCATGCTTGACAGGGAAGGTTTTGAAAGAAAAAAATGTACCAAAAATCTACTAAAAGAAAACCAAAACTCACCACAATTGAATTTCTTGTGTTTTAACTCTCAAATGACGTCATTTCCTCTGAAATGTTTTGGTGCAGCATTACATTGTAACAAGGTGCAACATGAAACTTGGACAAACATAATTATGCTATTTTAACCAAAATATGTTTGATTAACACATTTAACATAAAGAGGGAAGCATTTATGCTCCTATAAACAAAAAACATTCATGCAACATGTATTGTTATATGAATGTGACAGAATGAATCAGAATGAATATGAGAACATGACTTAACAGTTTGAAAATATATAAAAAATGTAATTTTATTTCACTTAATGCTAATAAGTGTACCACTGAAAACAATATTGCCTCCTTTTCACTATAAATGTTTGGGACCCAAACTTTAATGGAATTACTCTATAGTATTTGAACTATTTATGACCTGTTAAAACATATGCGTTGACATATGTGCTGCTACAGACAGCTTCTACTCTGCAGGTGTATTTTGGTAGTAATCTTCAGCATTATGAGTTGTTTACGACTTGACTGTCCGAGGTGTAGTCTGCAGCCTGCAGCAGTGTGCAGCCCAGCAGAGGCCGGGCCAGGCTGCTATCCCTCTCGACCTCACCAACAGGCTATCTCCTATCTCCACAGTAAATGACAAGTCTATTTTGGAAAGGAGGCAGCGCCGAAACAGGCACGTCAGCTATTTGGCATCATGAGGTACCGGAGAAGAAAGAAAAAATAAGTCTAGTCAACCGCCCACTGCAGGAGACTGGGGGATGTTCCACCACCCTGAATTTACAACCATTTCAAGGATATTTGTTGAGCACAAAGAAGACTTTTTTTATTTTTTAATTGGGATTCCTAAACACAAATGTTGGAGTTTTCATCCGGAAAGCTTGACGGCCATCTGACGTTTTAGCCCACTTTACTTGTGTGGCTGAAGACTCAAGGTGACAAAAGTAGTTTAATGTTAGGCTGAAAACTAACACTAGCTTTTATACCAGATGTTACATGAATAATTATACCGACAACCTGACCTAACTTATAGTTTTTAATTTTATTTTAAACTGAAATGTAACAAACTACCATACATTAACACCTGTAATGGTTAACTATTACAATCACTTCTTTGAGTATCACTTCTTTGAGCCAGTATCCAGTATTTAACCTGATGGGAGCTATAGTTTCAAGCTCGGCTGCTCCCATTTTCACAGTTTTACAAGGCATAAATATGTGACAGAATACCAACATGATTTCTAAAATATGTTTTCATTAGCTTATTGTAAGAGATAAAGTTATATGTTTCTCAATTGGGAAGTTTATCAAACAGCTGATGGGTCCCTTTCGCTTCTACAAATGGCAATGGACAGAGACGGGGCCTGACAGCTGAGGTTATTTTTGGGACAGGCGGTTCAAGCGACAGAGGTGACAAAGCTGGCAAATGTCACTCTTTGAAAGGCACATATCTACTCTATTTGACCTTGTTACATGGGAATTTATTTGTTGTTGTGTTATTAAACTACCTTCGCATTAAATAGGCTGTAGGCTGTAGGGCATGAAGTTAAGTTCTTTGTATTCATGAGTGTATCTGCTCAGCCATGACAGGGTGATGTTCACTGACACTTACTGTAAGTGCCAGCTATAAATATGCCAATCTCAACTCAGGGTTTATATTTATTTTCACAGCACAACATATTTCTAGAGTACACAAAGAAAGTGTCACATCTCACAATTGTTTCTCCACATTTGACAGGATCTCTTATAATGTAAAATGTTTGATATAAACTTTGTATGATACAAATCCAAAACAACAAAAATGATACAAGAGAGGTAATTTGTTACAGTTATATAAGATTTTGTATTTATTTATCCACTATACACTTTAGGACTGCAATGATTATTTTCTCAATGAACTCAGTAGTCTTGAAAAGTTAATTAAATGCCAGAAGATAGTGAAACATGCTGATTACCTTTGTCCTAAATAACAGTTCACAAGACTAAAACATAATTGAAGACTAAAGAAACCAGAAAATATAAACATTTGAGAAACTAGTATCACATTCAACCTTTTTTCTTATTTTTCCTTAAAAATAAAAACGATTAAATGTCAAACATAAATCGACAACTATATTGATAGTTAATTATTTAGCTTTATAATCCTTGCAGTTACAATCCACTATTCTCCCTGTTAATTTCTTCAGCTTGTTAGTATTGTGTTGTAATATTCACCTTTTCTTTGATTTATAGAAACAAACAATGGATCAAAATTTGTTTGGAGGGGTCCCCAGGTTTCTTACCCGCCCTAAGGCATTCTCTGTGTGTGTTGGCAAGGATGCCACACTGAGCTGCACTATCGTGGGCAGCCCAACCCCACTGATCACCTGGGAAAAGGAAAAGCTGAAGCTGACATCTGGGGGCCGCTTCAAGACCATTGGGGATGGAGATGTGTACCGCTTGACCATCTATGATTTAACACTGGATGATAGTGGTCAGTACATGTGCCGGGCCAAAAACAGTGTTGGGGAAGCTTATGCTGCTGTAACCCTGAAAGTGGCCTTGCCAACAGAGATGGCTCAGAGGGCCCCTATCTTCATAGTTAAGCCTGCCTCTACACGTGTGGATTTGGGAGGTGATGTTGTTTTCCACTGCCGCGTAGCAGCATTTCCTGATGCCAACTTTGACTGGGAAAAGGATGGGCGCTACTTGGGGGAGACTAACCGCATCAAGATGGTTTCAGACAGCGACACCAGCACCTTAAAGATCCAGAGTGTACGTAACCTAGACAGCGGCACCTACACCTGCAGGGCCCAGAACACTGTGGGTCGTTCACATGCTGCAGCAGCTCTTGTCGTAGACTCCCAGGATTCCCGCCGCCTGGCTGGAGACAAGAGCACCTCCCTCCTCTCTCATCTACAAAAACGCAAAGAAGAAATGAAGAAGGACATCACAGTCTATCGCACTGAAGATAGCTCCTCGGTTTCTTCCTCCACAACCAACATCACCGATGGTTTGAGTCTGGAATATGAGATGAGAGCATCTGCACTGGCAAAGCTGCCCAAAGGTGTCTTCACCCGTACCTGCACTGTGACTGAGGGCAAACATGCCAAACTCAGCTGCTTTGTGACAGGTCACCCCAAACCCCATATTACTTGGAGGAAGGATGGATCAAACATCAGTGAGGGCCGTAGGCACGTCATCTATGAAGATCATGCTGAGAACTTCATCCTCAAGATCCTGTACTGCAAGCAGGCTGACAATGGTCTCTACACTTGCAATGCTACCAATATGGCCGGGCAGACCTACAGTGCTGTGTTGGTGACAGTAAAAGGTAAGCCTTCTTCAATAATTGATTGTCTATAAGCAACATCAGCAATGGCAAACTCAATTTTTTGCAAATTCACATTTGAGAAAATCCTCTCCAAGTGAGCTTTCATTAGACACATCAGAATCAGAATCAGAAAAGTCTATTGATCCCACTAAGGGCAATTCATTTGCAGCTAACCTGATCACACATACATCACCCATACAACATCCAAACAAGTGCATCGTCTGTCAGCAAGTATAACACTATAAACACTCCAAACCATTTTAGGGCCAACATTTACAGCATCTTCCTAACACGTACAGCGAAGGATTAAAGGATGAGGCTGATGTTAAATCCTATAAATAGACAAACAGTCTGTAAGTCTGTCTTCTCAATAGTTTCTCCTGTGACAAAGCCCTAAGCCCATTTATTACTACTGAAATATTTAAAAAGGGCCACAAATATGCAGTGTTGTTTACTAAAAAGGCTTAGTAATTTCATATAACAGCTAGGCACTGTAGTTTTTAGCAAACATGACTCAAGCAGGAATAAATAGTGCACTGGATAGGGACTATTTACAGCTGTGGATTAATACACATTGGGTGCTCCAGTGAATATTTACAGCAGCAGAGTGGCGTATGTGAGTCTGACCTTAAAATAAACTACAGTGCCCTCATTCATTGTAATAGAGGAACATGTCACCCAGTTCAACAGTGTAGATAATGCTGTCCGTTTAATCACAATAATCTGTATGCTAGCAGGATAAACTCAGTCTTGGCAATTACAGTACTGTACATGTTCACATCTCTACTGAAGCTTCTTTTAAACCTCTAAAACCTGTGGCAATTTCCACAACAAGGTTCAATTCTGGCTCATCCTCTGAAGGAGGGTGTAGTGTTGCATCTATTTTCTGCTGGTGATGAGTAGTTCTCAGTTGCTAAGATGGTCACTCATTTACAGGAGCCCATTGGCACCACCGCTAGTGTGACTTCCCTTGGGCATAAATTGGCAAAAAGATAGAATTAGTAAAGTGATCCATGTCAGTAGTTGATCTGACATGGATCAACTACTACAGAGTTGACCTGCTATTCATTTTTTTAATAGCAAAAGGCTTTGTCACTGAAGTACCTGTTAATTGTTAGTGATAGAAAATGGATGCTTCTGATGTTTACCTTGGAGTTTGTTAGTAGGTTGGATTTTAGTGGAAGTTTTGCATCAGAATGGTCTATGAAGTTTACCTTGTGGTGTTCATATGCGCAATAAATACAGTACATCATCTACAGAACTGAATAAAAATATACAGTACATAGAAGAGAAATGGTATGAACAGTACAGTAAGAGTCCCTTCTGATGTTCTGAAGTACATCCACATTTTACATATGAGAAACAATTGTCTATTCATTTTCAACAAAACAAACAAAACATTGTATACAAAAAACTAAATTTAACATTTTTACATTGGATCACTTTAATATGAAACAGTGGGGTCTTGGTAAAAAAGGTCAGACACATTACTGGGTAGATAATCTAGGAAACCACTTATTTTTTTAAATACTAATGTTCTGTGTGGTTAAAGCTTGTGAGTAATTTAGGATATAACATCCTTCTGTATCTCACCTTATTGATTTTCTGTAGTGTTTTTCATGGAACCTAATATTCTTTAATACAAATATTGAACTACTAAGCCATTGGAAGTTATGGAAATGTAAACTTTGCATGTTTGTTGTGTGAATACTTGGAATGATTTACTGAACCCAGCGGACTTCTCCCATAACTCAAAGGAGAGTTGCACGTTTCAACACTTGATATCTCAAGTATCCACTGATTTAACTGTTGGGTGAGATCCAATGTATGGATATGGATACATTTTGAAATAGTAACCCTTGTTTGTGGTTCATAGTATTTTAAGAAAACCAATGTACAGGATGAACTCTGCATCCTCCATTGCAATATGTAGTGGTTGTGGTGAGCATGTTCTAACATATAGTCCACATTAAAGAACGTTAAAGCTGGAGTGCGGAACCTTTGTCCCACCCTTCTAGCAGTGAGAGTTATTTCAAAGACATTGATGATGAATGCTTACGTCATAAGCCATGCGTAGTGTACTCTATTGCTACTGTTGCAGCTGTAAAACGGTGGATAAATTGTTTTGAATATCAAATAACCCCTGTGAAATGACTGCTCAATCAGAATTTGATCCATTAGTCTAATAATGTTCGGAAAATCTTGAAGAGGTGCACATTTAAATTATTTTATGTCCTTCCAAGTTAGCAGAGGGCTAACTGTAAGTTATCCGCTAGGTTGGCAGAAATTTCTGGTGCGCATACTCTGTATATAGGTTCAGTTGATCACGATTTTTTTCTGCCGATTTTTAAAAATCGATTCTCATACATGAATCGATTTTAATTTATTTATTTAAATTTCTTTTTTCTTTCTTTTTTTTCTAAAGACCAGCTAAATGTAGCAGTTTAGTTCATTGTAAGATGTTGGCGGATGAGAATGTTTTTTGTGAGGGCAGGTGCACAGTTTTAAAAATGAATCTCACAAACTGATGTGATGTGTGTATTGTTTTTTGTAAATATGACTTATGATGTATTATCAAGTGTTTGGTTCAACCTGTTCTTGTTTAACGAAAGAAAATCACAATAATTGAAATATAAAATCACAATACTTGGTAAAATCTAATTGCAATACTTGTTTAATCAGAATCACAATTTAAATCGAATCGGGACCCAAAAATCGTTAGAGAATCAAATTGGCACAAAAGCATATCGGCCCAGCCCTATCTGTATACTGTGAAATACAGAGATTTATCTGGTGGGGATAGACTTAATCAGCATTGTGCGAACAAGTTCTCATAATGTCCCGCAAACAGGTTTAAATAAATACACTTCTTACAGATTATCAGTGACATTACATATTTTGCATCTCTAAGCACACTGTCTTTTGCATTATTTAGCTAATGAACTGTACAAATTATTAATCTTTCTAAAAAAAAAATAAACATTTTTATTTTCTTCCATATGACAATTACTAAACCATGCAATCACCTCATGAAAAGGATCATTTCAATTTGGAACTTTCATTCACTGAAACCATTGTTTTAGCAAATTATCAAATCTTAGATACTGGATTAGTCAGAATGCATAACCGTAGAAAAATAATGTAACTTTCACCAAATACTGGTATTTAATAGATGAGATGCCCATTGTGATGGGTTACCTATTTCAAAGCAAGTTTTAAGTTTCAAGTTTTTAAGTTTATTATAACAGTATAATGGTTGACAGTATTTTAAAATATGCCAATATGTAAGTAAGATTGTATGGCAATGTAACTTGAAGGTTCTGTTCTTTACCTTACCGTCAGAGCCTAAGGTCCCATTCAGGAGGAAGCTGCAAGATGTGGAGGTTCAAGAGAAAAAGTCAGCCACACTGACATGTGAGGTGCCTGCCAGTGCCAGCCATGCCAACTGGTTTATGGAGGAAACTCGTCTGGAGGAAAATACAAAGTATCGTATTGAGGAAGAAGGCACCCTGCGTCGTCTCACTATACACAATGTCACCACCAACGATGATGGCGTTTATATCTGCGAGATGAAAGAAGGCAGTCGCACTGTGGCTGAGCTCACTGTCCTAGGTATGTCGGTATATCACAGTGATATTGTCAAGTTAAATTAATGCAACCTTGTTAAATACTGCTACAAGCAAGGGCATTTTACAGTTTCATATCTGTGTCACATCTATTATCTAGAAATTTCCTTTTGTCCTCAGTTTTATCTCCTACACTACTAAATGCATTTCTTTATGTAACATCTACTTGGTTCCATATTCCAGGCAACATTACTAAAAAGCTTCCTCGAAAGACAGTAGTTCCTGTCAGTGACACTGTCATCTTCTGTGTGGAGCTGGAGCATCCCTTCCCTGATGTATACTGGACCCGCAATGGCGAGAAGCTAAAGGAAGATTCCCGTATTTCCATTGCGTGTGTGCTCAGACAATACACTCTCACAATTAGAGAGTGCAGGGCAGATGACTCAGGGGAGGTGGCCTTTGTGGCTGGAGACTGCAAGACGTCCACTCGATTCTCCGTCACTGGTGAGGATTATACCTGGGGAAATGTTATCACAAACTAATTGTTGTTTTGACTTATTTGCAAAACTGTATTTGGGTCAGCACAATTTGTATTTTGTCTTTTAAGTTTTGAATTACAGATAACTTTACTGAACAGACTAAGTAGTACTGTTGATTATCTTAACTGTCTTGTATTAATTGTATGGTCATCTCTAGCAGACCCAACCCATATATCACAGACACAGATTAAAGTAAAATAAGACAATCATGACATGAACATTTTGACATCAGTACTTTGTTTTTACAAAGTAACTTGGACTGTTACAATTTACATTTTGAATGTGATTGTTTTCACCTCCAAATAAGTAGTTGAGATGGAAAAACCAAAAGGTACTGCACCAATGGGTCAAGTAGTACATGAGTATCATAAAATATAATATAACTGAGAGGAATGCTGTACAACTAAAAGTAAAACTCAGTCAATCTTTTACTCCAATCAGTTAACACTCTTCTGGTTATATAAAAGCCTGACCATCACTGTTTCTGCTCTAGCTGCAAGGAAGCATCCTCCTGATCCCCCAGTTGATGCTATGGTGCAGAACAAGACTGACTCATCCATCACCATTCAGTGGTCTCCTCCTGACAGTGATCGCCCCGTGCCCATCAAGAGCTACATTGTGGAGAGGAGGAAGGTTGGCGCTCAGACATGGCAGAGGTGCAATGCTGGAGAAACACTTATCTCATCAGAGATCACGATCTGTAACTTCACTGAAGAAGCCAGCTACGAATTCCGTATCTCTGCTCTCAATGACTTCGGTCAGAGTCCCTACCTGGAAGTGCCTGGAAGCTTCTATCTTGGTAAAACTGATGTCTTCTGATATGTGTCATTACTAGGTGCTGTTGTATGTCACTATACTGACTATACAGACTGCTTAAATCCTTATTCTCTCATATGTTGTTTATCTTTTACTTTCAGAACCCACTGCAGAAGTCAGGAAAGGCCTGATGAACAGCACTGCATTCTTTGGTGAGGAGTTCTCTATCTCTGTGGAGCTGTCTGCTGTCTGTTCTGGCTTCTGGTCTCTAAATGGGCGCCTCCTGCGTAGTGGAGGCGACTACCTCATCACCAGGTCCAAGAACACTCACACTCTGCTCATAAGAGACGTGACCATGGAAATAAATGGAGCTGAAGTCAAGTTTGTGGGTGGAGGCTCACAGAGCAGTTGCATCATAACTGTGAAGGGTATGCACTTTTAAACTGCTGTGAATCTCATTGATACATGGTTTTAATTTTTTTTTTTTAGTACCAGTCAAAAGTTTGGATACACTTTCTCATCCAAGTGAATAGGAAGGTGTGTCCAAACCATTAACTGTTCATTGTCATTTGTTGTGAAAAGCAAACCATTACAGGCCTTCTTACCTGACTTATGTATTTTTTAGTCCCTCCTGTTAGATTCACTAATAAGTCAGATGAGAAGAAGGTGGTGACCTGCAGTGCCCAAGACACTGCTCAGCTGACTGCTGAGCTGTCAGAATACGATACACAGGTTTGTGATGGGAACATATGTCATTTCCAGTTTTTATATACCTTTGAGTTTACCAGTATGCAGGTGTGAAAAACGTACTTGAGTAGAAAACTAAAGTACTCTTTTATTGTGTATATTTTGACAATCTGTTTCCTATTTGTTTCTTCAGGTGGTTTGGATGAAAAATGGACGGGAGTTGAAAATGGGCAAGAAGTATGAATATGTGAGCACTGAACGGAAGCGGATCCTGATGATACACAATGTTACAGAGGAAGATGTGGGCATATATGAGTGTGTTTTAGCTGAAGACAGAATGTCCCTGCAACTCACTCTTAAAGGTACACTCCTCAAATTCATTGGCACCTACTGCAGCTTTACAGTTTATCACAGCACAGGGTTGACAATCTGAAAATGTGTTGATGTTGGCATGTGAAGCAAAAGTTTTGTTAAATACCACATTTGTGTCTTGCTCATTGCAAGATTATTTTATAAAGAGGGCTGGTTAGTCAATTAGTGTAACATGTACAGCATGAGAGTAAAGGTTAGGGCCTGTAGTACAGCCTCCAGCCTTCATAACAGTGTGTTATACCACATGATAGACCAAGCATATGTATGAGTCATCTAATATGGGGGGGAAAAGTGTCTTCCTACACATGAGCTGCCCTGATTAAAAAAAAAATCTAATATGCATTTACATTTCAGATGCATTCATCATCAACTAAAAGATACATTGATAAAAGAAAACCAACTAAATACTCATTTTTCCCTCTCTTCTTTTCCAAGATGAACCTGCCAAGTTTCTGAACAAGGCCAGAGGTACCATGGGAATGTCATCGACCCTTAAAGGAGATCTTGAGCTGACCTGTGAGGTTTCTCCTGCCAGCGCAACTGTTTTGTGGAGAAAAGATCAAGTGGAGATCACTGAGGACCAAAGAACTACCATGATCTCTAAAGGGACTCAAAGGAAACTCATTATCAAGAAAGCCAAGAAAAGTGACGAAGGGCATTACTCCTGTGAGACAGCAGCAGACAAAGTCACATTCCAGGTCAAGATAAAAGGTAAGACTACATGATGTATTTGTAGGACATAGAACAGCTTTGTAGACAGCATCTTGCAGGCTGAATTATAGGAAACATCCTTTTTCTCTCAGAAACTCAAGCCCAAGCTGCCTTCACCAACAAGGAGTCAGTCCAGCAGGAGGTAAAAGCTACTATCTCCCAAAAAGCTACTCTTAGTTGCAATGTGTCTGACAGCAAGACAGAGGTGAAATGGTATAAAGATGGCAAGCAGTTGATATCCAGTCAGACGATATACTCAGAAACCAAAGGCAATACCCGTCAACTGGTGATTGAAAAGGTGGAGAAGAAGGATGCTGGAGAGTATACCTGCGAAGCTGGAGGAGATAAGCTGGTCTTCAAGATATTTGTGTCAGGTAGAACTGAACGTTTGATCAATTATATGCACAATTACATTCTGTGTCTATGAGCTATCAACATGAAATTGCACCAAAGTTTTAGAGGGAGTAAATTACTACACATTTAGCTATCTTTGTACAATTTCTTTAGGTTGTTATAGCAATTTTAATATTCTGAAGTAATCTGCTGATAAGTCTTGCTGAAGCATGCCTGCCTTAATACATAAATAATTAAAACAATTTGAATAATCACATTTATTGCAATCTACTCAGATTGTATCACTTTAAATCTTCAGTCCCGTGCTGTATATCTTCTTTTATCAAGCTAAAGAAATTGTTACAGTATACTGCCTCTAATATAATAATCTCTAATATAAATGTTTACCTGTGCCCATAATGACACTGTATAACATTTCTAATTAACTTTACCTTCAGAGTACCAGTCAGCATTCTTCAACAAGGAATCAGTCCAAAAGGAAGTGAAAGCCACTCTCTCCCAAAAAGCCACTCTTAGTTGTGAGGTAGCTGATACCAAGACAGAGGTGAAATGGTACAAGGATGGAAAGCTGCTGACTTCCAGCAGGACAATACATGCAGAGTCAAAGGGCAAGAGTCGCCAGCTGGTGATAGACAGTGTGGAGAAGAAGGATGCTGGAGAGTACATCTGTGAGGCTGGGACTGAGAAGCTGGCCTTTAAGATACATGTGGCAGGTAAGATCACACAGCAGTCATTACTTATTGGATGATGAGCAGTAAGCTCTGAATGAATAGCACCTGATATTTTCCCTTTCATGACTCCTCCATCAGAAGCCCTCTCAGCCTTCGCCAGTAAAGAGTCTGTACAGAAGGAAGTGAAAGCCACTCTCTCCCAAAAAGCCACTCTTAGTTGTGAGGTAGCTGAGACCAAGACAGAGGTGAAATGGTACAAGGATGGAAAGCTGCTGACTTCCAGCAAGACAATACATGCAGAGTCAAAGGGCAAGAGTCGCCAGCTGGTGATAGATAGTGTGGAGAAGAAGGATGCTGGAGAGTACATCTGTGAGGCTGGGACTGAGAAGCTGGCCTTTAAGATACATGTGGCAGGTAAGACACCATATCATATTCACACAGCAATCATTACTTATTGGATTGTAAGTAGTTAGTTCTGACTGAATAGCACCTGATATGTTTTCCCTGCCTGACTGCTCCATCAGAAGCCCAGTCAGCTTTTGTCAGTAAAGAATCTGTGCAGAAGGAAGTGAAAGCCACTCTCTCCCAGAAAGCCACTCTTAGTTGTGAGGTAGCTGATACCAAGACAGAGGTGAAATGGTACAAGGATGGAAAGCTGCTGACTTCCAGCAAGACAATACATGCAGAGTCAAAGGGCAAGAGTCGCCAGCTGGTGATTGACAGTGTGGAGAAGAAAGATTCTGGAGAGTACATCTGTGAAGCTGGAACTGAGAAACTGGTCTTTAAGATACATGTGGCAGGTAAGATCACACAGCAGTCATTACTTATTGGATGATTAGCAGTAAGCTCTGAATGAATAGCACCTGATATTTTCCCTTTCATGATTCCTCCATCAGAAGCCCTCTCAGCCTTTGCCAGTAAAGAGACTGTACAGAAGGAAGTGAAAGCCACTCTCTCCAAGAAAGCCACTCTTAGTTGTGAGGTAGCTGATACCAAGACAGAGGTGAAATGGTACAAGGATGGAAAGCTGCTGACTTCCAGCAAGACAATACATGCAGAGGCAAAGGGCATTAGTCGCCAGCTGGTGATAGACAGTGTGGAGAAGAAGGATGCTGGAGAATACACCTGTGAGGCTGGGACTGACAAGGTGGCCTTTAAGATACATGTGGCAGGTAAGACACCATATCATATTCACACAGCAATCATTACTTATTGGATGATAAGTAGTTAGTTCTGACTGAATAGCACCTGATATGTTTTCCCTGTCTGACTCCTCCATCAGAAGCCCAGTCAGCTTTTGTCAGTAAAGAATCTGTGCAGAAGGAGGTGAAAACCACTCTCTCCCAGAAAGCCACTCTTAGTTGTGAGGTAGCTGATACCAAGACAGAGGTGAAATGGTACAAGGATGGAAAGCTGCTGACTTCCAGCAAGACAATACATGCAGAGTCAAAGGGCAAGAGTCGCCAGCTGGTGATTGACAGTGTGGAGAAGAAAGATTCTGGAGAGTACATCTGTGAGGCTGGAACTGAGAAACTGGTCTTTAAGATACATGTGGCAGGTAAGATCACACAGCAGTCATTACTTATTGGATGATTAGCAGTAAGCGCTGAATGAATAGCACCTGATATTTTCCCTTTCATGACTCCTCCATCAGAAGCCCTCCCAGCCTTCGTCAGTAAAGAGTCGGTACAGAAGGAAGTGAAAGCCACTCTCTCCCAAAAAGCCACTCTTAGTTGTGAGGTAGCTGATACCAAGACAGAGGTGAAATGGTACAAGGATGGAAAGCTGCTGACTTCCAGCAAGACAATACATGCAGAGTCAAAGGGCAAGAGTCGCCAGCTGGTGATAGACAGTGTGGAGAAGAAGGATGCTGGAGAGTACATCTGTGAGGCTGGGACTGAGAAGCTGGTCTTCAAAATCCAGCTGGCAGGTAGGGGAAAGGAGTAAACTCCCAGTACTATTATTTCAATTGACATAGCATATAAAATAAATACAAGATGCATTTTAGTTGAAACCTAGTTTTGATCACTCGCTCACACAGTGTTACAGTGTTAAACTGTAATATACATGAAAATGAAAAGTATTGGTAATCAAAATATTGAAATAAATGTTTCTTACTCGTTTTACTTCCATAATTCTTTAAAACATGTTTTTATAAACACTGAGCCGGAGAATATTTTGTGTTTCCTATTTGAGTCTGTGGGTGTGATTAAGTTTTAAGTTTATTTTATTTTATTTATATAGCACTTTAAAGGAGCATACAAATGTCATTAATGAATTGTCATTGCATTGTTGGCGGCTTCTATTATGAGATATTTTGGTCAATGGTTCAATGTTGACTTTGATACTCATATTATTAGATAATAATTGAAATTACAGTATGTGAATATTTGGGGTTTTGTTCCTCTTATGTGCTACTGAGCTACAGGTTCTGAATTTACTGGAGTCTTTGTTTTCTGAGGAAATTCTGGTGTTTTGAGGTTCTGTTGTTCGTCAGGTTGTTTTCTTTTTTGTCTATCTGAGTGGATAGTTAGTTTTTTTGAAATGAGTTGTGACTGATGTCTCCATAGTGCTTCTCTGTGGTAACCTTCAGATACACAATTTGGTTACACGTTACGACTGCAAAGTTTGTCTTTCAATTTGACATTCTTCAGTACAGTTTATGGTTCTGTGTTTAACACCTATAAAGCTTGCTTGTGTTTGTCCAGTTCATACAAAGCAGTGTGTATGCTGTGGTTTTAGGGTTCTGTCCATTTTCGTATTTGGTAATTGTGCTGCTGCTATATCTCCCTTCTACTTCTAGGTTGAGGCTAAATCTGCTTTCCTCAACAAAGATTTAGTCCAGAAGTAGGTGAAAGCCACTCTATGTCTACTCTATGTTGTGAGGTAGTCAATAACAAGAGAGAAGAAAAATGGTAAAAGGATGGCAAACTGCTGACTCCAAGCAGTGTTTTCCAGATGGAGTGCAAGGGTGCGATTCGTCAACTGTTGTTCAGCAGTGTGTAGAGGAAAGATGCTAGAGAGAGTGCATTTGTGTCAGTCAGAACTGATAAATTGAAAGTACAGGTGGTAGGTATGAGGACATCAAAAAACAAACCGAATATATCAGACAGCTGTGATTTGTGCAAATGTTTTAGTTTCTCTCTGCCTGTCTAAAGAATACGGGTGAAGAAAAACAGCAATGGAGGATTTCATTTTTTAGTTATGTTAAATGCTGTTAAATGCTGCTTTTGTTTGAACTGTGAACATTGTATTGTGTTTACTCTGTGTAATACTTCCAGTTGTTTTATTTATATGCTTACACAAAACTGTGTGCTGGGCTCTGGGATATTACACATTTGTACAATTAATTTAGTGTCTGTTGTTGTAGTAATCCATTTTCCTGGTTATATTTTGGCTTGCCTCACTCTAAAGAGTAGTTTTTACCATATTTTAATGTGTTAACAATGTTGTGACATAATTCATAATGATCTCTGCAGAGGCAGCTTTCTCCAACAAGGAAACAGTTCAGAAGGAGGTGAAAACCACTCTCTCCCAGAAAGCCACTCTTAGTTGTGAGGTAGCTGATACCAAGACAGAGGTGAAATGGTACAAGGATGGAAAGCTGCTGACTTCCAGCAAGACAATACATGCAGAGTCAAAGGGCAAGAGTCGTCAGCTGGTGATAGACAGTGTGGAGAAGAAGGATGCTGGAGAGTACACCTGTGAGGCTGGGACTGAGAAACTGGTCTTTAAGATACATGTGGCAGGTAGGTGCAATAAGTGTATGCAAATATGAATTATAAATATCTATGCAACATAACTTGACTTTATCAAATTATTTGTTTTATCTTATTTGTTTTGTAGTATTGGGTATTAAATCTATTTCTATTAAAGTATTTTTTGTTGTAATATTTCCATTTATTTATTGAGTGTGGTTTGTGCTTTTCCACATTACTGATATCTTAACATTTATTTACATATTTTTTAAAATTTGCTCTACAGAACCCCCGGCTGGCTTCTCTAACAAGGAGTCGGTCCAGAAGGAGGTGAAAGCAACTATGTCCAAGAAAGCCACTCTGAGCTGTGAGGTTTCTGATTCCAAGACTGAGGTCAAGTGGTACAAAGACGGAAAGTTGCTGACCTCCAGCAAAGCAGTTCACATGGAGACGAAGGGAAGGAGCCGTGAGCTGGTGATAGAAAAAATTGAGAAAAAGGATGCTGGAGAATACACATGTGAGGTCGGAACAGAGAAGCTGGTATTTAAGCTGCAGGTGGCTGGTAAGATGTACTTAAACATACTAATTTTTATTCCTAACATTGGTAATTCTCTGCACAAAGCAACCAAAATATATTCCTCCTCTCTGTAGATGTAGCTGCAACGTTCCAGAAGAAGTCTGTCAAGGACACGTGTATTGTTCAAACAACTGAAAGCATTGTTTTGACCACTGAACTGACCACAGAGAGTGCTAGTGTGAGGTGGTTTAGAGATGGCGTGGCACTCAAGGAGAGCAGCAAGTACGAAATGAAAAAAGACGGCCTTTCTCGTACTCTGATAGTGAAATCAGCTGAATCAAAAGACAGTGGAACGTACTCCTGTCAAACTGCTGATGACAAACTAGAGTTCAAAGTCCAGGTTAAAGGTAAGTCAGCTTTTCTAGAAATGTCTTTAAAATTGTGAGAACTGCTTCATAGACCTCTGCAGATGCCAGATTTTAATTTGATATCTAACTCCCATATTTTTTTTATTGCAGAGTCAGCTTTGAAGTTTGTTGTTCCTTTGAAACCTGATACAGTGGAATTGGGAGGTACCCTAAGCCTGATTTGTGAATTAAACCAAGCCTCAGGGGATGTTGTCTGGCACCACAATGGTTCTGAGATTAAACATGGCGCCAGGCACAGTATCAGGACAGATGGTGCAAGGCGGGTTCTCACTGTGACTGGCATGACTAAGGAAGATGAAGGAGAATACAGCTGTGAATGTAAAAATGACAAGACCTCTGCTAAAGTCTCCTCAAAAGGTAACTGTTTAATCTACAAACAGTTGAAGCATTAAAACTTTTATATTTCATATCAGTCTGCTTTATTTGATATGACTCATTCCTTTCAGAATCCAGAGTGGTGAGGCTCAGTGCCAAACTGAACAATGTGGCTGCAATGGAGGGAAAAGAGGCCATTTTCAAGTGTGCTGTCATCCCAGCGGACGCCATTGTTAAATGGTTCCACAACAATATACCCATCACTGCTGGGCCCAAGTATAAGATTGAGCATGGTGGCAACAGCCACTCAGTCACCATCATGTCTGTCACACAAAAAGATGCAGGAGAGATTAGTGTTGACGCAGAAGGCAAAAGCTGCAAAGCTACTCTGCAAGTGCAACGTAAGAATATGCATTTATTGTAACAATATCTGTGTTTATGGACAAGTATTGTAATATCTGTATTCTCCTCAACATTCTCTATGTCCCTTTCAGATGAGCCTGTCACATTTAAGAAAAAGCTGGAGAATGTGACGGTGGAGGAGCAGAGTGAGGTGAAGCTGGAGGTGGAGCTCAGTAAACCATCAGATGAAGTCAGGTGGATGAAAAACAGTGTAGTGTTGCAGCCTGCAGGACATATGGAGATTCGAGTAGACGGAGCCAAGCAGGCTCTTGTCTTCAAGAGTGTGACTCATGCTGACCGTGGCTACTACTCCTGTGAAACTCTGGATGATAAGACCCAGGCCAAGCTCAATGTGGAAAGTAAGATTTTTTAATATAAGATATATATTATTTAAGGGCATATCTTAATCTTAAAAAGGGGATGTCATTCTCCAATAATCTGTATTGGAATGTTAATTCTGAGTAACAAGCTATGAAACCTTTCATGTTAACATTCAAATATTTCCTCTTCCCTTCAGTGAAGAAAATCTCGATAATAAAGGGCCTGAAAGAAATCAAGGCACATGAGACAGAGACAGTAACTCTTGAGGTGGAACTCAGCCAGGCTGATGTTGAAGGCACCTGGACCAGGGATGGGGCCAAGATTAAGTTAGGGTCCAATTGCCGCATCACAGCTCTGGGAAAGAAGCACGCCCTTACATTGTCCAATCTGAAGAGAGAGGATGAAGGAACTTTTGCCTTCCGTGTAGACGATGTTCATACTTCTGGCAAACTGATTGTCACAGGTAATGGCTGCTTTCCTTTAGTTATTTAGTCACATACTTGGTAGCAAGTCTGCATAGTCACTTTTTAACCAATTTACATTGATTCTGCAGAACCTCCCGCTATGATCTCCAAGCCTATTATGGATATCAGTGTTCCAGAGAAGGAGAAGGTTACTTTTGAATGTGAAGTTTCCAGGACAAATGCAGATGTTAAATGGTTAAAGGTGAAAAGCCGTAATAACTGTCTGAATTACTGTTTGCAGAGAAAAATAATGAGATTTTTACTGTACTGTTTCAGTGACTAAAATAAGTCATGAGAGAGAGTACAATGCATATGTAACATTTTGAAAAAATATTATTCTGTAGGATGATGTGGAACTGAAACCAGGGAAGAACTTTGGCATCCATTCCTTGGGCCGAAAGCGTACTTTGGTCCTCCACAAATGCGCCCCTGCAGATGCAGGCACTTACATCTGCCGCACCACTGATGATAACACCTCTGCCAAGCTCACCGTTCATGGTAATTATCAAGCATGTTACATTGTTCAGGTTCCATTAATCAGGGTTTATTTACTACTATTAATTTCTAGCATTTTACAAAACAACACTGACACTGAATTGTTAGTCAACACATCACAAAAGGTTCTCTGAAAATATTTTCCTTTCTGCAGCCAGAGATATTAAGATTGTTAAGAAGCTGGAAGATGTGGAGGTGATGGAGAAGGAGAATGCTTCATTTGTCTGTGAAATCTCACATGATGAAGTGGACTGCCAGTGGTATAAAGGAAATACCAAAATCAAAGTCAGTGACAACATCAAGATGAGGCAAGAAGGTAAAGGCTCAACAAATAGAAAAATAGTGATTCAACTATCTGCACATTCATGCAATGTCACAGGAATGATCTGAATAATTATTAATGTCACTTATGACAAATATTGATGTTTTGCTACTATAAACTGTCTGCTCCCTAACACAGGCAGAACCTATGTACTGCTGTTTAAGTCTGTTTCCCCAGAAGATATCGGTGAGATTAAGTTTACAGCTGAGAAGGCCTCTTCTACTGCAAAACTTAATGTTAAAGGTAAAAATATCTAACTCAATGTTGAAATTGCATAACAGTGTATATTGTTGCATGGATTAATTTACTAATATGTGTCAATGTTTAAGTGGTGTTGCAAATGGATTCATTCTATTCATTATGACAACGTCTGTCAGAAAGTTGCAAATCATTGAATTCTTATGTACATCACTTTCTTTAAGATTTAAACAATCACTACTAACTCACTTAGTACACCAAATGTAAAAAGCCAGCCTGAAGTTAATTAAAGTGAATAAAAGTAAGAGTTAATCCCATGCACAATTCTGACAACAGTTCATCAGTTAAGAAAATCCATTTGCAACATACCTCAACTGCATTGTTATGCCTCATTGAGACCTGATGGCAAAGGGAACTCAGCCTTGTTTGTGTTTTGCTAGAACAAGTTTTAGGATTACTTTTCAGGGATTTCCTTCTTGATTGAACAAAGGTTTGCCTCTGTGATCTATAGGGACGACATTAGTCCAGTGCTTTTAGAGAGTTTGGGTTTAATTGATGATTGGAAATCTTCTAGAAGTATGAGGTCTATGAAAAAAGATCACAATTATGTTAGAAGCACATATTCTGTGATGACTTAAATAGCATACTTTGCTATCAGCTGACAATAAGTTGTTCTAAGTTTGATCACTATGCATTTTTTCTGTTGTCTATTTCAGTGTCAGGCTGATTGCAATTAAACAAATGACATACAAACAAAAATTTATGGCACACAGTAATTACTTTTTAATGTAGTGTACCAAGATTATTGCTGTCTGCTTAAGCTTATGCATAAACTGTGGGGAAACAACAGTGCATCAAATGCACTAATGTGCCATTTTAGCCCCATTTGCTTTGGCTGTCACATAATTTAAGTATGGAAGTTGCTTATCCTATAGTGCATTTAGTTAAAGGCTCCAGCAGGGCCTTGGCATTGACCTCTAATGTTCAGTTGTGGCATACATGATAGTCTTCATTGATTTGGTGTTATTATTGCTGTAGAGCTGCCTGTGAAGTTTGTGAAGAAACTCAGGGATAAGATAGCGATGTATAAGCATCGTGGTCATCTTGAATGCCAAGTGTCGCGTGCCAGTGCAAAGGTGAAGTGGTACAAGAATAAGATGGAGCTCAAACCCAGCAAGAAGTATGGGATCCAAAGTGAAGATGTGTACCGAAAACTCACCATCAATGATGTGGATTCCGGGGATGAAGACACATATACCTGTGATGCCACTGATGACAAGACATCCTGTAAACTGCTCGTGGAAGGTAACACAGTGGAAGATGACAAGCGCTGATTGTGAACTTAGTGTCAGATTCATCAGTTGTAGGGCATTAATGTTTATGACTGTGTACACATGTACATACTCAAAGTATTTACACAAAACAAGCCATCAAACTCCTAGTCAATGAGGTATCTGCATATGTATCTGTCTGTCTGTCTGTGTAGTACTATACTAAGTATATGTACTATACTAATGAGAAAATTGAACATAATGTTGATGCATTTCTCAGCCATATTGTAACAAGGCTTACTCAGTAGATGAATTAACATAACAATGTGAAATTCAAATTACTCATGGAGGAAAAGGAATTAACAAAACTATACCAGTAGTAATATTATTTCTACTATTAGTGGAGTAACCCACACAGGTATTTTTAGTTAATTTGATCAAGCTGTCCTCTGCATGGGTTGAAGTTATTACCACAGAGGACATTTTTACGTTTATGTCACAATAGGAAAAGTATAGGTGTAAATAATATCATTAACAGCAAGTACAACAAAACCATCAGCAGGTTGAGGTATAAGTTATACATTACCTACAAGTTATAGAAACGATCTGTGTCAGTGTAACATAGGTGTATAGAGGTTTTAAAGTAGGGCAAAAATAATTGTACCAGATTTACATTAATCATTACTGTGTGATGTGCACTGCATGTACAGCAATGGTGTTATACTTCTAGATAATGTATAGCATGTTTTGTTTTTTCTCTTTTTTCCATTCAATAATGGATTTTCAGATTGATTAGAGATGCCGTTTAAGTTATTTCTTGATGTTGTTGATGCTGAGAGCATCCCCAGCTAATTAATAATAACTATTGGTTTAGGGGTGTTTCTAGGTACACATTTAGGGACTTTAAAGTGTCCTTAAGTTACTATGAAAGTAATAATGTCTGAGTTATTCTTCTTATGATATTTATATATTGATAAATGACCACACTGATTTTTGCCACAAAATCATGTACATTGTATATCAGTATAGTAAAGGATAGGATACTATAAGTTAACTATAATATAATATAGTATAATATAATATAATATAATATAATATAATATAATATAATATATAAATCAACGTCACATTTATTATGTTGCTGTTTTTTGAAACATTTAAACATATAAAATCATATTACTGACTTTTCTATTCTTGTTTTATGATGCCTCCAGAACAGTCCATAAGCATTGTGCGGGAGATTAGTTCAGTAGAAGTGACAGAACCCTTTGCAGCTGTCTTCGAAGCTGAAATCAGTATGGAACTGGTGAAACCTCCTACTTGGACTCTGAATGGAGTTGTTGTTCAGGAGAGTGCTGATGTTGAAATGGAGAAGGAGGGCACAATGCATCGTCTCACTTTCAAAAAGACCAAAGCATCAATGACGGGACCTGTGCAGTTCACAGCTGGGAAGAGCAAGTCTCAGGCCCAGCTCACAGTCAAAGGTAAACGTGTCTAATCTGATGTTTATGGCACAGTTGGCCGAAATAACTTTGTATTGCTGTTGGTAAATATATTTAGCATAACTAATTTGACTCTAATTGCATACTGTTCCTCACATTTAGAGCGTCCACTTGAGATTGCAGAGCCCATCAAAGATGTGAAGGCGAAGGAGAAAGCCTCAGCCCTACTCACCTGCAAATTTTCTGCCTCGCCGAAAGAGATTAATTGGTTCAAAGGTCAGGTACCTTTGACAGCATCAGACAAGTATAACATTAAGCAAGATGGTACTAGGGCTCAACTTACAATTCAAAGGTTGACTGAGGAAGACAGTGGAGAGTACCACTGTCGGTCAGGACCTGCAGAGACTAAAGGCAACCTCACTGTTGAAGGTACAGTTTGCACCTTTGAAATACAACCATTACATAAAGCATCTGTTAAAAAGTGTCTCTAGAGTACAGTGAACCTTAAAACTAAGACCATATCTTGTTTCTTCTGTGTAGTGCGTGAAATGAAGATCACCAACCACTTGGCTGACACAGAGGTTGATGAAGACAATGATGCAACGTTTATATGTGAGATTAACTATGCAGATGAAGAGGTACAATGGCTTCTGAATGACAAGGTGCTCTTCACTAATGAAGTCAATACCATAACCCATGAGGGAAAAGTTCACAAGCTCTCTCTTAAGAACTTGGCACCTCAGGATGGGGGAACGATCACCTTCCAAGTCCGCAAATTGAAAGAGTCTGTCACACTGAAAGTTAAAGGTAAGAACTCTTGTTGATAAGGTCGAAAAATAGATTTATTTTTAAACCTAAATGGCTTTAGAGAAGCCGGTAATATTCAGTTTATTTAAGTGAATTTAAATGCTATTTGTTTGGTTTAACCCAGTCAACCCAAAAGCTGAGAGCACAATATATCCTCCATTAATTTTTACTTTCTCAATTAACCTCCAGAGAAACGTGCCGTGTTCCTCAAGTCTCTGGATGATGTCATTGGAGAGGAGAAAGGCATGATAACTCTGGCATGTGAGGCCTCCAAGCCCAGGGTTTCCCCCATATGGAAGAAAGAAGGTAAGGTTTTGAAGGCTGGACCAAAGTATGAGCTTCTTCACACAGGCAAGTCTTTGGGATTGATCATCAAGGATGTCACCAAAGAAGATGCTGGAGAATACAGTTGTGATCTTGGGACTGAAGTTTCTAAGTCAAAGGTTACTGTAAGAGGTACGTTTTGTTACCACAACGTATATATACAATGTTGTCTGAGATATGTAGCACCTGAATAATACACTGTCTCTTTGCCGTAGAAATTGGCATTGGAATCACCAAATGGCTGAAGTCAGCTGAGGTGAATGAGGGAGAGACATGTAGCTTTGAGTGCATCTTATCTCGTGAGAGCACAGATGAGTGCTCCTGGACTCTTAATGGCCAAACAATTACAAATGAAGGCCGCTACAAGATCTCCAGTAAAGGACG
Organism: Scomber japonicus; assembly: GCF_027409825.1. Classification (NCBI taxonomy): domain Eukaryota; kingdom Metazoa; phylum Chordata; class Actinopteri; order Scombriformes; family Scombridae; genus Scomber; species Scomber japonicus. The sequence goes on along the minus strand of NC_070589.1, from coordinate 20,845,158 downwards.
CAAGTACATGCTGACCATTAAGGATGTCACCCCGGCTGATGCTGGAGAGGTGGTCTTCAACCTTAAAGACCTGAGCTCTAAAACAACATTAGCAGTTGAAGGTAAATTATCTTACAAAATTATGGATGGATTGACATGTTAAATAAAGTGAATACTGACAAACATGTTATCGTCCCATGTTGCAGGAAAAGCTTCATCTGTGTCGAAGGAACTAGAGAATGTTAGTGTTGTTGAAGGAGAAGAAGCTGTATTTACCTGTGAAGTGACACAAACTACTTCCACTGTGAAATGGACCAAGGAAAGCAAAGTCATCAAGAAGAGCCAGAAGTATGACATCTGCCAAGAGGATAGGGTCATGAAGTTGATCATCCATAATGTCTCTGCTCAAGACTCCGGAGAGTACAGCTGTGAAGTTGTTGGAGGTGCAACCACAAAGGCCAAGCTGGAGATCAAGGGTAAGACAAATAATTTGGTCAGGAATTACAGTTTAAAAAAAAAAGCTAATCAATATCTGTACCAAAAAGAGAATAATTTCAAGAGTATATCAAATTTTCGGAACAATTATATTAATCCTATAATATCTTATGGTGACTAAAATTTTAACGAAGATGCTTTATTTTAACAGAGCCAATCCATACATTTACTAAAGAACTAAAGGACAGCCAAGCAGACGAGAAGAGCTCTGTGACTTTGCAATGTGAGACTGCACAAACCCCATCCACAGTGATTTGGCTTAAAGGTCACACAGAGCTCAAGGCTGGAGGTCGATATGAGATGTCCCAGAAGGAGGGAGTCTTAACTCTCAGCATCAAACATCTGGAGGAAAAAGACACAGATATCTACACTTGTGACGTGGGCACTGCCAAGAGCATGTCAAAGGTGACAGTCAAAGGTAAGAACATAAGTATGGTATGTACTGTATGTGTATACATACAAGTGTATGAGTGTTCAAATTACAAAGTGTTCACTGTATGAAAAGACAATTAATATTATATGTCTAGTGTGTGTTCCATCCTGTTTAATAGAAGAAGAATCCTTTTTTTTTTTTTTTTTTGCACCTGTATGAATTGGTCGTGCCATACGTGGTGAGTGCCATGCTGACTCAGCTCATAGTATAATTTGGTTTTGCTTTGAAGGCCAGTCAGTGGTTATACTGGAAACACTGCAGGATATTAATTGCTTTGAAGGAGAATCTGCTACATTTGTTTGCCGTGTCAGTCCTGCTGATCTGCCTCTAGTGCAGTGGTGCTTAGATGATACCCCTCTGCAGTCAAGCCCCTTCAATGATATTCAGGTTCTAGAGGGTGGTTTCCACTCTCTTACCGTTAGAGAGCTGACTCCTAGGGACTCAGGCACCATGTCTGTGGTTGCTGGAGACCAGAAGGTATACGCGTCCCTTATTGTCAAAGGTAACTAACACCGCCCTCAATCCCTTGCAGATTTACTTACAATGTAGATTTGTTGAAAATACCTGTTGACTTGTTATTAGATCTGCTGTATTTTCTTCTATAGAAGTGTGATCTCAGTGTTGCATTGTGAATGTATTCTGACGATCTGCTGCTCTTTTGTTCAGCCATTTCTATCCTTTGTCTTGGGCTTTGTATGACTGAGAGATTCACAAATCATGAACAGCAACCATTAGCATGTGCAAATATTTCATGGTTATCTGTTTCCAAATGCATTGTTTTGTCTTGGAAGGGCTGCTCATTTCATTGATTAAAATTTCCTGTGTTGATAATCCTTTGTGCATATCAAAAAGGATTTCATTCTGTACTATTCTAATGAGAGGTTTGTTTTTCAGTATAGAATAAGTGCACTGTAGTTTAACCTTCAACAAAAAGATCAGCCAAACTGTTGGAATCATTTTTGGGTCTGACAAGGTTAACGTCAGTCGACTGGAGCACGTCAACTCCTCCATTATCTTCACCTGTCATAATTTTCCATCCTCCATCACAACCCAACAAAATGCATCAACCAATTTAATATAATTAAGTCTCTGTTCATTTTATTTTAGTCCTGCCTGCCACTTTTAAGGGGAAGCTCAACAACCAGGATAAAAAGGAAGGCGAGACTGTGACACTTAGCTGTGAGTTATCAAAACCTGCAGCTGACGTTCAGTGGAAGAAAGGATCTGAAATTCTCAAAGCTGGAGAGAAGTACGAGATCAAGCAGAGGGAGACTTCTTGTGAGCTTCAGATCAAGAGTTTGAAGGTTGAAGATAGTGGAGAGTACTCTTGCGTGTGTGGGGACCAGAAGACATCTGCAACCGTGAAAGTCAATGGTATGGATTATGGTATCAATTATTAAAATGATTTAAAAAGTGTAAGAGGAGGTTACATTTACTGTTATACATTTTGCATAAAATGTCTACTTTTCCAGCACTACATAGCAGTTTCATATTTACATAACACAGGTGATGTATATTCAACCTCTGATATCCACCTCTGATGCCTTTGTAGTTAGTTTTTTTGTGAAACCAAACTATTTCATCTGATTTTGACAAGTTATGAAAACTTGGTTGTACAGCATTACCACCGACCTTTACAAGAAAGCTAGAGAGCCAGAAAGCTGAAGAGGGAGCCGACATTATTCTTTGTTGTGAGATCTCTAAACCTGGAGTCCAAGTGGAGTGGAAGAAGGGAACACAAGTCCTGAAGTCTGGAGAAAAGTACCAGATGAAGCAGACGGCCTCTGTGAATGAACTTCTGATTAACAAAGTGGTGCCAGAAGACAGTGGAGACTACAGCTGCATGTGTGGAGACCAGAAGACCACGGCCAGTCTCAAAATTAAGGGTAGGAAGAGGATTTGATCAATTTTGAAAACTGTATGCAAAAGATTTTCACACATAGTTTGACATATTCAGACAGTGACATTTTTGTATGCATTCTGTGTTTGTTTTTTTGTTTGTTTTTACCAGTTTATGTTATTGATTTTTATTAGGTTACCATGTATTATAGTATTTTCTGGTATTGAAAGTAGGTTTTAGCTTATCCACACTGGGGAGCTGTTCAGTCATTGTCAGACCAGTTCTATACATGGCAGTCTGTTCTGTCTATTGGAAAATAATGTAATAGCAGCACCAGATTAGACCTACAGATGCACACATTTGATGGAGTCACTTAGATGAAAAGTATTGACGCTGCTGTATTTTTAACACTTGTGCCTCCAAAGTGCACGTAAAGAACTGGAACTGTAGAACCAGAAATGCAATGCTGACATTGCTGCCACAACAGCTCTTCAGCTGTATAACTTTGGTTGAACCTGGTTACAGATGCTTTATATTAGTGATATCATACATACATATCATACTTTATATCAGTGTTTTTGGTTTGTTTGTAACTGATGCTAACCCACTAAAAAATACACAGCTCAACCAGTGACGTTCAAACAGAAGTTGGAAAGCCAGGAGTCAGAGGAAGGAGCTAGTGTTATTTTACGCTGTGAGATCTCTAAACCTGGAGTCCCAGTGGAGTGGAAGAAAGGATCAGAAGTCCTGAAGTCTGGAGAGAAGTACCAGATGAAGCAGGTGGGCTCTGTGAATGAACTCCAGATTGCTAAAGTGGTGCCAGAAGACAGTGGAGACTACAGCTGTGTGTGTGGAGACCAGAAGACTACTGCCAGCCTCAAGATCAAGGGTAGGAGGACGATTTTCATAGAGCCAGTCCACAGAGCCTAAAAATTGTATAGCTCTGCTGTTCTTATGTGTGTAGTTAATCATGTGTGTTTGTTTAATCTGCATGTTAACATGGATTGCAATGTCTGGTTTTTTGCACCAGATTTTAATCACATATAGTTTTTTTCTGTTGCATCTATTGGCATGCAACTGATTGCTAACCAACTCATAAATGCTCAGCCCAACCAGTGACGTTCAAACAGAAGTTGGAGAGCCAGGAAGCTGAGGAGGGAGTTGACATTAGTCTTCGTTGTGAGATCTCTAAACCTGGAGTCCCAGTGGAGTGGAAGAAAGGATCAGAAGTCCTGAAGTCTGGAGAGAAGTACCAGATGAAGCAGGTGGGCTCTGTGAATGAACTCCAGATCGCTAAAGTGGTGCCAGAAGACAGTGGAGACTACAGCTGTGTGTGTGGAGACCAGAAGACTACTGCCAGCCTCAAGATCAAGGGTAGGAGGACGATTTTCATAGAGCCAGTCCACAGAGCCTAAAAATTGTATAGCTCTGCTGTTCTTATGTGTGTAGTTAATCATGTGTGTTTGTTTAATCTGCATGTTAACATGGATTGCAGTGTCTGGTTTTTTGTACCAGATTTGATCACATATAGTTTTTTCTGTTGCATCTATTGGCATGCAACTGATTGCTAACCAACTCATAAATGCTCAGCCCAACCAGTGACGTTCAAACAGAAGTTGGAGAGCCAGGAAGCTGAGGAGGGAGTTGACATTAGTCTTCGTTGTGAGATCTCTAAACCTGGAGTCCCAGTGGAGTGGAAGAAAGGATCAGAAGTCCTGAAGTCTGGAGAGAAGTACCAGATGAAGCAGGTGGGCTCTGTGAATGAACTCCAGATCGCTAAAGTGGTGCCAGAAGACAGTGGAGACTACAGCTGTGTGTGTGGAGACCAGAAGACTACTGCCAGCCTCAAGATCAAGGGTAGGAGGACTATTTCAAAGTTGTATAGTACAGCCTTTCATATGTACATCTGTAGTAATGTTTGTTTCGGAGTCTGCATGTTATCATGGATTGTAACATGGCTTTTGTACCAACTGTATCCATATGTATATATACTGTATTTTTTCATTTTTATGTAATGCATGAAACGCATGTAATGCAACTGACTGCTAACCAACTCATAAATGCCCAGCTCAACCGGTGACCTTCAAAGAAATGTTGAAGAGTCAAGAGGCTGAAGAAGGGGCTAGTGTCACTCTGCGCTGTGAGATCTCTAAACCTGGAGTCCCTGTCGAGTGGAAGAAGGAAACGCAGGTGCTGAAGTCAGGAGAAAAGTACCATATGAAGCAGACGGCTTCCGTGAATGAACTTCTGATCTCTCAAGTGATGCCAGAAGACAGTGGAGACTACAGCTGTGTGTGTGGAGACCAGAAGACCATAGCCAGGCTCAACATTAAGGGTACGAAGAGTTGGTCCATGGAACTTTCATAGCACATATTTTTATATGTGTGTTTACACATGTGTGTTTTGGAGTCAGCATGTCATTATGTTTGCACTGCAACCTGCCAGTTTTGTTTTGTGTGTTTTCAATGTTTGAGTGTTTTTGTGGCAGTTTTTGCAATTCTGTTGTACTACATTTGCCACTATTGTCATTTGTCCTACTTTTATTTTCCTGTGTTGTTTCTTATTGGATTGCCACTATTTACTGTACTAACTAACTAATCAATGCTCAGCCCAACCAGTGACCTTCAAACAGAAGCTGCAAAGTCAGGAGGCAGAGGAAGGAGCCAGTGTTACTATGCAATGTGAGATCTCTAAACCTGGAGTCCAAGTGGAGTGGAAGAAGGGAACACAGGTCCTGAAGGCTGGAGAAAAGTACAGGATGAAGCAGACGGCCTCCGTGAATGAACTTCTGATTAACAAAGTAGTGCCAGAAGACAGTGGAGACTACAGCTGTATGTGTGGAGACGAGAAAACAACAGCCAACCTCAACGTTAAGGGTAGGAGGAGGAAGAGTCTGTCCATGGAATGGCTTTTTAAAAACCAAGTAGAATAGTTTTTCATGTATATGTAAAGAATTTAAACATATTTGTTGTGGAGCCTGCATATCACCAAGGATTGCAACTTGTAATTGTTAGTTTTTATGTTCTGTGTTTGTTTATTTACTTTATTTTTTACATACTTTATATATTTTAATAATTCTATGTAATGGCATGCAACAGTTTGCTAATCAATCAATAAATGCTCAGCCCAACCAGTGACATTCAAACAGAAGTTGGAGAGTCAGGAGGCAGAGGAAGGAGCTAGTGTTACGTTACGCTGTGAGATCTCTAAACCTGGAGTCTCAGTGGAGTGGAAGAAGGGAGTGCAAGTACTGAAGGCTGGAGAGAAGTACCAGATGAAGCAGACGACCTCTGTGAATGAACTCCAGATTGCTAAAGTGGTGCCAGAAGACAGTGGAGACTACAGCTGTATATGTGGAGACCAGAAGACTACTGCCAGTCTCAAGATCAAGGGTAGGAGGATTTGTGATGTGAACCTCTATGTTGAGAAGTATCTCAGTGCTTTAGAAAAATCAACCTGTTGTGCACTGTTTGTCACTGCATGCAAATTATATAATGCTTCATTGTTTGCTCATGTTTTTTCTTTATGTTTTCTTTGTTTTAGGAGGAATATTTGTATTATACTTTAATTTTATCTGAACCAAAGCACTTGTGTTTATTGTAAAATTTGCTTTGCCCTCATGTTGTTTTTTATGTTGCCTTGTTTCTGTTTGTTCACTCATAAAATATCAGCTTTCTGTGTGTGTGCGGGTGTGTGTGTGTTTACAGATTCATGACATGTTTCCTTCACTTTGTTTGTGGTGCATCATTAGGTTGGATGTATTTGCACAAATGTCTTTTTTACAGTGTGCAATGTGCAGTGTGCCGCAATACAGAGTTTGAATTTTTATCTTTTGTAGATGGTTATACATCATTTTTATCAGTATTTCTTTTTCACACTGTGCATGTGAAACGCAAGAAAAACAATGCTTGGACAAGATCTTTTTCCATGTCCTTTTTTCACATCACACAACTTGTCATTGTAGCAGGCTGTGCTTCTTGCTCCTCTTTGTAAAGTTTATGTTGCTGTTTTTATTGGCGGTTGGTTTGGGCATTTACAATGTGTGTTTGCTGTTTTATAAACTCTTCTTATCTGTTTAATGAGCAACGCCAGTTGGATCTTAGTCCATGATATATTGTCGCTGTCAGCAGGGTTTTGTGGTGCTTTCTGATTTCTGACATATTGATTTGCAAATTGTGGGCCATTTTGTCAGGCGATATCTTGCTTTTAGGAGTAATTGCAAAGCAGATGGCCAAGTATGTTACATTGATTCTGTATTTAAATTGTTTCCTCTCAGCTGTGAAGCCATCAGCTCCTCCCTCTGCTGCTGAACCTGAATCTAAGAGGAAGGAGGCAGATAAAACAGTGGAAGGTATGGAGGGAAGATGGCAATGTTTTAGCTTGACTTTCAACATTACGTGCTCCGTCCATCTTGATAATGGCTTTTGTTTTTCCGTGTGCAGTCTGCAAACAAATTGGGCCTATACTTTGTGGCCTCTACAGGTTGTGATAGAGATGTTGTTGCAGCATTTGTTCTTTCTAGTATATATTTTTTGTTATGCGGTTTCTGTAACTCTGCTTTGTCAAATGATGCCTCTGTCTGACAGTGGGATTGCCTCTTGCCATGTTCATGTGGGTCTTTTTCCTCAGTGTTGCATTGCAGTATACGTATGTAATAAAGCCAGCTTATTATAAAGAATGGAAAGAACATACAGACACCTTTATATTGCTCAGTTGCACTGGTAACATGTTGATGGCGTGAATTGAATACCTGTTGTCTGTTGTTTGGAGCTGACATGTGCGTCATTTGCTTAATTGTGGCAGGATTCATTGCACTTGATCTTTGAATTTTGGCATTCATACTGGCTACGCTCAAGTGTCTCACTGGTTGCTGTCATTACACTTATAATATCATACTTGCATTTCAGCCAAGAAGCTTGAAGCTCCATCTGTAGTTGCTAAAGACAGCCTGGAGAGGCAGGAGATAAATGAGCCAGTAGAAGGTAATTCTCTGTACATTGTCAGCTTTGTTTGTTTATTTAGTCCATGTGTATTTGTAATAAATCGGTGTGTGTGCAAAAATCGCTTTGTTCAATGAAAGCAAACAGTGAGAAAATAGAAGCAGCTCTTAAATACTTAAAATATTGTCAATTCATTTTTTTTTATCTATTTTTTTGGCTGCTGACTTGTGTTAACAGACAGGGGCTTGATGGGTCATGAATTGGCTTACCTAATACATTTTTCCTTCAAGAAATGCTTGAAAGCTAAATATTTGGTCGTCTTGCATCAGATGTTTTTTTGGCCTGACTGATATTGATAACTGATAGTCATACAAAGTAAATGTGGATTTTTAATTCACGTGTTTTTAAAGTCATGACTTGTGTCATAGTGTCCGTCCTTTTTTGTGGTATTGTAAACAAAGAAAACATTTCAACATTTCGACATTACATGTCCTTTTTTCACATCACACAACTTGTCATTGTAGCAGGCTGTGCTTCTTGTTTCTCTTTGTAAAGTTTATGTTGCTGTTTTTATTGGTGGTTGGTTTGGTCACTTACAATGTATGTTTGCTGTTCTATAAACTCTTATTATCTGTTTAATGAGCAAAGCCAGTTGGATCTTAGTCCATGATATATTGTCGCTGTCAGCAGGGTTTTGTGGTGCTTTCTGATTTCTGACATATTTATTTGCAAATTGTGGGCCATTTTGTCAGGCGATATCTTGCTTTTAGGAGTAATTGCAAAGCAGATGACCAAGTATGTTACATTGATTCTGTATTTAAATTGTTTCCTCTCAGCTGTGAAGCCATCAGCTCCTCCCTCTGCTGCTGAACCTGAATCTAAGAGGAAGGAGGCAGATAAAACAGTGGAAGGTATGGAGGGAAGATGGCAACGTTTTAGCTTGACTTTCAACATTATGTGCTCCGTCCATCTTGATAATGGCTTTTGTTTTTCCGTGTGTAGTCTGCAATCAAATTGGGTCTATACTTTGTGGCCTCTACAGGTTGTGATAGAGATGTTGTTGCAGCATTTGTTCTTTCTAGTATATATGTTTTGTTATGCGGTTTCTGTAACTCTGCTTTGTCAAATGATGCCTCTGTCTGACAGTGGGATTGCCTCTTGCCATGTTCATGTGGGTCTTTTTCCTCAGTGTTGCATTGCAGTATACGTATGTAATGAAGCCAGCTTATTATAAAGAATGGAAAGAACATACAGACACCTTTGTATTGCTCAGTTGCACTGGTAACATGTTGATGGCGTGAATTGAATATCTGTTGTCTGTTGTTTGGAGCTGCCATGTGCGTCATTTTCTTAATTGTGGCAGGATGCATTGCACTTCAGATTATATATTTGAAAGAATGGAAGATCTTTGAATTTGTGGCATTCATACTGGCTACGCTCAAGTGTCTCACTGGTTGCTGTCATTATACTTATAATATCATACTTGCATTTCAGCCAAGAAGCTTGAAGCTCCATCTGTAGTTGCTAAAGACAACCTGGAGAGGCAGGAGATAACTGAAACAGTAGCAGGTAATTCTCTGTACATTGTCAGCTTTGTTTGTTTATGTAGTCCATGTGTATTTGTAATAAATCGGTGTGTGTGCAAAAATCGCTAAACAAAGAAAACATTTCAACTAGGGCTGTCAAACGATTATTATTTTTTTATCGTGATTAATCGCAGAATTTCCGTAGTTAATCATGATTAATCACGTTTTGAATTGCATGTTTAAAATCCTGTTATTTTACATTTCAAGGCAGTTTTAAGCCCATAATGTAAAGCATTTCTTACCAGAGTGTCTTAACTGGGAATCAATCACGGCTCTGCTGCGACTCCCACACTCCAAAATGGTACTTTGGTGGAGCTGAGGCTCGCTTGGCTGCACCTGGGTGTTTAGCGTGGAGGTGCTAACTCAAACTCGACGTACTCCGGTGGTAGTTAAACTCCGTTTGACACAGGTTGCATTTTACTTTTGACTTGTCAACTGAACCGTCTGGAAGTTTTTTAAAGTTAAACAAGCCGTTCAAAAGTCCAGTAGCTCTCTTACTTTCCATCAGCGCGGTAGGTTTACTGCAGGAGGCCACTTCAAAGCATAGCGCTACAGCTAGAGGAGCCGTCTACGGGTGAGTAGAAGGGACAAAAAGGCTTGCAAAATTAAAATGCTGATGATTTAAAAAAATTAACGCGTTATGGATTGCATTAATCTAATCGCGATTAACACGTTAACGCTGACAGCCCTAATTTCAATATTTGTGGATTTGTGGTCTCCTGGTTACTTTGTTGTACTCTATGGAGGCTTGCATGTTGGTATGATGATATGGTTTTATTCCACGATTTCTCCGATTCTTAAGACCAGTCAATATCACATAGCAAGGCAATTTCAAATTTGGGAGCCAACGTTGTGTTCAATTTCATAGTATTGACACTGCAAACCACTGGAGAGACTCCAACACAGCAGCTCGTGAAACAGGAGACTCAGATACAGGAGCTCAAAGTTGGAGTTGAAGGTAATGAGACACACTGGTTTGTTTGCTTGGCTTTTGTCAGATATTGAAACATCTGTCAGTGCTCTAGGCATGGCTACCTTTTTTATAATTCCAGATTAAATTGACAGTGTTGTTGACAGTTCATTTTGGCTTAACGAAAATGCAGTTGGTTCAAATATAAAACAAGATGGCTTTTGTTACTGTTAGCTTTGTGTTGCTATAGTGTTCATTCCTTGGTATATGTTTTCTAGCTATGTTAATGTAATATGTTTTGTCCCTGATCTTTCTTGAATGTTGAACATTTTGTTGCATCATGCGGTACTTTTGTAGTACTTTGCTGGTCTGTCACTTTGTGTTGAACTATTGACAATGTTCTGTGAAAGTAAAGAGAGGCTTTAATTGTTTTTGATTGTAGCTCCATTGATGTTGATTGCTTTCTGTTATCACAGATGTTGCGTACCGTTGATGTGAAATCAACGTGTAAATTGCCATAGTGTGAACAGGTGACAGTAACGTGGGTGTGCTGGGTCTTTTGTGATTATGTGCACTTTGCTAGCTCTGGTTGGCTGTTGTCTTCAGGCTCAAAAACTCATCACTGTGAATCTGTGAGGCTAACATTGTGTTTTAACCCAGTTGAGATGACTGCTGCTGTTACAACTGCCAAACAAGATACACAGAAGGAACAGTGGACCAAAGAACCAACAGAGGGTATGCAAGGATATTAGTTGTTAACTAGCTTCCCGCCTCTTCTTCTCCTGCCACATTCCTCATTCTTTGCATTGCCAAATGCAGGTGTTTCTGCTTTACTGAAGTTTTTTATTTTCCATTGTGTATCATGATATGTATTACATGTTTGGCTGTAGCTTGTTTGTGCTGCAACATGGTTAATTAATTTCTAAGGCTAGGTTAATTGAATGTCTCATTGTCTATAAAGGGAGAAATTGTATAGAATTGGATTATATTGGATATTGAATTATTGCTTGAATGCTTGGCCATAACTGTGACAGTATGTGCTGTTTTTCAATTGTTCATGCACTGCAGTTTCTTCAGTTTCCTTTTGTTGAATGTTAATGCTTTTCTTGGATTTTGGTTATCGTTACATAATTTAAAGACTGTAGCAAATAAGAGATTTGTAAGAAGACATTTCCCAAAGTAGCTTAATTGTCAACAATAGTCATGTCACTGAAGACATGGTTGTTTGTGAGACATGGAACTGACTGCTAACATGGTTAGTTTATGTTCCTATAAACTATAATGGACTGGTTTTATTTGAAATGTGCTTCTCCGTGTGTTGGAGGTGGTTTTCATTTGTCGCCATGCTGCTGTTGTCTTTGTTGGGGAACAAGCTTTTGGTCATGGCACTTTCTGTAGGTCTGCATGGATATTTGGATTCAAATGAAATGTACGGTTTTGTCTCAAACATTGTGACTCTCGTGGCACGTTGCTTTTTATTCGCTGCATCGTTGATAAAGTGTTCCAATTTACATCAGCTGAATTAAAACCTACATTATATGTCTACAAATACCCGAAATTACAGCAGAGATCACACCAGCTGCAGTAGTAACCTCCAAAGTTGAGCCTGAGAAGAAGGAATCCGAAAACAGAGCTGAAGGTATGTGGTAGTTTTCTAAAGAAAATACAAGGGCACAGATTGTTTTGAGTAGGTATTTTGGATGCTGGGTTTTTGCCAAAGCACATGCTGTCAAAGCAGGTGCAGACAGTTATGTTGTGACATAACATCCTTCTGTCTTGAGGGATTTGTCAACAGTCTGGCACTTATGTTTTTGTTGGCTGATGAGTTGGAAATTGCGTAGCCACAGTTACATTTAGTTCAAGTCAATCAGTTATTCACTGGTGATTTCATTATCGTGGCTATTTTTTGTGTAATTTATCAGTTCACCAAAATGTTGGTCTCTACATTCATCTTAAATTGCCACCATTAACGGCTGTGTTATTCCTGTGATATGTTCATCACCGTAGATATTGAAGGTCTAATTTAAATGTATTAAAACAGCAGGGATGGAAAAGCTTGCTGTTTCTGGAATAATCCCAAAGCCAGAGTCTATACAGCTGGATTCCAAAATGAATCTTTTGTTTTTTTTAAGCACCTGGATATTGTTTATTCCCCTCAGTTTTGATTTGGTTACCATGTGGATTTCTGTATGATGTGTATTCAGTCTAGTTGGAAGTTGCTCACTCAGATTTGATATATTCTGGTAAACTGTTGTCCTCTGATGGTGATAACTGAGGGCTGAGTTTGACTGACATCAGTGTTGTTTTGTGTGTGTGTGTGTGTTTGTGTGATTTTCAGCAGTCATATATTTGCTGTGTTTTGTATTTTTTTGTTTTGATTCTCTGTCAGGTAAGTTGAAAATGAACATATTTTTAAAACAGCATATTGAAGTCTTTATCTGGTATCCAACCTACCTGAAATATATCAGACTCTTACTTGATTTATTAAATCTACAGCTTCTCCAGTCATATTTCTTCAAAATGTGGAAAGTCAAGAGGCTGAGGAGGGAAGCAGTGTTACTCTGCGTTGCAAGCTTTCTAGACCTGGATTATCTGTCGAGTGGAAGAAGGGAAGTCAAGTCCTGAGTTGTGGAGAAAAGTACCAGATGAACCAAACAGGATTCAGTTATGAATTACAGATCTTTGATTTGAGACCTGAAGACACAGGAAGCTACTCTTGCTCTTCAGAGGATGCAATAAGCTCAGCCTCTCTTACAGTAAATGGTAGGATGGAGACTCATCGTTTCATGCTGTCGTTTCCAGTCATGAACTCTTTCATTTCATCTTATTTATCGGTCTTTATATCATTTCTTCAACCCCATTCACAGCTGTGTACTGTAGATAAAACAATCTTTGGTTATTTCTTTTCATTCCTCAGCTCTCCCAGTTACTTTCACAAAAGAGCTGGAGAGTCAAACAACAAAGGAAGGGGACAGTGTCACTCTGTGCTGTGAGCTCTCTAAACCTGGTGTTCCTTTGGAGTGGAGGAAAGGAGAACTTGGTCTTTGCCCATGTGCCAAGTATGAAATTAGACAGACGGAACACCTCAACACACTAGTGATCCATGATGTAGATGTAGAGGATGCTGGATGTTACACATGTGACACTGGGGATCATCAAAGCACTGCACAACTAACTGTGAAGGGTATGCTTAATACAGTTGTTGGTTTTGTGTTATGGAGTTGGAGTTAATTGACTTGTTTGGCTAAAGTACTTGGATTGGGAATTACTATATTATCTGGGACTATTTGTGATTGTGATTGTGATCACTGAGGAATAATCAAATTTGTGATTTAACTTGACTTTAGGATTAAGACTTTTAGAATAGAGGTTTGGACATATATGATTTGTTTCAACATGTGCTACTTTTTAACTTCTACAGTCCATTTACCTATCTCAGTTCTCTCAAACTTTTCTTCTCATTTCCTCCATTTCCTTCTCTGCAGCCCAGCCTGTCCTTTTCAAAACCCAGCTGCAGAACATTGAAAAACAGGCAGGCGAGAGCGCTAGCCTTTGTTGTGAGACCACAAAGCCAGGAGCCAGTGTGATCTGGAGGTGTGGTGACAGGGTGCTGGCATCCAGCAGCAAGTATCACCTAAAACAAGAAGGGACGGTAGTAGAGCTTGTCATCTTTAAACTTCAGGGAGCTGACTCAGGGGAGTATTCATGTGATACAGGCAGTCAGAGGACTTCAGGTGTCCTCACTGTGCAGGGTAGGATTTTTCTCTTCAAAACCTTTTTTAATATTTCTCACACACGACGAGTCACGTCTTTCTTTGTGTCACTTTGTCAGCTTTTTTCTCACTTGACATCCCTTACACATGGAGTGCATCTACAAAGTTCTTGCTTTTCGGTTCACTGTTTTCGAAGCACTTGTAGTTATTTGCACAAACACTTTTCTGTTGTTCTTGATCTCATCTCATCGTCTGCATCTGTCCCTGGTCTCTCTTCACAACATTAACACACCATACTCTTTCTTCACTTGGTGTTTACAACAACTACTAAACCTTTAAACGTGTATCACACTGTGATCACAATGAACTTAATATTTGTCAAGCACTTGCTCACCTCAGCTGTCAAATATGTAACTGTGGTGCTGTATTAATTTGTCAAGCAGAGGTTGAGGTTACAATACTTAAATTCTTGGAGAGCTGCGTCGTATCTGAAGGTGAAGATGTCCACTTCAAATGTCTGGTTTCTCATGAAGAGGCACCTCTGGCCCACTGGAAACTCCAGGACGTCCCACTACAGAATAACGAAATGAATCTTATTGAGACTGAAGGCCAGTCGCACAGCCTCACACTGCGTGGTGTCACCACAGCTGACTCAGGCACAGTGACTTTCTCGGTGGGTAGCCACACATCCACTGCCTCTCTGACAGTCAGAGGTAAGGGAAATATTTCACTTGATACATAGTATATACATATGTAGGCATTTTGCTTTGATGGTAACACTTGATGGTCACTTGTCCATGTCCTCCTTATTGGACACTTTCTCTCCATCTTTTTAAAAGTTCTTAAAAAGCATCTCAAAACTTGGATGCTTTTCTTCATTCCTGGAGGCTCACTTTTTATTTAAATGTAGCTTTCACTTTCTGTTGATTTGTTCCACATTAACCTCTCTTTTCTGTTTTATGTGCACTTTACAGTCTATCCTGTCACATTTGTACAGTAGATGCATGTTCATTATTCCTTTCACTGAATTTGAACTAATCACATCCTTTTCAACTTTGTATTTAAAATTTTATGTTGATCATGATGGTCAATATGTTTCTGTATAATTATTTTTTATAGCAAGTATTCCTCACTGTACAATTTCATTGCTGTTTTTTACTATACACTTTGTTCAAATAACTTCCTTTCATTGCACCACTATCAACTGACCAAACCTTAGTCAGTTTTTAATTATTATGTCAGTGTTCATATATTGTCCAATTGTCTGATTAACTCTGAAAGTGTTTCCTCAATCCTAAATGTGGGCTGAGTGTAAGTAAACCAGTCGCTTTCAAGTTTTTCCATGCTTTTTTATGGTATAGAATTGTGCATATAGAAAATATGCACAACATGCTTATGAGTGCAGTGTGTTTTGTGAAGGTCCTAAATAATTGATTCTAAATAATAATGGTTTTTCCAACAGCTGCAGCTGTATTATTCAAGAAGGAGCTGGAGAGTCAAGAGGCCACAGAAGGCGACAAAATCACTCTGTCCTGCGAGACATCCAGCCCTGATTGCAAGGTGACCTGGCGGAAGGGCTCGAGTCTGCTTACTCATGGGGAGAAGTATACTATGGAGCAGAGAGCCACCACTCACAACCTGGTTATACACAAGCTGAATGTGGACGATAGTGGAGAGTATACCTGTGATACAGGTGACAAGAAAAGCACTGCTACCGTGACTGTGAAAGGTAAAAGAATCCATCTTCTCATCTATGTCTCTTGTCTACTCTTGTCACAATCCTTCCCGAAGTCTCTTTTGCATTTATCCACCCCATTCTCAAATACTGGATTATGTCCTCTTCCTTTTCTCTTGCTTTTCACAGTTATAAGTTTGATTTCTTAGTTGCCCTTAGAGTTAAAGGTTATATATGTAGAATTTCGAAGCAATTTATGTGTATTAATAGTTTTTTATTGCCAATGATTGAATCGGTCCCAATGTAACTTGAAAAAATGAGACCTTCCCCGACTTTCTCAGTTGCCAGTAACAGCCTGTGGACTGATTTCTATTTGAATTACCCTGGCCAGATTTACTGCGAAAATTCAAAGGATGTGATGTTTTTGTGTGGTCCTGAGTGCCTTGCCTCTCTCCCACTAATGTCAACAAACAACACAATGACACAAAAATCGATGCTATCCAACTGGAAACACCCTGCAGATGCTCTCCAGCTAATGAGATGGCTAGCTGCCTCCATCGACCATGACACAATTCACAACAAAGTACACAGCTAACACAGCTTGTATGCATACATACAAGCTTAACTGCCACAAGTGTCGCTAATGAGAACGAATTTCCGATTCCTACATACAGAATTAAACAGAAGTTAAAATAACTTTAAAAATCATCTTGACTTATGATTCTTTAATGTTTTTATTTTTTGCCTTTTTTTAAGGAGAATTCAAGTTTTTATTGAGCTGTTATCATTTATCTATATTTTTTGTAAGATGCTAAGGGCCAAGTTAGTTTTCATAAGAATGACATGGAACATGCCAGAGCACAGTATCTATGTTCCTCAGATCACACTTTGGGCATGAACTAACAAGTATTAAAAATGAGGTTGTTGGTGATGGATACATCCTCTTTCTGATGCCTTGTGGAAGCCCTGCTGAGCTCTGATCACTGACCTCCCACCATCCCATTCACCCTCAGAACATGTGCGCATCATCCGGGAACTCTGTGATATGACTGCGACCACTGGGCAGGATGCTGTCTTTGAAGTCGAGTTGTCTCACTCAGGTGTAACAAATGGGGAATGGTGGCTCGGAGACAATCTCCTTCAAAATAATGATCTGAATCAAATGAGCATCCATGGTAGAGTGCACCGTTTGGCCTTGAAGATGGTAACCACAGATGAATCAGGAGATGTTGCCTTCGTAGTGGGAGAAGAGAAGTGTGTGGCGTGTCTGCAGGTGGAGGAGAAACCCAAAGGTAAAGAAGATGACATGGTCACTAGAGTTTTTTAAAGTCTTCATATCCATCTCCATCGACCACCAAACAGCTTTATCTTGGCAATTGGAAATCTACTGGCAACATCTTCATCATCCTAAATTTTAGATGTATTTTCCTTTTTTTGCATTTATGGTATAATCTATAGAATATATTTGTTTTGTAGTCTTTTCTATAGAAATATATGCTATCCAAGTGCTAATAGAAACATTGTAATTTAAGCAGATAAGCTATGTAATATTGTTAATTGTTAGTATTTATCAAATATGTATAGTTTTCACTTCTTAATGTATTATATGTTACACTTATGTCTTTATTCAGCCTGCTGAAAAATGTGTGATAGCATATAGTAGTTACTGCATGCATCAATATATTTATGTATATGACTTCGACCTTATGAATGCCAAGGCTGTAAAGGAAGATAAATGGAAATGCTATCATTATTGAATCTAGTTTGGGGTTTCCCATATTTACAGTGCTAATACTAGAGAAGCCACATGACACTGTGGCAGTAGAGGGTGAAACTGTCACTCTGGCCTGCACCATCTCTGACTCCAAGGCTAATGTCACCTGGATGAGAAACAACACAGCCATCAAAGCAGGTCTCAAGTATGACCTAAGGAAAAATGGAGCATTCCAACAGCTTCGGATCCATAACCTGGTGCCTGAGGATTCAGGGATGTACACCTGTGACACTGGAGATGCACAGTGTGACGTCACCTTGACTGTGGAAGGTAAAGAATAATGCCTCAGCCAAAACTAATCTCTTATGAGATTCACGATTATGGACCAAGATAGGATTTAAATGAACTGGAATGTTCTTGAACTTCCACAGCCCCCTTTCACACAACCAGGCTGCATTTCCCTCTCCTCTGCAAAACTTTGTCTAAAATCCCTCAGAAATGTTCGTCTCGTCATCTCAATTGTCGGATACCATATCTGTCATCTAACATCTTTGAAATTTCACCAGGGGCCCCAGCAGTCTTCCAGAAGGAGCTCAAGAACCTGGATGCCATGGAGGGTGATGACGCTACTCTTTGCTGTGAGCTGTCTAAGCCAGGTGTTCGTGTTGAGTGGAGGAAAGGAGGCAAGGTCCTCCAGCCTGGTAAGAAGTATGAGATGAGGCAGGAAAGGTGCATTCAAGAGCTCTGCATACGGAACCTGGAGCCGGAAGACTGTGGCTACTACACCTGTGACACAGGAGAGCAGCTCACTACAGCCTCCTTGGCAGTGCAAGGTAGCCTATTTTAATACTGTTGCATTTGTCTACAATTGAAATTAAGGTCAATGAGTTTCAGTTTGATTTTTAAAAAAAAGTGATTTGTAATGAATAAGAAAATTCAAATAAATATTAAAAACATTAAGGTTAATTGAAAATGTATTGCTGTAATAAACAGAAAAGTAGTTGTGTTTTTAGGGCAGGCCTTCCTCTTTGTAAGCTGTGATGTTTCACAGCTTCATTTTCTGTCTGTCTGGTATGATGTCATTTTACTTTGACATTTAAGTTGACATAATGTTGATAAGTAAGGTAGAGGCTCAGTGTTTGTATATGTGTATTTTTCACTCAACAGTGAAAGAAGTCTTCATTGTGTGTGGTCTTAAGACCACTGACGTCTTTGTTGGAGAATGGGCAACCTTCTCCTGCCAGCTGTCTGATAGGGCACCTGGCAAAGTGCAGTGGTGGTTGGATGGCAATTTGCTGGAGAACAGCCCTTTTAGTGAGATAGAGCTGAACGAGAGCCACATCCATACACTCACCTTAAAGAACCTGGCCACAGATGACTCTGGCACTGTCACGTTCAAAGCTGGCAGTTTAACATCAACAGCCAAGCTCCTAGTCAAAGGTATCACATTACGGCAATAACCGAAAAAGCAGATAATCAAGTTGCACTCTTTTTTTAAACCCTGCAGAATTTTAAGTATACATGTGAAATCTTGTATACTTAAATAATTAGTACAGGTTGATAAAAATCCAGGGTTGTTTATACAATGTACAATTTATGGTAACATTTATCATAACTGTGAATTAAATAGTGGGTACAGGTGACTACAATTTACAAAATTTCCTCTATTTTCTACTCAATGATCAACATTTCCCAAATTAAAATTGGTGCAATGCTATTTAAAGAATATGAGTGAAAATATTATGAATTATGATTGTTTTCTGCAGGGTTCTGTAAAATGTCTGAACTTCATTAATAGATTAACATGATATTTTGGTGCTTTGTCTTGCATGAGCATCATTAATAATAATAATGATAATGATAATAGAAGTAGCTCCATGCTCTTTGCTTTGATACATTCAAAAACACAAATGGGTGCAGCAACACAACAAAGTTTAGAGTGACTAAAACTAGTCAAATGCGGTAGTGTTTTAAAAAAAAATGATCAGCAATTTGTTGTAACAAAAATGTTATATTAATTTTAAATTGATTTATTAAATTTCATTTAAAATATTTAGACAAATGTATTTCAAGTTCTGTTTGAATCCTTCCTATCTGCTGTATGTCAGGCTTCTGAAATGATGAAATGATAATCACGATTATGTTTCTCTCTTCTGAGATCACAATCATTTATCGCAAATATTCATCCATCTTTAAGATTGTTTTTTTTGTTGGCATTTTTACCTTCCTTTAATAGTTGGCAGTGCTGTGGAGGTCTGTGTGTAATTTAACATACTGTTGTAGTCACATGGTATGGGTCTTTACCAGAATGGCACAAGGGCCCTTATTTGTCTGTTTTTGGGAACAGATTAATTTAATAGGTCTTAAGCTTTTTAAAGCGGTCTCTACTTTTGCAGTGTAAAGCTTGCTTCAGTTATAAGGTGTGACATGGAATCAGGGTCTCCTATGTAAATGTTAGAGCAATGAGGTTAAAGCTTATGTCTTCTGACCTTGTATTTCTAATTAACTGGAGTTAAGGACAAATACTGTACATATCAACCACTCAACAACCATGGTGCACTTTTTAGTGATTAGCAAAGATCAGACAATACAACCCATGTATTGGCTCTCTAAATGGCTACTGTTGGTAGCTAATCTGTGCTAGCGTTACTGTCAACTGTTGTCTTGTGTGTGTTGGCATTGGATGTGTTTACCATCTCCACAAGAGGTTTCCCTTACAGCTGGATCATTCATTATGCTCTCTAGTCCTGGTGGCTAACTTCGGATTATCTGCATACTCACTGACATTTCTGACATTGACCTGCTGTTTCGCAAATCTTCTGTTCAATCTAATGTTCTTTGGATCATATAAATGATTGCTTACATTTGAATCCCAGAAAGATTGCCTATTTGAGATACATTTATGGATTGCGAATGATTGTGCCAGTTACATCACTTGCAGATGGTTGGCATTTGTACATTGTCAGTTGCATCTCAGAAAGACTGCTGTTGGAACTTTAGCCAAACAACTGTTAAAAAAAATCATTACAACATGTAAGTTTGTTTTGGAGACAGAGTGAACATACTGGAAACATACATTTGTGTCTTGGGATCCCTTTGATTGTTTTAGACCAGGCACTCTTAAATTGTCAAGTGGCACTTGATCAAATTTTACTGTAGGTTTCATAAGCATGATCGTGATTATTGTTTGGTTTAATATTCAGCCCTGACTATATATGTATATCTTGGTAATGTAAATGATGAGAGATACTTAATTGGTGATTGGATTCATTGAATAACGTATAGTAGGCCTGGTTTTCAGTATTGAGTTTTATTGGAGAGAGTAAGTGAACCAACAAATAGTAACAACAGACATGTTGTGTTAGTAAAGTGCTGCTCCACCCATCCACTCAGGCCAGTCGCTTTCCACTACTTACCTTTATTCTCATCGCCATTGTGCCATCTCACCAACTGGCCCTGCCCCTAACCTGCAAGCACGAAAGTCTCTAACCTTCCAATACCTTCCCAATGAGTTTGGGAGCTCTTCACTTATCACACCTCCCTCTGTTATCAATGGCCAACATTTATTGGCCCTTGGTTATGACCATTGCCCCGAATCTTGACAGTTGAGCTTTTTGACCCCCTAGTCAATTTTAGAGTCAACACAGTGGTCACAGTGAATGTGTACCATTTGGAATACACAATGTGTACCAGACAATCCCCCAAACCATATTAACATCCCTTGCATATGAATATCTGAAGTTGTTCTGGGGGTTATAAAGCCTATATGTCATTTGGCATGGCCTGTGCATATCGTTATGTCTTATGGTCAAGCCCTATAACTTTGACCCCTGACTCCAACCTCAGATCCCACAGTTGAAGTGGTGAATGAAATGGAGGACCTTCGGGTGCTTGAAAACCAACCGGCTGAGTTCATCTGCCAGTTCTCAAGGCCAGTCAAGGCTCAATGGATGAAAGACGGCCAACCATTGCAGCCTGACGGCCGAAGGGTGGTGGTGGAGCAGGACTGGAATGTGGCTCGCTTGTACATTAGCCGAGTGTCCGCTGTGGACAAGGGCACATACTCCTGTGAAGCAGAGGGGACCTGTGTGGTAGCTTCACTTCATGTGGAAGGTGAGCTTCCCTCCACATGGAAAGAGCACCAGCCTTTAGGGAGCCTCCTCTGATTCCCTCATATCTGACAATTCTGTGGCCCAGTAAACTGATCAGTTGCTGGTTGTCACAAAGTTTGTGTCTTCTGTTTACAACATCTCAAATGATTTGACTTCCTAAACATTGCAAGTCTTCTTTAATAGTTAAACTCTTGTGCTCTCTTTTTTTCTTCATTTCTTCCATTCTGACCTTTAGCCAAACCCATTGAAATTGTCCAGGGCCTGGAGAATATGGAAACCTTTGATGGAGGTGAAACATTGTTTGAGTGTGCCCTCTCTCGTCCTGAGAGCAAAGATTGCTGTTGGCTTCTTGATGGGAAACCAGTGAAAGAATCACCTAATGCTGAGATTGTGTCATTTGAGAGTGGTCGTCGTCACCTGCTCCTGCTCAAAGAGTTGAGTGTTAAAGACAGTTGCACAGTGACCTTCAAAGCTGGTACAGCGTCCACATCTGCCCAACTCTCTGTCAAAGGTGAGTAACTCAAATTAATGACACAAAACTTTGTATTATTGTATTATATTAATATTTTGCTTTAATCATAAATAATCTCATGTGATCAGCTTCAAATTACCTTTTACATTTAATTGTTAATTTTCTCCTAAAAGGCTGGCAGCTTGAAGTTGTAAAGGGTCTGGAGGACAAGGTGGCTGCAGTGGGAGAGAAGGTTGAGTTTTGTGTTGAGTTGACCGAGCCTGTCCCTGGAGCAGAAGTAGCCTGGTATGCCAATGGAATCGAGCTCAAGCCTAGTGACCTCTGGGCTATGAGGGCTGATGGCTGCTCTTATTGCCTTGTCCTGAGACAGGCACCTCTTTTGCCCCAGCAGGAAATTACATTCGCAGCTAGAGATGCTCTCTCTTTGGCCAAGCTCACCATTGTCAGTAAGTGTTTACACAAACAGTACTTCTAAGAAACACTGTTATGTTGAGCAACTTAATTTTAAAAGAATATAATATTTAATATTAATATTGTTTTCGTGTTTTAAATATAAGATCTATTTAGATATAAATCTGAAAGATACATTTGTAGTTATGGTTCTCTGAGTGAATATTTTTTCACCATATTCCATATGTCCTGGTGACATGGATTAATACTTTAAAACAAACCACCTGTGAGCATGAAACCACTTATGAATTTAGTGTATGAATTTAATGGATGATAGTTTTGAAGGAATAGAGAACAGACATTGACAGATCAACATTGTAATCTGGAGTTGTCCTTAAGAGTTCTATCGCTGTTTTCTTCCCAACAGCTGTACCGGATCCTCCAGAGGACCCAGAGGTCCTCAGTAAGACTCAACAGTCTGTCACCCTTTCTTGGTTCACTCCTCTACATAATGGAGGGAGTCCCATTCTGGGCTATAGGGTGGAGATGCGGCTTGTAGACAGTGCCCTCTGGCTCCCATGCCAGTCTGAACCTGTGTGCAACACAGAGTTTTTGGTTGAAAATCTTCTTCCAGGGAGTAGCTACAGGTTTAGAGTGGCAGCCATCAACAGAGCTGGGATTGGAGAACCTGTTGAGCTGCCTCAGACTGTGCAGCTTGGTGAGTGGATGTGTGGTTATGTTCATGAAATTACATTTCTCTGTCTCTCTATTTTCTGTCAAGGATGGACTTGCTTAATTTGCCAAGGCAATATTAACTGCTGTTTTTTATTATTTTTTATTGATATAAGATGGAAACCCTCATCCCTCTTTACACAGAAATACTTGACATTGTTTTGTTTAGTAGTATATTGTTGAGTACCATAGATTACAACGTAAATAATCTATTTTGTTGTAATATATAGGAAGGTTAAGTTTTCTAAATGACTATATTATATGTGTATTTCTCTTTTATTGTTACAGAGGCACCTGTGCAGCAAACAGTTTGCCCAGGTAAGACATTGTGTTTGTTGCACCAGTTTTTGTATTCATTCTACATCTTCAACTGTGGTTACACCTTTATCAAGTTATCCCTCTCAAACCAGATTTTAGGAATATCTGCCATGCCAAATTTGAATAAGTAAAGTTTTATTTGATAGGATCTGACTTTTTGAGAGTTTAACCACAGTCACATTGAAAACTCCATTGTGGTTATAGGTACAGAGGCAACACCACTAGAGTCTGAAATAATGAAGCAGCCCAGTCTGCCCCCTGAAGCTGCAGAAGAAGGTGATGTCCATGAATTATGGGAGGCATCAGCAAAGAAACGACGCATGAGTCGAGAGCCCACTCTGGATTCCATCACTGAACAGCCAGAAGACGATGGTAAAGGTGGTCAAAAGAAATCAGAACAGAAGGAGGAGAAAGTGGAAACAAAGTCAACCGAGAAGGAGCAGGCCATTGTTACTAAAACAGAGTCCAGTTTGTACACCAGCTCTGAGGATGAGTCAGTGACTGGGGGTCCAACGCTTGTGTCCTACCTTAAGAAAAGCAGCAAGACTTCTTCTGTCACAGCAACAGGTGAGTCAGAGACTCTGGCCACTGATAGGTTCTTTGCACATTTCCAGATGACAGAGCAGAAAACAGTGCAGCAGACTGAAGTGAAAACAACCATAATTCAGCAGACAGATACAAAACAAGTGTCTACAGAGGAGACTAACATCATGGAGATAAGTCAAGGTGATGAGCCTGAGCTCAGAGATGCTGCTGTTAAGATTCAAGCTGCCTTTAAGGGCTACAAGACCCGCAAAGACATGCGTCCTGTTTTCAAAGATGTATTCAAAGACCAGACCAAAGAACCTAGTGGCACCATACATCTGGAATGTGTGGCAGAAGGTAAACCAGATAAGGTGCGCTGGCTGAAGGATGGAGAACCACTGACGGATGGCAAACACCATCATATTGATATCTACAATGATGGTACTTGCTCACTGGTCATCACTGCCATCACCACAAAGGATACTGGAGTTTACACCTGTGAAGTCACCAACAAGTTTGGAGTCACCTCTCATAGTGGTAAGGTTACAGTGGGAACAGTAAGAGAGTCATCTGGGCGAAGGCCACTGACGGTGGGCTACAGTGCTGACAGCGAGCCTGAGAGCTCATCAGGTAGTGAGATGGATGAGTCACTGAGGCAGGCAAGCAGACGCCTCAGGCGCTTGTTGCGTACACGTCTCCCTCCAGATGTGGAGGAAGAACCATTTGTCAGTGCAGATGAAGGAGACCTGCGTCCCCCAGATCCTCATTCTTATCGTGAGGATGACAACTACATTTACATTCGCTTTGATTCACGAACAGAGGCTGAGGTCGCCTCAAAGAGGTTCCAGGAGATGTTTACAATCCATGGGGTTCCTGTAGAGACAACCATCCTAGAGGCAGGTCTTAAAGTGGAGCTGCGAATTAAAAAGATGGGCTACTCTGAAGATGGCACAGAGACCCCTACACAAGATAGAGAGCCTCCTGCATTCATGACTGGAGCGCCTGGTAGGAAATACATAAGAGTGGCCCTCCTCCTCCTTTAAACATTTTTATACAATTTCTAAATCATCAATTAATCACTTTATTTCCTTTTACACTTACTTTGCGTGTTTACTATTGTGATTAATGCTAAAGCCCAATATACCTAGTGATATACAGTTTATTAGTGGCTCAAACTTTATGTGATTTATTTGGATTTTCTGACTTGATATGTTCTTGTTAACCAGCTGCCCCAGTCTTCCTGACAGAGCTACGGAGTCAGGATGTTCCAGATGGATATCCAGTTAGCTTTGACTGTGTGGTGATTGGCAAGCCCTCTCCCACCATTCGCTGGTATAAGGATGGCAAATTGCTGGAGGAGAATGACCATTACATGATCAATGAAGACCAAGAGGGCTGCCACCAACTAATTATCACCACTGTGCTGCCCACTGACATGGGTGTCTATCGCTGTACAGCTGAAAACAGCAGCGGCATTGCAGCCACTAAGGCTGAACTCAGGGTTGACAGTGAGTGAATGTACATTACATACACATATGTGTTTTGTTTAGTTTTTTAACAAATATTTGTACTTTCAAGTGTTACATTTTGTTCATGTGATGGCAAACAGTTATGGCAAAATCTAAAAATTCTTAAAAAATAAGAAATTGAATGGATTGAACATAGATGTTTGACATTACATAACGGTGTTGGTGTATCCAGCATCTACATAACCGTTATCTTAAACCCTATCTTACCCTATTTTGCAACAATATTGCTGAACATTGATGTTTAAAAACTAATACTGCTTCTCAGAGGGCTAGCAAAATTACTTATTGACTCCACTGGTCATCGTATAATGCAGCATGTCAATCTTTTCCAACAGTGTCTTGCAGCTCAGATTATGACACTGCTGCTGATGCCACTGAGACATCTTCCTATGTCAGTGCCAAGGGCTACCTGTCCAGGTGAATTTACAGTTTTCATAGTGTTTAAAAAGACGTGTTGATAATATAATTTTATAATATTTTTAAATGTTGAGTACTTGATATGATATGAATCGCTTTACTCTTCCTTGAGCAGGGAAACTGAGACCTTTGAGTCTGTGACTGAAGATGATCAGTTACCACAAGTTGTGGATGAACTTCATGATGTTCATGTCAGTCCAGGTGCACCTATTGCAAAGTTGCAGCTCAGAGTAAAGGGTATGTTCATTAATAAATACAAATCATTAGTTTGTACAAATAATAGTGGATTGTGAGCCTTACACAACTTACACAAAAGAGTAGTATTTCTGAAATGTCTACTGTGTTCCAGGCTTCCCCAAACCCAGAATATACTGGTTCAAAGACGGCCATCCTCTGCGGGCCTCAAAAAGGATTCTGTTGCAAGCAGGGCGAGATGTTCATGGCGTGGAGATCCTGGAGGTGAAGAAAGAGGACATGGGGGAGTACTCTGCTTACATTAGCAATGCAGCCGGTTCTGCTTACTCCTCTGCCCGACTGATTGTCCTAAGTATGTGTTCTTGAACAACTGACTACAAAAAAACCCAGCATGACATACTGTACATCATATTGATTTACTCTGAGCTTAAAAATGCAGTTAAGATGTTTATATATTAACAACCATGTTTTCTAACAGAACCAGGAGAGATTATGCCTCAAGATAAAACAGGTAATTGGACATTTATTCTACAGACATGGCACCAATACAGGTTCTTTTGAAGATATAATGATATATTATAAGTGACTGAGCTCTAGTGTTATACTGCATTTTTACAGCCCCCAAAGAACCCCTGGTGCCACCACGCTTCCTTGAAAGATTCAGTAACAGGAAGGTGAAACAAGGAACCAGCATCACTTTGTCTGTCAAAGTAGAAGGTTTGTTCACTTTATTGTTTGATTGTTTAAACACCTGCAAACATTTTGTCTGTGGTTTGTGTGCAAAAAGATAATTGTACCAAGATAAAAACCCAGTTGTGCAACTCCAGTGATAGTATCTGGTGCAGCATGTATTGCAGATTCTCAATGCTCATCTTTAATCTTTCAGGGTCTCCTACTCCTATGGTCTCCTGGCTAAAGGAGGAATCAATTGAGGATGTCCTGTGGATCAAGCCTGATACCAAGGGGTACAAAATAGCGAGTTCCGGGCGCCAGCACAGCCTCATCTTGATGGACGTGGGAACAGAGTACACTGGTGCCTATACGTGTATCGCCACAAATAGGGCAGGACAGTCCATCTTCACAGCCCACCTCGAGGTGGATGACAGTAAGGAAAACAAAATCATCTAGATTGTCTGTGTATATTATCATGATCAATGAGTACACTAAGTAGAGTACAAACCTCTAACTTCATCATGAGTCATCTGGATTTTGAAGAAACATTAGCACATACATATGTCATATTAGTTATGGCTAAAAATATATCATGTCAAAATTTCAATATTGGCATTATTATTTAAGTCTGATCAAGTTATCCTTGATGTTTATCGTTTCATCCAAATCCTCAGCACCACAACCAAAGCAAGAGACCAAAGTCACAGAGTAAGTTTTTGTTGGAGATGTGAAATGTCACAGCAAAAAGTATAATCTGTACATTGTTAATACATTGAAAATAAAATGCATAATTTAATAATCCTCAGGGTTCTTGGGATTACAGTTAGTCCTCCAGAGGATGAGGCTAACAGAGGAAAAGGTGAGATATATCACCTTTATATGCTGTCATATACAAGTACAATTTTAGTAACCCTGTTTGTTGTTTATAGACTGTAAATACTGAAATGTTTATGGTATTCTTTGTGACTTCAATCAAGAGGGTAAAATGCCCTACCTAGGGGAAGTTGGTACAGAGGAATTCCTCATGAAACTCACCTCCCAGATTACTGAAATGGTATCAGCCAAGTTCACTCAAGGTAAGTGTATATCACAGACCATTGTGTGTATGTAGTAGAGTATTACATTATTTGATAAGGTAATAGACATTCTAATAGAAGTTTACAAGACTTTCTTCCAGACAAATGCTGAGAAATTAGTATATCACTAAAAATGCTGGACATACTATACTGTATATTCCAGAAACCAATCTTAAAGCTAACATAAACAGGCTATGTTGAGGTAATGACTATGTTTTTAACTTTTAGTATCTAAAAATATAACAGCAATAGTCAACCAATTTAGCTTAGAACCACACAGCTCCAAGCTAAACACACACAATTGTTTCAGCCCTTCAGAAAGAAAGATGTAATAATCTGATTTTGATTAAATAAATTATTGAGATGCTAGTACAAAACACACAAGCTACGAATGTGGGTGGTACTTTGGCTGTTTACTGTGTTTAACATTCAAAATGCATGTGTTGGTGTTAAGGTAGAATGAAATATAATCACATGCTATGTGATTAAATGTTGATTATCAATGTTGTTGTCATCATACATGCAGCAACCTAACTGACCCAATAACATACAAGATAGGCAACCAAGGCCACAGAGTGCATTTACATTTTTATTCCAGCCAAAGACTACACTGACCAGATTATTACACTGTTGAATCACATGGTGTTATATTATAATGGTTGCCTATTGCTTTGCTAAATTATACTGAATATTAATCTTCTGATGCTTGTCATGAACACTGTATATGAAACATGCAAGCTGCTATGAATGACTTTGCAAGTAGCTAATACTAAAGATGCTTACAAAATCAGTCCAAACACTGTGTTGGATACAGTGCTGTTAAGTGTTTTGTTACGTACCAGTCACAGGTTTGGTTGAATTCAGTGAATTTATTATGATAATTCAAGAATTGTGATTGTGTTATTTAATCTGAATGCTTTAACACTGCAATTCTTGAATTTGAATTCACATCTCATGGAGATGAAATTGGCAACAAACCTGTTCTTCCTTTTGTCCATTCTGTTTTTCAGCATGTGTTGCTTCATTGATGTGTATATGACTTACAGGCCCTTGTTTCTTCATACAGACATCATTCCTTTATCACTTTTACATCCATAAGTTTACCAACCCAACCAATTAAGTGCTCATCCAATCATGAATGTGTTATTCAGACAGCTCACAGAATCACGAAGTGCTCCAGTGGATGAAAACTTGGCCCAAAGCTACCAGTATGTATCTCAAGTGCATCAGCTTCACAATAATTATACATTTTTCCACAAGATATATGACTTGGTGAGGTATCATTTAGCAGGTCACTAAGGAGATTCCTTGTGGAAACAATGTTGTCTTACATTTCCTTATAAATGTAGGAAAACATTCTATTATGTTTTGAGCTATCACAACAGCTCCATCATTTTCTAACTCTTCGAACATCTTTTCCCATTTCATGCCGCTTATTTCATCACCAATGAGGTTTGCTTGACATTTCAAAATTGTTTTGAAATTAGTCGCGAGTTATAGCTTGAATACATGTTCACAGACTGACATGTATGTGTAAAGCTCAGATCACGAACGTTATCTGTACTCTGTACTAGAGCTTTTGTTGCATGTTGTCACAATACTAACAAAATCCATAATACATTTACATAATACATTTACATAATACATTTACATCATTTACATTTCGTCCGGGTCGTGGAACTGTGGACCAGCTCTACTCCCTATGCAGGATCCTTGAGGGTGCATGGGAGTTTGCCCAACCAGTCCATGGGTTTTGTGGACTTGGAGAAGGCATTCGACTGTGTCCCTCTGGGAGTCCTCTGGGGGGTTCTCCGGGAGTATGGGGTGTCGGACCCTCTGACACCCCTTCTTTAAGTCTGCAAAATATTTATTTATTCATTTATTTTTAAATTTGAAATTATATATTGCAGTAATGATTTGCCTTTTTGGATTAAAAAAACATTAAATTAAACACCAGTAGATACCAGCACAGAACTATTGATTGCTTGAAATGTGACTTCTTGCTAACTTGTCCTGCCACAGCTGAGCTCTGACACACTAAATGGAGTGGTCCCACATTCAAACCCAAAACTGATACTTCTTCATCTTGAGCAAAGTACTTAAGTTTAAAAGATAGATGGATCATCATACCTGTACGTGTTGTTGCATTTTTCACAATTGACCTGTCAAGCTCTGATTACCTTCCTCCCTGCGTGCTGCCCCAGCTTCATTACGTGTACCAGGTGGTGACAGTGATGACGAGACTAAGACCCCTTCTCCATCACCTCATCACGGTCGCTCTCGTCCTCCCTCCCTCATTGCGGACTCCTCCTCTGAGTCTGATGAGGGGGATGCCAGAGGAGAGGTGAGATACTGTATGGAAATTATACATGTAACACTGGCCAAAGTTTGCTTGTATTAAGTATGAAGCAATCATCCTTAAAAAGGGTTCGCATACATTTACTCCAGACAACTAGAAACATGTGCAATACCATGCAATATTACAATTTTGCAGTATCCTTTTCTGCTGAGACTACCCCATGTGTTTCTACACTACATATTGTGGCTGTAAGTAGTGATGGCATTGCACTGCCAGCCTTATTAACATATGTGGAAGACAAAAAAATATTACAGTATAGTACAAAACCAGACAAACAGCTTTTCAGCATTCTGAATTTCTATATTATCATATTATTATTATTATATTGCACAGTGCATACAGTATGTGAGCTGTCATTCATATAAATTATTTACAGATGTTTGACATCTATGTGGCAACGGCTGACTACAACCCAACCATTGCAAGCAAAGAATCCATCTCCCTGAAGGAGGGGCAGTATGTTGAGGTTTTGGATTCAGCTCATCCACTCAAGTGGTTAGTCCGGACCAAACCCACCAAAACTACACCATCTCGCCAAGGATTCGTTTCACCTGCCTACCTGGACAGGAAACTAAAAGTATGTCTTAAGGCCACAGCAGCAATGGAACATCTAAAGTTGTTTCCACCAACATCAGTTCTTGAAGCCTTTGAACATTTAAAACTGCTAATAAAAATGTGTATTCCTCCAGCTCACTGCTGATACAGGTGATCTTCCAGAAACGAATGTAGAGGAGGTATCTGAGGGAGAATACAAGAGGAAATTATTGTAAGTAAACCAAATCTACTCTCACTAAGAAAACACTGAAACCAAGCACAGCATCATAACTGATGTAATAATAATACATTCTTATTTATATTGTTTCATGTCCCTAGCCAATTGATTCAGGACTTGATCAAAGGTGAATCAGAGTTTGTGAAAGAGGTGAACTTCTTTACCTCCCATCACCTGAAGCATGCAGACTGTGCTGATGCACCACCGGATGTCAGCAGCTGCAAGAAAGACATATTTAGGAACATTGATGATATCAAGGCCTTCCACAGCAAGTGAGCTCACCTCTTGATGACTAGTCTTTGTAGTCAGCTGTTTTAGAAAAGAAAAGAAAAACATGTGTTTTGCATCTTTATCATCTATACAGAAAACAATTTGTATTCTCCTATCAAATCAATTTAATGACATACAGTGAGATTTACAGTGAAATTTCTTTCATCCTCATTGAATGAATAATTTTGTTTGTAGTGCCTTCCTCCCAAAGTTAAATGACTGTGAGACAGATGATGATATAGCCATGTGCTTCCTGAAGAACAAAGGGGGCTTTGAGCAGTACCTCCAGTATCTTGTAGGTCAGCCTCAGGCTGAATCTGCCCTCAGTGACAAGACTGTCCACCGCTTCTTTAAGGTAACACAGCTTTTCACAGAACTGTTATTGTTGCACTGTGGATTATGCAATGAGACAAACCCATTACACTTCCTGACGTCTGCTACCGCATAATAAAGATATATCTCTGTTGTTTCAGTTTGTTGTGCCAACTTTGTTAAAGCTGTTATTTGACAACTCGCGTCTGTACACTTGTAGTTGTTACCTTGTAAATAGTCATTAGGCTGACTGTGAAAGGACTTCACCAATATAATGACTTGAAATAAAAATGTCCACCTTTCATTATATTGTAGGAGTACAGTGAGAAAGAGCAAGCCACTGCAGACCCAGCAGGTCCCCCTGTACGCAGCATCAACACCTATGTCCAACAACCACTGGATAGGATTCAGAAGTACAAGGCCTTCCTCAAGGTGACAGCTTTGATACAGGACATGCAGCAATCTTGTTAGGATCACCTCTCTACATTACAGATGGGAACTCATCACTTGCATGTGTTCGGTCACAACTACTTCTCAGTGAGTATCACCTCAGTTTTATTAAAATTTCTACTCAACATCTTCAGGAGCTCATTAAAAACAAGGCGAGAAATGGTCAGAACTGCTGCCTCCTGGAAGAAGCATATGCCATGGTCTCTGCACTTCCTCAGCGCTCTGAGAATACGCACCATGTCTCCATGATTGAGAACTATCCTGCAACCCTGGAAGCACTAGGAGAGCCACTTAGACAGGTGGGGTATAGTTAATGAGTAATGCAATGGTTAGAGGCTTGATTGTCTTATTGTTTGATTGTGTATATGTTTTCTTCTCCTCTTTTTGCACCAGGGACCTTTCCAAGTGTGGGAGGGAGCTCCTGGAATTAGGACGTCCTCTAGAGGTCACCACCGCCACGTCTTTCTCTTTAAGAACTACTGTGTAATCTGCAAACCCAAGAGAGACAGCAACACTGATACACAAGCATATGTCTTCAAGAACATGATGAAGGTAAGACTTTTGATATTGTCATGTCTTGTTTAGATGCCATCTTATGTCTTGTGGTCTGCAGTCTGAATGATGATTACTCTGTTCTTCATCCTGCAGCTGAACAACATCGATGTGAATGAGACAGTGGAGGGTGATGACCGTGCTTTTGAGATCTGGCATGAACGCGAGGACTCAGTCAGGAAATATACCTTGCAGGCCAGAACGGTTACCATCAAAAACTCATGGCTGAGAGACTTCCGAGAACTACAGCAGCGATACAGCATGCCATCTTGGAGTGAGTGGGACACACAATCTAAGATGTTTCTCTTTTATCACTACAATTTTCAAACATTGTTTTCCATGGTTTATCTGCTTTTATAGGTCACCCAGACTTTGATGAAATTCTGGCAAATTGTACAGCGGAACTGGGACAGACTGTTAAACTGGCTTGTAAAGCCACTGGAGTACCCAAGCCTGTGGTCACCTGGTACAAGGGTACAACAATTTTCATTATTTCCTCCACCGGGTGATGGAGTAACACCAGATGCCCTGACTTGAATGACAGATTAATTTCTCTATGCTAGCAGTCTGAGGTATGTGTTACATCAATACATGGGTTACTTGTTGATTGCAGATGGACGTGCAGTGGAGGCAGATCCTCATCACATCATCATTGAGGACCCAGATGGTTCCTGCACACTGATCCTCGATAACATGACAGCAGATGATTCTGGCCAGTACATGTGCTTTGCCACAAGTGCAGCTGGCAATGCCAGCACTCTTGGCAAGATCACTGTTCAGGGTAAGTGGCATACATTGACACAGTGTAGTGTCCCAAAACACCATATTTTCATTTATAACCGTAATGCAGCACAAGAAATATCAGAAATGAGTCATTCTGCAATTAAACTAACAGACTGGAATTCAACTACTGAAATTAAGGAACAGATAACCAATGTAGTTATCAAATAGACAAAAAAACATCACTTAAGCATAATCTCTATGTCTTAATTCTAGTGCTTAAATTTGTATTAAATTCTTATATCTTTCTTGTAGTGCCTCCTCGTTTTGTCAATAAAATGAGGAACGCTATCTTTGTTGCTGGTGAGGATGCTCAGTTCACCTGCGTCATACAGAGTGCTCCCAGCCCAAAGATCAGGTATATACACTTCCCTCACTATATGTTTGACATTTTCAGAATATTTTGATTAAATTGAGATGGTTGTTTGAAATTATTTGTCACTTTGTGTGTTAACCTCTGCTCTCTGATTGCATGTACCTGTGTATGGTCAAGGTGGTTCAAGGATGGCAGGCTGCTGACTGATCAGGAAAAGTATCAGACCTACAGTGAACTCCGTAGTGGAGTTCTGGTCTTGGTAATAAAAAGCCTAACAGAGAGAGATCTGGGACACTACGAGTGTGAGGTAGGTCTATAGTAACATCATTCTTGAATCTCAGAACTAATTATATTGTTGTTTTCACTAATATGTAAGATACATTAATTCTATCCAGAATGTTTTGTTAAAAAAAACGAATCACTTTAATTTGGTCCCACAATTGTGTCTACACAAAAGAGTTGACTCTATGTGAGTTGATATCAATTAACAACAATAAATCATCTTTAGGACTCTAAAAATATAATCCTTGTGTTGCCAGTTGTCCAACCGTCTCGGCAGTGCCAAGTGTGCTGCTGATTTAATTCCACCCTCCGCTGTGGCTCGCAGTGGTGAGCAGGCAATCAGGATTGAAGGTAGGAACACTGACTTAATACTCACAAAACAGACTCTTTGTAT
Organism: Scomber japonicus; assembly: GCF_027409825.1. Taxonomy (NCBI): domain Eukaryota; kingdom Metazoa; phylum Chordata; class Actinopteri; order Scombriformes; family Scombridae; genus Scomber; species Scomber japonicus. The sequence goes on along the minus strand of NC_070589.1, from coordinate 20,810,948 downwards.
ATCTTTTTCAGGTTTTCAATATGTTGCAATATGTTACTTCATCTCTAGCTTTATTACTGTTCTATGCCCATTAAATTGTACTCATTCTGCTTCCTCCTTAGTTACAGAGCAGGAGACTAAAATACCAAAGAAAACCATAATCATGTAAGTGTGAACAGGGCTTGTGCATAAAGCAGTTTGTTGACTGGTAGGACATCTTATCATTATTTAAACTGTGTATTTCATGTCCTCATTAGTAGTAAGAAATGTGAATAGGCTATAAGATAAAAAAGATAAGTACATATGTGATTCAGATTAGTTTTGGCCTTGCAGAGTTGGCTTGCTGAACAGGAAATTTGGAGCAATTTTGCATGTGTGTGTGTGTGCATCCCTCACTGGCCCCATGTATGCAATATTTAAAGCCTGAGTGCAAAGGAGTCTATCACAAGGATGATGAAAGGATGGGCTGTTTTCACCAGGGTGCTGTCGACTTTAAACGGCAACTTTATAATTGCGCCTCGTCACACAGCATTTATATTTGAATCCAAGACTTCATACTGAATCATTTTAAAGCATAGACAATGAACAGCCAAGCATGCTCCTGGTGACATGTACTTTCCTTCCTTTCTAGTTTGTGGGGAGTCAGCTTTTCAAATTTAGATGCATAGTTTGGTGTCAGTTGTACAGTGTTTGAAGCCCCCCCCCTTCCATAGTCTGTGTGAAAACTGCATGCAGTCCAGTATTTTGTACAGAAAGTCTTCGTCTTAATTCCAGTGAGGAGACTATAACCACTGTGGTGAAGAACCCACGTATGAGGAGGCACAGGTCCCCTGGCTTGACTCTTGCTGGAACCCACCGCTTAGAGACTGCCACCCCAGAGCCCCCCACAGCCAGGCAAAGGAGGATACCCACTCCAAGAAAGACCACCATCCCAACCCTCTATGTTACTGAGCCCGAAGGTGCTGAGGCCAGGGTCACGGAGAGCAAGCCCAAGTGGGTTGAGGTAGAGGAGGTCATTGAGTACAAGGTCAATAAATCTCCCAGGATGCCCAGGAGGAGAGGCATCTCACCAGCAGCATCTGATCGTGCAGCCACTCCCTCCAGACCCAAAAGGTCTCCACCAGAAAACCCAAATGCCAATAATTCCAACAACAAGCTGGTGGAGCAGGCAGAGGCCCAGCTGCAAGGAGACGTCAGCAGCCAGCCTCTCTCTTGGGAAGACGAGGATGGTAACGCTCCCTCTGGTTCTGTCACTGCAGTCATCGGGGAGCCATATGAGCTCTCATCTGTCCTTACCACAGATGTAGAGGACAGTGAGGACCTGGATGACCAACAGACTGTCATCTTTGAGCCCGATGATGAAGATAATGATCTTGACCTTTACAGAAAGCAGGAACCGAAGATCCTGACACACGGAGACCGTGTTTTGACACTCGAGGACCTGGAAGATTATGTCCCAGAAGAAGGTGAGACCTACGGCTCCTCCAGTACCCACCACACCCCTGTTGAAAAGCCCTGTGAGATCTCTGTGCTCCAGAGGGAGATTGGCGGATCCACGGTGGGACAGCCGGTGCTCCTCAACGTGGGTCGGCCCATCGTGGCCCCGAGGCAGAGGAGTGGCTTCTTCGGTCGCTTCAGGGATCAACTCTCCAGCAGCCTTTTCTCATCTGCTGTCCCCCAAGCCAGCGGCGCCCGGTCTACAACGGAGAGGCACGTCCCCATTCAAGTGAGCCATGCAAAGCTGGAAGTGAAGCCTTCATACTGCTCCGAGGTGCAGAGAGTTGAAGGTGGGCAGCAGAGCTTTAAAACCAAAGTGTCAACTCAGACCTACGGCTACACATCAGTGGGGAACCCAGTCACTCTTCAAATAAGTGATAATCTTTATCAGAACCAGTAGCTTTAAAATAACTGGGCTATAATAAAAGATAATGTACTGACACAAACCCTCTTAGTCTTAAATGGGGACATTTCCACTTACATGATGAATAAGACATATCCTAACCTGAAGTATATTTACTGTATTTGACAAACCATTCCATTTTGAAACTACCCATCAGAAAATAGGCTCATCAGGTCTTTTTCTTGTCAAATGGTTAGAGTCAGATGGTCTCTTAGGTGTTTAGACAATTCTATTGACAAAACTCTAAAGAAGAGAGAAAACGTGAGTATAAATTATGTCACTATAAGCAGGTTTCAGTCCCACACTGTTCAGTTATGACATTTCATGTATGTGTTGTATAATACACAGTGGACAGTAGCCAAGAAACCAAGGCTTGACATTTGACTGATGGACTTTTGAAGGCTCTAACATTACAAAATGTTTATTTCATTTACACATAGTTTCACAGTCGTGAATACAGGCAGTAGACTTAGTGATGCTCTATACATAAACAAATAGCAATATATTTACATACACAATATATATTTTTGGTATTTACTTTTGTACCTTTCAAGAAATGCTACCTTTTTCACTTTTGCAGTTACCAATTCCTGGAACAGCAATAGTTGGAGTTAATGAATATTAATGAGGTCAAGTATAGACCTTTCTATTACTGTATTGCAATAAGTTAATTTAAATAATGCAATACTCATTATGTCAACCTGAACAGACCTTTGGTGACAGTTGTGGTTCATGATCAGTTGTAAGTTTAACCAAAGGCTGTCAAATATACTCAACCTCCAACGTTATCAAAAATAAGTTCACAACACCTTTGTTAGTGAATGATTTTGAAGGTGGGCAGCAAACATGACATTACTACAAGCAAATCATTTGTTAGGTAGACTGAAACAACAGATCTCAAATGACTATAGCAATTATATAATTTATTTGTGTGAAACAGATGTTTCTACATTGATTGTGATTTTCATGCAGTACTCAGTTTGTAGACATATCTGTGTCTGTTAATGCGGTGCGGTGCCATGTGAACTCACAGGATAATCACAGGGAAATTTCAGTGTAAGTGATATATAGTTAGATGAGTGACTGCATGTATCTGCTTTTTTTAAAGCAGTTGTTTATTCAAAGTAATGTGATGTTGTATTTAATAACGAAGAAATGTTTGTGCCAAGTACAGAATTTACTACCTTCATTATGCAATTTAAGTGTCTAGAATAATTTCCTCCAAATATGTGTGTGTGTGTGTGTTGTTTAAAGATTTTTTAGTCAGTTACAAGAATCATGTTATGTATTTCAGTGTTACAGCACTAACAGATTGTAATCGCTTGCACATGTGTAGTTTCTGAAAGACGTTTGTCTTCCAAAAGTGTTCGATCTGAATTAAATTAATGTACTGCAAATGATCAGTGTCTTCTTATTCATATCTAAACACAAATACAAACAGTACTTTTCTTTAAATATTGTAACATTTATTGAAGTTTCAACAAGCAACATATGTCAATGCTGGCTGTTTAATGGATTTAAGAAATACATAATAACACAAGTAGCACATTTTTAAGAGCTGGTTAAGTGTTAAATGGCAAAGTAGAGGACTGCATGCATCTCTTTGAGTATGATGTAACATTTGCACTATTACTGTACAATATGACAGGAATACAAAATCATATGAACAAAGGAATGGGTGTCACAAAATCTGTGAATTTTTAATATCCCATGAAATTGAATTGATCGTATAAAGAAATAAAAGGTACCAAATTACAGTTGTTATCAACTGGGAAGGTGACAGGATAACAGGATATAAATATGTTCTCAGTTTTACAGTAAAAAGGAGATTTATAGTGTGCTTGATTCTAAGCAATATCTTCAAAGTTAAAAAGCATGTCCACTGAATACCATTTTGCTGTGGAGGTGAGGCTGCCTAATGATACTATTACACAATATAAAATAAAACAGGTAAATTGTTCTGTCACAACTCCACAAAAAAATAAAAAGTCATATCCTAAAGGACATTCCACATAACACAGTTTTTTTTGTTTCAAGGGACATTACCTATATGTCATGGGATTCAATCCTTATAGAGCACAGCAGTATTTATTGTTCTACAGCAAACTTAAATGGGAGTCTATTAAAAAAAAAAAGAAAAAAAAAACCTTAACCAGCACTGGAATAGTTTTTTTGTTTCAACAGTAAAGTTGACAGCCGCCATGTTCCAGAAATCAGTCTTAATGCTGAAGTTAGGGCTGGGCAATATATTGAAATGATATCGATATTGTGATATGAGACAAGATATCGTCTTAGATTTTGGTTATTGTAATATTGCAATATGTCATCAGAGTTGTCTTTTCCTGGTTTTAAATGCTGTATTACAGTAAAATATGTAATTTTCTGAATTTACTAGATTGTTCGAGCTGTTCTGTTATTTACTTTTTACCCACTTTTTCATTATATCCACATTACTGATGATTATCAAAGATTTCATGGTGTAAACATTTTGTGAAAGCATTGACAGTCATCTCTACAATACTGTTGCAATATCGATAGAGGTATTTGATCTAAAATATCGGGATATTTGATTTTGTCCATATCGCCCAGCCCTAGCTGAAGTTAGAGCTGTATTTCCTGCCTGAAGTAAACGAATGCAGGGGCTGAATATTTCGGACTGACTCTCAAACTCGTTTCCACCCAGTCTTGACTACACACTAAAAAAACCCTCTAGAGATAAGAGTAGCATAACTCACTATCAGTTACCAATGAATCTAGAGATGTGCTTATTCATACCCTTGACAGACCAGTTTACCCACATGTTGGAATGAGTTATGTTACTCTTTTGTTAGTCCAAGATGATGAAAGGATGAGGCTGCAAGCAGTATATCCATGTTCAGTGACCCTGTCCAAAGTCATGTATACCATGCCTGTCATATATCAAGTAAGCATTATTGGAGTATCTTTTTTTTTTCTTCATACAAATGAAAGTAAGAATCTGGAAAGCGCTCTCGGTCAGTAAAAAAAGAAAATGTTCCACGTTACAATATGTTACCATTTGATAACTACTTCTAAATACTGTGTAAAAGCTACGCATCTATGTATCCGCTGAGGGATGTTGTCTGAGCTTCACAGACCGCCATTTGAGGGAATGTTGACGACTGGAATGGAGGTCTGCGTTTTTTTTTGAGGAGTGGCTGGACGGGACTAAAAAGGTGTTCCGATGCTCGTCCCCTACGAAGACATGCTGACTTTCTTGACTTTAGTAATTTCCTAGAGAAAGGAAAAAAAACATATTTATGATGGTGTAAATACATGTAGGTAGCTACAATAAGGTTGATCAGACAATACAGAGAAATCCACAACAATTAACTAGCTCATTTACTAAGACTAAATAACTTGAACACAAGTAAAGAAAAGTCATAAAGTCAACAAATGTATTGTCAGTTGGCAAGGCAACCGTAAACAAGTTGCAAGTTGGTTCATCAGACACTCATGGTCCTGTAAAGTTACTGCTCTCATTCACAACAGACATACCAGCATTTTCCCTGTAATGTTATGAGGTCTTGAGGTGGGAAATTGGTGGTACAGATTTTCTTGAATATCAATCCCTGCTCCCATTCACACATGATCCCATGCAGGAAATGCTCCTGAACTTTTCACAGATAGATTGCATGTACTAAAGAGGCTCATATGCCACCATGATCATAGTACAAAGCAAGGCTGTGGCAGTAAAACCACTGACTGTATTGTACTGAGCAAGGGTGTGTTTTATTTCTCATGAACTGGCAGGTCGCTAAGCTCTGCCACCCTTAATTACTGTTGCTACGTCTGTCCTGTGCAGCACATATGACGTTTACACAAATCTTCTTAGTATTTGTGGTAAATTTAGTAACAATAGATCCTAAGAAGACAAAAACAGGCTTCTCATTTACAGTGGGTGACAGTAAATATTACCAACTCGGATGTTGTTGGCAGATTTTGTATCATCAAAGCAAACATGTTAGATTTATGCTTTATTGGTTATATTTTCACACAGTATGTTTCAGGTTTTAATGTTTCAAGAGAAAAGGATGTGGAACAACCAGTTAACAACTAACTTTTGCTCTTCAATGGCAACTTACCTCAATAAGAGTATCTTTTAACTTCCCATAGGCATCCTCCAAATCTTCATTGATGATTATGACATCAAATATACCAGGTTCTTTACCTAGAAGGAGATAAAATCATGCTTAGTTGTGTTCTGAACATTTATGTGGTTTTGAGTTCTTAATCTTTGTGAACAAAACAGAAGCACTTACTATACTCCATATCTACTTTAGCTGCATGTAAACGCTTCTGGAGACTCTCCTCGGACTCAGTTTTCCTGTCTCTTAAACGTTTCTCCTGAAATGAAACAAACCAGAAAAGTGGCATCAACCTAAAAGACATTCCAGAAATATCCATAGTGCACACACAACCTGTTTGACCAGATCACTGTGACAAAGCAAACTCAAAGTCAGAGTATTTATCCATTCAATGTCATTTTGTTCTGTTCTCACCAGGACTGCCATGGATGGTGGTTGGATGGAGATGTAGATAGGACTGAGGTCTGTCTTTTTGATGTTCCTCACACCCTGCATGTCAATGTCAAGTATACAAATGAGGTTCTTGGCCTGGACGTCTTGCACAGCGGCTTTACTTGTCCCGTACATGTTCCCTGAAAACACTGCGTTCTCGATGAATTCGCCATTGTCGATCCCTGCCTGCATCACTTCCCGTGTGACGTAATGGTAATCTGAAACCCCCACAAAAAGGAGAGAAATAGAGTACACACAATGTGATACACAATTACCGACTTGAAATTTAAAGATATGATTCACTATAAAGACCAAAGAGGAGGAACAACGCTGTACCTTTCCCGTTCTCTTCTCCAGGTCGAGGGTTTCTTGTTGTATCTGAGGGATAATACAGCATTTATTGTTATATACTATACTCAATTTTGAATGTACAGCTGAAACAGATGGTCAATTATTCCATTAATTGATCAAAAGAAAATGAATCACCAACTATTTTGATAATAGATTCATTGTTTAAAAGGGGACATATTGAGAGCTTTGTTATTTTTTGCAGTTATAATGTCAGATGTCTATGTTAAAACATGGTTAATGTTCCAAATCTTGAGGTGAATGTATGTAGAAATGCTGCCTGCATGTTACAAACCATGGCCTCTTTGCATTATTACCTCTACTTCCTCCTCATGATGACTTCAGATTGACCACAACTGACTGACTGTTGGTAGTCTTTGTTGTTAAGATTGTTCTACGAGTTGTTACGCCATCCACTTGCATATTTTGAATCATATTCTGGCTCGAGAAAGTACAGTTGTACATAAGTTTCTATTTCGAGTAAAAAATGAGACAAAAAGTGAATTTCTGCTACTACCACTACTGTTTGTTTACGAAGCCTAGAAAAGGGCTCCTCAGGAAGAGACAGGAGCCAAAACAACCAAACTGCATTAAGGTCCAGTACAAGATAATAAAACAATAATGAGTTGTTTTTTTAAAGGATATTTCAGTGGCACCTAAGAATAAAAATATACACCTGGACATGTGCATCATATGTCCCCTTTAATTATTTTTTTAAAACAAAAATGCAGAAAATTGTCTGGTTGCAACTAGTTTGCTGTATTTCGGTTTAATATCACTGTGAATTGAACATCTTTGAGTTTTTAAAGCTGTCAGACTAATACAACACATTTCATGAAAATTATCATTAGTTGCAGCCCTATTTGAATTTTTAGAAAATACATTACATCTTCTAGAAAACACTGATGACCTACAGGTTCAAATATGTTTAACAATGATATAAATGAATTGGTCATTTGTCAATAGTACCACAGACTGGTACACTTACGGGAGACGCTGAAGCCAAACACGCTGTCGTATTCTTTCATGAGTTTCTTCAGCAGAGTGCTCTTTCCTGCCCCCGATGGGCCGCTAAGCACCACAGGCCTGGGTCCAGCCATAGCTGAAAGGGAGGAGCACAGCAGAGGAGATTTCAATATAGTAAACAAGTGAGTGAGGCTGAAATCTTACAATGTGAGTCATCATAAGAACCAACATATGGCTTTATAAAGACAACAAGCATTCACAGCATTACAGAAGGTTGACATGTTCAGACAAGTCCATGCTCCTGTGGGATACGGTTGATAAAAATGATAAGCCAGCTGTTGTCAAAGGCAACACAGATGATGAGACAAAAACATGTCTCACAAGAGCAGAGGCAATCAGCTATTTAACAAGCTGAGAGCTTACCAGTAAGGTCGAGGAGCAATTACTCACTAATTGGAGGGCCTTACTCAGCTTGTGGGCGCAGGAAAGAACAGAGCAACTAAGAATTATTAAAAGGATAAGAGGAAAATCTGCTTTTCATTGCAGACAACAGGCTCATATTAATATAAACCAAAGCTTAAAACACCCTGTGTATATTTCCAAAAATAGATCAGTTTTCCTTCAAAATCTTACCTTTTCTCTCTCGTGACTTTATCCAACTTCTCTTTTACCATCGATAGTTTTTAAGCAGGCTACTAAATGAAAGTGAAAGTACTGCTGTTTTTGTTCTTTTCTTTCCTGAATACACAAGCTCAAACACAATTGGCTGCAAAGAACAATACAACTACAATAAAAAGGAAGTCATCTGATTTTCAGTCTTCCAGGCACATAGTCACGACAAGAAACCAGTTACAGATTGGCTATTAAACAATTAAAGTACAACAATATAAAGCAAACATTAACCATCATGGTTACTTGTTAACAACTTTGACCCATTACTTACATCAAGGTCAGTAATCAGATGGGTTGAGAATTAATCTGAAAATGAGGTAATCCATGACATTCTGACATGCTCCAAATTACAAATAAATACATAGAAACTAAATTTTACTATAACAAAAGGAAATTGTCCTGGACTTTAGCAAACCTGGAGGACTAAATCACAGCATCGTGAGCCTTCTTGTCTCCAAGGAAGCAGGTGCAAGTGACAAAAGTCACTCTCCATTGCCTCTTGAATGTTTCCATAAACGGCAACATGGCTAATTAAAGGTGCAGGACCTTTTTTTAGAGGTCAGTGAAGAGGCTTGACATTTTTAGGGTTGTGTTCTAGTATTGGACTGCAGTGTATCCCATTAATTATATAGACTAGCGGCTCAGCCTCAAACCTCTGAATCTGAAACACCTGCACTGTTTAAAAGCACAGCAGCAGCAGCATTATACTGCTTTGATTGGTTCAATGAGAGATCTTTATTTCCATTTGTAAAATAAATCAACTGTTTAGGTTAGTTATCCAGGATTATATTCTAGCAATTTGCATCCGATTCCTGATATCATTTAGAATAAACTGGGGTTGGACCTAACAGTTATTTTTATCTTTTCTTAATTTATCTATGATTTTTTTTTTATAAATTGTCTACAAAGCATCCAAACATAGTAAAAATGTCCTGGAGCACAAGAAGATGCCTTCTAGTTGTGCAAAACCCAGAAATATATCATTTATAATTATATAAAACAAAGACAAGCACTCATTTTGGCTCTCTCAGCTCTAGAAATAAAAAAGGATCATTCCATGGCTATTGGCATGTATGCTGCTTAAATTTGAATAAAGCTTATACAAGAATAGTTCAAACAAATAAGCAAAACTCAGGCAGGGGTTTGGCAGTTTTCCAGACTATTGTCTAATAAAATCTCATTTGCATATCTTATCAACAAGACTTATGAAACGTGCAGTTTCCTAGAATCCACACCCACATAAGACTCAACCTTTCATACCTAGAGCTGCGTGACAGGAAATGAGAGACGTGAGTTCATGTGCACGGGCTGACACTAATTGAAGGCTTCACTGTACTTGACTTTAACCATGTGCAGTGAACACCATGTGACTCATATTTGACTGAATCATGTGAAATCCATTAGGTCTCAGTAGTCTTTATTATTACTTAAGAGAGAGAGTTACAAGTGTCTGAAACTTGGACCTGACTGACCTAAGAGATAAAAACAACAAGCTCAGGCATTGTGAACTGCACTTTGACACAATGTTAAGCAATACAAAGCAATAGTGTAATGCTGAATTCATATGTAGGGGATGGTAAATGCATTTCCTGAGGGATTATTTGTCCAATGGCCAACATTTTCTGGTTCCAGTTTATTAAATGTGAATATTTCTAGTTCCTTTAGTACTTCATGAGAGTTAACCAAATATATTTGTGTTATGGACTATTGGTCAGGACAGAAAAGACATTTTAGGTTGCATGTCTTTTACTAATCGATTCCTCAACACATTAGTCTAAAACTGATTGATAATGAAAATAATCATTAGTTACATTTTGGGACTACAAATCCCAAAATACTCACAGCAGCAGCAAAGAAAGCAATTACATGTAAACGGTTTCAGGTCTATCTATCTAAACCAGTAGATAACTGGTTTAGATATTATTAAGGAGATCACTGAGATGGAAAAGCTAACCTTTCTTCTGCGACTGAGAAAAGACCTGGACATTGGAAGATGGACAAAATGGATTTTGTATGTGTTTGGTTAGGGGTGTGGTTGATAGTCGACACTGATATTATCATATCTTAAAATGTCAGTTACCTCTCTACTGCTGTATATTGTATAATATAATATGCATAAATGTATTTATGATTGCTGTAATCCAAATCACACTATGGTCGAAATGGAAGTTGTTATGCTGACACTGAGATGTACTTGTATGGTTATTTCAGTGCCATTGTTCTTAACGAAAAATACTTTATAAACTTTAAGCATATATAAAAGATAATAATAATCATAATCATAAGTCGCAGCGCTATCAAGTGTGTACTGTGTACATTTGCTGAGATATGAAAACAATGGATGTCTTTGGCAGAAAAGCAGTAAAAGTTCCATATACATCATCAGTCGTCTTGGTAGCATTACAACTGTAAAGCACTCACACTATTAACAATACAGAGTGAAAATAAAAGTGGAATATGGGAATCATCTTCTTTCCCTGCAGCAGAAACAATCTGACTCCCATCTCACTACGGGAGATGAATGGCAGCCTCAGTTAATGACAGATAAATAATCGACAGAGGAGACAAAGATCCTCCTTCCTTCCTACCTGAATATAGCCTGGAAACGTATCTCATTAACATCAGGAGCTACTCCAAGACAAGGTTTAACGACCGTCTCCGGAGGATCGTCTCCCTCCTTGCCTCCGTCTCTCCTGCTGCGCCTGCCATCTGCGTTATTTCTACTGCCTACGTCATCACGCCGTGCCACAAACACCAACACGTTAACGAGCGTCAAGATTGCGTACGACAAAACACAGAAACGTGTTTTCTAATATTAGCTTTTAAAAAAGGAAATACTCTCCAAAACGAAGGTGTTTTAAATATAGTAATGTAACAGGCTGGCAGCTACAGCTTCTGACTAAACGGGAACATACACCTTCGCACGAACAAGCTCTTTATTTCATGTAAGCTTTTATGTTTTAACCGCAGAGTAAAGTTAGCTAAGTAGCACTGACTGCGAGCTACTTCTCTCGATATTTTAGGAGATAACTACCAGACTTTAGCCGCGACGGTCAAAGCAAACATCACCACAAGGAAACACGTTGCTCCGAGGTCAACATACCGGAAAACTCCCCGGATGAGCGGACGGCGAAGGCCCTGATCAATCTGCTCGTGTGCTAAACGTGGCTAAAGTTAGCTGACTGCTTTTATAAAAAAAAAAAAAAAAAACTACCTAACTAAACATGTTTGGTTCCTCGAGATCTGGAGGGGTCAGAGGAGGCCAGGACCAGTTCAACTGGGACGACGTGAAAGTGGACAAACACAGAGAAAATTATCTCGGTAAGTGCAAACTAAATTATCAGCGCTCAACAGCCGGAGGAAACGCTGGCGGCTTTGAAGCTAACAGCTGTCCGCTCCCACAGAGAAAGACATTTTAAACACCAAATATCATGGTTTTAATATCATACCTTTTGTTGTAGCGTCCCTCATCACACGGTGTTTCGGTTTAGTTGGTGTTAGTCCTGTTGTCCTCTCTCCAAACTGCACCTTTTCATCGCTGCCCCTGAGCAGACACACTGGCTATCTCAGCTCCGCGCACCGCTGCCAACATGTCAGCATGCCAACCAGGAGAGCTACGTAAAAGGCCATCCCAGCTGTGACATAAAAAAGATGGAAACACAATAAACCACTTCATCTTCGGGTTCAGTTGAATAATTTCGCCGGACAAACTCCAGTAAAGATGTTATTTAGATGTCAAGATGAAGTTTTAAACCTTATTGATGAAATACATCCAGTCGGCAGCAGGGGCTTTTTAAAAAGTTTGGTGAGGTCATCAGGGGATTGTCAGGAGGAGGCACACTCTCCAAAATGAAATAGTACCTCTTAATTCATGCATGTGTTACATTAAGTATTTTTAAGCATTAGGTATTTGATTTTTCACTTAATTCATTGGTGCTCTTGTTTTGCCATGTTGATGAAGATACAGTCGGCAATACAAATCTGAATCTAAAATGTAAACATACACAGAAAATCTATATTTTTCTGTTTCAGTCCGTTTCAAACATCTACAAACACATACAGACTTAAACCCACCAAGACTAGAACTTGTTTGATCATGTTATTGTGTGACATTTTATGGACTGGGTCCTCTTTAATTAGTTACAGACTGCACTGATTTGATTTTTGTTCACAATAGATAATCAATTACACTATCAACTATTTTCCTAATAAATTAATCTGTCAACTATTTTCTTGATTAATCGATTATTTGTTTGGCCTATAATTTTATATATCTAATATTGCCATAAATTATTGCGTTGATATATTACCTAATTGTTTAATGCAACCAGAGGGTTAAAGGGATTGGTAAAGGGACTACAGTAGTATGATGATCATGCTATGTATCACTCTGCATATCATTATATCTCATCTCTTTCCATTGCAATCTTTCATCTTTCTCAACCACTCTCCGTGTTGTTTCCAGGGAACTCTTTGATGGCACCAGTAGGACGATGGCAGAAAGGCAAAGATCTGACATGGTATGCAAAAGACAAGAAAGATGGCAAACCATTGACCAAAGAAGAAGAGATTGCTGCTGTCAAGGCTGCAGAACACGAGGCATTGATGGCTGCTCTGTACGTATTAAGTCCCAAAAAAATAAATAATTGACAAATGCAAGTAAAGGCCTATTAAGTCACTTTTTAAATTCTCCATCTAGTGGGCACAAGAATATAAAGAGGCAACCAACTGGCCTGACAAAAGAGGTATTTCACTTACTTGAGTTATATTCACTCATAGGCTTGTACACTTTTTTTGAAAGATTTTTGCTTCATTAAAAATATTAAATGTTTTTTTGTCATACCAGGACCTGGCTGATGTTTGCAGAAGGGAAGAAGTTGATGGCGAGGAGAAGAATGTGGATCGTATCTCAGGCTTGGGAAGCTCCAGGTGATTTTTTCTTTTTTAATAAGAAGATATGGTTTTTAGAGGATAAATACTTTAGGATATGGCCTACTATATGAATCACCAAGTTAAAAAGGATAGTATATGTCGCAAAGAAAAAAGTGGAACCTCAACATGTAGAAAATAAACAACCATTGATTCAATACACATTTTTTTACACGTGGAAATATGCAGAAAAACAACATGAATGTCATAACATGCATATGCCATAACATTCACACATGCTAAGAATTTATCACCGCTATTATATCAAAAGGATTTCAAATATTTGCAAACAATTTTGCCTAGTTTGAAGATGCTCTTCATATATAAATATACTATTTCAAAAATGTAAAAGGTTCACCACTTTTAAGGGTTTCAGTTTTTAATGTGTGTTAGATTATTTAGGTTTGGAGCAAACACATGTAATAGCTTAAGCAACAAAAGCAACATCCCTCTCTGCCCCTCACTATGTTCTATTTGTGTTCTATTAAGAGTCATTAAAAATGTTCCTCTTGACATTCAAGTGTTGGTGAGACAGCGGCTTATCTCAGTGCAGTATGATTGTCGAATGTTTGTTTTCAAGTGTGTGTGTTTCTATTTACAGTGTGGGGTCACGGAAAATGGTACTCTCCCAAAAGGAAAAGGAGGCTGCTAAAATGGGCTTGCCAGTTTTCACAGTAAGTTCTTTCCTTTCCCCTTGCTGCCATTTGAAAGGTCACGGATGATTCAGATTTGTAGGATTGAGACAGCAATTACTAAACTGTTTGGATGGAAATGAGTTGTAGGTCTTAATGAATCAGAAAGGCCGTTTTAACATGTTTTTGAGGGTTGTGAAGGAACAGTTCACAGAGTTTATGTCAAAGATTATTTCTTGGTTTTACAGCTTGATGGAAAAAATCCTTTCTTTACAGCACCATAAGACAGAGGGTCATCCAAAAACCTCAACAGGAACAACATCTGAGAGTGTAGAAAAAGAGGCGATGGAACAACGGTGAGTATGTTGTATAAGGAACTATGTGTATGATATTTTGTTCAACACTAATGTGATGTTACAGACACTGCAAACACAAAACAACATAGTTTTGGTGGATAAAATTAGGCCTGGTACCCAATTTGCTATTTTACTTTAACAATAAATATCCTCACTCCTTGTTTTTAACTTTTGTAGGCGTGAGAGCAAAAAGGAGAAAAAGAAGAAGGAAAAGAAGAGCAAAAAGGAGAAAAAGAAGAAGGAAAAGAAAAAGAAGAGACAAAGGAGAGACTCGTCCTCCGACGAATCAGATGACAACAGAAAGAGGTTTGCTTATCTCTCCATTAGCTGTCACCTGAGGGTGGACAAAATAACATGAACACTACAAACTATGGCTTTAAAAAAACTATACCAAATATATGGATCGGGCTGATGCATATATTTGGTAACGTTGACACAGTCTGAATCCAATTTTAATTACTGCAAATATTTTTTAAAAGTTGCAAAAAAAAGTTTACAAGACTATTGTACTGAATCATATTACACAATGCTCCCGTTAACATGTCCAACTTCAGTATAGCGGACAAGTTAGCAAACCTGCAGCTTTGCTTTACAAGAGCTTTTCTCTGTCAGCACTAGAGGGCACTGAGGTACTGTCCTACAGAGAGCAACTAGGAGCCTCATCTTTTAAAGTTTGGGAGCATGTACCCCAAGACCTTAGATAAATCCTGTAAATCAGGTGTGTAGAAGACAGATATACATACCAGCCTGAGTAATGTTATTTAGGTGCTTCACTAAGTTTTAACATAGAAGAATCATAATGTAAACACAGAAGTAGTGCACAGAATTAATGAGGAATAGATTTTTTTTTAATATGCTGAACTTGTGCAAACATAAGTTATATTTATTTGTAGCTGCCATTTGGAGTTTTCTGTTGGTGTCACTATAAATCAATCAATTTCAATCAATCTTTATTTGTATAGCGCCAAATCACAACAAAGTAATCTCAAGGCACTTTACACATAGAGCAGGTTCGAAACCGAACTCTTCAGGTTTTAATTTTAAAGAGATCCAACATTCCCACATGAGCAAGCACTTGGTGACAGTGGCAAGATAAAACTCAATTTTAATGTGAAGAAACCTCAGGCAGAACCAGGCTCAAAGTGGACGGCCATCTGCCTCGACCGGTTGGGGTAAAGAGGAGAGAGAGGAAGAATAGGAGAGAGAAGCACATTGAAAATCAACATTGAAGCTAGTACGTCTGGGACTGGAATCTGTTATCCGGACATCTACAGGCCCAGATTACCTGTGAGACGAGACACAGACAACTTTTTTAGGTTTAGTTTATTGAATGCATGAATAGTACATGAATATTAATGGATAGGAGAGGAGGAGGAGAGAGGAGCTCAGTGCATCACAGGAGTGGGAGTCCCCCGGCAGTCTAAGCCTATAGCAGCATAAACTAGGAGTTGGTTCAGGACAGGCCTGACCGGACCCTAACTATAAGCTTTATCAAAAAGGAAAGTTTTAAACCTAATCTGGAAAGATGGTTCCATAGGAGAGGAGCCTGATAGCTGAAGGCTCTGCCTCCATTCTACTTTTAGAGATACTAGGAACCACAAGTAGGCCTGCATACTGGGAGCTAAATAAGCTCATTGGGAAGCTATTTCCTCCCCAGCCTCACAACAGCTTACCCGATCCCCGCCAGTCATTGATTGTTTGTTTCCTTTTACTCTTCAGGCACAGAAAGGACCACCATCATCATAATCCATCATACCATAGTCAGAGTGGAGCCAGACCCCATGACAGCCATTCAAGGGGGGGAGCAAAGACAGAGCGACAGCCCTCCTACCCCCATCATCGGCAGCAGCGGCACGACACAGACTCTTCTGATGGGGGGTCTCCTGTCCCCCGTAACCCTGCCAGCCACAAGACGGCCCCTGGTGGTGCCACACAAAGCCACAAGCGGCGCCACGACACAGACTCGGACGACTAATGTCCTCCCCACCCCCTCATTCAAAGATGCATTATGTGGACAGAGCACTCTACAGCAGCTTGACTGGCCCTGAAGACCTCATTTACCCTGGACAGACAAATGAATTGTGGATGGATGCAGGTCCATGTGTCTCACCAACAGGTTTTGACCACATGTTTGAACTTTTTCACCCACAATGAGTTGTCTTTTGTGTAATTTTTTGTTATGTTTGACAATGAGGTAGTTTTCAACGCAATCTATGTGATTAAACCACCAAATATCACATTTTCTGTATTGTGATAGGTTGTCAATTTTTGTTTTTATTACATAAAATACAATGCAATATAAAATATTTTTGCAAAGTAAAGACAATGATTTTTCATTCTTACGTCTGGTTCTGGTGGCTGTTACTGCCCAGGAAACCTAACACTGTTAATAACAGTTTAAGAAAATAAAGAATGAAAATGCACGCACATCTAAACTTGATTTAATAGGTGCTGAGTGAAAATAAGTGCAGCTGTAATAAGAAGGAAGACATCCGCACACTGTATTGTGAGCTCCCGTGATTTAATTATATACCAAGACGACCTTTCGGCGCATAATACACATAATACAGTGTGGGGGTGTCTTCCTTCTTATTACAGTTTAAGAAAATGACACTGATTTAATTATCGCTCTAAATAAACTTGTCTTTTTTTATATTATACGTCCAGCAGCTTTTGACGTTAGTGAGGCTAAAACTTTTGAAGCTTGCGGAAAGCTGTGTTACCACTAACTAGCACAATATATTTTGTAGTAAGGAACATCAGTGCTACAAGAGCATATTTAACTATAGGACATGACATCAAGCTTTTTTTTTTTTTTTTAGGGTTGTTGAAAGATGCTTCTTGATGCCTTTTCATCCATGCACATCTCTATCCTACTGTGCCTCTTGCACTACTCAGCAGCTCCGGTCCTTTTCTTTTTCTCAATCACGCCAGCGCTCCTTAATCCCTCACCGTTCTAGGTTTAGCTCCCTGACTGGTGCGATACCATTGGAATGCTCTCCACTGGTCATAATAGAGTGTAGTGTTTGCGTTTGCCTTGAATTGGTCTGAAAGGGGGTATTCTGCTGGCTGGCACCTGGGGGGTGCACTAAAAAGAGCAAGGCATTCATAAAGAAGAGTGCAAAAAACCAGGCGGGTCCTTTTTATATGGCCGAGTACCGTTAGACTGCCACACACAAACCAAGCTGATGGAGCAGCAGGAGACAGGGCCAGACAAAGCCACCCTATGAGGGACCCAGGACTCTAACTCCCTCCCCTTCCAGCACCACCATACTCTCCTGCCATGTTTTATAGGCTTGGCTGCATTAACCATAGCAGCCTAATCAACCTGCAAGAATGCTGTCCTAGATTACCGCCCCTACACAATGTGAAACAGGGTGTGCTATCCACATTACTGCTTTAACACAAACATTCGGTAGTTACAATCACCTTGGGGCATCACATTTCTTCCTGGGTCAAAGGGTGATGGCCCAAACAGGTTGCTATGACACCATTATTATAGTATTGTTTCTTGAAATATATTACTATTGTCTATAAGACCTGAAACTTATATTATTGATATCAGAGCCTGTAAATTTTGTTTTGATTAATCGTTCAGTCAATGAAATGACAGAAAATTGCAAACGTTTACTTTTTTTGTCCAAAATATTCAAGGTTTTTTTTTTGAAAATAGCAAAATAGGAGGGCCAGACTGCTAGGGGACTTTATTTTATCAACAGAATTTGACCTTTCTTGGAATACTTTCTGGTTTCTTTAGTCATCAGTGATAGTAATCTGAATAATTTTGGGTTATGTTTTTTTGGCCAGGACAAAACAGGACATTTTAGGTTACATCTTTGGCTTTGGGAAACTGAGCTCGACTTTTTCGTAGCCAAAACTAATCAGGAAAATAATGTATTAAATCGATAATAATTGTTAAAGCTCTATACATTTCAACTGAATTGGACAAATGACTGCTAAGCAGGGAGACAAGCTACATTAAACACCTTAACGTTCAGTAATTTTATTGCATAGAGTGAAACAGAATGAAAATCAGTTGCAGAAACATTTTTATCCAGTCGCTTTAATTACAGTGCTTTATCCTCACAAAACAAAAGCTTTACATAAAACAAACTTGAGATTAACATGGTTTTCAAACATTTAGGCAGTTATAAATCAAAAAAAAGTGAAATGCACCCCCAACACATAATCAGAATAGTATAGTAACACCCACACCTTTTAGAAAAGAAGCTTGAAAATAAAGAGGCAACATGTGTCTTGGATAAGAAGGCATATGTATGGCTTCCTGTTAACGCCAAGGACAATGTGCAGCAAAGGAAGAAATAAGCGCACAAAGCTGAACATGTAGTTGAAACTGATTTCGTATTGCCATCGAACGCCACTTCCCACATTGTGATAACTGAATTAAAAAAGGCATGACTTGCTAGGGCATTTAGTTTAGGACACAAGGGATATTGTAGTGTGAAACTCCTTTTGTTACCATTTCCTCACACAGGACACACAAGTTACAGTTATAGGGCTGTTGAAATAAGCAATCATTGGAGTAATAGTTCTTGTGCAGCCTAATGATGTAAACAGCCAGTCCATTTATGCATGCCCTTAAAGACCAACAGATCACATCATGCAGTTTTGCTAACAAGTACATCGGCAGAACATGATCAACCTGAGACTTATAGGAATACAAAAACCCAACGCTGACTCAAAAAACTGCCCTCCAAACCACCACGAAATATGAGCTCATTACAGCAGTTCTAAAATTCAAGCAGGCATACTGTATAACAAACGCTGGTAAGTGTTCACAGGAGTTCTCAACTTGGACAGAGTGATGTCAGTACAGAGTACAAATAGTCAATGCCAGTGTTTATTAAACAGAATTTTTTGGAAAGGGGGTGTCACTCGTAGTCACTATTAAAAGTAACCATAGTAGCTGCGAGTAGTGCATCAATATTTCATTCAGTTTTTGTAAATCAACAGACCCTCGTGGATCACTCCCTACGTACGTGTGCCCAGATGATAAGTCATCAGATTGTAATGAGATCCTGGGTTCAACATTTGCTGGTACATTTTTTATTCCATGCCTCCCTTTTCTTATTCAACACACACATGGCTGCCCAACAGCCAGAAAGTGAAATAACCACGGTAGAAAAAATAAAATAAGCTGCCCCATTACCAAATATATTTACAATTACATAAAATAAAACAAAAACAAAAAAATGACAGCTTTACAAGAATAGATCATCCCTACCACTGGCCTGCATGTGTGTGGAAATAACAGCGGACATGAGGGCAACTTCCAGTACTTAATTTTTTTTTTTGAACAGGGTAGCTCAGTTTTGCAACACCTTAAGAATAGAGAGCAAGGACAGAGGTCGGGTGGAGTAAATTAGTTGTGGCTAGCACATAATTATTAATGGTTCTTGAGCTGATTAGACAACCAATCCAGTCCTTCATAGAGACCGTCCCCAGTGGTGGCACAGGTTGCCTGGATGTACCAGTGTCTGTCACGTAGGGAGTGGAGGTTCATCTTGTCTGTCAGTTCTGCTGCATTCATAGCATTTGGCAAGTCCTACAAACATGAAACAGTGGAAAAAGTATTAGGGGCCTATCCTGGGACTACAAGAGGCTGACTGGTAGGAACAAGAAAAACTTGCAGGGAACTGGTTATGCCACACACCTGCTACTATTAAAAAAAAGTCTCACTCACTTGTTTGTTGGCAAACACTAATAGCACAGCATTACGCAGCTCATCCTCAGCCAACATCCTCATGAGCTCTTCACGGGCCTCAGTGCATCGCTCTCTATCATTGCTGTCCACAACAAAGATGAGACCTGGAAAGCATATGGAGAATAGTGTATTTAACTCTGTCTGTGCAGTGTAATTAACATGAATATTTAAAAAAAAGTATTGATCTAAATCACAACAAAATGTACCCTGTGTGTTCTGAAAGTAGTGACGCCACAGCGGCCGAATTTTGTCCTGACCACCGACATCCCACACTGTGAAACTGATGTTCTTGTACTCTACTGTTTCTACATTAAAACCTGAGAAGAAAAAACGAAACAAGTCACATTAAAAAACTCAAAGTGCTACAATAATAATAAAAAAGTAGTAATTTAACAAATCTGAGGTCTTTGACATACCTATTGTAGGAATGGTGGTCACTATCTCTCCAAGTTTGAGCTTGTACAAAATAGTTGTCTTGCCAGCAGCGTCGAGACCCACCATGAGAATCCTCATCTCCTTCTTCCCGAACATTTTAAAGAGTCCTGCAAACATATTCCCCATGGCGGCTGGTGATGGGAACCTACTTTGGTGTAAAAAAAAAACCTGAGGAGAAACAACAGACCAGTTATTAAAATCAGGTGCAATGGAGGAAGCATGCCAATAGTAAACATGATTTGGAATTAAACCCAATTCATAGAAGTAATTCTGACTGGAGCTGGAAATCTATCTGATTAGTTAATTGACAGACATTATGTTTCGATTATCGAACTACGACACTAGGTTTTCGATTATCGAACTACGACACTAGGTTTTCGATTATCGAACTACGACACTAGGTTTTCGATTATCGAACTATCTCAATTAATTGTTTAATTATTCAAGCAAAAATGTCAAACATTGGCATCTTATTTGTGTAACTAACTCGTATTATTGTAAAAGTGCAGTAAATTATTCATCTTTGGGTTTAGGGCTTTTAATTGCCCAAAAAACTATTTGAAGACGGCATATAGGCCTTCAGGAAATCGTGGTGGCCGCTTTTAACTACTTTCTATTAGGGAAATATTAGTTGACAACGCATACCAATTGGCGAATGGGTTTTTTCGGGGCTGAAACTCGACCATTATAATTGTATATACCAGCTAAACCTACGACATTTGAAGCAACACCGGATTTAAACGCCGATTCAGGTACGAGGAAACGTTTTACCTTTCCGGATTGGCGGTACATATCTGAAACATGACGAAAATATCACTGAAAACACACAACCCACCGGAAACTTTATTTATTAGAAGTAAGAGAGTCCTGTCATTGACAAATGATGCTAACACTTGTTAACTTGGCCTCAAACGCGTATAACACTAAGCAGGATGTAGCTCTTAAAGTCGTTTTCACACAGGCTAGCTGTTACGACCCCAAAGTATGCCATTACCGGTGACATAAAGTGGCTAACTGGTGTTAATTTATAGCAAATTTGTCACGGTGCGATGGTTAAAAACCACGTAAACAAACGGCGAGTGTTAGCTTGCTAAATAGCAATGCTAACATTAGTCCAAATATCAATATATTGTCTGGCATGTTAAGAGCCTCGGTGCACCTTTAATGCTAATTAAACGTAGCAAGAGTGTGGACCCGGGTTGGAAAATGAGAATGTTACCTTGAGGAAGTCAAATAAATCGTTTAAGGTAAGTCAGCTAATCGGTAAAGTTAGCTTTTAGCAGTGGGTCACTGTCGCTGTTCCTCTCTCGGCGTTCTCTCTGTTGTAACCGCGGACACAAACAAGACTTTGCTCACACGTGTAGCTTTTTTTGTACAATTACATTTAAGTGAATATACTATTAAATTGGCTTAACTAAAGTCTCTCTCACATACGTACAGAATTGATGTGTTTCCTCCTTTCCTCTCAAGGCGTTTCCTTCCTCAGGAAAATGGCGACAATTTGACACGTCAGAGGTTCCGTTCTGCAAGACTTCCGTGAGCCTCAGACCGGGAGGTGCTTCCCCCTGTGGCCGAGCGGATAACTACACCTTCAGCCCAGCCAAGGTTTTCTCACTCGCTTATAATCACATTTTCTGAAAAACTTGCAGCTCTCAAAACAAAAGTTACTTCAATCAGATCATAATCGTACTAGTTTATTTTTATTTATTCAAACATGTTAAAATAACAAAATAAAACATATAGGCAACGAAATAAAACTCAATAGAAGTAACAGCATTTTTTTTTAGATAAACATCAAAATAATAACCATTCAATGTTCAAAAGGGTGTAGGATGACACAAGGAACTTTTCTAGTCTTTCACCCTTTTTTAATCAAACCAAGCCAAAAACATTCAAAACAACATAGGAGAATTTAAAAAGTGTAACAAAAAAATAATAATAAAAAGAGAGAGAGAACAAACAACACAAGTCAAAATGTCACACTGTACCAAATCACATTATTGCAATCCACCTCTTTGATTATCCTTTCTATATCTGTTTTGACCTATTAATCTGATCCAGATGTTAAAGGAAAGTGCGTGGCCCTTAAATGTATTGCTATCAACCAACTTCCTGTTTGGTGCCTAAAGTGATTCTATATAACTATATTTTGTATTTTAAAGATTTGTATTTTTGATATAACTTTGCTTCCTATTCTTTTATGCATTCAAGGCATTTGAACCTGCTGTCTGTGGCTGGTGGGTGTAACATGATCATCACATCAATTCAGAATGTGCAGCACAATTCATTTGTCCTGCAAAAGGCTGTCACTCACTCAACATAGCAACTAATCTGTCAAAGGTGTATAACTTCAAGGGCATCACTGCCACCAAAATGCAAAATACATTTTCACTGTATCAAGTGAAGACAGTCAATGTCCAAAGAACTGTTTTAAAAGTAGTCAATTGTGTTTTTGTATTTTTCCTCATTAAGGCATCATCCATACATCTATACATTACTACATTATTCAACGGAACCTCTGTCATACAATTGCATGTTGCAACAAAAAGTCTGTGTTAAGTGTGTAAAAGGCAAAAACAACAAAATCACATCATTTAGAGAATAATGTAGACATATTTCTGTCTGGCCTCAGCATTTTATCTATTTCATATCTGATAATTGTTCTTGCCGTACACACAAATCTTCGGAAAGGCGCAAATACTCGAATACATTTCACATCCTTTTAGGATGTAGGATCCTCCCTCCCTTTGTTTCTTCCTCTGTGTCTGCCCCTTCTTCTCTCTAACCAAACCATCACATTTACAGAAGTGAGGTGTTTTTTCACATTTTCCCACGGCATGAGTGGACTGGAGTTTAACTGCTCCATGTTGCATGACACACACTGTGGTTTCACCTCATCTAAGGCTCATGACAGCCATTCGAGCCTTATCTGAAGAAGAGCATAAAGCTCGAAACGTCACTGGTGATATCCTGTTCAATTATATCTGCATTGCAGTGCTGTTAGAGTGAATGTAATGAGATATGTTACATGTCAAACTAAAAGAAAAATGGGGGTTTAAATTTGGGGTTTGTACCTGTAAATTAAATGCGTTTACAAGTTTCAGATGTCTAATCTATTTAGGGGTGTTGACATGAAACAGCACAGAAACTTCTCATATAGTGTGAATTGAATAAAGTCCTTAGTATTAACTGTCTAGTATCTACATGATGCTTATCAATAGGAAGTCTTTTACAACAGCTGCCAAAGGGGCCTTTAGGTGATGACTGTCACTGTACAGTCAATTTAAACCTATTGAGGTATTTGTTTTCCAACTTTGCAACTTCCACTTCCTTTTGATCCCTGAGCAGGTCATTGACAAAAGGTCTAAGCACATTATTGTCAATTGAATTTTAACCAGGGTCAACTATGCCTGCTACCCCCAGCAGAGGGGGCAGCAGGAGGGGAGAAGGGCAGGAGAGAACAGCGGGAGGGAGAAGGGTCTATAGCTGGTGATGGACCACACAGTGAAGAGTCATAATGCCGTCTCACTCTGCAACCATAATTTGTGGTTTTGACCGCCCGAGAGACCGCTTTCAGCATATCTTCACAGCAACTGCTGTCTTTTGTGTGAAAGGTGGTTACGGAGTTTGTTAAGATTCTTGTAGATTCATACTTTTAGCTCAGAATCATTAAGCAAAGGCTTTTTTTTCTTTCAGTGTTCAGTATGTGACTGTTGCACACGTATGAGTATAAAATGATTGACAATCAATGTTGCAATCAAAACCCCTAGTAACTATAAAACAAACTGGTATTAATTATGCTCTCTGTCTTTGTCTCCCTCACTTTCTCTTCCTCTTATTACAGATTTTACTTGAACCCAATAAAGCAAACAATTCAAAGGAGGTTTTAAAACATATTAAAACTTACATTGCAAATTTGGTTTAAATGTGCACTGTATGTAACAATCTCTGAAAAAGAACACATTCATATGGCTCAGGTTGTGGTCTGCCAAAGACATACATTTTGACACCTGCCAGTTTGGTGAATAATTTCTACAAATTCCATGCTTTCTTTAATAAAAAGAAGTTCTGCATCTTATCAAAGCTATTCTAAACAAACTAAGTATGATAAAAAAAAAACACACCATAAACATCTGAGGCATAAAGTCTGAGTCCACCTTAGGTAGGTAGAGTTGGGAAAGTCACATTTGCATAAAAAGCAATTCACTTTCCCCCCCATACTGTAGTACGGATGATGTGAAACACATATTTTCAAAATGATTATTATTCAGTTGTTTTAAAAACAAAGTTATGTGAGCATTTAGAGCAAAACGCAAGTCTAACATTGGCATTGTTGAGCATCTTAACTTTTATGTGGTTCCATCAGTTGGATCAGTATGAACCCCTGTACTTAAACACCAAACTTAAATTACATGAAAACATTAATTAATAAATAGAAAAGCAGCTGAGAACAGAAATAAATTATATGCTCTTCTCATGCATAAACTGTGGGCTGTTTTTCAAAGGCCAATTTAACACAAGAAGTAAAATGTATCTAAAAACCTTTGTTTGATTTGCTGATACAGCTGTGGGGGGGTAGGGTGAAAACAAAGACCAGGTGTGATAAAACCTGTCAAAATCGTATTTTATAACTGCTGTATCTTCTGCTGCACTCCTTAGCCAATTCACATATCTGGACTCTGAGATAATCCCATCTGGAATATTACACATTCAGATTGGAAAATACTGTGTATTGAAATACATGCAATACTGTCTATGCACCATTGCAGACAAATTGTTATTGTTGTCTTCTAAAATGTATGTTTTGGATTCAAATGAGATATATGAAGCAGAAAATAATGTTCAATGATAAATTGGATAATTAAAATAAAAATATCAATAGTAGTTTATCTCCCTTTTGTATGAGGATTGAAACAAAACATGTAAAAAGCTGATTTTATTGGATGCCAATATCATAATATGCATTCACAACATACCATAGTGAGCCGAATATACAGTGAAGATCCTAGACGTACAGCTAATTCCACCTTCCCACGCTCCACAGGCGAACACAGCGGTAATATCCAATCCAAGGGTTTTCTC
This sequence comes from Scomber japonicus, assembly GCF_027409825.1. Lineage (NCBI taxonomy): Eukaryota > Metazoa > Chordata > Actinopteri > Scombriformes > Scombridae > Scomber > Scomber japonicus. The sequence continues at coordinate 20,785,386 of NC_070589.1, read as the reverse complement.
TTTCCTCTTTTCGCCTTCCTTCTTTTCGGCTTCATATCTCACTAGATACTGACAGTTGTGATGTGTGGACGGAGGGCTAGAAACAGGACCGTAGGGGGTGTATATATCACCCCCCCAAATAACACACACACAAACACACAAACAAATTCTGGGTGTACACGCTTAAAAACGTTCTCTTACACGTGCACAAACATGCACCCCCAGACACACACATGCACTCTCTCTCTCTTTATTTTTTAAATCTCCTCAGAACACCTATCCCCACCTGGGGGCCACAGTCCCACATGCTGAGGGACCTACAGTAGAACCCTGGAGACTGTCAAAGTAATCCCTCTCAGCAGGAAAATATGCTTTTGGTATATTTCTGGTTATTGTATATGGACTACATCATCACTTGTGAGGCGTTATCCAAGTCGCTGAGTCAGTCATGCCCAAATCAAAGTAAATTTATGGCTAAAGAAGCAACGAGTGAGGCTAAACTGCAGTTTGTGAATGGAGGAGGGCTGCCAAGGGGCCAAAGAGGCTTCGCAGTAGGAAGTGGGTAAGGATCCCAGTAGGGGCCTTACTCCCCTCTGAGATGAGGCCTAGCAAGGATAAAAACGCTCAGTAAGGGGCTTGGGAATGCTGATCTGGTGTGTGTGTGTGTGACAGAGAGAGAATGTGTGTTTGTACATAGAAGAAAGTGTCTTATTTGCAGTTTCATGAGTCTTTACATTGTGTTAAAAAAATGTGGTTCTGGTTTTGGGGCGTATGGTGTGGGGTTCATTAATCATAATAATCATGGTAGTAGACGCACTTTATGAAATGGCCCTTGGACAACCAATAGACTGCTGTGTAAGTCGTACAAAGGAGCGAGTTTGGGGTAAGCAGTGCTGGAACTCAGATGGACAGGCATGGGATGCCTCCCTCTGCGTCTCATGTACTGGATTATAGGTCGGGCAAAATCCCAAAGGAGGTGTGAAGCAGGAAACAAACCGAACATTATTACAACGACCCGCATCGTTGGCATGAGAGGATCCATGCTGGCTTCATCCATTGGCAACAAGTGCCACTGGGCACCCTACCCCACGCCTCTCACAGTAGGGGGCGCTACAGAGAGAGACAGGCAGGGGCAAAGGATAAATGCACACCAGTGTCGGCTGCCAATCACTTTTGTATGGTGATTGTCGGCAGCCTGAAAAGGTCGTTAAGGGGATTTACATAACATTTTGCACTCCGCCCCGGGTACATACGGAAATGTTTGATTCCATATTGAGTCATTATGGCGTAAAGGTTGTTCTCACGTACTTTGACAGCCCAGTTTATGAAAACAAAGGTTATGAGGTCATCTCGTTTACTGGAAGTGATAAAGTGGTGAAGTAATGAATAAACCATGCCTCGTCATGTTTTTTGGATTAATCAGTTTGCCGAAAACATACTGTTGCAATACACATTTTTTCATACCAGAGGCCATAACCGATCTTTAACCTCTTCGACACTGAAGTGAGCAGTTGTACTACTATGCATATGATGTAACTCAAATATTGGTTTTCATTTGCCATGTGACCCTTTCATTCTCCCAATCACACACAGCGCAGTACATGTGGGAGCCATTGGAGACGATAGGAGATGTCCTGGGACATCCGTGACAGATGGTTGAGACAAGGAATGGGAATCGCTGGCTTGCAGGATGTGGGTATACTGGCAAGGTGTAAGGGTACACATAGAACACGACATCCATGCCAGGGAACTGGATTTCCTGGTAAAGGATGACTTGGTTGGACGTGAGGTTTCCATGGTCCATTTCTTCAAATTTTCAACACCCTTTAAATGACCTGCATCTAAAAGCACATTTCACTACCTTGTATTAACTTAAAGGACATTTTGACCGCTGTAATGTTTAAGGCTACAGCTGCTGCTCTCTCTTTGAAACTTGCTTCAAGCATCCAAATAGGCCATGACGAGCCATTGCAAGATGAAACAATAGTGAGGATAAAGGTATTTCTTTGAAAGACTTTTTTGTTTTCCTCAGTGGGTTGGTTTGAAGTTGATTCATGTTTGCTATGTATACAGATTTTTAAGGGCTGTCCCACCCCTGTTCCCTGTTTTAAATCCAGCTATATCCCATTGGAGGAGGCATCAAAGATTAAAGTGTGAACCTGTTGCACCTTGGGGTAGATAATTGGTTGGAATGCACAGCATGTCGAAGCAGGGCCTTGAGGACAACCAGCACCTACCAAAACCCGTGGCATCAAAACCAGGTAGGTGTCCAGATTTGGCATTTGGGATCCCTCACTTGTCATGTTGATGCCAAATGATTTGTAACACGGTCTCATCTTATTTCTCCAACATTCAGGCATCCGTGACATTGACAGGTTGATTGTAAGTGGCCCTTTGGGCCCTTTAGAGAGGCCTCATGGTGACAGGCCTAACATGCACTCAAGGTGGTCCAGGTGGGGTGTTTTTTATTGCTACTGACAACTGATCTCTTTCAGTTTTGTAAGCCTCTTGAACATAATCCTTAACTGATTGAATAATACATTTGGAGGCATTTTGAACATAGCAAGTGTGGGCATCACAGACCAAAAGATTATTATTTTGATGATAAGATCTCCTTAATATCATAGTGCTTGTTTAGTCTTAAAATGTTAAAACACATAACTGACATATAAGCAGTGAAGCAGTGTTATCAGTGATTCCTGGTCATTGTGTGTGCGTGTGTGCATTGCTTGATGGCGCACCTGTCTGCCTTGAGGCTGGAAAGGCTACAGCCTCTCATTTCTGGCTGGCACTCGTGTGGTAATGCATTGGAGGGCTTGTCATTGTACTTTATTGAAGGCCTCTGACAACCTATTTGACACTCTTGACAGGGTCAGAGGTGTCAACCTGCTCAGACTGACAGGGATACGGACACATAAGGGCACAGGCGAATTAGGTTGCTATCCAAGTCAATTGCAGGTTGCAGCCCTAGGGCACTTGGCTGCTACATCAATAAAGCCTTGATGTTGTCACGTTTGTTGCTCAGACAGAAACAGAAGAAATGCAATCACTCTTCAACATTTAAACTGTATTTGAATCAACTCTGTATTGTGTATTATTCCTCTTCCTGAAAAAACTGCAAGGTAAATAGAAAAAGCTTTTGAAATATGTATTCACATGTTGCATGAAATGTTTTGCACAGCTCTTCAATTAATTTTGCATTTGCATGTCCAGAGCAAACATGGAAACATACCATTTGAAACAAACAGAACATAAATCAGGATAAGCACATTATGTCACACTAATTTTAAATATTGTGTGTGTACTCTTGCATGAGAGAATGTGAAGAACAAGGGGCTTGTATGAGCCACAAAATACCAAACAATTTAGCTGAAACTGCACAGGATGGAAATAATGGCACAATGATTTCTAAAGTCTCAAATCCTTGTTAAGACCCTCCATCTTTCAAACTAAACTGGATCACACCAAGAATCTCCTATCCCTTTATCCTGTTTAGATCCTCTAATCCCTCAGCCATTTTCCATTCTTTCTCTTTTTCTCATTTCAAATGGCAACTGTTTGGTTGTCCGGCATTGGAACGTTGAGAATTTGTCCTCTCAGTGAAAAGAAAGTAACTATATTGAAGAAAGGAAGAACAGCTTGACAGAGCCAAGAATGCTACGGATCTCTTTAAGTCCCATAATGAGATGTTTTCTCTGCTCTGAGCTTGTATTGACATGGAGACTAATGATTTCCACAAAGTAATAGATTGAGAAAGTAATGCGCAGGGGTGGGAAAGACAACACGGAGTGATTTAAGTGGTAGAGTAGCCAAGATGCTCAGTGCCTCTCTTTGTATGGGATGTGAAGAGCTTTAATGATATCACTTTTTTGGAGCAAACACGCAGGAGCATGATGGCAGAGTTTAGACATATCTGCAGAACGAATGAGAAACTAATTAACTTAAAGAAAACATGTCTTACTAAAAAAATAAAAATAAAAACACCAGAAATTCCAATAGATTCAACAAAATGATATGACATGTAGGAAACTTTCCTGCTGTCCAAGACCTTCCAATTAGGGACTAATGTTATCTATATTAACCCTTCGCCCCCTCCCTGACTTAGCTTTATTGAGGGAAGGGCAAGGGGGTTGGGGTTGCCTCAATAAAAACAGCACTAAAAAGCAATTACAGTGCTGTGAAGAATGGGACTTGTCAGTAATTTGCTGTCTAAAACCGAGGAGATTGCAGGTCTGGGGCCGATTGGAATTCTGAGCCTGCAGTGCAGTGTGGGAAAAGCAGTGGGAAGGCAAGCACCACCCTTTGTGAGGTAATTACTGGAACTACCAGAGGCCAGCGCCAGTCCCTGCTAATGATAACCCCGCTCCTCTCCCCTGCTAGTCACCTTGTAATTGATATACCCAATCTCACTCACTCAGGACATGTTCACATTATTGCAGATAAAATTTTGGACATGAACCAGGCTGATGTTTTCCATCACTGGAAAATAGAAGTTCCCAAAAAACGGGATTGATTCAAGAATAATCTATGACTGCATAGATTAAGGAAATATTTGATGAAAGCACATACTAATCTTACTAAATGTACTAATCCAGTCTGAATTAACCAAGATCATCTGAATTTATGAGATTTTTATGAAAGATGTACAGATGCCAAACAGGAAACAGGAATATAATAGGAAAATGGGGGATGTTGGTAAGTGTTTGTTGTTTCCTGTGTTTTACACACAGATTCTGTTAGTTTAGCTTCAGTGTTACCCTTCCCTTCACTATTTGTTCCCAACATTGATAGCTATGACAATCTTTCTTCAAACACACACAATGTGTAACTAATACTATGTGACCTCAAGACACACATGCAGAATCACAACACAAGAGCAGAAAACAGACGTTGCTTTTTACAAGGTCAAAATCATTTGAAAGACTGACAAAAACTAGTGTTTACATGAAAATTACAATTATCTTTGCCAACCTGCAGCTATAATTAAAGTATTTAAGTACATGTTAACATATTCTTTCACTGAGGTAAGGTCAACAATGCAATAACTGTACCCTCACTTATAAAGCTATAATAATACTATAACTGTATATTTACTAATGACAACAAAGAAGAACATTGGGATTCATTTTTGATTAGTGGCTACAAAATCTCAACTTTTCATGGATATTATGGGTAGATTATGAATACTGACTCTTGATCCTGACTATCCCACCTGCAAGACAGAAAGACCTGAATGGCTTTGAGCTACACAGAGGTGAAAAGGTGACTAATGAGTGATCATGTTTGCCTCCTTCTCCACACTACAACCTCCAGACCACATTGATGTGAATGACCCCTTGTCAACCTTCAGGCCTTGGCAAACCCACCTCCAGCACGACCACACCACATCTTACAGCAGCATACCTGAACACAGGAGGCTCCTCTGAAACACTACCGTGTACTGTGCAGTAAGTTTAGAAATCAAGGGCACACACCACACAAGCACGTGCAAACACACACATGCAGACTGCATTAGTATGTCTCCCATATCACCCCCCCCCTCTCTCTCTCTTATCTCCATGACTAATGTTCTCTTGTAAGTACAGAGGTGGCAAAATTCCTTTGTTCGCTTCAACAATACAAACAGGCACTTCAAAAGGGATAAGGCTGCTTTACAGGTGTCACATCTCTTCTGATGATGGCTGTCCTCTTTAGAAATCTTGCAGATAACCCATCATTCCTCATTCAAGGCAGGTGACATACTTCGCACGTTCCCCCTCTTTGGCTGTAAAAGAGAAAATATGCCGCCATGATTGCTACAGATGTTAAGATGCTTCAATATGGCCATTAATGTAAGGAGATGAAGGTTTATCTTTGAGTGGGTAGAGCTATCTATAGAAGTTAGATTATTTTGTCTGTCTACTGTTAATGGCGTTTTTCCAAAAGTGGCAAAAAAGTGAGTATTGTGTGATAAACAACACATGGGAGAAGCTTTAGTTAGAATTTAGTGGCTGAAGTGTTAGATAAAGGTGTGAGTGCTGATCACAATCTATTTATTCAGAAAACAGAAGTGAGAAACATTGTCAATTACAGGCCATATGAATACAAAGCTTATCAGGCAAAATAATGTCATTTTAATATTCAGAATTTTTGGATTCACAAACAAGAAATGATGCGCATCAGGTTTTCAAATTAGGCTTTGCAGGTGCAACAAAAATAGGTTTACTTTTAATCATCTTCAGATCTAGATGGTCCTCTGTGTTGTTTAAAAGATGAACTGAGTCCAAGAGAGTGATCTAATTTCAGACAGACGAACACACAGACATCAAAAGACAGGCTTCAAAGTCACTTACATAATGGAATACCCACACACATGCACTCCCCTCTGTAGTTCAGTTGTGGTCCGTCACCTTTGGTGTTCATGACCTGCACAAGAAGCGATGTGAGAGTCGCATTCTTTAAAGCTGCAGTCTTTCCTCAAAGACATTTCACACAGAAAAGTTGAGCAACAGAGCAGCCGTGTCTCTCTGATACATCATCTCATAGCATATTACATTTTTACAAGAAGATAAAACACATCAGTTGAAGCCATCATATGCCAAGCTTGCAGGTTGGAAGAGATTTTCATCTTCAACTGTCCAAACATCAAACAGCCTTGAGAACAGTGAAACAGAAGCCGCCAGTAACAAAAAGTGTGACTTCTGTGGGAGTATTTGCATCATGTCATTTGAGTGTGGGCCTTTGCACCACTCTGCTGTATATATGTCGCTTTGCCACAACAACATGGCTTTATTGAAATGCATGCAGTAGTCTCTTGTGAATGTCAGGGTGAAACTCAGGTTCCTCCTCTCTTTGGCAAAAACAGGACATAAAATAGAAAGGACACTGATTGCAATTAGGCCCATTGTCTCCCATTTATATGGTTATTGGGTTGTGCCACTTGCAGTCTGGTCGCGTCGAAGTTCTCACAGTCAGGATGCCATCTCTCCCACTGCAGCCACCATAGCCTCCTCTTACAACTATCTGCTAACAATGTTCATCTCACGTGGGTGACAAAGCTACTAGGTGGGTCTGGCTGAAGGGAAGGGCCCATTTCCTTCAGCAAAAAGACAGCGTTGCTGCAAGGCCGGAGTTTCTGTCCATCCTGTGATCTGTTTCATGTTTTGAACTTGTTTTCTCTCATTCAGATGGTGTGAAAAGTGTCAAAGGTCGAGGTGTGGAATGAGCTGCTGACAGCCTCCTAGTCACTAAACCAAACCTGAGCCTGGCTGGCTCCCAGGACTTCATGCACAACAGAGTTTCCAGCAAGTCTTTATTCATTTCCCATCATGAGGCAGGGTTTAAATGCAATAGCATTTTTATGAAGGTCTGGGAAAATAAGTCCACCCAAGTTCTACTCTACTCTACTCTGCTCTACTCTAGGACAATCTGTGAAAGACAGCTTAAAATATAGTTTGATGTGGGGGTGGGCACACAAGTGAATCCATATGAATGAGAACGGAAGGGTATCACTTTTTGTGGTGCTTCCACTCCAGAGGGGGTGTGTATCAATCTTTCTGTGTGATAATGGGGTTAGATAGCAGTGAGACCTGGCCTCTGGTGGTGACATTGTTGCAGGGCTCAAAGACTATCAGGGGTCCAGAGGCTGAGCCGGAGCACTGGTGGGCTCTATTCACATCAGACCCCTAATCTATCTTGAGATCAGGTCTTTCTCTTCAGCAAAGCTCCATCTATTTCTAAACTCTCATCACTAAGATTTTTCTTTTCTATTTTTGATTCTCAAAAAAGCACAGCTGGCTTCTGTAGTCTCTCAAAGGATTCAAATTATTAGTCCAGCTTCTTTCTTCCAATGACAAATCCACAGCTCATGTTTGGGCATTATGGTCTTAATCTATTAGTGTTCATGAATGACAGCCTATTTCCAAAGTATGTGACTATGATTAGATTTTTCATTGTGTGCACTGGAAAAAAAATGTTAATGTAAGGCATCAGTATTATTTGACGTAGGCACTAATAACTTCTCAGTGATATCTGCAGACATATGGAATCAACGCGGTTCAGATCTCCTCTGTGCCAACTATAATGTTACCTACATGTAGATTGTCACTGAGAAGGGTTCAGCATTTATTTGACTTTTAGTAACACAACATTTAAAGGGGAATGCAATGCAAACTGTAGCTTGATCAAACTTAACTTTTTCATGTCCAACAAGACAATGAGGATTTACTGATTTTACTTGATTCACATGTTTAACTATTTACAATTTAAATCTACATTCATCATATTCTACAAACAGCAGACAAAATGTTCATGTGGATTATGTCTGCCACCTGTTTTTCTGGATATAATTGCAACATTTTTTTTTTCTTTAATGATGCTGTTCCTCATGCCTTTTAAATTGCCCCTCCGGGACAAATGAAGTGTTTTGAATTGAATTGAATTGAATTGAATTGAATTGAATGTCTCTTATGTCAACATCCTTCATCAATGAAATGTAAGGCAAGAACATATTTGTAATGTGAGAGGACATCAGTGGAAAGAGATACAAAAAAATACGTATTGGAAATATTTGAACTGTGATATGTAATCAAATGAATGACGTCAGAGAGTAGGATAATCACACTAATATCACTCTGCAGTTAAATCTGAAATATGCATCAGTATTAATGCAAATTCTACCCAGAAAAAAATGTTTAATGTACCTGTAAGTTTTTAAAGCATCTCAGTACCTTAGAACATTAGAATTATTTGCAGTGAAAGCATCTTTGGACCAACACCCCCCATTTTTCTTTCTCCCCCCCAAGGCCTCTGCTGTCTGAAGACCCAGGATAACTTATGTCATATCATATTCATATCTTATCATGTCAGATTGAAGTGCTGCACTTCCGCACACACTGATATTAGCTCCTGTGTTGAGGTCCCTCATATCATCCTAGGCTCAAGCCTCCATGCTCCGAGGTTCCTGGACAGTGGCCCCACTCATTCTGTCAGTGATCCATCAAAACCTTCACATGTAAATTCAGTTGTAATCGACCAACAGTTTGGTAGTTTATGTTGTTTTATTTGGTGTTACAGAGTTAACATTAAGAAATCTACTACAGGCAGCAGGACAAACGATACCTGTGTGCAGTCAGTGAAAAAACAGAGATGAGGTAAAAAGGCTACAGTGTTACAAGTCACAACACTGTTTAAAAAAACAAAAACGTGTTTCTGCAAATATATATTTTTACTTACTAATATGTACATAGCATAAAATAAATAATTATAAAAAACATCAAATTTTAGAAATCCATAGAAACACAAAAAAAAGACAACCAAAAAAACTAGTCTGTACAAAACTTTGGATTTAAAGAAAAAATTAGAACATAAGCAAATTGTCCACACAAGCAATCAATGACATATAAAGTGTATGGTAATGAATACAAGATAAATGATCTTGTACTGATAATGGTTGCTGTGTACTTTATTAAAGATGATTTAAAATGTGAAACTGGTTATGGCCACTCATTAATATTTTCAGTCATGATGAAAAGTAATCATGGGTGGGCGATTTCAATTCAAATCTGAGAACTATATAAGCCTGAGATGTAGCATTAAATTGGCTGTAAACAATAATTCATCAGTGATTTTACAGATTTGTTACTTTTTTACAAAATTGTGTTTCAGCTTTCAGTAGTTCTTCACTTTCCAAATAAATAAATACCAGTTGTTTCTCATCTTCTTGAATTAAGGGAGAGCAACGTGAATCATTTTTGCCCTGATGTTTAGCATGACTACAAGGCAACTAAAATAACATCAAACTCTATTTTGGTCTATTTGGTTAAAATTGAAATTACTGTATGCAAGAATTAGTCAAAACTTCACATTTGTTTCCTCCAAACTATATATATATATAATAGATTTCTTTCACAGAAAGAATCAATACATGCAAAGAATATACATATCACACAGATAGACAAAGACATAATGTATTTAAGGACACACACAGACACATATTATCTTTACTTAGCAGCATTAAAGTAAGGGAAGTATTGATAGTTTCAGTGATGCTGCTTGTTGTTTAGTTTTGGGGAACAAGAAGCCACAGCTGAGAATCATCACATGCACAGGTTTTGGTCATCATTTTACTACAACTGCAAATTATTCTGCATTACACAGAGCTTATATGATACAGCTTAGTTTGCGGTTTGTTTGCCTTTTGTGTTTTTCCCCCCTGGGAATACAGAATTTACTTCTACTTGGTCAAATATCGAAATAAAAGAATAATATATGTGTATAAAAGAAACAAAGATAGTGGGAATATCCCTTTTATAAATAACAGTTTTTCCCCACACCCAGTCACATGACACATTGCTAATACTGATAAAAATAATGAGAACATGCTTCATATTTCTCAACGGGACACAAGTGCTGACCTTTAAGATTCATTGGCAGCTCTCTGACCACCGCAGACTTAGATTGGGTTTTCTTTTTCGTGTCTTTGGTTGTAACTTTCTGTGTTGTTCAAAGCGTTGTCACTCTTAACAAAACGTTTCCAGTGTTTTCAGGTGTTTCAGGAGATGTGCAGACTGTGTATACTCTTGTTTGGCAGATGTTCAGTGGATGTGGCTCATGTATACTCTCAGATAAAATTAGTTGTTTAAAGCAGATATTAACTTGTTAGCTTAAGAATTTTGAGAATATGTAAACACATTACAGCGTAATAACTACATTCACTCAGGTGCAAGTGCATTCTTACCCAAACATCAGTAACATATTAACACTATTAAACAAATACTCATTCACACTATGATAATGTTAGTTTTCAGATATGCACATACATACTAATAATGTTGAGGAGGAGAATGCATGCTGTTGAGCGTCTGTTTCTGTAAATTTCTCATAAATGTTGTCACTTTTTGTGGCAAAACAAATTTGTGAAGGAATAAGTTATTAAACACAAAAGAAAATGGGACATTTTCATTGTTTGCCCCATTGACTTGAAAGCATGGGCAATGCTGTACTATTCTCAACAAAAGTAACTACTTGGAAGACAGAAAAAAATCACCAATATGGTGAGTGTCGATTAGCCAACAGTTCTCCTTTCCAGTGTCAGTATATGAAAACTCTTTCATCATCACTATAGACATCAACTTTGTTGTCCTCATCCCCACTTTCACGGTTCATATGGGTGATGTTTCTGATGTCAACATCTACTCAACTGTTCCAGTTCATTAAGGCAGAGACTTGCTCTTTATAGCATCACAGCACAAAATACAAGGCTGTTGTGTCTGTCACTGGAGTCAATGGACAGATCAGACAAGTTCACAGTCTCATGTCTTGGTTTCATTCCTGTATTTGTTCATGTGCCTACTGGTCTTTAAATTTTGGTGAGAAAGCACAAGAACCCAGTGTTGTTATTTGCAGGTGTGCACATCGTAGACTCTCACACACTCCTGACAGCTGACGTAGCAGCACCAGTGGAAAATACAGTGGCACTTCTCTTTTCTCTTCTCAGTCCGGGTGTTGTGGCCTCTGCCACAACAGAGGAGGTCGCACCCATCAATGCCATGGGATGTCAGGTTGCAGATGCGATCACGGGTGCCAAAGGAGCCGGTCTCAGGATTAGGGTCACAGAAATTGGGTGAGCTTTCATAATAAACCAGGTCTCGCTCTGTGGGGGGTTTGAAGTAGTTGTACTTGGGTCTCAGGGTCTCAACCCATCCACGGGATTCCTTATGTTTCTCCACCACCATCTCAGATGCGCTGTCATACTTATCCTTCATGTAGTCACCGATAACTCGGAAGTCAGGCTGAGACCACCAGCATGTCTTGACCTCACAGCTGCCCGAGAGCCCATGGCACTTACACTTCAGGAACATGTTGTCGTTAAGGGACTAATGGAAAAAAAATGGTTAATCAAACACCTGAAAGTAGAAGAACTGATATGACACAAAATGCAAAAAGCCCTTCTTAAAAACTTACCATTCTGCCTGCCTCATTGTTATGGCGGTTCATGGCTGAGCGTGCATCAGGACGATTCTCCCTTGCATCAGCAAACTCCCGGGACACCATGCTCCCAAACTCCACATCCTCACTGCAGCCACCCCACTTCCATCCCTCACCGGGGGGGCCCTTATGGCGTGTGTCACATCCACAGATGGTGGCTAAACCCTCGGCACAAGCACGGGTCACTGCAAATGCCACTCCAGCTGAGGCAATAGCATGAACAAACGCTGACTCTCGGGTGGCTGGAAAGAGAATTACAGATATCTGTGAGACATAGAGCGGAGGAAAAATACTCGAAGACAATGTCCTGCAGAGAAACACTTCTGCAGAAATAAATAATCATGGATTGTCACATGAGTAATGACATTACTCGTGCTAATGATTACTTTCTGTATTAAAGAAAGGTTGCAATATACTATGATGGGGAATATATGTGCTTATTGCAAAAGAATGTACCTTTTATTTGGATAACATATGTTCAGTCTTGCATAATTGCAGTGGCAAATATTTTTCAACCCAATCTAATAAGACAACTTCAAACATAGTGGTTAAGTGGTTAAATTTACATACTCTAGTCAACATTACTATTGTTAGCTGCATGTGTTTAGGTCATATACACCAAGGTGTACCAGTGTGTGGATTCATCCAGCCCAGACATCAATCGTCCTGTCTCTGAATAAGGCCAGCAAGGCCTTTGTCTCTGTCTGACATAGCTAACTGATGACTCAGAGGGATCAGGATCTTCCAAAGAGATGAGAGGAAGAGACGGTCCTGACAGGCCTATAATTAAGAGACTCAATTAAGCTTTTGAAAGGTTTGGAGATGGCCTCACACCGCGGGGACAAATCATAGACACAACACACAGATGGGTGTGATGGGACTGTCCAGATATCCCAGGTGACACTTAGTTGTATTAAAAGTTACAACTAAGGATGTTCATAGCTTCATTATTCCTTGCTTTGCCAGGATTCCTTATTACAGTGAGGTTGCCTTAAATATAGGTAGCTACTTGCATGGTCCTGCACATTTCACACACACAATAAAAGACAGAGAGAAAGACAGAGCAAGTAAATGGAAGCATGAAATGATCAAGGTGATAACCAGGATAACCAGGAGGGCAAAATCAAATTAATTCAATCAATGTCTGCATATGTGTGTGTTTTCAAGAAAGAAAGAGGCAATGCATGTGCATGTTTCTGTCTAAAGAACAAGAAGGACAGAGAAAAAGAAAGAAAAGAAAGCAGGGAGGAGTATAAAGCTAAAGGGAGTAGGGAGCTCCTCCCTTATAGCAGGTTCCAACCAGTTTGAGGACTAAAGGGCATTAGAAACAATGATGCAAGAGAAAAGGTCTACTGTCATCCTCCACCACCCACTTCACACTACTACTGTATGCACACAAGGTTACCAACATTCAACCTGTCCTTACTCAAGCCCCTCTTACTCCATCTAACAGTGTGAACATCATGGATCATTTTTTATTGCAATCAAAGTAACTGAAGACTTTAAGATTTACTGTAAGACACTGTAATTATTTACAATCATCATCCATGATCTAAAACTGTCAATGTACTGTATATACTTCCTGTTTTTTAAATCAAATTATTCAATTTAAGGTGTTCTGTAATTTCCTTTTTTTCTTGATGTTCATTAAATTTTGCGTCACTCAATGACTATGATTATTTATAAAAAATAAGAACCCAAAACGGATCCCTGGGGAACATCTCTGGAAAATTGAAACCTAAAGGATGACTGGCAATGATGCTGCAGAGCATAAAGGGGTGGAGGGATGAAAATGGAAGAGGAAAAGAGGATTATCTTGACATAAAATGAGCAAAGGAGTAGAACTGAGACTAAAACTAAATATGTGCTGACATGTTGGTATGGGGGGCGAAAAGAGGGGAAAAAGATTATTTAAACATTTTTTAAAAACTGGGTAAAATGTTTTAATTGTATTGTTTTGTTACAAGAACAGGGTTACTGCATCCAGAAACCTTCACTATTTAAGCAGATGCAGAACGCAGATGGTTTATAAGAACAATGTGAATCTATGCATTCACCTCACACTGTAAACCTGGTACCAATAAAGTTTAATTTGGTGTGTGACTGAGCCATTTACGGCTGTACTCATATAAACTTCATAAAACTACTACTGATATTACATAGGTTACTTGGTGTTTTGTACAACATGGTGACAACATGTGCTACTAAATACACCTATAACAGCATTCATTTCACCAGAAAACACCAGATCATACATTAGTTCCACTATGTTTCTTGGTTTAAACAGCAGTTTATGGTATTTCAGGACACTTTTCTTCTGACAATGCTCTCCACCAAACTTTGCCAGACCCTGGCAGGCCAAGTGGTCCCTACAACCTGCTGGGGGGTTGAATCCCCTATTGTGCTTCCACTGTCACGCTGTGTTAGTCCCACAATGGGCCCAGATATTTTATATGAAATTTGCCCTGGCCAGTGATTAGTGGGGACCAAGTTAAGTCATAGCAACAGAGAACTATGCATTGGCTGGACCCCGCTTGTCGGCAGACGGGGAAATCCCTATTCAAATGGTTTAATAAAACAATCTAAAGGGCGTGTGAATGGGGAAAAGCACTTTTTCTCCTGCTTAATCTCATGGTTGCGAAGATATTGTGCTCTGAGCAGTGCCCAGCAGGGAGTGGGGCTAAGGTCCCCCCATCAACTCCATTTACCACACCCCTTCTTTCTTTCTTGCCCAGAGTTAATGATATACTGGTGTGCTAGCTTCCCTCCCCCAGCATGGAGAGACATACGTCTCATGAAAAGCAGATACCTCTTAGCTCATCCTAAATAGTTACACTTTCTCATCCTCAGGTCATAGGTCGTAACCCACATCCCCTGACCTTTTCCAGTTAGTTTTAGATGGGACTGAGTGATTTAGGTTAATTTATTAGTTGGATTACCTGGTGCGCAGAATTAGGGTAGGGCAGAAGTACCTACAAAGAATGAAGGTTAGATAAGTCTGATTTACAGCAGGATGAAACCTTGCAATCCTTTCCACATGCTTTACATATTACATAATAGGAGTTTCCTATAAACCACATTTTAATTTAATGGTTTGAAGTAGGATAGTGACAGTGCATGTCTAAACCTGTATGGATGGTAACACCTGTGAAATTGTGACTGTCCACTTTTTGCAGCAAAGTTGCCCCCACTGATTCTATCATATGACTCATAAACTGAAGGGCTGATTATACCCATATAGTGGGTAAGTGTTCAGTAAATACCAAGAATGCCGAAACAGCTCTGGGATCGGCTCTGCGGCCTCAGAACACCTGCGCAGCTTTCTATTACCTTTCATCACAGGCAGATTCCAGCAGTGCATGTTTTGACACTTTACTTAATGTAAATTAATGAGTGCTGACGCAGACATTTGCCTAGAGGTAGGGCTCGTGATTTAGGGTGTGGAGAGAGAGAAACATGGTGAAAGGATGAGACCAAATGTGTAAGGGAGAGAGAAGAACATGTCAATTTTAAAGGCAGAAATTATTTTTCAACTGTTTTATCTTTCGGTACGTGTACATAAGGTTGTGTATACGTGACAGTGTGTACTTAAGATAGAAGCAGGAAAGAAACTTTAAAATATTTCCGTTTCAGTGTTTATTTTATCTTAATCTTAATTCACAAAATTGACCTATCTCCATAAAGGTGCAAGTTTTTCATTCTTCTAGTATTATACTTAATCCACCTCAGTAACACAAACTTCTAACATCCACAGCTAAGGTGAGGAGTACATGGACATTAAGGGCCAACTGATAGGAACTAAGCCTCTTGAGGCCTATAAAGGCACC
This sequence comes from Scomber japonicus, assembly GCF_027409825.1. Lineage (NCBI taxonomy): Eukaryota > Metazoa > Chordata > Actinopteri > Scombriformes > Scombridae > Scomber > Scomber japonicus. The sequence continues at coordinate 20,769,613 of NC_070589.1, read as the reverse complement.
TACACTCTTCCTTTCAGCTTTGCCCCCAAAAAGGCAGGAGGAAACCGACACACTACAGTCTGAATTGCAGACAAACAGACACCAGTGAGGACAAAGGCCCAGTTGCACAGACAAACACCAGCATCAATCAAATCCAATGAAATGGAAGCCCTCTCCTACTAAGCCCTATCAAAGGCCTGTGAGCCCCTGAGTCACTCTCCTTGGCCTCTGACAAAGGCACTTAATCCAGCCACTTTGACCTCTCACATTATTAAGGGCCTCAGTGACCTTAATCCAATCAAAATGATTTACTAAAGCCCAGTAGCTGCCTCCTCTTTCCAGTCAGTACCCCTGCAATTTAGGCCTGGGAGGGGAGGCACTAGGAGAGATGTGGTGGCATTTTGCACCACAATGGGATTCAGATTGAGAACCCCTATCGTTAGCCACCTACTTGAGCTCAAGCCTCCTCTATCAACTGGCTCAAGAGTTTATTAAAAGCAATTGCCCTAACTAACCTCCAACCCCCCCGTTTACATCAATCTTCTTAAATTAGGTCCCAGACCCTCAACCCCTAATGTTCTGTGCTCATTCTCAAATTTGAAGCCGTTAACTAATTTCCGACTCATACAGAAGAGGAAAAGCAGAAAAAAGCATCATCTTATAAAAAAGCATCTTCTTTTCTTAGTGAAGCCATTAAGATTAAATCCATAAATCCAGGCTGCTATATTTTAATAATGATATTCATGTGTTTAGATAATGTCCATGTTAGACAAAATACAGTACATGCTGATGGTAGATGTAAAATACAGTCAAAACATAGATTGATTAATGACTTTTTTTTGTCATGTTGTGTATTGCACATGGGGGATTTCTGCAGCCTGAGCCCCTGATTAGACCAGAAATGACACACGTCTACAGGTTGTAATGCATCATCACATAATCTACTGGGAGTAATGTGTTTCGTAGAACTCCATAACCCCATAGTTTAAAGTCTTGTGTAATGCACTTCAGAGGGACATACGGCAGAACAATCACAGGGTATTCCCTCCTAAAGAAAACTCCAACAAGACAGAACTCACTCTACTTGACTGTGTACATTATTTCATGTATACAGGCTGCATAGAGCTTGTGCAGTCTAAAATCTATTTAAACAAGGATTTGAATGAGCATAATTAATGATGTGCGCAGGGAGTGCAGCTTTTCTAATGCAAATACAAGATATAGAGGATTTAGAATAGAAGATTTAATCAGCATAGAAGTATGTCACTTTCATTTTTTCCCAGTGATCTTTTTTCAGGTGGTTTGAATTTGTTTCATGATAATCGCATGTAATCGGATGGATGTGGGGACAGTTATACACTCACTGCAGGAGAAATTTTAAGCAGCAGGGACATAATTTGAGGCCAGTGGGGTCAGACAGTGTCATCATAGCTAACAGTAAATAGTACATTTCACTAAAGTACTGTAGGACACTCAATGTGCTTATACTTTGAATTTGATGATACTTTGTATTTCACTACATATCGGGAGGTAATATACTTCTTAACTCATACATTTAGAAAAAGGTGGACTTCTCCCTCTAGGATGGGAGTGAGTTGATGCCCCAAGTGATGGAGTTCAAGTATCTTGGGGTCTTGAAGAAAGATGGAGTGTGAGGTTGAAAGGCAGATCAATGCAGTAGTAGACATTGTAACAGATTCTTGGGGTAAAGAAAGGGCTGAGTCGAAGGAAAGGTTCCCAATTTACCATTCACTCTACATTCTAGCCCTCACCTGTGGTGACAAGTTTGGATTATGACTGAAAGGGATAAATTATACTGGGTACTTTTTTTCTGTGTAATGTATGTGTTCCTCTCATGTTTGTAATGCTGGTAATGTAAACTTTTGACTTCTTCTTACTTTAATAATTGAACTCTGGCTCATTTTTGGGCAAGACAATTTTGTTTGCCCTCTTAAAAAGTTATGAAATGTTTGAGATAAAGTTAGGTGATGTCTTTGATTAATGTTTGTTACAGCTGAGTCAAATAAATTACGAGGATGATGACTAATCCAAAAACCAGGAATTTTGCGGGGGTTAAACAAGAAGAAAATTGCCTAACTGGCTAAGGGCCTGTGGTACACTCACATGTTTTCTGCATTAAATAACTGTGACAAATAATGAAAACAATATAATTATAAAAAACCAAAGCATGTTTGCATTACCTTTATCTAACACTGGCCCAAAAATGGCCAGATTGTCATTGACTGTTGTACAGTTCCAGCGTCGGCCTCTGAACTGGTGCTGGCACTCCTGGATGCCAATCTTCACCCCTTCCGCCACGCTGGGCATGATTTCCACGTAGTTCCGGCAGAAACGCAACTGTTTGGGCACCAGACCTGGGATGCTGCCACATAGGATAGGTTGAGTGCCCAGTGATGAGTACTGGTGGCCCACTGCTAGTGACCTGCAAACAAAGTCACAGTGTCAGTATTTTTACATCAGATGGCATCTCCCTGTGCATTTGTGTTTGTTTCTATTGATTTAAAGTGTCAGACTGATTTCCCTCCCAAGGCCCAGCATAATCTTGTGTCTGTGTATGTTTGATTGAGTGTGTTTGTTTGCTGTATCAGATGCTACCATTAGTTGCATATCCTTTATCCCTTCAACTACCCTTTCTGCCTACACCTGGCCTTTGTGTGTATTGAAATTGCAGCCCTGCTACCACAGAGGCAAGCAGTGTTTCTGTCTAAGATGAAAGTCCACAATGCATCTAGAGGTCTTCATAGACCCTAAGCTGACAACTTGGAAAACTACACCTTGTTATTAACCGCACACTTAACAGGCCTTCAGCTTAGGCTAATAAGAGTGCAAACCCTACATTGAAACTTCAGAGAGTGTATTAAGTGTAACACAGAAACTCACCCCCCCCCTCTTTTCCTTTGAGGAAGGTTCTCTGGGATACAACAAGTGCAAACTTGGTTCACTGATTACATCTCTCTGTCTCGCTGCCTTTATTGCTTTCTCTCTGTCTTTCTGTCTTTATTTTCTCTGTCCTCTCAATTAGGACTGTTAGTGACTAGTAATCATAGAAATGGGATTTCCATTGTGTCATTGAACATTTTGTGATAGTACAATCATATATGACCATTTGTCACTATCTGTCAGCATTTACACATCACAGAAAGCCTTATATATATGTGTATATACTGTGCATATGAAGGTGGTTAATGGACTTGGTTTGGGTGTTATATTCTGTATTACATGATGAAATAAATGCTGTAAGCATTATTGTAATGAATACCATTTTATCTATAAATACATGAACTGCTGACCTTGATCAAAGCTTCAGGAGAAACCTACCAAAAGCAATATTGTGACTACATGATACCATCATAAAAGAGCCAAATTATTTAATAGCAGAGTTCCTATTATCTTTGGCAAATGCTCTACAGAGTAGCTACAAAGTAGCTAGTTGGCAGTCCAGACAAGGCTTCATTTCACATCAACTGTCTATTAAAGATTGAACACTGGCAGCAGTAATCTGATGATCCTCCCCTGAGTGATATAGGGCTTGGTAACAGTTACTATGTCTTCTCGCGCAGAGGCAAAGCCAGAGCAGGTGTGCAGTCTTTCATTGCTCAGTTTAGCTCACTATCTGTTGACCTGTTCGCTGTTGTTCGAGGACTAATCACTGATCACAACACGATTACCAAAACTCCTGACACTGGCCCTGGGCTGTTTTCTTTAAAACCTCACAGCCCCAAAAACTAAAAGCCAAATGACCCTTGGCTGATGGCCTCTAATGGCTTCAAACATGTTGACCTTGAATACCTCAATTATGTATTGAAATGTTGAGGCTGACATATAAATTGCATGTTAAAATGTCTGTTTCAAGATTACATTTTAATGTTGTCTGTCAGGTGTCAAGGTGTGTTTCAGTCATCAGCTGACCTGGTAAGTGAACTATGCTTTCATTTCCCTCGAGCAAATGGCAGAGCTATGTGTCACACTGCTTTTTAACAGAATTTCTTGTCTAATTTCAGCAGACTAGACCGCTATGGTTAATCATAAATGAGACATGCAGTAAGCAAGCAATGACAAGTTGAAAATGACTTCAGAGGACATCACACTTGGATCTGCATCTGCAGTTTGTCAGCAATATCCATCAATAAACATGGGCACTCCTGTTACAAATTGACCTCTATTTGGCCCTTGTCAGTCCATATACCCTGAAGCACATCATTCCCAGCAGAAACCTGAGTCCACATCCCAAAGTGGCACAGATTTTTGGTTTACTGAGACGGAAGTGAAGTGGAAACAAGTGCGGCAGGCTTGCATTTTTTATAAGTATAGTCGCTTGTCAGTCAAGTCTTGAACCTCATCTGCTTGTTTATTCTATCACAGAAGAAAAAAGTGCGCTACGGCTGAAAGTTTCGTTAAGAAATGAGCACAAATGTATCTGAACAGTAGAAAATTATATATAACAAAGATGTATTTTTGAAAAGTGTTGCATTTTACATTAGTTGAGCTAGAAACAGCAGTTTTCTCTGGTCAGATTATGTAATGAGCCTCAGTACTCATCAGAACTACACATGTGAGGGTCTATTTACATGCATTTCTACCAGGTCATTTTCTTGAACCATCTCACATAAAATCATCATGAGTCAATATGCTTAGGTTGCTCTACTCATACCACTCTATGTGTCTGTCTCAATGGGGCTGAGTAATCCACAAAACTTCTTCCTGTGTTAGGAAATGGCCCAAGAGAGGAGGCAGGGCATGTTCTACCAGGGATGATTTATGATTTTTTTAAGGAGCTATTGAATAAAGAACAGTGTTGTTGGATACCAGCTCTAACAAATATTTACACATAACTTCTGGTATTTTATGTATTGAGGGCTCTTGATGTCATTCCTTTCTAATTCCTACAGAAAAATCCATCCATGCTTCAGCTGCTCTCTGAATAAACTGATGGTCAATATAACAGAATGTATGTTCCCAGGAACTGAGCTTGTTCCCTGCTACAAATGAACACTTTAGTTAAAACTGTTACAAATAAATACTTAAGCAAAACATGCATTGCATTCGATTTTTTGTCTCAGTACAGACTTTCCCCCTCTCATCTAAGTGTATCCAGCACAGGTTTAATGCATATTTCAGCAAGCCCAAGCAGGGTACCTTAGAATTACCACTTTACTTGTGGGCCCTGGGGCCTTGGAGCCGACTTTGACATCAAGAGAATATGTTTTGGAAAAGGAATGTGCGGCAAGCTTTCACCTCCAGGTATTTATCTTCTAAGGTGGGGTGGACTAGAGAAGGGGGTGGTGGTGAGGCGGCGGGTGCAGTCAGGCTATGTCATGGCAGGTTGAGAAGAGACAGACATGAACCTGTCTTAGTGCAGATCCCCAGAGACTACTGTGGTACAGAGGGTGAGCGCGATGCAGCTCTGATGGCCACTTAAATCCAAGTTCAGCAGCTGCTGTCAGCAAAACATCACCAGTTTCTTTTCATAGAAGTGATAGCTCTCTGATAGTTGACGTGCAGTTTGCAAACGGAGAGACAATGCAATAATACTGAGTGGATTCAATAGAAACTGCGTTATTTGACTTGGGATGAGTTGCCATGGGACAAAAAAAGAAAAAAAAACACCAGTAGACTCACAAGAAAGAAAAAAAAAAGTTCAGTATTACGTCAAAGAGTCAAGACTCAAAGGTGACTTCATGTGCTACTTTTGCAGTCAAAGATTGTTTGTATTAGTAGGAGTGATACAGCAAACCTGCTACCGTTATGTTTACTTGCCACTCTTTTGCTTAGTACTTGAGTTGCTGCAGGGTTTCTGTTATGACAGAATGGAAACCTGCCTTCCATTGTGTCATTCATAAGTGGCTCCACAAGAAAGAAATGGAAAAAAAAGGCTTGTATGGAGATTGAAATTCAAGGCCTTTCTTTGCTCCGTTTGCCAGATACACAGCATTGACACACACTGGCAACCAGAAAGAAAGAAAGAAACATGTTCATGTATGATGGTTAAAACACACACATCCTACAAAAGATATTTTGAACATCAAGCGTCTTGGAAAAGCATCCAGTGTGTATGCATGTGCTAACTCTGAGAAGCAGGAGTGTGCTGATTTGGGCCAGTCTTTTTCCATCTCTCAGTGCAGAGGGCCCACTGTTATATCAGGATTTCCTTCCAGCTGAGCGTGTAATTAGTTTCTCATCAGTATTACCACCAGGGGACCCATTAAGGGAAGTAGATTAGGTTACACCCAATATCTGACCAACAACCAAATATTGAATGATTTACTAAAAAAAAAGATATTTGTGATTGATGAGTGTGTCTGATAATTGAAGCACAAACATTGTTAAATCAGGCAAGAGCTGCTCCACAGTAAGTGACAGTAGCCTATATTTATCAAAAATAAAATGTGAACAAACTGATCAATAACAATACCTGTCATTCAACAAATAATTAGGTTACTGTACCATTCCTTTACAGTGTCATTAGTGTACACACTGCAGTGACTTGTTGCCTCTTGTGTGATTAAAGAGAGAGAGAGAATGCAAGAAAGGCATCAGTTATTGTCAGTGTCATTAATGTTAAATGCTGCAGTCCTCACAAGAAATGTGATTTTTAATATTTTTGATTTTAGGAACATTATGAAAATGAAGAGGAACTGGTGACAGCATATACTGCACCCACTTGTGAAGCTTGTAAAGCCTTTGTTTATATTTCAAATTGAGGGAATAGTCAAAATTAAATTTCAAGTGTTCCCTACTAACATCAATTTAACCATCATCATCATTAAACACCATACATACATATCAGTATGCTCATGAGCATCCCTTGTATTAAGGCTAAACCTGGGAAAGATTTGTGCCACTTTGACCCCTTTCCCACACAAAAACACACACACACACACACACACACACACACACACACACTTGCAAGCACACAAACTTTGCACCTGCTGCACTCTGAATATATGAAAATTGCTCTGCTTCAAGTCAAATATCAGTGGTCATACTATTATACTATAAATACTGAGGTTGTTAGGGGAATAATATACATTAAAATAATTTGTCGTCCACAATTTTAGTCAGTAAGTGCTGCTGTCTACAAACCTGTTACATGTTTTATAATCAAAAGCGTCATTGACTCACGTGTTTTCTTTCAAGCCATTGAGCCTTTACATCTTAGATAATGAACACTCATGTCAAACGTCTCAAAATCAAGCTGGAACAACCTTTTTTCGTTTAACCATCAGTGCACTTCAATGGCACGCTTCTAATTGCAACTAAAACAAATCAAAGCGGATTATCAGCAACTCCTGAGCATGTCTTAAAAACGCGTCGCCATTTGTCAAGGGATAATAATGAAAATAAAACTTACCACCAGATGGGATAACTTGCCATGGCATGCGTAAGCCCACAGAGCAACAGGAAACATCCAAAGTATATCATCCTTAAAGTTTCGCAAAACATCTCCAGCAGAATGCCTTCATGCGCGCTCTTACGCGCACAGAAATTTTAACTGAGGAGCAAAAACGGAATCTGCACTGATGGATGTTTATTTCTATCCTCCAGAAAAAAGGAACAAAAAGAAAAAAAAATTGAGAGACAATCTATCTTTCGCGACTACTCGTGGCAGAACTCGGGAGCCAAATATTAAAAGTTAAGCGCTGCTTGCTTCTTTAGGACCCAATCAGCAGGTATCGCCAAAGGGTGAATTGTGATGATATGTTCTCTCTCTGTTCTCCAGTCAGTCAGTTTGGACTCAGACACCTGAATGAACTAATTTTAAGATGTGTTTTAGTGCTCATTGAGAATTGGTCGCATTAGCATGCAGTGTGTGTGTGATATATAATGTAGTTTAAAGGAGAGAGGGAGGGTCTGAGGGGTTTTAAATAGACATCGGAACCCCTGTGGATTGCGTAGCTATAACAACCTGTCCGGATTTCACTCCCTGGCTTGAAGCTTCTAAAATGCAGAAATAAATATGTGTGAATTGCTTGAGACCATTATTAACGTCGCCAGTCCTTTATTTGTGGCTGTTTGCAATGAATGCAAAATGAAAAGTTTAGACGTTTTTCTTGTGTAGTGATGGATTCACAACGAATTAAATAAACTAAACGGATAAATTGCTATTAGATTTTCTTTTTAAATAATTGACATCTATCGCATCGTATTTATTGGTGATAGAAAACTAAAACCGTCGACTCTGTTAATACACTTTTAATATGATCTGATGTTTTTACTAAATTGAAAAAAGTATTTTAATGTTCTTATCGTCATAAATTAGACGTCTCCTGAGGTGTAGATAAATGCCATATTTGCAGTATTAATTAAGGAGGGAAAATAGTTTTTTTTCCTCAAAGCTTTTTACCTACTGCACTTTTACAAACGTGTTGTGTTTACAGCCTGGAGAGCCAATAACTGCCTGCACCACGATAAGCTGCCAGATTGCTTATTCCAACGAAAATATCCGATAAAGTTGGCCGCACCACTGACTCTAAAAGGCAGACTGTCTGTTTCCCTTTCTCAATGTCAAGTGGCTGTTGATGGCTGATCTAATAGGAGGTGGACCGGTATCTCCACTTACAGGCACTGATGCTCATCCGAAGATTAAAAAAAATATATCTGTAGGGTAATTGCGCAACCTCAGTGACAAACAGGGTTGTAAAGAGGGAACAAAAAGTAAATCTCTCTATTTAACTCAAGTAATGTTTTTAGTTTTTAGTTGGTAATTAAATAATTAGACTAGTGATTATTGAAAGTACTGAATAATGATTGCCTACCAAATAGATGTTTCAGCAGATTTGCTGCAAGGAGAGACTGATCACAAATGGAATGTTCACGAAGATAAAATTGTCCAAAAGCAGGAAAAAGTAGTGCATAAGAAAAATGCTGTATATGGCTGTTCTTTTTAAACATATAGCAGTTTAAGACTCACAGCAGCAGATTTTAGCTTAATTTTAGATTAATAACGCGAATGCATGACAGTTCTCACACTCAATGAGTTTAAAAGAGACTGCAGCTTTTTAACATCAATCTATAAAATTAAATAGAAACGAATTTTTCATCAAAATATCTTGATTGAGCATTTATTGGATTCGACTTTTAAATCCACTTACATACTGTCCGAACAATTTTAATTAACGTTAATTAATACAGGACGTTTATATTTCATCATTTAAGTGTTTTTTAAAGGACTAATCTCCAAATTGCGGTTAAATGAGGCCATTAATTAGTGTTTGACCTTTTCTGTTCATTTCCTCCTGTTGTTTACTCGTTCACAGGTGCATAACTCGTCTTTCAGTCTTACAATAGACTATTTATCTATTCAGTCGGACTGCCATTGTTGTCTAATTTCCAAAAAGTGTTCATATGCTTAACGTTAATAACTTGCCCGGAGGTAAGGTAATTCATCCAGCAGCCGATTTAGACAGGGTGAAGAAAAGAAGTGAGTGCCATCTAGTGGACGTTCATGTGCACTAAGCCTGATTGACCCAAGACCTTTACAGCTTAAAGTAAAACATGAGACTGAAATGTAACTTTAACGCCGTGTGCTGGAAATTAATTGAGGATAGTTTTTGGTACTTTTTTTTGGTACCATTACTTGAATATTTTTTGTGTATTGAATTAGTTTTCTGCAACTTTATACTTCTTCTCCTCTACATTTCATAGGGAAATATTTATGATTTTTACGTGACTACCTTTTGACAGCTGCAGTTACATTGCAGATTTTACACATTAAACACATTATAAAGTAGGTTACCTACAGTAGACAACATTAGTAATACATCAGTAATAATAATTCATTTATATAATGTACAATGATATCTACAATGATAACCCTGAATATTCTGCTGCATTAGTTTTACTTTTGATAGTTTCAGTGCGTTTTGCAGATAACACACATTATTTTTAATGCATGGATCAATGTTTTTTTTTATTTTAATGTTGTATTTTTACTTTGTGGTATTTCTACTTTTTAAACACCTGACCAGGACACGTCTTTTACCACTGTTCACAACATCAAGGGTGATTATTAATAACATTTGATAAACAAACATTAAAATTAGACTCAACATTCCAGCAATGAAAAGGATTATGACTGAAGTAGTAGTTGTTACAGTATAACTGTAATAGTAATAGGAAAATGAATAATTGGCAAATAAGTTGTACATAACTTTTTGCTTTTATAGCACTGCACCAACAACTACTGCTGATACTACCTCTGTTATTACAACAACAGCCACCACTAGTTTTACTGCCACCACTACTGATAATACAATAATTCCATGATAACTTACTGGAAACTAGGAGAGCTTCACAGAGGAGTAAATAGGTTTTGGGCAGCTGCGGAGGGGGAAATCTGGACTATGGAGGCATGAAGTGAGAATTCAGAGCAGTTATGAAATGGGCATTTTCCTCTCCCCAGTAGCTGTCAGCACTGGCACTGAAGCCAAGTCAGCAAGGGTGTTAAATGCATGAGAAAAAAATGTGATGCCTGTTCAGCTCAGTAAAGCAAATGTATGTCTGGAGCACTGGTGATAATCTTAAAGTACTTAACAACTGTGTCAAATATGTTTAACTCCTTCATACCATAAAAATCAACACATTTTCAGTCAGTGAACACACTTTACCAACATAATGTCCCTCCCTCTCTGCAGTTGATCCATTCAGATTTCCCCCCACTGAGCAAACAGAAGGACATCATGGCACCTCTGTGTGCCCATGGTGACCTCACTGTGATGGTGATGTCATTTAGCAACATGCTGTTAGCACCAAGTCATGTCCGACAAGTGAGTCTTGTCGTTGCTCTGCATCATAGCTCTCAGTCAGACTCCCTCCACTTGACATAACACAGCCACACTAACATCATGCTATACACAAATATTGAACTAATCACATTTTCATGACTTCACTGAGTTTTCCTTGAATATTTTCCTGATGCGCCATGAAGCTTTTAATGCTCATTTGTGCATTCAAGGGTTCTAATAAGGTGCAATAAACACAGAAAACATTTGATTAATGCACAGTTTATGTGTACTGTATTTAAGACCAGTGGTTTGTACAAATGTGACAGCACCACTAGATGTCAGCATTGTAGTGGAATTATATAATGTCAATTGTCATAGCTGAATTTGAGAATAGAAAAAAATCTCAATTGGAAGCACATGTGGTCCATATTTTTTTTTTGTGAAACGTTAAGGCAAGGCAAGTTCATTTTCATAGCACCTTTCGAAAACAGAAGCCATTCAAAGTGCTTTACATAAAGCAAAAATAGCATTAGAACAATTTTTTAAAACACAAAAAACATTTCTTAAATATAATCCATTAGAAATAAAATAAATGATAGATATGAAGTAAGATAAAATATAGTAACGAAAAACAAAACAGAAACAAAAAAAGATAAGAAAAAAGAAAGAAATGAGACCCAAAATGGAGACTGGAAATAAAGTAATAAAACGGAAGTACTTAATCAGTCCAAGTGTGTTCTTTTGTGCTCGTATTCAATATGAATTCAACTTCAACAGTTTAACAATATCAATTAAAAAAAATATATTTTTTAGATGTTTTGAGTTACAGTCTGTGGTGGATTATCTTGACAGGGACCTGCCTCAGAAAAATAAGGTTTCTGTTTAGTTCAAGCAAGCATTTAAGAAAACTAAAATAATGCAGACCGAGCACTGTGACAACATAAGTCAATGATAGAATTTACTACACACTAGTAATAATCTGTGATGTGTTGTTGAATGCTTTTTTTCTGTAGAAGATCATCAAAAACAAACCCAGATGTAAAAGACAAAGCAAAGATGACTAAAAGCGCTTCTAATGATGACTACATTCTCTGTTTGAATTATAAACTTTATGGGGAAAAGGAGGAGAGGTGTGTCTTCATAGTTATGACACACCCTAGGAGCTCACACCTGGAAACAACTTATTACTTTCCCTTGCACTCCTCCGTTGGTCTCCAGACATGGGAAACAAAGCAAAGGGTCTGCCTCTGCTTTGACTTTATCGTCAGGATGGGCATTACCGCAGGCGTTGACGTCCCTATCTCCCCAGCTCGCCTCTTGGCAATACAGGGTGTAAAAAGGACTGATAAGGGAAATCATGGGAGACGACTTCCAATCTTAATGTAAACTGTCTTGGAAATCTCTTAGGTCAGAGTTGTTGCTTTTGAACACATTACACACCTATAACATGTCATTCACTGAATGGTAGGTTATGCTAACTGAGCAGGGTCATGAATATGTAGTCCAGCCATGTATGGGTGACAACGAGTGACAAATGAGTAATGATAAATATTTCCATTCTGTACAAAAACCAAAGTGTAAAACTGACAACTGAGATCAAAGGGAAGTTATGTAATAGTTAAGTAATGGACTTCTTGGCCGGGCTCCGTGACTTCCTGGAGTCTTGTCGTCAGTGTCAGGTTGTTCAGTTTTTGTATGGATTAAACAAATAAGATATAACTTGTTAATTAGTGAGCTTTAGGGGTGTTGGTAGATGGATTTTGTTAATTTTGGATGGACCCAGGGTGTTTCCCCTTGTTTCCAGTCTTTATTCTTAGTTAACCATCTCCACTCTCCAGGTCCATAGGTATCTAACTCTTGGCAAGAAAACATGTATATTTCCCAAAATGTCAAACTACTCCTTAATTTGTCATCTGTATTATGAGTAAAGAGGTTACAACTGATTTCTAGGGACTGAAAACATGTGCACCTGAAGGCCTGAAATCATTTTGCCTAACTGCATGTGTAGCATGTAACGTCTCATTTTGTCTACAACTGGAGTCTGGAGTCTCTAACATATTATGATGGGAGTCTTTGGTCACAAGGTTTTTCCTCAGAGGGACTTAGATAGTTGTGTTAGTGCTGAGGTCACACATTAAGGAAGCGGGATGAAGCTCTGGAGGCCAGAAAACAAGAAGAGACAACACAGCTTTAATTACAGGAACAGCCCTGCTGTCATATTAGGGTGCAGTGTTTTCTATCAAGTGCTCAGAGCGAGACAGAGAGAGAGATGCTCCATTTCCCCACCTTCTTTCAGTCTGTTCTTCTTCCCTAGTCTTTTCCACACAATGACACTTTCTTCTGGGTCATCCCAGGTCACAATCAGCTGAGAGCGAAGGCTGTGCCGACTGCAGCTGCTCAGCTGGACTCTGTCTTGTTTCATTAATGCTAAGTAAACCAGATCATACCATCCCATCAACACCATCTGCTGGTCAAGAGCGAGACCCATTCACTATACCTCTACCATATCGTCTGTCTACGTATGTTGCGACCTGTACTCGGATTGCTAACGTGTCACTACCCTTACTGTTGAGACTGTGTTGTGTCATTGTAGATGCTTTCTCCAGTGAAACAAACTCAACCTGGATGAATGGCTGTGTTTGCTCAAGGGCAAATTGAAAATTGTGATTCTGTAAACACCATTCAAGCATGCTGTTTCACAAGTTGCTGGGAAACCAAAGAATGGATAGTATTTTGTGGCTTTGGCAATAAAAGACCTAGTAGAGTGTAGTTTGATATTACTGTCAGATATTAATGTCATTGTTTGCAAGAAAGGAAATGTAACTAATGCTTGGATGAGCAAAGCTGTTGGCTGCCAATGGGATGGAAATGTTGGAAAAATGAACCAAACTAGGCCTTTGAAAAAAAAGTTTCTCTAACATCACACCAAACTTAATCTTTAGTAAAAAACAACCAAGATTTTTCATGTTACTTCCAGTTGTTCACTGTCCAACACTCCCATGGTTACACTGCAGCAACAGCAGCTTAGATGTGCCTACTTAAACACCTTCAAGAATGGACAAGCCACAGCATGCTCACTTACAATTTGGCTCAAGTGTGTCATAACACTTCACTAGAAAATATGCATGGACCATAGGTTACATGCCATAAATGAAGCACTTGGATTATGTTCCACTACAATGTGTTTTTGATTGTAAGGTGCTCCCTCTTTAAACTGATGCTACTGTTTTTCTTTCTGCGCACAAGGTAAATCCAGGAAACACTATTAAGCAATCATTTTGTAATCCTCTAAGATGTGTGGATGTCTTTTTGGAGGTGTAGATTCTTCATTTTGTTAGTTTCTTGTTGTAAGTTGTGAAAAGATCTGGCTATTTTTTGCTTCTTTTATTCTGCATTTTGATTTGTTGCTCTCTGCAATGCAATCAAACCAACACAGGTGGTTGACAGTGCTCTTGGGTTTCAAAAACAACAGCTACCTCCCCAGCCCCTGAAGACGGACTTTTCCTGAATCCAGAATCCTGAGAACTGCTGCACATGGTGCACCCGATGCCTGAAACAGCAGAGTGGCGCAGACGCACCGTCAGCCTCCAAACCTAAGCCACAAATTATGTCTGGTACATGGAAAAGATCATGTGGCCCTGCAGCGGAGTAGGGGTGGTGAGAATGAGGAGTTTGGTGGTAACTGGGTTGGGATTGGACGGATACGATTTACATTCCTCTCCAGGGATGTGATATCAAGACAAGGTCAGACCAAGGCTAATACATAAGACTCTGAGGGGAGGGAGGAGGAGGAATATAATCTGAATGGCTCTTTACTAAAACTGAATTTAAAAAAAGAACGAATCAATACCATATTGCATGAGATACAATCTGCCTTGCATTATATTACTGTAATTATCTTTGCAGATCTCCCAATTTATCAGATCTTTGTTGACAGGTAGCAGATGCTTCGCTTGTCAAAAACATATACTGTTTTGAATGTTTTTTGCCCCTTTCAAGGAAATACCTCCAACTCCATCAACATCCTTCAGCACATTCCATCTCATTTGAATAGTCGGTGCACACACTAACCTCAATGCCCAGAGGAACCTCATTGTAATTGCAAAGAAATGTAACACTGCAGGCTAACACTCTAATCTGAACTCGGTATTCTGGTCACATATGGAGCTGAAGCTACACTATTACTTAAGAGTGACTTTCTCATGGATATCTGATATGGCCGTTTTTAGACGGGACTTTAATATTCACATATGATATATGTTTTATTCAATTCTATGCATGAACAGTTTCTGAGTGAGAATTGCTGAAAACAGAGACACAGAGAAGGGTGGTATCTCCAACAGCAGGGAGGGAAATACTTCTGACAACCTAAAGAGATTAGTGTCTATTACCAAACAAATTTCTGCTACCACCTACAACACTTATGACAACCCTCAGTTCAATCCTCATAGGAGTCCGGGTAAGAAACCACACACTTTTGTCCACATGCTCATGTTCCCTCGACACCAGAATGAAACAAGCTCTGCTTTCTTGGTTGCCTGGTCTGAGAAAAAAAGAAGAAGAGGGGGGCGAGAGTGTCTTAAGAAGGGTGTGGGAATCAATTATTCCACTCAAGAGACGTGCAGGACCAGTGGGTATTGCTTGGGATTAGTGTCCATTCTTGTCATGTACTGACAAAACCTCCTGCTGATCTCCTTAAAACCAGGTGTTATTAAGAAGCAAGGCCCTTACTGGGGGCATATAGGCTTTTGAATACCCTTTAGAATTGAGTGACAAGCTTATAATGTTAAAAAAAATGCATTCCTGTGCTTTCATGTGCTCACCTGTATGAATTCTCAAATTATATTGAGCATTAGTTGAAAGTGAAATCATGCAAAAAGCACATTTGTAGGATTTAGCTGTGACTGCACTGACTAATACTATTCTACATGGATATATCTGTCTTCTTGTGTGGAAATTAGATTATATATCATTTTACGATGCTGTCATACTCACTCATACTCAAATAATGATTATACGATGTGTAAAAGCTTAAAAACTGGCAATCTGTTGACGGGAGTGATCATCAGATGTAGGTATCATGTGAAATGTGCAACCATAATTATCAGCCGCGTTCACTTTAATCTCTAATTTGAGGTGCTATTTTGTTTACACACAGTAAGTAAAAAGTTGGCCCCTGTGAAGCCACTTGGCCCATATGTGGCTGTTTGTGATCTGCAGTGAATGGGCTGGATATTGTTTGAGATAGGGAATGAATAGACTTCATCCCGAATCCTGGCAGCAGCGCTCCCCAGGTGTAGCTGAGAAAACCTGGATCTTTACCAAGTTCAGATACCTCTCTCTATTTTCGTGCCAGAAATCAAGGTGTGTGTGGACACAAAAGATGTTAGGTGGTAGCTGAGCCACTGAAAGGTGTTTACACAGGAGTTAAGTAGGGTTGTCCCTGACTAAAGACATTCTCAGCTGCCAAACAGTCGGTGGATATTATTTACAAGTCAAGAGGCCAATTTAGTCAACAAATCTGTGTTGCTGCTTCTTAGATGTTATGGCAGACACACTGGTGAATAAATCTGTAAATGTTGTCATGAAAATAGTTGTCCTTTAGCCATTTTTAAAGTATTTTTCTTTACATATTACATTACAGAATATTAACCTTTGCCCCCTTTTATGAAACAAGTTTGCTTTATTATATGGAAGTAAGTGAGTCGGTACTGTTTGCATGTTAGAGAAAGTCTTCTGTGAAAATATCTAAACCTTTCGTTAATCTCCATATCTTAAGGAATCAAATGCGTAGGAAGAGTAAATATTTTTCATGAGCAGGCCTGCCAAATGGTTCAGATTACTTGCCAGAGTGATTGATAGTTTGCCAATTGATTTACAGTTCTCAATATGAAATTTCGCAGTGATTAAAAGGTTTCGTCTTCTGCTCTTGTGCAATTGCCTGCAGTTATATTTGCTGACAAACTTTTGCTTTCTTCATTGTGGACTGGATATGAACTCACAACTCACCTCAGCAAATGTGGTTTGGGAGAGCTGATCACTATGTCTCGAAAAGGCAAGACCAGACTGATATTTAACTTCAACAGGCAATCCTTAACCAAAATCTTCTAAACGTGGTGTCTTTCTGCAGTAATATGATGTCTTTTTGAATGATGAAATCAACACAGACTTGACAATGTTGGGGCACAGAGGTGAACTAGTTTAAAAATGCACAGGCTGGAAGCAAGGTCTGAGCCAGTTTGGACTGTATACATTGCTGAACAAAATATTCAGACCCTTTACTTAAATAAAATATGTATTATACAACAATGTAAAAGTGTAGAAGTGTATACAAGTATTCATTATGCAGAAAGAATGATCCATGAGGGTATCAGTATATACTTTGTTATTGGATTGTTACTGTTACTATTACGGTGTGAGTGTTGTACTGCTGTAGCTGGTCAAGGTAGAGTGAATTTTAGCTTTATACTATGGAATAAATGTAGTATAACACATTTTGTAAACGTATATATTTTCTATATAAAATCTTAATCTTCACAGAAACTAGTAGCTATAACTGTCAATTGATGAAGAAGAGTTAAATGTGTTTGCCACTTAAATGTTTTGTAAAAGAATAGTCACTTAAATTGAAGTATGTCTTGGATTGAAAGTCCATTCTTGATCCTGGAAATATCACCATTAAACTGAATAGTAGTAGCAGTTCTGGAGTTTTTGATCGGACCACATGATCTTCCCCAGCAGGTTAAGTTGCCCTTTTTATCCGACTGTTTTGTCAAGTAAGTCAAAACTGTACTTTGTGAAAATGTAAGTGAAAAAGCTTAAAATGAGAACAAAAATTGTGGCAGTTTGGACTACATTTCCATACAATCCAGTATATAAACTAGTATTGCTGCATTATGCTGCTCCTGTTGGATTGAACCAATTTAGGATTTGCCATTCTGGAAATAAAATGAGGCAAGACAGACTGAAGGTAAACAAATATTCTATCATTCAGCGCAGGCCAGCTCAGACTGACCTCAGCCTGCACAAACACTGACGGTATGGTGCTTAAAACGCCCACAGAGGAGAAACTGAAAAGCCAATCATAAATTAAGACAACTGAGAAGATTTATCTGCATGAAACTTGAGAGTGAATTGTGAATCAGTGCAGCTCTCAGACAGTTTGTATTGCCATATAACTCTCTCTCTCTCTCTCTCTCTCTCTCTCTCTCTCTCCCTCTCTCTCTCTCTCTCTCTCTCTCTCTCTCACTCACTCACTCACTCTCTCTCACTGCTGATGGGAGGAGCGCAGCGCAACTCCTCTCTGTATAAGAAGTGTTGAACGTTCAACAAGGGATTTTACACAGCTACTCAGGAGAAACGAAATGATCTGCCCTGGAGCCGCAGCAAAATGCTGGATGGACACCTACTCCTGGGATGGTTATCGTTCACAGTTATAGTGTATCTTCTCAACTTGCCTGGACCGACCGCAGCATATTTCGGGTAAGCACTGATAGACATAATGTGCATGATGCTGCTCTCATTGATTTGATTGGTTCTTGAAAAAGCAGGTAGCCTAAACTTTTTTCTCTTTAAACAAACAGAAAATGGACTTTAAGATAAGCTCAATCAATAACTTTTCAACAAAAACAACACCAAAAAAGCATGTAGAATGAAATGACTTGTTTTGGTTGCATCCATATCTGCGGATCAGTAGGGTGTCACTTGGCGGCGGTTTGCGCAGCGCTCAGCGGCCTCACAGCTGGTGGCTGCAGCAGGTTGTCTGCACATGATTTGACCTCTCCGAAGCTGCTGACAAATGCAGATTTTATGACAGGTACTGTCAGGGCGGGTCCAGCAGGCAACAAAATCCTTATAAACACAGTACCTATATAGGTAGACATACGCAGCTTCGGAGCAATGTTGGCCGAGGAGAGTTCCCCCCATTCTTTCCTTGACAATTGAGCCAGCGCCCACTGTAAAGTAACCCCCTGGCACGTTTGAATGGCAGGTAGCGGTCGAGTGATTATTTTGCTGAAACACTTGTAAAATCATATCCTTAGTCGACTCTGAAAACAGCCGCGGAGCGAAAGGTGAGTGTGTGTATATGCCTCAGACTCAACAGCTGGTAACAATAAAGCAATCTGACTGACTGAACTGAACTGGTGGCCGAAACGTCTGCTCAGCTTGCACAGAAAATTCCCCCATCCAGCATAAACATCACACAACTCTGGCAGGGGTTTTCTGCTGCCTCCATCAGGTTTAAAAAACACTTGGAACACGTGTTGGGAAATTAATCTTGAAAATTTAGCGTTTCATGAATCATGTCATACACACAATAATGTTTAATTTTAAAAAAAGAGCACAAGGGTGTATATTTCAAAGTGAGTCTTTCCCAGGGAACGCCTTGGATTTTTAGGTGTAGCCCACTATGACCTCCACTTCAGAGTGGCTACTAATGCACCGAACTCCAGCTTGTGTGCTCACATGTGCTTCCTCACAGTTTTGCTCTTAGTCATAGAAGAATCTGAAAGAGCATTTAAGTTAAAGTCATTCAAATGTGGTCACCATGTAAGGTGGGAGCGCAGCCTTGTTTTACCTGGAACTCAAGAGTTTTGATTAAAAAATCCCCAAAGAGTGACACCTAATCTTTAGCAATTTGACAAGGCAATATCTTTAAAATAATCATGGTTGCCATCTCATACGAAACACAACCAATATCTTGTTTTTTTCCCTATATTATCCACAAATATCTCTGCTGGATGTTGTTAGTGCTCCCCTTGGCTGTTACCAGTGCAGAACCGCACAGTGACAAATGGCTGTAGACTGCAGAGTGATGACACTTGAAGTCTTTCCAGCAGAGTCAAATTTATGGTAGGTATGGGTGTTGTGCAGGATCCAGAAGTGTTAGGTGATCTGGGAACTGTTGTGAGCATAGGAAGTGTCCCCTAAGGGGCCGTTAGACTGGTGTGTTAGACCTGTTGAATTGGGTTTTACCTTCTCCTCAATGTAAAGGTCATCATAAACAAGATATATTGGTGTAAAGATCTTATGAAAAGTTAAAAAGCAACAAAGAAACAGCAATTTCCTAAGTACTTGAAAATGTTCTAGATATCAAACATCTGAATAAACCGGCTAGTTGTAGTGTACACCCAGCTTTTCATGTCTCTGGGTAGATGTTATTCTCTTGGGTGTTACACCAAAGTGTTGGCACTCGTTTCTGGAAACTGGGTGATGCAAACATGCTGTATGGCACCTGTAATAGCTCTGTATGATGGAAATATCTCAGCCCTTCTCAGTAAAAAACGTCATCATCTGTAACACTCATGCACATATCAAGTACTCTCTCTGTCTCTGACTCCTGTCTTTAGTGTCAGCGCAGCTCTAAAGTTGCATTAGAAGGACAAATGTAACCCTGGTCCCTGTTTATGTCTCCCTCCCTGTTACAGAGTCGCCCTTGGCAGGCAGTATGTATTAAGGCTGACATGCCAAATTGGCACTCACATCAGTCTTAATGGTCCTAATGGTAATGCATATTTACTTATTCAGTTAGCACTTGTTTTCAATTCCCTCTGTCAGCCTGTTCTCTATCTGTGGCCTGTGTAGTGCAAAGAGACATGTGGTATTACAATATTCCAGATTTATTATTCCGTGGCCCGGTGAGAAAGGAATATGAATGAGTGTCAGTAAATGATTTAGCCCTGCAGCTGAGGAACATGAAACATACTGAAAGAGTCTGCACAGGTGACACAGATACAAAATGTGACTGCCCTATGGCCAACTTCCCAGAAACTCGACACCGGTGACACTCCAGCTCAGTCCTGCTTGGCTTTGACTGTGAGACATACAACGCAAACCTGTTCAAATAAATATTCCATGAGCACGAGGCATCCTAGGGCTCCTGGGTACTGATTTACTCAAAATAGAGGGTCAATGTTGCATACCCAATTTCCAGAGTGCGGTGGAGCGTAAGTGTAACATAAACACAATCTCTCCTGCCCATAGTCTGCGCAGCCGAGGGTGGGGTGGGATTCCTGGCGTAGTCAAGCACCCGCTTAAATTGTCATCCTTTGCCACAAGAATGTGAGCACTCATTTTCTTTCCCTCAGCCTGTTGTGGCAGGTGCTGGTTCTGCTAAATCCGTTATCATTAGAGTCTCAATCAGTGATGTTCGTGGAGTTTTCATTACTTGTCTTAATAGGTTGCAGCACCTCGATGAGATATTGTGTAAACTGTCAAAGAAGGAAGTGATTTGTTTGCTCAGTTGACCCCGTCCAGGCTCAGAGTGCTGTCTGAGAGACTCCATCGGTTTAAATTTGAGTTTTGGTAAAAGGCATGTCATTCTGTGGTCTTGTAAACTGTGCTGAATGTGAGGCCTAACACTGAGTCAAGAGTTTGTTTTTATTTAGTTCATGTGCGACATATACAGGAAGGCTGCCCACAGTCATGCAACTGGGATTTACCAATCACTGAGGCACCACAGTATCTGGAAGACGCAAATATAGTGGTTGCTATTACTTGCTATTTGATTACTGTGATATCCTTAAACACTCTATCATCAGTTTGTTCCTGATGCCCTTTCAGATGGTATTATTGTTTTCAGCGCTCCATTAAGTGAGGCAGCATGCCAAAAACAACACGCTAACAAATGGGATGTGTGTAAATTTACTGAGGAGGAGTGATTTTTCAGTGTGCAGCTGTAAAAGGTTTTTATCACTCTGCTGAATTAGTTGCTGGTGTGTATCAAACAGCAAATTTAAAAGAGCCTCATTTCTTTAGCACAGCACAGAAATGTTACAAGTTGTTATTTAAGAGGCTCCATGTAAACATTTCCTTTTGTTCCCTTCTTTTTCTCCACTCCTGTCCTCTGGTTTGCCTGCCTCATGTGCGTGCTGGTATCCCTACAGTGGTTTGTGGGGAGCTGCTGGGTGATTACCACTCATTAGGAGCAGCAGAGTTAGTGTGGGCTCAGGCTGGCGTTGCCCGGCAGACAGTGGTGGCGGGCGTCTCATTACCAGGCCTTAAGGACTGATTAGCCCTGACGTGCTGTAGGGCGGGGAGCACCGTTGATAGAGGGATTTCCCAACTTCATAGGATATCCTGTGGCTACAGCCACACCTCGAAGGGTATCACTTTACCGTGAGCCAAGAAGATAGGATTCTCTCAGCATTGACGGTGTGACCGTGTAGCGTGGTGAGATCACGGAGACCTGGAGGCTTAGATAACAGACCGCATGGCCTCTGAAAAGAGAGAGCTTTGTTTTCTTTAAATTTCTGTTTGATACATCCGGATTTGAGTTAAGCCGTGCTTTGCTTTGAGCACTATGCTCCATGACATCCCTCTGTAAAGGCCTGCTATGCCTGAGGATGCCACAGGGTGGTGCAGCGTCTTCTGAGAGTGCAGGATGATCCTCAATCAGCACTTTGTAACCTTTTTGTGTAACAGTAGGAGAGTGGGAAATGAAATGTGAAAACAGAAAATGTAAAGACTGCCAACCCTGTGTAAAAATAATTTGGGAAAGGAAAATAGTTCTACATATGCTTAGTTGTGGTCAACATGCATGACATGTACAACGTGTCTTTGAACTTTAGCTTACAGAGTGAAAATTCACTTTTCATGTCTTCTCTAAACTGAGTGATGCACAGCATTACTGTTCATTTTACAGGCTGAATCATCAGAAACGGTAAAGGTTGGTACACACCTTTGTTATGAAGGTTTCAGGGATGTCTGTGGTGGGTTGTTAAGGGGCTCATACTGTATAATAACATGGTTGTACTGAATGTTTTTGAAGATTACATGGTGTGGTAGGGCTTTTAAAATGTGTTTGGCGTGCTCACATCCGCAAGACTTACAGTTCTAGTGTCATCAGCGTGCCGAAGAGACCGCAGTGAAGACATATTTGATTTTAAAAAGACGGCAGCTCCGGCTTAGTCCCACTAGTCAGCTGAGCACTTCATTGGTGGATGGTCAGAAGATATGGGAAGGAAACTCCCATTGAAGGAAACTCTTGTTGGTCAAACTCACATGATGATCTTTGCAGATGGGGTTGGAGACATGGGCAATTTGCAAAACAGGAAAACTAATATAGACTCAAGATACTTTTAGTGGTCAGGCATTGATGAGATGATGCTAGTTAGTGTGACCGCTATGTCCTGTGTTTTCCATCCTTGACCACAGGCGAATTTCTCTGCCTAGTTTGTGGGGATAGAAAAGATGACGCTTCGCATGTGCCAAGATTAGCAGATTGACAAACCCTCAGTAAAGGTTTTGGGCTTTAAGAGGATATCTGTGCCTTTCTCTTGACATAATATGAGAATTAAAAAAACGTTCTGCAGTGCGCAACATAAAATAGTTTTTAATCTCATACACTTGTTCGTAAAGATTTATGATTTTACAGAGGACTGAAAAACATTTGACCGTACCTTCTCAAAACTACAGGGTTAGACTATTACTGCACTTTATCTGTGCGATCATCTTGCATACACACAATAATATGACCTGACATGCACTTCACTTGAATGTGTGTGTTTCCCAAATGGGTGTTATTGTATAGAATAAAGTTTAAAGGCATATGTATCTATAAAGTCTGAGCGTTAGTTTGACAATGGACACAATCAACTTGAATGAGCCAGGACACAGCAAGCTCTCTCTGCTGCAGTGAACACTCTGCTGAATGCAGGCAGTAAATGAAAAATACCAGGAAAATATCAAAAATACCCACACACTCAACAACAACAACACTTTCCTCCTGTAACTTGTAATTAATGTGACAATAAATGATTGAGATTTAATATTTTACAGCAAATAACAAACAATAATTTGCATTTAATGTTTTGCATTTGGGTTCTGTAGGCCTTTTAGCAATTAGGAACAGGAGGAAAAGTCTAATCTTTCAGTAGTAAGAGTAAATAACCGTTAATAAACTTAGCCACTTGTAGTTACTGAGGCATGAGTGATTCAAAACAGCTACTGTTTTGTTTTGGATTTTGTGGTTTGACTTTGCATGCTCGGTTTATTCACAGAGGTGCTTTTGCCCAGTGTAACATAAATGAACAAAGCCGCCAGTTTCTGCACACATTTAAAATATCTGCTTAGTAGAGTAGGGTAGAGTAGAGCACTGAGTTTATAGTCAAATTGTTTTCCTCTCTTACCAAATAAACGTGGTCTGAGTCTTGTGTCAGCATGTTGGAATCGGTGAGAGCCGAGTACAGTATGTGTGCCTGAACGTGTTTGGTGCGTCGGTGCGCTGGTACAGGGCTGCTTTGTGCCATGGCGTAGGCTAGAACAGGGGAGTCATGCGGACACTGCTGCGCGCCCAATCTGTGCCAGTCACACAGTGACTATAACTGAGCTGCTGACCTTAGAAGCCTTGAGTTCTCACATAGCAGTTAAACCTCTTACCATGCCCCACACTCCCATTCCCAAACCCAGGTCCTGTAGTCCTACTGCTCAGCTACCAGCGCTTGCTTGCACTGCTGTAGATTAAAAAATTAGGCTGAGCAGTGACTTTTTCTACTTTTTTCATGAATTGAAAAAGAAAAATAGCTTTGCTAGTGGAACCATTTGTGTGAGAGTACAATGACAGGCACTTTAAGTTGCTCTGACTTAAAAGGAAGTATATCTAATGCGCCGTGTCATTCACATTTGAAATATCAAGAGAGTACATGTACAGGAACTTGCCCAGATCAGTCAATTAGTGGGAGTGGTCCATCATGTCCTATGTGGGTTGTAAATGACCAGAAGGGACAGCAGATGACATAACATTGGGTCATATCCTGTTAAGTCATACAAGATAGCAGACTTTCCCCTTTCAAATTGTGAATAGCAGTTCTTGTAGATGTTGCATTACATTCCCACTACGTAGAAAGGCTCATTACTCAACTAATAATGACTT
This sequence comes from Scomber japonicus, assembly GCF_027409825.1. NCBI lineage: Eukaryota > Metazoa > Chordata > Actinopteri > Scombriformes > Scombridae > Scomber > Scomber japonicus. The sequence continues at coordinate 20,745,016 of NC_070589.1, read as the reverse complement.
ACTAAGTCCCAAGCCAGTACCACTTTGTTTTCAAAGTCGGTTTTGTCATGTTACTGTACTGTGTCAGTCACAGCTTGTTAGGAGTAGTCACAACACCCAGTGCTTTCAACCACTGACTAATCTTATCTTAGCCTCATACATAATCGTTTACTCTTTCCCCTATTTCTGGTTTTAATGACTTGGGGGAAGGAGCAGTGTCTCTATGGTGGTTGGGAAGAAAATGTTGATTTTTAAGTGCAATTCAGCGCAGAATTTCTTCTGTTATAAACTTCTTTGAGGCGCACAATAGCCCAGAGACTCCCTGAACCAGAGAGTCATTCGACACTGAATCATGGTTTCTTCAATTATTCAAAGTTTAAGCTGTGGAGCACGTTGTCAGCCATAGTTAGAGTGGGCCAGAGGGAAAACACCACACACACTCACATTCCTACTACCTCTGGCATGGCTTGGGCTGTGATACACCAGATGGGACTTGGGCAGGGTGGTCTGAAGTTCATCCAACATTTCTGAGAAAAACACTCACTTTTTTCCCCCAAAAGGAGCATTTAAACGCTGTGGAGGCAGGAGGAAAAAGTGAAAGAGAGAAACGGAGATCAGCACTGGCAAGTTTAATTTCCTACAAAAACTCTAATGTTTAATTTAATGAATAATACAAACATGTTTTAATATACACAGATTAGTCTCAGGTGAGTGTAGTAGTTTGCATTCAAGGCTGCGGAACTTTTCCAGGACACATATTCATGTCTGTCATTGTCTTGTGTAGGTTACGTTTGTAGACAGCAGTGGTTTTGTCTAGAGGGGTCTTTGTTTGGAGCCAACAGCTGGGCGGAATGATTGGCATTCATTTAGAGTAATTGACCAGTGGGAATAGGAGAAGTTGGGAGAAAAAAAAAAAGAAGGAGTAAGAGTAGGGGGGGTTGCTTGTGATCTAGGAGACACCAGACCACACAATCTGCAAGTTCAGGCTGATGGAGAAACTGTGGCTTTTGTGCTTTTTTCTGCCTGGGCGCGTTCAGCCACGACGGACTCTTATAGGTGTTGACTTAAGGTAGTAAGTGCCCATATGCATGTGCACATGCAAGCACACATGTATACGGTAACTACATACACAAACGTAGCCAGCACCTGTTAGTCCTGTGGGGGATGGAGATGATAAACAGACCCTGTGACTGAAAATTGTCCGAACAGTGTTTTCATCCTTATCTCCAAATTTGAAAAATAACAATATGCCAGAAATATTTTCTTTGATTTCTGTTAACTTGTAGAAGGAGTTCAACATTTTTACACTGACACTGCTCAACAACAAAGAGAGATTTTCCTTTGGAGACAGTAAGTATCAGTCCTCTCAGTGGGAACGGTCTTATTGTCTGTAATATCAGTTGTTTGAAGAATGTGTATGTCACCAGTAGTTCAAGTGAAATCTCAGTGATGAGTGAAACAAACATCTGCATACAGCAGCAACTAAAGCCTGACAAATATTTTTGAGACTAATAATGCAATATTTCAGAGTTTTAAAAAATCTCTATATTGAATTATATATTGCCAGCATTAATTTTTTGATGTAAATATATAAACAACATTTTTGATCTCTTAAATTAGTTTTTAAGAAACTGTGACCGAGATACTGTATGTACTTACAGGGAGATTTTCTCATTGTTCTCTGTAAAACAAATAATGGTTACTACACTGTTTCTAAATGAGCTTAATTTTTTTGGCATTTGTTACATAATTTTCTTGTTACTCATCAACAGCCATACACACTATGTCTGCAAAGCTAAAGCTGATGACTGACTGAACCAATGAGCCAATTAATGAAATCTCAAATGTTAAACATTAATGAGATAGTGACTACTTTAAGTCTGACCAACAGTCTAAAACTCAAATATTAAATTCACAATGATATAACACAGAATAAAGCTGCAAATAACCACATTTGAGAAGCTGAGAATGTTTGTCTTTTTTGCTTGATAATTGACTTGTGAGTCATCAATTAATCTGCAAATCATTTGTAAAGTTTTCTGCTTTAACCTCCCAAGATTAATCTATACCACATGGACGAGCTGTTCTGTTTATATATGGCTGTATGGGTGTATGAATAACACCAGCAGTTGCAACAAAGCACTGTGTGTTTGTAGCTTATACATGGAGCAAGCATTTACATATAGGCCAAAAACGGTAATGTATGAGTGATCGTATGTTTTCCACATTATTACTCTTCTTTAACTATTTACATACCAACTTCCATGTCACTTCCATGACTATAATGTAAAGCCAGAGAGGGAGTGATGATGGCAAAGTTTAGTGCTAGTCAATGATTTCCTCAAGGGATTGATTCTGAGGCTCCACGGTGTGAAGTGAGCCGTTTTCACGCAAACACGCCGCATTGGAAAATGTATATAAAGTAAATGTCACAGGCAATAGGAGGTGCTGACATGCAGAGAGAAAGGACTAAACAAACTCCAGAGTTTAGTAAGTGAGAGACGGTGGAGGAGGCGCAGCGTGAGAGGAGGTCAGTGATGTCTGCTAGGAGTCTGTAGAGGCAAGTGTGTGAATGGAAAAAGCAAAGCTGAGCAAACACCACTAAGAATCCCACCTCGTGTAGGATAATAATGAGTTTTATATGTTGGTGTTATATTCCATGTGTAATTGGTGTTGCTGTGCCAACACCTCAAACAAAAACACCTACAGAAAATGGTCCATGATGAGAAAACACAGAGCTTCATGCTCTTGCGTTCTAAATTAATAGGGGGTAGATAACGTGTTAGTGCCTGCACTTTACCTTTCATGATGAAGAGACTTCATTATACTGTATTATAGAGTATATTATAGAGTTTGACTGAGTTGTCAGAGATTACATTTTTCCTCATAAAAGTAGTCATCGTTATGGGAAAACACAATAATGGTTTCTGTTTGACCAAAGATTTCAAGTTCAGATTTGTAATGATTTTTGTGAGTCAACCACTCTACCTTTTTCCAAATCTCTTTTCCTCTAAGTGAGTTGACTGAGTTCGTTCTTCAGCAAACAGCAGAGTAATTTTTTTTATATTGCTGATCACCATATTGGAATGTGTGACCCATTTTTTTTCTGTGACAGCGGGGGTCACATTTTTCGGATCCAATGAAAATATTATCTTTAATTTCATGCAAACTTGAATTTAAAAGTAATGATTGACATCAAACTCTGCTTTTAGCGTTGTAAAAATATTTTTTAAAAGTGCATCTGCTGATAAACAGGAGGTCCTTTAAATACAAATACAGAGGAAATGTCAGCGTACATCTGTGATACAATTTGACTGTTTTCTGGTCTGCCACAGAGCGGAAACATGCACAAGCGCTAACCCTGGCCAGTAGTTTCTTCTCTGGAGACGTAAAGTGTTTCTCCGCTCTCAAATCTCTCTCCTCCGCACTTTGCCCCCAGGCTGTCTTTGGAACTAGCTAGAAATATGCCTTTGTGTACAAAAAAAAAAGAAAAAGAAAGAAACTAAGGAGACAGTAGCGCTGAGAGCAGTGTCATGTCATCTTTGGCCTCCCTCCAAGCTTTGCTCAGACCATCTTTTTGTCTCAGACAGGCAGACGTCACACAGACAGTTGAGGGCTGTCATTCTAATGGTCTCTTTGGCAGGCATGCAGGCTTTCGGAAGATTTGACGCTGAATGGTGTTACTATGCATGTCTTAGTGAGGAATGTGCACGTCATGTTGGTGGTATTGAGTAAATTAAGACCACCAGTTAAGACTTGGATCTTTTTGTTAAGCAATACGAAGTACAAATTAGAATCAGTATGTACTTATTTTTTTAAATTACACACGTATCCAGAAATATTGCTGCTTCTTGGTGCATGTGTGGATTTTAATATCTTGAATTGTCGTGATTTTTCTTCCTTATTGATGTTGCAAATGGAATTAAGCAGGTATTCCACGGGGCGCCATCATTCAATCCTCAACTACCCTGCCATGAAATGTTGTGGAACGGTTGTCAGTCATTTGTAACATACTGGTTCAATTGGATTTGTTTGTTTTGGCTCTTTAAACATGTTTCCTTGGCATTGTTAGCAGAGTGTTTTTTAACAAAGCTTGAAACAATTACGAGGAAAATGCCAGTTATTCACAGAGACATTGTGCTCGCGCATTGTGTATGCCTCCTTCTGTACGCCTCAGACCATACATTTTTCTCTCTTAAGTGTGTTGGGAGAGCAATCTTTGTCAAGACACAGCTTGCCAGGTTTCCATTTGAAAATTCATAGCTGTCAGACAAGTTAAGGGAAGGCAAACACACTTTGTAAAAAGGAAACCATTTGACCCAATCTGAAAGCAAATCCTGACGCTCCCTGTTTGATTTGACTGCTCAGATCCTCAACCAAGCTGTGAATGCATTATAAGACAATATCATATAGCATATGTGAACTATTAAGTCCACTGGTATGAAACTGAAGACTTGAGGGGAATCATTTCAGTCAGTTATTGGACTTAATAAAACAAATCTCTTGTTAAACAACCCTTGTGACCTTCTGGTAGACGCATATGAGTGGTGACAGAAGCTTCTCAGAAAAACAGTAATGAAGTCAAAAATGTAAGTAATGTAGATCACCGGTCAACACTTTTGATACATTAACTTCACCTTGTGAGACAGCTGGATTTAAGATCAGGCTTTAAGTTATGCGCTTGTGTCTGAACCACCAGGGGTTCGGACCAATCCGTGCTGCGAATCCAGCTACCTCCCAAGGTAAGACAGATGGTGGTAGACCGATGGTTCATCCAATCACCAGCCAAGTATTTTTTGAAAGTGCCTGCCCTTTTCCAAACAGTCTCCAAGGATGACTTGGCAATTCAGGTTAACATTAACTAAACCAGCATAGACATCCAGCAGGTGCTCTGAAGAATAATTTCTTTTACACTGCTTGGCTGAATTAAAGTCTGTGGCAGGGTTCCCGTTTGCTGTGGTTACTCTTCCTAGTCGTAGTTGTACGTTTCTCTAATTTATTTTGAATGTTGACTTTATACACTCAAGAAGAAGGCATGGACTACAATTAAATAATGCTGTGATCTCATAATATAAGCTTATTTTGCCTAAATTGATGATAACAAGCAAATTGGTTGTGAAAACTGAAATAAGAAATACAATTAATTGTAATTTAAATTTCAGTTTAATTTCACATTGCGATTTTCAGATTACCATATCAAAATAACCATAATGATTAGCACCTCCTTAGCTCCATTAACTGTCATGTACTGTATAGGACATTCATTGTAAAGCTACATGTTGTATGTGTGTGTGTGTGTGTGGGGGGGGTGGGGGGGGATCTTTTTTTATTTTTTATACAAGCATTCAAAATTGGACTGCAACCTGCAATTGATGGAAAATGTTGCATCAATGGTTGATCAATGCAGCACTAAATGAAGTGTCAATTCACGCACACAAGTGTCCCAAAGCCGTGTGCGAATGCACGTTGGCCTGAAGACTTGTGCTTTTGTGAGTTCTGTAAATCCATTTATTCTACAGTTTCACTTTAAGGGTGTAAAGGAGGCCAGAAATTACACATAATGAACAACTACGGTGCCAATCCTGTCAGTTGCTGTGACCAAAATGGTCACAGGCTGACAGTCATGTCCCCTGTGTGTGTTTATGAAAGTAATGCTCTGCTTTCCCCATCACAACCTCAGAACGCTGGTCTTCGGTTTTGCCAGCTATGTGGCAGTCCCCGCTTGTGTGTTTTATATACGCTTCCCTTAAATAAACTGACGAAAGGAGTGCAAGTCTACCACATGTTCTCCATACCATGTTTAGAACTAAGACTTCTGCTTGTTATATTTCAAATTGATTGCAGCTTTAAGATCCTGAATAGTGGACTTCTCTATGGGGAGTCTATAATGAGAGTGTAAATCCTGCTGTGTGATCATGTTGAAATCTATACAATGCTGCTGTGAGTGACATTCCCCCCCCTCAGGGTATGATATAAATATTAAACCAAGTATCTGTTGGCTACTGTTTCACATGCATTTGGTATGGCTGTCACGTTCACTGCATACCATCGTTTTGAATATGTGTTCATACCAGCTGAACACTTTATTATTAATAATACACTATGTATTATCTCAAACTGCAGTATTAAATACTGCAGGCTGAACTGCTGGTGCTGTGATTTGATTGGAGTGATAGAGATCCGAACAGGGACAAAACAGCTTCAGGAACATGATGAAAAGAAAGAACTCTTCCACCTCTGCAGAGAATTTGCTCTATACACAGACACGCCTGTGCTGGAGGTTGATCTCAATCTCCAGCTAATGTTGAATTCCCCTGAACATTAACCACCGAACAGCTGAATTCATTTGAACATTAACCAAACTTTTGAGCATTATATGCCCCAGCTGTTCTTCCTGTGCTGTTTATGTAGTATATCTTTGCAACTTTTATTGTTTATCCAGGAAGGTCAGCATCCTGAGCTTTATTGGAACCTTTATCAAGATGTATCCATTCCCTCCTTGTGCACTGTTTCAACTGAGCGTGTCTTTGTGTTTGCAATCTTTCACTCTAGGTTGACAGGTAATGAACCGTTGTCTATCCTGCCACTGAACTCTCTACCAGAGGAGAACATGGGCAGGGCCCACTACAAGCTGTGCGACCGGCTCAAACTGGAAAAGAAGCAGCGAAGGATGTGTAGACGAGACCCGGGTGTAGCAGAGACCCTGAGAGAGGCCATCACCATGAGCGCCATAGAATGCCAGTATCAATTCCGCTTTGAGAGGTGGAACTGCACCTTAGAGGGGCGCCACCGAGCCAACATACTAAAGAGAGGTATGGGAAAATATGTTGTTACAGATCTTTCTTTTTATACTGAACTCAAAGGAAGTGGTAGGCCATATCTGTTTTTCAATATTGCACACTGATGATGGTATAAAATCAGTGTATTTTACTCAACTGTGCTTAAAACAAGAACTGAAAGAAACAAACAAAATTTGAACTTTGAAATTGAGCTGCATTTAATCTCTCACACTCCCCTGTACTCCTGCAGGATTTAAAGAGACAGCCTTCTTGTATGCCATCTCCTCGGCGGGCCTAACCCATGCGATGGCCAAAGCGTGCAGCGCAGGACGGATGGAGCGTTGCACGTGTGACGAGGCCCCGGACCTGGAGAACCGCAAGGCATGGCAGTGGGGAGGCTGCGGAGACAATCTCAAATACGCCAACAAATTTGTCAAGGACTTCCTGGGCAAACGCTCCAACAAGGACCTCCGTGCACGTGTGGACATGCACAACACAAATGTGGGCATGAAGGTAAGCACATAGGATCAGAAGATGATGGTTTATTAAAGGGTTAGGGTCAAAGTCAACATAGTTCTGAGGGGCACAACTCAAACTGTGACTTACAGCTACTCTAATCAATATTTTTATAATATGACTGGCTCAAATGACTATGTGTAATGTGAAAGGGTCGCTCGTAATCACAGACCCACAAAGGATTATCACCTGACTCTGCAGTTCCCCTCAGCTCTCTGGAGTGTTTTAGCACGTTAGCATTTGTTCGGTTTTACAGCTCGCAGCTTTATTGTTTTGGTTCACTCTCACCGCAGCAGGCAGCTGTTTTCAGTGAAAAGACTCTGTATGCTACTTACTTGGCATGGTGTAAATAAGCAAATGTTTGCTAATAATTCTGCCATGATAAATTTACAAAGTGATAATATGATAATGTGTTGTGTTAACAGCTTTTTTGCTGTTCCCAAGTGGCCAAAAAATGAACTTTTGCAGGTTTATGTAATCTCGGTCTGGAAACTGCAAACTTTTTCCTCACTGTGTTACAAAGTAGGGTTGTAGAGTTGAAACAATGTGGGTACTAATTACCAGTGAGGGTCAAAGAAAAACACTATCAGGCTGCAATATGGGAAGTGTAGAATCCAGTGTTTTTGGAGCTTCAGCCAAGTTAACCCAAGCAGTATTAGGGACTCATACCCCTTTTACTACTGGCATTAAAAGGCAATCTGCATCTGGATATGTTATCTGGGTAAGGAAAAACACATGTTAACCCAAGGTGTAAATGCATTAATTGTGATCGGAATGATGCGATCAGATACGCACTGTGATCTCAGTCAGGTGTAAATGTAATTCATATTGCGTGACCATGTTCTTGAAATTTTAGCCCAATAAGCTGAAAGGTCACCTATGTCTGGCTCTTCCTGCCAGTTTAAGGAAGCATGGCAAAAACTACAAAGAGTAGCAGAGAGTAAATAGTAGAGTAATAGTCATAATAAAAGTCTTCCCTCACAAAAAGTGGAAGAAATTAATGATTAATGTACAAATGGAGCCTCTGCTGGATCGATTTTGATCAGTCTTGTTTTAATGTGACTCAGGTGATTGCCACAATTTCATGGAATGGTTCCCTTTTAAGGTCCTGTTTTATTTTCCATTCATTCCTTGTCTGTGACTGTGATAGCAACAGTATTTTATTAGCTGATAAGATATCTAAGACATTAAAATATGACTTAATTTAAGTTGCGTTAGCCAATGATTCATAACATTTTAGGGAGTTTCATTCAAAGGAAAGAAAACATTTAATCATACAATCATCTTATAGCAGTATATTCATTATTGATGTTATTATATCTGCCACTTTGCTTTTTATTAAAGTAATAATTTAAATAATTTAATACTGAGTTAGAGTTATAAACCATAAATGAGGCCAACCAGGAAACACTCATAAAAAGACTGGTTCAAATATGGTCAGAGTTCATTTGGAGTCACAGACAGTATTTAAACAGTAATGTTGGCTAATTGCTCACATGAATCAGTTAAATGGTGGGAAAATGGTGATAAGACAATACAGTCTGAGCCCTGTTTAATTATGTAGATAAACAACAGTATGAAGTGCCAGTTCATTGTGCACCTTATCAGGGATATACTTTTATACCATATCTTGGTATTGCTTTTGCAATGCTGGAGTTTAAACATTACAGTGCTGGTATATGACTGCTGTCCAAGACAAAACACACTGTCCAAATATATATAGTTAAAATGACTTCAGAGGAATTTAATTTGACCGCAACAGAATGACATTGATAGAGTTCAACAGAGAGTATCCCTGGAGAGTAAAATTACTGAAAAAATACTGTAGAGGTTCAAGCATCTCCATGAAAGCTGGAAAAAGAAAAACCCAAACTGATTAAAGTAATTGCTACTGTAAATTTGAAAGTGCTCATTAGTCAATATTTGGTTTTCACTCTCAGATTAGATAGGCAATGACTCTCATTTGTGCTTTGGCACAATTCAGCAATTGTTTGTGGTGAGCAAATATGGGCTTTTCGTCTTGGAAGCATTTTTAATAGTAAAATAAAAAAGAGGGAATGGTCTTAATCTGTCAAGCCAAAGCAAACTAAAAGTCTGGAATCTGTTACTTTTATTCGGGTTTTCTCATATTGTAGCCATTTTCATTTTGGTTTCAAAATGAATTATAGCAGAGGCACACTTCCCAAATGTTAGCAGACACAAAACTCTCCCGAAAGACCAATGCAGGCTCTTCCTTTTCAGCTTGGCTCTCCAAAATCCAATCTCTCATGAGATTTTATTTGTGATAAAAGATTTACAACATTGTTTTTTCTCTCTCTTTTTTTTTTGATTTGCACATGTAGTGAGGTGTACCGCATTCGGGATAAATTCCCACACAGAGGACGAAACTGGAATGTGCTTGCCTCTGCATCCCCCCCGACATTTAAAAGCTGACCTATCAAATTTTCTTGACCTGCTGGTGTGATGAATATGCACTTCCTGCTCCCCGATCTCTTTCGCAGTCTGAGAAAAGTACTGTAGATGTTATCCAATCCCCTCCTAAGACAATGTGTTATTGTCATCGATTTCCACGCCCACACTGCTTTTCAACATTGTGGTTGATTCTCCAGTGAACTTTGGCTGTCCACTAAGAGGTCAAGTACCTTTACAATAATGAGTAGTGGTCTTTTTAGCTGACAACCTCTTTATTTCATTTGCAATTATGTATGAGTTTAAAAAAGGGATGACTTTCTTTACTATTCTTTCTCTTGCCAACTATTTGCATGACTTAACGTATCTGTTATGACATATTTACAAAGATTAGGTTGATCAACTCAGGGTTTAGAAAACAAATTTACAGTAAAAGGACGAGAATAGTGCCCAGTATCCTAAGTATCTTCTTTTTCACATGGCTCTCTGAATGGATCTATTATATAGTGCTAACCTCCCCTCACTTTTCATAATAACAGTTATTGAGTTTAATCAAAATGTCATCCGTGGTTATCATAAACAAAATCAATCCGCCTACCAACTATTATTCACTTGTTTATGTGAAGCCTTAGACAAAATGTTATATTGTTCCCCTTGGAATTATTTTGATGATAGTTCATGAGCAATAAGTGAAGACGTGGATTTTTCCCTTCTATTATGATATCAAACAGAGCAGCGAGTGTAATAATTTTCCATTGTGTCTTCATATTCCTCCCAAACTGCTGTGCTCCACCCTAATCGGCTAACTGTGAGCATATTTGGGTAATTTGGCTCTTTGAAGTGCTGCAAAGGCACATTAAATCACGTTTCATTATGTTCCTTTAATGTTTCTTGGCAGTTAACAGCATTTCTCCATCTCTGAACCAGGTAATTAAGGCCGGTGTGGAGACCACTTGCAAATGCCACGGCGTCTCCGGCTCCTGCACCGTTCAGACCTGCTGGAGGCAGCTCCTACCCTTCCAGGAGATCAGCAAACAGCTGAAGCAGCGCTACGAGACCTCCGTCAAGGTCGGAAGCTCCACCAACGAGGCCACGGGGGAGGGAGAAATCTCCACTGGCCGAAGCCAGCCACAGCCTCAGTCTCTGCCTGGCCTAAACGACCAGATCCCCCGCACTATGGACTTGCTCCACATTGAGGACTCACCCAGTTTCTGTAGACCCAGCAAGTACTCATTGGGCACCGCAGCCCGAAAGTGCTACAAGGACAAGAACTGTGATGCTATCTGCTGCGGGCGAGGCCATAACACTCAAAGCAGGGAGGTGACCAGGGCTTGCCAGTGCCAGGTGCGCTGGTGCTGCTACGTCGACTGCAAGCAGTGTACGCAGAGGGAGGAGGTCTATACCTGCAAAGGGTAACCCAGTCACCTGTTGGCCCCTATTTGGCCTACTGACCAGAGGAGCAAGTGAAAGATGAGAGAGGAGTCGTCAGTTTGTTCTCCAAAAAGGTTTTGCTTCTGCTGTCAGAACAGTGTTCTACAAACAAAGGGGAGCGAGCCATTGGAGAAGCAATAAGCACTTTGAGGGATTTCTGTGGGTTGGGGTTCAGAGGTCCTGAGGGTTTGCAGAATTAAAAACCTTCTCAGACAACTGGGTCAACATCTCAAGCTTTTTTTCACAGCGCTGCCTTAAAGAGAGAAGCTTCTACTTTCCTTTTAAAAATGTCCAATTGCATCTTTTCACAAGAAAACAGAGATTAAAAGTGGATCCAATACAAGGACAGTAACACCTACAGACTGGTTTTAGGGCCTTGCCCAAAGAAGGATGGTGTGTGTGTTTGTGTTTGTATTTGTCACTCTTTTTGTGTGTGTTTGTACGTGAGCATTTAGTCGATAGTGAGAGATGGGGGGGTTTGAATGACGACTTCTATGGCAATGAAAACCATATTCAGAGACTGCTAAAAAAAAAGACAGGGTGTAAGAATTACTTTACACGCACATATTTACACTCACACACATTGTGTGTTTTCATATGTATGTAAATAAATTCAGTTATATTGTAATGATATTATACAAGCCACTTATCTTACTATGTTAAAACAAACCACTAACCACACAAATGTTTTGTTGTTTGTGTGCTCTTGCTCATTTTTCTTCATAATTTTTGACAAGGCCCTTTGGAAAGCAGCACACTTGTGTCCGTCGTCTTGCTGTGGATAATTTATAGATCCTTTGGGACTACTCCTTCACAGGGAGAAAAATATCTCAATTCTTCTTTTAAAACTTTTTTTTGTAATAATATAATATGAAGCTGTTAGGCAATGCATTAACAGAAAATATCTAAACCAGTCAGTTTAGGCTATTCTCGGCCTTGAGCGAACCAGTGTTCAGGGAATAACTTAAACCACTATTACTATTTGGATAAAGTAGAGAGAAATAGCTCAAATGCTAAATATATCCAAGTTGGAGATGACAGTGGCCTTGTTATTATAGCCAACTTTAGTGCAACAGGTGATCACTTGACCAGCAAACGGTCCACGTGTGACTCAGATCAAAAATTGTAGAGCTCTGTGGAGCTTAAATCTACTTATTAGGATTTTGTTTAACTTTGAATACTTTGAAGTTGTAAAGAAAACTGTGGAGAACTGGAGGAATGTAGCCCCCTACCATTTCACATCCTTCTTTCCTCTTCAGCTGCCACGATTTGATTGAGCCATATTCAACATGTAGACATGCAGAATGTGCAGTAGGAGCTGCGTCTGTCAGTCCAAACAGTGTGGGGTAAAAGAGACGGAAATCTAACTTGACATGTCTGCAGAATTTCTCGAGTGAAGATGAATGCGCAAGCTTCATAGCTAATATATGTTTTATAAGACTAATATTTTGTGTCATGTTTAGCAAATCTGCTGTCTTCATTAAGAAGTCAGTGACATTTTTGTAATGCATTAGTTGATTTTTCACATTTTATACTTGTTGCCTGGCACACAGTGATACAGTTAACAAAAAACAGCATACTGAACTCTGCCATGCAACTACAGTGACAATTAAAGACCACAAAGATGACTTAACACAAACAATGCAGACAAGAATTCATTGTATTCTCAGCACTTAGCTTCTAGGAACATTTTGTTATAAACCATAAGATATAGGACCTTATATGCCTTGTTTTAGATGGGTGTGAATTAACTACTGAGTGAGGGACCCAGCTTTGTATTATAGCACCATTCACGCACTGAAGCCCCAAAGCCCTATAAAGTATTTAAAGATCTGTATTTATCGATACAGTGCAGTGCAGACGCTTAAAAAAAATGTAAATAGCAAAGGTTTCTTCTCCTGTGGTATATAGACAAAAGTGAGGCACATGTTTAACTCTCACAAGCAACAGAAATTGGTAGCAATAAGAAATGTTAGACATTTGTGGTGGTGCACCATGAATACAGCAAACAGCTGCTGTAACAGGACGGTTACAGATTGTAATCAGAGATACTGCACCATGCCAAACATCCTTAAAAAATGGCTTTTACCTATAACAGAGAGTTTAGTCTTTAAAGATGATTATCGCAATATTTGAAATTAAACCAGCTTCAGCAAAACCATGCTTCAGGAAGAGAGCCTTGCATGGGTTATTTGTCCTGGGTAGATGAATTCCAAGCATTTTGATATGAGGAGGCATGCCAAATAAAGACTGGTCAAAACATATACATAGAACTTTGCACGCTACATGGAAACCATAATAGCTATGCTGAGACTCGAAGCATAAATGCCTGCTTCCCACAGCTTTTGGTGTGTGCGCTCTCAACACACTCCTCGGCCCAAAAACACTGAGGTTCTCTACTATTGAATGGACTCAAAACAGGCATGACAGGAATACCAAATGCTCACCGAGTGCATTTTTGTTTGTTTATAGATTGTATATAGGCCTAAAAGTCCTCCCGTGAAAGAGGAGCATGATGCAGCAGTCAGTCGGTTTTTAGATGTTGTTGTCACACTCGTCCATATTCTCAAATCCAAAACTCTGCACTGTTTAGTTGTCAGTGGATCATGTACAAAATTCTATTTTGTAGAAAAAAATAAAAGATAAATTATTTTTAAATATATTATGAGCATGTGTTTAGTGTAAATAACGTCAAAGTCTAAATTGATTTTATATCCTGTGTTTTTTACTCTGTTTTTTTCTTTTTGGGTGTTTGTTTCTTTTGGGGTGGAGGCTTCAAGAAGCAGTGTATACTTTAAATATATTTCATTTCATATCTCAACATTTGCTGTTATCTAAGCACTAAGAAATCCTAACAAATTTAGAATCGACTCACTTTGAACTGGCTTTTATTCTTGTGCACGATCACCAGACATTTCTGAAAGTATTCAAGCTAAATTACAGTCATCATCAATATTTTCATAGCATCTGATCTGTTTGTATAATCCTCTATTTTGTGAAAAGGCTCTTGGCTTTGTAATGTTGGTTATCACCATATGATACGGTATAAAGTGCTAATGTTGATGATTGTGTCACTTTTACATGTGCATGTACTTTTTGTTAGGATTTGTGCTGTGCTTGTAAAACAAAGATAAAAAACACACCAACCATGTATTGCCCTTTGTGATGACACTACACCAACAAAGCTTTTTCCATGTTCACTTATTCATGTCTTATGGGAACCCTAAATTATTTTCCTCTACCTCATGTGTATAGCTTGTAGGTATAAACAGATCACAAATGACTGGTAAGAATGTATTTAAGTTATTTAACATCTTTGTATAACAAAGGCGAAAAAAATCTGAAATAATAAATGAATTTTTAAATTATTTATGTGTGATTTTATTCTTCAGTGACATTTGGTTAGTTTAAGATCACTGTCAATGAGATATGATAACACTGAAATCATAATGTTTTAGTTATGATTTTGGCACATTGATGTGTGGTGCTGAAATTATTATGTGAATAATCCACAAAAAACAATCAACATGATTATTTTTAAAGAAGAAATGCAAAAAAAAAGAAGAAGCTGTGAGCACTTATTTTAAAGTTTTACATCTAAATTGAATGCCACTGGAGTTTAGACCATCAAACAAATGAGACAAGTTTGATAAGAACTTGAAAATGTCATCTAGTAAGTAAATATTTTCTGATATAGACTCAATTATTAGTAAAAGAGATACTTGTGGAATAAAATAGACGATATTTTAGGTCATTCAAATGTCCTCATAAATGTATAGTTCTTGCAACAAATCTCAGGCTTTAACACATTAAACAGACTAGAGGATCAAATAAATGCTATCCAAACTGCATTTGCCTTTTTTGTGAAAGAGAAGTAAAACACCACATGCACAAGTGACCTTGATGATAGACTAAAGGCTGCTCACATGGGAAAAAAGACAGTAAGTTTTATAAGGGAATAAATAAAAAGGTACGCACTTGATGCCAGTGGTCAATAATTCAAACTATTGCAGGTTGTGAGCTCAGAAGATAAAGTGGGTTGTCTATTGATTTGACAGTTTGATTCATGGGTCCAGCTGTTCAAATGAAGAAGAATAAAAAACAGGTTTATTGCCATGTAGGTTTATACATACAACACATTTGTGTTGGTGTTGTTGTACATAACAATCACAATTATAGAAGGTAATAGAAAATACAACGACCACAAAAGTCAGGTGATAATAAATTATATATAATATTACGATAAAAAAAATGTATTCTAAACAAAAAGAGCTGTTACAATATTTTACATTATATTATATATATTGACAGAGAATGTGCAAATGTTCACAGTATAAGCAATCAATGTAATGTGGAAATGTCATCAAGGCATCCTAGAGCAGGACACCGCACATCAGATTTAAACATATATTGCTCTGGATCTTTAGGCCAGCACCTCACCTAGGAAATTTACAGAAGAAGTCCATTTTAACCTCTATGATTCTTCATTTGTGCATTTTAGACCAACAGCCCAAACAATTTCATTGAGAGGCAAAAACCTCCAAGACACACAGTCATTGAGGGATTTTCCCCTTTGCTACAGCAGCAAAAAGAATGGGAGGGTAAATGGGGAGTGACCAGAAGGTCTCCAGTTCAAGTCCCTGGACTGTTGGGAAAACGTCTGAGGCCCACGATTTGATAGAAGAACAGTGACTGAAGCAAAAAGTCTTCCTGCTATGTAATCACACGTCATTGTTGAGGTGAAGTGTTTACAGCAATCTGATACACACAATGTTGGATTTTCACAGTTTCATGCAGGATCACCCTCACTTTGCTATGACATTTTATATTGATTTAGTGTAAACTGATTATCAAGGCCTCCGTCATAATACACTACACACTACCATGGCAGTAATGTTTTTACCTCAATGTCAAACAAAGTTACAATGAAACTCATTAGTCTGTTTTGGGTTTACAGTGTTCCGACATACGTATGAGCTGGAGAATTACCCTGTTGAACTGATATTATTTCAACAAGCTCAATTCCCTCGGCAAATGAGTGGAGATTTCAGGGAGTTTTCTCTCTCAACAATCTTGCAGTTATCTTGTAGCTTCATCATACAAGCCTTGAAGCTCGACTAATCCAAGAGAAAGGCCTTGTGATCCCAGGCTGTGAATAGGACCTTTACATCCGATTGCAAAAACAAAACACAATTATGGAGTGTATCTGCTCTAATACCTGAAACATCAGTGGAAAAGCCCATGATATCCCTGACACGTGTACCTAAATTAGCAGTGCTGGAGTAGCACCCTCTTGGTGTTAGCTATTCCTCCCCTGGGTCCTAGTTGCTCCGCTCTGAGAAACTGAGAGGCTTTAATGTAGCTACCCTACTTGCTGGACTACTCCTTACTTCCTGCCCTGTACCAGGCTCTAATATGAGCTGTAACTTTGCGGTGCGCTGTAATCCGACAACGTTTTGACAGCTGTTACCATGAAGGAAGTGGGTGCAACTAAAGCACACACCAAAAAAAAAAAGAAAAAAGAAGACCATAGAAAAAAAAAATCCTGCAAGCTTCTCCCCCACTCCCTCCTGACTACCTTCCACTCCTGCTCTCATCCTCTTGGTCTGCTTGGACATGCAAAGGGCTGAGGCTGTCAAGCAGAACGAGCGGATAGTTAGATAATTTTATGAACTGTTGAAAGTGGCAGAGGGTTGTTATTCCAGCATCACCTCACTGCACAGGATGTATGTGTGCCATACTGTGGAGGATTTGCTGAGGAGTGTTGATTGCGGTCCTGTTATGTCAGATCATGTAACTGAATGCGGACTTTAAAGCTTGTAAATGCCAAAGATGCAGAGCCAGTTACAGAAATTTGTGGCAAAAAAGAGAACTGGAATAGTTTGATATTTTGGAAAATACTCTCAATCACTTTGATGCTGAGAGTAAGAGGGTAATATCGACCAACTTTCAACAATCAAAATCAAATCAAAAATGCAAACATACAAACTTAGCAACAAAGACTGGAAACGGGGACATGGTGTGGTAACCTCATGGTAGACTTCAGTAAGCTACTGTTCCCAGGAAAGAAATTGTCCAGTACATGACTCCCTGAAGAACTGCAATGTGTCATTTTTATATTTTGATTTTTGTACGGATTAAAGAATCAAGATGTAATGTGTCAGTTAGTGGAACTTTATGATCTTGTTACTGTTTGGCAGAGCCAGGCTAGCTGTTTCCAGTCTTAGCTTACCATTTACTGTACTATGAGAGTGGTATTAATCTTTTCATCTAACTCTCAACAAGGAAGCCAACAAGTGTATGTCCTCTAAATTAATATAGGCCATGGATGAAGCTTTCATTTTGGTGACACCCTGAAATGTTTCTGCACAGTGGCTAACTGGATAATGGTAAACATTAAAATGTAGTACATGTAGGGAAGACACATAATTTGAAAACTGTCTCAGTGACATCAATAACACAGGAATATATGTCTAAATGTTGCTAACAGTATTTAATATTAGCCACTGTATGCTACTGGTCATACCAGACCAAGTAAGACTGTTGTAGCAACTAAGACTGTTGTGTTGTCAAGTTTTCAGTTAAAAAGTTGTTTTGTCTCACTTTAACTCAATGCTGAAAAAACAATTACATTTGACAAAGGTTTGGACAAAAATGTAAAACTTGAGGGTCATTAATGGAAATCCAAGCATTAGCTGCTCAAAGACAGACTCATCTGGTGAAGCATATGTGCCGAGCACTATAAAAACACCTTAGCTCATGGTCTGTGAAACTCAAATTTATGATTTTTTTCAGCGCCTTGGGAAAAAGCGAGTTCCTCTCTGGAAAGTGTGATAGGGGTCTGAAGGGTATGTGCCTTCCTCGCCTCCTTCCTGTGCCCAGCCCCAAAGCTTACCCTGTTTATAACTGTTTTTGATTGTTGTTAAGTACCTGTCAAAGCTCCTGCTTGTCCCTCATGCCTGGAAAAACATGTGAGCTCAGCATCTCTCAAAACAGGAGCAAGTTAAGAAAATGCAGTGCATTAAGGAAAATTACTTAGTGTGCTGTATATATCTGGTGGTGTAAGTCTGCTATTCAAAACAGGATAACTTTGTTTGAATCAGCATACAGACTGTCAGTCAAGGTTTGAGGTAACAGCAATATTAATTCAATGACTGCTTCAGTTCAGATTACAAGACAGCCTGCTCAAATGATTAAACACCAGGAGGACGATGCAAGTGCAATACATCTTGAATATGTCTCGTGATTCTATATACTGTAAAAACTCGCTTTTTTCTTACTGGAAGTGAAGTGCTCTACATTGGAGGTCTCTGCACTTTTTTTTCATGACTAGGGGGAAAGCTCATTGACCATGTCTGAGGCCTCCCCACAAGATGCGATGGATAATGATGATGGCTCGGGAGGTTTTCAACACTTGCTCACAATCATAAAAATGTCAGCTTTGCATGACAAAGCTCATTTTTCAGAAACCCCTCCTTCTCTTATAATACGCTTCACTTCTACCCACGTCCAAATGAAGAATTCAATACAACCCATAAATTGCACAAAATCCGAGCGGACCTGAGTCGACTTTCCCCTTCTGGAAAAATAGAATAATAAACAAACAAATTATTCTATAAATAATAATGGAGCATGTGTTTCTTTCATTGGCAAACATAGTTGGAGAGGGGGGAAAGCCCCAGAGACCCCATAGCGGGGTTTCTAGGGGGATGGGATAAACATAGATCTGTGTAGACGCCTGGGTTTTGCAATTGCACCAGGAGAATTCGAGCGCTTGCCAGGAGAGGTGCAGGGTTAGAAACATTTTATTCTTGAGGAAATTCCTCGTATTACTCCATTATTCATCAGAATCTCTGAGGAGATGGATGCTCTAACTGCTCTAGCAGAGACTGTTAGGAGGAAAACAGTTCATCATGGTAGATATCCTAGACAAGAGAGTGTTCTGATGTATCACCAGAAGGATGTATGGGATGGACATATACTCCTCAGTCCATCAATTTACTTGGACAGTAAGTACTTCAGAGATCACTGAATGGATATTCAATACCATAACTATACAGCATTAAATGTCAGAGTAGACCAGCCATTTACAATTGTGAAGGAGAAATTTCCTTCAACCAGGTCACCACCTGTTTTGTACATCAGGGTTGTATGAAATATTAACTACTGGGACAAATTGTGGGTTTTGTTTTCTCCCAAAATGTTGATGTTATATAAGCACATAAGGGAAAGTTGTACAACTATGACTTGAGGAAGACATGGAAGTTTCTGTGGCGCCCCACAGCCACTCATTTGTGTCTGTGCGTGGGGTGACGGTGGGGAAATTAGCTGTAGTTGTGGTTACTGTTTGTGTGGGTTGGTGGGAGAGGGGGGGTTACAATAGCAGGCTGATGAAAGGGAGGGGGTTTTACAGCGATGGGCCATGAAGCTGCTGTCCAGCTCATGCTTCAATTGTGCAGTAAAGATTCCCCAGCTGTCCTGCGGATTAGCCCGTGTGCTTATGTGATTAGGATACATGGCACCGCGGCTAGACCAGGCGCCTCTGACCCGGAGAATGTAGAATGAGATGAGATGTGAGGAAAAAGGATGGACGGGTGATGCTGCGGAGGCCACAACCACTGAGCACCAACATTAAACCTAGGTTTGTTGAGGGCTACATTGAGGCAGGGACAAAATCAGGAGATCATCATTTCCTAAATTTGACAGTTACTAATATATATTCTAGATTTATACAAGTGTATGATGGCCCTGCCGCAGATACCTCTAGTTTAGCCTAAAATGTTCAATTCAACACAATATGAATGTATCTTTACATTATCAGGTCATGCTTACATACCCCAAAGTTACTGTGTTTTCATTCTTTCTTTCACTTGTTATAAAGTCACAATGGGAAAAGACACAAGTTTTTTACTTGTCTAGCTAATATACGTAATGTAAACTGGAGACTATTGCTTTGCATTTGTTATCAAAGTAATTGTGTTTACATTTTTGTCAATTTGTGTAAAACACAAATATTGACAGTGGAATTGGCTTTGCATGATAACAAAATGTCTATTGTTAATTAAGAGGAGAACATTTCGGAGCCTCGCATCATCTTGCTTGTCTTATCAACAATCCCACCAGCAACATTGGACACATACTCTTAAAATATATTAATTTATAGCAAGCATTTAGACTTGATCAACTGAAATGTGAAATGTGTTGAATTGCAAAAATACAATTCAATATGCAGTATTAATCTGATAAATAACATGCATATATTTTGTGTTTACAAGGAGCTGTTCTTTAAAGGAATTACCAGATCATGTAGTTCTTTCTTGGAAACGTCTTATGACTGTTTTGGGTAATAATTCATGAATTATCAGGGAGTTACAAAATGTAACATATAGTGTTTTAGAGAAATAAGTAGCTTCTAGTGAATGTACTGTATGTCACATGTTGCATTTTTGAAATCCCTTTACCTTGGACATTTATCAAAATATATAATGTTTGTGTATTATTTACCATAGTCATCAAAGATACCTAAAACACTGATACTCTACATATACTTGCTGTCATGAGTGCTCTTGGACCATATAGATTCTGGGTAGCATGGGAAAGCTTTAAAATATGGGAAACATTGATGCTAACACAGGAAGTGGCAATACTTTTCCTCATGCATCCTCTTGCTAAAATGTGTTCATGTTGGCTTGGGAGACCTCAAAATGACTGACATGTGGAATGACAAACAGTGTGACAACATGGTGTGTGTGAGTGGCCCTCCAGCCCAGAGCCCTGCACAGCTGCACATTGCCCGGTTGACTGTACCAGATGCTATGGCACAAGTTCAACAGTAACGCTGACCTCATGGGTCACAACCAGTGCTGCCTGCTAACTAGAGGCAGAGAAACCATTGCTATTGCCCATAAATTAAGGCACTGAAACACAAATAGGCTAAAGCCGTAAGGCATACAGAAAGGCAACTCATTCATTCACTCACCACTTCTACCGTTACACCAACGTCAAATTTGGTGTGGGAATGAGCTAAGGAGATAGTAATCCCGTCTATAAATGCAAGATAGTTTGCTTTAGTTGGATTCCCACCCTCACTGTTTTTGTGACAAGCATTTGCCAACTAAATTGAATCCCAAAGGATAGTGGTCTTTCGTTTAACAGAGAGGTACTTGAAGATTTGTCACCATGATCTCAACAAGTGTGGCTGGCTGCTTCAATAGGAGCCTCTCATAAGGACAGAAGAAAGGAAAGACCACATTGTCGGTGGGGGTGGGTCTCCGTTTTGTGTGAATTTGGTCATTTGTTGGCCGAGGTCAGCTCCTTAAGATTAGTGTTAGTGGTGTATTTGTGTGTGTGTGTGTGTGGTGGGGTTGGGCTAAATTGTTAATCCATTGATTTAGCTGGAGTTAACATGCTGGCCAGGGTCCAACAGAGACTTAAGTCACAATTGGAGTGGGGTAGATATATTGAGAGGAGATGGTGGGAAAGTTGAAATACTGCTTTTCTTTGACAAAAAGGGGAGTTTGAAGAGGAAATTGAAGCAACAGTCTGCGGTAGGTTGGTCGAAATGTCCTTAACTACTGTCTGCACAACACGTTCTGGTTTACTTTTGTGAATATTTTGAGATTGTAAAACATTAGCAAAACAGAGCAGATTGTGAAATACAAAAAAGCAGATCTCTTTGGCAGTGCATTAGCATTTTTAAATGGACTTATTTAAAAGACAAATGGCATTATACGATGAACAAATCCCACAATCTTAAATAAATGTTTTGCTTTAAAGCATGCTGACAGAGCAGTATTTCCTTAGCAATGTAAACATGAGAGACATTGTAATCATGCATGAAAACAATGATGAATTATTTCATTTTAAAGATAATGGAACAAGGGGTGCATTGTCGAACATGTTGACCTGTAGACAGAAATTCTTGGAACATGTTAAAACAAGACAGTGAAAGTGTAACCATCCAGGACAAAGAAACATTCCTTGTGTCAGTGATACTTGTGTTTTTTCAAGCTCGTGTTTTCAATTATGTTAGCAGGCTTGTTGAGAGAGACAAGCAAGATTACCATGGAAAAAAAAACACACTCATCATGCTAGACAGCTATTTACGAAGCTGCTGTTGCCTTGCAGGAATGGTCCTCCACCTTGACTTATTGAATTATGGAGAAGCTGTCGACAGGTTGAGCAACTGTCTCCTTCTCTCTGTGTTTCCTTACATTCACTTTACTCAACACTGCGCTGCAGCTGTCAGAGTGTGCTTCATTCCTTGGCTGCAACCAGCCAGGGTAGATGAGTGCACCTTGCAGTCTCAGATCACAGTGACCTCAGGTCGTTATCGTTCATCCTGCTCCTCATAACACCAGTCAAATGTCAGAAGAAACACCCCTGACAACAACAGATTTTAAGCAGATACTCTATGAATAAACTGTATATTGGAAGATTGTGTTCTTTTTGCCATTTGTGGATGCTGTAATATTTCCCCAACTATACTGAAGTTAACTTGCCATATGCAGATATTGTAAGTGAGAATAATAGTTCTTAGGGAGTGTAATTGTTCCGCAGAGCTGTCCAATATGGGCCCCTTGTCCAATAATAGGGTTTGCTTTCTTTCAATTATGTCTTGTTGGATCTCTTTGTGCATTTTTTTACCTTGAACAATCATACCACAATAAGACTGTAACTAATTATTATTTTCATTATTATTCCAGTTATTATTTTCTAACATCTCTTCTAACGTCTCTTCACTTTATTTTTGCATTTTACAAATCACAACAGTTATTGGCCCATTGTTGGTGCAATCCCTCATTACTACTGAGATTCTAGGGAGTGAAACATTCATTTAACAGGATAACTTTACTGTCTTACGACTGCCAATTTTATAAACCTTGTGCTGATGCTGCGCTATTACTGTTCCGCCTGTTAGTCCAGCCAAAATATACAATTAATTATAAAACGTGTGTGTTTTCTGTAAAATGACCTATGACATTCGAGTAAAATGTATACACAAGCCACACAGTACTATTTGTAATGTGTTAACTCCTGTAAGAGTGCACAGCTGTCTGCAGACACCTTGCTGAGCTTTCCTTTCTCGAGTGGTTTGTTGTTCCAGGTTTGTTGTTCCAAAAAACAGTAGATTTATTACACTATATTTGTGGAAAATGTTCATGCCTTAAAGCTCAAACACAAAGAAACTGAACAGCATTTTAGTGTACATCACTGTTTTTGAAAGACCTTTTTTCATTTCAAAGCACCCCATAAGAGTATTCTGTTCCAGTTGACTTACCAGAACATTTGGGTGGCTAACATGTATATATGTGCAAACACAGAATGCATGCTGGGTTTAGTAGTGTTTAAAACTTGGAGGTCATTAAAATATGAGCATGCAGTTCAAATTGTGATTATATTTAATTTGTAGCCAGCTCTGAGCTCTGACTAATGATGTCACCGTGCGGCTGGTGAAGAGAGTAGCTGGCGAGAACCAAGCCTGTGGATCACATCCAGAAACGCTGTAACCTTCCAGTGAAACAGTATGGAGGTGTTCAATTTCATCCAAGTTGACGATGCCCCTGCCAAAAAGGAAAATTCATGTGAAGCGGATCTGCCACCTTACTGGCTTTCCCCAGGACTGAGCCACACACTTGGTGACACGTATCAGTTGGTTATTAGTGAAGCCGAGCATGCCAGCCTACACAGAGCGGACCGAGGAGCGTGCCCCTGCCGGGCAGGAGGGAAAGGTGTGGCAATCAGATGTTGTCTTGTTAACCAGTAATATATATCCGGCAACGGAGACCATTACAGATTAATGTGCAGCAGGTGTTGGGTGTCTAGACTAGCAGAGAGAAGTACACTCACTGAGTAATTGAAAGTGCAGGTGCATCTTGGGCTACTGCCAGCATGTGGGGCTGCTGTAATGTTTTTAGCTGCATGACATCTCACTTTTAGGGCTCGAGCTATTACATAAAATGCCTCCAAGCGCTGATGAAAAACATGGTTCCTGAGGAATGCCAGATTTGCTTGTAAAACATTGCTTGGCTATTATGGACTTTTGTTTCTTTTACATTGACAGCTATTAATATAATTTCATAAGTTCTGCTTTTTGGGTTGTTGAGGTGATATAAAATGACTTGGCAAGAAGTCTGGAATAAAACTCTCCTGACTTTGTCCACTTAATCATAAAAACCTGGTGGGTTTGGCTTCCTCTGTTGACATAAAGTGGTTTGAGCCAAGAAATACAATCAAATGTTCTTGAAAAAGTCAGTCATGGTGGGCAACACAGACAGGATAATGTCACCTGATATTCAGTGATATTGGGATAATGGCTTCACTCTTATACTAATGGTCTGACTGTAGTGTCAGTATAGCCTCACACTGGGCAGGTTGGGGATAATTTATTCTAATTTACAATGGGCTGACTGCTAAAAACAGCTTTTTGCAATGACAAATGACATGTCTGCTTTTAATTTATGGTCCCTCTGCTAACTATCTGACTTGCTGCCTTTTATAGACATAAAGCAATAATCACTGAATCCAAAAATCAATGAAAGATTTATACATCAGTTTGGGTTATTTATGACTGCATGAAAAACACATTTAGACTCCCAACTAAAAGAGAAAATAATCATAACACTTTTCATATGCAGCTGATCAGTAGATCTATAAGTGAGCAATATCTGATCTGTGTTAAATTTACTGTTGCTGTAGCTGTGACGCCTGTTTTATTCTCTGACCTGTATGGCTGCTTCTGGCTCAAGGCCCTCACTGGCTATCAGTCTCCAGGCCTAAGAGGATAATGTGTTAGCTGATATCTTAGCTCAGTGTGGTGCTGAAATGGGAAAAGGGGGAGTTTGGAGGAGGTAATGATGGACCACTTTGGTTTCTCCTGAGAACAAGGAATTCAGACCCAATCTCAGAGGGTCTTGACTAGACTAAGACCTGTTTATACACAGAAGCAAGCACAGTAGTTTCCTGCAAACTGGCATTATTTACATTATATATCTGTGAGCTTGGTGTTCAGATGCAATGGACCATTTCAAAAGTTGTTTTTTGTACTGTCATATCAAGAGATAAACATGCTGTAAAATGTTGTTGTTGGGAAGCAGAAGCATTGTTTGTCAGGCTTTAGATTAAAAAAGAAGATGAAGATTGTGATTTTCAGGCTGAGATGAGAACATGAAACATGACTTTAGCACTGCTTGTGGGGTGAAATGAGGGTGGATGCGGTGCCAGGCCAGGGTCCTCTTTCTCTCCTCACACTGAGCCTCTCCAGTCATGGATCACAGAGCTGGAGAAGCAGCTAATAGCTCTCTCTAGCTGGGCCTGTGCTAAATACTCCCTCCACTAAAATTATTCCTCTGGGAATCAATGGGCCCATTCTTTTGTGAGCTGTAGTTTGCTTGATGGTCCCAACCTCAATGTGAAACATTAGACAGCAATGGGGAAAACATAAAACATAATACTTGTGTGACCAGCTTGTCATTGGCTCTTCGGTGGCTGTGTTAAGAATTTTGCCCAAGATAGTAGGTTCAGTGAGGGAGAGGCTAGTGAGGGTGAGGGTAGCAGGCTCTGTGTAAATCGAATCGCAGTGAGGGGCTTTTGATGGATATCACTGTAAATATTGTGGGTGTGTTTTTCACTGAAATATAAACATGCAATATTTAATTCCAAAATAATGTTTTCAGTCATGCCAGCGGCCCTGGGGTTAGCTATTGGTTCACTGCCTTGGCCCAGATGGAAATACCTTAACGCCAATTGGATGAATTGCCCTAAAAGTTGTTATAGACATTCATGGTCCACAGAGGATAAAAAGCATCAAAAGAAGAACAGCATAGGTTGAATCCTGGTGATTTTTCCTATAGTGCCTCCAGCAGGTCAATGTTTACACTTACTGTGAGAAATATCTCAACATCATATCGATAGATTGGCACATTTTTGACAAATATTTAGGATTTCAAGAGAATGTATCTCTATGATCCCTGGAGGTTTTCTCTAGCATCACGATGTAGTCATTTGTGGTTTCTAGCAACATTTTTCAACAACTACTAGATTAGCAGCCAATAAATTTGATTCTGACATGTTTCAGGGGTAGTTGTAATAATTTTGGTGATCCTTTCATTGTATAAATAATGCCATCATCAGGTCATAAATTCAATTGGCTCAACACTTTTTTTTCTTACCAAATGATTGCAAAACTCATGACATTTCCATCAGCCTCAGAGGTAAGTTACTTTGTGTTTAGTGATAGTGAGCACATGCTAGCATGCTATCAATAAAGTAAGATGGACATGATTAACATTATACTGAAACATCAGCATGTTTGCAGGGTCATTGTGAGCATGTTACATACTAATGTTAGCATTTAGCTAAATGCACTGCTGCGTACAGTACACCCTCACAAAACCACAATGGTTGTAGACTGTAAGTCTTCTTGAAATAGATCAATTATGTTTTTTTTCTTACAAATTCTCCAGTCCTTGGTATGAAACACACCCATTTGGGTTAATTTTATAACAGAATCAAATTCCTTTTTTTGCAGTGTGGTCAGAGCCAGCACCTTGAGACCAAGATCAAAGATGAACCACAGTCTATTCGTCTGCATCCCCATTTTGATTGAGCTCCACAAAAATGTCTAACATCTAAAACGGAGCATTTAGTGGAAAAACAAACATCTCTATTTCAGCTCTTTATAATACCCATCATGTTTTCTCTTGAAGCCCTTTTTAATCTTCCAGTAATTGTTTTCCAGTAATTTGCTTTCAGTTGACCACAGGGATCACTACCCTTCACCCAGAGAGTTTAGCCTGGCCCTTGACCACAACATCTCCGCTGTCTCACCACAATAATCTGGTATTGGATACTTACTTACCCATAACTCACAACCACCAGGATTTCTAGGGTCTTTGGCTTCCCAAATCAATTATCACAGATCTGCTCAGACTTTCCCAACTGATGACGGGAGCTTTCTATTCAAAGCCTCCAAGAACACGAAAACAGATCCTGAGAAATTGTCATCAAGTTAGAAAGCCTCACTGCATCCATGAATGTCATATAAATGCATGATGATGTAACTGCAAAATCAGGCATTTATATTATCTCAGGAGAATGTGAAACTCACGCGGAGTGGCACAGTACAAATTAAGGAGATTTAGACTCAAGTGTTCATGGCAGACCAGCAGAGTAAAGTACCCAAATCAGCTTAATGTGGCTAAGCCTAAATATTTATAAAATCAGTTGTAATGGGCTTCTCCCCTGGCAGTACCATCCTGTCCAGTGTCACTGTGAATATAATCTGAAAAATTGTGACTTTTGATACCAAATGTGAGCTTTAATTGATCAAATGTTATGCTGGTGCTGCTAATAGACCCTTGTCCATAAATACTGGACCCACCTACTGTAAACCCACCTGAAAATTGTATTTATTGTATTTGGTGGTAATAAATATATTCTGGATCTGCATCATGTTCATAATGTTCTCCGACCTATTCAAGACCTTTGCTCAGCTTGTCTATTTGGTTACTATTACTGAGCCTTTGTTTGTACTTCAATGGAAGCTGCTATGAGTTGTAAGAGGAGCCTGTTGCTACAAGAGTCTCAGCAAAGGTCAAACATAGTGGTTTGTTTTTTCTAGGATTCCTTTGGGATGCAGAGTGAATAAGGCTTTAAGGCTTTTTACCTGTAGGCAATAAGGAACAACAGCACCCCTGCCAGTTGGTCAATTAGAGACAAACATGTCTTTATGGAGCTGCCAGATTGTGAAGCGTAAACATTTCATAACAATAGTTAAAATGGTGGAGGAGAAAGAAACAAGATTAAAGAGAACTGGCAGGGTGTTTATCGCCATTTTTTCAGTCATGTTGCAACAGAAAACTATTCAGGGTACCATCTTGATTTATCTGTATGTAAAGAAACTGGTATCATTCACTTCCCTTGAAGAACGCAATCATGATCTTTTTTGGGGGTGGATGGTTATCTTATGAAAGGTATTGGTTGTGTAATTGAGGCATTACATCTTCTTTATTTGCCACAAAACAAGGAGAGGATTCATCAACTGAACTGAAACTGTGAGTCGGTCCATTATATTCTGTAGGTGTGGCAGCATGTGCGTTGCTGAAGTGAAGAGTACTCTGACCCCATTGAGTTGGCCTCATACCTCGAGCAACATCATCAAATGGAGACGTTATCTCAGCAGTCTACTGAAGGATGGCAAAAAGCCAAGAGCGCATGCCTTTTCCTTACTTTCCTCAGCTTTCTGATAAGCGCGTGTTGCATAGGATATAACTAACTAACTAACTTTGTCAGTCACGTCAGGCTGGAGAGTGACGAGAAGTACACATGGAATGTTAAGTGCAGTGTATTAGAAAACATCAAAGAATGCACCAAGCCCCAGGGAACCCATAAAATTAATGATCCAGATTGACTTCTGCACAAAACAAAGAGAGTAGAGAATAGGCTACTGTATGAAAAGGTCACAGTT
Source organism: Scomber japonicus (assembly GCF_027409825.1). Lineage (NCBI taxonomy): Eukaryota > Metazoa > Chordata > Actinopteri > Scombriformes > Scombridae > Scomber > Scomber japonicus. The sequence goes on along the minus strand of NC_070589.1, from coordinate 20,716,435 downwards.
CAAGTGCCTGTGTGTTTTATGGTCTGCTGAACCATAATGTTTCACCTATTTAAAAATGGGCAGACTTTACATCCTGGATGTCATCTTGGGAAGAATCTGGACACCTGCCAAGAAAATAGAAATGGTTTTGATATCATATTGGCCTACCAGCTTAACAATTAGATGATATGTTGCAAATCAATTCAGTAGAATCATAAATTGCTTGTTTCTAACACTTTTCTTGTGGAGACAGATGTTAAATATCTGGGAACTGATTTGGTGAAACTTTTTTATAGAGTCGTAATGTAAAGTGTTGATTATCTAGACATGTCCCACAATGTCACAAACAACTTTTTCTCTTTCGTTGCTGTTGCGTTGTTTTGTGCTGTTTCCAAAGATTTAACCTTTTTCTTGAATTACCCTTTGTGCCACTAATCCAGTATTCTAAGGCCGTAAATTCCTTAAACATAATTGCAATGTCTTTATCAATTGAAGTAAGTGAACTGCGTCATAATATCTGAGATAAATTGTCAGGGGTCCATTGCCTTAAATATTTATTTTACTGACTAACAATTTTGTAATCTGAGTAGATGCAAACAGTGTAGAGAATGATCAAAAACCAGGGTCAGGTATTTACTTGCCACAGTCATCCACATTCTAGTTCTCAAGATAGCATATCCAGGTTTTTCAAATCCTGGATAAGGTTTTATCCAGTTTTCTGAAACCAGGAGTGTTTACATGTGCATCACTAAGCCAGGATACTTCAAAAACCTGATCATGAAAAAAATGTAGAAATGTATGTTGTTGCTGTTTCAATCAAAGCAAAATGTGACAAATGAACAGATTGAGTAAATAAATCATGACATACATGAAATATGTGACTTAACATTGACTGAAGCTTCTGCTCCAATAAAAAGACAAAACATAGCAGCTGACAAAAACATCAGATGTGGTGAGAGATGAGGAGACTGTAACCTGCCTCAAAGTAATACATGCAACCAAATTACATATTTCCCTCAACTTTGCATACTATTCTTCTACTCTGCTCTCTTAAATTCATCATATTGTTGAACCCTTTTTTTCTTCTGCAATGGGTAATTGATCCCTGACCAGAAAACTAGCTCCACGGGGTGTTTATTTCAGTGACCCAACTTCATACATTTGCATAGTGGCAGTGGATGGAAAGTTGATTTTTTGTAGATTTTCTTGAAATTTGGTTAAATCCATGCTACAGTTGGATGGAAACCTAGCTTGTGACAAGTCTTTGTTGTAGTTTCCAAGACAGTTTATACTGCAATGTAAAATATTCCTCCTAGGGCAATGAATAACCTTGTTGTTTTGCTGAAGAATGAATATTAAGACCATTTGTACATGCACTAAAGGAATCCATTTCTGGAAACCATCCAAATCCAACCAGCTGGCCAGATGCTTCTGTGGTGACTGAGTGCCTCTTCTGTGTATGGTGACAATCTCTGCCCACCAAGCAAGAGAGAACAGTCTGAAAAGCTGTTTCCTAGGGGAGCTGTAGTGACACTGGCGCCTGCGTAAGTGTGATATAAATCCTGGTCACTTTGAAAATAATTAGCGTGGGGATCAAGGCTAGCAGGGCAGTCTCCCCGGCCTGGCGCTGAAGAGGAGACAGGTGCCACCAGTGGCCTAAGCCACTGGAGCTGCACCCTTGTAGTACAGAGCAGGCCCTGGCTAGGAGAAAGAATGCCAACCTCGATTAAACAAAAGAAAGAGCCCCACTGGTCAGGCTACTTCTTTCTCCTCTCACCCTCCCTCTTGTTCACATTTTAGGACTGTGGGAGGCTGCTGGGTGTGGGATTTGTATGGGTCTTGGAAAAAGAAAGCGGCAGGAGAATTAGGTTTGAGGGGTGGGATGTTTGTGTCCACCCCTATGACCTGACCCCCTGGTGTGATGAAAGCTATGTTTTTATTTGGCTAATATCTACAGACAGCAGTGGAGTTGCTGCAGTTGAGTCCAATGCAAATAGATGATGAGGAGATTGGAGGAATGGAAGACTTTCCAAATAATAAAGCAAAATCCTGAGATCAGGACTCAAATAGAGATTAAAGATGAGATAGGTGACAAAAAACACAAAGAACAAAACAGTGAGTCAGAAAACAGTACTCAAACACCCTTTCTTCTCTCAGGCCCTCTTTTTCAGACTTCACACATATACTTCCTTCAGATTTTATGTGTATAACCAAGTGCAACACCATAAATGCCTTCAAGGTTTAAACTTTCCAAATGTGTGAGTGCTTAAACCTGCTTGCATGATTTATTGCGTTAAAGACGCACAAAAGACAGAAAGTTATTGAAGGGAGATCAGGAGACAGCAGGAGGCTATGATAGCATGCTTTTATCCCCACTTTTGAGTGTGGCCATTCAGAAAAGGTATAAAGTGTTTTTCCTTCAGAAGAAAAAGATTATACTTTTGATTTAGACTCTTTAGGATGGGGTTAAATTCAGGATTATAGGTGCATAATGTTGTTCCCAGGCAAAAACAGAACTGAGATGTCATGAGTGATTTAATGACTGAATTATGACCTTTACTGATTACATTTTCCTCTCACTGAAAAGTTTTGAAGCCATCAGCACCTCAAAAGCGAGTTTAGGTGACCTCGCCTCCACAGTTTGGTTCCGAATTGTAACAGAGCTTCCCACGTCTGCTTACCCTCATGGAAATTCCTTTGCCCTCACAGCTTTGAAATACGCAGAGAGACTGTCAGTCATTGTCCAGACAAATGACACGGGACCATCATTTTTCCACTTTCAAGAAGTGTGGGGATCCCTGGCCGTGGTCTCCCGGAGGACAAGAAGGAAAAACAGGATGAGGGGCTGTTCCCTCAACTAAGCACAGGCTCCCAGGTTGGAACTGGGGATCCCCTCACTGATCTGACTCGTGGTGTTCAGTGTTGGAGAACCAGACAGTTGAGACGTTCCCATGTCATATTCTCTATTGTCTTTTGCACTTGGGTCAGGGATTCTCTTTCCGTCCCATGTTTGGCGGTGATACTGCTGCTGCCAGTGCTGCTGCGGTTTGAAGGTTTGCAGAATGAGCTGGGAGACAGCTGTCCTTTAACTGGAGAAGCCAGGTTCAAGCCCTGTTTTGGCAAACATCCACCGTGCTGCAGAGTCCTTGAGGATGACACTTAATCCTCCATTGCTGACTCTGCACATTGACCTCAACAAAGAGAACTTGAGGGGATAGAAATTTGAATTTGTCTGTTTATTGTGAGTGACGCCTGATAGGGGAAATTGTGACTAAATAATTTAATAATATATTCAAACAGCATGTGGTGTACACAACAAAGTAATGACAGGTTAGTCTGTTGCAATATCCTTTCTAAATACTGTCTACTGCGGTTGATCTCAATTTTGTAAGGTGAGCAGTGGAGAGTTTAATCGTTCAGATAACTTGCATTTGTAACAAGACCCAGGATGGCTTTATTTAGCCTATGGAGATGACATCAGTCACAGGGATGTGAAAGGTATTTCAATCCCTCATGCCAACAGTCTCATACTTTTGATGCTGTCAGGGGTGACTTTTACCTCTATCCAGGCCTACAAATCTGGCTGCAGGTACCTTAACATATCTGAGTTATAGTGCAGTAACAATTGGACTGATGACGTTTGACATTTATTTACCTCATGCTTCAATATTTAGTCAATGACTCCATACGGATGACCATAAGGTCAGTTCCTATTATAACCCAGAAAAAAAACCTTTTACACTCAGTTGCTAGGTGTCAAGCAAAATTATAACTGACTTGGTTTGTGCCAAGAAACACTCCAGACCGTCTCAATAACAGAATAGCAGCACCTGGCATATCATTGTTACAGGCATGTGCCAAACACACTTTTCTCTCTCATTAGCTGTTGAGGGATAGTAGTACATTTTGTTTATTGAAATAGTGAGTTGGGATTTATTATTTCCTCTTACAGAGGAAATGTGGACACTTATTAAAGACCTCATACTCAGGACATTTGTACAACCAACGAAAAAAGGAAAAAGCAATAAAGAGGGGAACCTAGAGAAGAATGGGGAATGTAAGTGTGCCCATTTTTTTAGGAAGTTTGATCTGGAGACAACATCCTGCGTCTGTCAAAGGCTTTAACTAAGGTCATAACACAGACTTGATGAGGTGTGCTCAGGTACTTTTCATGCATGCTCAGCTGAAGCAGCGAGGCTCTCTTTTTCTTCCATGAGGCTCAGCCATAGCAAACTTTCGTCAGCTGAGCAGCTACTTATCCAAGACGCAAACATGACTGAGGAAGACAGATGTGCATGATTAAAAAAACATATTTATTGATTTTATTTTAAATGAATGCCAATATCCACATTTGATTCTGTGTCTGCAGCACTAGACTCTAAAGAGCCGTCATGGGAAAATCTCAGCTTTATACAAATAATTAGTGCTGAGGATAAAATCGGATACATTTTGAGCAGACATCCATTTCCAGTCTGAAGAATTCCTTCTATGAAAGTTAGACAGTGATTGTTTGCCCAATTGGTTCGTGACCACAATTTGTCAGGACAAATCATATGACTGAGATACTTCCTTTCAAAATAGTGTTTAAGGAACCACTGAAATACGAAAATCAGCCCTTATTTTCAAATTAAAGGGCAAGCAGGTTTACTGTCCACATAACAGAAATTCTTGATCAATTTTAAGCTTTAAAGTAATTTTATATCACTGAAACCACAAATGTTTAATTTTTTTCGGTTGTTTAAAGTGCTCCAGGCTTAGCATAATGATTGAACATTGTATGTACTGGAAGTGTTCCACATTTTTATATTGTGGGATATCTGCAGTAGCAGCCTTTCACTGGTTTCCCTCAGTGAATTTAACAGTAGGAAAGAGGATGGCCGTTAACTTTGTGTATGTACTGACATCAGCCACTAACCAAGGCTGTCAAACAGACATCAAAACATGCACTTAGGCAAACTGCACACTCCCTTTTCCCACATCCCATCCCAGAGCCCTTTATGTTGTCCACACAATGGAAATCCAAACACACAAGAAAGATTTTTCCATGCAAATGTGAAATCCATACAGGAAAAAGAAAAATATGCAGTTCGAGATTCACCATGCGCCCAAAGAAAACAACACTCTGTAAAGTGCTTGAGCCGCCGGCCCGACAGCCTCCTGCCTTTCAATTATGCTGCCAGCAGTATATCAACTTGACAAATACTGAAGGATGTGACCTCTTGATCTGAGCTGAACCCAGCCTTACCTTAAAACCACGGTCAATCTAAGTTGACGAACAACATTCTAGTTCCTAAAAAAAGAGGTTAGGTAATCACAGCCACATTCAGTAGATCCGATCAAAGGGATAAATGATAAAGTTGTTTTTTAACTTATCATTTTTAATATTATTTAGTTAAAAACTGACGCAAAACGCTTTAGTGAATGAGATGTCGGGAAGGCCATCTGTAATTATATTCAATCACAGGGTGGGTCAGTGTTTAGATTAGCTCCACTTGTATCAGTTTGTAGATAATATGGACTTGTGTGGCATCTAAGTGTTGTCTCATATAATCAGAAAAAACTCCCCAAAAATAATCACCTGATACTTGATGGATGACATATTACAGCTTCATCATAGCATATTTCCATTTATTTTTATTTCACATGATCTACATTATTTCATTTTCTTCTTGACGTTTTTCTTTTAACATTTTAGGTAAACACTTGGCAGCAGATAGCATCAGTGGTCCCAGTGGGCAGGGGACAGGCTGTGGGAAAGTATATAAAAGTGGCACTGAAATGATGATCACTCATCAGATGGGACTCTAATTGTTGCTGTCTGAACACCTCCTCCCAGTCTTACAGACACTGTCGTCTGAAACACGCTGATGCTATTAACAATCGTCTGCTCATGCACGCTGCATACCCTCAGCGCCAATAGTTAGAAAGCTGCACTCAACCCTGACATATCACACTGACATTCCCTGCCAGAGTCAGTAGCTACGCACATTTTTCAGCCTGCAAGTAGATGCAGACAGATAAATGTGGCTCTGTAGACGGGCATCTCTTAGTCGAAAAGATAAGACGTTTTTGACTTGATTTAAAAAAAAGTCGATTTTGTTATGAACATTTTGATTTTTCAGCAGAAAGCTGCACGACTTCTGTTCTTCATTAAATCATTGACTGTTATTTTAATTCTCCTCACTTTTTGTAAAAGGAAATATAAATTATATTGATACTGCAGCTTTTTGTGTACGTTTTTCAAAAGAGTGTAAAAGTGTTTGGACACATTGGTGGAAAGAGTGGGTCGGTCCCAGTACCCACAAAAGGCAAGTGTGTCCAACGTCTGAAAAATGCCAACACAACACAACACATTACACTTACCCACACTTGATGCACACTTCTTCTAATACTGCTTCAAAGCAATATTCAGAGCCAAGAGTTACCCACAATTCACCAGGGTGTATTGTGCAACACCAGTCCAGTTGTTGGCATGTATAGGCTGGTTTAATGGTGCGTTCCATTTACCTCAGAAGTTTGCGCTGGGAATGATGTCACACCCTAGATGACCATTTTCCAGCACAAGTCAGAAAACCAGTTCTAGCTGGGTTAGCCATTGTTAGCAGTACCAGTTGATAACAACGTATTAAACAGTATTCTGCGCATACAAACATCATAGCAACATGGCCACAGATGGAAATTGGACATTAGTGCGTGTTCGACTGATACACAAAAAAGACTGAAGGGCTAATAAACAGTATATTACTACAGCTTTCACACTGCTGATGCACAGAACAGCAATCCTGGATTTTGAAGTCGGGGTTGGTCAGGTTCTTCCAACATTATGAGTCAGAAATCCGGCTTCAGGGGGCGTTCCAGGAACTCAGAAACTCAGATTTCCAAGTTCAAATGAAACAAACCTTAAAAACCGACAGTAATGTACAGACAAGAAGGATTTGAAGTTCATGAAAGTTGGTGTAAGTGTTAGTATTATTATTAATATCCAAACACTAAATCATAACTTCCACAGATGGTTGTCATGTTATATTAACAATTAAAGAAGTCCTTCAAAAGTAATACTGTGTTACTTTTGTTTAATTGATCCTAACCCTACTTCAACAGATCATCTGAGCTCAACTGGACAGTATTTGTATTGCATGAGTGATGGGATGTCTTTAATTTATTAATAAACCATGTCCCAGTGAGCTCTTATAAACCTCCACACTCTTGTGGTCTTAACAGGTACTTGGGCACTGTGACAGTAAATGGAAATACGTCACACAAATAGCCACTAGACTATTTGCAAATGCTACAAGTAAGTGCAAGTGTAGCTATTGGGTTGGACCCAGTGTCTAAGATTTAAGCCCCTGGGTGAACATTTTCCATGACACCGGATGCTAACTCTTGCAATGATTCACACAAGATGTTTTTTTTTGTTCATGTAATTTCAACACCAGCTCAAGTGCAATTGTCAAGCTCTTACACACTGTTGTTTTGGGGTTATTTACAGTTAGCTGTCTCTGTTTCATGGGTCCAGTTTTGTTGATTGCCAAAAGTTTTAATTTTGACCAAATTAGTAAATAGGTTAAGCACATTTTTAAATTAATTTTAACGGCAAATTACTTTTAAATTGACTTGGTAAATGTAAAACCTTTTGTACATGACATATAAGGTCAGTACCATAACAAGAAATGAAACTGTTACATGAATGTCTATGTCAGTTATATTATATATAACATACAAACTATTTTATAAATACAACATACTGAGGAGAGAGGATATGTCACAACAGGTTGATAAACAGCAGAAACAGAGAGGAGCAGCTTGTGTGGTACACAGGTAAAAAGAAGAGAAAAATGCAAATAGTGAAGAAAATAATGTGATTTACTAACCCTGAACTTTAAAGCACTGTGAATTAATTTTGAAATCATCCTCAATTTACTTTTAGCTAATACTTTTGCACAGTAAGAACAGACTCATTTTCTCATATGGGGTACAAGCAGTCTATTATCAGCTGTATCACCACATATATACTTGAATGCATAGTATTTGTGAACCTCCACGTTTAAGTTTAAGTTTTATATTTACTTGGTGTCTAAAAGCTTGTAGATTGTGTTCATCACTGCAAAAATGTAAATAACATTAAAATGCAACATTAATAATTAGGTTGCTAGTTTAGGCAAACATCGTGAAGCAACCACACTTCCTCCCTTGAGAGCACTGAGTGAAGAAAATAGCGCAATTCTCATAGGGAAGCTATAGATGTCATCAGATTTTAAGACACTGCATTTCGCAGGTCTGACACTTTTAAGTTAACAGAAGTGTTCAGAGGTCCCTTCTGTAAATTTGATTGGCATTCCCATAAAATTAAAAGGGACCTATTGGCAGGGGTGCTTTTGACAAATTGTAAACCAGCTGAGTTCGCCTCTTCAAGCCTAACATGTAACACTTATGAATGAGTCACAGATCTGCCAAACACATTTATGTGCTCAGCCACTGTGCCAAATACAACACATGGATTCAAAATAGTGAAAATGAGGCCTGTGTATGGGAACCCCCAAAAGAAATTCTCTTCACTTTTATTTTGAAATATTAGAAAAAAAACTAAAAGAATATACAATCTGTAAGAATTAATATAAATGTTTGTAACAGTTTTATAGTGACATGCAGCCAATTGTGTGCATAATAATGTATCTTGCTTTCTAGCTCTAGTTACTTTAATGTTACATGAGACATTTGTGAATGATGTTTTAAGTCCTTTCAAATCAGACAATAAAATACATCACTGGTCCATGCACTCCACAAGGACAGATAGAAACATAACACAAATCACTGTTGACAGATAAATAGGCTTTACGTTATCAACATGCTATGGTTATGGTTTGGTTATGTTTAGGGAAGCATCTTGGTTTGGGTTCAAATTACTAGTTCCTAAAGGTTTCAAGGCTAGAGGACCTTTGTTTTTATGGTTAGCGTAATAACCACGTGTTTAAAGTTAGGGGGCGATGGTGATAACGGTTAAAAAGCAAACAAAAAACCCCAATGTTGACTTGTGGTTGAAAGCAGGGAAATGAACAGCTGTCTCCCGTGTACCCTGATTTCCTCCTTTGCTCCCATCATAATTGCTTTGTTGCTTGAAGCTTGAAGGTAAATATATGTTTTATGTTTTGGGGACCTTGCTGAAACAACTGATTATCTCATATTTCTCGGGAAGATAGTCTCTGCTTTACAGCCACTTTCCAATTTCAGTTGTGAACATACATTGAGAATTGAGAGACATTGCGAGAAACTGTGTCCAAACATTTGACTGGTAAAGTATATGTAGCTTGAATGTGATAGTTGGATATGATTTTATATGAGACAGATCCAAGTTTTTACACTTCCTGGGAAGATGCTATGCAATTCCCATTTATAATTTCCCTTTCAATTCCAGAACAATGGGCACACTAGTAAAAGAGCCAACAACATAATGATCGACTGAGCTTGGACAAGGCCCTTCTAACCAAGTTAGCTTGATTTGATTATTGAATTTTTGATTTTCAGTTGTTCAAATGATACTTACAGAGTTACTGACAGGAAAAATAAGATGTTTTCTTCTATTGTTTAGTTTTTACTTTACTAAATACTGTAATTGGCAGAGTGATGTTGGGATCATGAGACTTTGTGGTTTTAAACTGTGAATTTTGTAGGGGTTTTGTGAGGATACAACTGGATGCCATCTGAAATAAAGCAGCAAACTCAACTCAAATTGACAATAGAATAAAAACTGTGTGCGTTTGAATTGTGGCCCCACGTCTATGTTAACACATTTGTGATTGCAACTATCTTATTCCTATCAATGTGAGAATATGAACAAATGAAAAAAGAACATTGCTACTGAAAGGAAAAGAATCCCAGACCCCACAGAATCACATCTCCTGGTGAGGTTTCTAATTCTGTATGCCACACACTGTATTTATATAATATGCGTAAATGTCTCAGAACATATGGTGGATGTAAAATGGATCAGAATAATCCAAGGGAGGAAAACAAGCCACTTATTCCACCAGCAAACGGGAGAGATTTAAGAACGTGGCCTCAGACTTGGCACAAATATGGAAGACAGTCACGAAACTGAATGTGGGCAATAAACAACAAGTCACGCAAATGTACACTTCACATGCAACACAGTTGGTGATTCACTTAACCGTCTGGCTGAAATCTTATTCCATTTGGCCCCTGTTACATATGGCATCATTTCTTGTCACAGCAGAACACAAACACACAACTGAAGCCGAATGCAGGTTATCAATATAATACTCACAAATTACACCATGCTGGGAGAATCCAAGTAAACCACACTCACTGCCAACTTCATTTGAGACAATGGAAACCTTTTGGCTCCCCCTCCCTTTTGAGCAATATGAACACTGCTCCCTCTTTACGTCAACTCCGCTCTCCTATTAAAACAATATACGAAAGACTTTGTGCAAAGGCCATTAATGACTAAAGGAATTAATATTGAGCCACAGCCATGTCTCAAAGGGTTATGAGGACTTCTCGCACCATGAGAGCGTGCTTTACAGCAGGCCTCCATGACCACCAGCGTTGTCAGAACACAAACGTTAAGATCAGGACCTAAATGTTTCTGGATGCCTTTCATCAAACAATTACAGTACAAGCTCGCTCCTGCCAACTAGCTGGGAAGGGATGGGCTTGACAGAGATAACACAATTACATACGTTGGACGAAAACAAGTAATGAAAGCAGCCAACTGAGTCTCAAATCACCCTTTTCCACAACCCATTACAGTTTCTTGTGGGGGGGCTTATGTAATTTATCAAACCTAAAGTCTCCTGTTTGTCCATTATTTCAGCTTTTCTCTTTCATTATTTTACCATTATCTTGATCCTTTTTAAATTGTTCTGACAATATAAGAAAATGGAAGATGTCACCTTGGCTTCCAGCAACATTAGTCCAAAAAAATCAATAAACTGTACAACAAACGTAAAACTCCCACATACACTGGTACTTTATGACTGAAATTCATTTCTTTTGTGAATTGCAAGAGGATAATTGAACTCTGGAACTATAAGGGGAAATGTAAGGCCTAGGTGTTTTTACTTCACTGATTTTCTCATGAGTGTTTGTGTGTGTGCAGACTAAGTTTAGACTTAAAGGTTCTCTGTGGAATTTCGACCTCTAGGAGTTCTTTGGGGTAGTTTATTTTTATTTTTAGGAGTGGATCACTGGTTTGTTTGTCTCATGCATAAGAATCTACATTCGACAGTCCTGTCAATGGTTTCACACTATTCCAATGATCTACAGGTCACTGTAATGTGTCAAGAAATGAAGCAGTGTGCCAACAAAGGCAAGTAGACTGCAAGGATTTAAATAAGGCAAGATTTTAAATACTTTACAAGGAAGGAAATGCATTGTGTATATGAAGTATGTATTGGTAGCACTTAATGCACACATAACTTTTGCACATGGCTCCTTTAAGTTGCAATCAGACCAAAATCTGCCAGGTGAAATTTATATGCATTGTGTTGCCAAATGTAGGAGAAGACATGTACAGGATTACAACATGAACTGTTGGAGCTAGTATGGCTAGCAGGTTAATAACAGCAGTCCATAAAGTTGTACTTTCCTGTTCCATGTAGACATAAATGGGAAGCGAAATCCGGTCTCAGTGGGCCATGACAGCTCCCTGAATTTCCTGTTTGTTGCACCTGTCAAGGCAGGACAATTTACACCAGACTCCCACAGCTTCCAGCATAACTTTACCCCAGTTTAATCTGAACAGCAGTCTAATCAGCCAGAATATTTGCAAAGACCTGTGTGGGAGTTGCGAGGCTTCTAAAAGGACCATACCAGTGTTTTGCAAGTTTTAACTCCTTAACTAAATCTCTGAGTTTTGAACTGTTAAACAATTTACAGTCATTAACAAAACAGGGACATTCTCATGTCAAATTGATGCCAAGATCACATTTTATAGGCACAGTAGGAAGAAGTTAGACAGTGTTTCAAATTTCCCATGTTAGCATTTTGCTGAGTAGCGTTTTTCATTCAATACTGCACATTATGAAAATCAGTTAGTGGGACTCGCTTGATATGTGTAATAAATAATAAATCACCTTCAAGTCTGCATTGATTTTTGTCAAAGTTATTGTGACAGGGTAATGCATTTTTAGTGCAGATGGACTGGAAAATACTGCAATACAGGGCAACAACTAATGAAAAGAAACCAATGGCTATGGTAGGAAAAAGATGCATGATCTGTAAAAGCTTATCTGTAATATAAAGAATGTGTGATCTGTAGCAGTTGAGCTAAAACATGCCTTTCTATGTATTCTATTCATTCATTTATTTTTATGTTCTCGTATTCTGAATGGCATTACTATCCAGTGACATTTTTGAGCTATAGGCTAGTTGATTTACAGCGTTGTGGGTTATAGTAACATCTCCTAACATTACAAATCTGAATGTTTTAGGTATTGAAATATTCTGGCCGCATACCAGAATCACTTGAAAGATTCATGTTGTGTTTATGATGGAGTTAGCAGGCTTCTGGCCCCTGGGTTCAAAGAACCATCCCGAAACAAAGGAAGATGGAGGATGACCTGACCCGGCTCTGCAGTGTGAAATCACTCCCAGGTCACATGTGTTTTTGTTAATCTCCTTCACCTTGAGGTTTTAGAAGATGGAGCGGACAGCACGCAATGGTGCAACAGACCTTCTAAAGGCCACCTCGCCAGTCCAGATGCAGTCTTTCATCTTTTTTTAGAAGCACAGTTGCGGTAATGATTTCTGCACTGACAGAAAGCCTGCGTATGATCACGGCATGCTGTTACTCGGGGACAGAACAGGCATGCAGTTTATTATTCTGAATCTGGAGAATATTTCATGTAAATATTCTCTGCTAGTCACGGGGTGAAAACCTTTCACGCTATTATTGACAGCTTCTCCACAGCACGCCAAGTAACTTCTCCAACTCTAATCCGCCTGTCATTTTCACTGTTAGGCCTGCATATTGCAAAATAATAATTGTCCAATTTATCACATTGGTGGGATGGTGAAATACTCTGGATATATAAAACTGATAGGGTCAGTAGTTGACAGAAGACAGTCCACTGCCCCATCGAGATCAGATGAGTGCCTTTATGTGCTGAATGTCTTCGAGTTTTTCTTGATAAGAGTTGCACAGTGAGGCTCTCCAGACCAGCACTGCTGTCCTTTGCACAGATAAATGACTTCCTCTTTTGAAAGGTCCCACTCCTCATTTGGATAAGCTGCTTAATCAGCAAAACTATTCCCTCATTAATGTTAGCTTAAACTTTGAAGCAGGGTATTTTTGTTTGCACCTAGTCAGTTTGGATATACTCCGTAATCTAATAGACCATTGATGAGCTAGAGCTTCATTGTCAAAATCAAATGGGTTTAGAAATCTGTCAGTCACTGTTCTTACTTTGGCTTTGACATTTTAAAATGTTATATGGAAAATTTAAATATATGGAAAAAAGACATAATGAAAAGTCTGGTACAAATAACTGTCTGCTGAGTGTTATGTGAGAGTTTTTCCATTGTTATGGCTTTCCACCATAGTTTTTCATGTCAGAATTACAAAGGGACATCAGAGCAGCAGATTCACATTTTTCAAATAAAACAATCCTTTTAAATTTCCATTTACATATCTTTCAAGTCTCGCAACAAACAGACCAAAACAGCAAGACATAATTATGAGTGAAGACAGAACTTAATAACTATTAAAAGCAGGTGGTAAAAGAATGTCTTAAAATACTGAAGATATCCAAATATAGAGACCTCGGCTCCTCTGGTTAAAATTATAATATGTAAATTTTCATTGTTCATACATAATCTTGCTTTGCTGTAACACATAACTAAAAGGCCTCTTGTCACTTAATACCAAACGTAAAACATGTGGATGTGGTCATTCAATGATACATTTGAGCTGAAGGTTTTTTATTAACTGCAGAAATGGTTCTTTATACAACCACTTTCCAAGAAGTGTTTAACACTAAAACATTTGAACTATTTAATTTAGTGAAGATTAAGTTTTTCCATTGTTAGTAACCATCAGCTGATGTCAAATTGAAATGGCCAACATGAGGTCCCCTGCTGTTTTCAATTACATTCTATAGTTATCCAGACTAACTGTAACACAATACAACATGTGGTTATACTTAAGTGTATGCTGTACTTGTTTTAGTTATAGTTCTAAAGATTAACTGATTTCTTCGTGTAGCTGTAAACACTTATTTTCATATGTTGGTGAAACATTTGAGATATATTTTGTATTTTAAGTAAGTAATTGCAAATAATTTGAATATAACAATGAAAAGTGGTGTCTGGTATGTTGAATGCCACGTATGAACTGTGTTGTACCAAAAAAAAAAATGGACAAAGCAAACAAAAATATAAAAGTAGTATTTCCCAGTCATATCGGGGTACCTTAAAGTGCTTTCTAAATGTACATTGAAACTGCTTATAAACTTGTGAATGATGTCAGTGGCACACATTAGCCACCTCAGTTTGGTTCTATTTGTTTTGTTTCTTGTTCCTTCCTCCTTCAGGAGGTTAGCCTGCAGAGTGGTGGTGGGTCGTTAGTGAGACGAAGCTCACCTGGGCTGCTGACCTTTCAAGCTGCACTGGTTGTTCAGGCTTTCTTTCTTTGCTCCATCAATAACGATTTTTGCTTTGAACTCAACCACATGTATATTTCTCCTTGAGCCATTTGCCAAATAAACTTTTAGCTGGATATTACTGTGTCCAGTACGCAGAGGTGTTCCTTTGTAATTTTGCTGAAGATGAAGTTAAAGGTTGAATATGTAGAATATTTATTAAAAGCTATATTTTTTTTTAAATAATACAGCCACGGGGCGTTTTGAGGGGTACAGAATGAAAGTATTGCTTTTCCATAAAAAAAAAATTAGTCTGAATTAATATTTTTTTTTAATTTTGACATGTTCGACAATGACGCTCTGACACGTTCTGTGTACATTGTACCAGCCAATTAGCGGCCGGAATTGCGGGTTGCCAGGGTTGTCTGTTGTTCCGGTGCAGCTACTGTAGGCTGGCACTGGGTGAAATGGAGTTGTAAACAAACACGGCCGTGTTGGACTTACTAAAACCAGCGTTTTTTGCTCTCAAGTACAACTTTTCATCACAAAACTTCGAAGGTAAGACAGAATATCTGTTAGTCGCTGTAAATAAGCGGTTGTTTACCTTTGTATGCTGCTGGTTCACTGAGTTTTTAGCGCAATAATAGTGGTAGGCTACTGTTGAACTCGCCAGGGTCTTAGCTTTCATATGAGATGCTATTTGTTTGTGTACCATGAAGTATCAAAACGGTAGCAATGGAAATGTGGAGAGTGGGTTGACTTTCTGACGCTATTCGGATTTTGATATTTGATCATTAACCTCTTAACGCACGCTGTTCCGTTCACGGGACGGGACGGATGTTAGGAGGTAGCCACACGGTCTTCTGAATGTTTTAAACACCAACCCTTAAACATATATATTCATGCCGTACATTGTTGGAAAGCTTAGATTGTTCTGATTCATTCAAGACCACTCACGACTTATATGGTTGCTCGCAGCCGTAATAGTATTAGCGATTAGCTCGGCTAGCCACTCAGCTAAGTGAGAAAAGCTATAATGCCTACATACCTTCAAAGTCTTCCCTTTATCCACAACGATCATCTTATGACACAGGACTTTCTGTACAGCTCGCCAAGTATCCATTCTTGTGAAATATGAAATCCGTTTCCATAAAACCGGAATATTTTCCTCAATATGTCCATGTATTTAGTCCAACACGTAATGTAATAACACAAATAACAAACCATATACGGTCCGTTTACGTCATTTCCTGACCTGCGCGTCCATCTCAGAGTACACGTGACTAGATGTTTACGACCGTGAGCCTCTTCTGCTTCTGACGACACCACACACAAGCCAATCGGTGTTTAGGATTAGGCAGTACATGCAGAGACATTGCTGCTACTCCCACTGGCGTTACAATGTAATGTGGTTTCAAGTCAGTTACAGCGAGGGTATGTTCGCTTCCTGTTTTCAAAATAAAAGCACCAACTCTATCGTTATGGTTTTCTTAATAATAAAAGGCAGCGGGTGTTTTATTTTGTGAAAATGACCGGAAGTGCGTTACTCGCTACGGCTAACTTGAGCGGCTCCGAATTCGCAGGAACAAAACTTTAAGCAGATGTTATTTGGACAAATTAGCGTCACATTGTGGATCTAAAGGGCTACTTTCTCGCCTAAAAAGGTTAGACATGTGGATAAAGTGAGAGCTAAAATAAAATCCGGCACCGGACCTGGCAACCCGACTGCTGGAATTACTTTTTGGTTGTTGCGACTACGATCTCGAGACATTAGATGGCGTTGTTCTGCTCATTCTACATATTCTACCTTTAATAGTGTGACAGAAGTTGTTTTTTTGTACATTAATATGAAATGATCTCTTTTACTTTGAGCAAGGAAATACTTGCATGGGCTTACCCCTGGTACTTTCATTTTTCTATTTTTCTGCATATCAGCTGGAGTGGAGTCGTTAAAATGTGTACACCTGCAGCTATATATTCTCTACCTGCATTTTTACATTATTAAGGATTCTACTGAGAGAAAACTCATGTAACACGTATAGAGTACACTACAGTACATGTGTAAACCCAGCTTCTGCCCGTGTCCTCTTTATTTTGCTTTTAATCTGCATTGCCGCTCTCGCACAGCATATAAACCAGTCATAACACAGTTTTGGAAAAGGGTGTAGACTTAACAGTAACAGATTAAATTTATGGACACAATGGCCTAAAACTGAGCCCACCCCAGACTGTCAAAACTAAATGAAATTTGAGTGCAGAGAAAAGGCTCGGAGAGTTCACAGAGTAGTTGTGTGTCAGGAATGAACTTCTGCAAGGTCGTCCGGTTTGTGTGCACACAGACATGATTTTACTTCTACACATGTAACATCAATCATCTGTACCTGCATGTGTGGGTTTTCCCTTTTGCTAGTTTTGACATGAAAATGCCACCATAAAACAGCTCTTGATTGATTGTTTGAAGTCACATCAAAGCACTGGCAACACTGTTGTGACTTGAAACCCTGGAAAATGACACCAAAGGTGTCTCCAAAATCATGAAAAGCATGAATCTCACTGATTTTCCCTTTATTTCCCAGTTATGACGTTCAAAATGTGCATGTTCGGAACAGGCTAATTGTTTGGCCTCTGGCCACTACTTCAACGCACTGAAAAATTAGTACATACACCAGCAACAGGAAGAAACCAACACTGTATTAAACACAGATGTGATAAATAAAATTTACTTTAGTACTTTAATAGTGAATACATATTTACTTTAAGGAAAATAAGGGCTGCATTTCAAAATAAAAAAAAAGTTATGTGCTAAAATTAAGTTGATTGATTATATTGGGCTCTTAGATTGTTCCTGTCTTCTGTGCCTTCAGTTTCGATTTGAGCATCTTTCTCCATCCATGTGTGTGTGTGTGTGTGCGTGTGTGTTTATGTATATATATATGTGTGTGTGTGTATTTGTGTGTGTGTAATTATATATGTATATTCATATATATATATATATATATATATATATATATATATATATATATATATGAATATGTGGGTATGGAACATAGGAACATAGAAGACAGCAGTTTTTTTTAATTGCCTGTGGAAAGTATTTCCTTCGTTTATTAATATTAGATTCATTGCATGCCCAAATTGCACCAAATTTGACACTGCACTCCCTTGGGTCCCCAACTATACACCTGCCAATTGGATGACAAGTTCAAGAGTAATACAAAAGACATACATACACACACCCATGTAAAGATAATTACCTTTAGTAGATAGATCATCTTAAAATTATGCAAGAATTGGTTTCAATAAAAATAAATGCTGCAATAGCTCTTTACTTCCCCTTGCATGGTAAAAAGCCTGACTTAAAGTATGAAAATGAAGTGGAATGATGGGTCTGAGAAAATGAGTCATAATTCTTTACATTTCAATTAAAACATTTTCCCCATTCGACAGACCACCAGTCCATCTGATAAAGATGTTATGTCATGTGACATTTATTATGCCCTCTCATCACATGTGTTGTCAGTGGTCATTTAGGTATCTTCTTTAAGTAGCCCTCTCATGGTTTCATTGTTGTGCTTCTTGAATGAATCATACCAAGAAGCCATCATCCAGCGTCTGCTTGTTTTCTCAGCTGGTCAGTCGAGTGTCCACAGTCACTGTCATGTCCTCAGCCTGTGGTCTCAGCATCGTTAGACAGGAAGATAAATGCGACTGCTATGGGCAGCATCATTATTAATGAAAAGTGACATCATCGTGTGGTCTGCGTAACAGCAATCAGGCCTCTCTCTCTGCAACACTCAATGCAATCCAGATGTCCATTTGATTAAAGGCTTAAACAAGATTGGAGAGGGTGAGAAGGGGGGAGGCACAGCATAGGTCAACCCCTGGATCCTAAAACAAAGAGTTTTATAAATTTGTCTTAAAATAAAAACACATGGATGGAAATCCTCCCCCGAAACGTTCTTGTACACATTGCTTCTCAGTCATCGTTGGGTATTGGTTGTCACCTGGTTTCAAGCAGGAGCTCTTGAAAATCTGTACCAAAAATTTTTGTCTAACTGGATCCAAAACTCTTACATATTTCCTACTCTAATAGTTGTGGGAAATCACACTGGCTAGAAGCTAATTGGACAGCATGCTTACTTGCAGGGATCCTAGGATGTTAGCGTGAGTGCTGAATAACAAAAGAGTACTCACACATTGCTCTCAAATCAAATTCCATGTGGACTTTACAATGTTTTGACTACTGTGATACAAATACTTCAGAAAGGAAGACCCATATCAATGTCAAGTGGAATTAAAGATTTGGGAACAGTTTAGCACTGTGTGGATATTCTTATGTGGGTATGTTTGTGTGCCCACTGATATTGAGCACTGAACATGGCATGCTGGCAGTGTCACTGTGAACATGTTTGCATGCTGATGTTAGCATTTAGCTCAAAACACTTCTCTGCTTAGGTGTAGCCTCTCAGAATCACTGACATGGCTATAGACTCCATAGAAGCAGATTTATCCTATTAGAAGCAAAACCATGTGAACTGTCACACCTGTACAGTCACCACTGTTAAGATGGGAATGGAGGTAACCAGTCAAAACCTATTCTGTACTGTCTCTAACTGCACTTGTATGAGAGGACTAATTAGACATGACTTCGATCCACCAAATTTTCTCTCAAAATAACATTTTCACCAGGTTGTCTAAATCATAAGGTGAACAGGCCTTGAAAGCCTCAGTGACAGATGCAGTCATCTGGCATTGCCACCAGGGACTCGCCTCCTGTCCAGCAAAGAGGTAAACTAAAAAATAAAAAAATCAGCAACATAAAAACACACCTGTCACAGTCAAAAATGAATTAAGTCTACCTCTGTGTTTTCCCTTCTTTTCCCAACCAGCATTTGACCTGTGCTGGCCACAGAAAGATGCAGGCGGTTTGGACTGACTGCAACCTGAACTGCCACATAAAATGACTCACCTGATGCTCACTGGGCGTGACTCTCCTCAGCTCACATTTTCCCTCACCAATTTTTACGAGAGCAAAGCCAAGGTTGAAACTGAAGCACAAACCCACCCAGTCCTTTTTGGCCCACTTGTTTTCTTTAGCATACTGTATATGTTGCTGATGCAGGATGGATAGGGGGATGAAAAGTGAGAATCAGTGACTCACTTTATTTGGTTTATTCTGTCTAATAGCAGGCTTGATGTTTATCATGTTACTATGGCGGCTCTGAGGGTATCGCAAGTCCTGTGATGTGTTGTTTTCCACCATGTTTCACATGTGTGATAGTTGAAAAGCTTAAATATCACTGGGAGATGTACTTGTGATTTGTTTTGACTGTGCAGGTACCAGACAAACATGCAGCCCCTTGGAGGAAACACTGGGAAACTCCCTTTTCTACTGTATGTGTCTTATTATATGTGGGCCAAATGTTACACATGGGAAACCATCACTCACTGTCTGTGCTGCTGTCGGAATTGCAATGATGCTATCTGTTGGTGTTAGCTTGATGGATACCACACATGTAGGGTGCGGGCCCGTAAGGGTGGAGGGCCATGAGGGGACATTGAGCCAGTCAAAGAAAGGTGGTGCAGCAGGAGGTAAAAGATGACCTAAAGCGAAAACATAGAGCAGACAACTGTACAGGTAGTGTGTGATGTCTGTGTGTTTGTTTTGCCAATTAATTGCTTATTTATTTGTCTGTATGTATGCTGCCTGACTTATGAGGTCAAATAACAGAGAAACATTTTCAAATTTTCCACTCACTCTGGCCTGGAATAGCTAATAACACACTAAAGATTTCAATACCAATAAGTATATATTTGATGCAAACAAGATGCAGAACACTGAATGGATAACTAAAGTTGTGGATTCATTAGACTCAAAGGTCAGTCTCTAAATTCTTCGCCTATAGAGACAATCTTCCAGGTTTTGTTGTTAAAACCTGCATACAAACAAATCAAAAGGTTTTAAGGCAACCATTCATATCGGGGCGCTAACATACAGTTCACTACAGAGGAGAGTGGGGCAGAGCATCATTTCTGAGGTGTGTCCTTAACAAAATGTAAGGGGTATAAGGTTTGCTAGTGGCTGTTCTTGCTATTGTTCAAGCAGCTACTGTACATTTAGAAATCACTAAACTCCTGTAAGCGGGTTTCATCAACATCTGTCTGGGATTGCGAGAATAGTGAATTCATTTATTCCAAATTTGACAAGAAAATTAGATTTAATGCAATAAATCTGAATTATCTAAATAAAAATGAGGAAAAAGTACAATCAGTATTTGTTTATTCCTTGTCAGCGGTACTGTTAATCAGTACTGTTTATTCAAAATGAAAAAACACTGATTTTTTTTTTAATGTACAGTAGCTTCAAATATAATATGTCAGCCGTCATTGACAGCTTTTTTATTTTTCGCATTTTTGGCAGGCACCTAATTGCCTGTGAAATGTCTCATATCTACTGTATATTAAATGTGGCACAGTACTACCCATTTAAATTATGAATAAAACATTCAAGTAATGTAGCGTTATGTTTTCTAAATGATAGTAAATGTAAAAATAAGAAGTAGTGGATTTTTTAAAGAAAGTTTTGATACTAATATTTTTAATATTATAATTTAGCTAAAACTATACTTTTTGGATATATTTAGTTTTTAAAAAAGCTGATAATTAAGAATGAACATGGCCATCTATTCTCAAACTTCTTTTCTGTTGAATTTGACAGATATTGCTCAACTAAACCCTCGCAAAGAAAAACATGACAAATACTTTAAACATGAAAATGACTGTAAATGTAGCATGATAAATATTTGAACTGCTACAGCGATTTTGAAAAGATGCAACACAACTGCATCAGTCAAAGCAGTGAAACACAACAAATACTTTTATCTGTGTTTAGACATCTTTAAATATATCTTATCAGGAAGACTTCTGCTTTCTAAACACAGCCAAATCTCTCTTTCCTCTCCAGTCCGAGGAGACATGCAAAGCAGCCCTGTGGTCTCAGGATGTCCCCCCCCCCCCCTCCCGTTTGAAGTTTATCTAACTACCATATGTATTTGTTTTCCCCAGCAGAGTAAATGATGATTCTTTCTGGCCACTTACCATCCGCCCCCCCACCAGTGCACATGTTATTTATTATGAAATGACACCTCACTGTCCAGAGAGCCTACTGCAGTGGGCATGATTCATGAAGGCAGACGATGAGACACAGGAAGACCATTTTAAATCCTATCAACATGATGTCACAGTTGGTGGACTACAAGTAGGAAACTGGATAGCCAACAAGTTTTATGTTCAAGCCTGCTTTGGTAATGGGGAGTCCAGTCACTATAAAGCAGACTTCATCCAAAATATATTTCATATGGATAATCTCAATATTAAAGAAATTGTTTCACAATTTGAAAAATATGATTATTTTTTCTCTTGCCGAGAGTTAAATGTGAAGATAGATGTCACTCTCATGTCTGTGCAATAAATGTGAAACTTTTCCCTACAGCTTTGCTTAACATAAAGATCAAAAACAAGGCTGAAAGAAGTTACTGTGCCAGAAAGAAATAGTTAAAAAAAAAAAAATCAAATACAACATGAAACCACTGGTTTCTAACCTTTTTGGTTTTTGACTACTTAAAAAAGCTGTGTGTAACCAGGGTCACATTTCAGATGTTTGAGTTATTAACAGCTCTACCAAATAGTTTTTCCCTCTAAGCTTCTCACGCGATTTGAATAAATATTCAACTGATCCAATATTTCACCAAAAGTGGAATTTTAGGAAAAAAAAACGGAAAACAGATTTGTGTATCAGAACTTTGTTTTTTCTTTGTTCCTCTCCCATTAATCATCTCATGCCCCCTAAGATTTATCTGGTGACCCTTTGGAGGGGCCCGACCCATAGGTTAGGAACCACTGTACTAAACTAGTAGTTCAAACTAGCTCCTCCTCCAGCAGCTACAACAGTAACATGTTGCTGCTTGAGTATTATTAATCGAGTAATGTTATATATAATAATATATTAGTCAGAGGGGCCAAAGCACTTTTACTGCAATAAAAATTAAAGTACATTTTTGATGCTAATACTTCTTAAATAGTATTTTCATGCAGGACTTTTACTTGGAATGGAGTATTTTTACATTGCTGTATTGGTACCTTTACTGAAATAAAGGATCTGAATACTTCTTTCACCACTGCCTGACAGTTGCAGAGGCATGAGCTCAAATGGCATCAGTCTAAGCTGAAAAACATCCAGCATGCAATGTTTATGAAACTAAATCCTTAAGAGCCCAGAAATTTCAGCTCAATGATAAATTTCCTTTTTGGATTGTTTCAATCTTCAAATGCACTTAGATACACATTCTAGCTGCTTTGAAGATTGAAGGTGGACATATGGCTTTCCCTTTCCTCCCTTCAATTTACTGATACATACCAGGTGTTATACTTTTCATGTTGCTTTCTCAAGATAAAGGTTTCAGTCTTGGTAAGAAAAAAATATATTGGTGTGCTGATGTTAGTGAGGCTGCCTTATTCCCCCTAAAATATATTGTGCTATCCTGTGGCAGAAGTGAATTTTAATTTCTTTGTCTAAAAGGCAAAGGGGTCTGTTGCATCCCATGTGGCCTTCAGATGTTTCTGTTATTACTGTGCTAAGACAATTTATTATAGCTGAGTTCCAAGACATAGAGGGAAAGGGAAGAGGCATGAATTTTCTCCCAAGACACACTGCAAAGGCCAATAGTGCAATGGATGAAATGAACAAAAAGGGCCACACGAAAGAATTTGGTGCATGGATAATGAACAGATAAGAGGGAGGGAATGAAAGGCTTTGTTCATTGCCTGTCAAGTTGTGCTGATGGGTGTCTCCTTTAAAAGTCAAAGGGTGGTCTATCACAGTCTCACACGTCACAGAAAAATGCATGGATAATGTGGGGTGAAGTTCTGGCGGTGGCTGTTTTGAATTTATCACAGTGATACACTTGTAGCTGTCATGGTGTACCATTTTGGTGCGGATAGAGAAAAAAAACCCTCATCTGATTTCAAATCCCTGTAGATCAGAGGATGTTTGACAAGGAGCGGCAGAACTTTAACTTCCTGAAGTGATGTAATGCTCATGTTTTCCCATTGATAAAGTTGCCAGGACAGACCCGTGTCACATTAATTAGAGTAAGTGACGCCAAACACCAACCCAGTATGATTCACCCACAAATATTAGCAATAACAATGACCGTCCTCATCAGACACAGATGAATCATATAGGTGGACTCTTTGCCTCAAAGCGCAAGTCCTATTACATGTTTTACTGAACCCAAATGATCCAGTACCAGATGTGCAAATCCATACCAACAGCTCCAGCTCAAGTTTTTGTCAGTCTATGCTGGGGTGTAAATCCTCAAAAAAAAAAAAAAAAAAAAAAAAATCTGTTAAAGCTTTAACTAGAGAATTATAGTAACATTAATAGCCCTGCCCTATCAGGAGGGACTGTAAGAACAAACCCAGTAGATGTCAACATTCCTGTGAAGTCTGTGTCACTCTTTTTTTCATAATCACATTTAAAGTTTTAATCAGATTAAGCCTGTACAATACAGGCTTACCCCATGTGTGGTCTCTTGCCGTAAACCCCCACCCAAATCCTATTATTACCTATTTTAATTACAGGATAATACCTGTGGGATATTGTATCATTATTGTTGCTAATATTATTAATATACAACTGATTGACACTGTCATCACATGCTCTGCTTTTGAGATGCCATTTCGCTCTTGAGAAGCCAAATATGTGGATAGAGACTGCTACTCTTGGTACGGTAGTTGTGCTTTCAAATGGGAAATAGGCGCTACCATTGGATCCTTCACATTCCACACAAGCTTGCGGCAGTTAAATGTAAGTGGACAGAGTGGACAGGCTTATATTGGAAGACAACTGCTCCTACTATTTTCATATCACGTGAATAGTGAATTCAGTTCTTGATTGTGTTGCTAAATGTAGAGTGTTATTTTAAATGCATTACACTCAACGATAAAACTACTGTAAACTTTTCCCTGTTATGTCTTAATAGGCTTGACCCGTGTTATTTTATCTACTGTGTTCAAAGTGCTAAATCAAACTGTTTCTAATTAGAGTGAAGCGAGTGCAAGGAGAGGCAGGGAGGTCTGAGGAAACCCAGCCACCAAAGGTGTGAAAGATGAGGACAGATGTTGTGTTGTCTCTGATGGTGAGGTCACTTTGATGGCTTTGACCTCATATGCACGAGTCAGCAGGACTCTTGCAGCCAACAGGTCATAAATATATGCCTGGGATCGGGAGGCAGACATTACCAACATAGCGCTGCATGACCTAATGATCTGGCAAGCTATAGACAGCGTAGTGTGTTGTTTTGGTGTGCCCATACTACCATTCATTCACACTACAAAATAGATTTACTGTTGAGTTGTAAAAGCAGAAAATGTGATCCCAGAGAGGAGGGTATACTTTTTTAAATCTGACACAAAATACAATATTGGAGGAAAATTAAAGGGCAATAATAAAAATATTTACATAATTGTATTTTCTAAGCACATACTCACATGATCTGGGCCCAAAAGTGTTTTCAGCTTTCCAGATGTCATACCAATAAGATGTCCCTGACCTTTTACTTGCATGATAGCAATGGAATAACAAATCGGCTCTTTGGGCACTTTAGACTCATTATAAAAATTAGTGTTGATCTGACCATGACCCCTTAGTCTGTGTTTGACAAATTACCAAGAGTCATGAAGCAAGAAACAGTGATACAGTGCCCACCGTGGGCAGAAATGCATAGTTGCAATATGGTCACCATTACACCACACATCCATCACCTTGCCCTGCAGGATTTTTGGGAGGTCTGCTTAGTGTGAGCTTTGTTCTCGTCAGAGTACAAAGATGTTTGGGGACCACAGGTCTGATGACGTTCAGAACTGCTCTCAAGTTCTTCCCTGTTGTTTTGCAAAATGACTGTATCAGTGATCACGTCCCCAAACAGGTCAGGCAATTCCAGTTGCGAAGCCGCATGGAGGATTTATTAGAACCAGATGGGCTGTGCTCCCTTACAAGCTCGGCCGAGTCGAAAAACACTGGGCTGGCTTCTCCCAGGCCTGCTCTGGGGGAACGAAGAGCGGCTGGTCCACCCATTTCCTTTCCTTGCCCTTCCCAGGCATGTTAGAGAGGAGCCAAGCCAAAAAAATCAGACCTGCAGTGGCTTTTGGACAGGCTAGGACTCGAACAGTGTGGTAATTACGGATGGCAAGAAGGAAGGTGTGCGGTAGAGAGGAGGGGGGCTGCCAGGCGGAATCATCCTGTGCCAAAGGCTTTAAAAGAGCCACAAAGGAACTAAAAGAAAATAAACAAACAGATTGCTAAAAAGCACTGGCACTTTTTTTCCTTCTGACATTCCCTTGACACTGACTGTCAAAGGAGAGGTAGCTGAGACTGAGGTTATTGATACACTTTGATGATGAATAGTGACACGACATGAGTCATTAGGTCACTGGGCTGTGAGCAGAGGGAGCAATGAAGAAGCCAAACAGTCAGCATCAATGTGACTTGATCTTCTATCTTACATACTGCATCAATAAAACCATGGTCCTATCTTGAATACCATATCTCCACAGCCATTTCCCACCCAGTCTTAAAATGCCTTAGATTGTTGCCAAAAGCAATTTACACTTGTCCTTACAACTCATTTACTTCTATCCAGCCACCTGTTTTTCATTGGCCAGACATACTTCTGGTATCCCTCCACATCTTTTAGCTGAAACAGTTGACTTACTCCTATGGCTTGAACCTGGTTGGCACAAGTACAGTTCAAAGTAGTTTGTAAAAGGCTCTCTCTTGCACTGTGCGGGAGTCAGAGTATCTGCATTTTGGTGAGGCCAGAGAACATGTGTACATATCTGTTACCAATTAAGTTATGGCACCAATGAGAATATTGATTATTAATATGGGGTGTTGTCAGTGCTGTACTTGGACTCAAGTCAAAATTAAGTCACATAAAATAGGACTAGAGTCTTGACTTGCCTTACTGTGAGACTTCATTCCCTGAAGAATTGATTTGATTTGAAACATGAAGTCTCAGCATTTGACAACTAGAAAGTCGTGCATAACCATACAGTACAGCTTAAATGTCTAATTATTAGACCTATGCAATCTCAATTTTGTAATATTTCTTAGATTTGAAAGTAAAATCTTCAAATGTAATATCATTTTTATCATTAGCATTGATAGACCTAGAAAAGACTTGGATTTGATTATGGAGACTTATGACTTTATTTAGACTCAAGGAGACTGTTCTGTGACTTGCCTCAGCTGGCTTGGGACTTGACTTGGAAATCCCACTAAAGACTTAAAAACAGCTCTGGGTGTGTTACCATTGCGATATTAATGTGTTTTTTTCCAGTTATAACAAATCGGAAATAATGTTGTGTTTTTGATTCTTGCATGTGTTTGAAATTGTGTTGAAATATATTAAACTATATTGGGGTAGAAGCATTGTCAGTGTGGAGTACATTCACTCTTAGATCAGAGCAGAGCAGTTTCTGTGAGCGTACAAATATGAAATGTTCACTTAGGTTTAATGGACCTGGACTCAGCTATGGGACATCAAGGCTCACTTCTCCCATTCTCCCACAGGTCCCTTTTGACATGTCTGCATGAATCACAAACAATATTAGGTGTTGCAGAAGATGAATCTGCAGAATGATTCATTCTCTCCGTTTTTGGGTGCAAAAGCATTGCCAAAGTTTATTTGCTCATTAAGGGCCTTGCTTATGATCCTTCACAGTGACCAGAAACGATTCAAAGATATTTCCAAACAGGTGGAGAAACTTATGAGCATGGGTGGATTTCCTGAGAAGAAGCATAAAATAGAGCAGAAAACTGGAAAAGCAGCATGGCCCTATTAGTGGGATCTGGCGTTTTCTCCTGTTTGTAGTAAAGCAGTGAAATAATATAACATTACACTATTTTGTTTTGGGTGGCCTTCCATATCCCCCCAAGAAAATATAAACAGCCGCTGTTCAGGGAATGCCCAAACATAATTCATTGCTTGAGGAGAGCTTTTTCCTCGCAGCTGCCATATTTTGCCATGACATGTACATGTCTCAGAAGGATCATGTTAGAGAAACATTGGCTAGAAGTGCAGATGATTTACTCCATGAGTTGGTCAAAATGAGAGGGGCTTTTGTTGCTTGACACAGATTGAGGAAACAGGTAAGTATCAAGGCCAAACCCAGAAAAAACTGCTTGTTTCTGGACTACTGTTTCTTGATGTCAAGGACAGAGGCATGTCTACAGGAGTAAGGTTATTGATGGACAGTTTGAGAAAGTAAGGATGGGACTGATAATAAACTGACTGGAGACCTTGGAAGAAGAAAATCCGCTGTTTCATCTCCCAAAGGTTTTTGTTTGGCACCAGTTTGCTGAGTTTTCCAGCAAGGCCTGTCGAGTCTGTAAAGCTCAGATGAGATCAGTTGATTTACATGCTATTTAAATGCACTGTAGTGTGCTACACTGCATTGCCCAGGGACAGCCAGCAGCCTAACAGGCAGTAAAACTAAGCCATTAGGAGGAGATATTTGCCTGTGATATGCCACTCAGTAAGAAGAACATCAATCAACTACTGAAGGGGTCAAATCAATAAATCATTTTAAAAGCATCAGGGCATTCATAGGTAACACAAATTAAAAATGTTAAGTTTGTGGTTTCATTTATGTAACTTGTAACCGATACTGCAGCTTAAAGGAATAGATTAACATCTTGGGAAAAAAGGTTTAATAGCTTCCTTTCTGTGAGTTAGATGAGAAGCTTGATACCACTTTCCAGTCTGTACAGTAAATATGAGGCAACAACCAGCAACCGGCTAGCTTAGCTGAACACAGGGAGAAATAGCTTGTGGGTATGTGGACAGTTCAAAAATACACCTGCAACCACCTCTGAAGCTCACTAATTTGTGTAGCACGTCATATGTTGTTTGTTTATTCTGTACAAAAACCAGAATTAATAAAGTACAAGTTGTGGTTTTACAGGGAGCTATATGCTGCATTATTTCTTGGCCAGGTGCAGTGAATTTCTGAAGTCTTCCTGTCATCATGAAGGCACCATTATACTCAATCAGAAGTGCTTGTCTGATGGTTGAACAGCTAAAGAAACTGGCAGAAAGAGGGGCCAGAGTCAGGCTATTTCTGTAACTTTGCAAAACCAACAGTCCAGGTGTGCAGGGTTTGAACTTCTCCCTCAACTCCTTTTTTTCATGTGTTACACAAATGTATACAGCACTTTTGTGTGTATAACTGAATACAACACTTTGAATGCCTTCCAAGAGAGACTATCTCAAAATGTGTACTTTTTCTCCCATATTTAAACGATTCTGTTTCATCCCTCTATATGACAGTCTTCCAATGTGGCTGTTTGGAACAGCTATAAACACTTTTGCTTTCTGATGTGGTCAGACAACCTATCAAACATTTTTTAGCATAACCACGCAGCCAGCGAAGGAAGGATCCAGGAATTCATTTTCTGTTGACCTCTCGTGAAAACTATCACATCTGACTCAGTGAATTCTAATATCTCTTTTATTCTTGAATCCAAAACCAGAACGTAATGGGAAGAATTTGAAAATGAAAAATAAGCTGCCATTTTTCTAAAAGGACACATTTAAAAAAACATGTTATTACATGCTCTGTCTTTTTGTATAATTCACTGATGCAGGGTCAGTAATATACATAAGGAAGTAAACCTTCTTTTTACCATTAAAGTTACTTAGTTTGACTGACAGCTTGTAGATTCTCCATATAATGACTACATAAGCACAAATGTCATGGTTATTAGAGCAATTGATGACCAAATTATGGTTGTATACAGTATAGAATTACTGGCAGCACCTGCTGTGAATATGGATCATGCATGTATTAAAATGAGAGCGAAAGCATTTTTATTTGTGCTCTGCTGCTACTGCCAACATTCGCAAAAGATACACAAACTACTTGCAACCCCCTGATGAATGTGAGAGCATCTCCCCCTCTCCTGAAGGCTGGCGCGAGCCCTCCTGTCAAAGCAATAGAGAGCCTCTTGATGTGGTCTGTCATTTCCTCTGAGCTGGCCTTGCTACAGCATGGGGGTTCGAGGAGTGTGGGAAAAACCAGTGTGAAAGGGAAGAGAGGAAGTGTGTATTTATCTCTGTTGGTGGGGCATGATTCCCACTTTGATCTGTCTGCAGACCAGCTCCTGGACCGCGTCGTGGGCAGTAGAAGCCACAAGGTCACTGTGTCAGCCACAAAAGGTCTTGTATGATGCCTGGACAGCACCTGTCTAGATAAAAAGCAGAAAAAAAATCATAACAGCTTTATGACTTTATGGCCTTTGTTAAATTATAAATGATTGACATGTCATCCCAAAACATATAGCCACGTTATATTATATCATATTATATTATGTTGTTAGTGTCATGACAACTTTCCTCTACATCTAAATCAAGAATTATGTATTCACTCAACAGTGATCAAAGGATTTAAACTGTCTTAATGACAAGACAGGCACTGTTTAGCACTAATGAATTCTGAAGTGAGTTTCATAGAAGAGATTTACAGTAAAGGATATGATATCATGGGGTTTGGTCTCCTTCATAGCTATCCATCTTCAATCTATCTCCAAATCTTAGTCACTGAGCAAACAATCCTTTATTTGCTTTTCTCATTCAACCAGGAGTGGCTCATTATATGATCCATTTTCCATTGTCTGGAAAATGGTATTTTTAATTAAAGCACAAGCTGTGTGTCAACACCTCCCCCAGTGTACAGAGTGAGATAACACAGTTGTGTTCACATGTATTTTGTGTCTTCAATTTGTAGGCGACCCAGACAGTCCTCACTCAAAAGTGGTTTTCTAAATGGGGGTCCCTTGCCAGGAAGTGTGTTTCCCAGAGTTCAAATGCATTTGATGTTTGGTAACCTTCTCCTCATGCATGTATATCTATACTCAGGATTTCCAGCTGGGGGTACACCCAGACCCTCTCCACCTCCTTCTGTGTGCATATGGAGGAAGTCGGTCAGCAAGAGTGCAAGTGGCACATGGTAGTGAATGGTGGCCTG
Organism: Scomber japonicus; assembly: GCF_027409825.1. NCBI lineage: Eukaryota > Metazoa > Chordata > Actinopteri > Scombriformes > Scombridae > Scomber > Scomber japonicus. The sequence goes on along the minus strand of NC_070589.1, from coordinate 20,685,767 downwards.
GGAGCAGATTAGCTGCTCTTGTGTCTATCTTGTGCTGACAGTTCACACAGGCCTTTTTTTCCACTGCCCCTGGGCGTATCAACACACTGTTTCCCTTCTCAGAGGGCTCTATCTCCTGGCCTCAAGGCTAAAAATGTGAAAGCATACTGTATACATGGCTTGAAACATAGATGTGGCTTAAAAAAATACTATGAAGGTGAATTAGATGATGACATTGGATGAACATGTCAAATAATTATATTGTGGAGTATCAGAGGTAAATACAAATTAAGTCTGAGACACTAACATTAAGGAATTGGTCAATTAAAGTTGGCAAAACAACTTCTGCATGCCCTTTGAGAGGATTCTCAATTAATACAGGCAGCTATGAGGATTCTACTGGAGAATTAATTCACCCTTAATAAACACATACATGGACAGTTTAAAAACAATACCAAAATATTGCATAAGGGGAAGGTTGGGGTGGTGGAGGGTGCTGCAGCAGCAAACAGCGCACTCATGAGTGTATAAGTGCAGTAACAGTTGGAAGTGTCTGGTTTTAATGTACATGCTGTACACCTGAATGAACGTAATTGGACTGTTCAGCTGATAGGCACACAGCTGTGAATGAACCAGTGATTGCAATGCATGAATGAAACAGCTGATGCATGATATATTCAATGTTTGTTTTTTTCTAATTGGTGCAGCTGGGGGTAACAACAAGTAATTAACCTCTGTTAAGAACAAGTAATTTGAGGTTAGCCTAGTCAAAAGTACACAGAATGAGTTAAACTATAGATTTACTAATAGCCTTAGTTAAACTTAAAGGGCCACTATGACAGATTTAGTTGCATCTTTAGTGGTGAAACAGCAGATTGCAACCAACTGAATACCCCACCCTTTATCCTCCCCTTTGAAGCATGTAGGCTACTATGAAACTTACAAAAAATGCAAAAGGTCCTTTCTCGCCCCAGTGTTTGGCTTGTCCGTTCTGGACAACTGACTCAAGTACTCATGCCTCCCTCATGGAGTATGTTTCTGATAGTTTAGTCAGAAACATGCACACCAGTAGCCTGCTGGAAGTCATTTTGTAGGGCTCTGGCAGTGCTCCTCCTGTTCCACCATGCACAAAGGATCAGATACTGGTTCTGCTGCTTGGTTGATGCCCACCTTTGGCCCTGTTCAGCTCTCCTTGTATAATGGCCAGTCTCCTAGTATCTGATACTGTGCTGGGAGATGCAGCAAACCATCTTGTGACCGCATGTATGGATGTGTCATCCTGGAAGAGCTGGACTAACTCTGCCACCTGATTGGGCTGCAGGTACCGCCTCATGCTACCTGTAGTGACAAGGACACTAGCAGAACACAAAACTAGAGAAAAATCAGTCAGGAAGGAGAAGGAAAGAGAAAATGTCTGTGGCCATCACAAACAAAATCATTCCCTTTTTGGGAGTTGTCTTGCTTTCGCCTCTCCATTGCACCTGTTGTCATTTTCATTTGCACCAAAGCAGATGAAACTGATTCACAATCACGTGTGCTTCCTAAATGGGCAGATTGATATCCCTGAAGTTTAACTGACTTTGTGTTATACTGTGATGATTAGGTGTTCCCTTAATTTTTTTGTGCAGTATATTATAAGATGATTGGTGCTGGGCCCAAATGCCTAAAAAAAAGTCTTTGTTGTGACATCTTAAGAGTGGACATGTTTTTCAGAGGGTGTTTAGATGAAATCCAAGAAATGTTACGGTCATGTCACACAGAGGCTCTGTCTTTGGGCCCATGAACTTGTGCCCAGTGAGGTAGTTCAGTAATTATGAATTCTCTTCATAGGGCCCATCCTTATCTCATTTCAGAGTCCCCCCCTGAGCTGAGTGAATGCCTCATTTGCACAAATGGCAAATGAATTGCATAATTTCTTTCAATTGCGTGTCATATCAGTGATAGAAAACAGCTACATGGCCATTTAGACAAAGAAATTTATATTCGTTGGCTCATCCTTGGCAAAGTTGGCTGACATGTGTTTATTGTGGTTATTCAAGGCCAAAAAAACCCAGCAGTAAGCATCCGGTTTCTATATCCAAGATGCTCCCGACAAATACACCCTATGCTGTCACCCCTGACTGACTTTTTCAGTGTGTACTCCAGGCACCCATTAGAGCACCCATCTGCATCATTAGCTTTATTAATGATGTTCCTTGTCTCTCTGTCACATCAGAGGTTTTCACTTATGGTTCTGGTGATACTGCCGGTCATTAGGACAGCTCAAAGTGTGGGATCCCATCTGGAGTGTCTCACAAAAAACACTAACAGGCCATGGAGACTGCTGAGGCTCCAACAAACTTTCAACAGTTGTCTCAACTAGGTCCCCATGCTGTGGAATAGGGGGCTTAGAGAGACAGAAAGTCCATGGTTGTAATTCTCCATATGGATGGCTCACTGGGTGCACAGGAAAAACAACTCATACTATTTGGAAAAGCGTTGAAGGGGAAAATTAATGCATATTCAGAGTGGATAGTGGACAGAGGCAGGCGTAGAGAATTCATTGCAATGGAATGAGCTTCTCATCTCAGGAGAGAAAAAATTCCCAAAGCATGATAATATTTTACGTGTCCTTCCAGCTTTTAATCATTTAGACATATCAAATTTCTAATCGTTCAAAAAAAGGGAAAAAATCCAGTTGTTACTGATTAGCATAAATAAATGACAAGTAAATTTCACATTAGGAGACTTGACAGTGAACGAGGGCTGCAAAATTTCCACTTGCAGTCACGCACAGTAATGTCATCACTTAAAGGGGAATTGTACCCCCCTGTAGATTAACAATCCCAGAAAGCTTTGCAGTGCAGGTTCAAGCACCTGACGTCACGTGCTAGGGTGGGAGTAGGGTCTTTTATATAGAGTGGCAAGGGTGTGGTGCTCTGAGCTCGGAGACCATTAAACTGTCACCACTGTATTTCTGTGGTGGAACTACAGAGGGTTTGCACTCGTCCCCTCTAGCACTGGTAATGATGAGATTTGAGGTTAGTCAGCCACTTTGCCGTGTGTGTAATCAAAACTCAAGACTGCATTTGCAGCTACTGTTGATGTAGCAAGTATGTGCATGTGAAGGTATTGCAGGCACATGTTGGTTATATTTGTGTGCATGTCTGCTTGTGGGGCAAAAGCATGGCACTAACTGATGTGTAAGACCTGCAAAGTTTACTAAAGCAAATGTTATAACCTGACGATGGCAAATCTACAACTCTTTAATAAAGCTGAATTATAGTCCTTCACAAAGAACAATTAAAACTGATGAAACATAATTGCCAGGTATGTCTGCACCATAACACAGGAATGTCTTTACACAGTGTGCTGATCGGTTACTATAGCAGCAAATGTTTTGGTGTTAATCACTGTCAACTTACAGTTTACAGCTTACTCAAATCAAGGGTTTCGCTGCAAAGTGCAGTTTTTCTCTTATTACCATCTTATTTCAAGAGTGGGGCGTTGTTGACAAACCTTTAATTTTGTCATAGGGAAGGAAATATAAGTTTAATTATGAAAAAAATAAACATTTTTCATGCCGTGCCTTTACAAGAAAGAACTTCGTTGTTGTGGGTAAGGATAAAAGTCAAGTGAATGAACTACGAGCAAAATTATGTAGCTGTTGTAACTACTTGGAATGCATTATTCCTCAGGCAGTGTCTGAGTGCAGGATGACACTCTTAATCATTCCCCTCCAACAGGAAATCAGTATGGTTACCGAAATCATAAAACAGTCCTGACCTTAAACTCTGTTTCCCTGTTTGGCTGCTTTGCAGGCTTGATACTACATAGCAACAGAGCAGGGAGATACAGTAGCACCACCTTGTGTTGTGGCAGAGTCAAAGGTTAAAAGGTCCAAAAGAATACCCTTTAAAAATAACTTCAGTGTGGCCACCAGCCTGAGTGATTATAATTCCAAGATTTAAAGAATATGAAGCTCCCTAGTTTCATAATCTACTCCATGAACACTTAAGAATCATTCAGGATATGGCAACGTTTGCGCTTGAGAATCTCACACACAGTTGATGACGAAGTTGGGCGGTATGAGGGCATCCCCTTGGCCTTTATGGCTTACGCACAGGGAAGAGTTGAACGGCTTGTGTTGGCTATCCCTCTAGCCATACGCAGCCAGACACTGAGTTGTTCTGGCATAATTAGAACCTGCTGGAGATTTCTGAGGTATTACCTCACTGCAAAGAACACGGCTTCCCCAGCTAACAGCCCCAGCTGGCTGGATCTGGATTCTGTTCCACTACTGATCAATGGGGAGCTCCCTGCACTTACAGCCACCACTGGTGCAGTATATTGACCGAATCGAATAGGAGGAGGGGTGCTGGGGGCAAGATTTGCTCTTCCATCAGGCTCATGGCTGAGTGGGAGCCAGTTTTCCTTGCATGAAATCGGCTGCCCTGCATCTATAAGGGCCTTGCAGTGAGGAAGCTGTTTCCTTAACTCAGATAAGTGTTTTTCACTTGGCAGACTAGGTTTTTCTCCTTTTTGATGAATGTTTCTCTGCTATTGTGGTGTTGAATATACTGTGCACTCTGTAATATCATAAATGAGACTGTAGTCATCCCCTGCAATTCAACAAATACTCGATATTCGTTAATAAAGGAATTATTACAGCACCTATATCATATAAGGCCTTATGCTGTCATTGCACAAGGCACTATAATGTCTGTGCGCACTTCCTCAGTGGCAAAGTAAAAGCAGAGTCTCAGAGTGAAATTGTGTGAGGGACAGCCTGGGGATCAAGGCTGTCTCCAAGGTCTCCTAACTGCCTGAATCTAAACTTAAGGTCATTCCTCTGCTGCTCGACCAATTACCCATGCACGCAGCTCTGCAGAGTCTCAGCCAGAAGCTTTGGCTGAATTGTTCCAGGACATCCTCCTGTGGGTTTACATTGGAAATGTGGGCTGCCATCGACTGACAAATTTTCATCACCCACCAATGCACAGTAAGAGATTGATTTCGTACTTGCCAGTTACACTGAGTGGCAATGTATTCTCTTTTTCCCCTTTCTTTATAATCTCTTATTCAATGATACATCACTGCTAGTATGTTTAAAACACATTTTAATAATTTCCATATCTCAAAGGAAATGTGTAATTACTGCCTGATATTTTCTCAGGGATGTGAATGCTTTCAGTATCCGAGACATAGTGTCATTGACATCAGGCACATATTTGTAGACATTCGGTGGGGTGAGTCATGTCATGACTCGTCTGTATGTGTGTTCCATAACCCCCGGTCCCAGCAGAGAATCTCATTACAAGGAAAATTGCGGTGATTGTTTTTTTGCGATGGAAGGAGGAATCTAGATATGTCAAAGCACAGACGAACACCGTGTTGGAAAGTTTGTGGAGTGTAAGTAATATTAATGACCAGACAAAACAAAAAAGACTGCTGTGTTAGTCATGACGTCAATCCAGCTCAGCTATCAAAGTCAGTTTCTGGTTTTTGATGCATCACTAAGCTTTTCACCTATAAGGTAAATATAAACTAAACTACTTGCCATGTCAGCATGTGAAAATGCTTTGATAACTTGATTAGAAAAGGCAAGAGTATTGGTAGGTTAGTGAATTAGAGAGTAAGAGCAACCTGAACCATGACCTTTTAACAGGTTTCATGTACCTGTATGCACACATTTGACTTAAGACTACTTTTTGCAATAATCAATATTTTTATATCAAAACAATTATACACTACATGCCCAGCACTTGCTAACATGCAAAAGATACATTTACCTCCTTCAGGAGTTTGTGAAGACCATAATAGAGCTAAAAGGAAAGTGAATATTGGACACATGTCATCATCATCATCATCATCATCATCATCATCATGACCCAATGAAAGCAAATGTTGGTCTGTGACTGCTGGAGATGTAAAGTGTTGTTGTTGTGTTTTGCAAAACATTACACATTATGGTGACATTCCTTTTTCTGCATGGGTTAGCTCTTGTAGGAGAGCATTTCAAGGAATCTCTTATTTTCTCTTGTGCCATAAAGCCTTTAACAATACATTTGAATGTGCATCATCTTGTAGAAAAATGAATAAAGTAACCCTACATACTGTACTTTATGTGTGGTATATGTAAAGCCAAATCCACTGCTGCACAAGAAAAAAGTTAATTTCAGACTCTTTTCATTTAAAAAAAGAGCCCTCTTTTCCTATTGAAAGCCCCCAGACAGTGTGTCCGTTTTGATTTATGGAGAGGAAATAGTTGCATTCTCCTTGCGGGTGGGCCTGTAAAACCCATGTCCCCCCTCACTCTGGCATGGCGGCCTTGTTTAAGCTGCAGCGTAAGCCCAAATCACAGGAGGTGACCATCTCCAATAGTCAATAGTGTCAATAGTCAGAAATATTCCCAGAAGAAGGGCGAACCGTAGAGGAGATACTTGATCACCACAAACACTCGAAGGAGGAAGGGTTGTCCTTTGTGCTCCTTTAAGAGCACAGAGTGAATCCCCTCGATCACTGAGGAGGAAAGAGACGCTGGCTCTGACTCAAGCAGAAAAATCTGTTCGAGGAGTAAAATCTGATGCATAGCAGTTACTCTAAATGATGTGCAGGACAATGAGTGCAGAGTATCCACTTGTTATGAGGGAGTAATGTGTGAACTGACATATGAGGGTAATAATAAAACCAGACGTGGTGTCATAGTTGAACACTCATTTATGACTTCTCTGGTTCTCAGTACTTTTTCAATGGACTGTAAAAATGCAGGATGTGTCTCATGAATTCACATAATCGATGGTGGTTATTACCTCCCCAAAGACCTCAAGGAGAATGTATCAAGAGCAGGTGTGCACATATAAAAACCATAACAAAATCCCAGCTTATGACTTTGCAAAATGAAGAGATTAAATAACTTTATTTGACACATGGAAAAAATTTTAATAATACTGCACAGTGGGCATATGAAACTAAAACAATCATCCAAGGAGGTTAATAGGGGTCTATAGCCATGAAGAGAAATATTATCGTAAAGCAGTCCAAAACAGGTCAAATATTGTGTGGAGCCGACAACAGAGTTAAAGTAATTTCCTTGAGGATGGTTCGGTCCAATTTACTGCTTATGCAAAGCTGTGACATCTATGACATCTATGTTGGCCCTCTTGTCAGGGAGACATGATGTAATTGTGATAAGGTGGTTGGTTTTGGTATCGCCTCAGAATGATGTTCTCATGTCGTCATTGAGTGATGTGTTTCTGTGCTCAGAGGATTTCGGGACCCTGACGGCCCTAACTCTGCTTCATAATTCAGCAACTGAGCTAACAAACACAAAATTATACTTTTCCTTTTCTCTCAGCGGTCCGTAATATCTCTATGGAAAACAAAGTGTGAGCACCAAACTAATAAATTTTAGCTCTAGTACATTGTGAAATGTTAGAACACTATAAATCAAGTTAAGAAACTTGTCAACAATGGGTGTGAGCAAGTCAGTGACCCACCAAAACTCTGGTCTTTCACTCACTGGAGCTTCATAAGAATGAATTAAAGTACTGTGCAAAAAAAAAAAAAAAATCAGTATATCTTCTGCAATATGATATGAACAAACTGGGCTTTAAATTTTAATTCCCCCCCCCTCATGGTGATGAATATTTGTGTACTCAGCAGTTACAGTATAAATTGTGGATTTCCATTTTATTATAATACTCCTCATTATGTAAAAGGTCATATAAATTTGCATTGTGCAATGGGTTTATGTAAAAACATTGTATAATGAACACCCTTTATATTTCTAAGTACAGTTTAAACAGATGTGTGTAATGAAAGAGTTGATGAAGCCTTAGTTGATATAAATAATAATATTGTAATAAATCCTAGGCATTGTATTTTCTGACTGTTCTTTATGAGTGGGTCTGATATGCTTATATCAGAGTGGTCATAAGTCACTTAGCAGCCAGTGGACCACATGAGCTACATGTCAGCCAGCTGTCTATTAAAAGGGAAACTCTCTTCATACGTGTTCCTGTTTGCCGATATAAGCAGTGTTTAATGATTTACCCCTCTAATTTGGAGATTAAAGCTCACCGCTAATGACAGAACACTGCTGTAACTTATAGATCTCCTTCTAGTCCTAAAAACCACAAAGGAGGAGAGGAGGGAGGAGAGTGACGCACTTTGTCATATATATAGACATGGTGATTCCACCTCTCTCTCACCAGAATGGAAAGAATGTCATGATAGATCCACCCCACACATACACGCTGCACACGCACTCATGAATCTACACATACAGAGTGATAGCCCCAACGTAAGACCCTACAGTTAATGTGCAGCCACTTGAATGCTTGAATGCTTTTTAAACATGCATTTCATTACAGTCTCTGTACACTTATCTCAGTATGTTTATGTGGAGATTGGGCAGTGACAGTAGAAAAAAAACTCCTTAATGGCAGGTGTTAAATAGCAGCAGCATAACAGCAAAAATTAGCAGCCAGCAGACACCAAGACATTAGTCACAAGAAGATCTGTGGAAACTGCCAGCAGCGATGCCAGATTGCCAAGCATAAAAATACAGACTAAACGGAGCCAAGCCATGAACTCAACAAGGTTACAGTCCGCTTTCTCCAGTAAACTGATTTCCTGTATGTCATGTAGAGGGAAACCTGGTCCCTGTAATTGGGGGAGGTGATTAGAGAAACCTGGTTTTCCTGCTAGATTTCTCATGGATGACACAATTTTTTTGGGCTATATGTGTAATTGTGTTTCTAATGTGCTTTCTACAACTATGTCTGTGCGTGACAAGGACTCTGAATTCCATTCAAAGTCTGATGCATCATCAGTCAGTTTGTTTATAGGTACACACACCAATAAAACAAAAACAAAACAACACCAAAAAGCATTGTGACCATAGCAGCATCTTCTGTCACTACTGTTAAAATGAGAAAGGCCTGGTTCTAAATTAAGGACGGTAGTAGGAGAGACATTTGCAATAAGCTGGTCACTTAAAGAAACAGTGTGTAAGATTTAGTGATATCTAGTGGTGAAGTTGCAGACTGAAAAATACGAAAAGTCCTCTATACAGCCAGTTTTTGGTTTGTTCTTTCTAGGCTACTGTAGAAACATGGAAGAGGGTCCGCTGCTGATGTAGACATAAAAGGCTCATTCTAAGGTAACAAATACACAATGATTCTTATTTTCAGATGATTATACACAGATTAAAACATACCTATGAATATGATTTTCCATTTCTGCCGAGTTCGTCCTGCTAGATGCCACTAAATTCTACACACTGCATCTTTAAGTGCATGTAAGTGCTCTGAATAAGTCTGTTAACACGTAAAGAAAATACTTCACTTACCTTGGTGAAAAGAAGTAGTGATCCTAATCATTTTAGCAGAGAGTCGGAAAGGATTGTCTCAGTCCAAAGCTATAGCAGCACAGACAATGAAATCTGGCTCCTAGCTTGAGGTGGACTCACAGCCGATATGAAGAATGATACCAAACCAAGTTTCTGAATGCTGGCTGCAGCAGCCTGGAATGTGCAAACATGATTATTCCCTCCACAAAATCATCTTGAAGCATCATGATTGGACTGTTAGCAGGCAGCAGTAAAAGAATGAGCAGAAATGACAGATTACATTGACTGCCCTTTAACAACTTGTGCGTTGGATATAGTTAAAGGTGAATACAGTATATTGTGTCAGTGAGGGGAGTTCACACAGGCTTCACTCCATTGATGCTATGACATAATGCAGGAAATTTCAAAAAGGTTGGCTTGACAATGAGATACGATACATACAATATATAACTTCTGACATGGAACAGTCTAATCAAAGTACATGACATCAGCAACCAGTATTGCTACTAATATAATGTGTCTAAAAAGCTGCATATTATATCAAAGTGTATCAGTGATTTCAATGCTGGTAGGATTTCAATTTTATGTTAAATGTAAGGCTTAGCAGTTCATGATGAATGACAAATTATACTGCTCTATGAAATCAAAGCTTGGACAACTCACAACCACTGTGTAACTGTATTGTTCCAGACAATCTTACACATCAGATCCAGTAAGGAATTGTTTTTGGGACAAAAATGGGCTCCTTCTCAGAAGAAACGAACGCAAATATTCAATGTTTCTGACTCTCAAAACATTGGTCTACCACAGGTGCAAGTTTTCCATACCAATTAGCAAGTGCTCCACCCACAAATTTTCCATCAAAATAAACTGGAAACACATAAAAAAAATGCACATTAAAATGGGAGTGATCGTCTTTGATATTCAATGCTTTAATTGAAACCAGGCAGCAGAATTACCAAGCTCTGTTTTGATGGCTCCATGGTTTCCATCAGTAAAAGGGGATTCCTGACTGATATCCTGAGGAACACTAGATTTCCTTTTAGAGGAAAACCAAGCAGGGTAACACGTCATTGTTTTGCATTGGCTTCATGGACAATTGGCATTGCAGTTTTTTTCTGTACCTGTAATGGACACTGGGTCAAAGGTTCACACTCCCTCTGTCTGCTACTCACACATCTTGCACATACATTCAGTAACCACCTCACATATGGCAGGGCCGGGTAAACATCTGGTAATCTTTGTTTCAGCTTCTCAATAGCTCACCAGGCTATGGTCTCTCTGTGTGTACTCAATCTTCTCCAATTACATAGTTGCTGGCTGCTCCCCTGAGGTTACGTGGACGAAACCATTTGGGATTGCGGAAGGAGTTTCCACAAAATAGGTGTTGTCCAAAAATTCCAAGCAGTTATGGAAATAAACCCACAAAAAAGAAATAGAGATAGAAAAAAAGATATAGAGATTGAGAAAAGAGGAGAATATGAGCATATGGGAATGCCTTTGGGTACATTTAACCAGAATTTTTGTTTTGTTTTGTTTTGTTTTCATCTCCAAACTGTGATGAAGTGAAAGAATCTAAGTGGTGAGATCTTTCAACAGACATTCAAGTAAAAACATACAAAAAATGCCAAGGACTGAGAGTATTACAAAAGTGTCACGTTATTTCTAAATTAAACCCAAACTGAGGCCAAAGATGGTAACAATTTTTCTTTCCATTTGTGGTTGTATTGACTTCAAAATTCAGAGCCCATGGTATTAAGCTGGCGACTTGCTTTTGGAAGTTCTCAAAAGAGCACGTCAAAATAAGTCTGACCTGAACTTGATGGTCCACACCCTCAGTCTATTGTCATTGCATGTATTTACCTTTGACAAACAAATTCTTTTCTCTGTGTTGATGTAAAGCTATAACCAATGCTATCCATTCATTCATATGCATCTACAACCTGGTGCATCTGGACAATGACTTCACAGGTCCCTCTGTCAAGGCTGTTCTTACCATGCTGGCAGAGAGCCAGACGAGGCTGCTGGCCCAGGCTCCTTTTCCCAAGTTCCACCCAGACGCTGCGTGCGCCGTCATCCTGCTGAAATGTAAACCCCAGATTCAGCTGTGTTTGTTATGGTTGCACCGGCCCTCAGTGAACACACGACGCTGTCACAACGTAGTTATAACAGCAGGGCAATATTTCAACAACAATCTATTTGGTCAGCTGCAATTACATCACTAGGTGGTCAGACAAAGCTTGCAGGAATGATAATTAGGATTATTTCATGGGCACTTTTTGCAAGGGTCCTAGACACTGTTCTTATTTCTTAACACACCATGACATTTAGGTTCAAGGTGTTCAAGGTGTTCAAGGTGACTTTATATATACCCGTAGGTAGATTTTTTTCGACAGTATTTAGTACAGAAGTTTAAGTCAAGTGTGTTTAAGTGTGTTTTCACAGTGTCTGAACTTGACCCCAGTGGACTGTGTTCACAGGGGCACCATCATTACTGTTTTTGCTGGGGATGCTCTATTTAACAGCAGGGTCTGCAATACGCCGTTGTCTCTTTTAATCATCGAGCTACAGTATAAACAATAGTGTAGACTGAACACTAGTTGTCCTTGAGATCACTGGCCTGCTGCACTAATGGCTATTTACTTTCCAGAGAAAATGAGTAACCCACAAAGTCTATTTTTATCCTGAAATGACCCCAGTGTCAACCCACTGAGGTGAGGGGGGGGGGGGATTCTACATCCTTAGCTTTGATCAAACTGCCGGCCTTGTAGACTGCACGCAAGTGCAACAACCTTAGTGTGATTAATTTTTTCCCTGTCCCCTTGTCAGTTCATGTGACCCCAAGTCACCGTAACATAGAAAATTCCAAGAGGATTTGATTTTAAAATATAAATCCAAAGGCTGTCTGTGAGTAGCTATGGGTCTACACAGTGTGGCATTAGTCGGGTGGGTAATTTATTGTGGGACTTAAGTGTTTCCATTTGCAGTAAGAGCCACTAAAAACAGACTCGCTGAACGTTTCTGGGGGGCCTGCTTGTAAAAGTACTGATGCGGTGTGAGCTGGCTCTTTGCCTGACAACCTGTTTGGGGAGCAGTATAGATGGGGTTTTAATGAATACATAATCCAGTCATCACAAAAAGGACTCCTCACACTTGCCAAAGTTGCAACTTTGGACTGTTGTGCTCTTTTTTTCACCTTGTGCAAACAACTGCAATGCATTTGTAGCCGAGGTTTCTCCAAGAAAAAAAGAAAAGAAAAGTTTGTTGTTGGTTACTGTTACTGTGCTTTTTGTTCATTCCCATATGCACACATTAAAATGTAGAACAGTAATTTAGTATTAGATAATGACGAAGACCAAATCCAAATAGACTAAGAAGACTTATTTTACGTTTTGGATGTTAGCTTTAAAATATACTGAACATAGACACATTTATTTTGTGAATTTATACAGTATTTGTGTACATCACACCCAGTAGACTGAGCAGTATCCAAGCTGACCCTTCATACCATGAAGTAATACACATTAAATTAATGCTTTCATCACAGGAAGTACAAAGGTCATAAAGCAATGGCTTTTTGTTGTTAATGAAATTGATCTCACCAGCAACTCACTGGTGCCCCCTACTGACTTCAAAGAGCACACATTAACAGTAATTTGGTGAAAAGTATGTTTTTTATGGAATATTTTTTGCGTAATGGCCAACAAGACGATCAGGTTAGCGAGTTAATAATGTGTTTTGGTGGTGGGTGGGGCTGACAGGGTATCACTGAAGGACAAGAGATCTCACTTCAAGGAGTAAGTCGCTACACTCTGTAAGATGTTAATATGATAAGAATCAGCAGAACCACTCCTTACACTTGAATATACAGTATCACATCCTAGTCAGTAACATAGCAAGTAACACAGTATGCATATGCTAGAAAGACAAGGATTTCAGCAGGGTTCAGGTAGGTTGTGATGTGGGATTTCACCTGGAGTTGATTTGAGACTGATACTACTGTATAAAAACACAGCCAAGTTTGCTTTGGCTGCCTAGCTGTTAACTCTGTTGTACAGAAATGAGAAAAGTTGGTGAAACAAAAGCCAGAAAACCAAAGTGCGCCTCAAAGACCAAGGAAAATATAACAATAAGTGCAAGAGCATATGATATCATCAAGCAGGTCAGCACCTGGGAAAGTACCATATTAGCAGTCATGAAGAACACATTTATGGTCTGACCAAGCCAAATAAAGATCTGAATCCAAACAATACGTACAACATGTTAACAAGAAATAAAGTCAAATGTTTCAAATCCACAGGTAATTGTATGCATATAGAGTAATGACAACTGGAAATATTAATAAGACAAGATGAGGATGGTGAGTGTCATATCAATTTCTGTTGGAGACTACATATACACCCCCTGGATGGATTCAAGCACCTTCCTTCCAGGAACGTTTTCTCCCAGTTCTAACATTAACCAACAGGCCATATTTCCTGAAACCAGAAACTCCCTCAGCAAAAGGAAACCCAGCAGCACCTGCACTAGTAAGAAGCCGGCCAGGACGTGAGTCAAAAATCAGGCCATTAGACTCAGACATGGTCTAATAGTGCAGAGGAAGTCACATTTCTGTAATATTTAGCAATCTTACACACAGCAGGCTACACATAAACAATTACTCATAGATTTAGATGCATAAATGATGCTAAACACTATGGACTGTTAAATGCATTGTGTTATCACATACAGAAGTGACTAGAAAAAGGTAATGAAAAATCAGCAGAACCCATCACTGGATTATATAAAACATGGAAATAGGAAAAAGTGCTTACATTTTTACAAATAGGAAACTGAAAAACATATTCCCAAGGATGACAACTCAAGCCTATTTGTATTGCAGTCATGTGTCTCCATATTTTGGAGCGCAGTGCAACCCACATGTGCCCTCATAGCCCAGACTCGGTCTGCTTTTTCCCAGCATGAGTTGATTGATTGGCCATCAATGGAGACACGCTCCTCGAATGAGAGTGCACACCACAGAGCTATCAAGTAAACAGACTTGGAAGTCAAGGCCAGCAAAATCCCTTGTGTCTCCATACCATCCGTTAGGAAGGCAAAGCCGGATCTCATGTATCTGTGGTCAGACAAGACCGCCACCACTTCCTCGTATTGCAAGGCTGCTTGAAAACCACGCCAGTGTGTGCTCTATTTCACAAACCTTTTTTAAGGGTTGGAATTCACATAACCATGTGGTGTGCTTCTGGAGTTTGGGACTTCCAAAATCAGAGTGTTTATCACTCATATCAACAAAAAATAAACACTCTACAGTGAAAACATATTCAACCATACTGGAGGGACTTTTCATTATCCCATAACTAGGCGTCCCTTTTTATTTAAAATGTGCCTGTGCATAAAGCGCTTCATATCTTTCATGGTGGGCTGTGTTTCATAGAAGTGATAAGTTCATGCTAACTGGGACCAGACTGTTGAGTGAGGCTGTCGGTTTGCTTTCAAACTCCTTTATGTTAGGCTTCTTCCTGATTCATAATTGAGTGCTCAGGCACTTGCCAAATCAAATCTGGTCCACTGTTGACATGAAGTAGTCCCCCTTTCTGTTGAAAGCAGGCCGACAGAGGTGGTCAACTGATGCCAACAGTCTTGGTGCCAACAGGATGTTATAGTGGAGTGTACAAAGTGAGCCACTTCCACACAACAGCATGCGCCACGGCTGAAGCAGTAATTAACATCCGTTTCTAGTTTGCACGTGTTTTCATATTCTCTGTTGCAATTTGTCACATGGGAGCCGACTATGAGGGGCGTTGCCTGTTAAGGAATAAAGCCAGGTTAGAATTCAGGAGACTCATTTCACTGAAATCAGAAATCTTCCAAATAACTAAACTTAATTTGCTTTCCAGTTACTAAATTATGGTTGTTTCTTTGGCTTTAATGGTCATTTTATGCCAGGATGCGAGACTTGAATGTTCTGCTGATCCCAGTCAATTGGTTTTTCAAAACCTTCAGTTTGCTTATAATAATATTTACAAGGCATTCCATCATAAACTGTGTTAAAAGCTGATAAAAGCCAAATTGTATTTTCCAGAGCTAAAATTTCTCAACTGCTTACATCCACATTTAACAGAGGATTATATACAAAGGCCTGATGACAATTCAACCTTCAAAGCACATGTTTGCAAGCACTACAAAGCTGAAGGAGAAATAAAAACCTATTTTACAGTGTTGAACAAATGCTGTTGAGCAAAGATTCCGACTATGGAAACAGAGTAACAAGCTGTAAACACACCTTATAAAGTTGATATGGCAAACATGGTAGCAAACAGTTGCCTATTTACACGTCAGGCAGGCACTGAACAATATAATTCGGTTGGAGTCATGTTAATGTCCACCTGGTAAATGTAATTCCAGTATTCATCATCCTTTTAGCTCTGATTTGGTCTCCACTTCCTGAAGAAAATACTCAGCTCTATAGCAGTTAAATGCTCCACTATGTTCACCTGGTTAGTCTAACATCTTGTTCTGAGCTATTAAAACCAAAACAATGAGCTGACAGACACTAAAACGCCCTACAGACCAGAGAGGAACTACAGACAAATGCACATTGTCATTTGATCCATTGTTAATATAAAACAATTGGTTACAGCTGAACAAGTGAATTTTAAACTTTAGTTTATTGTAAATTATATACTTTGACAGACTTTCAACAGTGATGACTTGAGTAAAACTGGTTGATAAAAAGGAATTGATTCCATTATTTACAATACCAGTTATGGTTCATGCTATAAGAATGGGATGGAGGTGGAGATGAATTCCCTTTTACTTAAAGCTACTTGTTTAGTTGCATCCAGAGACAAGCTAAACTTGGTATTATCAGCAAAATCAAGCATTTATACAGTGATGAGATTAAACCACAGCTAATTACAAGTTCACAGTGGTAACAGACCACAATGAAATGACAGAATTACAATACACACGTCAGTCCTTTACAGATCATACATATTTAGGATAATATCAATCTTCAGCAAGACATACACAGTAGATGTGGATGTGGAGTATTTTGTGAACAATAATTAAAAACACTGAGGGAGTGTTTTGTGTACCATTTTCAAGAGTCCCATTACTTGGTTGCATGTTTATAGTCTTCTGCTATATACTGATAATGAAGGGGCATTTCCACTTGATGCAATACACAGCAGCAATATTGAGACATGCAACAGTAAGCCACAGGGAAACTGTGTCCAGAGAGGAGCAGTGACACACGGAAACTACTTTATCTATTGTCCTTAAAATCATTTAAATGGAAAATCTGTCTTGTAACAACATGCAGGTTGTTTTAAATATGTGTGTACAGAGAGAAAATATGTATTTTTTTGCATTTCATCCTCTAATGCAGTTGTTACTGACTCCCAGCAAGGGAGGATTTAAACTGTAGTGTGTCTTCTCCAACAATCCAGAGTCACCTGTCTATATTTTCACCTACCAGCTTCACTAGGAGGGCTTGACGTGCACTGAGTCTTATTCTAACCACTAGTGTACTGACAAGGACATCCCTTATTGGCTTCCCACTCAAACACAGCAAATTGTGTTTAATAGGACAAACCATGAGCACTACTACCAGGCACTGAATCCAGTGAAGGGAAACTTCTTTTACATACATTTTTAGAGCACACCTTTCCACATAATCTGAACTAAATGGCTACCAGGCATTTCTTTTCGATATGATAGATTGAAAAAATAGAAAAAAATGGAGAAAGTGGTGTTATTTCAATATCTATTGAACAATCTGAAACGCTGTGTTTGCAGACAAGATGTGAAAACATGAGACTTGTGTCCAGCCAATAGCATCTAATGCTGACAATGCTGGTCACAATTTCTAAGGTCTAGAGACTCCACATTCAAGGGGGTGGGGGGCTGCATAACAAATGGTTTCAAATGCAACACAAAAAAAAAAATCACATTGAAAAATAAATAGTACTTGCAACTTACCTAATGCTTTTAAGGCCATGACCTAACCTTAAATGTGCAAATTTCACAGATTTCAGTGAACATCTTTCGTGTTAAACAGGCATTTCTGAGGCAATCCATTGTCCTTCCCTGAAATCACTGACACTTGACCCCAACATCATGTGAACACATCAGCAAACACAACGTAAAATCCTATGAATTATCAATGAATACATGAGAAACATCCCTAGTATTTTACTTCAGTTTTCTCAAGCTGTACCAATCCCATAAGGACAAAGAGACGGCTTACAGAGCATTTCTCATGATGATCATGGTGACCACATGAATCTCAGCTACAGCAGTCTTTTCATACGGCAGGTGTGCTTATCTATGTGCATTGTGGCTCGGTCCGTGGAGCTGGTCAGGACGTCCAGAACTTCATCCTGCCGTTCCAGCTCTGTCTCTGCTTCCAGAGCCAGGTTCTTCAGCTGCATCAGCATCTGCACACACACACGCACGCTCCAATAAGTACACTCTCATGGAGACACGCACATACTTATTTGTTGAAGTGATTACACATCAGCCCCCAGTGAACATGGACAACCAAGGAGCAGGCTGCAAATAAAAAGAGATTCATTATTAAAACCTACAAAAAAGTGGGTTAGCAGTGGACCCAGGGCAGAATATGTAGACCATATGTAAAGAGGTGTAAAGACGGGGTCAGCGAGTTAGAGAGCGAGTGTGTTATTGGAATAAAGACAGAGGAGCAGATTAGAGTGTTTTTTCTCTTCACTTTGGCTACAAAGACAATGACTTGCTATTAAATGTCTGCAGGCAACATTACAATTCAACACCAACCATAATGCAATAACAGCTACTCATGTGGTAGATATGATAGTATTTCATATTATGCAGTCTATGAAACATGAGAAGAGATTTCAGAGAGAAGTCTTGGCTTTTCTCCTGGGATCATTGATATCATTCAATACTGTTTGTTTTCTAATTTCAGTGGGTTTAAGGAATACTGTGACTCCATCTCCATGGTCCAACAACAGTGTATGTTATGGTTGATGGAACAACTTAAATATACTGTCATGTGCCAAGCAAAACCTAATAAACACTCACTCCAGACCCCACCACCATGGTTTCTAAACTAATATTATGTTATGCTACACATGCTCCCTCATAGACAGACAGACACACACACACACACACACACACACACACACACACACACACACACACACACACACACACACACACACACACACACACACAAACACACACTGACATTATGTCAGTTTTCACTAGCCAATATATGCGGACACTGCAACTGAGCACAGAAACAGCTCCAGACAGCAGTTTGAAAAACAGATAGTATGTCAATACACACCGAGGAACAACTGCATTCACTCACTCAGGTCTGTGACTTTATAATTTAAACTAGGAGAACATGACTGAATCCCACCTTGCAGTTAACGTTCACAGGAGTTTTGGTGTGTCATAGGAAAACACAGAAAATGAATATTTTTAGCTGCTGCTTATATGAAACTTAAGTCATGTAGAAACCCCCAGAATTAAACATTTAGGCTAGAGCTAATAGAAAAAATATATGAGCCTTGTGTCTTGTGCATTAGACGTGTAATTCCAGGATTGTGAACTAATAGAAAAATACAGT
This sequence comes from Scomber japonicus, assembly GCF_027409825.1. Lineage (NCBI taxonomy): Eukaryota > Metazoa > Chordata > Actinopteri > Scombriformes > Scombridae > Scomber > Scomber japonicus. The sequence goes on along the minus strand of NC_070589.1, from coordinate 20,666,835 downwards.
ACATTAAATTAAACATATGTGTAATCTTTCTTATGTGAACCTGTTTATACTTTTAACAAGTGGGAATGTCCAACCTCAAACAATGTTAATGTTTAATATGTGCCTGGATAAAATATAATTTATAATAATATTTGCAAAAGTATTTAGGGAGGATGTTAAAGCAACTGATCCTCTGTACAGGCTGCTTTAACATAGCTTTGAATCTTGATATGAATTACATTAAGACAGGGTGTGTAGAGACGTGTAGCATTCAGTCAAAATTGGTAGTCTTTGAAGTTTCAACCATTACCTGTTGTAGAAAATATATAATTTATAGTAACAATAGATAATAAGTCTGTAAGCTGTCTCTGACCCTATATCGCTGTAATACATTTTTTTGGAAAATAACTATATAGACCAAAACCATGTTGAGCCACTGTACATTGTTACTGTCTACAATAATTAACCAAATATTAGATAAAAAGTGTTGTCTTTTTCAAGATATGACTGATGCAGTGGGTAGACAAAGTAATGTATCATGAAACAGAACTTTTAAGAAACTGAACCACAATTGAAAACACTGCAATGAGGTTGGGTCATATTCGGCCGCAAGCAAATTACCAGTAATAGTCAAATTCCATATATGTCGATCATATCCTTATTGGTTAGTTTAAAATTGTGTCAAATATTCCTCCTTGTCCTGGAATTTGCAATTTCCTATTTGGCTTCATAAAAGTTATATAGTTAAATAGTCCTACTTAGAGTCTAATCAATAAATTGCCCAGGCTGACATATTGGCTGATATCAGCTTGTTGTATCATGGTAACAAGAGATAGCAAAGATACATTTAAAATCAATTATAAACATTCTCATTATTACAGTTTGTCAATCTGAGAGCACAGTAAGGTTTATTTTTCAACTTTGAAATGTTTTTATAAACACATTTATGGGGTTAAAAATGTTCTCCTATATTATTTTTGTTAAAAAAAAGAATACTGGCCAAATACATTGTTGTCTCTCAAAATATATTGTATCTTTAATGATTGTGCTATAGCTGGAAAATACATTCACGCTAGTATGTCCCACATTTGTAGCAGAGTTTGCAGTAGAGGTTTAATTATTTGGGAGTTGGAGATGTTTACATTATTTTGTCCCCAGAGTAAGGTAATCTATCATATAGTCATGGAATCAGTTAATAGCACCTTATGATGGCTAATATAGACACAGTATGTAATGGAGTCATTATTTCATTTATCTTAACACTACATAGTGTGTATTTAAATTTGCTATTTAAAAAACTTAATTTAGCTTAATTAAAAGATTTTCCATCAAATATTTATTCCAAGCAACTTGTAATAGTGTGTCAAACAAACACAAAATGAAACTGTCTGAATCATAGGTCTGAGTTTACGTCACTGTATAGGTCTTGCCACCACAGACCATGTCTGTAACAGTTCTCAGTGTTGCGAGGTTCTGAATGGAAAGACGTTATACAGCCTGACTAAATAACTGACCATGTCTCTTTCCCTCTCTTAAAAAGCAGGACGGACTTTGGTTTGTGGTCTCACCAACTAACATTTAAAACCTACAGAATGAAAAATAAAAATCACTGTAATGAATTATGGTTTGGAGTGGAGCTATCAAAATACAGGTTACTAAAACCAAAGGATTATTTACTATAACAGCTGTCATTATTTGTGGTAAACCTGCCTGTCTTATATATACAAACATGAAAAATCTAAATGCAATACTAGTGAAAGTCACATATTCACACAGGCAATGGAAGTCTAACATGTCCAACTGGACCTCACCTGTTTGAGTTCTTGGGCCTCAGCCTGGCTGACAGATGGCTGGAGGACATGCACCTGCAACTGGGACAAATCTCCTGCTGGGACTTCCAGTGGAACCTCTGTCTCTTGGCACTTCTGCAGCAAACCTGACTCCAAGGGTGGAGATGGTGAAAAAGAGCAGAGTGCATATGTTGTTTATGAGAAAACCAGACAGTAAACTGAAAGTACAGCAACTGAGGCAATCAGGGTGAAGTGACTCATCAAAATACATTTCTGTCAAGACTGTGTCCAAAAGTCATGTGGATGAAATGTTTTTACACGTGGCTGCACACTAAATAATACACAGGGGTGGAAACATAGAGCTTTACTGCCACTTAGTGGTCAAATTCAAACAGTGCCTTTATTTATGTTATGTATTCCTTACCTTCGCTCCCAATTGGCCCTTTTGTGTCACATGGAGATGAAACTGGAGTTGCCTTGAAAGCTGTGTACTCGACTGTGAACTCAAACTTCTTTTTGTACTGCATCTCCAACACTGATAGTGCCTCTGGCATCTTAGCAGACAGGAACCGGTAGCATACATCAGGCTTCCCGATAAACCGCTGTCTGACGGTGATCTCATAAGGACTATGCACCCTTATTTCATCGATTTCATTCCGTTCAAAGCGGTGAAGTAGTTGGCAGCTTGTGTCTCGAACCTCCAGGGAGGAAACCAGCACCAACAAACATCCAGGCTTCAAGTCAGAGTCTCCACCTTTGGACACCACAGCCGGGATGCTTGTAATCACCTTATTTCTACCAGACCCCTTACCAGCGGCAGTAACTGCAGCTCTTGCAGCATCCTCAGCCTTGGCCTCCTGCTGAGCCTTCCAGGGGAGTTTACCAAAAGGCCACCAGGAAGGAGACTCCAACTGTGATAATAGTCTGAAAGAGAGCAGCAGAGATGGACAGGAAGATGTTTTGTGAGTGTATGACATCGTCCACTATTAACTTAGATTTGTGTTTGTATTGTAACAACTTAGTTAAAACATGATATAAGCAGAAAACATTTGCCAGACCTCTAAATGAAAAATTGTGCAAGTTAAGGTTTTAAATTACTTATCAGCTACGCCCAGGTCGGAGTCAATCTTCTCCAGTCCCTGCATCATGTTGTCAAACTGCTCTCCTTGATGGCTGAGGACACTCCCAGTGTCCCCTAGTCTCCTTTGGGCTCCTGCCACCAGGCTGATCAACTCTCTGCCTTTGGAGGACTGACACTCAGCCCCTGGGGCCCTTGAGCTGGGGGACAGGAGGCGCTCTCTCCAGAAATGCTCCAACACATTATAAACCACAACCCTGTTGGGCTTAAGGGAGCCAAACCAGTGCTTCACGTTGCCCTCCTCGAGCACTGTGAGGGTGCTGAAGATGAAACTGGACGACTCCATCTTGATCTCCATGATCCGGGACAGGCGGACATTGGCGAGACTCTCCTTACTCTGACTGGAGACGAAGCTCAACGTGATTCTACTGAGAGACAGGTTGCCGTTTTCCCACCGCTTCTCACTGTTAATGTAATATGAGCCGGGCCAGCTGTGGATGGGGACGTCTCGGCTCATTTTTGGACGGAGATACACCGATTGTCCTAGGAGATGGACACGATTCAAGAGTTAAACATGCAACATGCACCATTTTTGTATACTATACTGACTGTCCACTTTATGTTGACACTGGTCATACTTACTCTGAAGTGTAATAAGGTGTGCAGGCAGTATGAGCTCAGCTAAGGCGTTCACACTGGCTGTTTCAGCTGTGGAGAAGCAAGTTTATCTATCCACCTGGCCGCATTACGAGCGCCTCTTATAATGTTATAAACCTTCTTAGCATTTATCACTTCCTCTTGTTTAAAAACTATTGCTATCCCACACCACATTAGTCGAAAACACACGCAGGACGTGACCCCTTGTTATGTTCAGTGGGTGATGTTTATCCCGGAAGTGGCGTCACACACGAGTACGGTCGTGTTTACTGTCCGACTTGAACTCTGCTGTCAGAAAACGCTGTCGCAACAAGGTTTAGGAGAGCTAAGTGTAGCCAGCATGGGCAGTCATTTCGTTAATATTTGACATAATTAGCAATACTAGTGTTAAATTAAATATAAGTGTAAATAAAGAGGCAGAGGTGACGAAAAATAGGTGTAGATATTTTCATAACCTGCCAACGCTGTAATGGAGACATAAGCAGCGACCTGTTGTCGAAATAGAAAGATGACACAATGATATTAACACAATGTTAAGTAATCTAGTTGAATCAGGTTTTGGATTTTAACAGTTAATGCGAGCAGACATATGCTCTGTTATGTCAAATCAATCGTCGAGCTCAGTTCATCGTGACAGCTAATCTCGCTAACAGGCTAGTCGAGGTCGTGTTTACCATCATGGATAGGGAGGCGTACCGTAACTGCTGCAGCCTGGTCAAAATCCCAAGGCAGTCATATGAGCAGTTTTGGTCGTCACATTTCGTAGATTACATCGACAAGGAGATCAGCTATTCTAAATTCTTCAAAAAGTATTTGCTTCCTAATCACCCGTGTATGTTTTCAAGAAAGTTTACTGAGGACTGGAAGTGTAGAAAACAGTGGGTGACTGAGGAGGGGAAGCCTAATTTCCAAAAACTGCTGCAAGAGTTTGGTAAATAAGCCTATTACTAATGTATTCACCATGCAACATTGTTAGTGTGCGTAGCTGCTGTAATAACTATATTGTCTTCTTCTCTTTATAACAGATGAGACTCCTGTTCCGGTTGCAAATTGCAATGCCAAGGAATACAATGCAAACCCTAAACAAGTTATGCCTTTCAAAGAATTCATACACTACTGGAAGGAGTACATCCAGAATGGTCATTCATCACCTAAAGGATGCCTCTATCTTAAAGACTGGCACATGTCAAGGTGGCATGAATACAGATATCACACAGTTTTTTTGCATGTCATACTGTAGTTACCCCATAATTAATGATGTGTTTTATACTGCAGGGACTTTCCAGAACATAATGTTTACGTTACACCAGTGTTCTTTTCTTCTGACTGGCTCAATGAATATTGGGATACACTTGAAGTAGATGACTACCGGTTTGTCTACATGGGACCAAAGGGTTCATGGTATGGCTAAGTTACACCCTGGCTACAGCTAAATGATTTCCTTTTTCATACAGTCTACTAACACAGTTTCTTATCATTAGGACGCCGTTCCATGCTGATGTGTTCCGCTCCTACAGTTGGTCTGCAAACATCTGTGGTAGGAAGAAATGGCTTCTCTATCCTCCAGGCCAAGAGGAGTTTTTACGAGACACTCACGGCAACCTGACTTATGATGTAACTTCAGCAGAACTTCGAGACAGAGGCCTTTTTCCACACTCCGAAGAAGCATGCCAGCCTCTTGAGATTATTCAAGAGGCGGGTGAAATTATTTTTGTGCCCAGTGGCTGGCATCATCAAGTTTATAATCTGGTAAGAATTGCAAAGGTAATGACACATTCTATTGCCTAGTCTATTGCCTATCACTGACATGGTAAATCTCTTTTATTACGTGTGATTTTTTATGGATGTCAACAATAATGAATCTAATTAGGGCCCGAGCGCTGACCAATGCAAAGCCCTATTGTATCTGTAAACCGACATGCATGGGGGGGGTGAGGGCCCGTTCATCGCTGCTTGCAGCTTTAATTGGTATTTTTTATCTCCCAGGAGGACACCATCTCCATCAATCATAACTGGCTTAACGGCTGCAATATTGACATTATGTGGCAGTTCCTTCAGAATGAACTGTCATCCGTCCAGAAAGAGATAAATGAGTGGAGAAACACAATGGATTCATGGCATCAGCACTGTCAGGTACTTCAGGGATAAGACTGTTCAGTCTGCATATTATCCAAAAACCCGATTGCTACCCTGATAGTTTACAATATGGGGATAATTATGGAAAGTAATTCTTGTGTGTGTACTTTTCAGGTCATCATGAAAGCCTGTTCTGGCATTGATTACGGAGAATTTGCTTCATTCCTGAAAATCATTGCAGACAACCGAATGGCTTTCCTGAACGCATGCTCCTCTGGTGATTCATCCGACTACCCACGGCACCTTTCAGAGATCCTCACCACCCTTGGACCTTACCATGCTGCCTTTGACTTACAAAGAGTGGCCAACATACTTGAATGCCTTCTCTGCAACGAAGATTTTAAACGGCTTGATCATTCAGCATTGACTTTGCAGCCAGAAACCATGTTACAGCAAATCCGAGACACCATACAATCCACAAGAGGGCAGCATCTCCTTTATCAGGAATAGAATGTTATCGGATTTGTCTAAACAATATATTGTTCACCTGGAAGTAGCTTGAATGAAAAGTGCCAATTAGTATGGTGCAAAAAAAGATGATGATAAAGGTTTGAGATGTACTGGAATCTCAAATATGGTTGTCATTTTTGTGTTTTTGCACTGAAAGATAAAATTGAAAAAATAAATACAAAGACAACTTGATTGAGTTTCTGCATTCCTTTTTTGCAAATTTATTAAAATTCAACCAACATCATCTCATGGCGATCATATCCTCTTGAATAGTGCTGCAGTATGTCCATTAAATATCATAATTATGTGGTAAATAATATACACTTTGGGAGAAATCACTCTAAAAGCCGCAAACAATAAATACTCACAAATATGGATCAGTACTGCACAGCTGTCAGGCAATGACAGTGGAACATACTGTACTTCAGGGTTCTGTCTATGAAAAAATATGTCAGTTGTGATGTACATCACATTTTAGGGAGCTATAAAACATCCTCCTCTTCAGTTGGTTTTCACGTCTTTAGGCCACCAGTCTGGCACAGAGACCTCAAGTGTCACTGCGGTGTTGTCGGAAGATTTGAGCGTCAACTCCTCTTTGGAATGAGCTAGGCGGATTAGGCTGAGGCCCAGCTCTCCGATCCCTGCTCGGTGTTTCCCAGCTGGCTTGCCTGACTGTGTTTGCAGGGCGGCTCCTTCCTCAAGGTTCTGGACAGGGTTTGACAAGCGTACCGGCATCAGGCGTTTCCGAACCACTCCAGTGTGATGAGTCCTGGCTGTGAGCTCCTGGCCAATGTAGCAGCCCTTGCTGAAACTGATGCCCTGCATGTACACAAGATTTGATTCTAGTGGTAATGCGACCCCAGGAGGAAGGTCCCTCACTCCCTCAGGAAGTCCTAGAAACAATGACAGCACAGGAAACAAACTAAACTGAAAATTTCAAGAGCACCCGTGCATAAAAGAACAAACTTCATGTGCCATTGTCTTCTAATACATTCTATATGTACTCACACCTACTAATTGGTCTTACCTATTGCATAGCGATGTCTGTGATACTCTTCTGTGTCACCTTTCTGACATGATGCAATGACATCTGAAGGATCAACTTTATTGTCTAACACCAGTCTCCAGCCCATTTCCTGAGTTCGAGGATCCGTCTCCCATACCAGAGCCTTTTCAGGGGAGGACAGCTTAGGTTTATTGACTGGATTATTTGGGTTTTGTTGCTGGGGGAGCACCGCCCACACAGAGAGCTCTGGACATGGGGTTAAGTTGACCTTTCTACGGATCTTGTACACCTTCAAGTGTCTCAAGATTGAGTCCTTTATTGTGCTGTCACATTCCAGGAGAACACCACATCCTGCATCTGCTTCTTTTAGACTGGAAAGGAAATACAGCAAAATTAAAATAAATTAATTTGCACCTACATATAGGTGTTTTTATTACTGTGGCTAAGTAGATTTCTGATCAGGTTAAAGTTGGACAGAGCTAATATGGAAACAGCATGAGTATATGTACAAGTGAGAATTATGAATGTACATATGCAGACAACTTCATATTACCATCTTATATCTTTATATTACTATCCTGATGACTTTTTTCATTGTTGATTAATCTGTTGATCAACAAATCAACATATCAATACATTACTTCATTCATTAATTATTTGTTTGGTCAATAATATGTCATATAATAGTAAAGCAAATATATACATACATATATATATATATATATGTATCACTTAACATTTCCTACAGCCCAAAATTACATCTTCAAATTGTTTGTTTTATCTGACCAACAGTCCGAAACTCAACAAAATATAGGTATTTTACTATCACATGAGACCAAGGCTCAAGATTAGAACCAGCCAGCAGTCAAATGCTGATAAAATATGTGGGGGGAAAAACAAGCCTTCAAAAGCCATTTGTTCAGTGGACCAAAAAATAATTTTGAACCCTGCATTAGACAAAAAAAAACATCAAATGTGTGAAGCTGGAACTAGATAATTTTTGGCATTTTTGCTTGGAAAATGAAAAAAAAAAAAATCAGTTTGTGCTGTTATGGGCGTGTCACAACAATTTGAAGCTGTCTGTGCAAATGTTATTTGCTGATAAAATGTGCATATGTGCCACTTCAAATGTTTTTGACAGGCTGGGACACATTATTTTCCTGCACTGCACCCTATCAGGCACTCTTTCACAGAAAAGTCTTATTGACAGCTCTTTTGTGTGAAAAGAGGATGTCAGATTGTCACATGACTCAAAAAGCACTCATTTACAAAAGGTCACAAGTTACTTTTTGCCTACTGATACTGTGGTAACTGTCCCTTTAATATCCATTATCCATATTACCGACACTTTAATGAGATAACTGTTGTACCTGATAGGAGGGTGTGTAGAGGCAACACTGACAATAATGTTGTACGCTGCCTTTAAATTTAAAATTATTTTAATTTTTTTGAACAAGGTTTTTGTACAGTTGTTCCATGTTTCAGTTTTTAACATTATAGTGATAAAACAAGTAAACAAACAAACAAAAAAGGACGACAAAAGTGTTATATTCCTATTTATAACCGTGTACACATACCTTTCAGGCACATATCTTATGTGTGTACACTTAAACTTGCTTACAACCCTTTGCACATCGTACTCAAGAAAAAAGGGCAATAGATTAATGGTATTAAGGCTAAAGCCAGTGGGGTATGAAAATAAACAAAAATAAAGTTATGTTATATTTGTAATGCAAATCAAATTTTGAGAAAATTGCATTTTTCAATTTACTGTGAAGACGATGCATAATATTAGACAACACAATCATCTGTTAAAGAGAAAGGGTAATTTCATATTTCTCTGACTTTAATGTTGCACTGAATTTTAAATGAGCTCAGCTGGAAGTGACTGAGAGGAGAGGAGCGTGTTTGTTTTCAGTAGTGAGGTTGTACACATACACAGCCACATGTTTATTGCAGACATGTACCTGTGTCTGAATAGTATGATGAAGTATACTCTTACCTGTACAACATGATGTCATACAGTGTCCTCCCCTGCACGTTGAGCATATGTGAGTACATGACTCTTTGTGCAGGCTCCTCCAGCAGCTCCATGTCATTGGTGATAATCCCCTGAAGAAACGAGCTTGTGTCGTGTCCCTGGATTTTCAGCAGGGTCCTGTTATTAAGGTGATAGCACACAAACTGTCCGGCCACACTTTTATCCTGACTGTACTTCCTAACAGTGACTCCCGTCGGAGACGGAGCACCGGAGAGTAACGCTACGCATAAATGCCGAGCGCTGTATGCTCTGGCGTAAACACCGAGATAACGACTAGACGTGAACGCTCCTCTGGCGAGACACAAGACCCCCATGTTGATCATGTCATAAGAATATATTACGAAGGTGAGTTAGGAAGATAGTCCGCCTAACAACAGCTGACAGCTACATAACACAGTGCACCCATGGATGTTATCATGAGGACACTTCTTCTTCTTCGTTCTTCGTTCTTCTTCCTCGACTCTAGTGTTTATCTAGTTTGTCAACGACTTGGCTCATTACCGCCACCAGCTGGACTGGAGTGAGGATGTAAAAGTAAAGTGGTTGTTCAACTTTTTCAAGGATCTGCGGTGGCCAAGGGTCAAAAACAACAATGTTTTCAGAAAACATAACAGTGGTTAAAAAAACAACAACAGTTCAAGAAACACAACAATTCACAAAACACAACATTTAACAAAAAACAATACAATACAACAACAGTTCAGAGGCCTGAGGCCTGGGGCCTGTTTCAGAAAGCAGGTTTAGTGAAAACTCTGAGTAAGTTGATTCAGAGTTTAAGGAAACTCTGGTTTTTCGGTTTCACAAAGCCAGTTCAGCTTAACTCTGAGTCAGTTACCCTGGCAACATACTCCATGAACCTAACCTGCTGGCTAGCAGGTTTTCTTCAACTAACCCTGAGTTTCTCCTCCTTTTTAGTTGAAGCCTGTAGACTGAAGGAGCTGTCAGACATGGTGTGCCCTTTTCTTAAAGAGTCAGTTAATATTGAAACACAAATACTATGCAGAAATCTCCGTCAAAGGGTGATTGGATCCCGCTGGGATGTTTTATTATTCTCTGATGATGTTCTGTTTGAGTGTTTCCATTTGTCTGTATAATCGATCAAATTTTATCTGAACAATATTCTCAGTCCTCGTATTGTCTGTAAGACACCACATGGACATGCTCTCAGTTCAGAACAAGTTCTCTGTTCAAGTTCATGTATCTAAGGCAACCGTCTGTCAGGCTGTCACAAATGCAATATTTGAAGGGGATTGATAGCCAAGTGGTTACTGCGCATGCTTCATAGTGACAGTGTTGCTGGTTCATACCAGTGAGGAACTTTTGCTGTCTCTCTCTCTCGCCTCTATACCAGCTACTGTTAAATTAAGGTGAAAGTGCCCAAACATAAATCCTTAAATAAAACTAAATTTGACTATTGCACTGAAACCTTTACACTTTGGTAGTGTTGTATGTATAAAGGCATAGGTGTTGCTTTCAAATAGACAATTTTAAATACTGGCAGTATGGGATGGCTGAAAAATTGACTTTCTTTGTTGCTTAGAAGATTTCATTAACTACTGAAATAGGCTATATCACATGTTGAATGTAGCATTTAAATGCTGTTTAATGAGGTAGGACAGGCTAAACACCACAATTGCTTGTAATGAATACCTTACTTGTTTGAGCTATATTTTTATATTTCATATTCAGTTGCTGCCAAATAGGCTTACGTTTTGTACCTGTTGGGGTCTGCATGAATATTAAATGTGCCGCGCACACACACATACACAGAATATAAATGTTGAATCAGTCGACCACTCTAGACAAAATGTTTCTCTTTTTTTTTCATTAATACTCACTGTTGACTGTCAGTAATTTTCTGCCACATCAGCTCATGTTCTTTTGCTGCTGCTACTGCATTCCTTTTTTTCTATACTCATCATCTGCATGTATTCATTAATATTTCTAACTCCTTTGGGGAGAAGTCGGAGGACTGAGCGCTTCGTTTCTCCTGTTGTCATGGTGAATCATGTTATCTGTGCTCCATTGATGAGGTCTTGGTATCTCCTCATGCAGAAGCTTCACTCAGAGTTACTTTGACTCAGAGTTGATTGAACTAACTGTTAACACTTGTTCTGAAACCAAAAACTCTGAGTTTGACAGCTCAGAGTTGGTCAACCTAGAGTTAAGGTTTTAACTCAGAGTTAGTTAAACCTGCTTCCTGAAACAGGCCCCTGTACTACGAAGCTGGATCCTCTCTTATCGAGGTAACTTCAGGATTAAGCCTGAGTTTTCTGTCCTTGACGCTGGTTCACTTCTTACCAGGGTTAATCACCACGGTAACTTAAACTGAACGGCTAACCTACTTCAGAGCAGGTTATGTTCTGGATAAGAGATCAATGAGTTGCACCGCCTCATCCTGAGTCCTGACCAATCAGTTTGCTTAGGAGAGAAAGAGTTTTTATGCTATCCTTTTGATGTCCCCTTTGACATCCTATACGAAGGTACAGATTTTCATTTGATGGATTACGCTACATTTGTCAACTGATGGAGCCATATGTCAACTGTAGAGAAAATGCATGCCTAGGCTACTTACTCCCACGGTAGATGGTATATTGCATAATTGTGTTTTATAGGGCAACCCAGTGTTTTAACATGGACTCTCTGAAACATACCCTGAACAAATGAGGTGTGCTGTGAGCGCTGCTAACTGCTACCCACTCTCACAGGGCGACCCTCATTGTTGGAGAGGGCAAGCTCCTCTGCAGGAGCATACTCCTGAGAAGGAGGCCCTCCCACTGTCTTTTTTAAGCTTTTGACACATACTGTCAAACTTATCAAAACACATTAGGTTTGATGTTTAATGAAAGAGTGTTTTGCATCGCTTTTCATTCTGAGAATTTACTGCTTTGATTTTCTTTCTTGTGTTGAATTGACATCATTTAGGATAGTTTGTTATAATTCCTCTCCTGCACCTATACTATGTATCACTATAACCCTAAACATTTAACTGGTTATTCTCCATCTGTTTCACAACACACATATTCTAAAACAGTAATAAACACACTCACACTCCCACACAACCCTGCAGGAAAGGTGCCACATTTGGTGTGATTGGAGCCTTACATGTAACCTTGGTGTATGAATGGTACTAAAAAAAAAGTTTACTTCATTTTACCATCATCATATTACAATGGCTAATCTTACATAGCCGCATGCAGACACATTACCCTACTACCGATGTGTTTACAACTTTTTCAGTACACTTTCCTCAGCATGTCTGATTAAATTAAACTTAATCAAATTACATAAATTAGTCATTTTCACTTAAAAATTTGACTGAATCTTTTTCTCGTTTTCTCGCTTTATCTCACTTTAAAAACAAATATTTTAAAACCCATACTCTCCTCGCTTCTAACATTGAACTGAACTCTAATGAAAAGCTTTTCATTTTTGCACTTTCATAATCACATCATTGCTGTGGTGTAAGTGTAAGTGTAATAAGGCAGATAAGTTTAATAAGTCAAATAAGTTTATTTCTTCATGAACAAAATACTAGAACAGTCTTTAAAAGTTTGAGGCACTTTGAAGTATGACAACAGTAAAGGCAGAATTTAATATTACTCTGAAATCAATTTTAGAAACATATTGATTCAATAACATAAAATCAAAATGCTAATTCTAAAGACTTAACATGCCTAAACATAAGATACATGTAGAGATAAATGAGTAGCTAAGGATGGGGTTTCTACTGTAGCCTAGCAATGTGTATACAGTATGTTCCCAGTTATAAAGCATGCATCATCTGCTTCAGATTACAGGAATCAATATTTAGTTTAGAAAATAATTTGATTTTCTCTTCACTTACCTCTCCCCTTCAAATGTGACACTGCAAAGTTTTGGAAAATATAGAGTAGATAAAAGCTTTGCACGCAATGACTGAAGATCATCACACAGAGCAGATGTTAACCAGAAGAGCCTACAGTGACACAGCCCTGTTTCATTATCTTTATCAAAATATTTCACATTTAATCTGCTTCCAGCAACACACATCCACACTACATCCGAAAGTACTTCCCCAAATATTAAACATGCATCTTTCCAACAACAATCAGCAATCATCCTTCTCCAGAAATGAGTCATTGTGCAGTTATACAGTGTATTGCACTACATTTTCAAATTGGATTCAGGGCACTATCACACACTTTCAAAGCCAAACTCTTTCAAATGAATCCAGTTCAGCGGTAGTCAAGGGTAGCTCAGATAAATAGCTTGAAGCAGTCTGTTTATACTTTGACATTTTAGCTAGAATTAGATATGTTTAGCTAAGTAAGCATATGTTAACCAAGTCCAAAGCTATGAAAAGCACAAAATGACACACTACAGTCACAAAGAGGATTCATGATACTGGATTTGATCGATGGTTTCTTTATGTGTGTGTGTTTTTTGTTTTATTTCCAAAAAACTAGGCCGACTGTATACTGTACACCTTCAAATTATGTGATTGAAATTCTCAGTTGATAATGTCCGAGGTCATATCTCACACACACACATCCTCCAGCTGTGTCACAGTGCAGTCTTGGAGTCTTAAAAGTTTTTACTGTTAATATACTATTAAAATGTTTTTCTATATCCAAACAGAGGTCTTTCCATTTTTTACAATAGTTGCAGTCTTCTCTGTGGCTGACTTTGGTCTTGCTCCTTGTTTCTCCTGGACTGTATTGACTCGATTTTGCTCTGCCATTGTGCCCCCAGATACAGGACTACTGGTTCTGGAGGTTTGCTGGTTGGTTTTAGTTTGATATGTTTGAAAGGCCATATCAAGCTGCTCCTGGGCAACCCGTAGGTGACGGTGTAGGCTTGCCAGATCAGAGGGGATGTTCTCATCTGGGCTGGTGCATTGCTGCTCCTGAGCCACATTGGCCATGTTCTGCTCATGAGTGATGAGGCTGTTGGGGATCCTGCTAGGTCTTTCTGTCTTCATCACTAGGTTGTACCCCGGAGGGGAGGCTGGAATATTGCGGGAGAACGGGAAGCCATAGGACATCCGTCGGCCCCGATTCCTCTTCAGACGAAGGGTGTCCCGAAAAGTGCCAATTCCCAAGTGAAGCATCTCACAAACATTTAGCACTAGACAAAGACAGCTTACCACATACATGATGAGGAGGAAGATTGTTTTCTCAGTGGGCCTTGAGATGAAACAGTCCACTCTGTGTGGGCAGGGAACCCTGTTGCACACATATGATGGACTAACATGAAAACCATAGAGGAGATACTGTCCTGCAAGGAAAGCAATTTCAAAAATAGCTCGTGACATGAGTTGAAGAACATAGATTCGCATCAGTCCTTCTTGCATAATTCTTCGGCGGCCATCATGCTTTGGTGGGTCTTTGCTAGTGCTGTTTACTGGCTCAGCTTTGGCTTCCTGCACTTCCAGTGTATCTTCATAAATCATGGGCTCAGCATCATCATCTTCCTCCCCTTCTAAGACATCCTCCAGGTGATGGCTTTCTCTCCATCTGGAGTGAGGGGGTGGTTTTCTGAGGAGCCTGTGTTGCTTCCTGCGTTCTGCCTCTGAAGTTCGGGCTATCTTGTGGATGGCATAACCCATGTACATGACAGAGGGAGTGGAGATCATAATGATCTGGAAGACCCAGAAGCGGACATGGGAGAGAGGAGCAAAGGCATCGTAGCATACATTGTCACAACCGGGCTGCTTGGTGTTACAGGTGAACTTTGCCTGCTCATCAGAGTAGATGGATTCACCTCCTACCGCCGTGAGCACAATGCGAAAGATGATGAGCACAGTCAGCCACACTTTCCCCACAAAGGTGGAGTGGTTGTGGATCTCTTCCAGGAGACGAGTGAGAAAACTCCAGCTCATGTTGTTCTTACAAGCTTTTCAACTAGAACCTGTGAAGAGACAATAAGGAATTGATTAGGACAAATGTAGGGACCTTATCAAGATTAAGTATGTGTTTTACTTAATGAGAATATTATGAACTATTTGTAATTTTGTATTTGGAATTATAGTGGTTATAAATTGTTTTTTTTTACATACTTATGTGCCTGTGCTTTTTTGGTATAGTTGTCTATCCAAAGTAAATCCATTGTAGGACTTTCCCCCTATTTATTAGACAGGGGACAGTATAGAGCTGCGCAAGAAATGGGAAATGACATGTAACAAAGGTTGTTGGCTGCAGTCAAACCAAGGATGTTGCAATTATATGATCAGCGTACCCTGAAGTCACCAAGATACCATGACTAGACCTACAAAGAAGAAACATTACATGCCTCTTGAAAGGAGAACAAGGAAAAATAAAACACAATCACAGTAATTCTGTAATTCTTGAGTTCTCTTTGAAAGATCAAATGACTTATAAACAGATGTTGTGCAGCTTTTCAGATATTTCAAACATAAACTGTAGTAAGACATCTTGATGTAGAGACATCCATTTGCCATTGATTGCACAGCCAAACACAAGACAATGGCTTGTGTTGATGCATGTCAGCAAGTAGGATGATGTCATTCAGTTGCCTTATCGCAACACACATCATGTGGCACTTCCAATGTTCCATTCAAACAGATTGAAATAGTTTAGGACAAGCATAGATGAAAAGAAACCCACAAGCAACAACAATCATTTTGGTTATAGCTTTGACCCTAAAAACACTACAACAATAGAAGAGGATGACAGATTGAAAACGCAAAATGAAACTGACAGAACTCTGAATGTATAAAAAGCCCATTCTGGTACCAGAGTGTGCTCCACTCATGAGTGCCACTTCAGAAACATACTGCAGTGCGTTAACACTGGATGCAAATGGACACACAGAGAAAAAAGATGTCATGGAACCTCACAGTCACATACATTATCCTCCAAGTCTGAGTCACTGCTGAGTCTGTGAGGTGAATGAAGCTGTGATGAGGAGATAGTGTAACCCTTCTATCCTGTCATTCATGCAGAACCTCAGAGGTCATGTTGATCTCATGACTGTGGCACCGTGTTCCCTGGCATGGGATGTGCCATCTCCCTTGCCATCTGAGTGAACAGGAGAGGCTTGTTGCTCTGCCACGAGGCTCCCCCTCAAGATCCAGCACTGCTGACACTTGGGAGGGATACAGCCACATGGAGACAGATGGCAGCTATGGTGGGCAGCCCATGTCTGCCTCAGGACGGTATGACAGGAGGGCTGCTTCACTTAGGATTTACACAAAGGTTTGGATGAATCTGTTGTGTATCATAGCATCAATATTACACCTCCAAGGGGATTTCCAGTTAGTGACCTTGAGATATCTGCCTGCTATTGCCGTGTTTTGCCAAGTGTTTAATAGCTTTTTTTGTTTTAATGTGTTTTTATTTTATGTGCTTTGTACTGTAATTTTCAGTACTCAGTTTCAACCAGGTCTCCCTTGAAAATATATTTTTTAATCTAAGTGGGACTTGCTATTTTCAATAAATAAAGTAAATAAAGACGCAATTTTACTGAAGATAAACAGTGACACTTTCATAAAAAGATGTAAATTTCTTGTTCAGACTGAAAAAAAGCTAGAAATTAGAGTTTGAATTCATGATGTCGTTAAAATGTCATACTGACATTTTTTATTAATATTTGTTTAAATCAAGTCAAAAATAAAGGTAAAAGTGAGCAGAAGCAGATATTTCTCATAAATGCATTTATTTATTTATTATTATTATTTAGGCAATATTCCAGATTTAAATATTTCAGACAGCTTATCTTACAATATTAGCTACAGAAGTATTGTAGGTATAGAAAATAAAACATTTACTACAAAAAATTGTGACATTTTAAATAAATGACTTCAATACAATTATAGTAAAGAACATACTTCATGGCTAAGTCATGTTTTTTTTGGATATTTCATTATAAATGTAGCTGGATGAAAATCCAACAAAATGTGAGGTCTGTCCTATGTTAGTATTTGTGAGCTCTGATGCCAAGTCAGACATCAGAGCTCGCAAACCATCCACAGTTTCAATGTAAGAAAGTCTGTGTCTTTAGTGAACAGAAACTATCATACTGTTTTTAGGAGAAAATCAGTAACTGAAACAACCCACCTGGAAAAGCTGAACATGCATTTCCCATCCTGAAGGTTTCCTCTGCCCTCTCTAGATGTCTTCTGTACAGTCTGATCCATAGAATACCACTTCCATCCTAAAGTCCTGGCCTTTTCCGTCTTATTGATATCTTCCCAAATGCCAGAAACAAGAAACAATGTAGAAACTTATTAAACTAGACTTTCTATTTCTTCAGTTTTCCAACTCTGAGTGGAAGTGAGGTCTCGCCGCTGTGAATGCTTCACATTCTGGCTTGTGTCTGGTTTCTATTACACCAGCCTTCTGCCCAAGAAGGAAGTATAAAAAACAGAGAGGCAGAAAAAAAATTCTCCTCTGGCAAGTGACCCTGATCCAAGGGTTCAGACTGGAGGAAATCGTACTGCAGATTGAAATGAACACCCAGCTGAGGGAGCGTGTTAATCGCAACACAGTCAAAGCTCATGTGCAACATTTGTAACACAGATGATGAGAGTCTCTCTCTCTCTCTCTCTCTCTCTCTCTCTCTCTCTCTCCCCCTCTCTCTCTCTGTTTCTCTCTATGTCTTCATATATCACTCTTCGCTGTCCTTATGCCCCCCGAGCCATACATGCAGTTTTAGCAGAGGCTCACTGTGAGAAAAAGGGTGATGTATGATTGTGGCACATTTCACAAATTCAAAAGGCCATTAAGAATACCCCCCCCCCCCCCCATCTCACAAAAACTCACAAATTCACCCTCATCTACACTAAGTGCAGATTAGTCACCTCTGCATTGTCTGTCAATTACATAACAGTTATGAAAAAACAACTTTGGAGATATACAGACAGGGAGTTTGAGGACAGGAGGGTCACAGAGACATAAGCCACCTTGCCTCAGTGCAGATCCGCTAGAATGTATCCAGCAGGTATGCTCAGTCATATCAAATGTCATAATATTTAGATCTTCCATCCAGGCAAATGGCCAGATAACAGAGCAGTGGACAGGTCGCACTCCACACCCCCCCTAAATGTCCTTTCCGACTTAATGTTTATACTGCAAGCTTTCACCTAAGCTTGTGGAGCGCAGTAGCACACGTTGTTACTTAAAGCATGTGATGGATTTTTTCACATGGTGGCAAGATTGGCTGTATGTGGACAACAGTCTCTCTCTCTCTGTCAAACACACAGACTTCACTCTTTTTTTCCCCAAAAAGTCTGAAATAGCATGACAAAGTACAGATGAGGAGGTGATTCACGCAAAATTAAATTCAGAAAGGAATTTATTCTTTTTCTTTTTATGGCAGAGCAATCTCTTTATTGTATGTGCCAAAGCTTGCTGTCAAATTTGGAAAGGGATCTGAACTCAACTACTTTTATTAGAGCACAGATAAACGGGTTAGTGTCTGGTTTGCATTAATGAAATGTATCTGGCCATTGTCATTGTCATAATGCTGCTTTCGCAAGGTCCTCAATAACCCTTAATTATGACCTGTATACAGCCATAAAGCAAAGAATAACGTTCAACAGTAAGTCCACCATCAATCAGATCACAGTTTTAACTCAGTTGTTTGAGTGTGGATGAGAAATTCAGGATTTCTTGTCTTAATATATTTTAAGAATATTGGACTGTGTTTGGGGAGTCCTACAGCAAAGACAACTGCAGTAAGACATGCCATGAATAAGATACAAGCACATAAGAAGTCTTTGCTATGAGATCTCATTCTGTTTGAGTAGTTTTCAGTCTAAAGAAAGCTCTGAGAAGTAGCCATCTGGGCCTGCAGGACTCATGCTCCAGAGGCCTTGCCTTTAAGGCTCCCCTCTCCATCTGACTGAGGAGATGTGGCGTAGCAAGCACCCCTGGTGCAGCATGCAGGAAGAGAAGACAGGGGATGCTGCTGGAATGGCTAGAGCATTTGGGCTTTGGACATGTGCCATCCCTAAGGGACAGATACGCACGTGTTTTTAAGTTGCAACGCGTTTCTCTCCCTGCAAAAGCTTCCCATCATCCAAAAGACACAGATGGTCCAGTGAAGACAGTTGATAAGTGAAAATTAAAAGGATTCAAACTCATCAAGAGTTTATGTTCATTGACAGTGAATAGAACTTGATGCTCGTGGTTGTGATTTACAATTAGCATTCAATCAAGTTCCACTGTGCTCTACTCTGATGGAATAAAACATCTTTGATATATACAATACAGGTATCTTCTATGGATAGTTTAGCACTGCCTGAATAGAAAAATGCATTACCATAAAATAACACTTAGTGTATTTTCATCCCGCTCTCTAATGATAAATATAATATTAACATAAGTGTCATGAAACAAATTCCTTTCTCAGACAATTAACTA
Organism: Scomber japonicus; assembly: GCF_027409825.1. Taxonomy (NCBI): domain Eukaryota; kingdom Metazoa; phylum Chordata; class Actinopteri; order Scombriformes; family Scombridae; genus Scomber; species Scomber japonicus. The sequence goes on along the minus strand of NC_070589.1, from coordinate 20,647,331 downwards.
GTCTCAGCGATTATGGCAAAATATTTGAATTGAAACTCAAAATTACAAAACAGCAAACACAGAAGTGCACCAACTCACAGATTCAAACCAATGACTGTTTGGTTTTGAATATGTTGTCCCTGTGTCCAAGGACTATTCAGCCTGATCTTGCTTTGGGACACCGTGGTTTACGTTAATAAATATTGATTGGACTGCCCAGAGCCAGGAAAATAGTGCCGTATTCCCCGGTAACACATTGTTTGTCATTGCTCTAGTTGCAAGGACTGGCATCATGTGACAGCCAAATGACAAGTTTTTAATATTCATTAGGTTAAAGTTATATTTAGTGAAAAATGTAAAACAGGTCCTTTTTTAATGTGGTAGCATCTGTGGAATATGAGCAATCTCAGGCTGACATATATATATATATATATATATATATATATATATATATATATATATATATATATATATATATTTTTTTTTTAAACATGATGGATGACAAATAAGTTAATACAAAAAAATCCAGAAATTCCTGTGGTAGTAAAAACACAAGTATAGCTAATCTTTTATCACGTGTTCTGCAAGTCACAGAATTGTTTTAACAGACAGATTTTTTTATTCCCAGACAGTTTCACCTTTAAGAGGTCACTGGGAGCTGTGAGGGTTTGCAGCACAGTTGAGAGTTGAAGTGATGCAACATGGAGGAGGGAAGATCTCGACAACTCTACTTGGCCACCACAAGAATGTCACACAATGTCACCACAAGAGTTTTATCCACAGTGTATTTACTGAACAAAGTTGATGCAAGCAGACTGGGGGCTGTGGAGGTCTGTGTTTATGTAACAAATCAAGCCCCACCATGTGACTTGGATGCGCCCCCCCTCAGAGAAAAGAGTGACACAAGACACCAGAGCAAAAACATGCAACTTGGTGCTCGGACTCCTCCTCTCCCATCCCTCCTACCACTATCATTAAACAGCTCTTACCAGGCTGTAGGAGGGGAAGGAGGGGGTATCCCATAGGCAGCCTGAGAGTGGTGGCAGTCCCATCTCATTTGCTCATTTTTCTCTCAGTTTCTCAGCCGAGTCTATCCTACCCCCGGGGTTAGTGCGTCCCGTGCCAGTTTTACTAAGGCTGGACTCCACTGAAGCGACTGAGATGAAAAGCCTTGAGGTGGATGCCAACAACTTCCCTCAGTCAGGGCTGTGCGCCTCCCACATATGAGCGAAGCAAGTTGAACTGAGTGTGCATTACACTGTTTAAACACTGCAGTCAAAGACCAGCGGAAACCTGTTTTTATTATGAATGTCCTTTAGTTCACTCTAGTTCACTACATGTTCAAGTTAACAGACACAAATAACATGGGTGCTTAACAAAAAGTTTTGTTTTCCAGAACATTCCCAAAATATTGAACAAACTGCAGCCTTCATCTGTGTACCATTCTACAAATCTGGACTAGAAATTGCTAAGCATATCAGTAACATTTCAATTACGTTAAGAGATGACTGATGAACCGGCCTACTGTTTGTCCCACAAGGAGCTTGATTTAATTGCCCTGATATAATCCAAACGTGCTGCTATAGTTAAAGATTTACAGTTGGATTTTTCACGAAAAAAACAATCCACAGTATTTGTTGTCATATGTAGTGGCAACTGTCTGTGGGCTACAATTCACAGTAGGGCCATGTCATGTTTGACCTTTAGCACCTCCTAAGAGTAGCCATAATTTTCTCATTGCATTTCGCATGACTTGATTTTGAGGATGTTTAGCTTGCTGGAAGCCTATCAGATGGTTGTAGCTCAATTGATAAAAAAGTGTGTGGTATGCTGTTTGTTTACATGTTTCACTCATCTTAAATTAGATCAGCACTCTAACTTAAATTTGCATGACAGATATTGGATCATAGGAGCTCCCTGAAAACAAGATATTTAAGAGTTGATTGAATAGTTGATTTGGTCATTTTTAAAACTGACAAATACACTAAACTCAGATTTGAATTTTATTTATGTCTACAACTTGATGTATGAAACTAGAGGTATGTAAAATCTAAATAATTGTATTGCCCCATTTATTATTTTTATGCTCACTAACTGATGGAGTTTTCCATCAGGGCACTAAAATAAAACACACATCCAACCCACCCATCCAAATAAACAAAATAACAGCGCTTTGCTTGCAGAGCTGGGGGGCTTTAATCTTTGACATTATCTTGTCTTAACTGGCCATGTCATGGGCTGATCTTGGGCAAGCCCAAAGGAGCAGCAGACCTAGTCAGGGTCATTTGAAAAACCAGAGATATGTTTATTGCAGCTCGTCTTTCCAGACGCCTTAGTGCCGTTGCCCTTCTCCAACTCAGTGAACTCCCAACACTGGTAAAAGTGCTGCAGGACCCCCACTGATAACAGCGATTATACCCTCTCTCTTTGGTGTATACTTATGCAACAAAAGCTTAGACCAAAACTGCATATATGCACATAGTGTATAGTGGGGTTAACAGAGGACATGTCAGTTATAAGAAAAGGAAATCTGCTGTGCAAAAAGCACTGATTTGTGTTAAAAAGTGATAATTCAAAGAAATGCCCTCAAGATCATTAAGTGATTATATAATGAATATATAAATATATTTGATGTAGGTACTGAGTAGAAAAAGAAGACGCAGGTTTTTCTTTAAACAACTGTTCTTCACTTCTTTTTCAGTTGACGTTTTGAGCCAGTAGATGGCAACCAAGTATTAAGTCAATACATTGTCATTCACATTCTGGAAATGTGTTTCTTGTGACTTCATTAGAGGTAGAGGTAGTAAAGCAAATACTGTCAACAAAAGCTGGTTAAGAGAGCTCATTTTAAATAATTATTACACTGTTGGTAGTTTAATCTTTAACAATGCATCAAATTGTATTTACCAGTCAGGTTTGAATCTGCAAAGTAACTTGTAACAATGCTTATATGTAGTGGGGAAAAAATCAGCTCTGGGAAATGTACATGCCAATACTGTTTCACTTTCAGCAAACATTGAGGTCAATGACTGAACTTGCCCTCAGTCTACTGTTGAGCAGGATGATAGCAATCTGGGAGCAATGACCCAGTTGACACTGAATAACCTGTTCAGAGCAAATCTGTGTCAGATCCTCATGACTACACATATATCCCAGCTGAATCCTTTTCATGAAGTTCTTAATGGTTGAGTTACAATATTTTAAGTCATTTCATTAATGCAGATGTTTCTGTGAAGGTAAATACGAACAATTCATCTCCACTGTGTCAAAAAAGTAATGTCTCTCTAATGTTGTAGTCTCATTATTAAAACATTTTCTGTTTAACTACTTGCACCAATGTACCACAGACATTTTTAAATGTGTTTTTGAAATGATAGTTGCTACTTACTATGTTTCTGTATCACTTTCTTTTCTTGCCTTTGGTTTTCTGCATGACATTGTTTGCCACAATATAAAACCTTTAACCACTATACTACTCATTTTTAATTTGCGTGACATAAACCAATAACTTGTCTTAGTATTCAATGATCTGATACAAATTCATTTAAGTCTATATGGCAACAAAATTACACTTTTTATGAAAATTTTATCGACTACACATCCTATGTTCTAATTAATAACATTTAACAAAGTAAATTTGATTTTCTGGAATCAAATAGCACAATGTTCAAAAACCTCTGTGTGACTTCATAATCAGCCGCATTACAACCTCAACCCTAGGCCCCAGATTCCAAGTTGTATGAACTTTTAAATTCCCTGTTGAATGCAAATTCATGTTAAATAATGGCAAATAATTCCAACAACTGCATGCCACTAGAGCCTCCAGCATAATCCACATTGCCACAAAGAGAATGGATGTTGAAATTTTGTACCTACCTGTCCATGTGGATAAAGCAGTAGTTTATTCTATCTTTTATGGTAGAGCATCCTGGGCGGGCATCCAGAGGCATCGTTTCACTGCTCAGGCTCAGAAGCAGGATGAGAGAGACAATGGGTCATTTTTCTTCAAAACCCCCTCACCACCAAGTACAGGCAGGACACTCAGGAGACCAGCATCCTACCAAAGGCCCCATTGTTCGCAAGCCTGTCCTCCTCCATTGCCATGACCACCGACTGTTTATTTATTTAATGCAGGATGACTTCTACTACAACCCCATTCATTCACCCAGAAATGAACAGCTCTGGACCTCCAAAACCTTGCTTTTTCTCAGTGTGTGCACACAAAATAAGATGATCAGACAACCACAAAAGTTATCATTGGCTATACACACAATTATTTATCTATTATTATTTAAATTTCTGGGCGTTGAACACATTTTATTATCTACTTAATTCTTTCCTTATCTTCTGTTAAACATTTGTGTCGAGTTTTGGATCTTGTATCTTTGCCATTTTCAAAGGTTATTTTCAAGGCCAAGTGTGCCTGTGCACGGCATTTCCACAGCTGCATTGAGGGGTCTGTTATGTTTGTCAAGTGATGGAAATTTGGTATGACATAATTCTTTTGTCTGATGTTTCATGGCTTGCAAACAACTTGTTCTAAAAATAACTAATATACTTCAGAAGTGACTTTACATTTGACCTCTTGTAGCTAAAAACATGAAATATAAAACTGAAGTTGAACTGACGCGTAGAGAATGTCTACATATCAATTCAGATTACAGCAGCAACTTCTACTCAATGATAGTAATGAATTTAAAGTGTGTAACACTTTCCACAAGAGAAATTGAGCTCAAAGGGATTTACGTACAAAGACTACATAAAACAGTGCATTATTCCAATAGTACCAGTATGTCACACTGCTTTCCATCAGATACAGTGTATATTTTTATGTTAAGTCTGAATGATATAAAAGATACATAAAACGTTGATTAAAATGGATATTTGTTACTTAGCAGCAAACAGCATATAAACCTCACTCAAATTGCATAAAAGTAAAAATTTGCAAAAAAAAATGTAATCAGCTATGAAGGAAGGAGCTATCTACACTGCCTGTCTGGCAGTTTTATTTTTTCTGTTGGTACTACTTAATTTAAAAAAAGCATCCACCAGAACTTAATTAAATTTTTCATGATGCATAGACATCAAGCAAAAGTCCAACCAACAAATATTTTTGAATAGCCCAACCCCTCTTAAGAAATAAAAGTGTATTTCTATCATCATGTTCAATACATATTTAAAGTATTTGTCATCCCCAAAATGACTACATTTCATTTTCAAAAGGTCTTTTTTTGTTGATGTATTAGTTAGTCAACAAGTTGCACAGATAAGTATCATGATATGTGTTAGGGTCAGGCAGACTATGATATAAGACAACTTACCCATTCTTTGCCAGATTGGGACAATGAGCTCCAGTGTTTACTTGTCCCAACATAGCTGTGCACTGCAGGAAGTGGAGAGATATACCTCCTGTACCTTTTAAAGAGGGAGAAGATTAGAGGAACAACACAAGCTATAATATATCCTCAGATTACCAAATTTTCGAGTACAGACTTGCTTATGGCCGTGATGATTATAATGTAATAAAACTTAGTATATTATATTCCTTCCTAATATTTTTGGGATCAATTTGACCCCAATCAAAGTCAAGAATCAATGTGAGAACCACTGATAATTCACATGGCATAGGGAAGGAGGAAACATTCCTCAAAAACTGGTTCCGATGAGGATGTTGATAGTTCACACAACATATGGGAGGAGCAAACATATAAAATCTTGAAAAGAAAATTTACCTCCAAGCAAAGACTTTCTGCTAATGAGGTTTTGTCACAGCTCTTTGACAGTGAAAGAAACATAGAGGAGAGAGTATCTGAGACTGAGGATAATGTTGAGGAGGACCATGAAACATCCTCCTCTGATCAGAATGAGACCCTTAGTGCTGATCTTCCTGTTGTCTCTCCACCACTTGCATACACTATACCTTCCAAAAATGGAAAGTTCAAATGGGTCCCTCTCCTCACTTGGACGACAGGGTTTGATTTAGTGTGGTTAAAGAGATCAAACTGCTTCCAGGCCCCATAAGATATAAAATCAGCATTTGAGCTTCATGTAGCAGTTGGAATCAGTTGAAAAAGACACACTTGCAAGCCTAAACTGGGTTGCTTATTTTGGCAGCAGTGTACAAGCCAAAAGACGAAGCATCAACAAGCTATTGGAACACTGTTGCTGGAAGAGCAATATTTCCTGCCTTCCTTTCTCCTTATTTACCTGTCTCTAAAGCCATTTTCATTTATCCTGTGTCATATAGCTATGTATGACACACTATTCAGAAAAACACATACCTATGACACTATGCAATAGTTTAACTGGGAAAATCCCTAGAATATGTCCTCATTTGACTGACTCAAATTTGATTGCATCAGTGTTCACTGTTACCTTTGACAGTCCACAACTTGATCAACTCGTGTGTCGTCATTTCTGTCCTTCAGTGTGAGTAAAGTTCATCAATGAGTGGAAGTAATCATGTTGCAATTGGATGAATGATTGAATGATATATTCATGTATTACGTTCCATTAAATTTGACATAAGCAGAAAAACTAAAAAAACATATATACATATATCCTAAATTTTAACAACCTTTAATCCAAAAGTCAGCTGTACATAATTCATTAATATATATACCAATTGCAAAGTAAGGACATAATGGTGTTAACTTGGTGTCAGGTAGAAAAGTGTGCAGACCTTCAATAAACCAAAATGCCTTGATTAGAACATGTACTATGTATTTACTGTTTTGTTGAAGTGCAAACTTTTTGAGACACATTTGATATTGTTGGGCATCTGCATGACATTTATAGAACCCTTTCACCCACTTCATTCTGATGGAGATGTGTTTTGTAGTACACATATATATAGCACTGGTGAGTTGATCACGATTTATTGGATTTTTCAAACTATTGGCCAATTAAGGCGTCTGAGCTGGACATAAGCATTAGGGGAAGTTATCCCGGAGTGTGGTTGTATTGCACTAATGACAGAGTACCAAACTTAATACTACCAGGCATCCTTGGCATGAACATTGCTAACAGATGGAGGATGGTAGCAATTTGCACAATCTGACACGGCTGGAGTAGAGTAGAACACAATGTACTTCATTTTAGTGGACACAACAGTTAATAATGGCTCAAAATGCTGGTAAGAACAAAATGCACAACCTGCATAATGCATAGTCTATGTCAGGGGACTGCCGTGGAAATTCACCCCTTGCACTTGACTTTGATGAGGAAAGAATCGATTTCCCTAATACAATATTGTCACACTGCCATTTAATGCTCAGAGCATGGCTGACTCACACTTGATACAGACAAAACAGCTGCGGTAGTCATACACAAACAGACGTGGCAGGACATGCTTTAGCATAAACAGACATCTTTGAAACCTACCACAAACTTGTTTCTATAACTGTCATTAAGTATTTTAAGTAATTCACACATGCAAGTTACATATTTATACAAGACTTTCCCTCACAAGACACAAGTCAGCAGATGCTGGTAGAGACATGTAGGTCACCAACCATTTCAAATCCCAAATGTTAAATATCCCAATTCAGTGACTGTTGTTTCCATGGTGTTGAATAAATTGACTGACTAATTAATGAAAATTCCATAAATAACTGGTGTCAATATTAGCCAATTATCAGTTTTAGTCTATGAAACATAGCTCTTCATTTGTGAGTGTAATTTTGGAGCAAGTCCTCTCTAGGGAAACAATCAAGCATAAAGTGGGGATGTAAATCAGAAAATAAGGAATGATGTTGCATTTTATGAATGACAATAGAACTTTAATGACCAAAATAAAAATACACGTGTACATGCACATAGTTTATCAGTTTGGCTTTGGTTTGTGAGTGACTCACGAAAGAAAATCATTTACCTCCAGTCTGATGAGGTGGTGATGTGCAAAGGCCTTTTACAGTTAAGACAAATCTCAAACGTACACCATGTAATGAAAATAAGTGAGACATTAACCCTTTTATCTTATCTACACGTCACCGACCTGGGCTCTGATTGTGCCAACAAGAATATCAGTACACCAACGTGAGGAAGCTTGTGTTACATGAAAAGTTAGATGTGATTGTATGACTGCATTCAGATAAAAACATGAAATGAAGTTAAACGTTTTTAAACTAATCAATTAATTATCAAAATTGATTTTAGTACAGCATTCACTCACTTAAAGAATATATATAATTAATTAATTAATAATAAATAGTAATCGGGGCACCTTCAATAGCTTTGAATTTCTTTTAAAATTGATTTTGAACTTCCAGTATGTTGTTTTGTTCTTGGTACCATCTGTTTAAACTTTGTTCAACATGTGTGTGGTTTTATGTATGACCATGGTCACACTCTTGATCTTATATTTACCCTTGGCCCTAACTTTGAACTCTCTTTCTATATTTGATTTTGTCTTTGACTACAAAGGTGTTATCTTTTGCACTATGCTTCAGTTTTTTCTCAACCGCAGAAACATACAGTACATTTTCACTTCCTCAATACCCACTCTGCAGCTACTTTTTCACCTTGTTTTTCTGATTCTTGTACCCACCCACCTAATTTTTCTGACATTAATGATTTTGTAACCTGTTCAATGATCATTGTGGTTCTGTGCTAGATACTGTAGCTCTCTATACTGCCAGGTTGTTTTTGTTAGCTAACTCTTCTACTGTTTCCTCTGATTCAACATTTGTGTTCTATGAGCAACCTTTATAGGAATCAACCCCACCTCCAATGCTGTAAACAGTTCTCTTTATAAATCCATACTTTGGGAACTTGACTGTTGTTGTGAGAAAGACTTAAAACAGTTGTGACCTTGTCCTTAAGGCTTGATTTGTGAGAACAGACAAATACAGAAATACAGAAAAAGTCAAGTTACAAGAATTAAAAAAAAAAAAAACATAAAAAGGTAGATAGGCCACAATATCTATTTGGTCACAAGTGTTCAGGCAACATTTGGAATAAGCAGGTTTGATTTATATTCTAATTATATTTATATATACTATGAGGTCCATACTGTAATCATTGGGCAACTGCAAATAGATGTTTCACAACCATTTATTTAAGATATGATGAATCAAGAATGTTGAAACTCCACATCAAAGGGCAGTGTAAAAAAAAGGCAAACTACAAATAATTGTGTTTATTGTGACTTGTTAGTGTTTCTAATCTTTTGTTCCACTATTAAAATTAATTGAAGTGAAGATGCCAGAGACGGTCCATTACAAAACCACAAAGTCCTCAAATTAGATTACATTAAATCTTGAAAGGTTTTTTTAAAGTATTTTCCTGGCCACAACACTGATCGTTTTAAAAGCTGCCAAACAGGGAAAGAAGACAAAAGCATTCTTCTTAAATTACTTCAGTTGCTGGAAATTACCTGGAAAAGATCAGGATGTATAATGAATACCTGATGTGTGCATAATTCTGTGCAGGACACCAATAGCAACAACCAATAGTAAATATTTCAATCCTCCACTAAGCAATTTCAAAACATGGGATGTTTTTTTTCAACTAATAGTGAATCATGTGCAATGTTTAGCAATGTATTATTAATAAAAGAAAGAAAGTTGGGAGAAAAAACATTGCATTTATTCATTATAATTGCACCAAATCAGTCATGAAAATGAATGTGTTTTGGACTTTTCATAAGCATGCATGACCCCATAAACATACTGCAGTATTTACAACATTTCAACTAGAGCATTTATATTTACATGTGCATTATATAATCTATGTTTCAATCTCAATAATGCGAACAAGTGAAAATAAATATGACCCAGTGGAATTTTTAATGTGTTAATCAAAAGTATGACATATGACAGAGAATAAGTGTTTAGAGTCTTACTAATCTCCAGTCTTAATTTCCACATCAGTATGACAAATCTGAGTGAGTCACCTCTTGTCTCTATGTAGAAAAGGATTGTCCTCCTTTGTTTCTCTCTAGAATTCTACTGTTTAGTTTGGAAATATTAATGTAACTGAAATTAAGTAAATATGTTTCAAAATCTAAGCAAAGACTGACAGAATAAAAATGCCCACCAATAATAAAATGCCTAAACTAATATTAAAATTAGTAATTTTTTTAGAAGACCAATGATTCAACCAAGAAAGAGACATCAAATGCTTACTCATAATGTTTAAAGATGGCATGTTTTAGTAGCACAAGTGTGACTATCACTAGAAAAATGTGACCTATTCCCATGAAACTGTGACTCCTGCACGATTACCTGAAACTGAGACAATCAAATTCACAATATTGTCACAAGATTTATTATCTCGACCACTGAGTTCATATCTTAAGATAATAACGGCATTGTAGATTTGAATCACAGCTACTTAAATGTTTCCAAAGCGTTTTTTGATTTTTCACATCTAGGCAATACACTTTAGAGAAGCTTTAAATGATCTGTTTAAACAATGTCATATGGCATGTATTAGTACCAGATGTGTGCCTGGGTCCATGGGTTTGTGTGTGTGTATATGGGTGTGCACTATGCTTTTAAGTGAATGTTTGAACATTTCAACACACATCAAAGCAGGCAAATATTATGGGTTGTTGAAAACTTTCTCCAACATAAAGTTGAAAAAGTTACAATTTGAATTGGCCCGAAGACTTATTCATGGTCCATGAAACAGACTATAGACTGCAAAGAAGGATTTATCTTCAAAAAAGACACAGAGAAAGTTACTAGTAACGTGAGGTGTTACTTAACATAAATAAATAAATTTTGTATAAATACATATATATATTTATTTATTTATTTTTTCATGTGAAATATTTTGTAATATGAACATGGATTACAACACCCAAGCTTATGTAAAAACTGTATGATCAGCAATAGCTACTTATCAATAGCAGCAACGATTAGTTTATTATAGCTGTTGAGTAAATGTAGAGTTAAAGAAAGAGTTACAGTCATGATTTATTGAGCAATTACATTGTAAAACAATACAGCTCAACAGTCTCAAGAGTCGCTACAGTGTTGAAATAGCTTTATCCAGTCCAGTTCACTTTGTCTCTAATTCAGTCTCATGAAATACTTAGGCCCAGCCATTACAAATTGTGATATTTTGGTTAAGTAAAGGGTTTATTACAAAGGTGGAAAAATCTAAAAACCCTAAGCCATACATAATCTCATCCTATTACAAAGTCAGTCATTGAGGTTACATGTGCCGTTTACAGGAAGAGGACTTCCCAGTATTGAAAAAACTAACCATGACCTAGTAAAACCAGTCTAGTGATGTTACATATACTGCATGGACAACTGCACAAATGTAAGACACAAGCTAAACAAATCACCTTCCCTGTCTAATCATAACATTACACAAACAAAGACAATGACTTCATCTAATTAGATGTAAAATTAAGTGTAATATAATCACATATTTACAACATATTAGTAAGCTTTTTGTTTTTGACTACCATCTTAATTTCTTTATTACTACAATTTGACTTTTGTAACAATGAATTATTATAGGTTGTCACTTCACCATACTAAAACAAATTTGACATGTAGCTTCACCTATTATATCACAATGGAAAATAACTGCAGTCACAATATTCAGTGTCAAACCAACAATACATTTAAGGTCTATGAGACTATATGCTATTATATTATTGTTGAATTAAATGAATGAAATCTCTGCTTTTGGGGAAAAAATATAGATATCAAGTTGTAATTTATAAACTGTTCAAAATATAGTACTGGTGCATTTTCTGTACTGCATATTAGACAATTTATTTATATCTAAATATATTAAAAGATACTTTATGTTTTGAAGACACATCCATTATGTGCCTGTAATAATATTAGTGACATCAAGGTAAAAATAATATTTCATTATGTGTGTAGAAACATGATTTTCAAATCAAAGCTCACCAAGATGATCAAAACCAAAAACAAACCCAATAAATCGATTGCAGGTTTAATATCTGAGTCTGTATCGAAACTGAACATCATTTTGGGGCTGCATTGATCCAAAGCCCCATCGGCTGTAGTCAATTTCAGGTATCTTCTCATCAGGATTCTTCAGTTCAAACTCAAAGTAGCACAACATCAGAAAAACAAACTGTTTTAGCTCATTGGTGGCAAAGAAACGCCCAGGGCACATGGAGACCCCGGCACCCCAGGGCATGTTGAAATACTTCACTTTCTTCCCTCCTTTGTAAAAATCAGTTTTCTTGTTCCCCTCTGGATTCAGAAAGCGGTCATACTTGAATGAATGTGGATCAGCGTGGACTTCTGGGTCAATGTGAACAGCAATGTAAGGAAAGACTGCCATTCTGTCACCCTTGCGAATGAAGTATTCTCGACCATCAGCCATCTTGATCGTTATATCCTGGAGAACTGCTCTGGTGAGGAGTGGTGCAGCAGTGAGTCGGAGGGTCTCCTCTACAGCACTGTCCAAGACTGGTGTTTTCATCAGCATCTCACGGGTCAGGTCGACTAAAGGGCCACCACGTGTGACTTCCTGCCCAGATTCCTTTAGGACCTTATCAACCTCTTCCTTCACAGCCCTCATAGCTTCTGGGTGCTTCATAAGAAAGAGGAGCAGCCAAAATGAAGAAGGACCCGTGTTGCCCTGAGAGGCCCAAAGAAGCACAAACATGTATCTGTTTATCATTGCCTCTGTCATTCCCATCTCCTCTTTGGCCTGCTGCATGTCCCACACCCAGCGACTAATATTGTCCTTGACCCTCATCTTCTGCACTGATAGAGCGTCCCAGAAGAACTCCATCAGCTTGTGTGCTTCCATCCTTTTCGTCGGGGTCAGGACACCATAAGCCAGGTTTGGGAAAAGCTGGTCATATTTACGAAATTCGTAAAATAAGGCTTCTGATTCAGTTCTGTCTTTCTCTTTGGCACTCTCCTCACTCTCTTCAGACTTGGGTGGCACATTACCATACAGGGATAAGTAGCCAGCCCTGAAAACTATATTGTAGCAGTACATAAACAGTCCATCTTCTATCCAGGTCTTCTGGTCTGCAGCTGAGCCAATGTTGTGCAACATGAGATTCTGCAAATTACTCATCATGGCTTGTGTCATTACTTCCAGGCCTTCCCCCTTGAGATGTTTGTTGCTGGACACCTGGAGAATGTGGTGATCATTCTCTATGGCTGAGTAGCCAAAGACTTGGCGCACCAGTTGCCTTGCAAATTTGTTGAAGTCCAGTTTGTCTCGACTCTCCTTAATAAATGCCCCAAAAGACAGAGGGTCTTGAAGAAATGTTATATAATACCCTCCAAGCTGTACTGTGAATACATCACCATGCTTTTTCTGCATCCTCTCTACAAACTTCAACGTGTTCCTGCGAAACTCTAAGACATGACCCAGCCAAGGGATGGGGCCCTTATCCAGCGGGGGTTCTCGTAGTTGTCGCTGTCGAAAAACCCCCAGAAGGTATAACCCTCCTATTAGAGAGGCAAGAAAACCAAGAAGGATCGGTAGCAGCAGCCCCATGACTGATTCGTCTGACAGTCAAACAAGAGAGTTAAGGTCTACATCCTGCATAAAACAGACTTTGCTCCTCCCTCTACATGTGGGATTGGTTTCAGCTTTCCTGGAACTGCACAACAAAAATGTCCCCATTTTTTTTTTTTAACAGGAAATAGTGAAAGTTGAGAAAGGTACTTGAATATATTTCCATTTTGGGTTTTTTTGTGATTCATCGGTAACTGTGAATGGTTACACACATGATGTCAAGATTTCTAATTACAATTTCTTTTTTGTTTTCTTATTTCTCACATTGTTTCAAAGTGGTAAAATAATGTCACAAATAATCATGTTAGAAGGCATAAAGATATATTTAGAGGTTGGAAAGGATAGATACAAATAGTAATAACAGCTATTCGCTCACACATAATGGATATGAACACATGTAATTATATCAAATGGATTACACATTATGTAAAACTGCATAGTCACCTCAGTAGTAGTCTATTGCTGCACGGTGCAGATTCTAACTAACTGACTGCGTTGTCTCAATGTGGCAATAGCTGCTTGATAACAATTTATTGTAGTTACTGAATAAGAACAAGGTTCCAGGAATGGGTCACTGAACAATTATGCTGTAAAATAGAAACTAGAAAGGGAGTATGAGAGTATGTCATAGGCTGATGCATAATTTTAGGCCTTGGCATCATAAAACATGATATTTTCAAATTAAGTCTTTATCAAAAAGGATAAGGATCTCATGCTACTGTATCAAGCTGCTTTTATTAGTACAGGTACAGTTTACAGAAAGTGTATGTCCTGGATTAAAACCTGCCATTAACCTTGTAGTCAAACTGGTACAGTCATGTTCTTTTTATGTAGTGCTGTTTGATTGTCAGATTAAATATTCTGCGTATTTGGGAAACAGGAGCTACAAAACATAAACCATGCCCTTTCTGATATTGGATTAAACCATTAGATGTATATAAAAAGGGTCTCAAAGGGCAACAGAGGGAGTTGCATTTTCACGTTGACCATATAACAGACATACAGTAGGTGCTACTGAATCCTTGCTTTTCTGTATGTATCTTTAAACAAATGAAAAGAATATAATATTATTATTATCATAAAATGTATTTGAACATAATTAACTGGAGTCACCTGAAGTATTAACTGTAGAAAAGCATGTTTCCTTTATATTGCTCTTAGTATAATTAGATATATAGTGCCATCTACTGGAATATATAATTGCGAAACAATTAGGTAAAAAGTAACAGTGCAGGGATGTTTGATGTTCCTCCTAAAACCTCCAATAAGTTACAGCGTCTCCTGAAAACAATATTTTCAAACCACAAATTCTACTACGCTATTCGACAATATTTCCACATACTCCCGGTAACTGCAGAAGTATCCCCTGAGTTATGAAGAACAAAGACACATTTGGGTAGAAATATGACAATCAAATGACGTCTGGGATCAGTGCCTTGATCAATCTTGCCCCTGATAATCTCACTTTTAATCATATGAGCAACAGCTCCCTGATCACTCCTGCCTCCCTGATGAGTTTACCATTACCCCCTACTGTTAAGACCCTTTTCAGTTTACAATGGCAATTGATTGTCTGAGTACCACCTCCTCCAGATGGCCCTGATTTGTGTTTGAATGCATAGGCCCTCCCTGCTGCCTTTTTGTTTCTTTTCACTTGCTGATCACTGCCTTGACCTTGCGCTATAAAATACTTCCTTTTCATTTGTTCTGGGTCACTCCACTGTCTCAGACCCACTATGTGTCAATACATTCACCAATATTCCAGGACATCAATAAACACCACTATGGCAGCAAACTTACCAAAGTACCCCCACTGATCCACAGTGAGTTCTAACTCACTGCACCACAAACACAAAATAGACTGGGCTAATATGAAATGGTTATTATTTAGCATGTGGTTGCTAATTTATTTATCTAAAAATATTAAAAGACATTATATTTTGAATTTACATCCATCTAAAAACATCCATCCAAAAAGCCTATGTCTGGCCCTGACAGAAGAGGTCACTACATGGCACAAGACAAAAAAATTGGTACTCCACTAGTATGTGGACTACTTACTTGAGTTTGAATTGGTATGGAGATGAGTAACATATACACACACACATTACTGTTAATCATTAATTTGATACAGCAGTGAACAATGAATGCACTGAACACAGTGAGGCTCACATCAACTACACCAACTTGGAATGCAGATAAGGATCCGTGAACATAAACTCTGATCATTGATTTTACTGCCTTACTTGCACTCAGCTTTGGCACATTTCGTTCTGTTCTGTAAACTGAACAGCTACTTTCACTTTGCTACTGATTCTCAAATTCACCACTGTGTGGGGGTGTTTTCTTTAGTCACAGCATCACTGCAGCATCAGAGCTGTTTGATGGAGTCAGTTAACAGTTATTTGAATATATATCAGTACTACTTCCTTATCATTGCATGGCAAAGCAAAATGATACAAAAGGTAGGTTAGAATTTCAATGTCACTTATATTATTATAATAACTTTCATTATTTAAGTAGGTAAAGACTAATTTAGCGTTTAATTCGGGTTAACCAGATAACACTACACAACATGGGGGAAAGAAATATAAAATGTGCATATTTAATTATGTTCCCAGAAGGTTGCTTGGAAGGTAAGTTATGTTTACAAACTACTCTCCTTCTTTCCTCTCTACTACAATCTGCAGTCATAAGGGCCTGGTGCATGATCAGTAGGATCAGTCCATAATTGCATAAAGGAAATGCCACAGGCTCATTACAGCTTCAAAGCTGTTTTTGATGTCCATTCTCAAGAAGGCTGAACACATGCAGATGCTTTCACAAACACTTGGCAAGTTAATATTGTTAAGATGCCAAAAATGTAATTTGTTAATTTAGCTTGTTTGGGGTGTAATTGTATGTCACCTATGTACTATATGTTAACAATACAAACAAGTACACAATTCTTAAGTTAATTTTTGACCATGCAGCACCATTGGTTTCCATAACTGTCATCAGGCTTATTGCAACCAAGAAGTACAACTAATAATAATGCATCATTTACACATTAATTGTACATACTTCTGTCAACAAACATTTTGTTGTAGACTTAACGTGATTTATAAAATAGAAGTCTACAGAAAATGACACTTTAATACTGTACGAGAAAACAGATCTCCACCATGATATAGGCCTAAATTTAATTTAATCAAATAAAACATATGTTTACATGTAACATCTAGATCTGAAAAGTAACTGCAGTGGTACAATAAACGTAGTGCCGTAATAAGTACAATATTTCCCTCTGAAGTGAAGTATAACTATAAAGTAGCACACAACGGAAATACTACTACAAATACCTCAAAATTATAGTTGAGAAAATGTATAGTTGAGTAAATATGTTGTTTCACCACCACTGCTCAACGTCTCATAGCCTAATTAGTGTAAGTATATCACATACACTCCACAAATGCATCTGAAGTCAAATTAGAGACAACTGTAGTTTTTGGTACATCTATCCTGGAGCTGATAAGCACGTTTCAAAAACGTGCTGCAAGGACCAGGCCCAGGAGTCTTGACCAAAAGCGTCACCAAGAGATTACCGGCGTGAAGCGAGAGGTTTCACTGTCACCTACTTCCTCCTCCGTTTAAACACCAGCGGCTCATACTGTTGTATACAGTCTATGGTTGTATTACACAGCCTGTGGTTGAAAGGGAGAGCTAATCCAAAACGTGTAATCAATCGATCAATCAATCAATCGTTCAATCAATCGTTCAATCAATCAATCAATCAATCAAACTTTATTTGTAACACTTTTCATACATCATAATGTAAAAATATATGTTATATATAGGCTATATATAATAAGAATAAAATAAAGTCACTACAGAATAAAGTGGGTAAGACCAGAAATGTTAGTATTATAAGGGGAAAAAGATAAGAGGAAAATAACATAATAAAACAAGTGTAAAAGTGAAAATCAGACCTAACAATTGGTTTACGAAGGGGAAAACAATCAGGAAATAAAATATTATTATTATTATTATTATTATTATTGTTGTGACAGTTTTGGTTACTTTTCAGATGATGTGGTTTCCAATCGTTTTGGCTCTTGATATCTTAAAAACGGCAGTGTGTACAGTGTGTACTCAGGGTCACATTTCAGATTTCTAAATTTTTTTTTTTTAAAACGACATGACATGAAAGTTACTTAATGGTGAAACAAAGGCGTATTTCTTTTAATTATGTAAGAAATACGATTACTGCTGCTGGGTTGGCAGTGAATCACCTCCGTTTCACTATCTTTGATTTCTGCGAGAGGATTGTGCAACTGGTGCTGCGTTCAGAGTACATCGGATTATCTATGAACATCGAATTAAGGCACAGTAATCAAGCTAAACAACTACTGTATATTCAGCCAACTTGAATAATACAGTATTTACTACTGTCATCATATATCTGCGCTTTTCATCTTATTTGGGATTATTTCTAACAGGACAAATAAAGCATTTAACATCCAAACAAGCCCACCTGCGGACACCAAAAAAAAAAAAAGCTTTCATGTACGGAAGTGAAATTAATTTTTAAATCAACAAATATAGGGACCTTAATATTACATCTAAGTTATAATACTGACATATGTTTGATAAACCTCGATGTCATTTAAATAAAGCCTATCCACCAAGCGCCTTGTCTTTACAATTTTGTGCCAGGACTTGAATACAACACAAGCTTCGTAACAAGCTGACGTCAGAGTTGCGTACGATGGTAGTTACATCAGGCTTCAGTCCAGCCGGCTTTTCACTTCCTCCATTGGTGGTTTGAGATTCCAGCAACTCATTAAACCTCTCCAGTTAATTTCTATTAACTCCGTATTGTCAAATCGAGACGCTGCAAAATATCTAAACAAGTAAGAACAAACTTTATCTGCTGTTAAAGCGATAAGTCGTTATTTCATGTGAGTCTATACTACGCATTTTCTCTCGTGTGTCTCATCTGGCCTTTGGTCAAAGGGTCAGCCAGTTCATTATATTGTAATTCAGCATTGTATAATTGTTGATTTATTTAACATTATGTGTGATATGTAGAGTTATTTAGGCCTAATAGGATGTTTGGTCCTTCTGCCCTTCATGCGTAACCTCTGAGCACTTCATGTGGTAATAACATTAGCAACAGACCCTAGTTAGCATGCTACATGCCGTGGGAATATAAGTGTGTTTACATTAATAACGAACTTTTCGCCTCTGTGCTTCTCTTTAAAGTCAAGATGTCTTCTTATGAAGAGAATGAGTCCAAGTTTATGCGAAAAGCAAAGGAGAATCCATTTGTCCCAGTGGGTGAGTACATATTGTCCCCTCATGGTTACATCATGGAGATAAAACAAGTTTATATTAAAAACTCTTAAGTTGTAAATGAGTTCTTTTGTCTCAAAGTATGTTTGGATGTGCACCCAGATCTTTTGTTCTTTCTGTTGTAAAAATGATTTACTACACTGTGAACAGGCTACAGCATTGTGTCTTTAATTAGTAGCTGGTGTAAATTGATCTGTTTTTTGCCCCTTCAAGGGATGGCTGGATTCTTCGCCATTGTTGGTTACAGACTGCTGAAATTGAAAAGTCGTGGAGACACAAAAATGTCAGTGCACTTGATCCATATGCGTGTAGCTGCCCAAGGCTTTGTTGTCGGAGCCATGACTGTTGGTATGTATCCTAAAGTATCATTCTTTGATAACTTCCTGGTTGCATGGTTTCAGTTTGGACCCTGCTACTTTGCTCTTGATCATTGGGATGCTGGAGAGTTTCACTTGTCATGTTTTACATTCCTGGTTATTACAAGTGATTAGTAATAATGTTCTGGCTATTGTCTGGTTACATTATCAACATTTTTACAATTGTTAAATCTGTGTTAAGTATGTGTTCTATAACTTTATTCCCCTCTGCTGCTTTGTTTTTAGGGGTCCTGTATTCAATGTACAGGGACTACATTGTAAAACCCAGAGAACAGAAGGCAGTGGAACACAAGTGAACATGGACTTATACACTTGATATCTTATGTCCCTTAATATTGCCTCATATTAAGGTGTGTCAACATTTATTTTTACAGATGTGTTATATCTTTTGTATGTGCACCTCTCTTCAGTAGCCCACTCTTATTGTAAATAGTTATAACTTAGTTATAGTTATAACTCTCCCCACATTTGCCTGGTTTTCCACCCAGTTCTCCAGTTTCCTCCTACCATCGAAGACATGCATAATAGGGTTAATACCCTTTTCAGTGCCCCTGACTAACTGGCACAGAGAACTGGAATTCCGAGTGTGTGTGCATAGGATGGGTTGAATGTGAAAGATCAGTTTCTACACAGGTATTAATAATAATGTACATTAATAAATACACCTCTTACAGTATCCTCTTAATAGTATACCAGAGGCTCTAGCTATCACCTCTGTATTGAGAAGGGGTATTGAACTCAACTGTTTTGACACTGTGTTTTTGCAGCTGTAAATCTAGTTGGTTTTGATATGTGTGAGCAGATGGCTTTATTAAAAGGATTTAGTTGCCTTGGATTTTGAAAGGTGTGCAAGTGCAATATAAAAAACTTTAAAATCTTCCACATAATTTGAAAACATAATATCTAGGCTAAGCCTAGATTTAAATATACACATATGACAGGTAGCTCGGGATTTTTTTTCTTGTGTCATTGTTTTATTGTCTATATTATTTATTGCACTCTGAGTGAGTTTTGCCTAATTTAAAATGCTTGCACCGTAGCCCACTTTTTGAAACGGGCATCGTGTGCACTTGACCACAGACAGGTCCTTTGCTTCACATTATTTAAACAACTAGGACAAAAATGGCTTTTGGCACACCAAAGCCTCAGCATGTTCCACAAAATACATGCATAAAGCTACCAGATGAAAATGTGTGAATGAAAAACTTTTAAACTTGAAACAAAATCATGAAGGTGTCTTGATGAATTCAATTATTTTAATTCAGTAGGCTTTATACAACATGATTTTTAATCTTGTTTCATATTTCTATCATTATTTTGCTAAAAAGGGGTCCAATGTTTAATTGCAACAGCAGCTTCACAAGTCTTCATGAGACACACTGTATGAGCTAAACTCAACTACACCTACAGACTGTATAGTAGTCTATAAAGTACCATCATATAGCCTACCTTGTGATATATTTTAAATACATGCCTTGTTATTTTATTGAGCCTAGTTTTTGAATGTTGTGTACAGAGAGTAGTTATTTTCTTTTTTTCCTCTGGAAATAAAAAAATATCAATGAAGTCATTCTGGAATTCTGTTGTGTATACATTTTGACACCAGTCCAAGTAGCATGGAAAATGTGTTTTAACTTTTTAGCTTTGTATCATACAATATACAAACATCCACTCAAATGCCAGTTTATTAAGTACACCTGTTGCAGCTAAAACAATTGCAGTTAATACAACAATCAACAGTTCTAAATTGAACCAGCTAAGTGTCCTTTGTACTACAAATGATTTATCCTCTATTATTAACTTTTGACCTCAAGTTGACTGATCAACTTGTGGTCAAACTCTCTCATTTTTACATGCAGGCAAACGAGGCATTTTTATATTTTGTGTATATTTAATTGTTCCAATCAATAAAACCATTACAGATTTTTGAACTTCCCTTAAAATAAATCTTATCTTTCTCACTGTGTTATCACAGTGGGTTGTGCTTTGAAAGCTTTTCTTATGAAATGCCCTACCCATGAAATGTCCCACCCAAACTACAAACAGGAGTGGCATTACATAGATTTAAAGGGAACAAACTGTGACATTGTAACTCTCGTAATGGTCCGTATTACTCATAATGGAGAACAGGGTGTTTACCTGAGATCCTGTAAATATGCAACGACTGAATCATGTCACACTGAACCACACAAAAATGCAAGCACAGATGTCCTGTGTATGTACCTTGTACCTTATCACAATAAAAGAATGATCCTGCTGTTCCACTGTCATCACTCCTCAACACTGTAAACACAATTATATCAAAACAATATCCTTAAGAGGCCTAGGGATGATTTGGGCAGGTTATTGGAGAAGCTTTTACAGGATTCACTATAAAATGCCTTTTTTATGTGGGCAGTGTAAACAAGGAGCCAGAGTATGTGGCCTGTGGTTATAGACCAATGAGATGATGGAGTAAAAGGGATTATCGATTGGCCTGTAAAACAATAAACTGTTTTTTTATTTTGCCATTTTAGGATCCTGCTTATCTTGTCTCTCAGCACTTTTTAAAATGTTTTAGTTTTTGAATTGCTTAAAACAAAAAAACAGGTTGACTTAATCCTAGCAAGAACTTTTTCTCGACTGTAATGTTAATATCCAAAGTGTGAATGTTTTTTTTTGCTTCCTAAGTGTGTAATTCCCAGTCTCATCAAATTATAAAACGACTGAGAGCATACTTACAGACCTCTGGTTCTTTAAATAAATATGATACATTTGGCAAAATGGACAGGGTGAGAAATGAAATAACAGACCAGTGCTAACAGCTGTGAGGTCTAGCACAGCAGCTACATTAGCTCCTTCTTGCTGCCATGACTACTTCCGTGGTCCCGCGAGATCTTCTCCTAAATCTCATGGGCGCTGTTGCTTTGGAAACAGTCGCACTCAACGAGGACGCTGCCAGATACTTCTAGCACACGAAATGATGCAGTGCAAAACAGTGTCTGATTTGTTTGCAAGGGCAGTACATGGATAAATGACAGGTGAGTTGTTTTCCCTCTATTACAAGCCTCAGTTACATGCTACTTTGTTTGGAAGTTGTTAAACTAAATAACGTTATCTTGCTAGTTGCTACAGTCAACAAAGCAAATAGCGTTACATAAATGAGGATACTGCGGATACCACTGCGGCTTTCATGCAACATTTAATCTAAGTATTAGTGTCCAACAAAAATACTTTAAAAAAAAGAAGATTAGTGACTTCAATGGACACAAGATGACCAAAGTGGTAAGAAAGTAGTTTAATTTAAAAAAAACACCTAGGTTAAGCGTGAAAAACTAAAGTCTGCAGTTTAGCATTTACATCATATCCACGATATTACCAAACTGCCCTCTTTTATAACCTAAGTTGATTGTTTCTCCTTGATGATGTGGGTTATAGATCATGGAGCGTGATAATGAACTGATTGACTTGCGGCTTCAGTTCCAAGCTCTACAAAAACAGCAGGAGAAAAAGAAGCAAGAAAGGAAAAAGGAGAAAGAACCAGATAAACTCAATGCAAGTGATGTTCAGGATGATTTGAATCTATCAAAGCAAGGTGTTCAGGCAGACAGTCAGGAAGAAAGGTGAGTCTTACAAGGGTTAAATTAAATGTTTACCAAAGTTGTTTTCTTCAGTGGTGCTTTAACTAGTATGTTCTTAAATTGCAATAAATCCTTAAAATCTATTTATTATTTGTTTTAATTGCTTCCCTATAGACTGCTACAAAATGAGAATCACAATTTGCTGGACCAGCTGAGGGAGCTAAAGGATGAAAATGGACGGCTCTTCAAACTTTTGAGTGAGAAGGATTTTGAAATTAAACACCTGAAGAAGAAAAGAGAAGAAGAAATAATTGCCTTGGCAGGTATAATTATATAATTGCCACTTACTTTGCCTAAGTGTGATGTTATTGATTTGCCACAGCTTCTTCATGACTTATGCACTTGTCCTTGTTTAGGCACATCAGGCTTGACAGGAGATGTAGCAGCCACCAAGATTGTGGAGTTGTCCAAGAAGAACAGAGAGCTGACAGCTGAAATTGAGCGAGGAAAGATAAAATCCAAGCAAAACAGCAACCGAATTAAAGAGCTTGAGAAAGAGGTAACAGCATTAGGAATTAGATAACATTTAATTGAATTTGTCCAATTTATTATAGAGAGAATAAATTAATGAATAGCAATGTTTTTCTTTTTTTCTATAGCTGCAGGCTGCTCTTGCACACTCTCCATTGGTGCAAAAGATTGATACAAAGTTACAGGACAGGAGGTCATCTGAAGACAGTGAGGTAATTTTTAATGTGAAAATTGACCTAAATAATTTTTCAATGTGGTCTTCCTGACTTTAATGATGGCAACTCAATTGAAATCATTTATAATTTGTTTACAAAAGCAGGAAAATCCTGTGGTGAAATCTCTACAGGAGAAATTAGCTGCTGCACAGCTGAAAGTGATCGAGTATCGCAACCAGGTTCAGTCTGTCAAACAGGAGTTAAAAATTGCTCAGAGGGTAGTAGTGCAAATTTTCTTTATTAATTAATTAATTAATTCATTAGAACTGTTACCTTTATGTAAAGGTTGCTCTTTGATACAGGCTTTGATCTGTGAGGTTGGGGAGGAGGTCAACCTTCAGCATTTATTAAGCTGTCCAGGGAGCTTTAGAGGTCGCGCGCAGCAGATACTGGCTCTTCAGGCGAGGGTAAGCATAAGCATAACATAAAACAAATTCCCGAACAGAATCAATGGTAAGAGAAGGAGACAATGAAGAACTTTTGAAAATTAATACATACAAGATCAAAACTTGTGCAACAGGTACGGGACCTTGAGCAGCAGTTGAACCAGTCGGCTCAGCGGAAACAGTCAAGTGCCCTGAGTGTAGAGGAAGAGATTCTGGGCCTCCAGAAAACTCCTCCTCAAGACAGGAACCTCAGCTACATTCGTGCCATTGAGAAGGAGAAGAGAGAGGCATTTGAGGTGTGCATACATTTATTATTATTATTTTCATATTCAATTGAAATGTGAATTTATCACTGCCCTGCTCTCTTTCCACAACTGCACAGAGGATCTCAGTGGACTATGAAACCCTCCTGAAAGACCAGGAGGGTGTAAAGAAAAAACTGGAAGCATCTAAAGCCAGGAACAAATCTCTGTCTGCTGAAATCAAAACTCTGAAGGTCCAGATCTCCACTTTACTGGAGAAGGGTAAACATGATGATGAGCTTGTGGATGCTCTGCTGGTAAGGCATTAGATAATTAAAAAAATATGGGCATTTATATTTATATACTTAGTATATCTGCTACTATGTGCACACAAAAAACTGTAGTACATTGACATTTACAAACACAGGTGGTTTTGTAAGGTTATAATAAAATATTTGGCTACATTTTTTCAATTAATATTTTAAAACTGTTTTCCCTGTGAATCATCCTTTTAGCAACTAGAAAAGTATATGACCATCATGCCAACTTGGATTTGGTCTCTGGATGTACAATTCATGTTTAGAAGTGCAAATCATAATGGAATTTTGCCACAGACAAACATTTAAAAAACTGAAATTGGAGTGGCATGGTTTTATATAACAGCAAGAATATATTGTGTATTGTAGCTCTGTTAATGAGCTAAACATGGTTGAATGCATAACATGATTAAAACCCATCTGACAATCTGTGGTTTAGGAGCAAAATGCTCCATGAAAGGCATAAAGAGTCTAAATATTAACCGTGCATTACTATACAGTTCAGTTAACAACCAAACCAGGACCAAAATCATCTCATTTCACATCAAATTTACAAGTTAAAGCCACATAAATACATACTTCAGAGAGATCATCTGAGATGAGACTGCTTCATCACATTATTCTCAACTGGAATACCTGGTCCTTACCTCATCTGCCTCTGGCAGAAGCAGCAGACCCAGATGCAAGAGGTACTCACACGGCTCAGCCAACAGCAGAATGTACAGAACAAGAAGACCCAGCCGAGCCAGGGAGAGCAGCTGAGCAGTAAGCCTTCAATGCACAGCGATCTCATCCAGAAGCTTAACCAGATGGTTGCTGACAAAGAGGCCAAGATCAAAGAACTAGAGGAGGAAATCCAGCAGCTCTCGGTCAAGGTAAAAACATGGATAAATAATGCGATTGTAAATGCACCTCAGCAAACATGGCAATGTATTTTATGTCTTGGAAAAGTTTAGTAACCATTGAGAGTGTGTTCACAACTTTTGCAGGAACAGAGCACAGACAGACAGTCTAGCTCCAACTCAACAATTTGCAGTTCAGGATTGTCCCCTGAAGAGGGAGACACTACCAAAAGAATGACATCTTCTGGGTATGTGTGCGACTAGTAATCATAATAAAGGATCATACTTACTTTAATTAGATTATTCATTAAAACTTCTGTCCCCTGTTTACATCTTTAAAAAATCTAACACTAATATCCTAGGTCAACTGTTACAGTGTGGCTGAATTTTATAGCAAAAATAATGGTTAATAATTTAATAATTGACTCGGGCTAATGGGGGTCCTTCATCAGGATATTGATTTTGTTTGATGCTCCGTGGGGATTTTTTGTGTGTGTATTCTGCTTGGATTTCTGTTAATATGAATGTGTGTCATCTCCTTTCCAGTTCTGTTTCTAAATTTGGTCATAAACTGGTGCTTCCTGCCGTGGGAAGTAGTGTAGGTTTCAAGTAAGTGGACATAAACCTGTATTTATTCCTGTTTTGTGTTATAGACATAAATTATGTGCCAAAGTATTATCAGCTAAAATGTTCATGTTTTATCCTTCTGTTCCCAGAGGCCCAAGTTCTTCAAAATGTCCACAATGTTTAGCTGATGTGAGCTCACAGATGACCCAGTGTAATGAATATAAAATCATCTGTATGGAAAAGGACAGACTTCTCGAACAAGTGAACATCCTACAGACAAAGTAATTCATTTTTTAGATAGTGTTTTTTTATCTCTGCAATTTTTGTCTGGTAAACATATTTTTTCTCCAATTTATTTCACTCCATTTTCTGCTGCCGGTGTATCATTGTGTTTGTAGAGAAACATTGATGTAAAAATAGCATTTCATCTGTAGCTATAAAACAGTTCAATTTATACTGATTCAAACAAAAACTCACAAGAACACAAGCACATTGCAAAGCTAAAAGCTACAGCTAGATCAAGAATCATGCTACTGGTGCAGCATCTTGTCTTTATCAAGGATTGTTTTTAGTCAAAATTATTCCATGTTAGAGCACCTTTGTTATTATAAACACTTTGTTATGCCAACATGAAAAAATGTCATCTGCTTATGAAAGACTGCCACATCAAAAGCACTGCAGTGTTGTGGTTTAGTTTGGCTCTGCAAGTACACAATAGTTAAATAATTCACATGAGGAACAATGAAACTGCAATGCAATTAAATATTATTTGCATATTTTAATTTCTTCATTTTATATTTTTCAAAATTATTTTTTACTAGTATAACATGAGGGAATGTTATAATGCTAAACGATTACAACATTCAATCTGTAGTTCATTGTGTGGCCCATTTCAAGGCCAAAGACACTTGTTATTCCTTTTTATTTTTTGCAGGGTTTCAGGCTAAAGTAGTGATTGCTACCTTTTCCTTGCTTACAGCCACATTACATAAATAAATCAGTAAATTGATTGTGTCATCAATTACAGTACAAATTATTATAAAAGTAAGCAATGTATCTATTCAGATGTCTATCTGTCTGACACGTCATCAGTCCATCTCTACAGTTGCCATCGAGAGGAACGGCATTATGTTGAATCAACTTTTAACCATCGTATTCCTTCCTTGTGTTAATCTCCAGAGAGAAAGAGATGAACCAAAGGTGTTTGGAGGCAGAACAGAAATACCAGGAGGAGCGCCATAGGACAGTCCTGGAACAACAGCTGGAGAGGACAAAAGTGGATTGAGAATAAGTCATTTGTAAACAGCAATGGTGGAACTGGTATGGCAAGGCTCAGTGAAAGCATGATGTGACAATGTCAGGGGCATGTGGTCCATTAAGGGCTCTGGGGAACCGCCCTTCATGCAATTCCAATTGTGAAATAGGACATATTATGTTATTTGTTGTGTGTATACATTTCAGTTGTTACCCTCATATAAATCATACATAATTACAGAAATGTGTGATGACAAATGAAAAAATGCTGCCTACAGTTTTTGTCTGATTTATATGCCGAATTGCGTAGTTTTCTACACCCAATGGGGTATGCGTGATATGATAGTTCTCATTGACCACTATTGTAAAGGAGACATTGGGAACTGCAAACATGATCAATTATGACACTTTTTTTTATTATGAATGTTTGATCTATGGAGGTTTTATATCTGTAAAACTTTCCTCAAGCTGAGAAAAACTATTTAAAATCCGTAACATCTCTATAATGTAAAGTCTATAGGCCATGCAGGAACTTGTGGGCGGGGGCCAGCTAGAGAAACACAAATGTGCAATTCCAGCGGGCCACATATCCCCAGGAGTAAACCTAGCTAGAAACGTTTTTTGGCGCATACGCCAGTTGAGTAATTTTTACTGTACTCAATAGGGACTATTTTTGCCTGTTATAATACATCCATGGAATTGATTGGTTTATTGATTGATTGATTGATTGGTTGACACTGCACACTGAATAATAACTGGATCTGGGCAGACAGTTTTATGCCCACGAAATGTCAGATTTTTGATTGCAATTTTCCAACTAATAGCTACATCCGTGTTAGATGACATTTACGGATCATTGTGGCACTGTGGTTGATAATTCAACATCGAAAGCAGTTGTTAAGCTGCCACCAAAAGATACTTTTTTAGAAAACACTAGCCTAGCTGCTAGCCACCAGCAGCTGGCGCTCTGCTACATTGTATGGCACATGCTCACAGTCAAAATACACAGAGCTACCTAGTGGAAAGGTCATGCCACACCGCTGAGCTACATGGTGGAAATGTCAAGCCATGCCACAGCAAGCACTTGTAATTTTTTAATTTTTTTTTTTTTTTTTTAAATGCTCTGACTCATCAATTTTCTTCCATTTTTGTTTTGCTTATGGCCATCATGAACAGGTTGGCAGGAGTCTTTAGGCTGTGTTCAGACTGCAGGCCAATCTGATTCAAATCTGATTCCTTCTCAAATCCGATTTTTAGGCCTGACTGTCCACACTGTTTTATCAAGTGTCCAAATCGGATTTGGCTCTGTTCAGACTGGGCCACATTAATGGCCAATCTGACAGGTAGTAGCAACGTTGTCAGAGCAGAGGGGTCATCTAGCGTGTATTGTGTGTGATGTCATATAATTGTTACAGCAATAACAAACCGGCTGTAAGAGAACGCCCCTATCTCGCCAAAGATTAATTAAGAATTTGGTTTCGTCCTCTGTCCAAAGACTGATGTTTTCGATGTCTATTGATATCAGCTAGCAACAACAACTCGAATAAGTGCGGGTCTGGTGTCACATAGAGTGATGTAGAGTAGCGTAGAGAGACATCACGGACAGTCAAAACCGGTTTGAGTGTTTGGAGCTGTTCATACTCAGACACATCTGTCCAAATGTGATTTGAAACTACCTCCCAAAGGTGGTTTCGATCTGGTTTGCAAAAATCGGTTTTCATGTGATTTATGTTCAGAAGCCATCTGGTTCCAATCTAGATTGGCTAAAAATCAGATTTTGGCTTGCAGTGTGAACGCAGCCCAGAGCTTTCTGTAAACAACTTAATACTCCAACAACTCTGTTGCCATTCTAATATTGAAGACACTGTGTGGATGCTTTAACCTGGTCCTAAAAAGGCAACATTTTTGTTTATCCTACCAAAAAAATTTAAATAGCAAATTAACGCCAGAAAGAAACGACACGACAATGGACACACTGCCAAGGGACAGTGCTCACTCTACCCCTCATGTTTGGGCTGTGCAAAGATGTTAGTGTTGCTCTTGTATGTTGTTTCCTGGCTGGTCATTCAGCTGGAGGAAACAGAGGCGCTGAGGGCATCACTAAAGAGCACTCTCCACCATGACCTGCAGCTCTACGGTGACGTGATGAGACAAGTCAAGCATGTTTTCCTGCAGGGTCTGTGACAGCCCAGACAAGACACTAACCAGGGGAACTGGCTGGTCCCTGCGTAACCTCACGTCCAGCTGAGCCCTACCTTCTCCTGTCACATGTGACAAACAGCAGCCTGCAGGAAACAGGCTCTCCTCTTCTGCCACACAAACATCATGCAGACCATAGTCTTTTTCTCCATTTGAACCCTCATATACAGTTTTTGATGGTTTCTTTGTGCATTCGATGACCTCAGTTTAGTATACCTTGAGTAGCAGAGCTTTTAACTTAACCCTAATGGCATCAGACAAGTATTCCTTGATTGCAGAAATGTTTGATGCTGATAGGATGTCTCCCCATGGTTTCATGACTTGTATGCTTGCTGTTTTATAAATGTCACTGTCACATTTTATTAAATCAACATATGTCTTTTCCACTACTGGCAACCTTAAGTGCATTGCATATATAGAGATCAACAATGTCTATTTTTTGTGCATGTGTACGCAAATTAAACATCCAATTTTAATCAGTGAGAGGGAGCCAAACTTTCACCAAATGTTTTCAACCTACTATGACTATGACTTTTGATTTTTTTTTGCCCCAATTGGTTGTACATAAATGTGTGACAAGCCAATCCAAATAGTAAACACCCCAGTTAAGTTCCCAAAAGCTTTAATATTCCCTTTAAATATTACTGCTAATGATTTCTGACTTGAAACCAGCTGTGTGGGAATAGTGGTTGAAAATGAATGCGGACTCAAGCTGCACAAACTCCCACTGTAGTCCTCCATGCATTCCCCAGAGCATGTCACATGTATGTACAGTATGTGATCTTAGCTCCTTAATCCAAAGGTTGTCTGGTTATGCGTAGCCTGGTGGGAGTGGCTCTCATATTCATACTAACATCTGAGTTATTTTCTTCCGATGTAGCCAAAAGGATTTCAGCAGAACCCCCCACCCCCCCTCCACATCACGCTTAATTTAAAACCATGGCTGAGTTAGTGTGCTGCTTCAAATACCGCACTATTTCTTCCAGGACCCTGTGGGAGATTGGCAGGTCCCCATTGGACTGAGCGAGAAAGTGCCACAAGACAAAAATATCAGAGTTTGGATGTGATGAAGAAATCCTTTATGCGCAGAGAAACAAAAAACAGCCTGTGTTGAATACCTCCTGGATAGAAGGTGAGGCACCCTTTCATGTAATGGAGGTTACCACTCACTGTTGAGATTTGTCTTTGAAGAAACAGAAGAGATATCATATGCTTTATGACCACATGCCCTACAGGATTGCCAAATATGTATCAAAGTAGCAATGTGCGTCAGAAAGGGTGTTGATGGAGCAAATACTTGTCATGGTCCCTAACTGCATCCGAGTCCAGGGAAAATGTTTAACTTAGCCTAATAAATTTTTGTTTGGTTGTGTTTTCTAAATCTGCACAACACAACTTCATATAAAAATGAAGTCAGTGTTTGCAAACACGTAGAATATTTCCTCAAAACTGCAATCTAAAGCTTTTTATTTTGTACTTGTGGTGCTTGATAGGAATAAGGCCAATATTACCAGTTTGGGGATTTTAAATAAAGGTTATTGCTGTAGGATACTCATTCCACTATCACTTCAGTTCACGCCTATGTTGTCATAGATTAATTTGACTACTTCAGTTGACTTCAGTCATTAAAGAGTGTCATCACTTTCAAATAAATTATATTTCACTAAACAATTTTAATATTGTTTTATGAAGCTGTATTACGCAGAAAGGTGTAGATTTATTCCAAAATGCCCAATAACCCACCAAACCAAACACAAACTTATGTAAACACAGCATACGTAAACAGCCTCACCTATTTGTCATTCCAGGTTTGAATGACTCCTTTCTCCATCCTTCTCCTCAGAGGTATTCCCTCGTTCTGGACCAATGCTTCCTGCAGACCATTGACTGCATCCAGAAACTAAAGTAAATAGTAGAGCTGTGAACGCAGAGGTTAAAGTTAGCCATCAGTATATGAGGGATCTGTGAACTTTACTCAGGCCAGAAAACGGTTTGTGCCTCTATGAGTCCATTCATCTCCTAGTGCCTCTCATTTACATTTAATGGAAAGAAAATAAACAGTCAAGCCCTAATGTGCTCATTTACAGTAAGTAGAAACAGAATAATGAGCTGTTATCTTTACTAAGACAGTGGTGAAGCAATGATAAGCACTTTTAATACACGAAATGCTCATCAAAGTCCACAGGATGAATATAATTGTTTCTGACACCAATATCTAAAGTCACAGTACCAGTCCTTTACCACAGTCACACACATAATTCATTGTGATGAGGTGAGGAGACAAGGGAGATTATCTTTTCTTCATTTTGATCTGTACAGCTTGCTTTCTTGTTTCAAAACCTTTGAAGTTATTCTTGCTGGTTTTCAAGCTTAGGCTGCGCTTGCAGTCCCCCAATGGACAGTCTGGTGCAGTGAGGTATCATGTCAATACTTGTGGCAATTTTGTTCATTTCAACAAGTTTAAATAAATGTGTGTCCAGATACAGGAAGCATCACTAGATGGCAGTGTGGTTAGTCATGTGCTGTATTTTAACCACTTTTGATGTGTTTTTCTGACAGCCATTAACTTGTCCTCAATGATGTAGTCTGAAACAGAAAATCCAAATTAAACATATACAGTATGCAGTCTGTTGTATACAGCATTGTTGTTCTATACATTCTAATTGTCATTTAATGACCTAGTGCTAATTTAATTAGTGAACTGTAAAAGAAAGTAATCTCCTTACTTCTGAAAGGGGATGGAGTTAATAAAGAAGTGAATAAATATGAAATTACGATAAATGCAATAATTGCACCATAGTATTGTCCTTTTGGGAATGTTATTGGGTAGGTCACTCCTTTGATTCAGCAAATATACATGCTTATATTTTAGAGGTGATGGGGCTGAATAACATCCCAGTTTTATTTTTGTTTTTTTTTGTTTAACTACTGAAACAGGACAACCGCACAACGGCACAAAGAGCAGAATGACACAAGAACAGATTGACTCTAAAATGGTGACAATATGACAAACAGTAGCTCCTCACTGTCTGTGCTCTGCATGCTGACTGACTGTCCTCTCCTATCACTGTATTAACCTAGCTGTCACTTTTGGCTCCTCCTTATCCCCCCCAACGAACGAATAGTTTTCTCACGCTGTACTGAAATACTCTCCATGTTCTGTCAAACTCAGAAAAATAATTAAACTTTTAGGAAACAATTCACCATACAGCTGATGTTCCTGGCAGGGGAAAAAATCTGCTTTATTTTGGTACTCAACTACTGATACTGCCAAAGAGAAAATATGCAGTTTATTTATGGCTAAACAGAAGAGAACGTGTCTAAGCTGGAAGTTTGAATCATTGGCTGTGTGATGTGTGTCCATTGTCATTGGGGCAGATATCCTTAATGCTCCAGGCAGCTTACACATAAAGACTGCATAACTGTATAAAAGTAGCTGACTGGAGCTGCAATGCAGGAGGAGCAGTAGTGTCCATTAATGAACAAAGCTGTTTAACTACGCATGGTGAATCAATGGCAGTAACATTTTGCTCATGATCCGTAACACAAGCCTAGCTGCTGGCTACCAGAAGCTAGCTCGGATCTGCTGCTTTCTGGACATGTGGAGCATGTGCTTATTTTGTAGATTTGTCTTTATCTGATGGTTCGAGACAGAGAGAGGGAGAGAGAGAGAGAGAGAGAGAGAGAGAGAGAGAGAGAGAGATAATTGGGAGAAAGTGACAAAAGGGGATGGCATGCCAGCTGAGCCACCATGACACCCCAGGAGGCTGCTTATTGCTCAGAAAAATACTGTTTGTGTATGCTTTATGAATATAAATATGTTAAGCTTTGTTTTGACACAGTAGTCATATCCACTGATTAACGCTTTATGGATCTCCTCTGTGTCTGCGCAGGCCTATATTGTAGCTGTTTATGTTGTGCTCTATGTGAAGGTTGTATGTAACTAAACACTGTCAGAGCCCATTGGGAAAAACACAATGCTCAAAGATTTCAAGATGTTCTTCTCAGAATACGCTATTTAAGTTGCATTATTAAAACAGAATTCTGCTCAATTTGAAAATGAACATACATGCAAACTGCTGTAACCTGGACAAGCTGTAACCAGTTTCTTCCTTTTTTCCCATGTAACTGCTTTATGACACTAAAGTAACATAAAACAGATATATTTGGTATATATACTATATGTATAGGCTCTAAGTGGAGAATCTACCACCACCTTACTTGTCCTCTACCCCCCGATGCAGGCGTTAATGGCTCCAAGCGCATTTCTTCCATCACACAGAATCTAGCTCAGCAGACGGCCATCGGACGAAAATGTCAAACACTCAGTTTGTCCCTCTGGAAGGAAACCTGCAGGGAAACCTCAGTGTTTGAGGGTGGAGGATGCAACATGTTCTCTTAACCCATTCTTGACTATCACAGCCCAAAATAACAGTGATAGCCATAACCATGGATAACACAACTACACATATTGTGTAGTTTACCAAAAAAGAATAAAACAAGTACATCAATCAAGTAAAGCAAGTGCATCTATTAAATAAATCTCTACAGTATGAATTGCATAATTTCACATTGTAATATCTCAGACACCACTTTAATGCTGTTTTACATTTTTTGTTAAATAAAAATTGAATTAAAAAAACCCACCCATATATCCATAGAGATTCTAGTAACATTCTTGTACAGACATACTTTACCTTGTTTGTAAATGGAAGGAGCTGGGACCGGTATGTACCAAATTTTAGCTAGAACCTCCATGCATTAAGCATTAAGGATCCTTTGTGTCCTGCTTAGGCAATTGGTTATATTTATTAATCAAATTTGGTTATATCTTATATTCAATGCATACAGATTTCCCCCTTTAATTTTTGCATTCCTATGGTGGCCAACAGAAACAAAAAAACCCACACGTAAAGAGAAATCGTTGTGGCAACAAATACATGGTATCAAGAAAGAGTACACGAGAAAAATAGAGCTACTGTAAATTTTACAAACAAATCTGGAAAAGACTTTAAAAAAACTGGTGAACATTCTACCAGTGTATGGCTAATGTTAGATGTCTCCAATAATACTGAATCATGCAAATATATATATTTTTAATTCTTTTGGACTTCTGTACTTGCTTGTGTTTTCCGTGTTTGCAGCCCATTTCTTGATGCCACATACTGTATGTCTTGTCAAGTTGGAGAATACATTACTTTATTATATGCAGTGAGTTTTTTCCCCCACAAAAGCTACTAATGCATTTTCAAAGCGGTGAAGATGTTTTCACCATGTTGCATTTTGCACGTTTCGTTAACAGCATTGTACAGAGCTGTACAATTTCCTCTCATATACAGACACCCAGACCACACAGTGGATAATCATACGTGCATGGTGATGATAATGAATTACAGTAAGCAAGATGGTTTACTCACTCACAAACATTTGAATGAGCAAGTGGGTTCTTCACATCTAAAATATTTTATTTTTCTAAGTTCATTTTTAATACTTTGGCATTGAGAGATAGGAGGAAGCTGGACTGGCTGTAGTAACTTTTTTTAATTAAAGATAAAATATCAAGACAATGCAGTATTACACCAGATGTTGTTTTCTGATACCTGCTGTACTTTTAACAATGACCAAAATCAAGTTATAAGATATTCCACTCTGTTAACAGAGAGAGAGATTCAATTACAAAAAACAAAAACAATATTAAGTTTTGCACAATCTTATCAGATGCAAAAATGCAGGAGGTTATATGTCACTGTCAGGCTTGATGTACCACAGCTGATGTAGCACTGTAACACTGACATGGTAATTGTGTTGAACACCTGTGACAAAATCCAATCACTGCGAGCTATTTCTGACTAAGGCTAAGGGCAAGGGTTCTCATTATCACCAGAAACCCTTAGGATGTGGCTGCAGGGGGATAGCAAACGTTTCCCTATTAATCATAATCAGGGAAGTCGGATTCAAGTGTGTTACATATGTAAGTGTAGGTTCCTCCATCAATACACATTATGCATAGTTTCTATGGTGATTAATGGTTGATTCACAATGGCCTTGGCTGAAAAGAAAAACTTTGATGATGATATTTTTTGTCACTGTTTAATTAGAGACTTTACAAGACAAAGGAAAAGATTGGCAAATGGAACTATAATGACAGCGAATCCACTTTGACTGATAGCATTTCTTATTAAAGAGCCTTTTAGACCTTCCCTATGACATGAGGATGATGCTTGATTTTACAGTATGTGAAATGCATTTCCCTGCCGAATCCTCCCCTCAGTCTCTTTAAAGTCGTTTATCTGGAACCATGTACTCTGTGAGTATAATGTCTAAGCCATTTTCTTTCATTTCAAAAATAGATTGTTGGTTGTGAACTGTATAATTTATGGCAAATCATTTATTTTAGTTTCTTTAAATATTCCACCAGCAGCAGATTTATGCTTCAAATATGAGCTTCAGACTACATTATACAAAATTCCATGTGGTCCCATTATTGGAGGTGACCTAAATAATATTTTTAGTAAATTAGATCAATGAGGCACCAAATAGAACCCAAAGTTATATCCTGCAGGTCTATCAATTTTCATAGGAAGAATAATTTGGAAGGCTCATGGAGAATGTTGTTCCCTAATAGTAGATTACTTTATTTGTTCATATTCTAAGAAAAGCAACTTTCAAAATCTTTGTTAAATAGCTTACTTGCCCCCTCTCTATATCGTATGGGCTGTATTTAAAGCCTTTATTAGAGTAGTTATTATTTTATATTTTATATAGAAAGATCAAAGAAAGGGTAATTAAATAGGAAAAGAAGCACAAACAAAATGTAGGACAACATGAAGGGAAGGCATAGCAGCAATTAAAACATATGAATATGAATATGATGCACTGGTAAGTAAAATAACAATTACACATGTAATTCTAATAAAGTCTCTTACTTTTGTGCATATAAATCTGAGAGACAAGTTATCCAAGTTATATTGGATAACAATTCTTGTCTAGTCAGAGCTTATGAAACAAAAAACAGAATCAATTATACTATTATACTAAAGGCAAACTAGTGATGATAAGCAATAGACTTTCTAGAAAAACCCTTGGTTTAATTCACTTTCACCACACGTTTTTATATTTGGCAGTCACATGCAGGCACATGCTTGCAACTGCCTAACTTTTAAGAAAAATATATTAGAAAAATAAGGTAAATATGACAATATTTTAATTTTCCTTATCAGATAATTCAGTTAATTACATTTATTATAAATTTCCCCTGGCCCAGGATTTTACTAATAATATCCTGACTGACAAAATTTACCTTAGGAAGGGGTTCCAGACAGGGGCGCCCCGATCCCCCCTTGTGTCTGCCGCTGGCAGAGAATATGTGAGAAGTGAGGAGTATTAAATAACTTGAAATTCGACCACCAAAAATATTTTGGTGGTTGAGTCTTTACCCATTGAGGAAAGACTTATTTGGAATAAACTACCACTGCATATTTGAGAGACAATTTCTGTCTAGACTAAAATCTAGCCTAAAGAATATATTTTCTTTTTTATTCTATGGCCTCTACTGATTTCACTGGCTGGGAACTCAAATCACCAACAGTTTTTCTCTTTGACAAGTAGTCACCCCAACCTGTTTCGGTGATATAGTTTCTCGTTTTTACATAGCTTCAACCACATTGTTATATTAACATTATTATCTGTGTATTTGTGTGTAATGGGTGGGTGGTGTACACTGTGTGGAGTTGTAATGCAGTTGAAAATTAAGTAGAAGTTAGTGGAATATTGAGCTTTTTTGCAGATGATCTTTTGCTGTAGCTAACAGATTTTGAGACATCTATCCCCACTGGAAATGCTGTCTTGATAATCAGAAACTTTATTTAGAGAAAACAGAACTTGTACCTTGTGGCTTAAGAGTTATCACAAACCAAAGCAGCAACCAGAAACCTGAAAATATTTCTGGATTTAAGACACACAACGGCAGGTAAAGTAATTTAATTCCAACTCCTGTTCTTTCTTTAGGCATGTGCATATAGAACAAAATGGTTGGATGTTCACATTTTGCCACACTGAGGGGATGAGGCTTTGCGGACTCCATATTTCTGACTCTGAGGCCATAAAAATGATGACGCTCACAGCCACTTGCTTCCCTGTCCTGCGCAGGCCAACCTCATGGTTAACAGTACTGCCCATCCCCCTTCGTAGTTAACTCCCTGTCCACAGCAGGATGAGCTGGTTGTAAACCACACCAGCTCTATTAATTAATTAATGTACCCTAACTGCAGGGCTGGCTCCCTCCATTGTGATGGGAAAGCCTTGAGCCGCATGCAGTTGCGACTGCTGGTGTGCCTTCGGGTTCCTGCAGTGTGTGGGAAAGGAGGCATGAGATAGAGGAGAAGAGCAGCAGACAACTGTGGATGGGAGGAAACCGTCAGCACCATAGTCACTATTAATCACCCAGGGCCATTGTGGTCCTGTCCTGTAAACGGCGCCAGTGCAGGCAGGCAGGCAGACAGAGAGAAAAAGGGAGAGAGGAAGAAGAAGAGGGAGAGGGGGGGGAAGGGTGGCTGCAGGGAGAAAGAAGGGGAGAGAATGGTTGGGGATCAGCCTGTATGCCCACCTCAGTTCCTACTGCAGGGCTGGGGAGCAGTGCTACTGTCTCAGTGCTTGTCCTCCGTGTTCTCCCAGATCCCGGATCCTGAGGTAAGACAGCCTGATACATCACTATGTCCTCCACAGGTTCCTCTGAAGAATAACCTGAGGATTATTCTGTGATGGGGGGCAGCTGTTGTTTTATGTAATCTGTGTTTATTGTAAGGTTGCCAGACTTGTTTGTTGCCTTATGTGACGAGGTGTGACTGAATGTTAAAACCTGATACATTATATTGTGTTACATGGAACAGCCAACCCACATGTGTGTTATAGGTGCAAAAAGAAGGGTGAATGTAATATGTCCTGGCCTGAAGTTGTTTTTGCTTTGGGGCTGAGGTATAGATGGTTACATGCAGAACATGACTTCTACAGTAATCTGAACATAACAACTGAAACCCTGTGTTTATGTTAATAAAAATACATGCTGCTAAAATAGACAATTGACATAGTAGTGACATTTTAAAATGTTGTTGTGGTTGTATTTATTGAAATTTTAGAAGCAAAACTGTAGAAATAAATCAACCATACCATTGTAATAAATTGAGTGGTGAAATAATATGTAATACAACTCAGAAACTGGGAAAATATTGATTGTGAATAATACAAAAGATTATGGATACAGTTGGATACAGCTGGATATAGTTTTAATAAAGCTGTAGACAATGGATTACATTTATTTTTTATGACTGAATAAACAGTGTGACATCCACATCTACTGAACTCTGATCTGCTGCAAACCAACACTTGAGCCTATTATAGAGGGTCAGGGAAAGTGCAAGAAACTTCTATTGATAGCCTCCATCTGGCTGCTTGAATGACGCATGCAGTGTTTTCTAAAGTGAAAAAAGTGAGGGTTGAGTTGGAAACAGAAGATGCTTGATGAATAAACATACTGTAATGTTTATAGTGTGAACCAGATCTACAGTATAGTCTCAGCATCTTCAAATGTCTATGACTATGAAAACTCATGAGTTATACTTTTTGTTTGTTTGGTTTGTTATGAAGGCTCATTTCTGTTCAGCTGAGAGCACAGAGGATGAGAGTGACTTTAAACAACACAAATCCAAATACTGAAACCATGGCATGCCTCTGTTTTGACATTGTTTTGTAAATCATGATTTAATTATTAGTCTTTTGGTATTACTGTACATGTATAATAACTCAACCTAGGTCTTCCATTCATTTATACTAATTTTGCAAGTCTCTTGAGTATCTTCTGGGAAAAACAAAATAAAACACTTACTTGGGGTAGAATATCCAAACATGCCATTGAATATGTAATTAAACAAACTAACAAATTATCCAACAAACTAACCCACAAACAAAATTAGGTCATAATTTGGAGTATTTAACAATGACGATGAGGTAACTTGAGGTCAGTATGGTTCTGAATCTGTTGTTTGTTCCACCAAAAGAAAACTTGAGGCTTACACCAACTAATCCTACCACATGAGATGCCCCACAAGAGGAAAGGAAATAGTATTACATAATCATTCTTAAAGCAAAAAAAATGTCATTATTTAAGGGCAGTGCTAAATAGCCTCCTTAAGGCTAATCCTGCTGTGGGAGATGCATCAACACAATTGTAATCTCAGACCGTTTCCCAACCACATTCTTTGTTAAATTTCACAGCCCCTCTTGTGCCCTCTGCAAACTAACAGTATAGAGACCCTGAAGGCAGCGTGTACTGTCACTTTGGCATGCCGGCATGCTGAAGCCAGATTAGGCCCGACAACCACAGGTTGTGTTGCCCTGGTGCTGATTCTCTCACAAGGCACGAAAGAGAACATTTTTGGTATCTGATTTATTTGGTTCTCTCTACATGAGCTAAGACATGTACTCTCCTGAAGCATTTTCTTATTAATAACTCTATGCAAACACCTGCACATTATTATTTGACAAAAGTATTTTAGTTAATTTCTACCTAAACCAAAGCAAACCTTTTCCATTTCCTTTCTTATCCTCCGTAGAGCCTCCACCCCTGGTGTTTACTACCTGTCTTATTCTTAGAACATTTTTCTTTTTCACCACTTAATGGAGCTACCAGTATAGGCAGCAAATGTAATAAGTGTCCATTTTCTAATCCATCGCTTGTTGCTTTACGGACTTAAGTATAGAGCTTCCAAAACAGGCTTGTATCATCCAATAGAGTGATCGATCAATATACAGCAGGCAGGGTGAAATCCTCTCAATGATTTTTATCAGGGAACTGATGCTTGGCTGTCTCCACCAAAGTATGATCCAAGCCATTGATCTAACACAAAGACACACACCTACACATGCATTCTTTGTGCGTCATTTTCCCTTATCCCCAGCTCTGCAGAGAGGTGTTTTGAAATGGGATAAGTGTTTGTTTTGGGGCGTTATCAGCTGAATTTTTGTGCAGCAAAGAATTAAGACATCTGAGATGATTGTGAGGATTCAGAGAAAATGCTGAAAAATTCCAAAAACCAAGCCTTGCTTGGTTTTATGCAGGTCATGTTTGTAGACCAGCACCTCTTTGGTTGGTTGGTGTCAAGTAAGTAATTGGTGAGATTGAGGTGGCGAAAGAGCCTTTTTTGTTTTTTGTTTTACACTTTGCTCATGCCTTGATTAAATAATAATAATAATTCAAGTCAGCTCTGTGGTTTTGACTTGGAGTCCTTGTGTTTTTCAGGAACTGTATGTCAGCTCTGTTAAATGTCATAAACCTAATAAATAGTACATAAAAACAATATGTCAACCATTCCTACAAAGTATGGCATCTTGGGCTTGAAACTAAGTGCAGATTGTATGGTGAGGTTGTATAAAAACATCAGACAAGTGTTGAGGATGAGAGGCTGAAATAAGCGTTGGACATCTTGACCACGTGACGTATGATAACAGGTGATTAGGGAATCTGTGGCTTTTTAAGGACTTCAAAGGCTTTTTTAAAAGATCTAAATGGTGTTAATCTATGACTGTAATATGTATATTAGATTCAAAAAGGTTTCATCATGAACTCATTTGTGCTTCAAGTCAGGATGACAAAGAAGTGACTGAAAAATCTTACATTAATTACTAAGCTGGCATAGATCAAAGTATGACAGAGAAAACCTAACATAAGTCTTAGATGATGTAAAGCTTGACTCCCACTCACATCTTGTTTACTCTGTGAGGTTTTCTCTCCACTGTAAGGCCGATTTCTGCAGGTTTATTTGTGTTGTGGAGACTTTTTTTTTTAAGTGTTCTTTTTTTTCCCCACAGCTTTTACCCACAGATCCCCCAAAGAAGCCAGACCCCGTCAACTCAGAGACTGTTGTTTTCTGGGGGCTTCGGCTATGGCAGGTCATCGGCATCTTTTCAGTGTTTGTTTTAGCAATTGGTCAGTATATCTCATGCATTCATATTGTTGTCATCTTCTTGAAATAAATACTGCTATCTTAAGATATCGCTAAAGAAGTCTGTGCATACAATTATGGGTCCACTGTGTGATTATTAAGCACCATGTGATAGGAGTGCAGAGATTCATATATTGACAAGAGAGATGGGGATCACTCTGGTGTTTCTGGGAGTCATCCAAGTAGTTGTACATCTTGTTGACACGTAACTCTGAAAAAGTGGGTCCAAACACTGTGTCGTGTACAATGAAAATAAGCAGCAAAAATATTCTTAAAGTTAGACTCTTTAATATCACTTGAAGATTTTAAAAGGCTGTACTTGTGTATCTGCAATCACTCGTAATTGCTTTTCTTAATGTGGAACCAATGTCTAATGTGTTCCTGTCAATTAGCTGTCCATACTAATCTGTGTATATTGATTCTTGTAAACAGATCCCACTCAAGGAGACTATCTATTTGAATAAAGGATTAAATGAAAGTAAAAATCGGAACTGTAAAACACAGAAAGGAAAGAGCTTGCTTTGCTTTTCACAATCTGTCTAATTTGAATCAAAACGACAAATCTTTAGTCAAAATGTGGGTGTTTCTCAATCCAAACCAAAATAGCATCAGTCAAATTTTCTGATTCTGACTAAATAACTTACCTGTTGTTTTTGACCTAACCCTTAAATACATACCTCAGGTCTTTAAACCAAATAATATGCTGTATAATTTATTAAATATTAGCCAAGCACACCCTCAAGTCGCCGTGAGTTTGTGTCAAACTGTCAGGATTTTGAAATCATTGTTTTAATGATCAAAAGGTTTATAGGTTTTTAAGATCCTACGGTTGATAAGGGTTTTTTGATATGCAGGTAGCAGGCAATAACCAGTCATGTTGCAATGACCAAAAGTGACCACTAGGGATTGTTTAATAAATGTGTCTGCATTTGTTTTCTCAAAGTGTCACTCATTAAGCATTATAGTAGTAATGTACACATATATAAAAACACATATAATAGGCTATGTTGAAAGATAGGAATTAGATTTTAAAAATAACAAGTCTGTATACAGTCAGGGGTTAAAATGTTCGAACTCATCATTATCTTGTAAATGACATTGCAATGAATAACATATCTGTTGAACAACCTCTCCTCTCTCTCTCCATTTAGTTATCACTCTGTGCTGTATATTCAAATGTCGAATCCCAAGGACAAAAAAGGAAATTGAAGCACGGCATGCACAGAGAGAGGCTGCCAAGAAATACGCCAACACATTAGAGACAGTGCCACCTCTGAATGAACTGACTGAGATCCCAGGATGTAAGTACCTTTCACTGATATCTTTTCAGTATTTATATGACTATATTAAATTGGTAAATTGATGGCTCCAACTGAGAAAATGGGAGATAAATGTTTGAAAACAGTTTGAACTTTAACACAGAGAAGAGGTGTGACATCAATAAACTGCAGAGAGTACATTAAGTCCCTCATGACCGGTCTGTGATTGCTCTATAAACGCACACGAGAGATTTCAAAATTGGGGAGGAATAACTTTCCTGTCCAGTTTTCTGCAGCACTACGGTTTAGATTTGGGTCTCTACCTACAGTGCCTATAAAATGTATTTACCCCCTTGGATGTTTTCCCCTTTTATTGCTTTTAAAACAGATTCCTACAAAGTAATGTCAATTAATTAAAAATATATAATGTAAAATATGTGATTGCATAAATATTCATCCCCTTCAAGTCAGTATTTAGTAGATGCACCTTTGGCCGCAATCACAGCACTGAGTGTGTGTAGTCTCAATCAGACTTACACATCTGGACACTGCAATTTTAATCCATTCTTCTTTGCAAAACTACTCAAACTCTGTCCGGTTGCTCAAGAACAGGCGTGAACAGCTCTATTTCAAGTCCAGTAACAAATTCTCTGTTGGATTGAGGCCTGGCTTTGTCTCTGATACTCCAGAACATTCACCTTTCTGTGTAGCTTTCACTGTATGCTTCAGGTCATTGTCTTTCTGGAAAATAAATCTTCTCCCATGTCGAAGTTCTTTTGCAGACTGAATCAGATTGTCCTCCAGTATTTTGCGATATTTTAGTGCATTCATTTTACCCTCTACCTTTAAAAAGGCTTCCAGGGCCTGCTGCTGAGAAGCATCCCCACAGCATGATGCTGCCTTCGCCATGCTTCATGGTGGGGATGGTGTGTTTGTGGTGATGTGCAGTGTTTCATGTCCGCCAAACATAGCGTAGTTTTGTTAATTTTGGTCTCATCAGACCCATTAACCTTCTTCCTGTTGACCTTGGAGTCTCCAACATGCCTTTGGATGAACTCTAGTCAAGATTTAATATGTGTTTTCTTCAACAGTGGCTTTCTCTTTGCCGCTCTTCCATAAAGCTACAGTTGTTGTTTGCAGAGTCTCTCCCACTTCAACTGCTGAAGCTTTGAACTCCTTCAGAGTAGTCACAGGTGTCTTGGTGGCCTCCCTCATCAGTCTCCCTCTCGACGGTCTGCTCTAGGCAGATTTACATAAATGCCATATTCCTTAACTTCTAAATGATGGATTGAACTGAACTCCAGGGGATGTTCAGTGAGTTGGATTTTTTTTGTATCCATCCCCTCACTTCTACTTTTCAATAACCTCTTCTTGGAATTTCTTGGAATTTCTTGGAGTGTTATTTTGTCTTCATGGTGTAATTGTAGCATGAGTACTGATGAACCAGTGACGGGACCTTCCAGAAACAGGTGTTTTTACTAGCACCAGTTGGCTTGACCTCTATTGAATTAGGTCAGTCAGGGGGTGAATATGTATGCAATAATTTAGTTTACTTTATTTTAATTAATGGACATTACTATGTATAAATCTATTTTCACTTTGACATTAAAAAGGTTTTTTTTTTGTACATTTTTCTCTAAAATGTTTTATTGACCATGATTAAGTTTATAAAAGCAATAAAGGGGGAAAACATCCAAGGGGTGAATACTTTTTCTAGGCACTGTATGGGCAGAGAGGTGTATTTAATACCAGAATTTAATTTTGTCAAATCTACAGGGTCTTTCAGGACTTTCTCTGTTGTGGACCCACAGCTACTTTTTTCCCTTTTTCTTTTTTCTACAGCAGCTTTGATTTCTCAGCTTGTTGCTGTATCTGCTTGTCACCTCTTAAAACTCACTGCCTTGTTATAATTCTCTTCTCTTCTCTTCTCTTCTCTTCTCTTCTCTTCTCTTCTCTTCTCTTCTCTTCTCTTCTCTTCTCTTCTCTTCTCTTCCCTTCTCTTCTCTTCTCTTCTCTTCTCTTCTCTTCTCTTCTCTTCTCTTCTCTTCTCTTCTCTTCTCCTCTCTTCTCTTCTCTTCTCTTCTCTCCCCTTCCCTTCCCTTCCCTTCCCTTCCCTTCCCTTCTCTTCTCTTCTCTTCTCTTCTCTTCTCTTCTCTTCTCTTCTCTTCTCTTCTCTTCCCTTCCCTTCCCTTCCCTTCCCTTCCCTTCCCTTCTCTTCTCTTCTCTTCTCTTCTCTTCTCTTCTCTTCTCTTCTCTTCTCTTCTCTTCTCTTCTCTTCTCTTCTCTTCTCTTCTTTTCTCTTCTCTTTTCCCTTTTCTTCCAGCCACCCCTGAAGTCTCTGCAGTACAGACAGTCTCTGAGCAGGTCCAAACTCAAAGTACTAACACGAGCCAGCTTTCAGTCAGTAGAGTCAGCGAGG
The DNA here is from genome assembly GCF_027409825.1 of Scomber japonicus. Lineage (NCBI taxonomy): Eukaryota > Metazoa > Chordata > Actinopteri > Scombriformes > Scombridae > Scomber > Scomber japonicus. Next base: position 20,602,372 of record NC_070589.1, on the reverse strand, counting down.
AGCACCCCAGCCCCCCCACTTTGCCAGAGACAGGATGACTTTTTCCGCTCTTATCTTCTGCACTCATCTTCCTTCAGAAACTTAAAAACATAGTGTATACATTGATAGCCATTCTAAAAGTGTGCTTCATGCATCTATCGACCATCTATCCTGCAGTTGGTGAGACAGCAGTCCAACTTGTCCTCAAATCTTATTGTTGTAAGTGGAACTCAAAAACATGTATCTCTTGTTCAACTGCTGAGCATGTCATTAGAAATATATAGTTAAATAAAAAATGGATTTGAATTTACCCAAACCATTTACTCAATAGTATAAATATAGTGCAGCAGTAACTGTGTGTCATAAAAAACTAAACTTTTATTGTGGCTGCAACATACAGATTGTACTATATTTGCACATATTATTTATTTGGGGTCGGACTTTTGTATCTTGTGAGGCTTTCTTCTTCTTCTTAAAGCTTGGATGTTTTTAAGATACCGTAGACAAAGTTTATTTGCATGAACATATGAGAGAAAATGTGAAAGAACATTACTTTGATAACTTTCTGAGACACATACAATTGCTATTACAGTCACCAGTGAAAATGGTAATGCATGTTGCATGCCTAATTTCAGATGTTTGTCCTCTGTGTTCATCTTTTTAGCTTTGAATAAACCAAATTATTTACACTATCTTCAGCTAGTGTAAATGGAACATGATCATTGATGTCAACCCTGGTCTCATCTATGATTAAATATTCTTGTTTTTACTTTTCTTCTTTCTCTCAGGAATTTGGTGTCTCTGGCCTGGTGTGTATCTAAGCTATTGTAGTTATTTAGTTGTGGCTTTTTCAAGCTTAGAACAATGACACATATAGAGACTGACATCTGCCTTGTCTTATTTCTCTTGTGGACATATTATGCATTCGTGCGCACAAGTGCATTTGTTGGTTATTGTGTATGGAAGAAAAGTCACTGAGTTGTCAATACGTTTTTCCAGCATAATAACTGTGTCAAATAACATCTGCATTAGAAGGGGGGAAAACACATTACATCACATGATGAACCTACTGTGGCATGAGCATCTATATATCAAGTGTCATCACGGACAGCTGATCTAAAATGCATTGGAGTAAATCCTCTTCCGTGACTATAGAAGTAACTAGTCAACCGCATGGCCTGGAGAAGGGCTGAAGGGGAGGCACACTGACTGCAGCCATTATAACGACTGAGGACGATCAGCTGCTCTCAACCGTGAACTCCAAACAAACCGCAATGTAATGTTTGCTTCTGGATTAACTCAGAGAGGGGAAACAGAAATACATGCAAATATGCAAATTGTCTTTGCAGCCTTTCTGCATTGGTTATGTGACATAACCAATGCAGAAAGGCTGCAGATATTGCATATTTAGTGATAACAATATGACATAACTTATGTCATATTGTTATCACTAAATATGCAATATCTGAAAAATCAAATGACCACACTATGAGATAATAAGGAGTGAATGTATTATAATAGAATTTAAAGTACCTTAGTCAGGACTAATAAATTGAATTCACAAGCATAACTTTCTTTTTAAAGTGAGGGCTTAATCATGTCAAGCAGCTTAAATGTTGTTTCAGAGCAATCAGTTAAAAACAACATCAAATATAACTTAGCAGGTATTTAAAAATATCAAGAAATCAAGAAATCCACACTCTTATCTTTTTTGGACGTGTGCATGGATATATTTTTCCTACTGAAAGGTATGTGTTATGCATAAGTAAAGAGTCAGGCAGTCAGATTTTTTTTAAAGATGTCTGACATCCTCCATTGAGAATTTCTCTGTGCCTCCATTTACACATACTTACTGAGCTGTTAAAACCATCTGGGGCAAAATATGAGAAAAAAGTGGTGAGCCTTTCCAGTTTCACAGCCAATATCTGTTGCGAACACAGTGAGACAAACAAAAGGAAGGAACAAAAAGCTGCTGCGCTGTTATTCTCTATCATCCCTTTCTCTTCATCTCCATCAAAAACATTCACACAACAATATTAAACGAAAACACAGGGACTGAAAAGGGAGAGTTGTGAATCAATACCTCCTATTCTCCACTCTCACTTATCTATTAACTCTCAGCAGACCTGCTGTTTCTACAGTACAGACTCCATAATTCCAAGCAGCTGGAAAAGAAGAAATACTCAATGTCGCCAAACTGTTGCAGCTGTTGTTTTAACAACTCAAACACATTTCTACACATCTGCCGCCTATAGCTCTGAAGGGGCAGCGAGGAAAAGGTCGTTTGAGGTTCAGAGCACACCGACTGATGAGTGACAGACTTGCGAAAAGGAATTTGGTCCGGTTACAAGTCTCGCTCTGTTCCTCAGGATGAGAAAACAAAATAATTCCAAAATAAACAGGCATTATTTAGGATATTAGCGAGTCAGTTTCTGACAAGCATCATGTCTCAGATTCTGACAATGAACTATATTGTCCCAGTCACAGTGAACTCACTTTTTTTTAAATGTCACAATGCTAAAATGCACCGTGCCCTCAGGTTTTTATCAAAACAATTGTACCAGCTTTGACTGAGCTGATTTTTTGACATTTAGGGATGGTGTGCAGGCCAGGGCCTTTTGTAGAAGGTGATGGTAACCTTTCATCATTCCACTGCCACACAACCAATATGTAAACAACAAAAGGTTTCTTGAAAGAAGTATTCGGATCCTTTACTTCCATTCTGTAACAACTAAAAGTCCTGTGTTCCAAATAGTAGTTACATAGAGAAGCAAAGTGCACTTTTACTATGAAGTAAAGAAATTGCCCCTTTGATAGTTGTATTATTGTATAAGACTTATTAGATTGTTAATTTAACTACTTTTTATAATCTTTGGTACAGTGGTTCCCAATCTATGGGTCGGGCCTTCTCCAAAGGGCCACAAGATAAACATGCTCTACAAAACTGTTTTAATTTTTTGGACTTTTCTCAGATCTAGGCTTATTTGAGAAATAGTGGAAAATAAAAATACCTCTTTAGGCTTTGAACTTAAACAAAACCATATGAAATTTAAAGATGAACCCACTCTTGCTAATAACTCATACACATGTAAAACATAACAATTAGCCACAGTTAGACAACTTCAGGCTGCTTTTTAGTAAGGAGTCATAAGCCAAAAGGTGGTTTCATTGTCAACAATGTATCTTTTACAAACTGGTCATATGTAAATAGTTACTATAGCTGTCAAATAAATGTAGAGGAGTAAAAAGTACAATATTTCCCACTGAAATGTGGGAGAGTAGAAGTATAGGAGGAAGTGTGGAGTACTGATGCATCAGTTGAGTGCAAGTTTTGTCAGAAGCAGACTGGTATGTAAAACAGCAAGACGAAAAGAGGCAAGAAAAAAGAGACTTGTGAGTGCAAGAGAAATGCACAAGGAGGAGAGTGCAAGACATTTTCAGAAATCAGCTGAAATTCAAGGAAATCTATTCATAAACATCTTGATGGTTGGTTGATTGTTTTAAGTCACTTGGATTACCCCTCACAACAACTTTTGACATTTGGTTTGTGTTTGTCATTTGGTTTCTTGGCCTTCGTTTGTGTATTCAGTGTCTCTGCAGTATTTGCAGAGTACTGGGAATATGTTTGCTTTGCTACTGAAAAAATAATACAAAAAGAAAGAAAAAAAAGCTATGGAGCTCCTTTTGGCTACAACTACAGTCTTTTCTTTGAGCAATTTTCACAGTCTTTAAACAATAGTTGCTGAAGTGTAAAATGACTCCAATTTTTTCTTCTAGATCTATATCACAGTCAGGTGTAATTGGTTAAATCTCGCCTGAGGCTGCTGTTACATGTTTTGGGGGATTTGTTAGGCTCTTTTAGCATTGTATCATCTGTTGTTTGGGGTGAACCTTTCATTTAGAGAATTCCTCTGTCAAATCTATTAAAAGAAACTGCTGTGGGTTTAAATGATCCAAGAAATGATTTGAAAATATCTCAAAATATAATATTTTTTCTTTCTCTGTAAAGGAGGGTTAGCTTTACAAGTTAGCTTTCATGTAAAAACAAAGAAACCTTGATGCAAACAAATTAAATGAGGCATAACAACATTATAATTAGATTTATAACAGAAGGAGGCTGCAGCCTGCGGTATACTTTGCATTTAAAGGTCAATAGCTTTTGGACATTTCCGAGTTCAGAATCTCCACATGCAGTCAGTTTTAAGATTACTTTCGCATACATAATTGTATGCATAATTAGACAGGTTTGGTGTCTGTTAGAGAATATAATGCAGAAGTAGTAATATTTTGGAAAATGGAAAGGACACTTATTGACTTTCTTGCCAAGAGTGACTTGAGAATATCAGTACCACTCTAATATTTGTCCATTAAATATGAAACGAAAGGTTTACTTAGCATAAAGACCGGAAATGGCTAGCCAGGCTCCAAAGGTAATAAAATCCAATTACCAGCACCTGAAAAGCTCACTAAAAATAATTAGTTAATAGTTTCTTCCATACAAAAACCAAAGTCAAACAAGTTTCAGTTTTATTGAAGGTCATGTGCTAGACTATTTATTGGTGGAGTACAGTAACTTCCTGTCATGCTGAAGTCACCTCTGGTTGCCTGGTGTAAGCACATCAAGTAAATTTTATGCTCCGCTTTTTGTACGAATTAAAATGAGATAGGTGATATTAGTGATATTTAGAAGTGCTGGTGGTTGGAATATTGTTACATTTGAACAGAGCTAGGCTAGCTGTTCACTCCATTTCCAGTCTCTACGCTCAGCTATTATAACTGGTGTTTGGCTGTTGCCTTACTGATTGACCTATGCCCTTAGGTCCAAAACAGATTTCTTTCTTTTTTGGAAATATTTACTACTTAAGTGTACTTTTCTTCTGCTCCCTGCAACTTCAAGGTGATATTTATCATCACTACCTCTGTTAGTCATGTACATCTGGATGTCAAAACATTATCTCTATCGAAACACATGAATCTGACTGCAAACTTTTGTTCTTCATTTCTTACACGGAAAGCTCCTCAATCCCATTAAAAGAGTAAATAGACCATGGTTATTAGAACAGATAGAAACAGATGTTCCTTCATTTCATGCAACCTACTTAGCACAGCATTCTGTTGGATTAAATTCTGCCTTCCAGTTACTGTTAAAGGCAGGATCCTGTTGATACCTGTAACTGCCGTGATGCTTTTAACCTTCTGTGGCTTGTTTTCCTGCAGCTGCAAAAGTGGAAGAAAAGGAGGAGGTGACAACAGTCTCCGGGAAAGTGGATGCTGATAAAGGGGAGAAGAAGACCAAGGAGGGCAAGAAGGAGGGCAAAGGTGCCAAAGAAACGAAAGGAGATGAAAACGATGCATCAGCAAAGAAGAAGGGTGAAAAGGGAGCAGCCAACAAAGAAGGTGGTGAAGGGAAAGGGAAGAAATCTGGAGAAAAGGGGGACAAGGGGGACAAAGAGGACAAAGGTGAAAAAGGCGAAAAAGGCAAAGGAGGGGCTAAAGGAGGAGCCAAGAAAGCTCAAAAGTGACCTCTGCCTTCCATGGACAAAAACTGAAAAAGATAATTTTGCATTTTTCACAGCGTTTTGTTTTTTTTATTCCTAATATGACATTTGTATAATATTATATTTAAAGTAAATAAAACTATTACATAAAAAATGCATTATTGATATTTTGCCTTCAAACTTCAAACTAGTGAAAGAACAGATCACAAAACAGTCCAGTTAACAACACTGTACAGTAAAATTATAGGTTTATTGTCTTATTCACAATTCACTGACGAACATTAGAGACCAGAAAACATCGTTTTTAATTTTATTCCAAGTTTACACTGATATCTACAACGTGCTTAAATCACTATGCAGTGATGAGAAGGTTAGATGTATCTTAGCAAACACTGCCCACATACTGTATCTAAAGCATGAAGACCAATGTCTGCTCCACAGAGTACATTTCAGCACGAGATAAATAAAGACATGAAACACATTTTTATACTTCCATGAGAGGTATTTGAAAACAACAAAATACATTAGCTCTATGATTATTGGCCTTACTGTACACTTAATTCCAAAACACAATCATTTTACATGATACAATCAGAACAAAATACTGTATTATAGGGTATTAAAGTGCTCAAATATAATTTTCCAGGTGTTTTTTTAATGAAAGATTTTCATGCTCTGATACCGCCTACCCTTGATGTCTAGAAAGTGTCTGGATTACACAACACTAACATAATGTTTACTTCGCAATTAGTGGACAGCCAGATTGGATTTGTTGAATAACCTCATTTTTTTGTTTTATGTAATACAGCTGCACTGCTGAATGGGCTGCACACTCAGAATACCAGAATACCTGCTCAAAGAAGCCAGTACAATGTAAGAAATCCATCTTAAGTGACAGTAAGATAATATATTATCAAGTGCTTAAGGTTTCTCTTAACCTCAGTCTTTTTCTTTCTACATCAATGTGGCATGTAACATGACCAATCCTCATGGAAATGTTCAAGTTGGGTCCAATTTGAGGCCCTAAGGGCCAAAATGCACTCCTCAGGATTCCACTGTTAATTAGTCAAAATGTGCAGCAATCTGCCCAACCGTAAATGAATGGTTGGAAGCTGTCTGACTCAAATGTGTGACGTGGATATTTCTTAAAATGGTTATAAGGCTGGTGATATCCTACATTTTTGTTATTGTCAAAAAATACCATTAAAAGACCAATGTGTCAGTATTTCTTAATACATTAATATTTATCTATACTATCCTTTTCTCTTAGCCCAAAATGATATATCTTTTAGTTTCATTAACAAATGTATTCAAATATAAAAATACATACAAATGCATTTTCATTAAAAACAAAACAAAAAACAAACTAAAACCTCAGCAGTAAATCATGCATCTGGTGGGGACTATTTTCAGCTGTGGAATACCACATACTACACACTTGATGTATTTATGTTATTAACTCAACATAAACTACAATTCCCATGTTCGTAATATTCAAAGAACACGTCACCTTGTGAAATAGTGTGGCTCCTATGTGGCACCATTTTGATAGTGTTTGGAAAACAATGCAGGTCTGTGACACAGAGGAATATCAGACTCTGGCTGCAGAGACATTACTTGTTAATCACTTCATTACTGATTTTGGTCTTTTCATGGGGTATTTTTTAATATAACATGAATATATAATATTACTAGACTTACAATATAAGCATCTGCATTGTGAATGATGTTTGTAAAGTTGTGTGGTTTATCACAAAGCAATCTGCAGCAAAAAGTTTGAATTAATTTGAGTGTTATCTAAACCTAGTCATGCAGAGAAAACTGCTGGATAGACTTTGAAGGAGCTTTAACCTTTTGAAATTGAATCAAACCAAACATTTTAATGGATCTAGCAACAGGTGGGTCAAATCTGGGAATCAGTTAATTAACATAGGGTTAACTTTGGTCATGTATCAGCTAAAGCTATACTGTGAGGTAAAACTCCATCTCATTTAGGCAATGAGTTCAAATCTGATCTGAGTCACATGCCTGTCAGAGCTTTTAGTCCAAACCAAATAGTGACTAATTCAGCTCTTGGGATGTGAAAACTAATTCCACGGTTAAGTCAAAAATCCAAGTGCAGGATTTGAAAGCCACAAGACTGTCTTTAATATTAATGGTCTCAGTCAATTGTTACTAAGCTACTGAGGGTTTCTTAATGGTTTTCTCATGCCTCACTGTTGTGCACATGAAACTGAGTATTTAAAAAGACACTTCAATCTGTGTGTAGGTGAGGGTGTATTTGAACACTTTTATATTGGCATTTTCTTACACTAGCTATCAGTAGCAAATATTTCTGGAGGGGTAATTTTACTGCACCTTTAAGACTTTTTGGTCGCTGTAAACAAGATGGTGGATGAAAACACAAGGAAATGCTGCGAAATCACCTTTTCTCTGGCAGCAGATCATGCCTTTTCTCTTTGGTATAATAGATAATGTGACTTAACCTTCTGTGAACCATGCCGGTCGAGTGCAGTAAGTTACAAGTTACAGAGTTTATAACACCTTGTGGAATGCTTCATTAAATGCTTGTCTGAATGCCCTCTGACACCTGTAAATATATTCACCAAGTTTTGTTTTGGACTATATACATAATCAAATATTGCAAACATTCTGTAAACGAACACATGGAAAAAAAAAACACTGAAACATAGCTTTTGAACATATTCATACACATGAACACTATTAGCTCATAATTAGAATGTATTTCTGATCTTTGTAAACATTGTGACTTGTATATACATCAAAAAGCAGCATAACACTGGACCATCTGTAAAAATTACTGTGTTATTCATTTCTGGGTTTTCCTTCATAGCCACCAAAAATGTCACTCTTGGAATTCCAGGGGAATCTGAGATTTTCTTGGATTCCTCTTTTAATTAACATTCCATTGGAAAATATGACCGTTTCCTGTGCCCTGTGTTTTTTGAGTGGGGTCTTTTCCTTTGAAAAATTTGAAAAACACCATAGAGCTCTCCTATACCTCAGCTAACACCGAATCCAAAGAGTGAGATGCTCTTCAAAGAAATATTCTTACTTTGGCATCATGTTGTGTGAATATACGTGTGTGTATTCATGTGTGCGTGGGTTTAGGTGCGTGTGTGTGGGTGTATGTGGGTGTGTTTACGTGTGTGTTAGGGTATTTTGGGAGAGAATGTGAATATGAAACATTCATTTGAACTCTATGAGATCCATTGTTGTTAGACAGATGAATACTGGGTCATTCTAAACAGCAGAAACTGTACATTTCGAGAAATAAAAATGAACACAGCCTTATATAACATACCAACATCCTCTGGAGAGAAATGCTGACCATGCTAAAACACCACTTTAAAAGTATAAAAATAGGTGTGCAACAACAGAGGACTTCAATTACCTGAGTACCTTCCCTTTTACACTGAAGTGGATTTAAGTCAATGCAGAACAAAAGCCAGAAAAGATGAACAGATTCCTCAAAATAGCTAGGATTAAAATTATTTTAAACCAAGCCTACAATTAGTCTACTCACACCAACTTAATCCTAAAAGTCAATCTGTTTCAAATTGTTGAAATTACACACACATGTGCCACTAAGTGCACTCAAGATCTACCTGGCTTTAAATATGTGATTAAGGCTGTTCCTGGCAAATAATTAACCCCAGTCTGATTTATGCACAAAAACTGAGCACATGACAAAAAAAAAAAGAAAAAAAAAAGATAACAATTATGGCAGTGGAAAAGAAATAAGACATGGCAGTCTGTTTTCGGCCTTTTACACATTCACTGTGGCAGGTGCTTTGTGAAAGGGTTGAGAGCCTTTAATAAAGGCGGTCCAGCTCACAAAAGTGATACACCCTTTATGCCTTGAGCCTCATCAGTCGGCAATGTTCTAGCTCAATTCACAGGAGAAAAAACTGGCAGTGTTGGTGCATGCAGCCTTCCCCTTGAGACCATCCTGAGACTGTTTCATGATTTGTTTTGTATCCCTACACATTGTGCCCTGGAGGTCACATGACTGTCTCCCTCTCCTCCTCCACCACCGGTGAGGGTTTCTCGTCCTCACAGGGTCGTGTATGGGTAGAATGCTCCTCTTCGGGGATGTGGAGCTCCTGTCCCGATGAAGGAAGAGAGTTCTCTGAGACAGAGCCATTTTTCACGTACCCAGGGAGGTTCCGATGCCCGTTCACAGACACCGGCCCCAGTCTCGTGGTGAGGTGGAGGGCCAGTGGTCCTCTGGCAGTGACGTTGGTAACACTGGTGTGTGATACCATAGGCCCATAGCTGTAGGTGTTACTGCCACTCCGAGCTTTTCTCTTGAAGTCCAGGGCCAGAGTCCTCCTGCTCCAGGACTTTTTGATCTCAGCTTGCACCTTGTAAGAGGAGAAATTATTTAGTTGTGTAAAATATTATAGAAAGATGATGGCCAACACCTTTCAACATCTTTCTGATATCACCAACACGCTTCAAGTCTTTTGAGTTCTTACCTCTCCATTGCAAAAGCAGTAGATAATTGCTACTAGGAATCCCTGAAAAAGACAAGAGGATCATTTCAGTTGCTTCATCTCTGAATTTCCAGGGCAGCTATCTTAAGTATGTGCTTGATATGACATTTTAGGTGTATTACTGGATATTTAATATAATGTGTTTAATCACCTGCCACCTCTCTCTTTCTCTTTATCTTAATTAAAACTGAACCGCAGGAAAGGGTACATTAATATTCACGTGGGAACCTGGAGTTATAGTTGCATTGCTGGCATTTAACCGCAGTGGCTTTACCTGGAAGGAGTTGAACAGCATCTCGTAGTGCATCTGGATCTGCCAGGGAACCCCAGACACTTCTGTATAAGGCATGGCATTGAATATAATGTAGTGGACGCCAAACAGTGGCATCAGGACCAACGTGGACTTCAACAGTTTTCTGTAATACACAATAGTAACATTTTATAATCTCGGAAAAACCAAACAACCAAAAACCCACCTATTTTCACACCATTTGTACAGTTTAAAGCTAAAAAATTTAATAAATCTAGAGCTCACCAACTTAGTTGATAAATGAATTAAATGATCAAGGGAAAATGTATATAAAAATAATTTATGAATCATAAAAGCCACACATTCTTTAATTTCAAACTACCGATATGTAATTATATGATATGACACTAAATAATATGTTGCAGCCTTACTTCAATGCAGCAAAGGTACATTGTTATCTACCATTTGCAGTCATCATTTTAGAGACTATCTCATGATGCAAATGCAGTCTGCGTAAATGCATTCATGATTTTATCACACTGGCAGTGATGTGGTTTACGGATTCGTTACATGATAGATGAATCAGAGGAAGCAGCTACTCAAGTAAGGCTGATCAATGTAAATAATCATTTGACAGAATACTACTACTCAGTACCTGTACTGTTGCCTTGTGTCACACCTTCCAGCATTTGTTTCTCGTAGTTTAGTTGCCAAGACTCTGATGATGTTCAGAAATAACATAAAATTAACCTGAATAGGAAATAGAAACATAATGGTAGGATTAAGAAGTGTCATTGCAGACATAAAAAGGTGTCTTATCCAGATGCTGTAATGCCACAGGTGCTGTGAAATACTATCATTTCCTACACAGCAGGGGAAAGTAGCAAGCAGCACATATACTCACCACTACGGCTGCCAGGATAGGCACTTGATATATCCATTTCAAATTGCCTGCACTTAAATCCCAACACCTGCAGTAGACAAACAGCAACAAAATAGGGATCAGCAAGACATAAGTACAGATCAAGTGGGTAAGAGTGATAATCCAGGATCCTTCTGCTCCACTCTGGTATCTCTAATGACCACTGCCATAATTGCACAAAATGATATGACATTCATTCACAAAAGTCTCAACTCTCTAAGATTGATCTGAAGTCTGGACACAAGTATGATATGACACCAGAAATGCATTTGTCAAAATAAATATTTACATGATATTTTCAACCTTAATTTCTCAGCTGTGTTTTTTGTTTTTGCTTCTTTCTGGGGGGTTTATGGCTTTTAGCGACAAGAAAGATCATTGAGTGCTTGATGTGGGTTGATAGAATCTGGTATATAAATAGCTTTGATTTTTAGCCAAATGCCTACCATTACTGCTTACTACATATTACATGTACCACTTTCAGTTGACTGTACACGCCCGAACTGTAGTTATTATCATGCTTGGTTTGCTTTCCAGCCCAAAAGGCCTAGAAGGGAGGTAGAAATATTCTGCAGCCTGCCTGCTGACTGAGAAGTGAAATATGTGGTTTAGTTCCACTGGACAGCTGCTGGATACTAGCTTGGATGTGAGCTCTCAGCTCTAAAGTCTTCAATGTTCCACAGAGCCCATGTGGAGGAAGCAGATAGTGGCAGTCAGAGGGTGCTGAGGGCCCGCCAAGTTGGTTTCAGTTTTGCCCATTCACAGGTAAATCCACTTAAAAGGAAACTGCTAGATTTTTCAACCTGCACTCTGTCCACATCATTTTGTGGCTAAGTGACTATTGGAGACAACAACTTTTGAAAGTGGTCCAGTTTTGAGTAGGAGCTCTGCAGCCAGCAGGAAGCAGCATGTAATCCAGATTGTTATTATTAATCTCTGACAACATTACCGTAACATACTTTACCTTTCACTTGATCCAGTCTCTTTTTTTTTGTTTTCACAACATAACAAAGAAATACAATTACATGTATTGAACAAACATGTCAACCCCCTCCCACCCCACCATCCAAATTATTCCAATTCTTGGTTGGGGATCAGATTAGTTATAGTCGGATCCAGTCTTTTTGTTACTGTGTCTGACCAAGTCTTGATCAAATAGAAGTCTCATTCTAAAAGGAGGAGAAGTTATTGTGTTGGACTACAGAAAGTTTAACTTAAAATATTTTTAAGACATGGCTGAATATCAAGCTGCTTTCGACAATAACTCAACTTTCATGAGATTTCCAAATGAGACTTGTCCTTCAGCGAGACTTTATAGACAGAATAACAAACTCAGTGTGGTCCTCTCCATAATGTTTTCAGACACCTATAATAACAATCTGGGCCTATCAGTGGCAAAAACAAGCTGGTGGACGTATATTGACAGGACACAATTGCAGTCGGTTTCATAGTTGCCACCTTCAGCATTGTCACTTGATACTGGATCAATTTCCAACTGTTTCTCCATTAGTCACCAAGACACAAAATGATGGGAAAATATGGTCCAGCTTGAAAAATACAAAAGTTTCTTTTTAAATTCTTCTTACATGGATTTCAAACCTCTCCTTAATCTATATAAATCCATGTTTGGTCATGATTTGTGAATTGTGAAGTCTAACCTTTGTATCTTTACTTGTCCCCATGTAAGTCCTGAATTTCAATTCAGACCTGTGTGAAATACTGCTGTTTATATGTGGTATTTCTGTTCACATCAATAAATGAAATTATTGATGCAAAATGAGCTCCATCATTAACTGTCTGTGCCTGCCTTCCTTCCTCCAAGGAACCTATGACCTTAGTATTCCCGTATTGAAGTTTAATAAGATTATTATGCAGATCACTTACTCTGTGTCTGCAAATGTGGCTCTCACAGTTGCCCAAACTGTCACAAACATAGCTGGTACTCCTGAAAAAAAATAAAATCATGATAAGATTGCCATCACTGCATGATACTACTCTATGATTCCATAAAAAAAGTCCATCATTTTCTCATATGGGTAGAACATGGGTAGCACAGCATCCACATTGTATGCGCTGTGCTTATTTAACTAATACGCACAGTGTGTACAATGCAGGAACTGTAAAGCCCATCCATATTCATGCTGTTTTTTACATGGACATGAGTTAGTTTCCAGGGTCTCCAGTTAGTTATTAAAACATCAATAGCAAGGGATTTCCTTTGTATTTCTTGTAACGTCAATGCATACTAATTTGTCCCTCAACAATTAAATATCTTACATAAGATTTAATTTACATGGTATCACATTGTATCAGATGAATGCAAACAGAATGAGAATGAAGCAGGACTCACCCCATCCAATCAGAGTAAATCCCCAAAGATACTTTCTGTCTGAGAAGAAGGTCATAAAGATGAGGCTGTGGAGGTATAGACCCTCAACAAGGATCCAGTAGTAATTGGTCGCCAGAAAGTACATGAACAAGGTTACAGCCGCCTTGCAGCCAATCTATGTACAAACAGCAAGAACAGAACACAAAAATGTAGATGAGAATGGTACTTTTTGATTGTATTGATGAACTCTGATTCAGTTTGTATAGAGCAGCTATTGCATATATAATCATAATGGAGCCAAGCAAAACTCAAAGAGCCCAATACAAAATGCACTGTTTAAAGTACCTTCAATTCAAGGTCTTAGATTCAAGGTCCAGAAGTGTAATATTTGGTCAACAATAATAACAATAATAAATACGTGTAAATGTATTCAAGGTTTGAAAACATCAAATGTAGGTAGGCACATAATACTGTAGGTATATTGTGCATTTAAAGTTTGAACAGTATGCAAGTTTGCACATGATATAAATGTTTGGGAGTTGAGTATGTATTCATGGTTTAGAAGTAGAGACAGGACTCACATTTTCATGAATTACAGGAAAAGCCAACATAAAGTCTCTTAGTAAGGTGTTGGGCCACCATGTGCTGCCAAAACAGTTTCCATACACCATGGCATTGATTTTACAAGACTCTGACCTCTACTGGAAGGATGAACACCTTTCTTCCAAAAGATATTCCCTCATTTAGTGGTTTGATGATGGTGGTGGAGAGCACTGTCTAACATGTTGTTCAAAAATATCCTGCGTGTTCAGTATATGATTCACATTATTTTCATACTCATCAAGCAATTCAGTGACCCCTTGTGCCCTATGGATGGAGGCATTGTAATCCTGGAAGACACCACTCTGATCAGGATAGAAATGTTTCATCATAGGATGAAGGTGATCACTCAGGGCAACTTTGTATTGATTTGCTGTGACTCTTCCCTCTAAAGTGGACCCAAAGCATGACAGCAAAAGGCCCCCCGCAGCATTACAGAGCCACCAGATCCCCTCACTAGCATTCAGGCCTGTAATGTTCTCTCAGTGTAGGCCACACAAACACTCATTTACTTGTTGAGAATATGGTGAAAGGTGACTCCTCTGACCATATCACTTTTTTCCACATCTCCGTAGAGCAGCCCATATAATTTTTGTACCACTTAACTGTCAAATGTGTAATCATCTTTGTAAAGAGGGTTTTATGCACTGCCACCTTATCATAACACCCCTCTCTATGTAATTGTCTCTTCTTGCTGACACAGTCTGATCACGTCCTGCACTGACATTCTCAGTCACCTGAGGGAGAGTTGCTCTTCTGTTTTTCTTCATATATCACACTAAATACACGAGCATCACGATCATCAAATGTGTGCTGTTGGCCACAATTTCCGAGCCTGCTGTATGTCCCATTCATCTAAATACAGGGTTTGACTGTCACTTTAGTTCCTATGAAAAAAATTCTTATGGAAAATGAAGCACCAGTAAGTTGAGCAGTCTCTGTAACTGAAGCTCCTGCCATCCGTGCCCCAACAATAAACCCTCTTTTAAAGTCATTTCGAACTTTTTCTCGTCATCTCAATGTAAAATCAGAATCAACTGGTCCAGCTCAGCATTTTTATACATGATTGGATTTTAATTGCTTAATTGTACCATACAGTGCACTTGTGTGGAGGCATCTGCATTTGTTATGTTTCTCCACTCATTCATTCAAGTTCTTCCTTTAATTTGTCACCCGTGCTGTATGTATTCAAGGTTTAGAAGTGAAGTTTTTATTCAAGGGTGGGAAGTACAATATATATTCCAGGTCTGGAAGTAGAGCATATATTCAGTAATCTATAGTGGAATATTTTACTGCATATTATTAAGCACATATTCCTTGATGAAACCTTATGAAATACATTATAGGAATTGAATTACTCAAGGTCAGGCATGTTATTACTTTTAATTACTTTAAACAATGGAACATAAATAATAGATGATTTTGCACTTGCATTTGGTTTAGAGGTTTGATCATTAACAATATAACTGTCAGGGGAGTTTCACCATGGTTTAATATTTAAGCCATTGTAGGTCTAAGACAGGACACAAACCCTTGCTGCAAGTCGAATGTGTTTCCGCCCTACACCCTAATCCCCCTTCCCTGACCTTTAACCATGCTGAACAAATGACACACTATACTTCCTTAATTGGCACTGAATGTTGACACTGGATGTATTGGATAGATAGTGTACTGCAGAATTATCCAATATCAACGCAATTCCCACAGTTATTTCCTTCTTTTCAATAAATGTAAAGGCTATGACATTTAACAAAAGGCGGGGGGAAATCCCTTCAGGGCTTTATGTTAACATATCAAGTATTTTATATTACAGTACATATCCCACATATGAAGCAAGAACATACAGTGAATGGACATAATGCAGTGGCTCTCCTAACAGTCTAATCCTAAAGCATGTATGAGAATCAGCCTACATACTCACTCTAGCATTTGTGCTTGTGTTATTCACAGTCTGTTATTTCTCTCCCACAGTGTCTTGATTCATTATTGCTGAAGGCCACGTTTTATTCTGAGTTTACAGATTGAATACGTTTTTCATTTGTTTGTATTTTCTTTGTTACACAAGTAAAAGGGAAAGTATTTGAACATTATTTATGTTCAGTATATCATAATGTACATATGATTAGCTAGTCTTCAGAGAAAGAGAGCTTGACGTAGATATTTTGTCCCAGGTGGCTGGTTGTGTCATTCTTATAAGTGACATAAAAGCTTCATCAGAGAATAAAAAGATTAATGACATAAATGATAATGTTAAAATAATACAGCAACTATGAGCCAACTCAGGATTCAGGACAGAGATTATTGGAGGTGTCACAAAAGTGGTCAGTTTATGTGGTTGCCTTTGCCTTTGAGACTATATGACTTTCCCCTGGGCCAAGCTGCCTTTTATTAAACAGGAGTAAAAATCAGGAGGCACAAATTATTGAATTAATTAACCAAATAAAATAAAACTCTAAATATAAATACATATAGAATAACATCCAGGTAGACAACCAGTATTCTAAAACTGTGCCTTTATTATACAATAACAAAAGTGAGATTTTATCTTTTTAAGGATTATTTATTTGAACAGGGGATCTAGTTAGTATTATGTGCTGTTGTATTGACATAATGTATGGAGGTCCCAGAAGCCCACACTGATTTAGACATCCATTGATTCAGCTGCAGTTAACGTCAGCCTCCACACAGTTATTCAGTTTAAGCTGTCACTGCTATTGTCATGTAATGATTATCAGCGCTCCTTTCTCTCTCTGCTGATTACAAGCCTTATAATTGCATCTCTATCTCTTCTTATCAGTTAGTACTCTAAAAAGCCTTAGTGGGCTGCAGCAGTGGTTTTTACATGGGGCACTGTTCTAATTGGAATATTGTGTGCAGCCTAGAAGCAGATCTATAATTTGATTTTTTTCTTTCTATGAACATTATCTTTCATTCATTTGGTAATAAAAATTATTCATAAAGCTATTTATTATTGACAAAGAAGCTGTATTGAAAAACCTGTGAATGGCTAGAATAGTCCATCTGTAATTTACTAAGACATAAAAGACAGACATATAGGAATCAGGCAGGTTTATCAAATTATGACAAATATGCAGTCAAAGTGAGTAAATGAAATGTGAATAATCTAATTTTAGCATCAAGCACTGTCTACACCATGATTTGTGAAATAGCCTGGTTATATAAGGTCATTTTTATTTTGACTTACACAGACTTTATATTTGAACTGTTATATATCTTATTATTGATGTTATGTTATTGAAATAAGAAAGAGAATCCTGCTAAAGCATTAAAAAAAAGCGACAAGGGCATATTTGCATGGTCAGATCACAAGGGGACAGTGAATTAATAAGCTGCATTTATTGCATAAAAATAAGCTTGAGCTTCCCTCCCTGTCTATCTGCTCTTTTTCTCCCACTTCTGTCCCTCTTCCTTCTTCCCCATCTGTACTTTTTCTTGGCTCTGGAGTTTTGGAAAAAAAAACATTAATATACTTGATTGTATTTATCTCCTACATTAGAGTTTTTTCTCTTTTTAGTCATGTTCACATTAGCTAACCTGCATCCTACACCCTCACTCTGCAGTAATTTAAAGGCACTCTGACAGCAGTGGTACTCACATTGCATAAAGAGTTTGCCAGATAATGACACAGATGCTGACTCACATTTCAGAACAGTGTTCCCAAATGTAGATGATTATTGATTTCTGAATGAATGGATGTTTGGTATTATTTCTGGCATTAACAAAATGCTTTTGGCAGCGCGGGGGTTCTTGTTGGCCTGGTAGCCCATCAGTCCTGTGCAATTACAGGGGAAACACTGAAACTCAGAAATTCATTTTTAATCCTTCAGTTTATCTGAGAACCAGAAAAAAATGTCTTATAACTGGACACCAGCAATAAGTTCAGGAATTCTATAACAAAGCAGTTTTAATTCAACAGTACATTCAGTATACTGAATCTGGAGAGCCTGGACTGGATTAAAGAGCCCACTAAATATATTGCACAAATTGTTTGTTTGCATATTAAAGCATGCATGAAAAGTACCCAGTTTACCCATTTTTTAAACTTGACTCTAAAAGGAAAAGCCAAGTATTGGCCTAGTAAAAGCTTGGCATGGTGACAAACAGTACAGTTTATTTGCTCCAGCACTGGAAAAGCAGGTGAGACTTTGCAAAAGACCACTTCCTCTTAGGAAGCAAAACGTTTTAACGCCCAACTATACAACGAGCCAACAATGATGATTCCTATTCTGATTTTTTTGGATTAATCAGGAAAACCTTAATGAAAAACGTTACTTTAAGAATTTGTTCCAAACATGTTTCTTCTTGTTTTTGAATCTTTCCTTGTATTTCTTCAAGGACAGAGAGTTTTATGTTGACCCCTTGTATAGATGTGTTTCAGCTGTGTTGATGTACTTACAAACTGTGTCTTGTTGGCTGGCGGAGCCTCCGTGATGGACTTAAGGTCTTCCACTGTGACTCTTTCCATGTCCTCTAAGGCAGATCCAGAGTAGAGCACAACATCTTTCACAAAAATACTTATAGCTCTTAGCATGTAGGACACAAATAGGTGCATGTGGATGTAGTTCCTGGTGCAGTGTAATCGTCTAGGGAGAAAACAAACAAGAGTGGCAAGGTCAAAAGAAAGATCTGTTGAAAATTGCATCTGTGTGTGTGTGTGTGTGTGTGTGTGTGTGTGTGTGTTTGCGTGCATGTGGTCTGGCACACCTTCATATAACACACACGTGCATGCATACATACACACATACACACACACATACACATGAACAATACTCATCCTAATTAGAGCCAGCTGAATTCCAAGCTGACTATAACACATTCTTGAGATTTAGGGGCTTGAAACACACAAATATTGAATTGCTAGGCTCAAAGTGAGCTGTAAAAACAAAATTGCAAGCATGTGTTGAGAAGTTTCAAAAGCATGTGAATTTCCTTCCAGACAAGCAAAAGTTTATCTGTCAAAGATTCTTCCAAAACATCCTGTCTGAGTGTTTACTGTGTAGTGGGCCTTTGAGGTCATGCATATTGGAAACAAGTTGCTAGATCAATGGCCACAAAGGTTACATCATTACACAGTCAAGAAAAAATAGTCGATGATCATTTTAACTGAATATTTATGAGGGTTATAATAAATCCAAAAAGCCAACTTTAACAAGAATATTCCAAAGTCCCATAAAAAATCTTCAGCAATTACTAGTTTTAGTACTGAAATTAGTCGACCACTGTCCATTATTGACTTTTTCTTTTCTTTTTACCCTCATTAATGAGCTGTATATTTGACAAGCTATCCTTTGAGAACTATTGATTTGAAGTGGTGGGCAAAAACTAATCTAGCGTACATTTCCCTGGTGAAAAAAAAAACTGAACATAACTGCTAATGTGAAATATCTCTTTTCTCTCCCTGGAAAACATTTATGAGCTCTCCTGTCTGAAAGCTGACATGTTGAAGGTGAGACATGGCTGGAGTGCTCCGGAGCACAGAGCCAGAATGTCAGATGGACCCCTGGGACAACTTATTAAACTCATTTGGCCCGTAGATTTCCTGGTGCCAGTTGGGAGCGTTCCTAAAGCTTTCTGACTGCCTGCCTGTACAGTAAGTCACGCTTGTGGGAACATTGGTAAACAGCGCCTTCACATCGATTTCTGATACTCCTTATGCCCAACAAAATAGGCAAATAATGAAAAATCTGCCCTGCATTAATCAGCCATGGGGGGGGAAAAAAATTAGGCTGTCATCACACAAGGAATAGATTCAACCTTGTTTTGGGTTTCGTCATTGCCACTGAGGCAAAAGTGATGGAAGATTAGGTTTATGTTTATCTATAGCATTTATCTTTCATTTCTAGGGTAAGCCATGCTTGTTAAAATAAAATCATTTACTATTTTACATATATATATTACGCACATCTTCTGATACATTTTTCAATATAATACAATTTCTACTTGTTTTGTTTCAGTGGGGGAAATAGGACAAGAAAGCACCTCTCACGAAGATTGTGACGCAAGATATGTAATCTTAGTAAGCTTGGTGGAATTGTGAAATCAATGTCCAAGCTTTGGTTGTTTGTCATCGAAAGCCTAAATCAGCATGGAAATAACAAAGAACCTAAATGTCAGACAATGAGGCGTGCATTGCTACAAGCCTGGAGGCAGACTCCTCCTCAAAGGTAGACATATCATAGTCTGTTAAAAGTCAATGTAGAGTAAAAGTCAAAGGTTAGATATGTTTTACATGCTTCACGTTGTTCCCCAGACACAAAATATACTGTGTTGCATACTTATACATCCAGGAAGAATTGCATGATTTCATGATGAAGCCTCTGTTATCCACTAAGTCATCATGAACAAAATAATTGCTCTCTGCTGTATGGTTCCAACCAAACAATACACGGTGGCATGGTTAGAAATGCCGTACATCATGTCATTGTGCCATTAAACATTTTGGTCTCTTTTGCAATTGCTTTAACCTTAATTTCTGACCCAGTATCGAAGTCCCTCTCTTGGGGAATGTTTGTGGTTGGAAAAACTGATTGAAAAATTCCAGTGACAACATGGACTCACCGGAAATATCCCAAGATGACCACAGCAACCATGAGTGATCCCAGAGAGATGGAGTACCCCACTGTGTAGATGAGATACAGACGGTGAAAAACCTCCTGTTGGAAGAGGATAATTAGTTAGAATGTTGACTAGATAGCAAAAAGGATAAAAACACTAAACTTGAGAAGACTACAGCATATCTCCTCTTAACTGTAGTGCCACTATAGATGTATTGTAGGCTTTAGTTGGATTACTGCCTTCTATTTCTTGTAAAACAACTTTAACCATGTTAGTTTTTTTAGCCAACATGATTGAAGAAAAGTAATTGTAAAATAACTCGATCAACAATCACATGCATCCACAAGACCATAAATTGTAGCAACTACAGCATCTATGCAGTTATGAGTTTTATTTTAAAAGAACTTATTGCACATAGTAATTTAGTAGTTTACATTGTTGATTCAGCAACTAATCCAAATCATTTTAATCACATGAAACATCTGTTAGATTTCCATATTTGCATGAATAAATGGTTTATAATGCTATAAATAGGATAGCAAGGAACAGCAAACTTTAAAAAAACACATGCTTATTATTTTTTACTATTCATAAGAGTTTATATTTTTATGCTCATGTACAATAAATCAGATTAATAATATGGTTACTTAGTTACTCCAGTGTAATACTATATAATCTACTTCATAAAAAATAATTTAAAAAAAAAGCAAAGCAGTGTGGCAAATGTATATTATCTCTTATTGTTGGAAAATTGTATGTACACTGGCAGGCTTCATTTACCTTAAGTGATCCAGGTAATTTGGGAAACTAGAAACATTTGGTTTACCTATTTTGTCATTAGTTTTTACAAGACTCCATTACTCTTTGTGCTTAAAATTTTAGTGACAAAATTGCTTCAGGCAAGTGATTTTATTACAAACAGCATGTATTCACCAAGAAAAAGAGGAAATTACTACTACACTATGTTAGAATTTTTCCTAAAAACTAGGCTTCAAAATGTGTTAGCTTCCGTGTGTTTGAAAATGCTTTGCCACCTGGTGACAGAATTGTCATAAGTACCCAAAAGTTACTGATGGAAACAACATTTGACAAGGGTGACGGAACTGAGAAAAACTGGGTGGGGCAGTTTGATCTTCCAGCAGTGAACTGGCAGCCAGAGGACACTGTGAGGAGAGCCAACCAGACCCTCTTTGCGTCAACATGCTGAAGGGGCCGAGAGCCTTGTGTGATGTAACCAGATCCTTCACTGCTGTTATCATTTAGCATCAGGCTTCTGTGCCAAAAAAACGTGTATCTATGTAGTGATGGTGGTCCGCGGTATGGCGGTTGTGCAGTGAGGGGCTTTCATTCGTGCGTATGTATTTGTCATTAACTTCTGCAACCGTTCCCACTGGAACCCATCAACATAAACATCTGAAGTCAGAAAGAAACTGAAGGGCGCCATGATGAGGTTATGCCCACATCCTCTACATCCCATTCAAGAAGGGGAGAGGAAAATGTATGTGGGGGCAGCTGATGTTGCATATTATTTCATGGTAAAAATACACTACAAATTAAAATCAAACCAAAGCCTTCTGTGAAACATTTTGACTGAACACTGAATGTATTTAATAATGAAGTACTAATTACTCTATACCATCTATTCAATGGCAAACTCCAAGACTATTCATAACCAGTAGCAACCTACAAACTAGAAAACCACATAACTCCGAACATGAATATAATGATGAATACATTTGAAAGCTACAAAATGACCTATATCTAAGATCATTGTTTAAAAAAGTGAATTAAAAGCCCCTTTTCAGCATAATAATGGCTGATTTGATACAATTTCTACAAAAAAACTCCTACAGTATTCCTACAGTACACAAACACACACACAATAATGGCATTTACAGGCAGGCTCTGGCTCAGCCATTCTTACAATACCCAGTAGTCCTATTCACAAGTGTTAGTTCCGACATCCAAGCCCCCTGCACAACAATAGAGAAACACTACAGAAGCAACTGAGATCAGGGCTACATATTTGCCAGTCATATGGGGATTATGATAGTAAAAGGCTGCAGTGTTTGGTTTATGAAACAATGTACCTCTCAGGTGAGATGAGGTGTGATATCAGTGTTTGTGGTATTTATGATCCCAGGTTTGATTCTCATGTGATGATCATGTTTAGATTTTATGTTATAATGATTATGGGTATTAGCAGGGCATATGGGCATTCAGCAGCTGTGTTTAGTAAAAAAAATGCATGATGGGTGTAAAGATGCAGACCTCAGAGAATAGTTAAACCCACTTTATATTTTCCCCAGTAGTCTCTTCCATCATGATGCTGCCCAATCTTACATACTCACTTACACAACAACTGTGGCTCTGCAATATTTGATCTTTGTGTAAAATAAGCAACCATAGTAGTACATTCTGTTACAATACACAACAGGGAACGACTAATTACAAGTATAAAACAAAGATTATTTCCATATTAGCTCTACTACTGTAATTATGCAATAGCTGTTTTGTTCAACAATAACAACAGCAAAACCACAAACTAAATAGAATTAAATGCCTTTCTTTTTTTAACATCACAGACCAAAACACAAAATATGGCCAAATGATGGCATAAAATGATATTACAATCACCAAAGTGCACCTTCAATTTTGTGAAAAACCTCTGCTGTTTCAAAGTGACAGTACCCCCTATTGGTCCAAGGCAGGTCGATAAAGAAATGCTTTTTCCAAGATTAGCGATGAACTTGACTGGCCTACATGAGCCCTGGCCTCAATCCCATCAAACACCTTGAGCACACCTGGGATGAGCTGGGATGCCAACTGTGAGCCAGGTCTCATCAACCATCATCTGTGCCTGACCCCACTGACACTTTGGTGTCTGGATTGGACTGAAATCCCTGCAGCCATGCTCCAAAACCCAAAATCTAACAGAAGCCCTTCCAAAAGAGTGGATGCTGAGTGTAATGTTTGGATCTCTTCATACTTTGGGTATACATATTCAACACAATTAGAATCAACATGAAATCAGTGCACTGCAGAGCCCTTGGCCTTCAATTTATTTTTATTTTTGTCTGCTAACAAGAAAGCCAGCTTCGAGGTTTAGTCATGATTTAAGACTATTTTGTGAATGGAATGCTCTCTGGCAAGCTTTTTACTATGTAATTAAGGGTTATGTGACATTGCTATCAGTTTCTGAGTGGTCATTTAGCTAATTGAAGCTTTCTATTATCACAAAGCCACCACATTGCATCATGCCATTATCCCCCCATCACCATCCGCACATTTCATTAAATATGATTAAAATTGATTCACACTGTACATTACTAAGAAGACCTGTGTTACACATTTCAGAGGGGTTGTAATGGCAGGGTGAAATGGCGTAATACAGTAGTTGCGTGAAAGGCTGTAATATCTTAAGTGTGACCATTTATGCAAAGCATTCATAAAAGGCTATTGCCCTTAATTATTGTAGAGGAAGGCACTGTAACTGTGTCAATGAGCATGGAAATAAGAATGAGACAGCTCTTACCTTTTCATGGCTCTGGTTGTAATGGTAGAGGAATTTTGCACATTCGCTATAATTGGCCCAGGTCTTGTTGTTGGTTGTGGCCAGCTCCCATGTTCCATTGTTGTCACACCGTCGGTATGCCAGTCCTAGACATCAAGCAGTCTATTTTTAATTATACATTTCAATTTTGGATTGCCAACACAGTCAATTACACATTCTTTGCTTATTTCTAATTTAAACCTGCATAATTGTACAAAAAGAGGTTTCTTTTGCACAGTATAGAACCAGCAGCATAGGACCCTTTTACCAACTGAAAATGATTACTGACTAAATTCAGGGCCACGCTTACCTCTATGGTTGAAGTCATAGATATACTCTGGACATGCAGTGGATACAAGTTTTCCCGGAGCACCTTCAGGCCAACACACAATGCCGTCCCATTCTGGTGAGCAGAAACCATCTGCGGAGACAAAACCAGTGCTGACTTTTAAAAATAGAGCCACAGAGTGTTGGTTTCCCTTGATTCCAACATTACATGGCTGCGGGCATTTACAAGAGCAGCAATAGGCTATGTTTTCAACAATTCTGCTGGCCTTTCAAAAGTAGGGCAAATGCATGAACTTTACATAGTATGTAAATTAACACTGCAGATCATTTGTGATCTTACTGTACAGTAAATTAGGGTTTTTTCTGTTTTTTTTTGTTTTAAGGAAACATGGGTCACCCAGATAACACACATTCTTGTGTCACTCCCCATCTATTGTAATATAATTAAGACTCACAATCATGGAATTCCCAGTATGCTGATAACAAATTATCCATTGAATCTAGTGTTCATTAACATTGTTTGTTAGCTGCAGAGGTCTTTTCAGCAGATTTCCATAACTGCCACATTGTTCATATCATCATACTGTTTTTATGTTGTATGGAATTGGTTTCAGTATGGCTCTCATTTAAAACATTACAGGCAACACTGGCAGCATTGTACTATCCCTAGAAGCCTCCTATGTCAAAATGGAAGTACTGCGTTATAAAACTGATTTTCTTCTCGTCAGCAGGAGGATGTCTGTCTGCAACATGCATACGATGGATAATTTTGATATATTGTATCTGCTGATTAAAAAAGAGCCCAACAAATCATTGTAAAATACTGTAATTATACTTTTACACATGTTTTTGTTTCAATTACAAGGAGTTTTTCGAGATTGGTGGTGAGGAACATTCAGTATGTAAAATGTTGTCGAGGAATCATTATAACCTGAACCTCTCAATTTTTTACCCTCCGACTTCCTTGTGATTGCTACAATGTGCTGACTATGTGCTTCTCCTGAAGATCACATAAACTGTCAATACTTTTCAGCGAAAAATTCCCTTCATGAGACTTTGCAAAAATGTGTCTATACTTCAGACAAAGAGCTGCAGGTTCAAAGGAAAAAAATCCTGTTTCAGAGCATTGAGCCCCTTAATTATCAGCTAAACCGTGGACCTCAGCCCTCCGATAGTGGGAGCAAAGTCCCTTTCCCCACAGATTCCTGGCAAAAGCCTTCCTTATGGCTTGGCATTTATGTTGTATTATTGAAAACATCTGCCTCACTTTGACCACTAATAAGTAGTTAAGGATAAAACTAAAACTATCCTCTCTTTGCAGTAGATCCATTATTTTCTCATTCCTGTAATCAAACTTGCAAAGTAACATCTGACGCAATGACGACATGCTTTTATTTGCCTGTCACTTGGAGCACAAAATTAAAGAGCAGACTGAGTGGAGCTGACTGATTCCTGTAGATTTCTAGTGGGAGAAGAACAGCGTTTAGTTTCAAAAATCACACTGACCACACATCCTGGGAGTAAAAGTAGAATTGCTGTTCACTTTTGCCATAAGTTTTATTACCATAAGACCACCTACTAACAGGCTTAAATTAAACACCAAACACATACATATATATCATTTCCCGTAAAGTTCTTGACCACGATTTAAATATAAACGTGACCACTGGGGGACTTTGGTATTAGTGATGTAACTGAGGTTTTTAATGAGGTTTATTTCCCCCCACTCTCGACTCATTTTATTCAGACCTGCAGATGTCAAAACACATATTGCACTTTTTTCCTGATACATGCAACCTTTTATAATGATTGCTGATGTTATTCTACACCCAGACCACAAGCTTGAAGGCTGTGCTATTTTCACACTGCAAGGTCTGGGGCATTGAATCCACATCCCTCCACTGTCCTCTCCAGGCAAACCTCAGTGTTTCCCTCAATGAAAACCTTGTTTCAGTCACGTAATGGAGTCTTTTGTGTATTTTAGGCACAAATGAGAAATAAAAATAAATAGATGGAATATCAAAATACAAGCAAAAATGAAGTTTCAGCCAATCCTCCCTCAATCAACCTAAATTGCACGATCAATTCATTACTCTCAACAAATCCCACATTACAGGCTGCTAGCATTTTAAAATAGTCATCACTCCACCTCTCCTATAATAGATCAGAAAACCACAAGTTTACAGTGCCAGAAAAAAAACCTCTGGGGTGGTCAGGCAGGACACAGGCAAGACAAATACAGATGAAAGTCCTAAAAAATGCATGCTAGCTGCTATTCTCTGGGTTTTCTTTAAGCCACTGATTCAAGGTCACACCACAATACAAGAAAAAAAAGTTTAGAAAAAACAAATATTTGAGGCCAAAGCCATTAAAACTACAAGAGTGCAATCCATCTAAATCCTTATGACCACTTCAAGGAAAACACTTAAACGGGTCATCGGAAAGCACAAGTAAGGGGCCGTTCAGATGTTGCGCCTAAAACGCACGGAAAACGCCAGCTGTGCCACTTTTATCCTTCTATCCAAGGTGCTTGGGAGGTTGCGCTATTTTCACGCCTGTGGTTACTAAGCAACCAAAACCACTTGTATACTTTATCTCGAATCTTGACGGTCTCCTAAATTTTACTTTACATCACAACAAACCACTACCCAGATTTTAAATTATTTCCACATTACATGATTACAAACAAACAACCAAATGAGACCAAGATCAAATCCAGTTCAAATGTGAAAAGGAAGTCAAAGCAATTAATGGGTCATTAAGTAAAAAATAAATCAAATCAAGCACATTAAATGAGCACATATGTGTTTATCCAGGCATATTCAGCAACCACACCGGGGACTCTATTTTTTTCTTTAATAAGGTAATATGTTCATCATAATTTCTTCAGCTGTGATTGAACAGACATGTGCAACCTTCCAAAAGAGGTCAGCAAGCAGCCGCCACATACGAGGTGAGTCACATCCTTGTGTGGCAGCATCATCAGGTATGTAGATTAGCACCCCCAAAACAGCACCTCAAGCATTCCCAGAGTCGCAGTCACTGGCGCCAGAACAGGAAGGACAACAAGACTGTTTGCCTCCTGACTCAGGTGTAATAAAGTGGTAATGCCTAAGTAAGCCAACTCTAACATGCAGGACCTGATGATTTGGACATGAGTGCTTTCTATTTGTATGTTATTAGGCATATTGGATGTAAAAGGCATGCATTTTGATTCTATTTCAAACCTTAGTAAAAAAAACATTGACTGTTTGGTTGGGAAAGGTCTATATCCACAGTTTTGAGTTTAACCTTTTTAGCCACTTTTACATTTGTTACCACAGTTTAGCATCCTACCGCACCTTAACTATAGACATCATGCCTCCTCCGATTATAATCATCCAACGCCGACAGTTTATGTGAATTGGTGCATCACAGCTGCAGCTAATAATTTTATTATAGATCAATTATGTCAATTATGATTATTAAAATGTACAAGCTCAAGAGATTTAATTTTGTTTTCATTTTATTAAACAGATCAGTAGAATCTAGATTATTAAGACTATTGCTCAATTAAACATTTCAGCACATGTAGGAATTACATTGACTGATTAAGAAATTAAGAAATGTGATAGTGACAGAGCCAATATCTGAGTCTAGTCAAGTTCTTTGAAATCTCCAATCTGCTTTACTGAGGAGCTATGTTTGTTGTAGATTAAGCTTCTGATTACTTATTTCAATAAATTTAAAAAAAAGAAATATCTAAAAAATATTCAAATTGCTTGTTTTGTCCAACAAACAGTATAAATCCAAAAGAGATTCATTTTACTATCATAAAGTAAGACATTTGAGGATCTGGACCCAGTTAACTAAAAAAGAAAAATAATTCAGATTCATCTCAAATTGAATACCATAAAGTGCTAAAATATTACGTATACAATATCACTTTTTAAAAATCTAAAATAAATGATCTCAATGAAATTACCAGGTGTAAATGTGCTTGGAGATGGCTGGCTGACTGAGTGTGACAACAAGCTGGCAAGTCACTACGACATGTCAGGATGGTTTAGGCATGATGGTGGTCAGATGAGCAACACAGACACTCATCTGAGAGAGGCCTCATGTTTGACTGACTGCTCTGCTCTGCATTAGCATCTATGGCCATCCTGTTAAATGTGCTTTGAGAGAAAGCACAACATCGTTACATAAGCCCTGGACATCTTACACAAGCTGCTGTTCGGCGCCTGCAGTTCTCAATAGTAGCAATTCTGTCTTTTTTTTTTTTTTTTTTTTTTTTCAAATTCAATTTGATATTTGTGGACGTTTATCAAACCATGAAAAGTTGGGAAATATCACGCAGGACAATGTAACTACTGGGAACGGTCAACAAAAGGTTTTGTGTTCGTAGCATGGAAGTAAACATTTTTAATTATGTGTTTCATTTACAAGAGGGTATCGTTTGGAGGGTCCAAGAATTCAATGCGACCACAATGCACTGGGGTTAAAGAGAAAATAATACGATTGGTTTGGCTCTGAAATCCAAAATCCTTCTCTGAACAATCAACTGGGAAAATGACAGTAACCACAATCAGATACAGTAGATGCTGGGGTTTGCTGGAAAATGGCGCTCTTCAGACACCCATAAATACACAAGTACAGCCCAGGATCAGCTTCGCCTTCAGTTCCAACCTCCAGAAAGCCACAAGGAAGACAAAGGAAACAGAACAGCATTTTTCAACATAATTCACGGTGCACATTCAAATGGATGTGAAACTGGATGGCAAATACTCTGAAAATAAGTATTTGATTTAAACATATTAGCAAAAAATAGGCAAAAACTGTCACAAAAATCTTCATCATTCTTTCACTTTATTTTTCTTTTTTTTTAAATCAAGTTGGTTCTAGCAGAGCCCTGAAGCATACCCATCATCTGCTGAATAATCAACCAACACATTCAAACAAGTGACCAATCACATTCAATCAAGACAACAGGTCTGTCTTTACAGTCTGACGCTCTCTCCCTTTCACTCTTGCTGCTGCTGGTAATGCTGATTGCTTCTACCTTGTTAGCTTTATTGTTTATTGGTTATTGATTCCTTCATCAATAACTTTAGCCTCCTTCTGGTACTCCTCGTGCCTCTGATAACATCCGCTGCCTTACACATAATGTGTATTTCTAATTTGTGTCCATGAGGTCGTGTTCTGCACAGCCTGTGGGGAATTTATTGCACTTTCCTTTGAATCTCTCACTCCAGCTGGAAATCATCGGGGAACACCCTCAATGGCTGAGCCTATTCTGACAAATGCAGCCATTTTGCTGCAATAAATAGCTCCGTATCCTTTGACATAAGTGTCTCTGACAGAAATCTTTTCAGAGCAGCCTGTTACAGGTAGTGGAAAATCACACTATTGGAAACCTAATCAAGGGTAATGAAGTGGGACCTTGCCTTCACATGAGCTCAATGGAATCTTACACATCCTGCATAATAATTCTCCCTCAGTTTTCATCTTTCAGTAACTTCTCGATCAACCTGTTGCTAAACAAGACATTTGGTCGATATGCACACGCCATGATGGCCAGATTCATTAATTTGATTGTTTATCTATCCAAAACATGCATTTAATTGGGTGATTGGTGTGACAAACAACAATAATGTAATAATGTTATCATCCTACTACAGTTTGGAATGACAAATAGCACAATAAGGTTAAAGGGGTAAGCAACGGACCAGCTGATATCTGAAAATCTGAAGAAAAAAAAACACATCCTAAAACAAATGTAAGGATGAAATACAATACCAGTAGCATTACAGCAACAGTATCATTAAAAAAATTATATGGGGCTTGAAGAGTGAGTGTTACATTTTTGCATTGAAAATAAAATCTTGCATTAAAAACCAAACCTGAACTGAAAAGTTGTATTGGCACTGCAAAAACTTCCACTAATTACATTTTTTTTAAATCTTACAAATACAATTGATAGTGTTTACATTATGGTGTGTGTTTTTCAATGTCAATTTATTCTTCATTTCTGTCTTTTCTAGTGACAGCTTTTCTTTTTTTCCCCTCCGTCTCAACCTTTTGTTTTTCAGTTTCAACTGTCTGTCACTGTTTTGGTACAAAGACGAGGCCCCTTGCTAGGCCTACATTCCCCAATATGATAATAGTATGATAGTATGACAGAATAAAATAAGATAATTTGATTGTAATTTTTTTAATGGACATGTTTTATTTTTCTGTGGAACTTTTTCAGCGCCAATAGAACTTTTTCCAATACAAGTGTTTCAATGCCAATGTGTCATTTTTCAGTTCAGGTTTTGTTTTCAATGCCAACTTTTTATTTCCGATGCCAAAATTTAATTGTAGCTTTTCAAGTTCCATATAAGTGTGTCCAAACTTTTGACTGGCTCTGTATCTCACTGGCACTGATGGTTGGATTGTCATGAAATTTAATACAAATCACACCAATAAAGGCTTTGTGCTGAAATGCGTTGGTGAAATAACAAAGATTCTTCTAGAAGTCAGTTTAGAGTTGCCAAGTTCTTTTTTTTTTTACATTAAATTCAGTACAGACGTCGATGTTCCCCAGAGGATGAATCATACAGACTTTGGTGATTTTTCTGACATTTATTCATGTGCCACCATAAGGCTGACAAATTTGGTTTTGAGAAAAATATCTCAAAAACCATAAAAAGTCATTTTGATAAAGACATTCATGTCCCCCACAGGATTAATTGCAATGACTTTGTTGATCCACCAAATACCTACATTCCCATCAACCTCAGCTGTAGGCTACTTTAACATGGTTTACATGGTTAACATTACACTTGTGAAACATCATCGTGCTATCAATGTCACATGGGCATGTAAACATTCAGATGTTATTGGTTAGCTTGTAGCTCCACTATGTTTAAGTATAACACCATAGAGCAGCTAGCATGGCTGTGGACTCTCAACCTTGTTTCTTTACTCACCAGCAACCCTTTGCTTCGACTTGATGTTCCCCTCACACTTCCGTTTGGCTTTGAACAACAGGCCTATCTGTTCTTCTTTTGTGAGCACATCATCCGCATAAACCTGCAAAAATAGAATAACAAAAACAAAAAAGGCAGAGTTAATTAAGGGAAATACTGGAGTCTAAATGGTTTTGAGATAATATTTTACTGCACATTTGTGGTCACACCAACATCTGAAGCAAAGGTTCTGAGTTTACTCTTAAGAGTCAAAATCAGCATGAAATGCATCAGTTGGCTGATATCCAGACATGACTTCCTCTTCACAGCTGTTTCACAATCATCTAACCACTGCTCTCTGCACCCCTGGTCATCTAAATCGATTTTCCTTCACTGAAACACCTAAAAATGTACACTACTGACATTTTCTCAGATGGAATATGAGTGAAAGTACTGAGAAACTGCAGCAGGGTGGCCTGGATGTTGAACAGCCTGTTCTGTGACTGGAAGGTCAGATTAGATTTAACCGCAACAATCTAGTTCAAAGTGTTCATGAGCAAAGCAGTATATTTATTTCTGTCTAAGCTGTCATGGAAAAAAAGGCTATAAAATAAGTTTTGCCAGTATCAATTTCACTTATTGTTTATAGCCCCAGCTTGTTTTCCTCTAGTTGTATCACTACATGGACACTAATCAGACATGACAAAGTAATTACAAGAACAAGAGCGACATTTTATTTCCAACATTTTCTTACACCTTACATTTTTTACTTTAGCTTTTGAACATTGTGTTTGAAAGTGGCGTGGCACCTCAGGTGCGGTTTTCCAGTCAAGGAAACATTTTCCATTCTAATAGGTCACACTGACTGGCTCGCTGTTTGCTTGTGGATCACTTTCGGGTAATGACAAATGTGACTATATTAAAAATGACCACATTTACTTTTAACAGAGCGTGACAAGAAAAGTAGAAATGAAAACAGAGAAATTTAAGCCCAGCGCTAAAACTGAAGCACAGATCAGTGCACAAATCACCAGGATTTTCTACGCCTTCATATAAGGGTTTTCATGGTGTTTTGAGCCATACAGCAGCAAAATGCAATATGTATCCACACAATGAAACACAAACTAACGTGTATGCCATACAGGGTGCCTGGAGCTACGGCTAAAAAAACACCCAGTCTTGTTTTTTTGGTTCAGTGATGCAGAGCAAACAGCACAAATTAAAGACAGACTTTTACTCAGAGCAGCTGACTCACTGGCTGCAGTTAGATTTGTCAGACACAAATCATCAAAAAAAAATATTTTTTCTCTGATTTCTATCAGTTCTTCAGAACAAGAAGTAAGCAGGTTTACATATCAACAGGAAGTATATTCATAGCACCCCAAGAAGCAAGAAGCAAAAAGAAAGTAGTGAGGTTAAATGTACAGATGGAGACAGATTCCCATAAAATGTATTACAGCCATTCACAGAACAAATTACATGTCAAATATTTGACATTAAAGCAAATTAAAGAGCAAGATCATTAAACTATAACCTCTTCTCCTGCTGTTAAAAAGCAGAGACAGCACTCTCATAATTATATAATTACTATGTTCTGTCTTGTCTTGTCTGTAACAACATTTTTTGCCTCTGATTCATCCAGGTTTCCCTTGAAAATAAGATTTTAACATGATTTGATTTATTAAATATGCACGTTTTGCAGCTTTTTTTTACGAAGAAGTTGAGGCATCTACAAGCTGTGTTTAAACATTCAGTACATAATTGTTAGGTTGGGTTTTTACTGTGTGTTGCTTTCTGTTTCTCACTATGAGAAACAGAAATGCAGTGAAGATCCTATACTAAGGTTAAAGACATTGTACAACTATGTAAACATGTTATTACTTAAGTTGAAATAAAAAAGCATTTTAAGAAAATGAAATGTCTTAAAGTATCTAAAGTAAAAGTACAAGTAAAAGTATTATGCAGGGGAAAGGCCTCCTGTTAAAGTTCTATTATTCTATATTACTACAGTACTACATATTATACTACTGGATTATTATTACTGTTGCATGTGTAAGAAATTAATATTGTAGCTGCTAAATGTGCAGCTAATACTAACTGTGCAGCTAAATCTATACATTGCTGTATAATAACCAGCAATGTAACTTCTCTATAAATTCTTATCTTGTACAGATATTGTGCACTAAGAAGCAGTTCTGTAATTGGCTGCTACGGAGACGGTACTACTACAGTAAAACAAAACTTTGGATGTGTTCCTGACTTTTTGAGTCTGTTTATAATCTCAAAAAAGCAGCTAAGGAGCTTTCTAAATCTGCACACTGAGACAAGGACTCATTTGGGAATGAAGATGTATACATTGTCTCTGATGCAAGAGCCTAATTTTGTGAGCTTAAAATTAAACTGTAAATACTGAGCCATCGTGGGTTTGCTGCACACAAAACCATAATACCTCAATCCATCAATATTTTCACTACTTTCAGCCCTGAAATAAGGATGTCCAGTCTGAGAGCTGAATGAGGTTACAGAATGAAGACGTTTATGGCTTTGCACAGTAAACAACCACAGATGGAACAACATTTGACCACAGGCGAACAAGGATAGATACTACCTGTTTACTGTGCTAACTATGCCAATATAGAATATTCCACTGACAGCTCCTGAGACCTTCACACTATTTTCATCTAAATAGCTGACTGGGTTACTTTAGCTGAGAGCTTAACCAAGAGGAAACCAGAAAAAGAGTATGGATGCTAACTGCTCTGAAAGAACAAGTGCCATGATCATCACAGTATAGCACAGCAAATTTGTGTTAAACTTCAAAGTAGATGGAAATGTCAGCCAGATTACTACACTTTAAGAAGTAAAGTTCAGTTCCAGTTTGCTTTTTTGAGCTTTTTTTTGCTTCCAAATCTGTTAAGGGAAGCTGCTGTTCCAACACATTAAGAACAAATATCTTAACCTTTATGGTGCAGTTTGGGACCCTGTGAAACATTAAACTAAAATGAGCTATGGATTTTTTGGGGGGTTTATTTTCCTTCTAAAAACTAGAGGAATTTATCTCCTTCATCTGCAGACTCCTGCTCATGGGCACGTAGAAGAGTATCATTTACCATTTTAAGAAGAGAATCCTGGTTTAATAAGTGTGCCCCCTGATTATTTCTGAAAACTATTCCTCCTCCACTGGCCAGAGTCCAAACCTCCAAAGTAAACACAACTCTCACAGGGAGAAACATGGACATTCTTATTTACTGTATTTCATTTAAAACACAGTATTCTTTTTGTTAAATGCTTTTGAGCGTGTGCCAAAATGAAAATTAGAAAAATACACACCATATAAATATGTGTGTTTTCATCACTGGTCGCCAGAATACAAACTCCACTTGAATAAACCACAAGTTTCTATTTGTCTGCGCAAACTGCGGCTTGATGACTTAAACTGCAGTTCTCTGCAAGGATATAAGACCAATATTGAGAGAACTGTATTTAGGCTGGTGTGTCAAGACAGTGTTGAACCACTAGGACTAAGACAGTAAGTATTACTGTGTATACTATTCACACTATGGGAATGAAGGTACATTCACAGTTTAGGTTTAGTTTGCTTATTACAGCATTTGCTTCCTGAATTATTTTAGGAACTAAATGCAAGTCATATTTAGTTATAAAACGTATGTTGCCATCTTCAATGTTACAGTGTTCATTTTTGAATATTTTTTAGCAAAACATTCATGAACATGTTTTAAAAAATCATCCATCAAAAACGGACTCATGTGGATAGACGCCATTCATACAGTGAGTGGAGACACTGGGTTTCCGGTACATTACCAACAGTCTTGATTGTGGACAGCCTTGTGCTTTTTCTTTTCTTTCTTTTTTTTTCAAGAAAGTTGTGGTTGACCAAAGACATTTCCTGAAATGCCCTGCAGTGAATAAGAGAGTCAAACGCTGGAACTTGGGAGGTAGATTTTCATTAGAAAGCACAAAACAAAAAACCCTGAGGATCCGAAAAGTTTAAACGAACCGCAAAACCACCTCAATGTAATAAGTCCAAGTACAGCCCAACGATCTCATTAGTAGTATCTTAGACCATGAAATAGTGTTCTAAATTCAAAAAAGCACAAAACAACAAAATCGAATTGGGACGTAAATAATGGCTGAGAGAATTAAACCAGTGTTCAACCAGACATTCCAACAACCAACTGTGATGCCAAGCAGTCTTGTATCTATGGCAAAACATCAAAGCTATAATGGAGTGTGAGCTTTGCCCTGAACTCCCTAAAAGTACCTTTCTTTGCCAGGATAAACATTTTTGACACTAAGAATGGCACCAAATGAGTCCTGATAGCTAGTGTTAGAGGAGTGTCAAATACATGTAGGAAAAAATAATAGTTGAACGTGAACAAAGTGCAGATCAATTTTGGCCCATTAATAGTAATGCTATAATGAATCAGTGCATTTTTCTCAATTACTGTGACTGTTACTGAAGGCTGATTGTAGTAAGAATAATAGGAAGTTGCTTTAAGGTCACAAAAAGGTTAAGGCTTGGTTATTCAAGGAGGTATTACATGTCTTAACAATGTTGCAATAGGCCTAATAATCCAACTGAAATCTGCTTATGACCATTTCTATTGCTTGACCAGCAAGATTCCAGCTTAGACCAGTAAAGCAAGAGCACAGAGGAGCTGACTCCGCTCAGTCAGTCATTGGCTGGGGGCCAAACCAACAGTTCAGATTCAGACAGCCTCTCCACCTTCATCTCCAATGTGAACAAAATAGATTCAAATGCTCAAATGCAGATGCAAACCAACAGCAGAAACGCAAAATACACCTGAAAAAAAGGTAGCTGAACAGTAAAGGAAAAGTGACATTTCTATTTTTTTATATAAAAGTTTCAGGGCAATGAACATGATATCTGAGAAGCGTTTGCATTATTTTCACGTTACGGCTGTTTCCTATTTAATTCAGTGTTTCAAAAGGAGCACATTATAATGATGGTGAAATTAGAGATGAAGCACGAAGGCAGAGCCAAATGTGATCTTAGAGTATTTTACATAATACAGAAATTTGCTAACTGAATTGTGGAGAGAAACTGCATGCGTAGATGCTTTTTACATAGATGTGAGATAAAGTATGAAAATGTTTTTGTAGAAGGATTTCATGTCAGGGTAAATTTCAAATGATTGTGAAAACATGGGGGAAAAGGGCAAACTGTACAGTAAGCTGCGGATATAGTTCTGTGTCCTACTTCAATGTTCTTGGCATGTTTTGATTGTCAACAGAAAACCACTGATCACAACTCTGGCATTCTGACTGGAAACACAAACCATATTAATTTTCAATATCACCTCAGAGTCATCCAATAATGCCTCTCTCTGTTAGCTGATCCGTCAGTGGAGGATGAGATTTTTGGGTAAATGGTAGTATAAAGTGAGACTTTCCTTTCCAGATCACACTTCGTCACATGGATGATAAATAATATACAGATAATATTTACTCTGGTAGCTGTAAAGCGCCTCTATTATGGGAATACAGTCGAATGTTTGTTTTATGTACTTGTTTTGGTCATTTGCCATTCTTTACACCATAGGCTAACATTCACTTCCTTGTTGTTGGCATATATTCAAAATTTGATCCCAAGGGCTTTTGGACTTTCCTGTACCTTTTTTTCTCTCCACAAAATAGGGGGGTCTAGAAAATTATAACTCCGCTGAATCTTGTTTTTAATGGCCTGTCCACTATCTGGAAAAAACATGAATATGTTACTTTTGACATATTGCACCGCATGAATGTTTTAGCGGATGAGGTTCCTGGATATTATAAACTCTATGAGTCAGTGCCACTCCTCTTCAACTGTGCAATTTGCATTTGATGATAAAAACCACAAACCACAAGACTGGTTGTCCTTTGGAAATGCTTGCAGACCACATTCTGACTTAAAGCAGCATTTAGTTCCTAATTATACCCTGCTCTGGTCGTAAGCCTGAAGAACAGCACTTTTGTCCTTGATGGAAACATTGTGTGTGCTGTGAGAGGCGGCATGCATCTCATGCAGCTCTGATAGCTGCGATCGTGTTGTTCTCTTAAATTAAAAAGGACGACTCTCACGTTATATAAGTGATTTAATACACAAAGCATGGGCCAGTCCTCCAATAAACAAATGCAAATGCAGCATTTTAATTTTCATCAAAAGCTTAAAAACTACTACTGGTTACATAA
This sequence comes from Scomber japonicus, assembly GCF_027409825.1. Classification (NCBI taxonomy): domain Eukaryota; kingdom Metazoa; phylum Chordata; class Actinopteri; order Scombriformes; family Scombridae; genus Scomber; species Scomber japonicus. The sequence goes on along the minus strand of NC_070589.1, from coordinate 20,564,712 downwards.
CAATGAAATACACCAGACATTTCATAATATCTTAATGGATGTCAGAAAAAGTGTCAACCCATAACATTTATGGCAGACTGCGATCAAGACAATGGGTCACAACAATAGAAATGTAAATATAGTAATGGGTGAGTGATTTTTTCCATATATGGATTATGAAGATTATAGTTTAAAAATATCAAAGAGAATATCATAATAGCTTTTTTTCCAGATGTACGGATCATGTAGTTTTACTCAACACACTGAGACATTAATCGCATATGATACCTTCCCAGTCACAGCTTGGCAACATCAGTAATAATCCACTAAAGCACAGTATTTAAGGATAAAACATGAGATGATGTTAGTGCTCATTTTATCATCCAAAAAGATTCATCCATTCATGTTTATTCTCATCAGATACATATTCTGTCCCATACATTTGACACTGAAAATTGATTATTTAGATTTTAGTATTAGCTACTATGATGAATGTCAAGTCAAATTTGTGGGTCAATCTAATTACATTCCTGCAAACCCACTTGACCTCATTGTGAAAAAAAAATAGGTGAGGTCGCAGAAAGTAGGGCTCTACAATATTTATTAAGATGGACAGCAGGTATGGTCTAATGGACTCATCCATTTTTAAATGAGACTTTCACCAAAATACACACTGCTGCAAGAAAGAACAGGCTGAGTCTTGAAATGTCTGAAAGCTCTCCAAAGGTAATTCTTTTATACAAAAGATTGCATAAATGAATGATGACAGTGAATTGACAGTCAGGTGTCTTTTGAAATTCAGGCACAATGTCCAAGGTTTGTTTCAGCCTGCAGACTCTTCCCCCGCCGCCACAAATGTTTCCCTATTTCAGCTGTTAATTAACAGCAAATTCATTTAATTTAGCAGAACCTTGTTGCATTCAATTTCACTGTCAACATTATAATTAGTTGCCTGCAGGGAGTTTTTCAATTGATATCTCACTTGGTTTAACATCACAAAGCCAAAGCGCCATCGCAGGCTAACACATTCACAAGCGTTAATGGGTGAGAGCGTCGACCACCATTGAGCCCCCGTCAGCATTCACAGCGTGTGCATCATTCTGTTTTATCAAGTTTATTCCAACAAGCCTTAAAGAAAACTGGGTCAACAACAGTCACTGATAATGACACTGATAATATTTTGTTCTCACTGTCATATATATAGAGGAGCAAGCAAAGTCCTTACTGTACCTTACCATAGTATAATTTTGACAAATTGGAAAAAATAATAATGAATTAATTAATATTGAGTTTCACAAAGGTCGTATCTATTATAGGACTATTTTACTGGAGTGCATTGCAGACATGTTTCTATGTTGGTTACTCAGTGCATATCTGTACATATGAAAAATAGCTTGATGATTTGACAATATGTAAAATAGAGATGTGGTAGGGAATGTGTTAATGTATACTGTTAATATTAGTTATCACTTTAATATCTGTAATTGTGGGCAATTTTGCACATAAAGGAGCAAGAATAAATAATGCAAATCTGTGATTCACAGAACTTTTGCATCAATTTAAAGAGCTAGCTCACAGAATGAGCTAAAAGTGGACATTACTTATTGGTGATTTTATGTATGAAGTATTTTTCAATTGAATTTCTATAAAATATAATATTTCACTATATTCATCAATATTTTAATATTGTATAAAATTAGATGTATATGTTTACAAAAGATTTGATCAATATCAGCCACCCCCTTTGTGATCAATGGCTTGCATGAAAGAACAACAAAGCAACAAAAGGAATCCAGTAGTCTGGTTTATCTTGCATTTCAAAGTCAGACACAGATAATGCCTAAAAAGCCCAGAAAATCATTTTGACCACAAGACTGTTTGCAAAGACTTAACTGAAAGTAATGGACAAGATAACTGGAAAAGAAACTGGAAATACCCGCAAGGGAGGCAACACGCAAAAACAAATGCAAAAAGCCAGTGGTGAACTGGTGTGCGAAGAATTCCACTAATTTGACCAGTTTGACTGGAAACACTGCAAAGTCAGAAGCCAATTAGACGTGTCCATCTGACCTTACGAACCTGATGAACATCATTTCTGCAGCAAGTATGTTGTGTGCCATTACCTCTGTGAGTATATCACACCACAGCAATCAGTGCTCTGGGAGCAGTCTTAACATTTGAGTGAAGAAGGAGCTGAGTACAAAGAGGTGACACATGTAGAGGGCAACGCTCCTCGCAATGCAATCAGCCCCTTGTCCGCTGTTAACCAAAGGGGCACTGAACAGCCTGCTGACGGACAAGGATGGTGTTTGTATAAGATCCCTAATTGTAACTGCCTTCCAAATAAAGCCTCTAAATTGTAGACTAATTAGGCATCTCTTAATCACCTAAGGTGTCTTTCATTGCCTACTAATATTGCACCCTTGTGATTCGCTTATTGAAGAGGCTGCTGAGAGCCAGCCTTGTGCAGATGGTCACCTTTGATTGAAGTGGTTTTCAGTGGAGCCATTCTAACACAAACAGAATTTACAATCACGAAGCAAAGGCTAAGCCATGTCAGAGCTCTTTAATTTAACACCACAGAAAATAATAATTTAATATTTAAATCACAATTATCATAAAATGTTTGCAGATTTCAATGCATAATGAATAATGTTGAAATGTGTCCAAATTATTTAAATGTGTTCCAATTTCTTTTCAGAGTGAAGATATCCATAATTATTTAATTGAACCATGTGCTTGTATCCTGTGTACGATTTAATAAAACATGATAAGAACAATATTAATACCTTCAAAATGATGTTTATAATTTGCATATGGTTCATCTTCCCCTGAGGTGTTGCTGTAAGGGTTAACATAAATAACATGTGCTATAATTCACAGAATAACTTCCAGGAAAAAGCTTTCACATGACACAAGTTGTTAGGAAAGATGAAATAAAAATCTAATTGTAGCTTCCATCATTCCACAATTCAAGCCAGATAGTGTGCAATCTTCAACACATACTGTAAAAGATAGATTGCATGAATGGCAAGTAAACAGGGTTTACCATTACTTTTGCTTCTATCAGTAATTTACATTTCATTTGCATTTACTTTACTACACATTTACTTTCTAGAGCTGTCCACATGCGTGCTGACTATAAAAAGCTGTTCTTCCACAAATCTGATTCTATAAAGCCACTAAATGACATGCCATTAATGGATTACAGAGCCACATATATACATCACATTATAGCTGCATTTCAGGGATTTAATACATATCCGAGACACAAATGGCAATGTGTGCAGTTGAGGGCAATGATGCTCAGACTGTCTAGTGGGTGAAGGAAACTCTCACTTACATGGGCTACACTGTTCACCGTGTATTCCAACTGAGAGGCCTGCGACTGGCCTGTCAGCATGAGCTTTCCACCTTCCACTTACTACAAGGTCACTGGTGCTGAGGTCTTTGAACCGTGTTTTTATTTGACTGAAAATGACTTGAGCTCATGGGTAAAAGGCAGCGTCTGTTGCAAAAGGCAAACAGTGTGCACGGATGAGAATGGCATAAATCGATATCACACATGTTGCTTGCTGAAAACACAACTAAGTAACAAAGTTGGAGTGAATTACACCTCAGTCACTGTAAGGATAAACAACATGCAACACCTTGCTCAGTATATATGATGTTTTTTTCACAACAAAATCAATCATCTCTAGCTGGTGATTGGCACTGTTGCCTATGATGAGTCGTTTTGGGGTGTAAATCTAAATAAATCCATACAACCATAGAAGCTGTACTGAATTGAAGTAGAACTGATCCTCTGCACATCAAAGGCTTATACTGTAGCAAGGGTTCTTACCATTTTCCTCATCTACATAATTATTATAAATCCCTTCAAATGTACCCAAGACAGCTTACAGTAGCTGACTTGTCACATATTTAAAACTGAAACTAAATCTGTGTACCTTGCAGATCGAAAATAACCTCTAATCATGCATTATTTCAAAAACTGTAAAGATCTATTGATGGGTTGACTGACTGACTGAGACTATGACAATTATCCAGCAACTACCTGGATAACCAGTTCTTGTTTAATTGATTTATCATCATCACCAATTTTCTTTAACATATATGTTAGTAAACTGATCATTTTCTTTAATTTAGGACAATTGGTCAGACAAACCAGAACATTTGAATATGTTTCCTGGGGCTTTAGAAAATTACAATTGCCATTTTTCACAATTTTGTGAAATTGACAGGGCTTCACATCCCTCAGCATGAACTCAGTTTCCCACAATGCTCCGTTCCTCAACTTCCTGTCTTAACTCTGCACACAAACTGTGTATTTACAGTGGTAGTAGTAATAGTGCTAATGGTATAATTACACAGTGACAATACTCTACCAACACCAAGCACTCCAATTGCTTTCATTGTTATTCCATTGGTGCTATGGATCTGGTTGAAATATAATTAGAAATAGAATTCAAATACTAAAAAAAATTTAAATTAAAAATTAAATGACTTTAATTATTGATTAAAGTTACAAAATGTATGGGGCTTATAAGGGCATGCCATATACCAGGGATATATTTATTAAAGATCTAAATATAATAGAGTTTGTATTAGATGGGATATCGAGGCATTTCAACACCTTCTTCTGTTGACTGTTGGTATTTTGAAAGTCACTGCCTCATTCACCACAGTTTTATAATATAAGTGAAATTCTGTAATTATAGTTTGTGCAAGTTGGAGTCAGTCTTTGAATTGTCAAACATTGTAGAAATAAACAAAATTGAGTCTTTGAGCACAGTATATGGAGAATATAAGCCCCTTATTGGCTAATCGGTTACAGATTTTTACTGTAGTCCTTATGAGGCAGATTATTTTTGGGGGAAAAAAACTAACAATGGCACATTAAATAAGCTTATTCCACACAGAGCTCTTTAATCTTCCATAAACCACCATGTCAAATAAAAAACTCAATAAAGATAATTGCAGAAAAAAGCCCCAAAAAAACAAAACAACTAACTAACTGGTGGTTCATTTTGTGTTAAAATTAGGGAGGGTAAAGTTTGATCAATTATGAAACTCAATGCTGAAACACTGCTAGGTTTCCATACAACATGCTACATATAGCAGCAAATCAATGGGCAACATTTCAAACATTGCCTCTATTCAGTGCATATCTGTACACACGGTTGCAGACACGGTGCAAGGTGAAGCATGACTGAGTGACCGACACCATGCGCTGTGTGATCAGTGTAATTCAAAACATGTTTTTTTGAGTAGAGGAATAAAAATAGATTGTTTTTTAACTAATTATCCCAGTCATTCATTTATTTCTTATTACCTGCTAAATATGTGAGGCCAAAGAGTCTGTCCCAATACTCATGTCACCAGTCTATCAGGGAAAGACACAGTAATCTTTGACCCATGAGCAATATCTTATAATGTTGGAGGAGGTACTGCAAAAAAAAAAGAAGTTTGCAGTACCACTTGAAAATTAATTATTCTGAACTTCAATACACAATTAACATTGCATTGGTAAATGTCAGTTCCAAGCATTAATTAAATCTCTCGAGCACTACACACATAAACATATGGAGCTATTTAACTTGATCTGGAGTGACTTTGAACCATAACTTTGAAACCACATTAAGAGTTTGTGCTCTTGTTGGCTCGAGTGTTAAATGCCATCGAGCTAACGCGAGAAAGATCAGCCAAACCTTGCACCCTTATCTGAATTTAAATTGGCTGTGATTTCTCCTGTACTGAAGTGAGAGGATTTCTTACTTATTTGCTGGAAAATCTGGAGCTGTGAACTGCATACTTACAAACCCATAAGCTCCAGAGTTTTGCAATGAAACTAATAAAGGTCCTTTTAAGAAATCCAGCCTCCTCTCAGCCATAAGTAATGTGCCAGGGGAGTATCCCTGCCCAGGATTTGAGCTGCATCCAAACAACTGGATCAGATGTGTGAAATCCTACTCTTTCTGGTGTTGATTATTTGGGGAATTGACTCATAACTGTCTACAAACTCAATTCATGCTACATTTAGGAGAGTAGAATAGGTCTGGGAACTTCTGTACATTTGAAACTCAATCCTTTCAGCCACAGTGGGGGTAGGGCTCAGCTGATACCTTCGGTCAATGGCAAAGGCATCTACATAGCTGAGAATTTTCACATGTCAACTCAACTGAGGTACACTGGGATTCCAATTGCCCGGAAGGAAGTCTGCACCACAATATTGATACAGCAGGTAACTGATGAAAATAAGACCACATAGGATGTAAACTCATCACGGCACATCACGGCACATGCAATCAATCAGTGTGTCCCTGACTTTTTGAATTGTTATTGTTATAATATACTGTTATTCCGCTGTCCACCAATTTCTTAGTGCAATGCTTGAGTGAAAGCAGTGTTGACATTGGACATTCTCAACACTCAGTGAGTAGCAGATAGAAGGCAGACCACCTTATCAGACTGACAGAAGAGAGACAGCCCCACACTCCGATATGTGTTAAATGTTTGACACATGGCCGTGGCTTCAACTTCCCCTGAGATAAGCATCATAGCGTACTGCGTCTCTCTGGTATTCAGCTGAAACTTGGAAACTGTCTATCTGCAGAATGAAATCATTTTATATATGTCACCATGTTAACAATGAGGAGCAGAAATAGAAAGACGCACACTTTGTGAGTAAAACTGTCAGATCTAGTTTACTAAAGCGTCTTTGGCATCATTAAATACTGCCTCCTTTATGCTTACGGAACTTTTGTCAAACTGCAACTCATTAGCTTTTGAAGATGTGACATGCGAAAAAGGATCACTGAGCACAAAGAGGCGATTTAAATGCATCATTAAGTCATTGAGGTTAAAAAAAGAAAGATAAAAAAAGGGAAGAAAAGCCACCAACTACAACTCATACAGCACGCAGCCAAGCGGTAGATCTTTATGAATGCTGAAGTTCACAGGGCAAAGACACACCATTAAAATATGTTAGAAGTGTACCTTTTTCAGTGAGGTGTAAAAGTGGCATTGAGTTACACATTCTCTAGCTTTTCTCAAATGGAAAAGTTGAGAAAAAAAAGCAGGGGTCACATGAAGTCAAGAAAACAAGCCCTTTCCTGAGCCAAACAGAGCCATGGTATAATCTTACCATGCTAGTGAAACTGAAGACTCTCATATTAACATACACGTTATGAGTCTGACTCACAGGCCCTCTAAAAACTGAGCAAAGTGTCAGTCAACAGAAAAAAAAGACAACCATGGCACGAAGATGTATACATTTCTGGGAGAAGGTTCAATAAATTAAATAACTTTGCAGTTATCTCAGGAATCCTCTCAGTTACAGTAAAGCATATGCCTTGCAGCGAGTATAATGATATGTTTTGTGAAGGGTATTTTCCCACTACAAGTTGCCTCTGTGAGCTGAATCCCATGATGATCCCAGGAAAATTCGGGCAAACATGTTAACTGACCAGTGACGACAGCCAGTGACTCACAATCTACAGCGACAAGCCATGTACAGCAGCTGATACAGAGTTTACACCTCTGTGCTGCCTAAATCCACACATTACAAAACTGTCGTGCCAACCACAAAATCTCATGTGGCTGGTGAAATGATAAAAATAAATATAATAATAATGATAAAATGTATTTGTATGGCCCTTATCACAACCAGCATTACAAAGTGTGTTAAAATGAACACATAAAACACAACATTAAAATACACATTTGTGTGTATTCAGCCATGAATAAACAGGCAGGCATAAAGAATACAACTTAAAACAATGGATGGATGAAATAAAACACCAAGGGGAAAATATAAAAACAATGTGTGGATTAAAACTGAAAATGGAGATTTAAGTGCAATGTCGAGAACAACGTACAGTTCACACAATAGTTAAATTAAAAGAAAGTGTATAAGAATGCTTTTCGATACTAATGTGGCAAGCAGGAGTTCCTCAATAAGGTTGTTCCATAGCTGAGAAGCCCTAACAGCGTTCGGTTACCTATAGTCTCAATCTGTCCTCATGAGCAAAATTACAGTATAGGTTGAAAATTCAGCCTGGAAAAAAGGTTTATGCCATCTAGCGGTTATCGCAATTATGACCTGAGAAGGTGACGCAGTTCAGATGACGTCAAGATGACTTAATGAGGTGATTTTTGGACGGACAACTGTTCGCTTCCCGTTTCCAGCCGCAAGTCAGGACATCTTTTTTAAAACCTAATCCTTAACCTTGTGGTGTTTACTGTTGCCATGACACTAAAGGTTGCGTAAATTTAAGGAAGTATAAACCACATTTCAAGTGCTAATTTTAAACCAAATCATGATCTTACCCTAATGAAGTGGGGGTTTTATTGTTTGTTTGTTTTGTTGACTTGAACACAGCATTGTCTCACTATAAAACATAATTATTAGTGCTTTTTAGCAGTTTTGGAAAGCTGGAGTGCGTAACTACAGCAGCTAAATGATGTCAACATAATCGTAGGTTGTTTTTGTCAACCTGGATTTTAGACCTTTTTTTATGAGTAAGTGTTGTTTAGTGTTTAGGTGGGAACACTCAGCAGCTCCTACTTAAGAATTTCAGATTGCACACTAGTTGGTAAGGGGACAGCAGTTCAGATACTGTATATATTCCAGGGTAAGGCCATGAAATAAGTAAAAATTCAAATCAGTCCTAAAATAAATTGGCAGCTAGTGCATTGGAGTAACATGTTCCCTTTTCGTGGTCTTGCTGCTGCATTTTGCACATCTTGGAGTCTATCTGAGTTTTTACACCTATGAAAAGACCATTACAATTGTCCAACTGTGAGGAAATAAAAGCATGAGTGATAGTTTGAGTGTCATTAAAACTCAGCATTGATCGTATCCTAGCAATAATCCTCAGACGGTAGAAGCATGATTGGGTAACCTTGTTAGTGTCTTTCTCAAAAGTGAGGTTAGTATCAGAGAGCACAGCCAGGCTCCTGACAGTTGGAGAAAAACTAATTGATGAGGGACTAATAGAGAATGGATTGTTAATGGGATGCAGATTGTCAGGACCGACGAAAAGGATCTCAGTTTTATCCGAGTTTAATTTAAGAACATTTTCTGACATCCATTTTTTTAATAAAAAATGCCATCTGCGCATAAAAATACGCCCTCTTAAATCCCTCAGCTTTATATACTTCTGCTGATTTCCATTTCTTCACAGTCCATCACACACAATTACATGATACTGTTGAGGCTGAGAGTGTAAACATGTTATTTTTGGTGTGTTTAAGTGACTCGATGATGTGACATTTCACTCAGGGAGCAAGTGCATTATCTGTGGACAGTCTTCACAGTGCTGCCTGGTCCCTGTGGTTAAAGCACTATCCATAACTATACCTCAAACACAACTTTAAAAGCTTTCCATACCCATTGTCGCCCTGTATAACTGTTAATACACATCTTGCCTGTGGTGGTTATCTATATTTCTATGTAGAGTGAGGTTTGAGGGTAATTCTCCAAACCAAGTGTGACAATATAGCAGACAGAAACAAAGAACAACAAACCAATAACCAGCAAGGTATTACAAGCCACAGCAAAACTGGCTAAAGGCAAAGTCTTCAAAAGCTATATGCTCACTACAATTATGATCATTTTTCATTTCATACCAAGACCCATGAGAAACCATTTTATTGCCTGTCCTTGTTTTGCGCATTTTAAGTGTTAGAACACAGCAACCTACAGTACAGCCAGTAGTCTAATGAATGCAAATTCTAATTAGGGTTGTGCTTTCAGGTGTTTGTAGGGACACTGTGCACTGTATTAAATGGGCAAAAAAATGGCAGTACTGACATCATACAGTCCTCTTCTGCTATTCAATAGTGCAATGCCGTGAGCCTACTGTTTTCATTAACAGCAGTCCAAACTGGCATCAGCATGAGCAACTGGCACACTAGCTACTGCGGCATGAGAGTGGAAATAAGAAGTGACATCAAATGGTTTTGTTGAGACTATCATTACGGATTTAAGATGACTAATTTAAAGTGATTTTTTATATTTTTGTCGTTGGTTTTTGTTCACCAGCTTCTTTTAATATGTCGGAAAAAGCTGCTAATGTTATCAGTAAGCCCACTTCCATAATTTCCATGGGGAACAAGACTAATGCTAATAGTAGGTACAGTCATGCACTGACATTTACAAACTGGTGAGCTGGTGGGTCTGTCGAAACAGTTGAAATCAAGATATTAAAAAGAATCCTTTTCCGATCTTGTTACACTGAATATGTCAACAATGCAAAGGAATGACCAAACACATAAAATAATCAAACTAACTGTCAAAGCAATAAATTGTACTTCACTGTTATAGATAACCTAAGACCAAGGTTTTCATAAAATTATTAAAGCTGCACTAATCAACATTTTATATGATCATATGGATCACATGACTATGTGTAATGTGAACTGGACTCTCCTTTTGGCGTCTTTTTCCACGTTCACCTCCTTTGTTTCGTTTTTTAAGGCCTGCAACTTTATGGTTTTGGTTCACTCTCACCGCTCTCAGCATCATTTCAGCACTTTCAAGCAAACAAGATTAGGTTAAAACTTATGTATGTGGCTGGTGCTTTTGAAACAAACTATACAGGAAGTTGCAACAGGTGGCGACCAATTCTCAAGCGAATAGTAATATTGCTGGTGTCTGCTGAATGTATTTAAACAGTTTGCCTTTTAAAATATTTATGTATTTATCATTTGTTTCTCATTCATTGTTTATTTTATCTTTTATTTGACTTTGTCCTAATGTTTCTAACTTTTGCATTTGCATGCAAAGCACTTTGAGCTGCAATCTTTGTATGAGATAAGCTATGCAAATAAAGGCATTATTATTACATCAACTTTAAAAGGTTATGATATAGCAATGTTGTGTTAACAGGTTGTTCCACTGTCCAAAGTGCACACAAAAGCAACTCATGAAGGTTTAAGTTTGCATGTAATCATTGCCAAATTAAAATTTGATGCCAATAGCTAAAAGTAATAACTTCGTAGTTGTCAAAAATAATTTCCTAAATGTCTTACTCAAGCAAAAGCAAAGAGGCAGGCTGAGAAGAAATCAGTATAACAAACTTGTTGACCAAAGCATTTCAGACTCTACTTTCAGGAATCAGGAGTGTAGACACACAGAGCAATGTGAATAATGTTTGGTGATTTTGTGGCCAGAGGCATGCAACAGTAAATGTATATTTGAAAACAGGCTGGAACTTTGAGACATGATGAATCATCAGTAGGGGCTACCATCGGCAATAACTAATCAGACTGTCTCTTTATCTCCCTTTCAATGCAGTTATTTTCAGTACAACAGTGATGTGGGATAGATACGTTTGGAGTGGATCTATCATAAAAGCTCTGGCTGTCCTTGCACATACGGCGCCTTAAAATAGATCAGTTTGGAAGAGATAATACATTTGTTTACTCTGTTGCTCTTATCCTAGGAGAGGTATTACAAAATGTGGAAAAGGGTTTGATGATATTTGATGATGACACAAAGAGAGGTTGGGACTGTAATTTTCTGAAGTCTGCCTCCCTCTAGCAGACCCTAATTTTATTCAACCATAATTTAGCAAGATTTATAATGATGAGACTTTTCTAACTGAGCCCTGGAATTGAAGTACACACAATAAACATTATTAAAAATCTCCAAACAACCAGATAATATCATTATCATTATTAGGGCCCTGCACTTTGAAGAGATAGTGGGAGCAAAGCATTAACTGTAAAGCCTAATTACGGTGATCATGAAAAATGTTTCATCCTTTTCCTGCCTGAAGGATTAGCATCAAAGTCAAATCAGGCAACATACAAATTAGTGACAACTACCTTTTTGCTAAAGCTCACTGTTGTTTTGACTGTCAAGCTGACCAGTATAATGAAGTATCAAGAAAAGGGATGTTAAAGATTACCAGCAGAAAGCTAAACTAATCACAAAATGACACCCAATTAGCCTGAAAATGACTAAAATCTAGTTTACAAAAAATGGGTGCATGTTTAACTTTCCTCAAAAAATAGCATCCTAATAGTGTTCTTAGAAACCATGCAGAATATGAGCTCACATAGCATATCAATTATTTTTTGTTTGTTTCCTCTGGTATAGATTTTGGTGGATTAACATGGCCAGATGGTCACGGTCCTCCCTTGGCCTGGTCTTTGGTTTCTCTCCATGTGAGAGCTCACATTCGCTCAAGCTAAGCAACAATTAGCAATCTGCTCCACGCATCCCCGACTGCTAAAGTTGAACTAACTGGATAAAGTTTAGAAGATTAGCTTGATTAGGTTTGGGGTGGGGGCTCTCTTTACAGTTCTTCCATTGTTTTGTTACCAGTAGGTTCTGATTGGATAATTAACTGCAAATTTACTGCAAAGGTGACCATGGTCAATCTTTGTGATGCCCAGCAGAGATTTAAAAGGCCAAGCATAAAAGCACACAGCTGTTTTTTTTAAAAGAAGCCTTTGCTGCAAATAAAATGTAACTTAGGCAGAAAAACCACCAATAATACAAATTGTATCATATACTTTTTGAAGCGGTCTGAAGGCAAACAAGAATTCCTAGTAATTCTTGACACCAAAATTGGACTTAATCATTGTTGACACACCTCCTGGGGATTTCATGCTCCCTCTTGGAAGCAGTAAAGGTCACGATATATAGTCTAGCCGCCCGTGCATCATACAAAATGTAATAATTTAATATAAAAAACAAAATAGAACCCATCATTTTATAATAACCCAACACAAATTAATGATACCTACTGTGTAAGTATATCTGAGGGAGGTTCCTTTAATAAATAGGCTAGGAAATGACTCCCAGTTGACAGAGATGTATCCTGAAATGAGTAAATTGGTCCAGGCAGCACTTTGTTATGCCACTGCCTGATGATCCCATTAATACACAGGGTTGGCTAATTTGTGGGTTGGCAGGACCTTTGCCTGCAGAGTGTTGTGATGCATCTAGTGCAGTTTTGCTAAGTGAACCATTACAAGTAGGGCTGTCTGCACTCCGCTACTTAGCTTCTGCCACTAACCGGCTTAGGTGGGTGCAGGAAGCAGAGCACATTAGTCTTCTATGGTGATAGCCCCTCCCTCACCAAGACTCTTACCATACCTCATCATAGTACCTCATGGGGGTAACTGGGGTTTCTGCGACTACAGACTGATTTAGGAGGGGATCTTCAAGTTACAGTGGCCCACAAAGGTGTTTCACCAGCCACCACACTGCTCACAACTAGGGACATGCATAGGTGGGGTCCAACAGACTGGACAAACTCCCCCCACCCTAGTCTGTCCAAATTGGCAACATAGCTAAGAACCCGTTATAGTAAAAGTATCATTTTCATGTCACCTGTAATTTTGGGAAGAGGTGTCATTTGTGCTCTATGTCATTGCAGCTATGGGAACTGGGGACAAAACTAATAATAATTATCACATCATTATCACAATTCTATTGAGTTTGAATATATTCAAAAATTAAGCAGAAAGTTAATTTTAACTCATATACATCTCATTGAATAAAAGAGTTTTTAGTATTTTGCAAAAAATGAAATCCTGTAAAATTAATTTATTGTTGAGACATAATAATCTTAAATTCTAATTCTCACAATGTCACAAAGTGTTAAGTGGAGAGAGAGATTTATGATAATACTGAATATAATATGCAATCACCAAGCTTTATATTGCAAGATCAGCTGCATCATCTCTTATTAGTTATAGTTACTGTTAAACAACTCCGCAAGAAGCAGCAGACTAAGTATAACTAAAAGAGGCAATCAAAAAGACTGTTGTCCCTGCAGTTTTATCTAAACTACTCTGCAAGGAACAAATGCAGTGAATACATTTGAGGAGATGCTTCATTTCATACTCACACACACACTAACCCTGACAACAGTAGAAAAGAAAAATCACAAGTCAAGTTAGGGTTCAGTTAAAGGGGCGTACAAAAATGAATTTAAATATTAAATCCTATTTAACAAATGCACCAGCAGTTCGCATGAATTAGCGAGAAGTTGCCGGCTGCCCCTAATTACCATAGACAGATTGAGATGAGATTATCCTGTACGCTAATCTGTGTTATGAAATTCCATTGAGGATAATTTGGCTGAGATGGATAAAGCTATTGTGAAAGGTTATTCTAAGGGACATGCAGGGTGTGCTTTTTAGTACCATTAACTTGAAATGCTCTTGAATGAAAACCTTTGTGTGATTTACTACAAAGCCAGCTATTTTGTGCACTCTGAAGCACATTTCTCCTTTAGCATCTTTAATGTAACATTCATTCTGATTCAACTGTAAACCAGATTTGAAATCTTGCAGTTGAAATTGATTGACCATGTCTGGACATCAAATGAAATGCTCTTTGTAGAGAAAAATATACAGCAATCATCCATCCATGTGTATTTGTACTGCCCTGAACCATTCTGTATATGTCAGAGCATATTTTAATCTCGGGACCCATCAGCTATCTGTCCGAAGACGATCTAGCCTCTGGAAGCCTACATTTTGGGGTTTCCAGTATAACCAGCAGATTTACAGATAAAGGATATCTGAGCCAAGACTTCCTCTTATATGTGCCGGTCATTGTTTACGGTCTGGTCAGCTACTTGAGACTTTTCAGATGATATGTATATGAATGCAGATACAAAAAGCTAACTCGTCGTCAGACAATAGCCGATGGGTTTTGAGATTGCTTTTCGGCCAATGTGTCCACCTCTATTGTTCTCCACATTCCCACTCAAATGTGATTGTTCAATACTACTCAGACAACAAACGCACTACAAACAGACTACAAATGGAAATCAGAGGGCTTCTAGCATTTCGTATGCAGATATGTGTCTATAAACATTACAGCATATTTCATTGTTCATATTATAATGTCATTTCAGTTTAGTATCACTTTGACAAAGACCCTGTCTGTGAAATTAGGTTTCAAACATCTGGCTGAAATAACGCAATGATTTAAACAACACTTTAGCAATTTAAAAATTCTTCCACATGGTTGCCACAGAAGAACCAAGACCCAAACAACACTCTGGGCTTAAATAGTCAACAACAGATATATTCCACATTTCAAACTAGTCAAATCTGCTTTGTGCAGTACAAAACATGACAGCCTTCAAAATCATATTTTGTCCAGAGCTGACATAATGCGTGGGTATGGCAGACAGATTGAGATACAGCTCAAGTCCCTCCAGTGAGGATCCAAACACATGCAAGTCATCACGGAGGAAAACACAGTCATGAGGTAGAAATTAAATGCTCATTGAGGTTCCTTAAAGCAGTGCTTCCGCTTAATAAATGTAATAACTGAGTAAGTGAGGCAGCCAGTCACACTGAACAAAGGCGCTATGAGGTAAGGCTTTGTCTGTGCCCTGTCTCTGCAGCATGCCTGCTGAGATGTTTCTGCCGGGGTGTAAAACATAATGGAGTGATTGCTCGTCTGTTCTTGTACAAGCCAATTTCCTTCAGATAAATATGTTGGAGAACATGCATTTCACAATGTGGAATTTCACAATATTTGGTTATTTATGGTGCCAGGAAATCATCATTTATATGCTGAGCCTGTGGCACAGTCGGTCCTGTCGTTTGTAAACTGTATGTCTCAATTTTAAAAGCTTTGTATTCTTTCTATAAACAGAGACACAGACTTTCCACTCTTAGCTTTGGCATTCAGCAAAATCGACGTCCCTTTTGGTCACAGTTTGGAAAAAAAATACTTTTTTGTGGAGAGGAAGACTAAGCAAACACCAAACTTAAAAAAGGGTAAACATCGTTCACAGACAGAGTCTTTAACGACTGAATGTTGAATCAGCTATAAATACATAGCTATGTTATAATTGTTTTCCTCTGCCATCTAAACCAATGAGCCTAGAGGTCCACTGCGGTACATTGATGGACCACATCACTGGGAAAATGCACTGTACCTCAGAGCCTGGGCGAACTGCCTGTTGAATGCACAACAGCCTCAGCCAAAACACACAGAACCAACTTGGTGCGCTGCTCTGCCTGCACAGCGTATGTGTGTGTGCAGCAGGCCCTCTGGACACAGTACAGCTATGGCAATATTTGAGAGCGCAATTATAAATCACAATGTTGGGCAAACGTAAATCAGAATCACAGCTGTGAATCAGAGAGGGAGGATTGTTCAGGTGCTGTAGGAGTTGTGAATGAAATACTTTCTCCCATTCTGGCTGCAGGGATGGCTTCAGTCAAAGCAGGGTAGAGCGCTGCAAAGCTATGGAACAATCTGTAGTAAACACAAAGCCCAACCTATTATAGGAGCTAGGTTACACAAACACAAACACTGTGTTATTGTGCTGCTGTAACTATGAGAAGGTGCATTTAATGGAACAAGAGCGTAATCACGAATCACAGCACCTTGTCGTTAGGAACCATGTCAACCTCTTCAGTCCAGGAAACTGCCAATATGTGTGTCAATGTGTAAACTTCTGCCATTTGAGCTTATAACATGATTGGCAGCACACACCAAATACAAAGAAGTGTTACAGTACATGCACACTCCACAGGGACAATAAAAAGGTATGCATGTGAATGTGAGCACAAAGTACTGGTTTTCTTTCAGTATCTTCTTCTGGATGTAACATTTTTAAAATCGCACACCGTTATCTTTCTATAACCGTGACCATAGGTTACCCAAGACATCACTTGCAATTTGTAGAGAGAAAATATTGACGGAATCAAAAGTAGACAGTGAACATTTTGTCCAGATGTAACTAATCTGAATGCTTCGCCACAATAAACATCCAGGTTGCAACACATTTTTACAACATTTCCTGATGCAAAACAGTTACATATGAGCAGCTGCTCTTCTGCCTGCTGTCTGACATGCTGATGTGCACAGAGGAGGCACCACTGGACCTTTTGTCAGCTAGAATTCATGATCAGTTATTACACAGAAGATATGATTACATGTGAAGATGTAAAAAGAGAAAAAAATTAATTAATAAAAAATCCATGACTTACCAGGCATAAACTGCTGAGTAGTGAGATGAGAAGAAAGTCCAGATTGTGGAGCAGCAGAGTGGATCCCATCCCTGACCTGAGGCAGCTCTATCTTCAAGAGTCCTTGCAGGGCTCAACTATGCTGATGATGCTCAAATGATATTACTTAATCTACTTAACTCTCTTCGAAGTGGAGTGAGTTATATATTTTTTCTACTCCATCTGCCCTCTTGATGCTTATGGTCGCTTGTGAAATCATAACTCTGTAATCGCCTCGCTCTGCCCTCGGTTTAATTTCCCTATAATCTACTATATGCTCAGGCTCAGTCCGCTCTCTTTATTTCTCTGCATCTGTCTTTTTTCCTCTTCTGAAATTACATCCACATGTCAGAACTATTTATGTCGCTCTCGCTCTGCGGTGGGAAGTTCAAATGATTCTTTGTAGGGAAGAAACCAACGCTGTATTTTTAGGTCTTTTAAATTTCCCCTCAGACTAACTTAAACACTTCAGTATGGAGCTGTGCGCCTTATGGCTTATTCCAGTCTTCCTTTCCAAAGGGTTAGATCAGTGCTGGACAAAAATAAGCCCGAAATGTATCACTCCATCACCAGTCGCTGTTGAATTTCACAGTTTGATTCCCTTCTGACTCATGTCACCATCAACGCAGTAATGTACTAGTCTACTGTTCAGGCGACAGTAAACCAGCAGCGTCTCAGACAGGGTTTAATCACAATATTTAACAACAATTAACAATTTGGACAAATCTTGAAACTGTAAGAGGGTGAATTTACAAACTTATGATATTCACAATACTTATATGTTTGACTACTTGATTTGCGTGAATCAACGCATCGCTGTGCTTCCTTGATTACGCTTTTTTGTCACTAATAAGTAGGAGCACAACGTGGAAATGTGTCATATATGTTATTAATAGAAATTGTGTTGAAGTAAAAACACAGTAAAGCGTGGCAGTTACACCGCAACTGAATGTATGAAACTCCCAAGCGATCTCTGTTTACCAACGGTGATGTAAAAAGCTCAGAGAAAGACAGACAGACGCCAACTTGGCTCCAAGAAGCTCTACTTACTATCAAGAGAAAGCCAAATTCACCCTGACGGACAGATAAATCGCAAACGCCTGAGTGTTTCTGCGCAGAGTAAAAGCAAAAGTTGAAGTTTCTCGTGTTGGGAAGCGTCTCCAGATGTGGCAGGCGGCAGGTCGTGTTCAGTAGTGAGTAGCCTATGTGGATGGAAAAGGGGGGGCGGAAAGGAGGCAGGTAGGGTGGAGCGTAAAAGCCTCTGATTGGTGCGCACTCTCTTACGTTGGAATAAACAACGACTCCGAAATGACATATTTTCTCACCCCTCAAACAAACTCTACATTCAACAGATCGCAGGGTCTATGCCAAACCACTTTTTTCCCCTGCACTCTCTCAAAAGTTGCATCTAGTAGGATTGGATTACCGAGACATAATGCAGGAGATGTCGGTTTTTATCTCAGGCACAGTCAGCTGTTTTACTGTAATTTACATTTTGAGCTTTAGGAGCATCTATTTAACACAGTTCTCTAACAGCTTCTAAACTGGGCACTATGTTGGGAAATTAAACATATGGGTGATTTGACATGCAGTAAATGTATGAACAGTATACAAAAAAAATGTTTCCTGCATAGAATGTATGTGACTGAATGTGAATGCTGTCATAAACCACAAAGCATTAGTTACTGAAAATTCAGAAACATTAAATTCATTTTGCTTGAAGCTGAAAGCTCAAATGCACTTTACTATAGTGCTTGAAAAACCTGGAAATTGAAATGTAAAATTGGCAGAATCAGAAGCTGAACTGTATATAAAGTTGAAATACATTGCTAGAAAAGCTGGAAGCTAAACTGTGAAATCTGGGAGTTGAAATAAATTGCCCAAAAAGACTGTAAGAAGAAATGCTTTTTCTTAATATCACTCAGATAAACTGAGTTTGCTAATCATTTTGGAACAGAAAAGGCAGTGGCCTAAAGAGCTGAGTTGGAATGTATTGCTGAAAATGCAGAAATGTAGCTAGAACTGGAAACTGAGGGGCATTATCTAAGGAAACTATGAGCTGAAAAGCACAGCTAAAAATGCTGGAAGCTAAACTATAATATTGTCAAAGTTTTCACTTTTATAATAAATTGTTGGGGAAAACCAATATTTATTTATTTTTTTCAATAGAGGCATAATTCACTTTAAAAAGCAGGCTTAACATTTGAATAGTTTCTGTAATATGTTATATGCAGAAGTAGTAGTTGATTGTAAAACATAATAAGAATAGACTGAAAATGCAGAAATCTGAAATGAATTACTTATTTTGAAATTCCAGTGTTGTCTGCAGCCCCAAGGTGAGCTCCTATTGCTATCTGGAGGCTTTCATTTTGAAAAGCAAACCCCATTCAAAGCTTCCTGTTAAGATGCAGTCACTGTCTTGGGCTTTTATTTTGAAAAACTAGGTCATACCAGTTTCCTGTTGACATACAGGGACCATTGGAGCTTTTTATTTTGAAAAACAACCCTCACCCTGAGCTTCCTGTTAAGATTAAGTGGCAACCTCAGGAGCTGAAAAATAAAGCCAGTGCAGAAGTCTCAAAAAATGCAGTTCCTCAAATGGCCACTTGAGGCTGGTTCCAAAGCCGATCAATCCCCATAAACCCCCAAGTTAAAATGCCCAGCTTTACAGCAGCAATAAAGATGTTTACAGCCTGGTACAAAAAACAGTTTTGAGAACTGTACAGGGGGTGAATTTTTTTTTATAACTCACCCGTTTAAATTTTATTAGGGCTTAAAGTTATGCCTAATAAAGGGCGTGGCTGCTTTAAGTGACAGGTGGGTGTCATCAAGCTGCCGCAGCAACAATGTTGGTTAGGTAACATAACCATGGGTGTAACTCAAGATTCAAAGAGTATAGTCATTCCAGTGTCAGTGTGTTTTCAGTTCATGAACATCTGACTCCTTAGAGCGTCAGATGTTCAGCTTTTGTGAGGTAAGTACATTTTTATTTGAATGGATTTAAGCCTGTTTTCCACTTTTGAAAATTAGCATTAGCAATTAGCATTATCATAGTTAAAAAAAAGACTGTGAATGCACCGTGCTAACTATGCTAGCAGGTAGTGTTAGGCTCAGCTTCACCCTCTTGTCCAAATATGGTCACTTCTGGCTCCAACATCCTAGATGACAATAGTCAAAATACAAACTCGAAAATAGTAGTCCACAAATCAATGAGTATAAAAGAAAAACATATGGACATATGAATGGTTTCTGTAGCTGGAAGTATGTTGAAGTGGTCAAGCAAAAGACATATGGAAGCATATGTATAAGCTTAGTAGAATAATAGCTACATACAGTACCTTTATGCCATAATATATTCTGTCAGTCCTGAATATTTACCTCTCTTGTTTTGTTTTGTTTTGTTTTTTGTTTTACTTCTTCATTGTCTGGGGACCCACAGACCTCCTGATGTGTATGTGTATGGTATGCAGGATAATATGTAAACTGAAAAAATCTGGAGAATCTAGACAGTTAAATGGGCATGAAAAAAGCCTATTATAAAAATAATTTGCAAATTTAAATACATTTTGGAGCACCCTGGTGGCCAAGTGTTTAGAGCGCATGCCACATAATCGCAGCATCCCTAGTTCGAATCCGGCCAGGGACCTAGATGCTGTAGGTTATTCCCCCCCTCTCTCTCTCCCTACTTCCTGTTGGCATCTCTACCAGTTACTATGTAAATAAAGGCATAAAGCCCAAAAATAAATCTTAAAAAAAAAAAGAAGTTAAATACATATTTTCCTTCACTTGTTTTCTTTTCTTCTGACATTTTTCCCCGTTAAAGAGTTTTTGTTTTTGTTTTTGTTTTTTGTTTTTCCTTATCTGAATCAAGGGTCTAAGGATAAAGGATGTTGTATTGCTGTACAGATTGCAAGGTTTCCTGAGGCAAATTAGTGATTTGTGATAATTCACAGTTAGACCTCACATGCACCTGTGTGGGGGCTCACAATACAAACATTTGTTTAGAATTTGAGAGAAGTAGTGCCATTTAAAAATATATCACAGATATAGAGCATATGCAAATTGATTGTATTTGAATGTCTCATAGCTGGAGACTCCAAACAGAAGTAATGTGTAAATTTCTATAGTAGACCTCTCAGGAAATAACAAGAAGCTGTGAAGTATCAAGTTGATAACATAAGGTTATCTGTGTTTTTTCAACAGTTAGATTGGCTTGGAGTGTTCAGGACAAAAAAACAACATATTATGGTTAAATTCAGATTATCGTTTCACATTAAAATGTGGCTATTCTGATTCTGTAGCCTTTACTGCCTGCTGCTCTGTTTACAGCAGTCAGTGTGAGGTCCTCTTTAACCAACTCAAGTGTGAAGATGTCCAACTGTTTGATGACAAATCTGTCTTCTCTCAAAACACAGTACAGTATCATATACTGAGTCAATTTTATAGGTTATGATCACAATGTTTTAGTGGAAAATATCCCTGAAATAGCATTGTGAATAACCAGAGCAGCTCTAACAGCTGAGAGTACAATACAGATGTTGCATGTGAGCTCTCAATAGTCAAGGAGCACTTAACTGTGGAAATATGACGGAAATTTTCCACCTATTAAACGATGCAGGGCCACAGCTATGATAGCAGAATAATTGTGTAATTCGGTAATCGCCTCCCAGACTCTACTGTTAAGCTGTAACACAGCATACATGCCGAGCAGCAAACAAAGACACTCTGAAAATAGCTTTGGTGCAAAAGCTCTCATCACAGACATGCAGTGATGGACGGTTGATGTTGACCAAGACAATTCACATTATCTAACGGAGAGAATGATGTTTCAGTAACAAAGTAATTCACTGCCATATGTCGCTGCCACACAGAGCATGGAGATATAGCGTAAAAGCAGCTCCACCAAAGTGTCATTTATTCTCATGTGGTCTCTCATGTTGTTGACAGTATCATCACATAGTGAGACATATAAAATTTTAACTGGCCTGCACCCATTACATGTGCAGTTATACTTGTGAATGCACATCAGGACAGATGGGGGCCTTATACCATATGCTCAAATATGCAAAAGCGACTTGGACTTAAATAGTCACAACAGGCAAGTGACTGATATACAGTAGATCTGCAAAGTTCATTAAATAATTAATGAATCAGCAATACCATAAGCCTAGTTTTCTGGGTATTGGGATGGATGTGAGTGTAAATAAATAGTATAAAAACTGTGCATTAATACATTCATCACTGCATCAGTTTGAGTGTGAAATTTAATAATTTTCTGAAACAGCTGGGTACCATAGTTGTCAGCAAAAGTTACTCAAACAAGACTAATTCATATTGATTAATGAGTGTTTATGGCAGCAGGACAATGAATGAAGGATCAATTCTAAATACACTGTACATCATGAGCACTGCTGGACGGAGCTGTGTAGTTTTTGTGCACTTTTACTAAGAATGTATACTGTATATGTGAGCAATGTATGGGATTACAGCTGGTTGTGTTTGTTTCTTTTTTATTGTGTTTGTTAATTTTTTGCACACAAAACAAGTCAACACTCCCCCTGATAATAATAAAGTTAATCTAGTAAGTACACTGTATGTCACCCAGTGCAATAATGTGTCTGATTTATGTTGTTGTTTTGAACAGATTTTGGAAAAATTGAGGTCTGTTTCATAGAGGAATCACACTTTTAGTACTCTTGCTAGGAGTGATTGGTTTTGTCTGTACATAATATTACCTGATTTATAGTATAAGTAAACTCTATCCTCTGAGGATCATGATATGCAGTTGAAAGCTGCTGTTGTGTTGCTTGGCACAGTAAATTAAAGACAGAAGCAAAATTTAAACATAGTGTAAAGAGACATTTTCTAGCTGTTACATGAATCTGCATGTTATGAAACACATTTTGTTTGTACAGCACTCACACACAATATGAATACATTTTTCCTTTTTTCCACTTCCCTTTTCCTTCCTTTTTTTTATAAAAAAAACACTGTGTATTCATCCTGCCATGGGCATGGTATTACAGTAACAGTATCCTCAACCTTAATCAGCCCAGGCTTCATTCCTATCATTAATAGGTTATTCCTGGGGTGAGAGATAATGAACAATATGAAAGCTGTCATAAACAAACAGCCAGAAATGAGACATGTGACCATACATTTGCTCATCTGCCATGCAGAAGATTGCACCCTACTGCTTCTCCATGGGAAACTCAAAATACTGTAAGCTGTAGACGATTAACAGCCAAGACTGTGTTCATGACATATTATGTATAATCTCAACTCCATTTTCAATCTGGCAGTATCTCACAAAATAAAAAGGTCGTAAAGGTTAAACGTGCCTTACTGTTACGGTACTGTCTCCATGCCATTATGCTTGGTTATGGTACTCCTTGTGACCCTGTCCGGCAGCTTCCAACATCATATTCATCACTGAAGCATGCTGCTTCTGGTCCTTGACATCCATCTGGAATGATTAATATCCACCTCCTGCAAGTATCGCAAGTGCTCTGGCAAATGTCATCCATTATTCTCACCAAAACAGATGCAAGCATCTTCAGAGATATAGGAGGTGTTCATTCACTGAGCCATTTGCAGCAGCCGAGTATGTAAAATGATGGTGCAATTTTCTTCGAAGGAGCTTGGCGAACTGCCATTATAGTCTGATTCCCATTCAAAATTAAATCAATTTGTAGCTGCTTCTTATCTTGATTTTAGATCAGTTGAATGATGAGAGTCAGATGTCAACGTTTACGGTGCTACACGCAGGGATTTTTCAATTCGGGAAGTTGGACACAGATTCAAGTCCTTAATACAGAGTCTCTAAGAGATCTATTGACAATTATAATAACAGATTTTTTTTCTTCTATGTCATCTTATCAGCACTCGTGTTGATTTCTTCCCTATCATAGATGTCAGATATCTTCCTGAAACACTCACTAGCTTTCACTGGATCCATCCAAGTATTTTTGCCCCATTTTATTTTTGGCACTAGATAAACAAACTACTATTCACACTTAACATGTTTGTTTTACTTATTCACTGAAAAGAATCAAGTAATATACCCAAAATACCTGCTGCTACTAAATGTGAGTTAATCTAGCAATGGGGACAGTGTAACTCTATATCTGTGTGACGCATTTCCCAGAAGTCAAGTGAAAACCCACATATAAATTCAAAGCACATGCATGTTTTAAACACATGATGGTTTTCATGTGTGACCACTTTTTTTGCACTATACTTATGGTTTCATGTAGCAAGTATGACTTCAGATGTGAACATTTCTATTTATACTTTTGGTTTTCATGCTTCCACTCATATTTTAACCTTTTCACAGTAACTTACGAAGGAAGTTGCAAATTTTAGTCACATGTTAATGTTATACATGCAGCAAAACAATTCACAATGACAATGGGGATATCACATGACCACCAGTTGGCCCCTAAAATGCAGTTTGGAGTTTATAAAAAGGCTTTTTCTTCATTTTTAATCATTTCCATGTACTGTAGCCATGATTTCATGACAATAAAAGTCATGCACAATACAATACAATGGTGAAATACTCAAGACAAAGCTATTTCCAGTTGGAATAGGGTCAGCTCATCTTCTCTGAAGGAAACGTGTCTTGTCTTGACAGCTCACAGTGCTCACCCACTCAGGTTTCCCAAAGGTATACCCCAGAAATAGAGTAAAGGAACAAATGTGGTCAGAGAAACTCCTTATGGGTTACCCTGAACATGTGCTATACATACACACTGCTAAGGTGGATTTATCTATGATTACAAGCCTCATTACTCTACTTTGATGTCAATAGCTTTGGAGACCACCTTTATTAAACATATGGCTCAGGAAGGTAAGGCAGCATGATTAAATCAATGACTTTTACTGACCTCTATACATAATGGAGGGATAGCTTCACAAGCAACATGTCTTTAACATATTGGACTTTGACCTTGATTTGACATGAATACACACAATTAAGCCTTACTTTTCACCACTTAAAGTAAGTGTACATTTAGTTATAAAAAATACACATTTTGTCATGAACAAGGTTAAATGTTTTTCAGTAAGAACTCTACTCAAGATCCACATTGCAAATTATTCCCAGATTTAAGTGTACAATTAAAACACATGTATACTACAAGTTGACACAATCAAAACAACACCAAAATTTTCCTTGAAAAGTACAGAAAGTGCTTTAATGTTTCACAGTCAACAATGTCCAACAGTGTCAACAGATTCCTTTGTAACCAAAGAGTTTTGCAATAGGAGAGGGACAGCGGTAGAAAGAAAAAAACAATCAATTGTGCCCAACCAAAGACAAAAACAGAGCCGTGATTGTGTGTTTTACCAAAGTCAAAGTCCACAAAGTAGAGTACAAGTTTGCAAACACAAAATCTAAAAGAATGCTAGTTGACAGATGCTGTTGAGGAGCAGAATGAGGAACTTTCAAATGTATCAGACAATCTTCCTCTGCTAATGGACTTTGCCATGAGTCATCATAGAATTGCAGATGTTTAAACTTCCATTTTTCGTAGCACTTTAAGGACTTCTCATCCATGTTGGCGTGGAAGTGAATTCAGAAGTTCTGTCTAGTTTCTCTTCTTCACGTATCAGAAAAATAACATCTAGATGTCCATGAAAACTGAGCAAACTATCACTGCTGAGGAAGCTACTGTGTTACCACGGAGAACTCCAGCAATACTAAATTGGAGATTGTTTTGTCAACTGCTGTTTTGAAACAATTTTTTTCAGTTATATTTTTCCATTTTAGTCATGTGATCACTGCCCAATATAGAAACAGAAATGAATAAAAATAACATTAGTCATTATTGAATGAAGTGTTAAGAAAGTCAAAGCTCCAGCAACACCTGTAGTAAAGAAGAACTTTATTAATAGACCAAGGCATTCCAGCTTGTGGCTTTCATCAGGGTCGTCATGAAACACAATGAAGTGTTAATGAAGTGTCCCAACACTGTATAATAAGACCATACAATAAAAAAAAAACTGTGTTGTGATTTAGGTAACCAGATAAAGCAATTGAAATTGTTCAGGTGAGTCCAGCTGACCCATCCAGGTAGATATTAAAGGTAGAATATGTAGAATGAGCAGAACAACGCCATCTAATGTCTCGAGATCGTAGTCGCAACAACCAAAAAGTAATTCCAGCAGTCCGGTGCCGGATTTTATCTTAGCTCTAACTCTGTAAATATACCACTTTATCCACATGTCTAACCTTTTTAGGCGAGAAAGTAGCCCTTTAGATCAACAATGTGACGCTAATTTGTCCAAATAACATCTGCTTAAAGTTTTGTTCCTGCGAATTCGGAGCCACTCAAGTTAGCCGTAGCGAGTAACGCACTTCCGGTCATTTTCACAAAATAAAACACCCGTTACCTTTTATTATTAAGAAAACCATAACGATAGAGTTGGTGCTTTTATTTTGAAAACAGGAAGCGAACATACCCTCGCTGTAACTGACTTGAAACCACCGAGGTACATTACATTGTAACTCACCAGTGGGAGTAGCCAGAGACAGAGAGTAGCAGCAATGTCTCTGCATGTACTGCCTAATCCTAAGCACCGATTGGCTTGTGTGTGGTGTCGTCAGAAGCAGAAGAGGCTCACGGTCGTAAATATCTAGTCACGTGCACTGTGAGATGGACGCGCAGGTCAGGAAATGACGTAAACGGACCGTATATGGTTTGTTATTTGTGTTATTACATTACGTGTTGGACTAAATACAGGGACATATTGAGGAAAATATTCCGGTTTTATGAAAACGTATTTCATATTTCACAAGAATGGATACTTGGCGAGCTGTACATAAAGTCCTGTGTCATAAGATGATCGTTGTGGATAAAGGGAAGACTTTGAAGGTATGTAGGCATTATAGCTTTTCTCACTTAGCTGAGTGGCTAGCCAAGCTAATCGCTAATACTATTACGGCTGTGAGCAACCATATAAGTAGTGAGTGGTCTTGAATGAATCAGAACAATCTAAGCTTTCCAACAATGTACGGCATGAGTATATATGTTTAAGGGTTGGTGTTTAAAACATTCAGAAGAACGTGTGGCTACCTCCTAACATCCGTCCCGTCCCGTGAACGGAACAGCGTGCGTTAAGAGGTTAATGATCAAATATCAAAATCCGAATAGCGTCAGAAAGTCAACCCACTCTCCACATTTCCATTGCTACCGTTTTGATACTTCATGGTACACAAACAAATAGCATCTCATATGAAAGCTAAGACCCTGGCGAGTTCAACAGTACCACTATTATTGCGCTAAAAACTCAGTGAACCAGCACCATACAAAGGTAAACAACCACTTATTTACAGCGACTAACAGATATTCTGTCTTACCTTCGAAGTTTTGTGATGAAAAGTTGTACTTGAGAGCAAAAAACGCTGGTTTTAGTAAGTCCAACACGGCCGTGTTTGTTTACAACTCCATTTCACCCAGTGCCTGCCTACAGTAGCTGCCCCGGAACAACAGACAACCCTGGCAACCCGCAATTCCGGCCGCTAAATGGCTGGTACAGTGTACACAGAACGTGTCAGAACGTCATTGTCGAACCAGTCAAAAAATTTTAAAAATATTAATTCAGACTAAATATTTTTTTTTTATGGAAAAGCAATACTTTCATTCTGTACCCCTCAAAACACCCCGTGGCTGTATTCAGACCCGGCCCTAACCAATGTGGCGCCCTAGGCAAGATTTTAGGTGGCGCCCCCCTTGCATCGAAGTAAATTCCAATGATGGTGTACATACTCACAAGAAACTGAATAGCTTTATCTTGGACATTCTTTTATTTAAAGAAAGAAATTGCCCAATCAAAATACTTAGAACAAATTAGAAAGAAATACAAAAAAATATGATATGAAATATAATATAAATAGGCTAGCTTACATAAAGTATAAGACTTAAATACCCACAAAATAAAAAGTGTAAACAAGTGACATGCTGCTGCATCACTTCTGGGTGGTGCTGCTGAGGTGGAGGCAACAGGAGGAGCGCTTGATGCTGTAGGTGGCCCAAGATTTGCAGGGGTGGGACTGAGAAACCTCAACAGTGCATCTGAAGAGAGAAGAGGAGTATGTGACACCAGTCTAATAATAAATATGATATGATACATAATATGATTTCAAGAATAAAATTAAATGAAATAATATAAATGAAAAATCTAAGAGATACATGCACAATGTTCACTATACTGTACATGTATAATATACAATGTACTTTTTCTGATATGCAAACTATATAAGATTCAATTTTATTGTCATTACAACAAAATGCTGATTAGCAGAATGCAAAGAAGTAGTAAACTACAGTATAATATAGAATGTGGGAATGCTAAATTATGCTAGCTATAACATGAATGATGTGCACTTTAACACTGATGTAAAGTTTATCACTATAAACACACTTTAGACAATATGAACTGTAACACAACATACAGCTAGGCTTACAACTATAATAAAAGGGTGGAAAAGGAATAGCATTTTGATTGACTATTACAAGCTAAGAAAACCTTAGCTAACCAGATGTTAATAAAAATGCTGAATAGATCTAATATTTACACATTTCCCTGAGGAAACCCAGCGAGCACAAACCGTAATTTCAACGTTTGATTTCCGGTTAAAAACAGGTTGATATGAGGTCTGAACGTCTTTTCAACAGTCTGAAAACGGTTACAACATCAACGTGTCACAAAACACACATTTGTTTGATGTCGGTTGATAATTACCTCAGTTGTAGCTCTCTACAGAGATTGTATTGATTATTTTGACGTTTTTTTTTTTTCTATAAAAGAGAGGAGGTGAAATGACGTCTAAACAAAACGCAATTTCAAAGCATTTAATGTTGAATAAAATATCATAAATATGAAACTATATAGGCTATGTCTGCACACTAAATAAGCTGGGAATTTTCTATACAGCAATTCCCGGTGAATATGTTTTCTATGTGAAAGTTGAATAAACGTCTCCATATAGCCGGTAAAAAAACGTTCACTTTTCAACCAATTTTCAACGTCTTTTCAACCAAAATGTGCTTGCTGGGAAGTAAGGTGGGAGTAATTACATTACTATTTTCCATAACAACTTAGGCTCTTCCATAACATTAACTGGCGTTAAAACTAACAGTTTAACAACAAACCATGTTATGCTAATGGTTAACGTCGTTATCGTCGTTCTGCAACACACAAATAATGTCATGACATCATCTTTATTGTAACGTTACCTCTGTCTTTGTCTCGTTTTTCCTCCTCTTCTTTTCTTTTTTTCCTCCCCTGGGCACCAGACAGTTTGGGACATTTTGACATATTGTTGTCGAGCTTGCCTTGGGGTCACGTTAAAAAATGACCATCCTCCCCCAGGTAGCAGGTACAGTCTAATTAGTGGGGGGGGGGGGGGCGTCTTAGGAAAGTAACGTGTCATCATTATTATTATTATTATTAGTATTCCTATTTAACAGGCTTTGCTATCCAGTTAAATTAATGTGGGCTTATTATCTTCATATTAAGACATGATACCAAGTAGTTTTAAGAATAGTGGAAGTTACATTTTTTTTCTTCCCCCATTTGTGGCGCCCCCTGGATGGACGGCGCCCTTAGCATTTGCCTATACTGCCTATGCCACGGGCCGGCCCTGGCTGTATTATTTAAAAAAAATATAGCTTTTAATAAATATTCTACATATTCAACCTTTAAGTATTTATAACTGTTACTGTATATATATATTTAATGGAATAAACTATTTGTTTCTATACAAGCCTTTTTATAGTGCATGACATAGATTAGGCAAGACATTATCTGCTCTGTTGTAACCATCAGTGTAATAAAATTTAAAGTTTTAGGAAATGCTTTGTGTCATTAATAAATCGCCACCAGAATTATTACATTTCACAGCCAAATAAAATGTAAACATTGGGCTCCTTACAGTTCAAATTTGCTCTACTGCCCTGAACACTGAGATCTGGCTGCTGAACAAATGTGATGTGGACACAGCAAAGAGTAAGCCATTATTACTGATCAATAACAAACATCAGCACTGGGGTTGAATGAGTGAAGTGCAGCTGCTACACAAAAGGTTGTTTGTAAGTTTAATGCTGTTGCTGCACTCTGCAGAGAGATCACAACCCAGAATGCAATTTTAAAATAATCGGCCACTTGTCACAGTGGCTTGGCAGTTACTACTGTCGCCTTGCAGCAAGGGCGTTCTGGTGTTGGTCATGTTCTGTGCTGCAGAAAGGCTGCACACTGCTCTGCTGAGTCAAATCAGAGGGTGAATGTACCCATGTGAATCGATATGCATAAAGTATCCCCAATAAACATTCCTCGCTTGTCATTGACTATAGAAAGTAGGAGAGATGTCCAGTCCTGTAGGTGTAAGGAGATACTGGCAGATGGGTTTTTAATCAAATATGTCATCCACCTAATGTGAGCATTCATCAAACAAGGTTATCTTGAAAATGATGATTCGGTGATACCACTCAGCAGGACTCAGGATCCTAATGTTTAAATTACCCTCTTATTTCTGTGTGTAAACTTGAGCTAACTGGGGTAAAAAGATCCTAGAGGAAAGTGGGATAAAGTGGGGGTTGATAAATCAATTAAACTGTGTGCTTACCCACTACAAGTGAGTTTTTAAGTGATTAATAATAGGCTTGATACCCTGTGACCAAAGGAGGGCAGTATGGCTCAGCTAATGGCCCGGCTTACTGGTGTGTGACAGCACAGATGACGACAACTTACAGGCTTCTATGCTGACATCCTGTGTTTGAA
The DNA here is from genome assembly GCF_027409825.1 of Scomber japonicus. Lineage (NCBI taxonomy): Eukaryota > Metazoa > Chordata > Actinopteri > Scombriformes > Scombridae > Scomber > Scomber japonicus. Next base: position 20,533,944 of record NC_070589.1, on the reverse strand, counting down.
TAAATTATACCACTTCCTGATTACTTTTCAGAGTGTAATCTTTGATGCATGAACCTCCCACTTGTGAACACTGAGGATGCATCTTCAGTATAAGTTAGAGATGTTTAATAGACTGTGAAAGAATGGAACCAGGAATAGCTAAACTAGGACTTGTTATTTGTTAGTTATTTGTTAGTTATTTGTATTTTGTTCTCTTCTGACGACTCACACACACACACACACACACACACACACACACGCATACACACAAACAGGAAAACATTATTTATTAAGGCTAAAATGTTTTATATGCGGAAATCCTGCTGTGTCCCCAACAAACAGTGTTTATACTATCATTACTAAATAAGAACCTCTGCCAAACAACATAGCAACAGAGTCTATGTTGGAGTGAAGCCTGCACAGACTGGCAGAGTCACCACTTCTGCACACTAAACTGGATACCACATTGGGTCCGAGTTGGACAGGGGACAGTTTAATTACATGCCCGCGCACTAACTGACGGCCTTGTGGATTTGATAATGAACACGTCACATCTACCGGGAATCCGGCTGGTATATTAACCACCTTATTAGTATTAGCATTGGCATCCACACACTATATCCTGAGTGCTGGTAAATGATCGCAGTGGAGCAGCGTCGCCACAGCTCCACAGAGAGGTAATACAAAGCCCCAAGGGAGTTTCTGTCTGTTAATGCAGTTACAGAGTGCTGAATACACTTGATACTGCAGGTTAAGGCAATCTGAATGTAAATAAAATGGGTTCCAAAATCACAAGATTTGAATATATCACTCCCAAAATGATTGGCAGGTCATTCAAGTACAGAATCAGAGTCAGATTTGTTTATCCAAGGAATTCAATGTGGTCAGGATGTTAAATGAAAGTGCAGTAAACATGAACATTACACAAACTTAACAGAGTAAGAATGAGAGGGGCAGTAAATTACAAACATTCTGTGTATTGGGAGTGTACTACAGTATGTGTATAATGACATGAAAAAACTGTGTGTGCCAAAAAGCTGATTATAGATGGAAATATATATGCCAATGTGAAATTACAGTGTAAATAAACTATGAGTGAGTATAAACATGATATATTTGTACAGTTAATTTAAAAAATAACGAACAATGAAATCTAAGAAATGAATGTTCTCTGGTGCAGCTGGTTTAGAGCAGATCTGTTTGTAGCCAGCAGGGATCAGATTTTGAATAGTGATCAACTGTGAAAAACACAAACATCAAGTTTAAATCTACAACTCTTAAATTATGTATTTGAATGTGGTATTGTTGATAAATGCAAATGTTATATGGAGCACAGTCACAATTCATAGCCTTTAATTATACAAACAGACCAACGTTTCCACACTATTGTCTCTATATCAGTCTGACACTGACCTTTTGTCCTCTGGCTATCTCACTGGACTTTCAAAATGCTCTTGGCACATTGAGAAGATTGGTGCCTTGTGACCTGAGTGATCTCTTGGGTTTGCACACTGAGAGCATGTCTGCACTGTGTAGCCAGGCGATTAAGAGCTTTGTACCAAGAGAAGAAATTAAAACTGTATTTTGTCATGGTTAGAAGTTTGAGCTGCTTGATCAATTCTAATGAATCGAATTGACCATACAGGATTAATTTAGAATCAAGGAGCAAAATACGTCATGTACAATATTATAGTGAGTCTTCAAGTGTGTTTAACCTGCACTTAGCCAACATGCAACTGCACGTTTAAAAAGATGTGGTAATAGACAATCATTTTCATATGAATAATGCAAATAAGAGAGTTGAATCTAAGTTCATACTCAAAATTGTGATTTTTCAAAACGATTGCCTGAATAATTTAACTTCTCTGTCATAATTTTCCCTCTTGGGGGGCACTGCAGCAAATTTCAGAGCAGTACTTCTTTTCACATCCATCTCCTTTTTCGTAAATATAGGCTTCTCTGTATCTTCCCTAACTGGATTTCACACTTAGCTACCATTACAGCACATGAAGCAGGGTGAGATATATTGCCTCAAGATTGAACTGCACCGTTGTGACACTTTGGCCAGTTGATTAATGAGTTGATGTTGTTTTGTGTCTTTCAGTTGCAAAATGCCCTCTTGATAAATAACAGCATTGCTTTTGTGCCACATCTGAATTGCGCTAGTAGTTTGGGGGATGATTATATAGCAGCCCTGCTTTTATCCAGGCTTTTAAACCACCATACAGCAAAGGCCACAGCTGCACTGAAGGTCATCTGATGGGTCCGGGTAACAATTGGCATTGTGCACAGATTGGAGGCTTTCCAAGGTACATACCAGCCAGACAACAGACTAACTCCAAAATAGCAAACTGCACAGGTCTTGGATGTTTTAAGAGCTTGATTTGATGCGGTTGGTCATGTCGTGAATTGTTGCTACAGCCTGTCAATGGCAATCACCTGGTGGGATTTGAAGGGCGGTTAGCACTGAACTATGCAGGGCTGGATCCATTTATACTCGGACTGACATACACAGTTTCCGTCTGCGCCTGTATGTAAGTTAGCTTTAGCCAGACTCTGACAACTTTAGTCATGTGCTATTTGAAAATAATTAGGAACAAACTGCAGCCTTGACTTATTATTTCTACAGTACTCAGTAATTTGGTGATCATTTTATGTCTCATCTCTTCCATGACAGCTCAGACCACAAAGAGAGAGAAAGAGAGAGCGAGAGAGACAAAGAGAGAGCGAGAGAGAGAGAGAGAGCGAGAGAGAGAGAGAGCGAGAGAGAGAGAGAGAGAGAGAGAGAGAGAGAGAGAGAGAGAGAGAGAGAGAGAGAGAGAGAGAGAAAGAGAGAGAGAGAGAGAGAAGCAGAACAAGGCTAATTATTTTTCTGTGTGTCTTTCTCATAATTGTAAAAGACGCGATTCTCTTGACCTGACACTATGTTTTAGTGTCTTCTCATGCATCCGTGAACAATATCAACCACCTCTGATATGTCAAATAGCAATAGTCTTGGACAATCTCTGCAATTGCTTCTACAAATTGTACTGACACATCATGCTAATGTGAGCTGCCATCGTCTGAATCGAATATTGTCTGTGACGTCACTCCCACGAAAGTTGATTAAATCTTCCAGTTAGTTCATTATGATTTGTGTTTGATTGACATAGGTAATTAAAAAAAGAAATTCATATATGACAACTGGATTATCATCACCATTACCATGTTCAGGCTCTCTGAGCAGGGTAATATTGTTTTTTTCAACTTGTCATTGCAGAGCAAAGATGATCTCTGAGCTCATTCCATACTCATATTGACTTAAAAGTCTTTGCTTTTCATTACGAACGGGAAATCTAAAAACCCATTCATTTCCTCTTCAGAATCAGTCTTTAAAGGCAAAGGGGGAGAGACATGAGTGGAATGTGTGTGGTGCAGCATTACAAGCCCAACATATCATGATGAAGACAACGCCTCTAGACCACATGTGTGCCAGAACATTTCCTGACAGAATGCATTTGCCAAAACTCACCATTTGCTACTATTGACTTGATTGGTTGCCACATTTGACACATGAGATGAGTGGGGAGCCCCGGCTTTAAATACAAGCCATTAAGGGAACAGCTGTGGAGTATCTTTCAGTGCATGACAATGGCACATAATGATGTCTGTGCGGTTATAATTATCAAACTGTTGAATGACAAAAAATAAATAATTTATTGGGCACATTATTTCAAAATGAAAAAAAAGAGAAAAAAAGAATATATATATATATATATATATATATATATATATATATATATATACATATATACATATATATACGAATTTGTTCAAAAATATGTGTTTTTCAACTGCTGTATTGTTAATGGATTATTCAAAGTCAGCTAAGCCTTTGAAGGTTTTTTTTTGTTTATTTATTGTCAGCTCATATATCATCCTCCATATGAAAAGAGATACAACATTAAAATAGATCACAACACCTGCACACAAATGTCCTTTTTAATCCATGCATACGCCCCCCAACCCTCAAATAAAAATAGCTACATACAATAGCTCATACAAGCTGAATCATATATAAACCATTTTAGTCTTGCAGGATTGTAGGCTGTCAGCTAAATGACTCATCATCATGATAAAGAGGATTATGATTATTATTTATTACATTGGTTTTACCTGCTACCATGAAAACAAAACTATCAGAATGACCTGTCTTGTAACCTGAAGAAAAGTATAGTATTTAAGTGTATCATCACTAGTAACACCAGTGGTTGTGCTGTGTAAAAAATCAGTAAAGCTTTCACATTTCTTCTTCTTCCTCAAAAAAAAGATACCATAAATACAGTACTGCTTCAATCATTGGAAGCACCTATGATAAAGTTATATATAAAGTTTAAGTTTATTTGAACAACACAATCTCACATCTAAAAGGGTTTCTAGACTGAGAAAACAAAAAGTTAGGTGACGCAGATAGACTAGACAGAAAACACACTACAAAAATTTCAAAAATCTGAAATAAACTAAATTATTTTGAGATTTTAAAAGGAGAAAGTGTTGGTGCAAACATCAAATCAGCAAGAAGACTGTTCCATATTTCATAAGCATAAACACCACTTTCTTTTGTTCTGTGACTTCTTTAGCATGTCTGTGTGCATGTTACTGTTGTGCGTGGTTACAGTTCTATTGGAAAGAAAATGACATTGAAAGGGCTGTTGAATTAATATCTTAACCAGTACTTATGAAATCTGAAATCAAAGAAACAAATCCTCTAATAATTATCATAGCGACAGTGAAGGAGCATGTTGAACTATGTTGTTCAACCCTTTTTTATTTTAATGTTATCTGTTAATAAAAGGTGTGTTTTACACTGCACTAGTTAGCACCTAGGAGAGAAGCACTGTTGAGTACAAGGCACCTTCAGTTTTGTTTGTTGTTTTTTACACTAATAAGAATGTCAACCATGATCTTTGGAGGCTCCACCACTCTACATTAATCAGCAAATTAATTGAATGTTTGCTCAAGTTATTTACACTCATATGGTTTTTTATTTCACCCCAGTGCTCACACTATAAACATCACCCTGGCTGCCACTCAGTCTACAAAGGCTGTCTCCATTCAAGTGTGAATGGCAGCTTCACAAAGTGGCACTCAGTGTCATAACAGATTACTTTCTTGACTTCTGTGTTCTCGACACTCGGCTTTAAGACTGACTTGTTCACATATAACTGTACTCAAAAGTCAGAGATCAGGCAGACACAACAGCCATTGCATGGTACTTTTGGGTAGACTGAAGTTTAATGCTCTTCAAAGCCCCCTGATCAGACTAGATTAATGGTCATCATGAAGGCTCACCCTGGCACATCATGTGTACAGTGAATAAAGCTTTCACACTGTTTGCAATTTGAATAATGATCAAGGATAATTGCTGGGAATTGCAGTTCATCATACACCATTGTGACATTATAATCTAAACAACTTCACTTGCTCTTGTCCAGCAATCATCATTTTCCTCATCCCCTCCTCACTAATAATCACCACTCTTCACCGAACAAGGTCAACAGTCCAAGATAAGGAAGGTTACTCAAGGTCTCCTTTGTCTTGATGGAAATAGCCTGATTAACAGATGGTTCCAGGCCCAGCTAATATAATTTTCCATCATCCATATTCTGATGACATGCACAATAACCTTTGTCTTAAATAGAAGCACAAAGGCATATCCTTTTATAGTCCTCCCCCTATTGTTGGCAGTGTGTTGGGGGATGGAGGGGGAGGAGACTACACCTGTGGACTGTGGATAAAGGGACCTGGCCTCTAATGGGCCACCTCCATCCGCACTAGCTGGGTCCCTCTGCTGCGTCAGTTCCCCCCCCTTAGTCTCCTGAGAGCATCTTGCAATGGCCCCTAAGAAGAAGGAAGAGCCCCCACCACCTCCACCCAAACCTCCAGAGCCTGAGCGCCCCAAAACCCCGGCGTTTGACCCTGCAACAATCACGGTAAAGCATAACACAAACGACAACATTTAGAAGTGCAGAGATTGAAAATAATGTGTAGCTTGTTCTGAGATTTAAGATTTGAAATTTGAAAATTTGGAATTCAGAAATTTCTTCTATAGCATTTTCATGTATTTTACAATTAGATTATCACTAATAAGGATAGAAATGAGATTTAATGGAAATTGTTTCATGGTTGTGAGCCAAGTTTGTCTATAAAGAGCATCAGAGACACCGTGTGACATAAACCTGGCAGTGCAAGCAAAACAGGACTGTGCAACCATTTGAATGGATTGTAGTTATTCTGGCCTTACAGTATGTATTATAGCTACTTTACATCTTTAAAGGGTATAAAACTTTAGACATGCATAGTAAATTGTACTGTACAGTTTTAAAAAACTGTTAAGTTCAAACATGCTGATATCACACATCACGGAAACATTTTCCTCTGCTGACTTGGCCCTTTCTCAATGGATAAATGTTTTCTTGGTTAAGTGAACTGCCATGTTACAATGAAAGCCACAAAATATGATTTTCATTATGTCTGTGAATAGCAGACCACCTGCGTCATTCCTCCGAGGGCAAAAGGGCGGAAAAACCAGGAGGAAGAAAAATATAGATAATTATATCCGCCGCCATCCATCTTTAAACATGCTTAGATAAGTGTTTGAATAATATTTTTGCAAAGCCTGACAGTGAGTGCAGTATAAATAGTCAACATTTGTCATGGGCTTTTAGAACAACAGTTTATTTTTAGACTTTGAATCACAGATTAAACTGGAGTGCAATGCAGATTGTAAATGTGAATTGTGTTACAGTAGCAGATACAGTAGCTGGTTCAGCATTTATTCCTTTTTCTGCTGCAGTTGATTTTGCCCTTATAAGGATTTCGCCCTTATATATATTATTATGAAAAATATCTCCAGAACTTCATAAATCATTGGTATTTAGTAGTAATTTATGGAACTAGGTAAAGTTCTCAATAGGCTCAATAGTTCTCAATAGGCTTTAAAGTTTTTGAAACACTTTAACAAGTGGTTGATGGATTCAATGCATCTCATTCTAATCTAAATGTAACTGTGCAGACTTCATTTTGGCTTTATCTTTCTCAAATATTCAACATACCATAATCATTACATCTAAAAATAAACTGAAATGAGGTTCACAGTAGCACAGTTTACATACTGTAAGAAGAGAGTGTTAAACCCAAGGTCACTGATAAACAGCCGTCTATGATCAGAACAGATGCAGGCTGTAACTCAATCTACTGGAATGGCATGATGAAAGTGTAAGCAATGTCAGGGGTCTCCATTCACTGGTTTTTGGAGTCATACTCATTCCTGAGTTATTGGCAGCACCTAACCACCTTGTTTGCTTTGTCTCTTTTTAGCTGGAATTCACACCCGAGCAAATTGAGGGTAAGTTACTGGATTGTTTTTACAGTCATCACTTATGTTGAACAAACTGTCAGCTATTTATAGAGGGATTTAAGTTATCATGCTCTCTATTAATGTGTGAGAAATGTTAAGCAGCAGCTGATGATACAGCGGCCCAGGGAAACACTATTATTCAGAAGTAAATATATCCATCTATGTCGATCCCTTTGAAAAAAGATGAAAGCTAACGTGAATCAAAGTAGAACCCACCTTTCGGATTTGACCTTGTCTGTCTTTGTCTTTAGCAAAGGAGACTTTTAACTGAGGCATGCCATCTTACCTCAAAGATTCTGCATAATACTCTTGTATCACAATGTAATGAATACATTTCAAAAGGAGTTACTTGGTGTTTTTTTGATCACAGACTTCAAAGATGCTTTCCAGTTGTTCGATAGGACACCAACCAATGAGATGAAAATCACTTACGGCCAATGTGGTGACCTGATTAGGGCTTTGGGACAGAATCCTACCAACGCAGAGATCATGTATGTGCTTGGAAAGCCCAAAGCTGAAGGTGGGTATTGTGCACAATCAGTATGCTGAGTGATTCCTCTGTTGTCAATGCATGCTGTCAGATTGGTTTTAATAGTTTGAACTGAATCTGGTTTAAAGGCAGAACAAAGGGAAAGGTTCAAATGAGGTTCAAGCATCAAACCTGTCCAGTGTTTTTCTTTTTTTTTTGGTAAAACCAGCATCCATCTTCCATCTTATATTATATTAATGTTTCTTTTTCTTTCCTACTCATTTGTTCTTTTTTACACTTAGTGCAGTTAGTGTATGTAATTGATTTTGTTATAAGGCACTTTGAGTTGCATTTCTTGTATGAAAGGTGCTATGCAAATAGGGTTAGGGTTAGGGTTAGGGTTAAAAGTTATTAGATTATATAAAGTTATTATTATTATTATTATTATCTTTCACAGACATGCAGGCCAAGATGCTCGACTTTGATCAGTTTCTGCCCATACACCAACACATCTGCAAGGCCAAGGATCGTGGAACATTTGAGGACTTTGTTGAAGGTCTGAGGGTGTTTGACAAAGAGGGAAATGGCACAGTTATGGGTGCTGAGCTCAGACACGTCCTGGCAACACTGGGTGAGATGATCAGTCTTAATACCCTCTGATTTAATAAACAATCTGTCATTACAAGGATAAGTATGGAGCTGACACATATATTGTTTTCTTCCTTGTGGACCACAGGTGAGAAGATGAAGGAGGATGAGGTGGAGCAGCTGATGCAAAACCAAGAGGATGCTAATGGATGCATAAATTATGAAGCTTTTGTAAAACACATCATGGCATCTTAAAAAGGGTACATGTCTATGTCAACCTCAATGTCATTCTGGTGCTATGTCTGCATTGTGAGATCAATATGAGTCAGTAATGACATTTTTTCTCCATCACTAGAAAGCAAACACCCTGACTTTTGAGCGCAGAGGATCTTTACATTTCTGTGAATCCCATCTTGTATATTTATCATTTCTATGTGTCTCAGACGGGTCAATAACTCAGCAATATTTCATCTTGTTTTTCTGAGACCCCTTTTGTTGCTGCTGTGTATACATTGCACATTGCCCGCGTTCATGTAATAGATCATGGTAAATAAATCAATTCATTGTTCTCTTTTACAAAACAGTGTTTCTGAGCTGTGTCTTATTTTCTGCATCCTCTAAAAGAGATCCTTTATAATCGAAATACTCACAAACAGTCCACAACTTATTAAAGAGTGTTTTAGACACTTATTTCCCACACACTGTCAGCCCTGAATTAGTTGTAATACCATGTTTTGGTCATAGACCTCCATCACAGATTGAAGCTAAGAAACTCTGATATTCATTTTCCTACACACCTGTACACAGGGTGTACAATACATAGCTCTTTTACAGCCTTATATTACAAGAATAGGAAGAAAGAAGAAGAAATAAAATAAAATATAGGTTATAGAGACAATAAATAAATGATATATGAAAGGGGGGCTAAAAGGAAAGAAAAAAAAGCATCCCACAAAATGTATTTCCTTTGTTGATTTTGGTAGACAGTTATTATCAGGACAGAAATGAATTGGCATTTAAAAGGATTGTATATAATAATATAGCATGATACACTTTTTAGATATACTTTTAAAATTACATTTTATTATGAAAGATAGATGACCTTATCAATTAAATTGCCCAAAGCAGATAGATATGTTATAACTTATTGCATCAATGTCTCAACTACAGAAAATCCTGTTCCATATAATTTCTTTTTCAAATAAAAACAATTCGAAAGGTTTATTGTAAATAAACAATAAACCAAACAAACAAACAAGGTGTCAGAAATAAAATACTATTTCTTGCAAGACCAGAATTTAAAAAAAACAATGACAACGGCAAAGCATCAAACATAAAATGCTTTGAGTATCTAGTAGTAGTGTTCCTATATTCTGCCAGCAGAGGGAGCTATTGCTCAAATAATCTCTTCATTCTAAATTTAGCCTTTCAGTAAACACTGGGGGGGGGAAAAACATCATGCCATTTTTTTGCTCAGTGAACATTAAACCTCATTTTACCAACATACAAGGATTACTTGGGTCCCTGGAGACCACAAGATAAAACTGATGCGAGGAACAACTGACATACCAACATTTATTTCAAAAACAATTTCTTCTCAAAACATTATTAGTTAGGAAATTAACTTAACCTGAAAAAACAGATTTCTTCCAGGTGACTCAGAGATACAGTTCATTTGCACATTGTGTAACATGAAAATTTAGGGTAATCGACAGAGCACATGAGGAGTGTCTTCTGCATCTGCGTCTGTCTCCTTCAACATGACTGAGAGAGTGACCCTATCCCACCTGATAGTGAGTGACACTTTAAAATAAGGACCCATACTGAACTCACTAAATAGTTCAATCGATTAAATGCATCCAAATCCATCCTGAAAACCTGGTTATGGTTTTTAACTCTTTGTGCAGTTTCAAAGCTCCAGCCCTATTTTAAACATACCACTGAGAATATATTAAACTTCTAAAACCCACCTGTCAGTCCATCCATGCTACTGGTGCCACGAAATTCAATGTCATTTAAATTTCCATCTGGTCCAACCACTTTGCAGGCCTCCATTTACATTGCAGTGAATCTTCATCTCTCAACACCTCAGATTAAAAACTCATACAGTAATCATCCCAATTAGCATAACTGCTAGGAGATTTTTCACCTCAGAAGTGCAAAGCACACATTCATTTATTTTTGCACCTTGACATAAATATCACCTCTTTTTCTGTCTCTTACTGAAAAGCACATTTCCAAACAAAGTGAATTAACACCTTTTTCACAGACTGCTGAACACATTCTTGGTGTTTACAGATAGGTTTCATGCCAGTACACTAGTTATCTCTTTGTGGTTTCTAACACATTTTAAACAGGGCTAATCTTCATGCTGGAATATTTATTTATTTACTAAATTAGCTTGGTGGTTTGTTCAGATTAATTGTGCTGATAATTCTTAAACTCAATTTATATTCTGTGGGTTTGAAAGATGTTAAGATTCCCAGTGTGAGTTTGTTAGGACATTAATGAACCTAGAAACAATCACTCTAATTTCAACATTAATATGTCCTTCACCCCAGCCTTAATTTGCTTTTTTAAGCACGTCTCCTTCTTTGCTCTGCTGACCTTCATGACACTACATAATCTTTTTTTCAGTCAGTGCTCCTCTCCCAGTCTGAGCAACAGGTTATATTTATTTAACCATTTTTTGTTCATTGCCAATTTACCTCTGGACCTCCAGGATGGCACCAGTTTATAGTTGCTGGGATATTTCAGTCAAACTGCGCTGCCTCAGTAGTTCAGTAAACTGTCTGTATCGTAATAGAATCATTTCCTTAATATGATTTGTGGTTAAGAGCAATACTGTTCCTATTTTAGTGCACTTTACTCATACTCAACATTATGTCCCAAAGGCTAACACTAATGGAAATGTAATGCTGAAATAAAATACTTTCATTTTATGTTCTTGGCTTTGGCTTAATCAATATATTAAGCCTTCACCGTCCAAATTTATTGTTAAAAGGTCTGAGCTATAGAATATAATTCTGTTGGCAGGCTCCTGACTTTTAGTCTCAGTGTCTCAGACATGCATAAAGCACTAATGCGGTCCATCATCCACCTATTACTAGCATCAGCATAATTATGTGTCCCATAAATGTATGATTTGCTTGCAACAACTGCTTCTGCCATGTGGCTTTGATGTGGTCAATGGAATAAATCATGTCTCTGTTCAATCATTTTACGGTTAACATACAGTAAGGTACTAAAAACAAAAAATGCAGTGCTGTAAATCAAAATACATATTTGAGAATATGACGGGTGTGCATTACTCATGTACTCGTGTTGTTACTATTGTACATGTAATTGTTGACTTATTCAGCAATATACTATAGAAGCTTACAAATTACTTACAAGTTACTCTTGAGATACAATCAATTTTAAGGCAACTCTAGTGATTTTTTATTGCAATTCCATTAAGTTTGGGAACCCACAAAAGATGGAATTAAAAACAAAAACAGAAAGCTGAACCTCAAGATTTTTTAAGAATTAAATTTCCAGAACAGCTACTAATTGGACCAGGAAGTGAAACTGTTTGAACCACAACTTTTGAAGCAAAATGGATAAGAAGTTCAATAAGAAATAAAAAAACAGCAAAAAATGAAATCTACACATCTACAAAAGGCAAACCCCATCTGATGAAGAAGATAATGTGACATGATTGAAAGCTTGAGATATGGACCTTGATGAGACTGTTTGATCTAGAGATCTAGAGACTTTTAGTTTTGTTTCAAAAATGCAGGATCCTACATCTCTTATAGTGCAGCCGATTACATCTTTTCCTTATACCTTTCTTGTCTGGTGACCTTGTCTTACAAACACCATGCCCTGAGTTTGTGATGCTGGCTCCCTCATACAAATTAGGTAGCCCAAACACAGATAATCCTGACGACAGCATTAGGCTCATTATCTCAGACAAAGCTCCTCCAGAGCCACACAAGACATTAAACTGTTTTCACAGAGAGGATTAGCTCTCCCTGTAACAAGTAAACAAATATTTATGTGTATAATCAGCAGGGTGTTCCTTTGAATAATAAAACTCATCTTTCTTAATATTGAAAGCAATAATTCATTAGGTGATAATATATTTTAGCTAATCAACCTGAAATAACGTGTTTTCTTTGATACTTTTTGGGAAACCCCTCTTCACAGAGTAATATAATCAACGGCAAGGCATTGTTAGCCTGTAGAGTGGCAGCCTCAGGCTGTCATGCCAGTCATTTATTTTTAGTTGAGGTAATGACTGGTGAAACACAGTTTAATATAGACACAAGGGAGCTTGGGGCAAACAATCCATAATGAAGTTAAGATGTGCTGCCTGCCTCTGGCATTGGTACAGTAGGCTGCATAACATCACATACTGCCCGCCTTTCATACTGTTGTCAACCATCAAAAGCATTAATTGTCACAACAAGCCATTATTGGGCTGCATCAGAGTCCCAGCTAATTGTTAGGGGTTGTATAACTCATCGAGTCCTGAGTGTTCTGGGTAGAGGCAGTAGTTTCTGCTCCACTTCCCTCCAGCCCAGCCTGAAATGTATGAAACTAGATCTACATTCATATTACATAACCTGGCATGCGCTCTCTCAGGGCATCTTCCCATCACTAAAAACTATATTTACAAGTAAGACAATTACATACCACAGTGCTAGTGAAGCTGCAGCATTCTACTCATAAATGTAATTTGATTGAGTCATTGTAATGCAGCTGCACTCATCTCATGCAATGCTTGGAGATAATATTGTATCTAAATAGAAAATGAATCACCTGAAAAGGTCCTATTAGTGCAATCTGTAGTTAATGCCAGATTGCCTAGTGTAACTGAATAAACATAATGCATCATGTACTCCGTCAACACAGATCACTGTTGTTTACAGATACAATTGTCCATTGATATTAAAAGTCAAACAGCAAAATAACAGTATGCTTTTAATTGAAATCAATAGTTTATCTTTCACATGTGCATGTACAAATGTATATCAGTAATACAATGACATATAATTAACAGAAAGATTTGCTTCTTTTTCACAAAAAAACATTTCTTTTGTTTATAAGGCAACATGGGTGGTTGAATAAATAGTATTTCTTTCTTCATAAAATCAGAAGGTCAAATGTATGTACAATAATAAGTTACCAAATATGACATCACACTTCATTGAATACATTTCATCAGTAAATGTACAGTAAATGGTGTACAAAATAAAGTCAACCAGATTTGGTCTACAAAGTGCTGTGGCAACAATAGAAACATGTAGACAATAAAAATCTCTCTGTTGGTAAACATGGTTTGTCTCTTTGGTGAGTTTGAATAAATGTTTTTGTTGTTGATTTTATTTCTGTATGAAAATATTTCACAACTGTTAAGTAAAGTGGCAGATGTTGTGATACTGGACACAGAAACACAGGCTAATGTTAAAAAATATTTACACATAAGTCGCTTTGGATGATCAACAATGAATGTAGCGGCTAACATCTGTTCAGTTGGACCAGCAAAACAGCAAAAGATGTCTGCTGTGATGTAACAAAAGTTTACAAAATATATATGAAATGTACAATTCATAACAAGGAGTTGTGAAATATATTATCTTCTTCACAACACAACACATTTGATCATTTTTTATCATAAAAAAGAAATACAGCATATTTCCTTCTTTTTTTTATATATCCACAACACTATCAAATAATTGTAAATAGATATAGAAATGAATATACACAAACTAAAATTAAATAAGATTAATCACTAAAGAAATAATTTGACAGGTTGGTATATGCTTATTTTGCTTTCTTGCAAAGAAGATTGATACCACTTTCATATCTGTCAGTTAAATATGGGACTGGACCCAGCAGATGGTTAGTTTAGCTTAGCATAATGACTGGAAACAGGTGGAAACAGCTAGCCGAGCTACTCAACTGAAGTTGAGAGAGATTATATGCCAGACTCTGTCAGAGAAAACTGTATACAGCGACAGAGACGGGGCCCAAATTCATTCCTATAAAAGTGGTGTATGATGCATAAAAAGCCACTTCCTGCTGTAAAGAAAAACCCAGATGAAAAGGTACTGCACACACTCTATGGGCCTCATGCACCCATGAAGCATTCTCAGGAGAGACTTCTGCCATCCAAGATCACTAACTTCCAGTTTAGCCATCCCAGCTAACTTGAATGAGGATTAAACAGTTCAAACATGTGGCTCTTATAGACTTTTAAAATATGATCAATATGAATGGATCAAATTGTAATAATGAAACGAGTCATTTCATAGGGGTCAAAAAAATGATCTGCTAATTTACAGATGTTTCTTTTACAATGTTAGTCTATGGGAAAAAGGACTTTGAGCCCAATAACATAATTTGACATTGTAATTGCACCGTTTGGCTGCTATGTCAAATTGGCTTCATAGCCCAAAGCTCTTCCTGGGTGTTTGGGGTGGGAAGAGTGACTTCCTGGAGTGAGGTTGCTGGGCAACCAATAGAGATTACTTCAAACAGAACCCAACTAGATGTTTTCCCATTCCCAACCTTTATGCTGGCTGATATGAGAGTAGTACCGATCACCTCAACTGACTCTTGACAAGATAGCAACTAAAGCACATTTCCCCAACATGTCAAACTATCCCTCTGACATTCTTTATCGTACCTCCTGACAAACCAAAATACTCTTGGTATTTAGCGAATTTAGAGATACACAAAAGAACATGTGCATCAAAACTTAAGCTTGCAACATAATTCATACTTTTCCATTGCTCATAATTCTTTTTCAAACTGATCATTATCTGTCCCCTCATTTGTCCTCCAGCAGAGTAGAACAGTATTTTGGAGTCACTGCAAATAGATAGTTGGTTATTATTTCATGAACAGCCGGAGCAGATGTAAGTGCTGGTGTTAGAAGAAAGCAGTATGTTGACCTGGCCAGGGCAAGCGTTCAGGGAAGCAATTGGTGCTCACTTCATCAAGCTCATCTTCTCTTGAACCAGCAGCTTAGTTGTGACACTGATTACGAGAAAGCCACAAGGATTTCATAAAGCCAAAAGACTTTAAGCTGCTTCGACTGTGCCTGCATGATAAATCCATGTGTGGCACTTAGCTTGCATATACATTACATAAAGGCCTGTTCCAAACTCCATAAGATAACATACAATCTGATCTTCAGAGAAGCGCTTCAATTTGGGTATGTTCATCCATCAGCCTTGAGCTGTTCAAACACATTACATGTTAAATTGCTCTTTATGTTCACTCCCTCCTTCTTTATGGAGAAAAAAAAATCCAACAAAAGGGAAGCAAAATATGTGATGGAAACAAAAAGCTGAGCCAAAGCCTTTAGGGGAAGATTAGTTTGTGAACACGTATTTTAACAATGTTTTACAACTGTAAACAGACTGAAATATCATCATTGTATAAAAGAACACTTCAAGAAGAATCCAGACACTCAGATTACTTGGAGGAAACAATTGAAGGCTTCATTAGAATGGCTTATTTGTATAAAATA
Organism: Scomber japonicus; assembly: GCF_027409825.1. Taxonomy (NCBI): domain Eukaryota; kingdom Metazoa; phylum Chordata; class Actinopteri; order Scombriformes; family Scombridae; genus Scomber; species Scomber japonicus. The sequence goes on along the minus strand of NC_070589.1, from coordinate 20,517,984 downwards.
GTCAGCTCACATTGACCAAAACATATCACAGCATGCTGTGATTGTCCTTTGGTGAGTGCCAATTGTTCACTTTAATTATTTTTATTTCCCTTTCCACAAGAGAGAATGCCTTTTATACCGTACAGTTTTTGATATTTAATTCAGCTGAGCCCACTTCTTCCCCACAGCCTTTTTCCTAGCTGTCAAAAGAAGCTGTCGATGCCAAAGAGCACAGCTTAACTCAAAGACTGTTTCTGCATTTTGATATTCATTGTACTCAAGGTACATTTTTAATTTTGAATGCATCATGGTCAGTGTGTCTAATTAAAATGCAAGTATTCTTTGTTCCGCTTCCACTTAGTAAAAATGGAGCAGCATGCCTACAAGTGTGTGAGCTGCTGATGTATAATGCTACAAATCCTGTAGGATTATTTTGCTCCTCTAATTACCACTAAGCTGTTAGATGATAGCGATAAGAACATTTTAAGATCACACGATAGGACTTTTGTCGATATTTTGATGTGACAGTTTGCTGATGCCATTTAAATGTCTTTAAATACTCCAAACTCCAGAAAAATCATCCCCCGGGTCCTCATGTACAGGATATCATGTCCATTCACTCGTTTAGACACTAATTGTTCTCAACAGGCAAAAGAAATTCTCCCCCAGATTCTTCCAGTGCACTGTTTCTTTGTTAGCAGAATCTAGGATATCAGTGTCTTCTGTGAATTAAATTCATTGTTTGTACTGGAAAAAAAGATTAAGTCTGATCCCTTAGTGTAGCGGAGATTATGCGCTGGTCTCTCCCCCCTCCACCCCCCGTCACACAGCTGTGGTCTGTTTGATGCTGTGGAAGCTGACCCTGGTTGGAGACGTTGGGATGGACATGGCTCGAGCTACTCGCACTCGGAGGGCGTGGTTGTCCTGCCAGCGGTGCCACCGTTTCCTCACTGCAGAACGTACCTGAAATGTTCAAGATAAATAAAGCAATTATTTCTGTAGTTCTATTTTCATATAAAACTAATGTGTACATGCAGAGAAGAAGAAATGCCACAACTTGAAACTGTTAAAGGAATATACTGCACATTTAGTTTAGTTTAGCATAAAAACTGGAAGCACCTCTAACTAATTCACACGTGTGTTAACTGTTAGTCTGGTTAGTTTTTTGTACTGATTAAAGATAACAATATACACAGTTATTTAGTGAGCTTTAATGATGCTGTCAGCTAGTAGTTTCACACTTTCAAATCAGTGAAGGGTCCACAGAAGGAAGGATTACTACAAACATGAAAACTGCCTGCATATATATGCACAGTGAACACAAAATTAAAAATGTCCTTTAAAAAAGTCAAACCTTTCCATTATTGCCGACTACAGCTGACTCAAATTATTTGAGGGCCAGGAGAGAGATTTAAGTGTCTGAGGGACAAATGTGTAGTTTTTGTAGTGGCATTAATGACTTTCAAACAGCTGGAATTCCACTAATCTGCTTTTATTTCAATTAGACTAGAGGCACTGAATTCAATTAAAATAATGTATTATATTTAAGGACCATCATCAAAATGCTACAATTTCACAGGTGATTTTATTTTTAATGATAGCTACCTGATCCTTCCCCTGGTTGAACGTAGTAAAACAATAACTAGGAGGGGGGTTAGGGGAAAAAAAGGCTAAACTAATCAAGGAAAGCCATCAGGGGTTTTATTGAGATCATACATCAAGAAACACGTTGACAATTTGATTAAATTCATAAATTGCAAAGCTCCAGTGACTCACCTCTCCATTCAGAAAGCAGTAAAACACTGACACAAAGAACCCCTGCAGAATAAGACAGTACTATTAGAAGTAGTTAATGCAGCTCAATTAGACATCACAGAATTCAAATTTCGCAGTCATGACAAGAAAAGGGGGAAAAAAAGTTTAATTTATGGGGCAAATATTGTAATGTCCAATGTAATTATTGACAGTAAAGAAACCCTACTTCTCCTCCCATTCAGTCTTATATTTAAACAAAGAAGATAAAAAGGAGGGAAAAAAAGGAAATGGCCACAGAGCAGATCATGCCCACATGACCCTGTTAGTCCTGACAGCTGAGAGTCCTGAACACAAGGCAGAAGGGCCATGTTGTGTATAACTATAGGCAGGATGCTACCTCAGATCATCTTCCCACAAGAAGGCTCATAACCTGAAAAGTCATCCTTAAAGAAGTGCTACATCCCCCCTGATGAGACACATTATGAAATCAGTATGATTCACATTGTGAGCTCTGAAAACAGCGTGAGCTTCTTTTTTTTTAGCGTTAGCCCACGTCACACTGCATCATTATCTTTATTCTCACCTGAAAAGACTGTAAAAAGGAGTTGAAATAGATGAAAACAATTTGTGAGATGTCATCCTCTCCCGGATTCACAAAGAACAGCATGTAGGTGATGCCCAGCAGAGGTAGTAAGACCAGTGTTGCTTTCACTGCTTTTCTGTGAAGACAGGAACAGTATATCAGGAGCCTCATTTATAAATTAACTATAATTATAATATAATAAGAACTTGGATTTCTGCCGAGTTGACTCTGGGAAATGTATGATCCTGCCTCAATGGACTGAGACATAACTAATTAAACACCCAGCTTTGCTTTTCACAATACAAGCACGTTATTAGAGTGATGAAGCCTTGTTTGTATTAGGGGTACCACTTTATATAAGACACTATACCTTGCGCTCACTTAAACTCACAATTTGCTTATCTAGACAACTTCTTTTTGTTGATGACAGAGATGTTTACAGAAATCAGTCCAAATTCATTTCTATGAATACAAAAACTGTCTCTCATGGGCTTAGATTATTGAAACACAAGAAATCAAGCGTTACCTAGATGTTCAAGGAAACTGTCATTTAAGCATTTGCAGTATCTACCATATACTGTAGGACTGTAATGTGGAAGTGTTTTGAGAAACTTTGACTGATTTAACTGTTACCCCTTTCTGACAAAATAAAAAAGACTTATTCACTTGCTTGAAATAAGACTGTTTGACTGAATCACATACAATGAATACGTTTAAGGTGTTATGTGATTTAGTTTTAAATTTGAGCAACAGCAATTGCAATTAAAGGCAATACTTACCCTGAGAGTGGCACAGTAAAAGCCATTAGAACTATAATAGAGCTTTACTTATACAGTATTTGGAAGTCCTTTGATCCCTTAATATCTTCTGAGGGCATCAAGTGTTCTGATTTGTATGAAATTAAGTCAGAATTCAAACGTTGACACTAATTGTCAAAACTTTCATAACTGGCTAATTAATTTTTTCATAGCCACTGAACACCCCATGTTGTCTTTGGAACAAAAGATAAAAACTAAAAAGAGTCTCATTTTCAACACTGTACACAATCTTACACAAAATCAACTCACCTGTACTGTATCGTTTCAGATGTGGTAGAAGCTCTCAGTTTGGTCATAAGAATTCTTACGATATTGAAGAGGAAAACAAAGTTTATCTACAAGAAGACACAAAAAAATAATTAGTTTTGAACTGCAGGTGCTAATGGCCTACACTGAAAAACACTGCAAGCTATTTTCTGTTGCGACCAGACTCTGCCCATTAAATGCTGAGTAGGAGGAGCAGAGGGCAACATGAGTCAAATCCATCTCCTTTCTAAACAAGACAGTATTGCAGGAGCTGGGCAAATCAGAGCTGGTCAGTGCATTACAACATGGTAACAGCTTGTATATAACCATTAGCGGATACATTCTGACATCATATATAAAATTTCTTATTTAAAGTATTCTTGTGTGAAAGGCATGAGGAAGATTGATGTTGCATGGGAATGACTTTCATTATAAAACCATTTCATTCTTCACCTATAACTAGGTATAAGTGATTCATCTTAGTGTAAAATGAGTTTTATTGTATGTATGAATGATTGGTTTCAACAAATAATGTGAAAATAATGATGATGAATGTACAGTGCAACACATTTCTGCGTTGTTGTTCACCAGAAGCACAAGAATAACTGGTCCCTGGTAAATGTAGTCAACATATTTTCCGGGTTCTTTCCCAAACCAACATCTGTTGAAATGAGAAAATAAACAAATTAATAACATCTCATTGACAAAAAACATATGGACTTGTAGTTTTGTTGAATACCTACTGTTCATTTTCATAATACAACTTTCCAATAGCCCAGGCTATTATTATAGGACATGGAATACCTGAAAAGGAAAGAAAAAATGATCCATGTTATTCAGTGTGTTTGCAGATAAAATATAAAACATTTATAAGGGGGCATATACAATGTTGAAAAAAAGCTTCTACTGCAAATGAGTGTGATAATCCACAGGCTTTTAGATGCCACAGCTTTTAGACGGCAGTGGAGGCAGCAGGACTGAACGATGAAGGCACAAATCACAGAATGTACTTTTTTTTTTTTTTTTACTCAGAACCATGTTCTCCGTTTCACAAGACAGATTTAAGAACTCATGCTGCTCATTTTGAAACCTTTGTGCTGCAAGGTCAAAATGGAGAAAAATAACAAGACTACAAGCTCCAGCTACAGAGCAGAAACTTGAAGAAAGGAGAAATATGTTCCTGTTTTCTCTTCTCAAAGAGCAACATTATCCATTACAGTAATAATATTTTTTTCATCAAATTTTAATCAAAACATATTTTTCTTAAAGAAGCATGTTCCTATATTCCCACTTTAAACTGTATTTCCAATTTAACCTTTTTAGACTACACCTCCATCTAATATATTTTTCTACAATCCTTTTTTTGTTCTCATGTACATGTTTCTGAGCTTATGCCTATTTTATAGACTGTTCTGCTTTTTGCTGCTTAAGATAGGAGTAAGAAGAAAACCAATTGGACTATTTAACTTCTACCACAAAGCAGTGTGGACTGCAGTTCAAGGAAAATAAGTAGTTGATTCTTAGCTTTTAACCCTGCCATGAGCCGACAAGCTATTTGAACAAACATCCTCTAGCTAAATAGTGTTAGATGGTGCACTCGCCAGATGTGTTAAAAAAACACAAACACAGAAAGCAGGTCTGATATGGTTTGGTTACATTTTGGAACAAGTCACACAAAGTATATCAGCTGTTTGTAAAGGTTAAATGATCAGTGAAATGACCTTTAATGGAGCTCAAGACATATTCTGCACCAGGTCTAAACCTATTTTGATCCCAGCTAAAAGCAGGTCTCCAGTGGAAGACAGATTTAATCTGCCCCACTTCTATCATATAATAATGAATTCTAATTAACAATCTCTGAAGACTAATAATGAGACATAATGAGATCTATTCTCTCTACTGGCTCATGGTTTCCACCATTCTGCAGTTGTAGAAATAAAAGAACAAGAGACATTCTGATTACTCATCATACTTACGCCTGTTTAAATGTATTAATATTATATATAATGTAAACTATAGCTACCTGTTTCTATTTCAGTATGACTTTAATCAGGTCATTACAGGGGTAGTTATATCTGCACAAATATTTGCACATATGCCCTAAGGTATTGTAATGTAGTGTATATAATGTATTTCTTATTCTGTTTCCGTTGTTTAATTTTAAATGGCTCTTTTTCCTTTCTCCTCTTTCCTCCTACTGTACCTTTTCCTTATGCTGCTCTAATATGTGTAAGTCTTATATTTTGCAAGTTGTGTTTACTGAAAATATATCCTACAGGGTATGTCACCACACAGATTGGTTTAAAACAAAAATCAAGTGTCATGTACACGGCAGGAGTATTTTCGTGAATTTGAAGTGTTAATGACATTCTTCATGGAGGAAGTTGTGCAGATAATCGCATCATCATGAGACAAAATGTCAGTTGCTTAACATTTGAATCACATTAGTTTATCAAAATTAGACTGATATGTGTGATATCTCCCTTTGGTTATTTCTATTTTAAAGCCAATATTGGCTTCCCAATCATGTCATTACCAATAATATGTCATCTGCTTATTTGCTGTTTAGCTCTATTGAGTCACTTTACAATGACCTAGATGCAGTAAAGTATCTGTTTCTATTTCTTCCTGCAAGAACACACATTGTCCATTACATAAAAGAAAGACGGAAATGTCAGACTATCTGAGGGAAGCATACAAGCGTGTTTCCATGCGCATTTTTCTGCCTCGGGATGAAATACTCTGACACTGGTATTGGGACTGTCCAACTCAAAATATGCTTCTCCTAATAGTTGAAGTCAAGGTGAGCATAGATAATTCATATGGTCATGACAGGGCATCTGCTACATGTTCCAGACTCATTGTATCGCTGGAAGTCAAGCACAAAGAAATGACATTTTCCACACATCACTGCAGCTCTGTTCTATTATGAAATCAGATCACTGGCTTAAGTCTGAAGCACTGAAGGGTCTCCATCCACTTCACCTCAAGTATCTCTGTTCAAGCGATTGTTAAATTTATCATATTCAATTATGATCCAAATGCCTCAAGAATTTTGTTTGCAAAAGTTAAGCAAAATTCTGAATCAAAGTACATTTACAATAAAACTAATTCTGAAATGCATCATTGTGGCCAAATATCAACACTTTTACAGCTATACTGTGTATAAACATAATTTACTGTATGTCAAATTAACATTATAAACTTAACTTAATTAATTCAGAACATTAACACACTAACAATTTAGTATAATATTTAAGGAGATAGTTTTTTCAACTAGTGTTTCCAAAGTCAAAAATGATCATGCCAACATGACAACACAGTTATCAGTCAAATGCAAAAGATGAAACACCATCTGTTGATCAAGTTCATGTGTTATGATCAAAAGCAGGAGGGGTCTAGAGCAGTTATTAAATGTACCTTGAGGTGAAATTGTTTCATCAGCTCTCTATAATCAATGCATTGTAAGTCACAAAATATATGGTTAAACTGCAGTCTAAATTAGCCTGGTTCCAATATTTTCATATTTAAATACATGATGCAATTTGCTGTTCTCATTTTACCTTTGATAGGTTTGTGAATGTCTCAAACTATGAAAACTGAGCAGCGTCGCTAACGTGTTGCCAACATGAACATACTTACACCAACCGATGAAAAGGAAGACCCACTTTCTGAGCTTATCGGTTGAATAAGTCATTACAATGGCCGTGTGAAGGTAACATCCTTCAACAAACATCCAGAAAAAGTTTGTAACCACAAAGTAGTTGTATATTGTTGTAATTAATCGACACCAAGGCTGAAAAGAAAAAGATTAAAAGTCACAAGGCAGAAACAAAAAATGCTTTCCTATGTATAAAACAGCTTATAATTGAGTTAACAAAGAAATGAACAGAATTACATGCTACATGTGTGCTGCATACACTGTGACAAATCAATTCTGTTACCTCATTGCTCTCGTGGATATTGTGGTCAATCAACTGAAGCAAAAACCACATAACATTCCTCAGTATGAAGGTGGTGATCAAATTCCAGTGGATGATGTTTCGAAGACATCGTATGCTCCTGCACAACAAGCCCATGGAAAATAAATGTTTTAAATGATGATTTTATTATTACAGTAAAGCATATTCAAAGGGAGATTCAAGATCAGAAATTAAAAATGCTAGACCTGTGTTGTCTATGAAAGTGTTTTCATTTATGTAATACATTTCTTTCTCAACTTGTTTATTAAAATAAGATGCAAGAATTCATATTGTAAAACTAGAAAGCATAGATGAGGTGGGTCACCATTCATTAAAACAGCTGACCCCAGCTTTGTTTTGACTGTGACTTCCCCTGAGAAAAAAGTGCTTTATTACTATGTCATCACAGATTATGAAAACTGGTGTGGGCATGAATTTTGAGCAATTCAACAGCATCAGTCATTTAGATTAAGACGCTGCTCTAGAAAATATCCCATCCTGTCAACATGTGAAATATACAGATACTTAATCTCAGCAACAAATATTGACTATTTTGCTCTTTAATCTAAATAAATCAATCTTTGTCTTCAAGCCCACATCGATCAAACCCTATTGTACAACACAGCTGAGCCTGTTTAGTATCTGTTCTGTTCTGTCATTGTAGATAAAGGTGCCTGTCAGACAGGGGAATCAGGGGATGAAAAGAGGTACGACTACTTAGAAGAATGAAATTATGAAACACACATTATAAGTATTTGTAGCCTATGTGAGTGCTGAGCTGCAGGAATCTAATCATTTGACATAAGCGAGTTAATGAAAAGCAGACCGATGATATCACATGAATTTTCATGACTGTCTTCATTGAGGTTGCATGCATACAGGACACATTTAAATGGGCACTATTTCTGTACTTGCCTTAAGCATAAGAAGAGAATGAAGGCCACGACTAGAGCTCCCACAGAGATACAGTGGCCTAGGTAGTTGATGATCAGCGCTACTTTATAATGCATTGGATATTTTCTCTGGAAAGACAACACATGAATTACTTCTTAAATGTTACTGTAAAATAATAGACGAAAGAGAGCGGGTCAGGTATACATCAATATCAACAGTGAATTATCTATTGATGCTTTTTTTGTTACTTTTGAGATATAACTAAAGTGAGAGAAAGCAAATGTCATTGACACACTTCAGATGTGTTGGTTTAAAATTGTCTGAGAAAATAGAGCAAGACCCAAAAATACACACAATCACGAGACATGATGCGAGGTAATCAGGCCAAAACTCATTACACACAATACATCAGTCTTACAGTTTGCCCTTAGGCTTTGCTTATAGAGACACACACATGAATGTATATCCATATTTGTTAAGCCATCTAGAAACAAATGTTTAAAAGCGTTTATGTGCTCTATGTACCAAAAGTACATGCAGTTCAATAAGTACTATGCAATCAGAAAACACATTTAGTTTGCCATATCTGATTGGCTTTCCCTCTGTGCCATTAGTGTAATGATGAGAAACTGTGATTAGCATTTATCTAAGATTGTTAACAGATTGCATAAAGAATGATGAACATAGCAGGACTGCGTCACCAGACTAACCTTCTCCTCCAAAATGGGTTCACAATTGGAATAATTGCTCCTCAACGCCCACGTCCCATTATCCATGCATTCCCTGTAAGCACTCCCTGCAAGAAAAGAGTTGCATTATTGCCACCACTGACAATCATTTAGAAATACATGTTGATTTCTACTGAGGAATAGTTTTCAAGATTTGTACATCCATTCAAATCTGACGTCTGTATTCAATGTCGGACACTGCACTGAGTTGCAATGGTGCTGGTGCAAGCCGTTTATTTGCTGTGTCAAGGTTATAGTGAAGTGTTTGCCAAGTAGGTTAGCTGAGACATCTTTGTCATTTCCTTAGAGCTCAGTTCAAAGTGTAGTACTACTATCTGTCTGACTCCTACACAGAATACCAATTCAGCAACACCAATTCTTATTCATGGTGGGGAAATGCAAAGCCTCTTACTCAGTCAGTTTATTTGCATATCTGTTAAAAACCCCCTTTCCATAATCAACTTTGAAGTGAATTTTTCATTTTGCAGTCTCTTCACCCCGCATTCAGCAGGACCTTTATCTCTAGAACACTGAAAAATTTAGAGTTGGGGTGGAAACAGAGTAGCTGTAAATGTGAAAAGGTTATTTTCTACTATTCTATTATGACAAACCACTTCAAGTGTTAATTCTAACCACTCTGGTGCCAAGATACACATCATTTATTTTTTTTATTTTGTTCTACTGTGCATGAAAACTCTGATCAATTATTATTTTGATGCTGTCCGAAGCAACAGCGTGTCTGATATACAATGTTTTCAAAAGGCACCACAATAATAGTTTCAGTACATATTTCTTTTATTATTAACTAGATGATATTTTCACAGGTCGAGGTCCCCAGTGCATTCAGTATCAAACAAGTACTTCAGCTCACCTTATCATCAGTTTACATCTAAATAATTAAACTATTAAACATTATTTCTTAATCATGTGCTTAACTGACTCTATTTCCTGTGAGTTAATTAATCCTGAGGCCACCCTAAAACAGATAAATGAGAAAATATGTTTATCTCAATATTCAAAAAGTTGCATAATAGAATTATTCCGCCTCAGGAATTAGCAGTTTAGATAAATCTCACACAAGTGCAGATTGTAATGCTCACATTAACTCATCCTGACTCACAGATTCTTATAAACAACAAAACAATATGGTACAAAGTGGGGGTAACCATCCACCTCAGAAATGCCTACAGCATCTCTTGAAGCAGCAGCAGCAGCAGCAGCAGCAGCAGCAGTAGAGACTTATCCTTTGCCTTCGAATTAATCTTATATAATGTGACATTTGTATTTGGAGAGCAGAGAGCAGAAAACTGCTTGCGGCAGCTTGAAACAGAGTAGAAGGTAAAGCAGAAAAAGATTCATGAAAATAGACTGATATGCTTTCATTTGACTTTTATAGCATTTTGACCAGACGATGCTTTGTGCCATGTTCATGAAGGGAAATCCCAGGTCTCAGTCGTTTGAGTATTGAGCATGAAATATGAGCATGAAAGCACAGCAGTGAATCAAAGTCAGTTAAATGGCTAAAGCAATTGAATGAGTGGAACAAATATCCCATGAGACTCAATAAAAAAGTCAATGGCAGTAGATTTAAAACATACTGTCCTTGTTTGTTTGTCTTTGCGAGAAAAAAACTGCCTCAACATGTTCATTGATCAGTTGCCATGTGGCATTTACAGACTTCTTGTGCAGTCTAGGCAACCGTGATAGGAAAGCTAATGTCTTACGCATGGTTTGAACATGAACTAACTCAAACTGGACATTTAGGACTGCAGATTCTGCTTATACTATCAGTGTCAACTTTTAGCATTCAGAATATTACTTTTTTACTGCATAATCAAAGCACATTACATACGTTTGCAGTCATTATGTAATTGACTCTGGTGTATGCTGACAAGAATGTTATACATTGTAATGCATTCCAATATATTAGGCAGAGTGATGTTGATTCAACTCTATATGGTTGTATTTTTAAAGTTGTGTTGCCTATGTTGTTGTACTTTAGTACATACAATATTATTTTATATAACACAATTTAATATAAAAACTAAACCTCAACTTCAAAAAATTCTTCTTTGACGCAATAATGCACATTATTAAAGGGATGATTCACATGTTTTTCCTTGTACCGTATACAGTAGTATACATGTAAACGTTGGTGCCACTTTTCTAATAGAGACTATAAATTAAGGATTCATTTATTGTTATAATTTTACAACACAAGGTTGTATCATGAAATGTTGTTTGAAGTCACTTTATGCTAAATAAAGTGAAAATATATAAATGGATTTAATAAATAATAAGTCATGAAAATAACAATTTTATATTGGAGTGTGTAGGATGAATTGAGGAGTCTCACAGCCTGAGGAAAGAAGCTGCTCTGTAGTCTGGTGGTATGACAGCAGATATGTCTGTATCTCTTTCCAGACAGCAGCAGGCTGAACAGGCTGTGGCCGGGTCGGGTATTGTCATCTTTTGGGCCCTGTGCATTCATCTCACCTCACCAATATCACTGATGCTTGGTAGATGAGTACCAATGATGTTGTGAGTGGTTTAATCACCCGCTGCAGAGCTTTTCTGTCTTGGGCTGTGCATATCCCATGTTTTCTGTCAGGATGCTTTCTATTGCTCCTCTGTAAAAGTTAGCAAGAACTTGTGATGGAAATTTTGCAGTCTTAGGTTTCCTTGCGAAATACAGTCACACACTCTGTGATGCTGATTTCCAGGAATGTAAAACTGTTCTCACATGCTCCACCTCAGTTCAACTGATATATACAGGGGTGTGTGTTTTTCCCTCCTTTTTTTCTAAAATCAAATATCAGCTCTTTGATTGTGTTGATACTGAGCAATAGGTTGCTCTCTGTGCACCATGCTGCAAGATTGTTGATTTTCCAACAACAAAGTTCTCTCCATGTCAGGGGTTGCAGTCATGGATGTACAGCGTGGATAAGAGGGAGCTGACTACACAACCCTGGGGAGCTCAGCTGGTGAACACTAGAAGGTGTGACCACTAATCTGAACTCTCTGGGGTTTTTTTGTGAGGAAGTCCAATACCAGTTGTAGTGTGGTACTCAAGCCCAGAGTGCTAAGTTTTCCAATCACGCTGAGTTGAAATCAGCAAACAACATTCTGAAGTAAACATAGCACAAACAGTATGGAAATAATGCTGCACCTGGGTTTTGCGGAACACCAGCTTGAAGTTGCCCTATCACATGGGCCCTATCCAGATCAGTCAAACATGGCAGGCTGATTTTTGGAGCAACTGACCTGCTCACAGTTGCCTGATCGGTGCCTGATTGGTGCCTGATTGGTACCTGATTGGCAGTGCCTGGGGGTACCAGAAGCTCAAAACAAGAGTCAATAGCAACAGCAAAATTAGCTGTGTGGCATTGGCAGAGAAGATATGCCAATTTTTTCATTGGCGCAATCCACATACTCAGCTCTGCTGCTCATCCCACAAATGTATGTTTCTTACAAATGTGGCACCATTTAAAAGGAAAATAAACAGGCTTTCCAAACAATATAAGATTTATTGCCAAGAAGCATTGTTACAACAGAGAAATACTCTACCAAACATAAATGTCCTTACTTTTTGTTTACGTTTAGTTGTCATTTTCAGTGGAGGACAGTGGAGATGGCATCCTTTGTGGATCTGTGGGTTCTGTATCCAACCGGATGAGGGTCCAGGCTGGCTGGGGTACTAAGGCATATGGCATGTATAAGCTGTAACTAATATAAGATATAATATGAAATATGATATATTTGTATGTTTGCTGTTCAACACTTTGCTATAGTGGTTTAATTTCTGTTCTTTTTTTACTGGTAGCATGTTGTTTTACTGGTTTGGTTTGGTCTTTGTTTTGAGTGACTAATTGAAATGCATCAGCACTAATCAGTTTCATCAGTAACACCTGCACAATTATTTAATTAATATGGTTTGTCTACACTGAAGAAGGTATCTATGCTGAAACATCTGTCTTTGTGCTAAGCTATGTAATTTAATAAAGAGAGATGCAATAAAAAGAGAAAATGTGAAGTGTGTGAAAGCTTCTTTGACTTTTGAATATTTCCCTTGTGGAGTGCACCTGACAAGTACCTAGAGCGCAGTTGTTTTGAAAATGTGATATAACTAATAGCTTCATCAAGTCAAATACATCAAGTGAATACATCAATTACTAATGCTTAATAACCAGTCAGAAGCCATTCATGAGAACAACTTCATGGGTTGCCAGGTTGTGAAAAGTCTCCATACTGTAGCATGGCACTTCCTTTGTTTTCTTACAGTAGTTTTAAAATCAAGAAGTGGACATTTTGACACCTGATATTATACAATATCAGTTGATATTATAAAATCCCAAACAGGCACACTCTTGCCAACAAAGTACATTCATGGTCTTCAAAAATGAACCAGCAGACAGTGTGAATAATTCAAGGTTAAAAATTCACTTAGCTTTCTATCTGATCACACTTTCAGTCAAGTGGAATCGAAATGATTAAAGAAGACAAAACATTTCACTGACTAACATCAAACATTTGGTTTAGGTTATTGCATTTCCAATTTTAATTTTTGTTATCTTTGCAGGCACTTTCAAGCTAACCTTCACTCACCTCAAATGTTCTGCTGTTGTCTTTTGAGTTTGTCAGTAGGGACAGTTTTACTTCTTACTCTTGGAGCATGGAAAGAAGCACTATCTCGTCAAGGTGTGATTACTGGAATCCTTTCTCTGTTTAAACACTGTAATTGCTGCTGCACTTTAAATATTTCAGTGTGGCATCATGCTGTCTATATGCATGGCTAATTTTCAAAGGGAACTATAACAACATTTACAAATTACAAAATGCACCAGGGAATGCAGTGCAAGTGCTGTGTTTTTCAATTAAGACACATAAAAGTACATGCATTTTGGATTTTTTAATTAATTAAAACATTTGCTGAACAACACGTTGTTCCTGTCAGACAGGTACTTTCCTTACAGTAACTGCCGCTTTTACATCACATGTGCATTTACCTTTAATTAAGCAACGGTATGTCACTTCTCCATCCCAATTTGAGTGTTATGTCAAACCACACAACGGGTCATTTGGGCAGAATGGCAATCATTTTGGCTCATTGTGACTTTAACAAATTTGAGCTGAGTCAGTATAAAACTCTCAACAGGACACCGGTTGACATGCATGCCATCAACTACTAAAATTTAATTGGTAAATCTGTAATATCAACACCACAGCCAGAGTTGATGTTATTTGCCCATTTAAGTTCAGTAAACAAAAGCATTAAAGCTAAGATTGATCAATATTGCTGCACCTTTAACTTGTCCGAGCTATTAATACTCTAGCAGCACAAGGTGCTTTCCATATAAAGTTCTCAGTCTCTTCAGGCAAATATCACACTGTGCTTGTGAAACAAGCAGTGAGGATGCAGAAATAAAGGAAGGGGAGCAGGTTGTGAGGTTTGTCCCTGAGAGCTATTCCACTGACGCAAGACTAATTCAAGGCACTGGTGCAGGAAAAAAACATTTCTGACTAACCATCTGTGCATTACGCATGGGAAGTCATTTAACTCTGACTTTTCTTTATAGCGCATTACATTCACATAGTTAACATAAAATAACTAAATGAGTCAGTATCTCTCTGTTGAAGATTGCAGATAAGGTTGCCATATGAATGTGTTAACAGTGATGTGAGCTACCCAACACTAACCACTCTCCATTGGTGTGAAGATTTATCAGAAGATGAAAGAAATGTGGTGTTCTCACTGCCAAGACTGCCCACCTCCTCCGCCACCTTGCCAACTTTCATTGCTTTCTTGGATGCACAAATATGCAAACAATATGATTGCTCAAGGAGTGAGAATATTGGAAGCTTTTTTGTTGAAAAAATAACAAGGAAAGGATCTTTGAATTACATACATTTGGGCTGGATTGGTTGTTCATGGGTGACTACAATTGGAGGTAGAAAATAAAATATGCTCAGTTATTACTTGTGATGAATGTAATTGTAATAAAGTAGTAGATCTAATCTGGATGAAACACTAAACAGTCTTCATTGCAGCTAAGCTTGACTTGTTTCTTTCAGCTGATTGTTGCTGTGCTATGAACCGGGGGACCTGCAACAATGCTGAACATTACAGTACAACATTTTTCACTTAAAGGCTGTGTAAGCCAGCCTTTCTTTTTTCAAAGTTCATTTTATTGGTATTTTCCATTATACAAAATATAGATACATGTAGACACATATACTGTCTGTTATTATCAACTCACCCTCCCACCCCCACATCCTCTCATCCAATGGCACATAAATCACAGAAAGAGAAAAAATAAATAAATAGTTAGGCATCATAAGAGACAGTTGTTTCCAGACATATCCTAAATATCCTAAAACACTGTATTGCACTTGACCAGTATATGTATGTACAGCAACAACTTACTCATTTAAAAGAAATGAAAAGCCCTCAATACATACAATTTTTTTCTAATATCAGCATTGGCATCACAAGATCCACTAGAGTAAATTAAGGTGGCCTTTTTGCCTTCAAATTACACTAAATAAGTTGCTGAGGCCAATGAGGCAAATGCAATTATACTCCTTAGATGACGAAAGGCACTTCTCCATTTGGACTATCCCAAAGATGGCAGTAAGGGGCTTTTAGTGCTTTGTTGCATATTGATGATAACATTACAAAACTGAGGACCAGACGTCTTCAAAAAAATGAGGACCATGTATGTCTCTGGGTTTGGTTGCTCTGTGCTGTTGTTTGCCATCCGTCTCTTCAGATTTGTGTGGATGTTGGTACATGACATGACTGCTATGCCTCCTCAAAGCACCAAATAGCAAATTACCCTATTCCGGTTGTTTTATGAAATAGCAAAACTGGAGCCTTGTATTTGCATGTGTATCACATTGTAGTGAAGATGAAAGGCTATATCTCAACACTGAAAGATCAAAACTGCTCATGTGAAGCATACACCTGAGCCAGTTGTATCTAAGTAATAGTTTCCTCTAACTAAAAAAACAAGAAATCTCTGTCTGTCTGTCTGTCTGTCTGTCTGTCTGTCTGTCTGTCCTTTGAATATCTCAAGAATTGTTCATCTGATCAATTTCACAGGTGGGTGTATTGCTGGGGAGCCAAGGAAGTGTAGTGTTTAGTGTTGTTTGGATAAGCGGTTCTCAAGAAATACATGAAAATACCTCCAATAAACAATGTTGATTTGACTCATCTTCTGCCCATGAAGTTAACAAGCTGGAATATGGACAGCGACACTCTGCCATTGTATCCCACATTGTGGTCATTCAAAATTGTAATCTCCCAATAGTTTGCATATGAGGCATTTATGGTGCATTGGTAAATTGTAGTGTCTATTAATAGAAAGTATGTGAGGCATTTATGAAACATTGGTAAATTCTACTGTCAACCAATAGTCGGCATGAGAGCCGTTTGGGGGACTGACACTATTCTTTCTAGGTATTGAGAAATTGTCCTTTTCAAAACAGGCACTTTTTGAACAGGCACTGCATTAGATGTAAGTAAGACACTTGTTCAATATCCTAGATAAATGAGTTAAACTATCTCTGTCACTGACAGAGAGCAAGGGCTGCTGGACAAGGGCTACAGTTTTTTATGGGGTACCACATCTTTGATATTTGTCTGGATGGTTCTTATCATTTTTGGGCCTGCATCTCATCTTCAAGTCAGCGACTGTCCCTGCCCTTTTTGTCTTAGACAGAAAAGTGTCCTTTTCAAAGGGCATGTAAAAACTTTTTTTCTTTCCCTCACATGTTTCCTGTATTTATCATCTGACAGGAAAAGGACTACCCTGAATGAACCTAGAAGACAGACTTATGTGGAATTAAGTTGCATAAGAAAGCAGGAATTAAATGTGGAATTAAGTTGCATAAGAAAGAAGGGAGAAGACTTTCCCTCTATGTAATATTTCATGTAAAACACAAGCTGTTCTGTATCTTGAGAGAAACTATCACAAGCCTCAAGTTTCCAAAAAGCATTATTTATAACCCAGATGACCTGTTGTTTAGATCATAACATATCACCAGTGACTCTAATCTGTCAACACTAACCTGCCATCATCACTGCATTAAAATGCATCTGCTCCAAGGCCCTTGATTGACCCAAGTTTGATCAAATGCAACATGGCAGCTAAACCACTTGTGAAAAAATAATACTGTTGCGTCCTTGTCACATTCACTTTGTTATACATTTTGTCAGAGGTGCTGATCCCTTTCAGAGAAAAACAAAGTCCCTTGCTCTCCCTGGAATTATTAGCCCATGTTCCCAAAAAATGACTGGATTATCTGATATAAGTCTCAGGATGGTTTATTCTATCACAATATTCAATTCAATTATAATCTATCACATGACATACGTCTATCACAAAATATTTAAGCTCATCCCATCAGACTTGAGCTTTCTGACACTAGGGATATTACTCTGATCTTAAGATATAAGCACTAAGTGCTGAGTTTAATCAGTAATTACTATGTCATTGCTTTAATATGCTTATTGGAAAAAGCCTATTAACTTGTATCCTGTCCTGTCTCATTGCATACATTGTTTTCTTTTTTTGTTTTTTTTATGGTTTTTGTTTTCTGGGGGGGGGGGTTTAGCCAAGGATTATTTATGCATCTTGTGAAGTCCATTGAATTGCTCCAGGAAATTAAAGCTGTTGCACTGTTGCATATGAAATAAATTACAATATTTAAGTTCAGAAATCAAATAGACATGGAAAAACTGTACAGAATTGCTTTTTTGTCATCTGTTTCTTCTGTGAAATCTTTTACACGATCTCATGTCTAAAAAGGGAACAGACAAAGGGGGAGGAATAGCTCTAAAGAAAGGAGTTCAAGCTTTTTCTGTGTCAAACACATTTCTGGTTTGTGCAGAAACGTTGACTTTTTTCCGCTGACAAAATTAGTCACCTATAAAGATGTAGTTGAAAATACATCTTGGGAACATAACTAATGTGGGTGTAGATTTTAGTTTGATACCAATAACACTCATTATCATTTATAAGAAAGCCAACAAGATTGAAGGTAGAATTGTGCACAGGGCCCAGGGACCACCCAGAATAGAAATCCCACTGCTGCTTTATTGTTTTCTCGCAGTGACTGTAAGCCTTCGTGTCACATTCTTTCTCTTTAAGCTGACAATTGAGATGGCAGTTGGAGATGTGGCTGCAAAAATGCTGCACTGGAGAGACATTTCTCAAAGTGACTGCACCATGGTGCACCATCATGGACCACCTTACCAAACAATATGTGGTAAACCTACACTGATCCAATCAACAAAAGGCATATGAGGTCTGTCTGAAAGCTTTGGCTGCTTGCCCTGATCAAGGACTCCAGTCACATGTAGTACAGTGGCCTACTTTGATGTCTTTATCCAACATCCATGTTTCACAAAGAATGCAGGAACACCTTCCTTTCCAATTTAGGAATAAACAAATAACAACAACAAACAAAAAACACATTTATATTCCAAATAAAAAATAAGCTTTACCAGACCACACTGTAACCTCCAGGGGTATAAAAGTACATGTTTTTGAATGGGATTCACCTCGAGGATGAAGCAAATGTGCAGCTGTAAAGTTGAGAAACAGCTTACTTAAATTTCTCCCAGTGGCACTTTCAGCTCCCTTGATCATGGCTACATAGAAAAAAACACATAATTTAGCAAGAGGCGAAGAAACCAAAGGGACAATTAGCTTTTAATGTTTAACCCTTGCATTAAACATCTGTCTCTCAGTCAGGGATTGTCAAGTCATGAATAAACTGATTATGCAGAACCAGTGAAACTACAAGGAAAAACAATCTAACAACATGTAACAAAAGCTCAATCACAGCCACATTGTTGCCATGTTGTTATCATTCTTTCATAGTCACAAGAGTTCTCAATAGCAAATTTTATGAAATTAAGACACCTGCAAAGTTACACATTTAGACAGCTTTCTTTTTTAACAGCTGCAAGCTTTTTGTAGTATTGTCTCTGTATTCAAATGTGAAACAACAGATATAACTAGAGACAATTAAGGAAAACTACTTTTCAATTATCTAGAGTAATGACAACCCAGAATTTGTAATCCCCAGATATGGACTCATTAGGGTCACTTAACAATCATTGAAAATGGAGCCAAATGGTGAAAAAAATCATCCAAGCATGGAATATGTTAACAGCTTCATTACAGACCAGGGATTACATGCATCAGTGGTAAAGTACTGAAGCGATGCTCTCATGAGCTAAGCATGCAATTATTAGTGATGATCCACAAGTAGATCTAACATATATTAGCATACAAATGAATGTCATGAATGTGCATTTTCAGTGGCTGAATGTACATTTCAGAGACACACAAGTATGCAGAGGGAAAGACCAACCTCATCAATTTGACCTCAACAGTCATTTTGTAGCCTAAGTGTGTCTTACCAAACTCTCTAACTTTCAGTCAACCTTTCCTCCAACATGAATGACATGAGTATAAATAGGCATTGTTGTCATTTTTACTTCTTGTCAATGGGTTAAAATGCATTCTGAAATTCAACCGTCTGTCATTTAAAGGACAGGAAAGGACAGGGAACTCTACCAAACTGGAAGAATCTTGCTTAGAGTGGCAAGATAGAAAACTTGAAACATATAGCAAGGCCCTTTGTAATTCCAGAGCAGTCTGTTACTCACCATTAAAAGAAACAGAAACAGAAACAATCCTCGGTTCCTTTTCAGCACTTTGACAGTCCCCATTGATCCATGTATTCCTGTAGCTCTTACAAGTAATAACTATAATGACAAAGTCTAACTATAGAGACAAAATTCATCTCCTTCTGCCATCAAAATGCACTGATTTATCCCCAAACACAGGGACCTTAGAAACAGACAGAAAACCTGATATATATTAAGACTGTTTTTCCCCAATCACCTTTCTAAACTAACTTGAACAACTGTTTTAATCTAAAGCATCAACCACCGTCATTTAGACCTCATCCCAAGTGCTACCCCTGAATAGCAACTTAATCATTCTGCCTTTATTTACAGTACTATATACCACTGTCCTTTAAATGGCTGTAATTTGTAAAAAGTCAACTCTTGACTCGAACATTTAATTGGCATTAAAGGAACTGTATTATGCAGGTTTAAATCCTATTTGCCAGATCTATTTCAGTTTTTACACAATTATCCCCCATGCGTGCTAAAATTAGACACAGAGTTCAACAAAGTTTTGCATTTTAACCAATACTGTTCAACGTATATATCATTTTTAAAGTAATATTATTAGGAAACACTCCATAAATTTTCATTGCTATCCAGATGATAGACAACCTGCAATTTTCTTCTACTAAACTCAGACATTTAAGTTTGCTCTAAACAGCTAAGAAACAGATTATAAAATGGTATAGCTTCTCTGGGTGGCATTACCCTGGCCCCCAGGGTTGTTTTAGGGCCAAATTCAAAGACACCCTGAAATAGGATGACAGCAGACAGCCAGATGTTCCTGAACACAGTTTACATCCGAGTTTGATCTTGCTTCTGAGGATATTTTATGTCTAAATTCCCCCTGAGAAGGGAGGGAGGGGGGTGCTATGATTGGCAATGAGATGGTTCATTAAATTTCATAATGAACTAATGGGAAGGAACAAGATGTACATACAGTATGTGACATAAGTTTTAATGTGTTTCTAGCTTTTGCCTTATGGCAAGGTTTTTTCTAGCCATCAGAGACATCCTTGAAATAAATATTCTCTTTGGTAAAACATCAATGAACATGAAATTAACATGTTTTTTGCATTTTGCACAATTGACTGCAATCACTGATTATTTTATATTTAATTCATGAATTTTGAAAACTTTTTAAATATCAGAAGATTGGGAAAATCATGAAAGATTCATATATGAGATTCTGGAAGTTTTTTTTGTTTAAAAATGATTAAAGCAATGAATTATAACAATTGCTACAGATTAATTTCTCTTGATTGACTAATTGATTGAACCCTATCAATGTCCACTTGATCCAAATACAGATCCAAATCATTTGGATGGTTAAACAAACATTATACAGGTTTGGATACAAATAGCTTCACTGCACATGTCTTATAAGCATCAAACTGTGAGCTCTTGCAGTGAAAGGGAGTTTGAGAAACTGTCATTCCATCCTATTTTTTTAGCGGGAAACACTGGGATCCATCTTTAAAAGCATTGTGCCTCGAGTGATGACCACTGAAGCAGACAGGCCAACAGACCCTTAGGAAGAGTTACTGGATAATCTTTTACTCACAGCTGTGTCTCTTAATCTGTTCTCATGCCCTCATGACACATTAGTAATTACTCCAATTGTACGTTATAAATTCAAATGTTTTCCTGGATGTTTGCTGTAAAACTCTCACACCTCACAGCTGCACTGAAACCAGTTGGTGAGAGAAAATGAGCAAAAGGGTTTGTGCTACAAGTCTCTGGCCCTGAGGGAAAACAGCACAGCAAACATGTAAGATAGCGTGTCTGGATAGTGAGAACATGTTATCCCACATTACACAATTAAAAGCATGCATATGTTGTCAGATTCTTTAAGCAAGTCATTTATGGCAGGTCACTGCTTGAAGAAAAAACACTTTTCAGTCTGACTGTTACTGTTAAAATCAAACAATTGATTTGTATTGGTCCTGTGTACTTTGTATATCTATTTTGCTAAGAAAGGCTGCAGCCAATCATCTTGAAATCTTTAATATGACTTTAAACCTTAGGGGAGTTTCTGCTGCATGTGAGCGTCAATGAGCAATATGAAAAAGATAAATATCGTAGTGTTGCTCAATAACACCAAGACTACTATTCCCTCAACAGGTGCTCTTAACAAACAAGCTGCTCCGTCCTCTGTGTTTTGATGTGTGAAAACACAAAGGATAGTAGGGGTGTAAGGGATGTAAGAAACAGCATACCCACCGATCAAGACCACTATATTACTGACATGAATGTAATTTTTTGGAGACAGGATTGATTATTCAGCATCATGTGGTGAAACTTTTTTTGCAGGGAAACCATCAAAGATGTTTTGGCTGTTTTGTGTCTGCTCAGTGCCCCTCTCTTCTAATTGGCTGATTGTTTTCTGATTGATGCACACCCATTCCAACCAGTAGGGATTTTAGCCTTGCGTAGCAAAGGAAAAACCAGGGCTCTGGATAAAACTCGCTGGTAGATCGTGACGGCCACTGTTGAGGATGATACTTTGCAAGGCTGTGCAATGACAATATTGCTTCCTGACAAATTTGCTTTCTGACAGCCAACAACTGTGCAGCTGTTCCTCCACTGTCTGTCTCACTTCTGCTCTGCTCTGTGTGTGTGTGGAGAGGCAGCCCCATCACTGGTGACACACAGAGAACAGAGGAGAGGAGAGAAACAAACACAACCATAAAGGACAGCAAAACGCATTAGAGACTCTCACTCTCTGCTAAAATGAAAAAGTTCACATACTTTAGGTAAATAATATAAATAAGGGGGCTCTACCCAGGCAAACACTGACAGGCTGTGTGCATTTCTCTATGGACTGAGTGTTTTCATACTTTCACAGTATTTTTATAGCATTTTTATATAGCATTGCTTTATAATAATAATAAAAATAAAAATAGAAATGTCCCTTTCAACAATGTGGGACCTTTTTGCACAAGCTAATCCCTAAAAATAGGACCTTTCTCCACTATTTGGATGAGTATTGCATGGATCCGGCTTAAAAATGTATGTCCAGCTCTTGCTCTGTAGTGTAGTATAGATGCTGAGCCAGTCCTGAGTGCAGCCTGGATGGGCTGGTGCTGATTGAATCTCATGGGGAACTTCATGTGCAATGGCAAGTGAAATGTTTTCTACACATTACGACCTGAATTTGTTGACTGACTAACCTCTTACCCAGTTTCACCATGGAGAACTGGATCAAAAGTTCCAAGAGGGTACATACACCACGGGAGAGGTACTTTACAAAAGACTTTGGTGCAATCATTGGATTCAGAAAAGAAAAATAGCACAAATTGTAACAGCTAGAATTGTGTGATTCCCAGCATGATAAGCTGCAAATGGGAAGTCATTTCATCAGTTAGGATGAGTGCCTAAAAAAAGATGTTCTGTGGTTTGGATTGTCCCTGACCAATACATTTCAACTGTTTACTGTCATACAAGCCTTTGCATGCCTTTTTTACAGCTTTTTAAGGTAGAAATGTGGGATTCATATTACTCCTCCACAAGGGAACTGACAAGAAGAGGCAAAGCAGTGTTATGTTCATTTAGACTGTCATCAAACTTTATAGTAGGAAACATTAGTGAGTCATTATATTATGCAGACAGTACTGTACATTAAAGGATAATTGCCGTTTTTTTACAACCTGGACCTTATTTCTAGCATAAAATATGATCATTTACTCACCCAGACAACTTTGGTGTCATTTGGAGTCGGTCGGATGAAATTAGCTCCAGTGGAGCGCCGCATATATCCGGCATTATCTGCCGCAAAACTAGTTAATTTCACCAATATTTTGTTATGATACGTTAGTGCTATTCCCCTCCGAGCCCGTGGTGGCATGTTATCAACATTCGGGGTCTGTAGTTTGACCCACTAACCTCTGATCTGGATGATCATTTCAAGTCTCTATCACAGCCCGGTTTATCATTGATCCAGATCAGAGGTTAGTAGGTCAACCTACAGACCAATATCCTCCATTTCTTTGACAGAATCTACATTATCTTCAAACACTTTTAAATAATTTGTACCAAGAATCCACTGCTACAATGTCACCAGTGGCAGGTGGTGGTAGTAAGAAATGTATCTACTTCTCAATAAAGCATCTAATTCCCAGGTTTTCTTTCATGCAGTTTTCTAGTGGATTCTGACAGATTAAGGCATGCAACAAAAACACACATATGCATCACCATGAACTTCCCAAGATTTTGATTAAGAGAGCTACCAATTTTATGTTTGATGATAGCACCTGCCTCAATTTATTCAATCCTCTATTTCAGTTTCATGTGTGCCTCGGAAAGATTGAGGTATGTTGCACAGACTCAGCTCTGATTTAAAATAAAGCGTCAACATGCTGTGCTGCACCAGCTCCCTTCCATTCTTTGAACCTGATACACACTGCAGCGCTGATATGACGTGGACTTTATTAATCCAGATAAGAAAATCAATAATGTTTCATTGTAGGAGCCACAATCCTGACTTTGACCTGTTTTGAATAGAAAGGCACATTATGGGGTGACAGGATGTGTCCTCAGTGACAATGAACAAAGGAACAGGGGGATGAGGTGTGTTTACCAAAGAAAGAAAAACATGATTCACTGAATAATTACAGTTACATGTCTCTGGGATCCTCTGAACAGAGAAAGCACACGGGCCACTGAGATATGGCTTGAATTCGCAAAAATGACACTCTGCCGTTGATATCATTCATCTATACCGCTGTGAACATTTTGTCTTGCCTGAGGCTTGACAGAAAGCTCGTCACATCATAGTGACAAAGCAGAGACAATGAATCACTTTAAAACACATCTAACAACTAAGTCCCAACAGTGGTGATGTGCATTTCATGTAAACCAGAGAACTGAATAAATGCACACACACACACACACACACACACACACACACACACACACACACGCACACACACAAAGGGGACATGGGAAGGTTTAAAAATGCATAAACCTCTTAAGCCACTCTGAACAGACATTAATATTTATATATGCTTGAAGAAATGGAAAACAATTTATAGCCCCTTACCTGAGCAGGCCTGTTAAATCTGGGAAAACTCAGATTTTTGTAGAGAATTGAAGCATATTTCTGACATTAAACTTACTTAGCCGTTCATTTTATAGTACTACAGAAAAACTATGAGATCCACAGAAGATAGAGCATTTATATCCCCGAGCGTTAAACAACTGCAAGAACATAGTACTGGGACTTGTCCTCAAAATGAAACAGTAGTTCATGCTTTTCTAATATGTAGACCATTAAATGTTTAGCTCTGAGACATATCAAATAAGCAAATAGAAGAGAATTGTATTGTTAGTCCCATATGTAAGATCCTGTATTATGCCAAAGGCTGAAATAAAAAGAACATGCACCCATTTAGCCTTAGTTTGCAAACAGTGCAAAGCAGTATCACATCAAATTAATATTCTAATTGTACTTTTAGAACCACTTTAACCGCACTGTCTTAATTAACACTTTCTAGGGTGATGTTTGAGCCTACCTCTATTCTTAGTCTGACCTATTTTGAGTTTTAAAATTTTTATTTAGTCATGGATGCTAATGAGATCCAGCAGGTTCAACATAATCACTACCATTGTCCCATGTCACAGTGTTGTAAATCTAAAGTGCACTGCATCCCGTCACTCTAGTATCAATTATGCAATCAGGAGTTTTGCAAAGGCTCTTCTACTGTGCTTAATTAGGATCCGCTTTATACACTGCTCCACTTGAACAAATGCATTACCCCAATGCAGTTTGTCCTTGAAATTTAATGATTTTGTGATTAAATGATTTTGTTTGTGTACACTATTAATCCTCATGTGCTCTATCTCCTTTATCTTCTAAAAACAATTCCATTGTTTAACTGAAATTAAGGTGGAAGCATCAGTGACTTGTTTGTTGGAGACCTACTAGGACCTTACAGGGTTTCACACTGCATATACATATACAGTACAGTCAACAGTCAACAGGATCCCATGGTGCAATGTGGCACTACACTATACAGTATTTGAAGGAGCCATCACCATCATTAAATAATATGGCTGACAATAATATTTCAATACTAATAATAACAAAAATGTTCTGATTTCCATGTGCAGAGCTAAACCGACAATGGACTCAGCCTACTTATGAGTGTTGAGTGTGTGTCTTAAGCCTAATGTATCTTATTTCTCTGTGTGTCAAGGGTCACACCGCTGCACTGGGTGACATGCTCCTTGACCTCGAAGAGTATGAGCACTAGTTTGTTTAGAAACAGCTCCAAAGACTAATAACATCTACCGTATTTTCTTTCTCCAGAGATTACTGTAGTTCCATGTGCTGGAACGTGGCTATGTTTACAGAGCTCTGTTA
This sequence comes from Scomber japonicus, assembly GCF_027409825.1. Classification (NCBI taxonomy): domain Eukaryota; kingdom Metazoa; phylum Chordata; class Actinopteri; order Scombriformes; family Scombridae; genus Scomber; species Scomber japonicus. Next base: position 20,491,947 of record NC_070589.1, on the reverse strand, counting down.
GCCTGTTGTGCAATTACAATCTCTTGACTGTGTAGTACACTGTACATTTCTCAAAGAATTTTAGTGCAAAGCCAAAAGGCTCTTGCCCAACAAGCTAGTGAAGCACTGTAAACTTGATCACATTCCCACACGTGCAGTAGCATCTGCTTTACAAACACAATACCTGTAAGTAGGATGATTTCGTTGTTGGTTTGGCTCCACACTTGGAAATTGGGAACAACTAAGTATCTGCCAGGTGCAAAGTAAACTAAACTGCTGGGATGCAAAAACTAATTACAAAAACTGTAGAAGATAATAGAGAAACAACACAGGGCTACATAAGACAACAAAGCCTGACACTTTACCCTGTCTCTGAACCCACTTGAACAGCTCCTATCACATTAATTTAGACATTCAACCCTAAAAAGGCTCAGTGGCCAAAACAAGACTGAGCAGCTTGCAGGAGTGACTGTTGGTTGCTGTGTAAATTATACATTCATGATTGAAAAAACTTCTTTAATCAAATACTACATTAATAAATGCAGATTTCCTACAGTATACTTTGCAGAACAGTGCCAGTGATTTAAGCTAATTGTTGATCTTTTGAGATGTGCATGCTAAGACATATCATGCTGCAGGCCTGTCAAGCTCCCCCAAAGACCGGTATACATCGATGCCATAAGCTACAGAGACTGTAATTCTCCTTCACATGATCAGTGTGTGAAGTGCATTAAAGAACTTAACGCTGCAAATTCTCACAAGCCAATTAACATTCCTGAGTGATTCCTGAGGGTGTTTTTTTCACATACGAGATTTGATCACAGACACTCAAACTGATCAAGTTCGTCACAGTGGCTCTCATTCTATGATCCATTAAATTCAACTGCAATTGGACTTGGTGGGGGGTTGGAGGTGCAGCTGATATTCCCAAGACACTGCAGCAGATGTGTAAATCAAGCATTAAAATACACTTTGTTATATGATGGCAAAATATATATTCCTTCATGTCTTTCAAATGACTACCTTGTTCTCAGTCTGAGACCTTTAACATTGCTTGACAGAAAAGTGCTATAATGGCATCAAGCCTTATTTCACACACTTTGCAAAACATATGGATGTGTAACTCTAAATCCACCCTCAAATCCTGGTAAAAAAAAAAAAACAACTGCCGTTTTTGATAATAAATGTTGGTGCCACAAGAATAAGAACTGTACAATATGCTGTCAGGAAGACTGATTCCTATAATTACCTTAGTCATGGGCTCTACGCAAGGGAACAAAAATAATCTGTCACCTGGTCTACTAACTAAGAGTTGACTTTTTTCTTTTATTAAAGCACTCATTCTTTCCCTTTTGTCAAATCTATTAAAACAAGCAAGAGGTCACAGGAGATGCATTTATATGATCACCTTAGAAATCCAGCACATTAACAGTTCCCTTAGAGTCTGATTGGAGGATACATTCTACAGAAATAATCAATCACGGCAATCCCACCGTAATATCTAATCATAGGCCTGTTGAAAATGTCATATTGATCCACAAGGGCATAAACATATGAAGGTATAGTATACATAAGAGAAGGTGTTAGAACATGTTGTCATGGCGAATGAGCTTTTCACATAGGGTATGTCCAACTAGTACTGAGCGCCAGCAGGGCAAAGGTTAAATCAATGCAGTACGAGGTGACTAGGTAGATGTGTGTGTGTGCATCATGTGGGGGGTTAGTGGGCAATGACACTGCACCTGAGCCTATTACCCAGACAACAGCTGTGTGTTACAGTATATGTGTTGTTTTTAGGGCTGTTACAAATGTAACACGATAAGCTTTTGGCTGTTTGTATGATGTATTTAATTTTGTTTTGTTTTTTTCATAATGACTGTTGAGCCTAAGTGTGAAACCAAAAATGAATATGGATTTTACTGCTGGTGTTTCTTTCTATATGTAAAAAATCAGCAGCACCTCAAACATCACCACAATGTCACATGTCCAAGTTTTCAAAGTTACTCACTGGTTATCTGATGGAACAACTAAACATTCATAAAACACAAGGAATCACAAGTAGCTAGTAATCACAAGAGTATGTGATTTCAGTGGATTCCTCCTTTAACATTGCGTGAACAAGACACATGTTCATTGTGGTGCAGCTGTTCCAGTGACGGTAGGTGTACTGTCTGTAATTATCACTGAGACTCACTGTCATCACTTCATATCGGAACAGATGGAGGTTCAACAGACCAAGAAAATGAAAATATGAAAATGTATTTGGACGTCACTGAGTTGCTGGATTAGTTTGCTGTCTGTGTGTCTGCCCCTATTTAATTTTTTTTTTTTTTTTTTACATTTTATTGTATTAACCTTTAATTGAAATTAGTGCATCTCTGCCTCCAATAATATATGTCTTGTTTTATGTTTAATGTGTTGTTTTATCTATTTATTTACAGCACTTTGTTTCAGCTGTGGTTGTTTTAAAGCGCTATATAAATAAAGTTGAGTTGAGTTGAGTTAATAAACTAGTTCTGGAAAAAAAATCTCAACGGTTTTCCAAACAAATGTATGACAAGGAACTTTTGCCATAATAGATAAATATCTTACTCGTTGTGTTGTACTTCACCCCATTGATATACTCAGGACACGGTCTCTCTACAATCCTCCCGGTACTGCTCCGGGGCCAGCAGGTTCCAATCTCATCGGTTGTGGCATTGCAATATAAACCTTGGATAAAAATAAAGTAAAGCAAAAAAAGAGGACGCTTAGGCTAAAATTTCCATTTCCCCAAAACGTAACATAAAAAAATCTCATTAATGAAACAAGACAAATTAAGACATTCCACCTTACCATCAGTGCTCAGCAATGATAATGAAGCGTTTTCCAAAAAAGTCTCTTGAAAAGCATCCATCAAACTACAGTTTAGGTCCCCGAGCTCTCCAAATATGATCTGGTAAATGGTGGCATCCATGGTGCGAAGCGCCGCTTTAAATAACGTTAGATTAATTCCAAGTCCGGGCAGAGGAGATGGCCACACTGAGCCCAGCGGTGATCATGGGGCTTGTGAATCGGAGCAACAGTAATGAGAAGTAGAGAGCCCAGTGCTCCTGCTGGGAACCGCTTCCCTAGCCAATCAGAGCCGCGGATCCGCGCATCCATCCACGTGCTGCAGCAACTCCGACGAAAGACAGCCGATTGCCTAAAGTGACCAGATCATGGGCTTTGTCAGTCTGACGTTTCACACCTGCTACCCACCTGTCATGATTATTTATGCAAGAAAAGGTCTTCTGCTTTCACATGAGAAATTGTAGGATATATCATTTAGATTGGAATATAATGCATCCCTGTTCATGACTGTTGATGTAGCCTGAATGTGCAAGGCTATACTGAAAAATATATATTTTTTAAAGCAGATTTGCAATATCCTAAAAAAAAAAAAAAAAAAAAAAGGAAAAGAGAAATGCCATAAGTGTTATTGTTGGTTCCAACTCCAACTCACCTTTTAACTCAAAGTTTGCAGAAATAGTTGTCATGCTATGCCTTGAGGACTTGTTTTCTGGTTAAAGTTATATAATGCTTATGTAATGAATGAATTCACCTGTTAATACCAAGGTCCAAGGTAATGTTTATTCACCTCTGTGCCATAAACCCCCCAGAAATCTGTGTTTGCTTCAGGTAATGCTAGGGGAATTGGCTTTGAATGTGTCATCTTACTTTAATAATAGGACCAGGGCTGTAACTGGAATTTTAGAAATATTGAAGTAATGAGTCCCCCTAACAAGTCCCAGATAGGTTTCCCACATCATAATGTCACACTACTTCTTCGTTTGCTTCTGGACAGTCATTCACACATTCATAAGACGTCACCTGTCTGGAAAAAATAGATTGTTTTAAGCAGTGGAACAAACCACAGACACTTTTGCGTTTGTGGTGAGGATAGTATCTTTTGATGACAAATAACTAACATGTCCGCAGTGCTGGCATACAAACAAAATAATTTAGTGTGACTGCTCATCTAAGTATAACTCCACAGTCAGAGCTCAATTGAACAGAGCTTGATTTTATACTTCAGTGATTATAGCTTCAGAAAGAGTGAGATATCTTAAAATAGATGACCTTCCCCTTTAACACAAGAGGCCTATTTGAAAATTATTATGATTGCATCGAAAAATAGCATCTAGTTCAATACTCTCACCACTTAACATTTTTCAACAATTTTCAAGTTACAACAAGGTTGAGTGGCTCTCCTGTCTACCAATCAATTGTTTGTTGCATTTGGTGTAGATTCAGCTGGGTGTAGAGTTCAGTAAGAGTTGTGTCACATGGAAACTAAAACACATTAGTTGGTGGATCAGTCAGATAAACCCTTGTCATTACAACCAGACATTTGCAGTTTGAACCTGAACTTCAGTTCAGTCACTGATATTTGTGGCATTAACAAACTGACCTTTACTCAGCGCCCCTGGACTTTCCATTTCAAGCAGTTTCTGCAAAGATGCTACACTAAATAAAATAAAACAAAAATAGGGTCACCACGTTAAAATCTCATAGAGTACCAACAGAAAGTGTACTCCTTTCTAACAGTTTACTTACATTTTAGTTTAAAGGTCATAAGGATAACACTGTAAATATAACAGTAAATAAAATATTCAAACTCAAAGCCCCCAAATCTTAAACCTGTCCAATCAAAGGTGTCTAGACTAGACATTTGCCTCATAACTGAGTCTAATATCTTGGCTGTTTACCTGTTAAATGTGAGACGTGACCTTTTCGCCAGCATAAAGCTTTCTCTCTGAGCTCCCTCTAAGCCTTCACATGCAGCAGTCCATCTCATTTTACCTCCTTGTGGTTTCAGGTCATGCACTCATAGAGCTGTAACACACACAGTGTAAAGTTTGGCATCTGAATACTGGATTGGCCATGTAGCATCTGAATGTTGACTTGGCCACGTGATGAACATGAATATTCTAATTGCTCCTGCTATTAATAGTACACCAAAAAGTTAATGAATTCTCCCACAACACTCCTTCCATACTTCACCACTTTCTGTGATGGGAGAAAAAAGGTTTGTGTTTGTCATGACTGCATCTGATTACTGTTGATGGGAAAAAAATACTGTAACATTTAAAAATCCATATCGTTTTATACTGTATGTTGCCACACAATGCTTCTGAGATTTTAGGCTACTGTATGTAATATTTAAATTCAAGCTGAACAAATGTGGACTTCAATCCTTGACCATGATGTCCATCTTGGGTCGCCAAATATCTCATTGATACTTCACAGACTGCAGAGAGTTCTTTATGTATAATCTCATATAATGGATCTCCAATTGGTTTAAGTAACAAAATAACGCTTACATATAAAATATATCCATTGAATATCATAATGAAACCAGACAAAATATTTCATACAGTATTTTAAACTGTATCCAGACAAATGTAACAAAAGTAAATGTAAGTAAATGTAAAAAAAGATTTGAGCTACTTTTCTTCTTACTTAAATTAGATATAAACACAGTCTTGTAGTGATTAAAAAGAAATTCAAAATTGTCATTTAAACTTGTTTATAGCTCAAAATTATCCCATGGGCCTCTTTTTGCTGGAGGAAAGGGAACTGTAAATCACAATAGTGAGGATCTGCTTGAGGAGCGCATCTGTTAGATAATGTCTAATCTGCTATTTTGTCAGCACAACAAAGATTTGTATCTTTAGCAGAAATGGAATAGTATTACATGCTTTTTCTCCCCTGCCTACATGACACAACATTGTAATACATATTTTTATGCTCTCTATACTCTTTGTTTCAACAACCAGACTGTACACCAAATGAGGCTCAGATGCTCAGATAAAGGACGTTTCATCAGGGTTGCATCGACCAAAAGATTGCATCTTGATCTGGTAGTATCTCTCGACCCAAAGGCATTTATGCCTAATCCCACCTCACTCAACTCAACAATGGGTTGTGTGCCGATTTATCAAAGGATGTTCATTTGTGGGGGATTCTTCTGGTGAGTCTGAGCCTCGGGATGTTCAATAACATAGAGATTTATTTGGTAATGTAAGTATAGGCTGCTGATAAGGAGCCAGTTTCATCTGGATGAGGATGAGTAATCAAATGTACAGTGGACCGTTTTCATATGTGCTTTTTGAGGCTGTTAACATGCTTAGAAACCATATAAATCACTCCAGATTAATGGAGCATCCCAGTTGCTCTCTGGCAGTTTTGTTGCCACTGGCATGTTGAAATCCCTTTGAAGGAAATCCTTTACCCTTTGAGTCTACTTGACCTAATTCAAATGAATGTATTTTCTGCGAGTGAGACTTTTTGCTCAATAAAAAGACACCTTTTTAGTTCCAAACTCAAAAGAGCAAGGCTGACTATGTGTGGAAGGATTATGGAGTTGTGGCTGTGACCAAGGGCACAGCACAGATAAACTGACTGTGGAGAGAAAACAAGGGGGGAGGGAACATAAAGTGCACCTTGGAGCACTTGAAGGACAATTGCCTAAATGAGACATAACAAAGTAACATCACTGGCAAAAGACATCAAAAGGTCAATGTGATGACATATTGTGAAAAATATAAAAAGCCAATACCAGCTATACTGTATATTGTGCACACCGGCAGGATTTGATTAAGCTTTAATGTGACTCCCTACAGTATAGAAAGGCAAAATGAGTCAGCCTGAGTAGCTTTGAATGACTGCAGGATTTAGCATGAGCTACTTACTGTACTGTGTGAAATGACAGCTGCCGAATAAATGTCCTCGTGCACAATGGTGCAAGCCTCAAGGTGACTTAATCAAAGCTTAAAACCATTTTGACAGTGCATCTCAAGCAGTCACATACTGAGCCTTGCTCAGTAACTGATAAGCCATGCTCATTGTAACCATTTGACTCTCAGGCAGCTCATTTGGATGAGGATCAGAGCAATTGAGTCCAGTCTGTTTATGTCCTGCTGCTGCCAGCTATGACCTACTCCTCTGAGTCATTGTGTTACAAAGCACTAAGATGACATGTTGAACACATGGTTCACAGAGGAAAACCGTTGACCACTCTGCTTCATCTGAACTGTGTGGCGTGTGGACATAAAGCAGCAGTTAAATCTTCAAGTTCATTGCTCTGTTTAAAAACACCCGCATGCTAAAACACTGGAATGACCTCCCTGAGAGCTATGGCAGGCAACTGCACTGCAATTAATGTGCTAAACTAAATTAACTATTGTCACTTGGATCTTTGTAAATATATCTACACTGTTAACTGTTAAGCCTCCATACTGAGCCGTGACGAATGCAGTGTGATATCACAACTGCCCATGCATTATGACGGGTGAATGGGAATCCCGTATTTGCTTGAAATTGTTTGCAAAAGCAAATCATTATAGCAGGCTGAGCTCAAACGGAGATGCTGGCAATCCTGCTGTTGCTCTGTAGATAAACATACAGCTTCGCCCTGTTGATGCCGGCTTGTGTCTCATATCACTTTGTGTTAAAAAAACAACTTTGAATACTGATTTGTGTTCTTAGTGTCTAGAAAATACATTATAAATAAATATTGACTTGAATTGTATGAAAAGAACATGGTATTTTATAAATAAGTTCTGCAAGTATTTAACCATCACGTTACAGTACCTCAAAAACTGTGTTGAAGGAAAACTAGCCTGAGGGTGTTCAATTTGTAAAACAGAGCGGAGAAAAGAGAAAAACATATTCTCAAGAACAATGAAAAGAAGAAAAAGGTGTTTGTATAATGAGAGCAGCCCAGTTTTGTGGATGGAGAGTTAATAGTCTCTAGCTTCCTCCAACTCTCAACCTACTAATACTCTCCAAAGTCCAGCTCAAGCTTTGACTCTATATCCCATTTGATATGTTTTAGCTGTTTGCTTGTGTCTGTTTGTGAGCATGCAAGCCCTTATGAGTTAGTGTGTGTGCTGTTGCATGTATTTTGTTTCTTTGCCACGGTAGAGAATAATCCAAGTGGTTGTTTTTGCAACATAGGGCTCAAGCGGATGATCTGAAATGACTTTTAGTACTTTGTGTTATTACCATGAGTCTTGGGTCTCTGAAGCGTGAGTTATTAGTGTGAAAATGGGAAAGGACAACCAAATAACAGCTGTTGTCTTTATTTTTCTAAAGCCTTTGTCTCAGGATGTGTACTTTTTCCTCTTTGAGTTGTACAGAGAATATAGAGTACACCTTACAAGAACGGTGCTATGTGAATAAATCTGTTGTGACTGTTAGTGTTTTATTTATTATTATAGACTCGTTAGGGCTGAGAACACATACTGCTATTTGCAATCAGCCTCTTTTGCCAACAGTAAGAGTGGTATCCAATGTAGGCTACATGCTGCAAATATTCAGGTCTTCAACTGGCATTCAACATTTTTACACAGAAAGTCACGCCATAAACTGTGCAGGAAGATTCCCCATGGAGTTGAGACACTAGACAGCTGGTTCTGATGAAATTGGAGGTGAATGCGGTGGAGGTGGTTCACATTGATCTGACACTGAAATGACAGCTGACAGTAGAAGAGACAGGGATGGTTTTAAAGTTTGACAGTAAGATGATTGACTCACAGAGATTTCGGTAAAACTTTGACTGGTTGGAGTGAAAAATATGAACTCAGTCAGTCAGGTGATTGAATTGGTAACAGGAGAGCATAATATATCTACATAGCAGTTAAACATATCCTGTCATGTTTTTTTGAGTTCCTGTTATTTTTATACTGTTATAATCCCACCTGTTTATGTTAAACATGGTCAAAGTTCTAAAACCTGAGGTGAACAAAGGTAAAATGCCAAAAGCCGGGGCTTCAAACTGCTTTGAACTCTTTGCTTGTAATTAGGGTTGCAAAATTCCGGGAATTTTCAAACTTGGAAACTTTCCATGGGAATTAACGGGAATTAACGGGAATTAATGGGAATTAACGGGAATTAACGGGAATAAACCGGGAATTTACTAAACTGAAGGTATGTTCTTATTAGGGAATTTAAATATAGTTGTGTAAAATAATATTTTAGCATAATCCTGACTAAAACAACCAGATATCATGCAGTACAGTTGAATATCTATGCTATCTGAGACCACGCCCCCTACATGCACTGTGCATTCCTCCATCACATACACAGATGATTTCTACAGTTCTGGACCACACTTTTGAGCCCAGAGCACACAACTTGAAGCCAGACTTTTGAGCCTGTGGTTTTGATGACATTATATGGTAATATATTTAGGGATATGTTTATGTGTAAGTGCTATATTTAGCCTTATAGTGAAAAAAATAACAGACAGGAGTGGAACTTTGATGTTACCAGTTATATCATTTGCACCTAAGTAAATAACAATAACTAATAGTTTTAAAAACATCTTGTATATTTTGGATTTTATGAGTTGTATCTCCACCAGGATACATTGGGCACATCCCCCTCAGGGTTGTGTAGCTTCACAGACACATTGTTGTATTTTTTCAGAGTTGTGTGTGAAACCATTAAGAATAATAACATTTAGTTGTTTTTTTAATATTAAATTATAAATAATTGTATAATTTAATATAACTTCAACAGCTCAGGGACATCAAGCGACATTGTGCACCTTTTTTCATCGTCAACTTAAAATAATGTTCTGATTTTTAATGAACGGGTGGACTTTTTTTATCCAATTAAATCAATCAAATGATGATACCTTTCCACTAAATTACCCTCAGTTGCCATAAATTCCCATAAATTCCCATTTAATTCCCACAAATTCCCATTTAATTCCCATAAATTCCCATAATTCCCTTAATTCCCATGGAAAGTTTCCAATTTGGAATATTTCCAAAATTCCCCAGCTTAACTTTCCATGGAAATTTACCGGAAACTTTCCGGAAATTTACCGGAAATTTTCCACCCCTTTGCAACCCTACTTGTAATACACCTCTACTTCCTTCTCCCCAGAAATAGCCATCCACATTGTGTTGTTAAGGTTGTTCCATGGGTTGTTCATGTTGTCCACTTGCATATTTTGGAACTAGTTTGCGCTTGAACATGTATGGGTGTATTTAAAAAATAAAAAATGAGAAAAGAAGAAGTGAAATCCTACTGCTATGTTTTTTTTTGCATAGTTTAACCAATCAGAAGGAGGATCATCCAGAGGGGGCCTTAAAGAAATTGGAGCTAAAATGGATTGTTTCAGACAGAGGGGCTGCATAAGGACCACTATAAGATAAATCAGTTTTTCCAACTGTAAATCATAGAGATACACTAGTAGAGCCCCAGAATACAAATGCCTACCTGGAAATGTGAATGATACTTCCCCTATATGTCTTCCTGATTGAACTTTCACAAAACTGAATTTCTCATGAGGTGACAGACCAGAAATATAGTGTACAGTACATTAATACGTACTGAACTAAACCAAAGTGAAGAATTTCCTCTTGGTGTGAAAAGAAATAATGAAATTCTGTGGTTTACTATGGTTTAATGTATTGTCTTCTTTGTATTCCACTGACCATGCAAAGGTACTTCAAATAGAAATGTATTTGTTTGTATGAAATAATACCTCCAGACTACATGTCCCACTCCACACCTTATTTTTCGAAAACCTATCTGACTTTACTTCCTCACACACTCTTCCCACGCTGCACCACAACATTATTAAAGCAAGCATGCTTAGTTTCAGGGTTAATTTAACTGGACCCTCTGAAAGAACAGCTGGCCTCAGTTTTGCTCTTGTGGTTTAAATGAGCCATGGTCGCCATGGCTTTGTTGATCCTCCCTGCAACCTCAAAGAAGCAATCAATATAACAGAGCACAGAAATAAAGTGTTTCAAAGATTGCACTGCCTTGAAGGAAAAACTAAGTTAATTTTGTGCATGAAATTATCATTTAAACATGGTTTAATAGTATAGCTAGCAGTGCAAATTAAGCCTTGTTTCATTTACAGAGTGCAACTCAATGCTTTCTAATTCAATAGCAATTTGGTGTTATTTCATAACCTCATCCATTTGTCTTTTTAAAGTGAATAGGAGGTGTAGTGCACTGGCAGGTTGAGCATGGAAATATATTACTTCATTTATCTAAAGGTATGTAACTCAATAATCAAACCCTCCCAGGGAGCTGATGCTGTTATGTGGAGAAAGACTCAACAGTATAATAAGAAATCTGCCACTTTTTAAGTCAGCTTGTGTGAGCTGGCATGTCAGACGCTGCATCTACTCATTGATGATGAGTAGTGGTCACAGCCACTTTATTTCCCAGAGGCTGATTCCTTCAATGATCTTAATCATAATATTGCATGCTAGATTGACACGCCCTGAGTGCCCTTGTGAAATCGCCTGACAAAGAGCAACGTTTTACGGGATGTCACTCCCACTGACTCAGATTAACCTTGTGCCTCTTTCCCAGTGATGGTGTGTGCCATACATGTCACAATGTTCAAAATTATTCTGTTTTGCATGAGATGTCCCTTTTAGACACTTCTCTTGAGCACTCAACATATTGAGGTAACAAAGACGGATACAGAAGTTCAAAAATCAGTTCAGCTGTAAAGATATCATGTTGTGCCTTCTACTCTATAAAAACTGGCAGATAAAGCTGAGCCGTGATGCTCTCAGAGCTCTCATTCAATCCTTTAGAGACCTGAGACATCAGCTGCCTCGCACTGCTCAGGTGAGAGATGGTGAAATTATGTTATCATGATCCTGTCAAAAGTAAACACATTCTGCTCTGTATCTACCATGTGGCATGTGGTGTTACCAGGTGCACAGCAAATGTAATTGTAAAATCAGCGCTCGGGCCCTGAATATTAGTTAAGAGCAGAGAATCTCCACAAACAGCACTCTGGGAAAAGAAGTCAATCTTAGAATATCCTCTCCAGTTAAAAGTCTTTGTAGAGGCTTTATTAAAGACTAAATGCAATTGGGAAGGCTGGTTTGCTGAAAATATAAGATGCACATTTAAACACAGGAAGGCTTGGTAATGTGGTCCTCGATTTTCCTCTAAAGCAGCATTTTACTCTAGGGGAATATGTGCACAGTTGACTTGTGCATGCATGATCAGTGAAGAGTGAAGGATGAACATCTATCAGGAGGATCAGACAAGTCTGTACATTATTGCAATGAACTGCTTTTTTTTGGCCACTTGTGGGCATTACATCAATCTGTAAGCACAACATTAACATATTATTACCTTATAAGTGTGTGATATGGTGAATGTGTTAATGAACAGTTGTCATAGATCTGTGGCAACAACTATGATACACAAGTATACAAAGTGAGTACATTAGTTTAATAAAAGAGTCAAGTTATACAACTCTTAGGTGTAAGTATGCATGAGAAATCTGTAGTACTCTGAACGTCTTCCCTTGCTCCTGCCAGTAGAGCAAGTCATTTATATTAAAATATTTTAGGCAAATTAGGTACTAATTGAAAAAATTCTAGGTTCTGGCTAATGGAAATAACATTTTAATACAGTCCCCAAATAAATATCGTACTACCATCTCTTATTAAGAGACTCCCACAAGTATCATTCACTTTTTGTATAATTGCCTAGATTTACAGCAGCAGCACCGTAATGAAGAACTGACTGAATGAAGCTGAGCTGCTCGACATCTAAATCTTGGATAATAGAGGTGATACTTTTGCCCTGAGCTGTCATATGATAGGAAAAGCAATTCTGTATTCCCCAAAACCTTTGACCAGATTTCATTAATCAAGAGATTTCTCCCTGCGCTTGTTTCAGAATTGAAGACTTGCATGCAGGCTGGAGTGTTAAGGAAGTCTAAAGAGGGTGAAAACTCAGCTGAGTGTCTGAGACCCTGAATAAATGTAAAAATAACACAAAAAAACAGTAAAAGTACCAACTAATCATAGTTTAAGAATCCACAACTCCTAACCATTTCTCTTTTTTTCTACAGCAGTATGAAATCAAAATTAGTATCTGTGTAAATGATTTGCATTGTGCTCAGTCAGACTGTTCCCAGCTGAGAGCTTTTGTTCTTAATTCCTTCGCGTTTAGGCTGTTAGACCTTTGATTAACCAGGCTTCTTTTCTAAGTGTTCAATTTTCTGAGCACTCTCCAGATTACTGCGCAGTACAATAAGCAAGAAGAAAGAAGCTTTAATCAATAGTTACTCTTCCATCCTCAGACTACACCTCCCAGCTTAAAACCCTCTCCTTGATCCACTACATGTATATGTTTAATTTATTTAAAAGCTGCCGGGAATTCATAGTGAAGCTCTTTAATCCCTCTTTCCACTTTTGAAATTTTCATTTGGATATTTTAACAAACACTATGATTAAGCTGATTTGACAGCCTGCTATTTCATTTAGACTGATGTTACATAGTCAAAACATTATGTTCAGATGTTGGCATTTCTCTAAATAAAATAGACACAGTACCCCAAAACATCTGTCATCTCAGTTATGCAATCATACAGTATGACCTTAAATTAAATCCAATCTATTTCTTTTTAGAAATGTAACAGTGTTCAGTGAAATTTGATTGTATCACATATAACTCAAAAATCTTCTTTAGATTATTTATTTTGACAAAACTCACTGAGAAAATGTGACAGCCCTTAAGTTAGCAAAGCTGATTTCACATCTCAATAGGGATTTTCTCTTCAGTGGTGGGATGTGGATGGCATTTCATTGAAGTCCCTAATCTCTCAAAGGCAACAGATCGATGCTCTTTTTTAAATGTATTTCCATCTTGTATCCAAGGATGCAAATATTTATGAGCACAAAGTTCAAGATGGAGGGGGAGGGGGAATTCCCCACTCAGGCAGATATGATTGGGGTCTAAAATGACGGTGAAACAATCTTCACTGGCTCATCTTCAGCTGTAACACAGTTTAGAATTTATCGGTTGAGTTTTACGATGTCACGAAATGAAGCCCAAATACAATTTATGACCTGAAATGCAATATATTGGATTGTGATCCCTGCGCCATCCTGTGCTGTTTTGAAAGTACTATAGGTAGCACAAGAACAAAAACTCCCTGCCTTCAGGCTTCAGTTTCCCCAGAGATGTCATGCTCGTGTCGGAGAGAGAAGCTATGTGAACAGAATTCAGCAAAGGACAGCAAAGTACTGAACTTCCCTTAGGATGTGTAACAAGCTCAACACAGACATCTCCCCACCATTAATCATGGACCTCCAATGTGGCCTACAACACTTTTCACAACTTTTTAAACTTTTATCATTGTAATATTTGGCATTTTGTATATTGTTAACATGCTCTATTACGAGGATCACCTGTCAGTTCCCAATTTACTCTGAATCAACTGCTAAATGACCCATAACCAATTTAAAACTTAAAAAAATGTCTATATTACATACAGTCAGTATTTTTGTGCTGCATTATACTAAAATGTAACTGCATATACATCATAATTACATTACTCAAATAATGTGACTGTCAGCCTCCCTAACTAGTTGAGTTTTTACTATACTAGAGTAGTATACTAGTTTAGAGTAACTGACACAAGCCACAGCAGCTTGGCATCTCCCTCTCCCATAAATACAAATACTTTATATGCAGAGCACATTTACATTCAGTTCCACATCCATATTCACATCCATATGTCATATTGTATTATTCAACTGTAACTGTCATTTTGGAATACAATCTAGTATGTCATACCTTAATATGACATGACGTGACATAAAGCTACACATGACAAGTCTACGTTATCAGCAGACATTGTTTCATAAATAAATGATACAATAGAAGAAAGCACACAATAAAAAAATCTAAACATTAAGTTCAAGAACCCACAAAGCCTTTTTGACAGACGACATTTTGACATGTCACAGAATGAAAAACGTGGGTGTAAATAATAAAATTGACGATGTCTGACTTCCATTAAGCTGTTCCAGTTTCAGGGTCCTGATATTGTGCACACTGGCTCATCACCATTATTAATGTTACTAGTAATACCGGTAATACCTGCTTTTAATAGAATAAAAAGTCCAAGTTGCTCCTGTGAAAAAGGCCTATCATACTGGAAAATATTGATTACTAAATAAATAAAAAAAATGTAAAAACTGTGTGAGTGAACAAGGCTGTGCACTGCAACACTTCATCAGAGAGCCAACTGAAATAAAATGACTTTGCTTGAATTTGTTTCAGGCTTTTGTAAGATCTTAATTTTTCAATTATGAGAACTACTTTGATTTTACAGTGATTTGTGTACTGGGATATATTGCAATGTGTAATCGGCTCCCAGCCTGGTATCGCTATACACAGATCCAGGCAGCAGTTTGTGGCATGTTTTTAATAAAAATAAACTGGCGCAGGACAAAGTGAATTTCAAATCCATTACACTGCCTCTAAGAAAACACTGATGCATAATTATGGGAAACAATTACCAGAGGTACATCAAATCAATTGGTCAAGGGAAGAGGATGTTGACGCCTTAAAACTTCTGTAATTCAGAGATAAAAACATGGGGATTTTTGGCATGGTTTGATTAAATGTTTGTTTCTTGTTCAATTGTATCTTTCATTCCTCAAATTGTTAAGCAAATCAGGAGGAAAAACTTGAGCTTAGACTTCTAAATTGTTCTGGGATTTAAAAAAAGTTTTACAGTAGCCTATAAAGTGCTGGTGTGTGTGCACTGAATAAAAATAGAACAAAATCTGTTTTTCCACACCAAAAAGATTACCTAAAAGAGAAGTAACTAGGGCTGTGTTGATGGGTGTAAACCAATGTCGACAGAAGTAAAACAAGTGAACAACTGTTTTATTGAAAGTTTAGTTTTCACATAACAAGGTCAGATAATACAGACATTTTTAACATACCCCTCCCTCCCTCCCCCTGGTGGCATTCCCTCTCCCTCCCCTCTCGATCTAGTGTCTCACAGTCCTACTGAGTGTCCTTACTCTGAACTGATCCGGTCCATTATAGCCGAAGCGCCTCTCTTCCATGCGTCCAGTGTAGAACTTTTAGCTTTGTTCACCTGTGCTGTAGACAGTTCTAACATGACCACATCCTGAAAGTATTCCAGCCATTTCCTAGCGTACAGTTTGTGAGGGGGCAGTCAGCGTTGTACTGTCAGCTTCTTGGCAGCCGTCAAACCAGCCAACCACACCTTGCGTTGTTTATCATTCAACCCCAGATGTGAATCGTCATTGAGCAGAAGGAGAGTCAGCTCCAGAGGTACAGGTTTATCAATCATATCAGATAAAGTCACTTTTACTTTCCTCCAAAAGCCATAAACCTGGGCAATCCCATACCATATGCTTAAATGTTCCCGGTGTGTTAAGGGAGCACAAGTCACAGTTCGGGCTGGTTGACAGCTTCATATGAAATCTCAGAAGATAGGCCTTCTGGCACAACTTATAGTGAATCGACTGGTGGTTGGGGTTCTTGGACGCATGAAATGTGTTCTCCCAGACGTTTTCCCAGTTTATGTCCCCCTCTGCAAGAGCCAAGTCTTTACTCCATGCCTTGCCCAGGGGTAGCTCTTCTGTATCTGCAGCTTAGAGTTTGTTCGCACACCATAGGCGCAAAGAGCTGACCGTAGTTGGAGGTACAGAAAGTGAGATATCGTTGGTAGATTAAAAAGAGAACACAATATCTGGAAGCTAAGCATACCCCCTGGGTCAAATATATCCCTGAGATTGTACACTCCCTTTGAGGACCATGATGTTGATTCAAACGGCGTATTCCCTGAGATAATATTTTTGTTACCCCACAGTGGAGTATTCAGGTGCCATTTCCAATTCCCTCCCAGACTCTTCTCGACCACCTTGAAATTTCTTATCGAATTTGTGATAACAGGCCCGAAGTGTAACATGCATTGGTTGATAGTTAATCCAGAAAATAAGACCCCTTCGAGTTTGTATGGAAGCACTAATGCATCTCCTATATCCCTCCAGGCTACCTGAACGGTCAAGCCACACCTTAAATGGGCGCAGGTGAAAGGCCTGATGGTACCTCAAGTTTGGAAAGGCCAGCTCACCCTTTTGCTTTGATCGCTGTAGGGTGGAGAGTTTAATTTTGGGATGCCCACCATTCCAGATATATTTTTGTAGTAGGGAGTCAACTCTCTTCCAATATCCCGCTGGAGGAGGGAGTGGAATCATCATGCTAACAAAGTTGAGGCGAGGCAACACGTTCATTTTGACGGAGGCAACCCTTGTTTGCAGTGAAGCTGGTAGTTTAGTCCATACGACTATGTCACGTTCCACCTCTTTGAAGATGTTCTCATAGTTTGTTCTCACTATGTTATGCAGTGAAGACTGAATCTGGATGCCCAAATACGTGATCTTATAACCGGACAACATTCTGAACTCTTCAATAGTGGCTAAAAGAAAGGGTATTGACTTTTCGATATCCGATAAACAGATAAGTACATCATCAGCGAAGGCAGATATGGCAAGCGACAAGGTTTTAATCTGAATATCTCAGCATGACAGATACCATGACTCCATGTGATGGGCAAGTACTCCTGCCAAACGAAAACTAGATCACACCTCTATTCAAGCTACCATATTAGGGAATACACTAATTTTCTTTCTTTCCAAGAGTTAGCACTTTCATATACGTACATTACTATAAGGGTTACAATAAAACTGGAAACAGCAAAAAAACTTTAACAGAGCCACACTATACCCATTTTTTCCAGTTTTCATGCTAAGCTAAGCAAACCAGCTGATGTAGCTTTTTAAGATACATATATCATCTAACTCTCAAGCATATAAGCACATTACATAAAACATCAAACAATTCCTTTAATATATAATACAGGACACAAGTTTTTGGTTGGCACATAAAAAAGATGAAAATAATCATTGAGACTATAGCCTAATGCCATTTTGGAAACACAAGAGAATAACTAGCCTACCATTTGGTGCAGAAATCCTCTCTTTTCTGTTTAGGTTTTTCCACTGTTTTGCATTTGGCCTCTACAGCTTTCATCTCTTATTTTAACCAAGGTGTTTACTTGCCAAAACTATTAGCTGACCTTTTTATTTGTCTGCCAGCTGAAATTTCCTCATAATTTATGCTAATGTCACCTCATCCAATATATGATATTTTTGGTCCACATCACTGATCTGTGTCTACTAATCAACCACCAAATAATCTCTGGACAGTATAAAAATAATATATTATTATATGAGCTGAATGTAAACTGTAAGGTGCACCAAGAACTCTCAAAACAGAAAAGCAATATCACACAGTGTTGTTTTAATTTTTTTAAATGAGAAAAGGTTCGCTGTACAGATATGAGGCAGCTTCCTTGATTTTTTCTGTGCAGGTTAATCTTGTGTTGTTTCTGCCTCACAACACATATGCAAAATGCAGACAAATGCAAAACTCCATGAATCTCCTCATTTAAAACCTGAATCTAACATTCATGTGGATACATATGGCATGACAATATATGACTCAATCTTTCTTCTAATAAAATATTTTTAATATATTTTGCATCTTCTGTTATCAAGATGATGCTACTGTCAGAATTGTGTTTTCTTCAACTTTACAGGCAGTGCTGTGTCTGTGCTGTGGCAATACAGCAGCAGTAATATTACCAGGCATGATTGATACAACCCAAAATGCCCTTCATCTTCTTTCTACCCATCCTCCCATTCTTACCTTTCACTGTAATACTACCATTGATTCATGTCCAAGATGGGAGGGTTACCTTTGGCCCTCTGCTCTGCTCTGATTCGTAATTGAACAATTTACCAACTAGTGTGTGCACCTGTGTGTGGATAGCACAGCCAACTGATAACTCAAATTTTGCATTTTGGACAGCAGAGCTTTCCAACTAAACTCGAGGCATGAGGGGAGAAAAATGCTCTTATGCTTTTTTTTCTCTCCTTTAACTGCATCTGTGGGGTCATAACATGAGCTGATAGTGTGTTTTTACAATCAGTATATCTCAGCTATTTTTCAGATATGGATCAGTATGATGAATTTATGTCTTGACACTAACTACAAAGTTGCTCCCTGTGTAGGGTTACCTTTACCCTTTAATTTCCTGTTCTCTCTTGTCTACAAGATCCGATTACAAAGCGTTCCCCTCTTGTGTTTTTATACAGTATATAGTATATACTACACTGTAATAAAGGAAATCCTTCCACAAAAACAATGAAAGGTGGGACCACTGATAACGAAGGATATACATTTCAGTTCAGCCAAATTACAATAGCATTTGTTATGTAATTTGGAAAGAAGCATGTATAAATCATTTCATAATCATTCTCTCTGCAGTAAGAAGGTTATCTCAAAAGCCTTCACCTAACCTATGAACTGTTACATTTTAATGGTTATTTGCAGCAAATCCTCCATTAACCTGCAGTTGTACACTTTTTTCATTCTGAATTCAATATAATCTGTACTCGACTTGATTCATATTCTACAGTATGAGAAGCAGTCCAATAATGCTGTGCAAATTCTAATTAAAACAGTGTTTATTTAATGAAGTAATGAGTTGTGTGTGCATGGGTATGTGCGTGTGTGTGCAAGTGTGTAATGATTAATGATTAAGAGTTATTCTTATATTTGGAATTTAATTCAGGCAAATGGACCCTGTTTTCCACAGATTAATCTCCATGATATCATGTACCTCAAATGGGCTTTGTGAATGTGCCAAATGCCATATATGCTGAATGCCCCTGTAAGTCCATGTCAGAGTCACAGAGAGATTAGTATAAAATGCCTTTCAGACATGAATTGCAAGCTTGTGATAGTTTATACATTGGGTTATGTTATGAGTTACATCTACAGATGGATACAGGAACTCAGTTTACTGTATTTACTGAAAACCCATTCAAATTATTTGTTGTTTATAATAAATGCTTTTTTTAAAATTGTGCAAAAGAATCCAGATGTCCTCTGACAGTCTTAATCTTGTGAAGATCATCTAAAACAGCACGTTAACATCATAAAACATTAAAAGCTGCTTTAATTAAGATGCAAATACCACATTTCTTGTCTAACTTTGGCATGTTGCTTGCAACACATCCCATTCAAGTATGTAAAGCACACCTGACTACGGTTTAGCTCAAACTTGCAGAGCACTCCAAAAAGTTGGATTGGAGCAAGGCTTGGAGCTGTTGTTGTGGCCCATACCCAAATATGATTACTGTGTCTAAACAAATTACACCAAGAGGGAGAAAGAACAAGAGTTTGATTCAACTGGAAAGACAAATTTGAAAAAGCCTTTAGGGTTGTCCGCTCATACAGCAGTTTGAGTTTAAATGAGACTGAGCACTCAGTATTTCCTCTTGCAACACCTCAACATGGCTTTGACATCCATGAAATTCTTCTCTTTTCTGTAAGTCACTCTTATACTTAAAATTGTCCATCGTCCTGCCTTCTCTTTATGCGGTTGATCTAAAACAGAGCCATGGTCCATTAACGCTGAGCCGTTATCCCTCTAATCTAACTCAGCACCGCCTTAAAAGAATTCAAAGGAGTCTTGTGTGTCAGCAGGTGTTATTCCAGCAATGACTTCTGCAGCATTTCTGAGAGAAGAGAGAGAAATCCCCACTGAGAGTTTGGAGGAGCAACAAATAGAAAGATACTCAATTTTCACCACGTCAGCCAGTTTAAACTCATTAAAGATCTTTTGTAAAACATACAAAGACCATCCTCAAAAGAAAAAGGGAGAAAAAATTTAAATTTTATCATACAGGCTTTTTCATTCTTTTTTTGTGCTGAGTCATTTGATTGTCCTCTGTCCCAGACCATAAAATGTTTGACTTTGTGTTAATCTGCTTCACTCTAAATCCTTAATTTATGTAATTCATGCCCTTGTTCAGCCACCTTCTCTCATTTGTCAAAGCCTCTTTGCAACGTTACTGTTGTCCTGGTCCACCTCCTCTAATATCCAGTATTAATCCCTGGCATACAGCCGTGGCAACAGATGCCTCAGAGGTGCTGACATTAATCTGGATATTACTGCATGTCTCACTAAAAACCCTGCCCCTGTAATTCAAACATGCATATATTCACTCACATAAACACACAGAACACACACCAAAGTGGTAATCAATAAGTCTAATCATTCCTTCTCCTTTCTTGCAGTTAGTTTCCATTCTCCTTGTACACCTTGCCTCCATTTTATTGTTTGTGACAAATACAGTGTGCCCTTCTGTTTCTGTGGGCAGACTAATGTAGGCCCTCATAATGGATGGTATGTATAATACAGTAACTACAGCAACGTGTGGCTGATATTAGTGAATGCACATTCAACTCTTGGATTCACAAATAGAATTGCATTATTAATGTTCCCTGTGGGGATACTGGATTGAAGAAACACTAAAGTACAACAACAAATATAATAAAATTAAGAATGTAGAAGAGGTTTGGAGAGCATAATAATCTAATGAGTAGGAGCACATAATGTAAATGTATTCATGTATTCTAAAGAACAGAGACATACAACAAATACATCACTGAAAAAAAAAAACATTAAATGGCTTCCTTGGCGTTAACACACCATGCAGTGCATGGAGTCAGGTTCATGTGTTTTTGATGTTAAAAATTCAATAACAGCACTAAAAATTCAGAGAGATCCCCGCAGGAAATTAGGAGTGCAACTTCAGTGTTTCAAATAGGACAAAGGTTAAATGGCTCTTTGTTGAATGGTGGTGACCTTTTGTATTTTAAGAGAATGAGATGCAAGGGGAAACATTTCTTATAATTTTTGAGCTTCTGCTTCATCTGGATACATAATCAGTGGTGGAGAGTAACTAAAAATATTCTCTACATACGTACAATTTGTACTTTCCATTTTATGCTCATTTATACTTCCACTCCACTACATTTTAAAAGGAAAATGCTTTACTTTTCAAGTTCACTATATTTATCTGACTGATTGATGTAAACAAACAAGCTAGTACAGTACTTATTTTTCCTGTGGAGTGTTTCCACTAATGGATACATATGTTGTTCAAAACTGGTTGGTGTACAATGTCTCTTGTGAAGTTATACAGACATTAAATTAAGTTCAACTACAGGTGGTGCTGCTGCTGGTGATTCTGTTCATAGCTTTTCAAAAGCAGCACTTCCACCCTAACATCCACCTGTAGGCTTTGAGTTAATCTTCCTCCTGGGGGGAAGTTAGTTGTGTTTAGTTTGTTTGGTGTTCTTTAAATATTTGTAAAGATGTTTTCCAAACTAAAACTAAAGTAAACAACTAAAAGTTAATTTAAAAAAAAGTAAAGAGTAAAAGTTTTAACATTTTATAAGACAGTATTTTTTTTCTTTTCGATTGTTTGAGTACCAAATGTTACAGTACAAAACAGAGTTAGAAAAGCTACCAAGCACTAGCTTACTAATGCCAAGTATATCCTCTACGGAGAATTAGTACAGGGAGAACATCCCACAGGCAAACTCCAACTGCGCAAAGACCTCCACAAGAGAGACATGAAGGCCTTGAGAGTCGACCTGAACACCTGGGAAGCTGTAGCCTCACCTTTAAGGGCGTGTCCATGTTTCAAGAGACACTTACCCAGCAGTACTAGTCAAAGACACTGAGGTGACCTGGCCCACAGCCAGACAGATCGACCAGCATCAAACTTCACCAGTTCCCCATGGTGGGAGGGACTGTCACTCCTGTATTGGCCTGTCCAGCCAAACCTGACCCTGCGCTAGAATCACCATCCAGAGTGCAACTCCATAGTCTCCCGAGACTGAAAAATGCCTACCTACCTAATGGCTTCAACTGTCTCCATCTGACAACTGATCATCTTCTTGAAAGTCATAGTTGTATATCGTGAGTCTCCCATCAGTAGAGCGTTGACAGTTGAAGAATGCCACCATGATTGAAAGGGTGCATTGAGTACATGTTGCAGTGAGAGGAGTATGCCAGGTGAGAGAAGCAGCAACTCTAGTCTCGCTGGCTTTGCTTCATTTGTGAGCATTTTCTGTTTTCTGAAGCAAGTTATATACTATATTACTCAGACGACCTAACATCATATTGTCCATGAGTAAAGTGTGGTGCAATTGACACTGATGATGCCTGTTTTCCAGATACCATGAACTGCAACCAACACGTCTTGATTCATGTGATCGGGTGGTCCGCTCAGACATGATTTATCGTCAGTGTTAAACCAATTACAGCAACACAGAAGTCACATTTAATTTAATTTCATTTCAATCAGACCTCTTTCCTTTTAATTAAAGAATTTAGTCTGTCCTATTACTTCTTTAATTTATCAATGCTGTTAAATTTCTTCTCACCAGTTACCCACCAGAAAATCCCCAAAGTTGTTGTTGGTATCAATACACATAGCACTACCACTTTTTTTGTTGCCTGGCCACATAATGATATCATTAGAAAGATTGTTTGAATTAGACACAACAGCAGGGGCGATTCTGGGATTAGACCTTTAGAGGGGCTCAGCTCCTAATGAGAATTTGACATACAATGCCCTGCAAGTGCTCAAACCCCCTGCTACATTTCTCATTTCAATGGATAACGTAAATTACAATAATAAATATGAATACAAAGTAGAGTGGTCTACTGTAATGTATGATAATAATGGTTCAGAATAAACAATCACAGATTTCTACAGATAGGACTCTAAGATGGTTAATGAACCCTAAGGGAAACATTATATATTAATGAGCGGAACTATTAACCCTGTTAAAATAAAACCATTTGAACCTGTAGTGTTTGTCCCATTTCTAACAGACAGGCTCACAAAAATAATTAAAGTCGTATAGAATAATTTTTAAGAAAAAAATAATTATTATTATTTATTGAGGACCCCCAAAAAGCGTCTAAAATCACCACTGCACAATAGATTGTCCGTATTACTTTTTTTATGGAAATGTTTTGTGTAACATCTGATTTCCCTAACCCTAATCTAAATATATCCATTTTTAACACATTCTCTACCCAAGCAAAAATGTTTGACTAAAGAAGTATGAGAATATTTTGATATTAACAAAAGAAGTCACAAAGGCCAATTTTACATCATAAATATAGTTCTTCTCTCAATCTGTGTACTGATTCAGTGTGCTTGCAGCTTTATGCTATTTCAAAGAAAATGAGCAAATTTGAGAAGCATTTTCCTATTTGACTAAAGTGTGTACATTTCATTTGTAATGGACATGGACTTGGAGGAAGGTGTCAGCAAACAACTGTCCTAGTTCTGTTTACTTCTGTCTCCTCTAATTTACTTACTCTGTTCTGGGATTTCCTGATAAAAGACAAGTGACAGTAAAGTAAAAGTAAAACAGTAGGATTGCACAAAAAAAGCTTCCAGTAATCTCAAGAAAAAAACACCAGAACAAGATCAACACAAACACAATAAACACCAGTAAAGGGAAGGTAAGTATCTTCTCTGATTTTATTGTAATCACTCAGATATCTTCTGGACAAACAGACCACAGCAATTCTGGGAAATCAGCTCACTATACAAATTGTACCACTGATTTAATTATTCTCAGTTATCAGGTTGCATTGTGCATGTAAATGAACTATATACTGTATGTCACACTTTGATCAACCTTAATTCATTTCGTGTTACCTTTCTCTCTGATGGTTTAGGTAAATGGAGGGTGAGGGAGCCTTTCTTTAAAGACAGACATCGATTAACATTTTAAACATCTTGTCAGTTGTTTATGCTATTATATGTGTAAGAGCATTGATAATTTGTATTCAATTGATGCATTCATGAGCATTGCCCTTGAAATCTCAAGACCGTATTTTGCATGCAGGAAAGCGTCTCACATCAGCAATCCAATTAAGAGCTTATGCTTATATATGCTAAAACCATAATTGTGGCATATAGCAGTCACAAGTGACTCACTAATCAGCTCTTGTGCCTTGAAGAGACAACATGTCAATCAGACACTTTTTTCTGAATTAAATTACGTTGAGGTTAGTCCTGGGAGAAACCTGAGGCAGACACAAGAGCAGCAGACATCACTTTATACCACTTATTTTTTGCAGCGCTTTGGGTATTTGCCAGGAGGTTATTATACATTCACCAGTGCATGATAAACAAACTTGAAATAAAAATACAAAATAAAATCTTTCAGAAACTACTATAAGTAAAAAAGAAAAAAGCTTGCTTTCTGAGGGGATGTTATATAGTGTCACATAAAGTATGCAACTCATTTTCTTTGATTTGAATCACACAAAAATTGACTTTAAATTAAAGATTACTTCACATATGCACAAATAAAACTCACAAGTAGCTCTACTGGAGTTTGGTAACTTGTCACTCTGTCAGGTTAGAGACTTCAACAGCAGAAAGTTCTCACTCCAAACACACTGGACATTAGTTCAGGACTGTCAGCACTAAGACCCACATTGTCAATCAGCTTGATGGAGTTTCCTGGTACACAGTCAGCTTTGATTGGCATTGATTCCCCAGCCACCCACAGGAAAGAAAATGGGAAACGATAAACACTCAAAGGATGGTCTAAACATCTTTGAATCGACTTGCTGGACATATATTATATATTCTAAGATTTCCATTGCCCTCTATTTAGATGCTTGGTGACAGCACAGTGGTTTCAGAGAGAACTGCTGCCACACAGGTTATTATTTAATTTCATTTTCAAGCTGTTTGCAATCCAATTTTCAAGCTTTTGCAGTTTTTCAATCACATGGAGGCCAGTATGCCATTCCTGCATATTAAAAGAGGTGGTTTTAGCATGCAACGAAGGGCACAGTGATGCTTATTATAAAACATATGTGGATGAGGAATAAAGGGGCAGCAAATGAGATCTTTAATTGTGGGGAACTGGTGAAACTATTTCAATTCTGTGTGTTTCTCTATCTGATTTTTTTTTTTTTTTTTTTTTTTTGCCACCAGCTCATTACCACCCCTCTAGTTCCATTGTCATACCCAAAGACCAGATAAAGATATGGGGCGATTAGCACAATGAAATTCGTACTAATCATTGACTCATCATAAACACTGGTCCTATAGCTGTGCTACCATGTGGAGAACTATAGGCTTCATTCAGACTGTAGCCAAAAGTTCATAAAGCTTATCTTTGTGTGTTGCCTGGACTTCCTTTGTCATACTAACTCACTCATTTTCAGCACACATCTGTTTGCTGGAACTGCTGTTTTTGATCCCACTCTTGCTCTTTATTTCCCAATTCTTGCAGTATCAATAAATGCAGTTCTTTTTCTTTGAACTGTCCAGCTTTGTGTCACTTTCGATACTACCAAAAGTGTTCAATTCAGCTTAAAACCTGCAGCAAATGAAAGAGAAATTCTGGATTTATGAATGAAAGATTGGCTCATGTCAAGCAATTACAAATCCATTGTCATCACGCTTTTTTTAGATGCTAGTTTACGATCCATTTAATTATCTCCCTTTCTAAGAGATCAGTGAGGGGCAATCACGTCTGACCACATATAATCACTTTGCATGTTTCTATTCTGTGATAATCAGAACTCATGTCAAGCAATCAACATTTTGACATGTGACTGCTCTCTGTCGACAATACCCCTGAGACGGGGGTCCACCGATCTGGCCGAGCTTCTCTGACTCCAAAACATTGCTGTTAATTTGCTTTCATGTAATGCAGCTTTATTTGCTACATAACACTGTTAAATAGCTGTTAAATAGCCACTTGTTTCAAGTCTTTCTATATTCTGGATATTCGTCTCTCTCTTCCAGACAGCTCTGTGTTTGATTGGGGCAGAAATCACTGGCTCAGGCAGGAGATGACTTCAGGAGACAATATGTTGATTAGCTGTGCTTTGTGGCTGCATGCGTTCCACTTGAGATACAACGAGGACACAAAATGTGGGTGAGTAAGTATATTCAATAATTTATCTTATTACACTGTTGTCATAGTACTTTTTGGAATTATGCATAAGCTGTTTGGAAAGAAATTCTCAGTCAGCCCTCAGTCACAAGAGGGTTATTCATATTTATCACAATACTTTAAATCATAATGCTGCCACTCATATTATTCCTCTGCATGTAGCACAGCCTTTTTGTGCTGAACATATTCAAGTGTTTAAATAACCTATTGTTATTCTGTTGAGATTTTTCTTCCCTCTACCTCCACATATGTAATTTTGAGTGAAACATCTGAACAACTATTGAATGAGATGTCTTGCAATATAGTGCAAATTTAGCTAATGCTTTTTCCATCAGCTTCAATTGTACTTTGTCCTTGCTCTCATGTTAGCATGCTAATAATCAACTAAAATTGTGAACATTATTAGCATCAGTATGGTCACCTCATCTGTCTGACCTGTCATCATTCAGCCACCCCCTAATTGCCAGTTAGTTAGTGTTAAGGAATCTAAGCTGATACAAAAAAGACACGTTGACAGTGAAAAACATATACTGAAGAATGCTTGGACTGTCAAAGAGACGTTCATTTTTCTCAAGTGAAGTATGAGACCATTGTGCCAGATTTGCAATGAAACAGCAGCCACAATGAAGAGTGGGAACATAAAACTCCACTATGACACCAAACATGCCTTTTATGAGCAAAACTATCCCAAAAACACAGGAGTAAGAGCCACAAAACTGAACTAGTTGAAGTCATGATAACAAGACTCCAGCAGAATCATTGTAAAAGCAAATATTTTCTGCAAGTGAAGAACTCCTACTCCAGCAGACTCATTAATAAACATTTACAACAGTGTCTCCACCTGACCGTCGCACCTTTTTATCCTCAAGTTTAAGAATGTGGTTACACGTCACCCATTAATACAGAAATAAGAGTTCTGGAGTTTTTGTACTGAAATATCATTATGTAATGCACCTTGCTGGAAAATGAATAAACCTGCAGCCTGCTATACACCTGCAATTCAGTGTCTTTATGAGCTGATGAACCTTGGACTTTGAAATTCTGTTCATCCTATTAGAGGTGAATTATGAAAACTATGTTACATTATATATATCTGTATGATCTTGCTGACTGTAAACTTAATTATATTGCACCATGCTGTACCTGTGGGGAATTTCACTATCCACAGTTTGATGGTTATTAAAATTAGGTGAAATTATATAAAGTACATACCTTTATGATAATGTTCCTCCATCAAGGCCTCTTGGGCTTTGAAACAGCCTCCTGAAGAAAATCAGACCAGGCAGCATCTGCTTGCAAACTCCTTTTGTTGAACTCTTTTGCTTTCATTTTGTGTTTTATATGGCATCCTACATGTTTGCCCAGGGAGTTGATAAAAGTACTTCAGGAAAGCAGGTTATGAGTCCAGTTGCTGTGGTGGTTGACATATGGTTTCCATTACTTTCATCAATACTACCTATTTTCAGCTGTAAAAATGAGCCACACAGTCCATTACAATAGAAAAGACTTTTCAGCAGTGTGGTATCAAATCATACTCCAAGTAATTTCCAGAAAGACTATAAAAATCTAATATTCACAGAATTGCTTCAGCTCCCATAATGATGAAGCTGTTACATTGGATAAACTGTGTAAAATGCTGCCTGTATCCTCTCTGGGTATGTGATGAATATTTAATGCTGAAAGGCCATTAGAGTCAATTTTAATAATTGATATTTTAATTTTCTCATGTTTGTATGTCTTGGTATGTTTGTCTCAGGGATGGACACACATTACAGTTATTTCATTATACAGTATACAGTATCATGATTTGGGCGTCGTTATTGATATGACCAGAGAAAGTCTGTCAAGGTCTTGGCCAATTCATTAACATTTGGGAAGCAAAACCATATGATAAGTGTATATTTTAATTGCTGGTCTAAACAAAGATTACTTTTAATATTTTTGATTTTTAAGTCTAAAAACAGTAACCATTGTTAGCAGCTGAAAGTAATAATTACAATACTGGCCAAAAACAGAGGAGCTTGTTCATCTAGTTCATCCAGGTTACAGCCACAGCCTCTCAGTCTCCTCCAACTGTGCTGAATTTACAGTTCTTGGTGCATGCATCCATCCACCATTTCACCTAAATGTTTCAGAGCTAATAGTAGTAAGAGTGAACAAGTAAAATGATTTATTGGTGGATGCTTAATTCTGTTTTGGTCGAGTCACACATGACGATTTATATTCTTGCTAAATCTGATGTCATTGAGTGTGTGCTGTCAATTGTTTTATGCTCCTTTCTGACTTTTAAGTCTACATGATTTGTGCAAATTGGTCATTATGTGTAGGGGCGTCCTGCTTTTGTAATTGTCAATAAACTTCCGGTCAGCTTTTCCATCACCACACAATTTTACATGTGCACTTTACAAGCCCAATTACCGACCCAAGGACCTGACATGAAATCTCTCAATAACAGGAGGGTTTTACAAAACAATAACAACGTCTTTTCTGCCACATTGCAACAAACATTGAGTGAATAATCAATGTGTGGTATTTGCATCGTCCCTGCCACTTGTGTTTCCTGATGCAATTTCCCCAATGTTGTGAATGAAGAACCACTCATGCAAATGTTTAGCGCCACTGGATCTGTCCTCGGTGTCTGTGAAGTGCCTCTTTAAAGCTTTCAAATGCATTACAAACATTGTCCAAAGAGAAGAGGCAATCACAAAGCTTGTAGTATGACTTCATATGAAACAAGCTGTGCAGTTTTGTTCAGAATGAACACACGACCTTTCGATGTTACTGACAGTCATTATTCAGATATTTGGTGACATATTATTTGAATAGCCCAGTGGTGAAACTCAACTATAACAGTCTTCACCAGGTATTTTCTGCATCTCCAGTTAAGTTACTCTAATGTTGACCACTCTAACCCAGTGGTTCCTAAACCAGATTGGAATGGAAGTCTTATTATCAGGGAGTTAGTAGACTTACAATTGTGGAGAGAGGCAATTTTTACAAAATCTGTTGAAACAAATAAATGCTGTTACACACTTTAAATTATGAATACAACTGCCAAAACTAGCTTAATATCAATCCACAAATCAGAACAGAGACACAGGTTGCTATGGTAATAGTCCAACTCCCTGTAGCAGGAGTGAGACCAGTGAGACAAGCGCCAACATCAGAATATTTCAGCCAAAAAGCCAAAATTCAACAAACAACCTCTTATTACTTAAAAACTAACAGTCACATTAAAAAACGATTTTCAGTGTGAGTGACTTGAAACTTCACCAGCAAACTATTGGACAGGACTCTCTGAGCTTTCATGTGATTTATTCAATATTGGATAGCATAACATTGGCTAAAAGAGGATACATTTGTCTATATTTTGATGACAACTTTAAGATTGTATAGTGGAAGCTGTGGACATGAGATGATGTATTGAAGATTTTTTAAGACCTGGCCCAGCAGTTCACAGTCCACACTAATGTGAAATTTTGAGGAGGGCTGAAAATGTTATGACCCTTGAACTGTGAAAAAGTATGCATGACATGAACATGTTGAAACTCCCAAATATTGTGTCCCATTTTAAGTTACAGGAATATGAATAATTTGGAAGAGGCTGAAGATGAGTGGCTTTGAACTTTTTTTTCCTACTCACATTATTATGACTAAGGTTCAAACAAATATAAAAGATGTGGAACATTTCAAAGTTTATATGGTATATGGAGCTGAAAGTAGGAATTAATAAATAACTGTTGAAAATGCATAAAAGTATGTCA
Source organism: Scomber japonicus (assembly GCF_027409825.1). Lineage (NCBI taxonomy): Eukaryota > Metazoa > Chordata > Actinopteri > Scombriformes > Scombridae > Scomber > Scomber japonicus. The sequence continues at coordinate 20,461,474 of NC_070589.1, read as the reverse complement.
ATTGTGAATATTTCATCCATTCATCTGAATATACCAAATTTCCTGCAAAACTCTGAATATTTTGGAAAGTATGAAGGTTATAAATAAGACAAGGAATAGGATGAATGTTTTGATGTTTGAATTACATTTCTATGTTGAATAAAGTGGCAGAAGTTGAGTGGCAAAACAGTGGGTGGAATAATAATAATAATAATAATATGCAGAATAACAAAAGGAATTATCAGTAAACTTTCAAAATTAAGTGTTGGCACATATGTTGACTTTTAACCTCACAAAAAGAATCTGTATTCACTTATGTAAGTAGATAGCCTTGTATAAGACAGAATTTATCCAAAATTCAAAGATCTATTTGTGCATCGTCACATACATTAACATTGTGTATAGAAACAAGTGGGTTAAATAATTTTAACATTAAAGTAAATAAAATAGCTTAAAGCAGAAACGATTCATTGTGAAAACGTAATCTGACTGAACTAATCCAATTTCTCTGTAAAATCATGTACTATACACATGGGAAATACCATAAGAACTCAACCACCTTTGCTTAACAGTCAGTGATGTCTTTGTCTGTACAAATATCTGATATTTCTCTGCTTTGGGACTGTAGCAAATTGCTGGATGGTGAATCGGGTTCCCGAGTGAGAGCAGAATTATCCCCTGCAGTTTTGTCAAGAAAATTGCTTTTTATGTATTTTTCCTCACATCCTCCAGACATTGTGGAGACCATCCCTGCTGTACATCAGAAGAATCGCCAATTCTGGCTTTGACTGTGCGTGCATGGTGTACTCTCCCGTGTGTGTGCGTGTGTGTGTGTGTGTGTATGTGCACGAGCATGCAGGCACATGGGTATGTGTCTAATTGTTGTAATCTTCCAAGTGTGGAATAAATTCATCTGTTTGGCTGCACTGTACAATTCTTTAGGTATGCCAACTAATTGGATTAGCATATGATTGCCCAGTCATCACTGAGGGCAGAAAGGCGTGAAAATAGTTTACGCACAGTCAAAAGCCAATGGGGGTTTTGACGGAATCAGACATAATTCAAACCAATAAGAAGTGCAATAAATCACAGTTGAACTGCAATAAACTACAAGATCAGTGTGGGATTGAACTTTAAAGCTTTGCTAAGATTTACAAATACAGAGAGAGCAAGAGAGGGGGAAGTTGGATTAGCATGTGCTGCAGATTATCCTCCATCACAATGGAAGTGTTTCGTGATGTTTACCTTCCAAGTTTAGACTTTTATGGATCAGATCTATGATACTGTAATCCAGCCTCTGCATCACATCATACACACCACACATGTAGCAATTAACCTAATGCAACATTTGACATTTTGGAAGGTTTCCAAGTCTATTATAAAGCAATGGAAATTTTAATTACAACATCACATACTGTAGAGCGGATGCAGGCATTATAACACCTTTCATTTTGGTTGCTGAGAAATGCAGGAAAACAACAACAAGCTGAATGTATTATATACCAGTCCGTATCCTAATTGCACTCACAGACACATGGAAAAGCAAATCTTCAGATGTGCACACACAGTGATGACAGGTTATAAGCTCTTAATTTTCACAGTATTAATATTGTATGCTTTGTAGTTGTCTGCACACACTGTGGTGCTGTGAGTTAGTGTGAGTTCACCCAGTATGTCGCTATAACACCTCTGATCTCAGTCAGCCTGATGAATAAACATTAGTTTTATTTCAAATATTTTAGACCCACATTAAAATGATGCGTCACAACTTGTGAAATATTTTGCACATCTTTTTAATTTTGAAATTCAGATTGAATAGCATTTGGATAAGCAACTGTTTATCAATTACTTTCTGCCCTCAGGTTTTCAGATGCTCTTCACAGTTCTTTAAACTTGAGCTCTTCTGCTTCTGGCAGTCATGATAGGGTTATAACGGTGTGCATCAAGGCCAACTTCATATTCAAGGCCAGCTGATGAGGAAGACATGCTGAAGTGAGGCTGTACTATATATGCAAAGGCATATTTCATTTACCTAGAGGGCAGAAGTCACCCATTTAATTTGATATTTTACGACAGACACAGATATGCAGACCCCTCATCTTAAGCCTTAATTAAATCTTCCACCTAAAGTTCAAGTGAATTATTGACGGTACTAGAAACAGTTGTACCTGTACGCTTTATGAAAGGGTTGCAAGTATTTGCTTAAGAACTTCAATTTCTGAGCTCTATATCCCTGTAAAGGGAGTAAAATTGTTAATCTAACCTCTAATTCAAACAGACAAGTCAATTAAAAACTGAAATGTATTCATGTTGAATGTCCAAAATTAGCAAAAGCAGAGAGACAAGATGAGAACAATTACTGGTAGAAGGAACAGCAACAAAGAGCAGAGATTTTAAAGGTTGAGAGGACTATTAAAAGGAAAATGTTGATCCATTATTGCCCTCTGCTGGACATCATTCTCACCCCCAGTGAAAGGCAGCAACACACTCAGACATTAGACTACTGTTTTAGAATATTTGACTTCTATAGCCAAATAGTTGCTATGGATTAAAAGGTTAATGTCTCTTAAAGTCTGCCTAAATCTGTTCAATGATAATTTAAAATATGAATGCAGTTTTGTGAACCTTCATATTAACAATGCAAAAATTGAACAAGCCTAGCACTTCATGACTTATGTAATAAGGGGAAGAAGGGCTTACATAAAATTCATTGTAATACAACAGCATTCCATTTTACACAAGGACACATAAGATGACACATCACTCTTACACATCATCTCTCATTTTCTGTCTGTGGGTGTGAACACAGGGACTTCATTACATCACACCTTCACTCACATATAAATATTGTTGAAGGGGTTCAGAGTGAGTGGATGTCTGTTGAAGTGCTATACTATGTGTTAGGGAGGAAAAAAAGCTTTTAAGTAATCACAACATCAGCAGGGGGGTAGACATTTTGTCTCCTTCATTGATCTTGCTTCACTGGTTTGTTTCCTGCCCCTCTGTTTCCAGCTTCCAGGCAGACTTCTGTCTCATTTTCGACTCTCAATGACTTGAAAGCCTGGTCACTAAGAATCTACACAGGCGAACTGAAGTCTAGTGAAATCAATTTCACAGTGAGCCCGATGCAAAATGATACTGTTGGAATGATTCAGCGCAGTGAACTATACTCAGATTGAGAGCTGTGAAGAGATGGGTGATTAGATTCGATTTTTTAGCTGTTCTAGTTATTTATTGCATTACTTTAGAACAATGTGGTATCAAATCAGATTTTTTAAAGAATAACATTAGTTTTATTTGAACTGTTTACCATGGCCTGCTGTAATTGGGTGAATAAGTCAGAATGTGGAGAGGGCTGGATAGGGCCTATGCATATTTTTTAATACAAGCTTGTCAGTAAAACATTTATTTTTTAAATTGTTCATATCAGCAGTATAGGCTTGAAAGGAGCTGTGTAGACTAGGGGTTTCAAGTTAGCAATACTGCCAATCCTTGTGCATGTGCGACCAATAATACTTAACACTACAATCTCCCTTTTTTTCTCCCATGTAAGAGCAGCAGTTTCTGATCAGCCTATTGTTCCTGACTGAGGAAACTGCTGGCGGGCAGGATTGCTCACTGGCATTTGTATGTGGTTTGACATACTTTAATTGTTGAGTTGAGTTGTTGTACTACGGTGGCCGAGCCCCGCCATAGCTGCAAATAAAAGTAACGCTGCAAACAAAAACAAATGCTGCTGCAAATAAAAAGAAACGCTGCTGCATATAAAAGAAACGCTGCAAACAAAAAAAAACGCTGCAAATAAAAACAAACGCCGATGCAAATAAAAGAAACACCGCAGCAAACAAAAAAAAACACTGCAGCATATAATAAAAAAAAAACTATGGAAATAAAAAAAAGCCACAACGGAAGTGGATTACCGGGGACTGTTTTTGCCGAAACACCGGAAGAAGAAACAACAACAACAGGACTACGAATTGGAAAACGAACTAGAAAGTAAGTGAAAATGGTAGTGTTTAATGTCGCTACATGTACTTTTTTTCAGCATGTTTGAGGGGTGACTTGTCTGTTTCAGCCAACATGGGGATGAGGATCGGAACTGCAGACACTTAAAACATGCTGTTCCGCCTACGGGACGGGTCGGAGGTTGGGAGGTAGCCACAAGTCCTTCTGAATGTTTTAAACACCAACCCTTAAACATATATATTCATGCTGTACATTGTTAGAAAGCATAGGTTGCCCTGATTCATTCAAGACCACTCACGAATTATATTGGTTGCTCACAGCCGTAATAGTATTAGCGATTGGCTCGGCTAGCCACTCTGCTAAAGTAAAAACAGCTATAATCTCTACATACCTTCAAAGTCTTCCCTTTATCCACAACGATCATCTTATGACTCAGGACTTTCTGTACAGCTCGCCAAGTATCCACTCTTGTGAAATATGAAATCCGTTTCCATAACATCGAAATACTTTCCTCAATATGTCCATGTATTTAGTCCAACACGTAACGTAATAACACAAATAACAAACCATATACGGTCCCTTTTACGTCTTTTCCTGACCTACACGTACAAGCAACAACAACAACGACAGTAATAAACTGCCGGAACTATGTAGCCGTCAGTTGTTTCCACTCTCGTTAGTGGTCTCCCCGTGTTAGCCGAAGCTAACAATACACCGGCATTCTCCAGTTCAACTTCAAACCTGAGGCTACATCGCCTGACCAAATAACACATTAAAAAGTACATGTAGCGACATTAAACACTACCATTTTCACTTACTTTCTAGTTCGTTTTCCAATTCGTAGTCCTGTTGTAATCCACTTTCGTTGTGGCTTTTTTTATTTCCATCGTTTTTTTTATTATATGCTGCTGTGTTTTTTTTGTTTGCTGCGGTGTTTCTTTTATTTGCAGCGGCGTTTGTTTTTATTTGCAGCGTTTTTTTTGTTTGCTGCGGTGTGTCTTTTTATTTGCAGCGTTTCTTTTATATGCAGCAGCGTTTCTTTTTATTTGCAGCAGCGTTTGTTTTTGTTTGCAGCGTTACTTTTATTTGCAGCTATGGCGGGTCTCGTAGTTGTCTTTGTCATTCCCTCCACCACCTGCCTTTCACACTAACCTCCCATCCTTTCATGGACCATATACCAACTGGACAACATGCACATCATGGTGGTGATGGAGAGGAGGTGACTCAGGAAACTGCTGCTCCTAGCACAGTTTTTTTCAAGTATATTTTTTTGGGGCTTTTTGCCTTTAATGTAAGTGAAGAGAGACAGCTTGGTGCGGGATGCGATGCGGGTGCTCTACCCACTGAACTATGCTCAACCCCTCCTAGCACAGTTTTGAGTGGTTGGGGTACTTTCTCAACTCACAAAAGGTACATTTTTCCAGGACATGTGCAGGTGTTTCTTTGTGCCCAAGAACAAGCATTAGAGAGAGCGTGTTTTTCTGCATTTATATATACAGCCATATTGTTAATGTTTGCCTCTGTGTGTATTCGCATGTAGCACAGGTGTGGACTCTTTGAGTAAAGATGACTAGATTGTAGGCTGCTCCTCATAATGATTCTACAGTGTAGACACACACACAAAAAGATTTGATAAATAAATCACAGGTCCATCACTCTGAATTATAGTCAGTTAGAGAAGGGAAACAATAAGACAGGGATAATTACCAAATAACACAATTTAATGCAATCAAGGAGTGAAGGAAAGAACAATGGGAGGACAAAGAAGGAAAAGATAGAAGGAGAAAAAGACATGTTTAATTTATAAATTGTATAAATTCCTGATGTTGCAAACTCAGGTTATTGGTTCTCAATGAAATGACACTGAGACACAGAACAAATACAAATTTAAACTATGGTAGATTTACCACATTTGAATGTCTCACATCTTGATAAGTGCAAGGATACGTAGACATCTTCTCCTGCAGAGTTGAGCTCATTAAAAATCAGCTTGTGATGACAAAGGGTGAGATGTTAGATGAAAAAATGAACCAAGGTACATTTGTTGTTTTTTTCTAGTGTTTCCAATTGCATCTTAAAGTACTACCATGGAGAAGTGTCAAGGAAAGTGAAAGGTGGCAGACTCGGACTAAAATAAGATTTTCACAGTGCAACCAAAAATAGATACACATCACCACAAAGATGAAAAGAAAAAAACAAACTACAGCCATGTTAAATAGGTCCTACAATGTACTCCTTTATCTGTTTAGTTAGAACCATCTCTCTCTCAGAGTTGTCTGAGAGATGTACATGACAAAGTTAGCTGTATCAGTTGACACCATATCTGTACAAACATGGCTTCAAATATTCTTCTCCAACTTGCCAAGATATCATATATACAAATTATAATTAATAAAACATTTAACCTGCAATAATCCTCCCTGTCCCCCCTTCATACTTAGTTTAACTCATTGTATCAATGATGATGCCATCAAGACCATAAAACTAGGAAGTGTTAGGCTGCCACCTCCTATGAAATAAGCCTTATTGCAAAAACAGTCTAATTCACAAAGACCACTGCAGATTGCCACACTATTGGCAATCCGGGAATTGGTGTTAAATAGCGTACACTCACTCCTTACTCATTCTCTCGCTCTCTTTTGAAGTCTTCTAGCTTAAGGGCTTGAATGATATTGAATTGATATTTAATGGTATCAAGGGCGAAACTGGGAGACACTGTGCTACTTAAAATAATAGACAGATAGATACTTCAAAATAAAAATGTCCTGACAGTGTTGATGGAGGTCAGGATTCATCCATCAGGACTGCTTTATTACAAGCAATCCCATGTAGGGGAGACGGGGTTGGTTGTCACACTTTTTACTCTTGTGAGGATTGCTGACCAAAACACACATTGTGACAACCCACCCCATCACTGTGTTGGTTGTCACAAGGTATGGGCTTGGTGTCCCGGTAGTTATCAATGAGTTTTCTGTTGGGCTATTTTAAACACGTGTTTTTTTGTTTTTTTAAAGTGTAACTTTTTGGTTTTTAAAGATAAAAACAGCACTTTTTTTCTTAAATGAAGACCACCTCTAACCCTACTCATCAATGTGTTTAAACTATGAATTTGAACAAGGTGATTATTTGTGTGAATTAGCCTCTGTAATGAGAAGGAATTTAGAGTGCTGAAAAAATCTAGCCTTTATTCAAGGCATTGTTTCATAACATATCAGTGTATGGACTGGACCACATATGTGACAACCAGCCCCCAGAGAAATGAGACAACCATCCCCAGCTGACTTCTTGGCTAGCATTTTAAGCTAGCTACCAAATGGACACAAATCAAATTACCTTTGGTAGAATTACTTTTTAATAATGGTTTGGTTTTTAAATGTCTAATAACCTACAAGCTTTTAATACAAAAACAACACCAGCTTGAAATATTACTCAGAAAAAATGACCAGTCCAAAATGGGCAGGATGTTAGTCTATCTGATGTCAACATAATGTCACAGCGGCCTTTAGTGTGCCTGTTATAAGCATTGTGACAACATACCTGTGTGACAACCAACCCTGTCTCCCCTATAAACCTAAAATCTGTAAAACAGCTGACCTCTGCATATAACACAGATTATTAATTACCGTCACATCCTGACCAATGTGTTTATCAGCCAGGATGCGCCAGAAAATCGCTTCGTTTACAGACGCAAAACAAAATTAATTTGCTCACAGTTGCAGATTAGGACAAAATATTTTGTGGAATAGACCTTAAACAGAGCAGATTTCGAAATGCTATGCAATTCACAATGCAATAATATTTTCAGGAAAAGCCTCTGATGAAACAGCGGTTGATCCACTGTCTGTGTGAAGTCTGAGTTTTCTCTGACTCATTCAATATTGAACGTGTTAGGCAACCAATGCCACACTGTGGCACGTTACACACACACAGTCATGACGTTGGAGACCTGTTATGAGTCTTTGAGACTGCCACAGTGCTTAACATGCCTATGTCCATGCCTACTTTTTAAGTTAAGTGCCCACTGTATGGCATGTGACACTTGTACTTCTACACATACATTTTGTGGTATGTTGACTATTTTTGATGACAGCTCAAATCTGTTGTCACAATATAAATTTGAAGTAAACTTTGTTGATAAAATGGTACATCTGAACCACTCCAGAGCTAAAATGAACACAGCTTTGAAACAATATATGCTAGATGTCTTTAAAGACGTAGCCTTTTCACAGACTTTTGAACATGATTTCTTCTTTCATCCAGCTGCTTTGTGCTCTCCTTTCATTATCATAATTATTCTCTCATTTTCTTAAACAAGTATACAATTTAGTCCTCGACTAAAATGACTCTTTTAAGTCTTGAAGAGCAAAACTCATCTTCTGAGTTGTGCAGTAAAATAGTCCTTGATTTAAGATAATGAAGATTAAAATGATCTGATTTAGAAGTGTTGATTATTGGAGCTACTTGTGGTGTGACAATGGTACAATAATTATGTTGTCATGAACACTTGTTTAAAAAAAAGAGAAAAGGGAAAAATATGTGTTTTAAAATATGGAGTTCAGTTCTCAAGTCAGCTTTAGTGGCTATCTGAAATCAATGTAATCAATGTTTGCAAGCAGTGTTTGTGCATTACTCTATTTAATGTTCTTTATTTTGCTTATTTTTTGTTGTAATTAGACCATAACTATTGAGGAGATGTTTTTCCTGTTTCTTAAGAGGCTAAAAATGATACCTGCTTACAAAAGGAGCACATTAACTAACAGCCTGCAAATTGATCACATAGTGTTCACTAGAGGGCAACAGTGAGGCTAGGAGATGAGATTCAGAGCAGTGACCGACAAGTGCTGATCCTTTATCTCATATTGCAGGAGCACACTGTAGTACATGTTTGTATCTTGGACTGCATCAGGAATGATTGGAATTCAGATGAAAATCAGTCTGTTGTCTGTTTTTTCAATTGCTATGTTGTCCATTTTGAAGAAAAGCCTTTTGGGAAATATCTATGGATGTTTTGAGGTCGGATGCAATCACAAAGCATAATGCAAAAGGAAGTGCAGGCGCTTTGCTATTTAAAGTTTTTGTACAACAGTAAACAATGCGATCTGTTCAGGGGAAGTTGTTTTGGGTATTATGTTGATTTCAGTGGTGATGGAAGTCAATCTGACCTGTATCACGTGGAGTGACTGTATGACTTCAGCAGTATTGTATCCCACCTCGGTCGCACGTTAGACCCCACCTTGTTGCTATAAATGTCTCCATGGACTCCAATGGCTACACCATCTGGTGGAGGGGAGACAAATCTCTCCTGCTTGTTCCCCAGTGTGCCATTTCAGAGGGTCAAGGAACTGTATGTTTCCTGCGGGTTGAAAAAAAGAAAAGAATCAAAGAGTATTTTATGTATCACTCCCTAATAAGTTGAATTACTGTGTGTGTTTGTTTAACCAAACCAAGGACAGATATGTGGGCAGAGGGGGATGAAGTTCAGGACAGAATATACAGCACAAAGCAACTCCTACAACATAGCAACACAGTTTAAGGCTTCTCACAGCTCTTTACTCTTGCATTAGCAGATGATGATGCCCACTAAAAGTTTTGGAAAGGTCTTAGTATCAACATGTCAATTTAAGCAGTTCATACCATTAGACAGAAATGCAGCATCTCCCAAGCAAGATGTTCAGAAACATTCAGTCTATTTTGTCAAGTTGTCCTGACCACCCCTAAGAGATATTCAGAGTTAGGAAAACAAAACTCATATTTGAATCCAAGGAGGCATCTTTGGAGGCATAAATAACCAACTCTGACTGAGATCTAAAGCTGATGAACTAAAACTCCCACACGCCCTGTCTAGCTATGCTTGATAGACTGTACCCAACAATGTGTGGAATTAAGGAGGTCCACAGAGTTTAAACATGAAATGTCTGTCATTTGTAATGATACAATGTTTTTTGCAAGCTTGTAATTTCAGTTTCTCTTGCATAATCCTTTTCTCTTGAAGTTGAACCGTCTGTAATTAGTTTTCCCATCACTAGAAATTTTTTTCAGTGTGATCTGCTTTTTATCTGTATTTGGGCTGATAAAATATGTTGGCGACTTCATTTTTCTCCATCAGTTTTCTTTTGTTAGCCATCATTGCCATAACTCACTCCATCGCTGCAGACATGTTAACTGCCTTGTCATTAAAAAACTTAGCTCAGCTCAGCAGCAGAGAAGTACCAGAATGTCCTCTTTGTGTCTCTTTTTAAACACTGATATGAACACTGAATTGATAAGATTAAACATCATTCATGAGATGCAACCTCTTCTAGCACATGAACTAATGACAAAACTCCATTAATGTGAACTTTGTGGGTGGCCTGATGGGTCTCTGGTGAATGAAAGGTATGCCCTGATACCAGCAAAGATACGTTACGTATATATATATGCACCTCCTGACCTCTAAGGCTACCGATAAAGGCCCTCCAGAATGTCATAGTTGATTTGAGATGGTATATATTTACACTTAATGACTCTAAAGATCACTAAGGCTGATACTGGGGGGTCAAGACTGGCTCTACAAAAATGCCTGATGATCACACAGCTGTCTCCTCTCAAATGATCACAGGTTTTTCCACAAAGGTTTTTTTGTTCCTACTGTATGTGATGTGTATAAGAATAGAAAACCATTAATAACTATTACAGAACAGATTTTTAAAATTCTTTTTTTAGTATTCAAATTGTGATTTGTGATGTTAATGGTGCTTTTTTCCCCCCCATCCCAGCCCATCTTACAATGGCAGGATACTGAGTTGAAATAACATGCAGCCCATACCTTCCTTATTTTGAGTTCAGCAGAGTGTTATCCTAATATTTGTACAAGTGCTTTGTCAATAGTGATGTTTCCCGTCCTCCCTTTTTACTTTCCACAAATAATCTGTATCATGAGAAATTTGTAGCCAAATCTCAGCTGCAAATTTTCAGTCATTTAGTCATGCGCTAAGGGAATCAAATGAAGTGAAGTGTGCATAATAAACAGCTGTTAATGTGTTACACAAGAGGACAAAAGTTGGTTAACATTTGCTTTTATTTTTTAAATTAAAAAAAATACTAAATATAAATATTTGTATATATATTTTGACAGTAAGAGAGAAAGGGTTAAAGAGGGAGACAGCAAAGAAGAAAGGGTGCATGTGGATTCACTCACAGAATCGCTGAGCGATAGCAGCTAACATGGCGCCGGTTAATAAAAATGCCTCTTGGTGGACCAAAATTAACCTTTCAAAGCACAACCTATTTGAACTTTGAACTGTCATTATTAGGTGAGTCTATAATTGCTCATTCAATTTCATTCACAGGAAAGAGGAAGGAGGAATTTCAAAATGACATAGTTGGTGTGGTCACTCGAACTCGTGAGGTTCTTGTGTATGATCTTGAGAAGCAGAATAACCAGTGCACTATGGGTAGAGATTAGTTCCGCTGTGTGAAAATGGCCATTTAATCTGATGTGAAAGGATTGTTTTGGGTCTGTTATAGTTGGCCCGGGGCAATAGTGTTGTGTAAGAAAACATGATAATGTTTTATCTGTCGCCTGGACACAAAAGAATGAAATGGAAGTTTGTGAGGAAATGTTTGTCTTAATTTCTCCATATTTCAGTGAAACAACATTAGCTGGATTTTTTTTCGTGAAGAAATAACTAAAAATTGTTTGTGAATTCTGCACGGGCATAAATGTTTCTCCATAAAATACACATAAGCGACAAATAAACACATATGCCATTGAAGGGAGTCACAAGCTATCCAGTGCGACAGGATGCATTGAACATATCAGACTTTCCGAGGAAAACAAGCCAACCAGTCCAGTCTAGATATGAACTTGGCGAAAAGCTGCCACAATGACTGGCCCCATGCCTGATAGGTTGTGATTTGTAGGCGGCATCTGCTATGTTGCTATTTTAACCCATTGTGCAAAATGCTGCATGGAAAAGAAAACAGTCAAGTAAATGTATGTAACTGCACATGCATATACACTTAAACAACATGTGCTCATAATTTACAGTTCAGGATTCAGATTCTGCAGTTCTAAGGAATTCTCGCTGTCTGCTGCTTGATCCATGGGCCCTTCTTTTAACAGGAAGTAACCTTAACTCTCCTTTAATGACTTGGATGCTGCTCTAATTTAAGCAGATTAATTTCTTCTGTAAAACACACACAGTAAATGTGAACATCCTCTCAGCACACTCTGAGTCAGACTGACTCACTCTGCATCTTAGTACCTTTTCATTTTGGCAGAAACATCAGTCAGTGAAATATGGCAAGGAAATTACAAAGTATTCTAACTGCCCAGAATTGAGGGTACTTTCCGAAGTGCTTGTCATGTGTGGTGATTAATAGGATTCCAATCCTTGTCAACTGATTATCATTTTTACATACAGTTTCTGAAATTGCAGGCCACAAATGAAAATATGAAGTAGTTTTGTCTTTTCTAGGAGCTCAGTGACAAATGTTTGTCTGTGGATTTAAGCTTTAATCTTCACATCCTGAGCCCGAGCTGCAGCAGAAACAGCCTCTTGGCAGTGTTCTCTCATTAACATATAGGTCTGAAACAGCCTTCTGCTCACACATTTGATCCCTTTTCAGCTATGGGGCCTTACACCCAAGTTGCCTCAATAGCTTTTATTCCTCACCATGGGTGGGTTGGTAGAAAACCGCATTAAAAACGGTTGCAGGTCTTTTCATTGCTGTGGCTCAAGAGAATGAGCCAGCATCCCATCAGCAGTTTCAAGAAGGAAAAAAAAGTAGAACTGACCTTTTCAAATATCAGGGAATTGTGTAATTACACTTTGTGATATTTATATTCTGACCTGCTCTTATTCAAAGGGGTAAAGAACAAAGGTGGACTGAAGCGGTCAGAGTATTTTATGTCCTCAGGTCCAAGCCAATTGCAGTTTTGTAACCTTGTTCTCTGCAACTTATAATAATCGTATGTCATTTACCAAATTTGTGCTGTGATTACATGAGAGGTTTTATATCTTAGGGGGTTGATCTGCATCAAGTGATGTGACATTCAAAGTAATGGCTTGAGCACCGGGCCCCTCTAACCTCATTAAGCCAATGGGCAGAGACAAAGCTGTGAATATGTTTTCTTGATAGACATGTGCAGCATGAGGCTCTCTAGCTGCCATGTCTGCTACTTTTTTCCTCAGAGAATATACTTGAATAAGCACTCATCTTTGGATGGTAAAAACCTGACGCCAAGGTGTTGAGCCCTCCTTGGTTAAATCTGGTAAGCTACACTCTTCCCAAGAGAGGAGAGGACTAAAGGCCTTGTAGGCTGATAGATGGGGCCTGAGTAAACTGCCAAGCTTTCAGGAGGGAAGTATTGCTCAGATTACAGGCTTGTATTGTAACAAGTTCTTGGTCTGGGCAGCTGAACAGTAGCCCAGGATGTCATTAAGCAGAGAACATTAAAACAGCTTTCACCATTCAACCTTTTAACAGCCCTGTTAGTGCTCAGTTCCAAGTATTAATGTGTACATTCAGATCTGAGTCACCCATCTGTTCTTGCACTTGTTGATAAAAATGACTTGAGTGAAGTAACAGTGTGGCTATGTGTGGTGGAGGATATCTTGAGAGATAAGTGGTGGTTAAAAGTGTCAGTGTTGTGATAATATGGTTGCCTGTTGTGCTGCCAAAGAAATTCTCTGTTCTTCTACCAAGTTGGCATAATCTGTTATTTGGAACAGGCATTTGCCAGTGGAAGTGAATGGGTAAGGTTCTTGCTATGCAGCTATACACCTCAGCTGTTAAATGGATTTCAGGTGGATGGACAGTCATTTAGAGTTTGAGGATAAAAACCCACACAGGGTCTTTTTAGCGGTGCTCAATGTGGCAACTATTCTTCAAGAGGCATTTAGGAAGATTTTTGTGAAAAGGGCCACACAAAATCGTATCCACTCATTTCTTATTCTTGGAGGGTATGCTGCCTCTTTTATCAGTAGTTTTGAGTTATATTTTTACCTTTATCCTCACATTAGCTAATTCATACTTTCTCAGTTTCCTCTGATTGTAAGTTAAAATAACTGATATTCCTCGAAAGTGCATTAAACTTACCTTGAGCCACCCACACACCCGCATTATCTTCCTCCTGCTGACTAATGCAGCCTCCTCTCACTAGGGGGAACAATAACACACAATACAGGGAAGCAGCTCCCAGATTATTTCCTTCCCTTGATAAGGCAACAGCTACTACAGAATAGGAGACAGGAGAGTCTTTTTACACCCTAGGGACCTGCACTGTGTGAGAAGATCCTGTGCCTTTGGAGCCAACACCTGCCCTGTTGCCACCCATGAACCCCTGCTTCAGTTCCCAGTCGACCTCCCACTGATTATCACAGCTTGCCGGTTTCCACCGCTGCTCACACTGTGCTTTGTATGTTAAGATTTAATGCTGACACTCAGGCATTTGGGAAATGCTTGTAATGTGGTATTATTGTCTGTCTGGTTTTGGGAGGAGTGCAGAGTAGATGATTAATTGTTTTTTACACAATCATTTGGTAATCCCCAGATTGCATAAAAGACCAAAGTTGCTAAGCATGTCATAATATTTTGATATATTTTGTTAAATGTGTTTCATAATTTTTAATATGCAGTGAACACATCTATCTAGATATATCTAAGTGAAACAACACCAAAAATCTACCGAACAAAATTACACTGGCAGCGAAAAGCAACTAGTTGGCGTGAATGCACAATGGATATGAACTTTGACAAGAAAACTAGCATATCTAGATTCATAAAAGCTTTTCTCTACCGCCTTTTCCGGTGCACAGTGTTTACATGCACTCATATTGTAGTTTCACCAAAATATGGCTAAGCATTTCCGCCGAATCATAAAAACATTAATGAGGGCGACTGCACAACACGCGTGAGCATTTTTAACAATCAAAAGATACAATAGAAGCACTGTAATTATAGCCTACTATAATATTTTATGAATCCCTTTAGGGGAATTACTTTCACACTTACGTCAAGCCGGGAGCTGGCAGGGATGTAGCACCTTGTTTAAAGCCACTTGATCACGTCAGTTGCCTATTAACACAGATGCTCCATCCAGAGTCTCCATCTGGTTCAAGGGCAGTTCCTCTGACCGCAAGGTCAATCAGAGGAAACTGATGTGACTCTCATCCAGACTCTACTCACTTCTTCTCAGAATACTGTCATTGATCATTAGCAAGAAATGGGTTGACAGCATAGGATATTGTTCGGCACACCAGTGTTCCCACTTATTGTCATTGATTTTCACCACATCAAAGCCCTTGAGGTTCATCACCAATGACTCTCCCAAGGACAGGATTTCTGAAATAGCTAGTAGGCATGGGAAGGGAAAGAGGAGTGCTTTCTCATTTCCCAGCAGGCAGAATTGTCATGTGTAGGTAGGAAGAAGTCATACAGAAGTCATACAGACAAACACAGATTCTTATCTCAGTTAGCATTGGTACAATTACAGAAAATGTGACTAATAAAACAGTTTATAGCCTTATTTTAATTATACAAAAACTAATGTTCCAAAACATTTCATATTTGACATTAATTGACCGCATGTTTTACAAATTAAAGACAGAAAATAACAGCCACAAAGGGCAGCCTGTGGTCAGTGTGTCAGTACTTGTCAAACATTACCATAAATCATAATACTCACTGAGCATATCTTAACATTGGATGACACAATGTCACACTAGTGAGGCCAAAAGAGAGCTCTGTCCAAAAGTCAACAGGCTTCTGAGATTAATCTGCATCCTGGCTGACAGTTCTCTCTCCATCTAGTTCCTTCTTGTCCTACATTGTTTTATCATTGTTTTTTCAGCCTGTTTGTTTTGGATGAGGTTTTTCCTTCTAAAAGTTACATTTAAGAGATTATATATCATACAGCTTACAAATTAAGCATTAAAAAACTATAACTGTCTTTTTAAGGTTTTTTTCATATAATGGCAAAGGCTTTGGAAAACGCTGGTTCAGAACAACTGATTGACCATCTAGAATCAAACTAACTTTTATACTATCAATAGCATGCTGTAAGACCTCCTTTAGACAGTCAGGCTATTCCATAATTGGATCTCAAATGTTGAAGACACTAACAACCGAAATAAAAATCCCTGAAGATATGAATGTTTTCATTAAAAGTGTTAAAGGCTTGCCGAAGAAAAATCAGAGCTGTATGTATTTTAATGGTTTTAACGGTAGGACTTGAAATATTGTTAATTTTATTTTTTTATATACATGATTTTGTTCTTTCTGTTTCTAAAAGCCTAAGGGACTGGAGTTGGAAAGCAATAGCTATAATCTCTGTATGCAGAAAAAATACAAATGTCCTGAAAAGTCCTTCCTGTATTCCATGAATTGCAAACTCCACATCCAAGAAGCATCTACCACATCCTAGTTTTAATATGTGTCTTTTAATAGGTTTGTTTTGCATGCACTGTTTTCCCTCTCATAGGAAAAAGAGAAACCAGTCTTGGGATATATCTTTGACGTAGTATTCTATTGTACAATATGATCTCTTGCTGCCACAAAGATTTCATCTCAGATCGTGAACAACTGCATCCCAATTCCTTGTATTGTGTTTTAATCAAAGGGTAAAGTCCCCTCCATACTCAGACTAACAATGGTAAAACAGCATGCCTCAGCAATAAATTGTACCGACTTGTTCCTTCCAGTCCTAAAAGCATGAAGATGCTGGTTTATTCATTTGTGGGCCCCAGTGCACTGGTTCAATAAAAGCAGAGATGTTGGAAGTTGCAATTATGAGCACAACACAAAATGAAAAAGGGACAATAGAAATAAAAGCAGACACCAATACAGGGATTGTCACATATGCAAGAAAATAGGGTCAATCTGCATAAAAAGACCACCTGTTTGTTGTTTCAGCATGCTAATAACTAATCAAAAAATGATGACAGTCCAACTTTTGAGTTATGTCATTCATCTGTATTTTTCAGATATTCAGCAGTCAACAACGGGCCACCATGAATTAAAGATCGACGCTTCAATTAAGTCACTTCTTCCTTATTTATCCTTGACCGGCCTCTCTGATCAGTGTCAACCATTATTTCTTACAAGTGTTCTGCTCATGTTCTATAGCTTTTTTATGTTTCCAAGAACGGCAACTTCCTCTGCTTCTGTTGCCAAGCTATTGGTGGTCTTTTGTCCCGTCTCATAGAATTCACCTCCCTGTGGGCTGGCATATACTATGCTTTTGCTGATGCTGTCACCGCTCTTGTGTAGCTGCTAGTTTCACGGCTTCCTTTCTCTTTTGTTGCGTCTCAACCTTCTGCGCAGTTGCTGCTGATAGCCATTCCTCCTGTTGTTGTTTCCTTGTATCCAGCATACGTTGATAAGTGAAACCTGCCTTCACATCCTGCCAGAGGGCATCAAGTTGGTTCTCCTCATCCTGCACGTATATTCTGACGTAATTGGAATATATTGCTCTGTACCAACCTGTAATCTGTCTGGATCTCTGTCTGGAGTCTGGGTCATTCAGGGCCAGTCATTAAGGTTTTGCTGTTTGATTTCCAAACTGTCAAGTCTTTGAGAAGGTTCATGCTCAGTTTTGAAACCAGTAGATGACACCCACACATCTAGCAACGATTTCTAAACATCTTGGACGTACATTCGGTTCTCTGTTGACTGATCCAGGGGATCTGACTGGCTTCAGGTTTTCCAGTACAGATGTGTAAATTCTATCCAATAATCTCTTTATATGCTATCCTTGATGAATGGTTTTCCCTCAAATTATGTTAAAGTCTAGCTGTAACTGAGCTTGCCCAAGGAGATGTAGATGTTGTCTTTAACACACCTGCAGATGATATAAGGGTGGTCTCAGAGGAAGGTAACTGAAAATGTTTGTAGTTGGGAGTAAAAGTACAATATGATACCCTTTCTTGTTTTAAGTTTTTAGTGATGAAATAAGGACTTGATCCCTCACCAGCTGCACAACAGTGAAAGCTGCCATTGGTGTTTAATGGGGTAAAGCCAAAAGCACAGTTGCTGGGGACTGAAGCTAGTTGTCTGTGTTGTTTTTTGTTCCCCTGCCCCATTTGGGTTGCCAAAACCTCTACAACATTTCTGGAACAGAGAAAATGTAGTTTTAGGACAAACATTTACCTCTATGGGACCTCTTTTTGAGTGTCTATAAAGATATGATAGAAAGACTAGACGGCAAAAGATTGGCAGATAAGATATCAAAGAAAGCTGACCTTAACCTTTGTTAAATCTACTAAAGAATTACCACTGTTGGTTCCAGAGAAAGGTCATTCACAGTATTTTGTAGAAAAAGATGAAAGACATTGGATTTGGACCAGAATATGAAAAGCCAAGGGACAGGCTTTTGTAAGGACAATCATCCATGCACCCGATCCACAAAATAGACATCATTTAGATAGAATTTGTCTTTATGTGTAAATCAAGCAAAATTTAAAAGGCCTTTAATACATGTTAATTTATGACCGGCAGTTTAGCTGGCTGGACTTTCCATGTTAAAGTCTACATCAGGCAGTGTATGTTCATCATTGATATCATCATTAAAACAGTAACTACAGGAAAGAAAAGGAATCCAGACAGCCCTGTGGAGCTAGCCTGTTGACCTGGACTTCACAGATAACTTGGCTGCACTTTCTCACAGGCATCAACAGATGCAGGAGAAAGTAAACAAAGATACTATTAATCAATACCACCAGTATGGAGCCAGGAGACTTTCATTTATCTCAGTAACATTGAAAACTAATCAAAACTGGTGCAGATGTAAGGGCAAGAATGTGTTGCCTAGAGTTTGAAAAACACTGGGAAGTCAAACAAGATCAGGCCACAAACAGAGATATGCATGCATGCTGACTCAAACATGATGGTAATCCTAGCATACAGTCTGTCATAGTGAGAGATCACTACACCCACACTTTCGATTACTGCTGCATTTAAACCAGCAAAATCAACAATATCACCTGGAAGAAAACTGTTTTACACTTAACAACTGATCTTTTAAAGTTCAGGTGCTCCATACTTAGACCGATTATACACAAATGAGTGCACCACTTTCTAATACAGCTCCCTTCATAAAGGGTTTATTGGCTTCATCTATAAAAAAATAAAAAATAAAAACTAACGCTGTACAGATCAGCATTAATAAGAACAACTTTTAGGTTACCATGTTGTGAAAAATCGATCTGGCTGTTGTTTATGCTGCAGTGCGACAGTTTTTGTATTGTTAGGTGTTTCAATTCATTTTATCTATACTTAGTGGCTCAGAAAGGATTAACATTTGCCATAGAGATTTTTCAGTTTGACAACTCAAAAGTTGTTCTATTAATGACTTATGGTGAATGTTTTTACCATTAATAAAGATACAAACCAGACGCTATTAGAAACCAAACTTGTAGCAGAAAACGAATCTGAATTAGATTAGAAAGAAAAACAGGTCATGGATAGGGCATTTACAAGGAATACCAGTCACCAATTTCAGCAAACAGGAACCTAGATCCATGAATACCCAAGGAAGGGATCCTTCAGTAATACCAGAGTGCGTGTGGGGGGGATTCAGGTTTCAAGGCCTTGTGTGACTGAGTGATAAGATGTTTTTTCTACTTTTTTTTTGGCATCATCTCAACTATTGTGATGTTTGAAGGTCATTTCTGGTCGGATTGAAGTCAAATCAAGTTTGTTGTTTGCAAGATCAGCCCCTTGAGAGGTGCTATCACATTTTATATTGATTTATGACAGACTATTTCCAAAAATACAGCTTACACACTTTGAGAAGTATTTAAAAACTATGGTCCGCTGTACATCGATAATATCTGAGAAACAGTGTGCTGTACCTCTCATATATATGCAGCATAATGAGGCTTTTGCTTAGATGAAAAACAAAAAAAAATTTAATTTAAAAAACCTGAGCACCTAGCATGTCATTTTCAATAAATATGGTGATAACAGTTTCTCGTAACAGTAATGTAGATATCCCTTACTGTTGGAAAGATGTCTGTCAGTTGTTTTATGAAGCTATGTGTTTTACACCTCCTGTCACTTTACAGGGGCTTAAGGGCATATGGGAGAAAGAGTTATCTGTCACAAGTGATGACAAAGAGTGGATAGCTGTCTGGAGATATGCTAAATCAGTTTCAGTTCACATTCATGTCAAAGCAATACATTTTAAGATTATACACAGAACTTCTATATGTCCCCCTATCATTGACATCATTTTAACCCTACTCTCTCACACACGTGTCTTAAATGCATGACAAATATTGGTATTCTGACTCACTGTCTTTGTAAACTGCAGGTACTAGTCTAATGTGCTCTTTGAAATAGAAAAAGATAATATGTTTGGAACTGGAGCTGCACCCAGTGACCTTCACAATGGGCCCCCCAAGCAGATATGCAACATAAAAAACATTAAAAGACTGTAGCGTGTTCTTACCTATGATGTGAGGAAAAACATTTTATTCCAGTGAAATAATGAAAAAGCACCAAATGTAAAAGGCTGGCAAAGAGTACTGTTTGATGTAGTGCCATTAGAGTTCCATATACTGCATTCAAAAATAGACCAATTGTATAAGATTTAGGAACTATCTGGACTATGTGGAGCCTGGTCTCTCAGCCATCATGCTGCTTGTTAAAGTGAAAATCTATATATATATTTTTTATTTTATTTTTTATTTTATTTTAATTTTTAAACTAAATCTAGTGATATTTGTGGATTATCTTCAGATACACAAGAAAATGTAAAATGTCAATGATGAAGCAGTAGAATTGTAATAAACACTAGCAGATTTTTAATGGAGTGCACATATTACAAATACAGATTTCCCTTTCTTCATTGTTACCAGTAAAACTTTAAAAAAGTCATTTCAATGATTGTGTGAAAAGATAAATATTTTTTTTAAACAACTTAATAATACACTTTCTCACAAGAGTAACACAGCTTGAAGAAGGCTGCTTACTTTTGGAATATTATGTTCTGGGATGGGTGGACTGGGAACAGTTTTGTTGCTTTTTCATAATGTCAACATCATCAGACAGAGAGACACAAGAAGCTACATGGAACATTTTGTTTTCAACTTGGGAATAATAAAAGAATTATTGCTCTTTGTGTTAGGCAGGACTCCAAACTGAGGTTTCGATACTCTCCCTGAAATTAAAAGTATGAGGACATCATAAATTATCATTGTTGTCCTCAAACTACACCCATGAAATCTTGGTGTGAGGCACGTGTACACATAAGCCATATACAGTCAATTGTGTTCCTTCGTCATTATTTAAAGACATTGGTTGTGCACCACACACAATGTTAAGCCCATAGGCATATGTGATATAATGAGGTCTACTATATGATAAGGAAGTCAGTTTTGTTGTCATTTTTTGTGGCCCCCCAGTAGAGTCGCTTAGGACATAGTCTAATTTGGTTTCATTGTTTCCCTTCTCAGTATGAAAACAGATGGCCTTACACACCCATACACACACCCACACTTACTCTCTTGTGCATTTTCATACTTGACAGAACAGATGTACTGAACATACAGTTCACATATATAAGTTGGACTTAGTGACCCTTTCTTGAATCAGACAAGGGCACATGAATATGCTATATCTTAATTTTTTATATACTTGCATTGTCTTTTCTGTTCATTTGAATAGAATCTGGAAACAAAATATTGTTTTTAGTTATTTTTTATTTGAGTAACACTCTGAACTCTGAAAAGGCATTTTTGTCATCTGACTGAGCCTCTGTGACCAGCAGTAGATTTGGTAAGACCGCCACAAAGCCCAAAGGGTCAACGTCCCATGACAGCAAGTGTCCACCCTCATGTAGCATCCCTACAACTTCCAATAGAGGCTGCTTTGTTGCTGACACAGGACATTGGCCCTTGTGTGGGAGGGGACAAACCAAAAGAGACCATTTCTTCTTCAGTGATTATGACATCATTGTTATTGCAAAAGTAAACTCAGATTCCCCTTTTCCCTCATATGATGTTAAAATGCTTGTGAGTGTAGCAAAGTGGATTGATGAATATAAAGCAAAATGTGCAATCAGACAACCTTTAACAAACATTGTTACTAACCAGAAATGAATGAGAAATGATGTGTGGTACATGATGTGCCTCTTTTACAACCTCACTGGCTGCCCTGTTTAGTGTAATTCATTTCTTGTTCAAGTATTTAGTGAAATATTCACAGAGATGTGATGTGTGAAGTGTCAGCTGTCATCAGGAAAGGTAATATCAGATAGTCTGATGCAATAATATGTGTGAACCATTCTACAATTTGATTTGATCTAATCTAATCTGATTTAATTTTATCTGATTTGATTTGATACATTTCATGGTCTCCATCGGGACAGAAAAATGTGTTGTGCTCACAGCAATGCTGATTTGCCAAATATGTGCTGTTGGTATCTACCAGGAAAAGAGATTTCTTTATGTTTTTATAGATACACTCATTTAAAGAAATATCTTCAAAGATTAAATAGTTGTGTTATGCTGAAGAATGTAGAGTCAGTGGTCAGTGTCATCCTTCACATAAATATTTTGACTTTGCAATCCTTGTAAAGATGAAAGTTAGCAGATATCATTGAGATCGTTTTTTATAGAACCAGTGGGTCTTAAAGGAAACTCTTAATTGCTTATTTTAATTACATGTTTTTGTATTCTCAACAAATCAGTCAGGAGTGGTGATTGCTTTTCTTTATTTGGAAGCATTACAGGATATTTTTATCAGTGGGTAAGCCCAGGTTAAAGGTGATTAGAACTTCCTTAATATATTCAATATCTATAATAATCATAATAATTCAGCTGAGGTAGTGTTTCTTATCTCAAGCACTTGAGAGTTGCTGAGTTTGAATGTTTTAATAAAACATCTGCTAAGATTTACAGCTGGCAGTATATTGAGAATCCCACTTTGACTGGGAGGCTTCACAATGTAATAACTTATATAGCCTATACACATCATAGTTGCATATCTTGCCTCCCAGTGAACCAGGTTTCTGCCAAGGAAGCATGCTGCAGTAAGTTTAAAGATTTTGTCAGGTCGTCGTAAATAACTAAGTGTTGCTCTATTTGAAAGAGAAAGATTAACCTGATATCACTACTTCATTGCAATAAAACCTGACCATATAAACCTGTTTTTTTCAGCTGAGCATCAGATAAAATGTATTTATCTTTGAGAGTTTTTTTCTTTTGTTCACAGAATGCATGTCACAGTACTTCTTTTTATTATTCAAGAAGATAATTATTAGGTATTATTCACAAAATGGTTTCATTAAAGCTGCAGTAATAAATATTTTTATTTTAATAAGGAATCAAATGATAGTGTGTGATGTGACCAGGTGGAGGAAACTGAGGAAACCTTTTTTCCCAGTTGCAGCAAGCAGGTGAATTCACCAAAAAAAAGCTGACTGCTGAGCTGACTGAATGCTATCTGCCCAGCACCAAACTGAGCTAAAGAGCCAAATATTTCCCTTGGGAGTTGTTGGATACCAAAACAGGGCTAAAAGAATTCACATTCACCAAGTCAGATGACATTAATCATAATGAATACTTGGCTTGCCCTTTGTCTGCTGATTTGTAATTATGCAATTGTTTATAGGACACAGTACACCATTTATGACTTAACAAGTGGAAAAAAATGCCGAAGCTGTATTTACAGCTTGCTCAGCCAATTATAAATGGCTAATAAAATATTCAATTTATAGTATTTACGTGTGATGTGAAAGCTTCAGGGATGGATGTGCATATAAGCATGTGGTACCTTATAAATCAACAAAACAATTTCTCTTCTCTCTAAGCACATCGTGTTCCAGCTGTTATGCACTGTTATGCACAGTCAACGTAAATAAAAACAAACTCATCAAATCAAATGAAGGCGTTTAGGGATAATAGTGCATGATCTTCCATAATCTATGACAGCAAGGGATGAGTTTGCTGGCAGTACAAAGTCCATCCTTATCAGTTAGAACACTAGTTTTTATTATTTTATAAACTTGTTTTCAGGCCAGAGAACTTAATGATAAAGACAAGTGTTATCTTGATATAATTACCTGTTTTATTATCTTTTCATGGACAGGTGGCTACACTATACTAGACATCGTAATTCTACTACGCCAAAGTGTGAAGTTATAAAATGATCTCCTATTTTGTCCATAACACTGAGGGGAGGCTTTTTTTTTTTTTTTTTTTGAGCTTTAAAAACAATCAGTTTTACTTTCTTATATTGTCTTACTGTTCACAGAAACAAATGTTCAGCAATGAGCCTTTGAGCTGTTCAAAATCATTACGTGGTTAATCAGCAAGGTCTCCTTGGTGAATTCACCACAGAGATGCGTAAAACATGATATGGTCTCTAAAGCGGGAGTGAGTCTATAATGTTAAGACTGTTGTCATGGCATCACCGACCCCTGACTAAGCTTTTCAGAAATGTTTTTGTATAGGTTTTTTAGAGGTGGGGGACACAAGCAAGAGGCTTTACAATGGTAATAAATAGGCAAAGAGCCAGGAGCCGTACGTAACAATTGAGGGGAACTGATCCTCCTAATAAAAGCCCCCCTACGCGTTTGTGAGTCTGCTCTGGAGAACACAGAGACTGAGAATGTAAATCTCCTCAAGGATGGACGTATGTAGGCATCAGAGCAGAACGGAATTGCAGATGGTGGTTTGATTCACCAGATCTCAGGCAAATCTCAAACGAAGAAACTTGTTACCAAATAAAAGGAGATATAACTGAGATTAATCTTGATAATTCACCTCAGTTATATCTCTTTCAAAGACAAAGGGAAGCTGCATTCCATCTGATGAGCACAAAATTCCTTGGAAGACTAATCGGTTAATGTTTAAGGTTATATGAACCCACCACAGATAAGAAGCTTTAATGCTGTTGCAAACTATTGTAAAACAGTTTGAGGGTGATAGGAAAGTCATTTGTTGCACTGAAGACGCTTGGACGCCTATCCTTTCCAGAGAATACGTTGAAGATCACACAGTCTGAGTATACGGATGAATTATAATACATTTATTTATGCAGCTGTTGTACCAATATTGATTTTATGAACAAACAGCATATCTGCATAGTTTCAGTTGAACTGAAATCCTGCCAAAAGACTTATGAATGGTCTGGAAAGGCACATTTACTATAGTTCCTCTGCCATGAGACACATGTAGAATAAGAGGATATCCTTTGATGGCTATTGCAAAAATAAACAGTTTCACCTTATAACTCCCTAATTACATTCCCACTGTGGAAGTCAGATAAGCCAAAAACCATTAAAGCAACATTAGAACTCCTAGTACTTCCTATTCTGAAACAACCACACCCAACATTACACCTTGGATATCTCAAAAACAAATACAAAGTGACGCAAAGCCAGCAGGAAATTTCTGGGATGTCATAATTCACCTGTCTTCTAACAATATCTGGATGCAAGGCAATGTCAGCTCATTGGTGTTGTTAAGCGAGACGGATCAATCATGAAGTAAACATCTGAAGTAAACCACAGGTTTTAAAAATAGCCCATGAATCCAACATGTATTAGAAACATGCAGGGATATATTTTTGCATCATTTTCTTATGTTTAAATAGCTAACAATGAGAATAATGGGAGGATAACAGGTTAATTTGGGTCATGCCACTTTTGAGATGGTTCATGTTAGTTATGTAACTGATAGTCAGGTCTAGGGCAACTCACCAGTGCACTGACCTGAACTCGCTAAGTAGCAGCTGTCACATGATTGTGATTTAGGAGCTGATGGTACTGTCTTACAGGGTTGAATATGAACCTTGGAAGGAAGCATTTTACTAGTTATGATTTTGGTGTTTGTGCAGGTGTGTGAACAAGTGTTTATTTTGGTGCTTTCTGGATAACACATCATGACAGTCACACATGAGGAATCTGCCCTAGCATGTAATAATCAGTCAGCTCTTTTGTTTGTGTCTACTTTCACACGCTTGTAGCTAAATTCCTCTCCTTGTAACTATGAGGTCATTGTGGAGAGTGACCTCTCCTTGTCCCGGCAATCAACACATCTGTTTAGGAACAAATTTACCATCCTTGTTCCAATGGGTGTTGTGTTTACTTCAGCTAAAATGTTAAAGCGTCATATTTGTTTTGCTGTTATGATGTATTCTTTCCTCCACACAAAATACCTCATGACCAAACTGTAATTAGATAAGTTTGAGCAATTAGTAAAATGAGTTCCTAACTGTCACAGGCAGTTTTGTGGGTCACTGGATGTCTGTGTTGTTCCTGCTCCTCAACCTTTAACCCTTCAGTTTGTTTGTTCAACCACAAATCCGTGGTATTCCCAACAAACACTCAACAAGCATGTGCATGGTTTGATTCCATCTTTTCCCTTCTCAGCGCATTGTACCACTTTGAATTGCTTTGGGAGAGACAATATGGCAAGAAAGGAAAGGGAGATTAATATCTGTTTAAGGAAACTGATAAAGTGAGACAGGTCATGATGACTCTGTAGTGTAGTATGATACATTTGTTTTGTAGTTTACTCTAGTCTGGCAATGGTAACCATGACAAATGATTTAAAGGGGAAGTATCATGCACATTTCCATGTCAGTATTTATATTATGGTATATCTTTGCATGATTTGTTTTTGTAAAGCCTACTTACACTGGCCTCTTATGCAGCCCCTCAGTTCAGCCTCTGTCTGAAAAAGGCTATTTTAACAACTTTTTAGCTCTTTAAGGGGGTAAGAGGGGTCTCTTGATGTGCCCACTCTGTTCTGATTGGTTAGCTCCCAGAAGCTGTCCCTTGGCAGACCTCTAGACCTTTGGCAGCTACGTGACAAACAATGGTAGTAGTAGTAGTAGTAGTAGTAGTAGTGGTAGTAGTAGTAGTTCACTCTTTCTCATTCTTAACTCAAAATAGGAATGTCTCAAATACATCCGTACATGTGCTGATCTAAAATATGTGTCTGACAACACGAACAGCCAACAGAACAACCTTAACAACAAAGGCTATAAAACGGACAGCCGTTTTCGGGCACGAATGGTATGACATCAACACAACAAGGAAGTCTTGGTAACATTGCAAACAAAGCGTTCAGAGCAGACCGAACTGGGGCTTTGACTTGCAGAGAGTATTTTTCTCTATTTCTTTTTTTTTTCCAAAAGTTTCGAACCTTGACCATGTTTAGCATAGACATACAACATCATAACAGTAAATAACAAAACCACAAGAAGCATTGATATGCCCCATTTAAACCCATCCAATACTTGGACTGGATTTAACTTATCCATCAAGTTCTACTTTTATTCACCACTGGACAGAGACCTCACCTTATTATCTGTCTTCTTTTTGCCATTACTTTGGCAGGTTTAGCACCTCTGCTTAAAAGTATTAAAAAAGAAGGAGCCTACATACTACTACTGTCACATCCAAACCAACAATAATTTCTAGCTACTATCAGCTGGTAGCAGATTTAAATGTTGTGGTATTAAAGCAAACCAAAAACTTTTGAGAATACAATAATTTCCTTTTTGAATAAGAAACAGTTCCACTTGAATAAACTTCACCTCTCTGGAAACACGTGTTTCTTCTTAAGTCAGAGAGGACCTAACTAGTTCTTTACAGACTTTTATTGCAGTTTCCAAAATTATTTATGGCTGTATGAACAGGCTGCATGCATGTATGGATTATTATGCCGTAAGAGTGGCAACCTCTGTCTATGTTCTGTGGCACCTTTGACCCTAAATACCAAAGCAACTCATGTGATAATCAAGCCCACCATGACCTTGACCTCCTCCTTGACATTTACTTTCTGCTGTTGTAATAGCAGTCACTTCCATTAGCTCGAAATTTTAATGGTTTTCAGAACACCGATTTCAACTCTTACATAAATCACTCACACAGAACATCTCACTATGTTTATACTTTGTGTGTTTTTAAGCATTCTCTACATTCTTCTACTAGTGGTCTGAGCACCTCACAATTCAGTCTGATGTCACCTCCCTCCACAGGCTGTAGCTCATGTATGTGTTGGATGGAAGATATGAGTAGAGGCAAAGTTAGAGTGGTCTGAAAGTCTGATAAGATGCAGAGATATCATATCTGTTTAACCATAAACTATGGAAGATTTGTATAATCACTACAGTCACTGTTGTGCAAAGTTTATGAAAGGTTTTGTGTTGTATGTCAAAGCAGGGGCACCTGATAGTTGTTGATGTTCATCTTCTGTCTGTGGATGCAGTGCTGTAAAAGATGATAGGCAAGAAACATTGTTTATGTGGATGGTTCTATTGAAGGAAACTGGGTCTTATTTTTCCTCATATTTTTTTCATCTTTCAAGTAGTTACAGTTGACATCAAATTAAGTATTAAAACATGTAAGTATTAAAAAGCATTGGGATACAGAGATAGAATATAATTAATTAGTCATGTAAAGTTTTCCTACATGTGAAAATATATTTTAAACTGTGAGAGCAGATCAGTTGAGTTCCTTCCTCAGAGGAAATATGGTGTTTGTGTTACTTTTGGAGCATATGGGTCATCTTGGTATCCGTTCACATTTTCTAGAGGAAAAGCAATTGCTTACCACAGGTTTATACATACACAGCTTAAAACTTAAGTCTTCATAAAGTAGTTGGTAATGCTTTAGTTTAAGTCCTCCTCGGCAGCAGGATATAAACATTTAATGATTGTTTATAACACACTATGATTTTTTATAAGTCGATTTAAGCACATTTTAAGGGTTTATTCATCTATCGTATTTGTCAGTGAGCATAACTTCTTCTATGTAGACATATCTTATGTTATTATTACCACTGTGTTTTACTATACTATATATTTATGTCATTTATCTATTTATATAGCAGCTTCTTGGTGCAGTGTTATAGTTGTTGATAATTACAATTACCTTACATTAGTGAATAGAAATATCTGCTCACAACTTCTTTACAAATCATTAAATAAAGGTTTTTATATTACTTGCTAATCATTATTAATTATGTGCCACAATGGATTACTAAATGCTGTTTTAATGCTGACAAAAATACACTATGCAGAAACATGCAACCAATATTAATGCTTTCCCTACACAGATGTGAAATATTATGGACAATCTGCATAACAACATAACAGTAGGTTACTTATTATGTGCAACATTGTGAGAGTGTACTCCTTAGATGTATTTTTGACATTTTTCATCTGAAAACTGACCCTCATTCTCTCACATCACTGTCATGACTTTGAATGCTGAATGTTGTCAACATGTGTTTGCTTTTAGATATGTGACTTTGCGAATCACCGGAAGAATCATTTTTTTCCTTTCTTGTCTCACACTGGAGAATACTGACATTGTAGAGGTACACATACGTATAAAAGGTTTATAAGATGTGACTAATATGACAAATGATAATGAATTAATAATTTATTTTGCAAGTTTGCTCTTTTAAAAGTTAGAATGTCATTACTAGTCATTAAGTTCTCCTCTCCTTTCGGAGGTTGTCAGTACATCCCTGCAGGGAGCACACTGCTTTTAAATGAACAGAGAGGAGCTGATTTGATTGACAGTAAGAGATGCCAACACTGACAATGTGACTCAGAATTTTCCCCCATTTTCAGCTGTGCACTGCATGCCTCTGGTCATGACCATAACAAAATTTCACTTCTGCTTCACGCACACAATATATAGAGTATTTCCTGTATGGTATTTCCCAATATAGTCCTAAAGCCACACCTGTCCTGCAAATTTTTCTCTCCTCTCTTGCTCTTGCAGATGAGAACCAGTTAAGAAGTCATGAACATGTGCAGCAGTACACTGCTCAAAAACTTTGAGGTCTTTTTAGTGTAGTGTAGAACATCAATATGAATGTCGATTCACTGGAAGTAACAGAATCAGTCATGCAAACAACTTCAGTGGATTATTAATGAATTGTTTATTTACCAGAGTGAGCATAATCAAATAACAGACCTGAATTATTTGTTAGACTTTTTAATAATTCTCGCATTTATGCAGTCTTTTGATTCTGGACATACTGCAGTAAGGTCAAACAGTGACATTGAAGCAGTATATCTTTGATACTGTGCTTTGTGTGTTTTCTTGGCAGTGGTAAATTATAATAAGGTGCCAAAAATAAAGTGTTGCGTGTCTTGTAGTGCTCATAAAATGCTTCCTGTTGGCTACCATACGTCCTTCCGGACATTAATTTGATTATCAAACAATTCAGGTAAACTCCGGTCAATGGGGGACTTGGGCAATTGAAAACTGTGTTAGAGGGTAAACTAATACCTTAAAAGCAAGCGTATAAAATGGGAACTGCGGTCCAAATTCAAAAGATTGGAGGGAGTTGACTCCCCCCAGTCCCTACTCTCCAGACTCAAAGCTCATTGTTTTTTTGGTTGGGTGGAATCTATCTCAGTTAATCCAGTTTGTTTGCTTGCTTCCATGGCTGCAGTACACTGTGTTTGTGTGCCAGTGGGCCTCATGCAGCGACATTCTCTCAAATTTCTTTTTTTTTTCTTTTAAGAGAAATAATCCGAAAATTCAACTCCAAATGCACCAAACGTTCTTAACCACCCAAATCTGCTCATAAGGTGTGTTGAATGAAGAATCCCACTTAATCTTAAATTGGGGGCGTTTTGGCCAATTGTTTGTTATTAGCATAGGCAACGCCCCCTAAACACTATGGACCTGATTTACTAAGATCCCAAATAGAGGATACTAAATTGCGTGCACAGTGCAATAATAAAAATAACTGCATAAATGAAAACAGGTGCAACAGGGTGGAGACAGCAGTATTTAAATGAGGTTTTGCCAGGCAGGGAGTTCCGGTCCTCTGAAATGAGGCCAACGCGGAAGTAACTTAGAGCTGCATTCTATCAAAAGGCCACCAGGGGGCAACCTTTTTGTGTTCAAAAGGACTTCTCTCTATACAAGTCAATGGGGAATTCACCAATTTCTCACTTGATTTCTAACCTCAGTAAACATTTTCAAAATGTGTTTATGGTCTCAATCATTTAAAGCCTTCTTCTATGCAGTCTGGTGTTCATTTGTGAAACTTTGGCCTCCCTGATTTTATATTTGACGATAAAGCAGGGTATGCATTGGGGCGTGGCTACGTCGTGATTGACAGGTTGATTGACCAATGTCCTCGAGATCCAGCCCTCGCAGCCCTCCGCCGTTGGCGCCGCCTCATGCCCATAAGTAGAATCCATGTTCTTTTTTTCCCGGCATGCATCTGAAATTTTCAAGATGGCGCTGCCTAGATTCAAAACTATTGGCTTCCGAGCAGCAGTCCACAAACCAATGGGTGACATCACATGTTACGTCCATTTCTTTTATACAGTCTATGGGTTTTGCGTGTCTTAATGGAGAGTTTGGACGAGCAAGCACAAAATGAAATGTGATCAGCTCCTAGTGGAAGTATAAATATTGCCAGAAAAACTGTTGGCGCAGCCATCTTGTGTGGAATAAATAACTTAACTTCACATTTTAACGGAGGGGAAATCACGCTGCTCACATCAGTCACCAGGTAACCGGGAAGAGTGCCAGGTTTATTCACACATGCGCATTAATCAACAAAACACTGCATCTTACGTATGACGTATGAGATCACATGCCAACACCCCCACTTGATCTTATGCTATACAGATTATACTTATCCCATAAACAACAACTTGAGACACTTATGTCTGTGGAGTTTACATACCAAACATGTAACTTACATATTTCTCCATTTTGAACTTTGTCATTGGTTTGGTCATGACATCTTCAATCATATCCTCTGTGGGACAATATTCTATTGTTATTTTTCCATCATTGAGAGCTGAGCGATTAAAATAATATGTCAATATGTTTGCTCCTTTGTCAGCTCACCGGGTCTTTGGAAAGAACAATTGCCCCTTGGTTATCCTCAAAAACCTTCACTGGTGCGGGCTGACACTCATTTTCCATCCCACTCATTAACTGTATAAGATACAGATTCTCTTGCGTGGTTGCAGCCAACACCATGTATTCAGGCTTGTATGTATATAAGACAACAGTGGTCTGTTTCTTTGATTTCCATGAAATAGGCGGACCACTTTCAGTTGATCAATTGTGCCTTTCAGATACTTATCACATGCCTAGCTGTCAACCAGTGTTTCTCATTTGGCTCGGACAAATGCTGTGATAACTTGTTCACAACCCAGCTTATGTCAGGCCTTGTACATGTCATTATGTAAATAAGGCGCCCCACCACTTCACGGTACATTTTTGGATCAACAGGGTCGGCATCACTGTGGTGATGTAGCTTCTGTTCACACGGGGTAGACCTTGGTTTACATTCCAACATACCAAATCTTTTCAGTACTTTTAAGATGTACTTGCTCTGACTCATTTTCACAACTCCTTCACTCTGTTCAAAGTCGATACCTAAGAAATGTCTTAGTTTTCCGAGGTCTTTCATCTTGAATTTCGCCACCAGTGTTTTCTTAACATCACACAGCAAATCATCATTAGTAGCAGCAATAACAAGGTCATCAAACCATATTATCAATATTGCTCTCTCTTTTCCAGTTTGCTTGCTGTATACACAGTGGTCAGCTAGATTTTGCACAAACCCATTTTCACTTAAATAGTCACTCAACATTTGGGCCCAATTTCTACCAGATTGTTTTAGACCATACAGTGATTTGTTCAGTTTACAGACCAGTTTTTCGCCTGTGTCTGAGTGTTGTTCAAATCCCTCAGGCTGTTCCATATACACTTCACAGTCGAAGGTGAGCATGCAGATAGGCTGTTTTAACATCCATCTGATGCAAGACAAGGTCGTGTTGTGCTGCCACTTGCATCAGAGCACGAATTGATGTCAGATTTGCAGTTGGGGAGAAAGTCTCCTTGTAGTCCATTCCTATCACTTGGTTGTAACCTTTGGCAACATACCTTGCCTTGTAGGTCTTTGCCTCATCAGCATTATTTTTGACAGCATAGACCCACCTACCCCCCACTGCATGTTTGCCTTCTGGTAGACGAGTCAGTGTACATGTCTCATTCTCTCTGAGAGAATCCATTTTCTCTTTCATAGCATTAGCCCAAATATCTGACGTAGCTGACCTCATAGCTTCTTTGAAAGTTTGTGGTAGCCTACATCATACATTCTACAGCAATAGTCAATATTTGTCAACATCTGGTCACTTGGTTCAATATCAAATGCATAATCAGAGAGGTACTGGGGGACTCTCTTATCTCTTTTAGGATAGTGAGGCCCATGACCTCCTCCCTCAATCTGAGTATGCTGGCAATCAGAAGTTCCTGTCTGAGATACTCCTGTCTCTTATTCACTCTGGTCAGTTTCATCTGCACCTGACATGGGGGACTCATCTCTCTTCCCATGAATATCGTCACGTTATTGTCAGGTCTATCGGAGTTTCATGTTCAGCAACACTCATTGTGACAAACTTAACAAGCCTGTGTTTTAGGACTTTCTTTGCGTCTGGCTGGGTAATGGACTAAATATGCTGGGCTGTTTTTGTCATATCCTTCAAAAATTCCCATATCACACCGTTAGTCTAATTTCTTCTTATCATGTCTGTATGCGTAGCACGCAGACCCAAAAACCCTCATCCTAGAAAGGTTTCTTTCCAGTTAACATGTAGAATGGAGTTTGTTTTGTTCTGCCATTAAAGCACCTGTTGCATATTGCTGCAGCAGCAATACCGCAGCAATCATTACAGCATAAGTCCAAAACTCCTTTGATAGGCTGCTTTCTATAAGCATGCACCTTGCCACGTCGAATAAGGTTCACCAATTTATCTCAACTGTGCCGTTTTGATGTGGCGAATACAGTGCTGAGGACTTATGCTGTTTTTGTTAAGCAGTGACTGAAATTCTTTTCCTGTGAACTCTGTGCCATTATCTGACCTAATGCACTTCACACTCCCATAAGGGGCTACATCAGCCAGAAACTTTTCAGAAGCTGTCACAGTGTCACTTTTAGCTTTAGAAGATGTCTTGTGGATACGACGGGACATACAGCGCATTCTTCAGTGAGGTTTTCACTCGCTTTCCCTCGCAATCCACCAGCATCACCTCTCCTCAGCGACACGCCACTTGCTCTTGTGCCATAAGCTAGTTCAACTGAGTGTTTTTCAGGCTAAAATATGTCATCAGATCTTTTGAACTTTTGAATCTCCATGATTATGTGTGATGTCACTCTAGTGTCGACCATAAGCCCCTTATGCTTCAGGCCAACAAGCTGACAGTCACTTACTTTGAAAGCATATGTGTGTTCCTCGCTTTCTTCATCAGCTACTTGCTTCACATTATCCCTCTGTTTGCATCGGCATGATGCATCATTGTGTGTTGAGCTTTTGCAGTAGCCACACCATTGCGTTTGTCTTTTCTGGCGCTCATTTGGACATGCTCGGGCCTTATGTCCTTCCCACCACAGTTGTAGCATGTAATGTCCGGACCTGCATTTCTCTCTCTGCCTCTTCAATCTGGGGCAGGGGCAACCACTTTCATCACGTTGTCTTCAGAGCTTTTGGCTTTTCTGGACTGTCTTACTATAATAACTTCATGCTCCCCTCTTCTGCTCCTTTACCCACTGATTGTATTTACAGATTCTTCCCTCATTGAAATCCTTTATTTTCCTTTCTGTTTCTTTCTTAACCTCTTCTCTACTCCCTGTTTTTTTGTTTAGTTTGACATATTGTCTATAATCATAAGTTTAATGTTACTTTCCTTAAACATCTGTTATTTCTTTA
Source organism: Scomber japonicus (assembly GCF_027409825.1). Lineage (NCBI taxonomy): Eukaryota > Metazoa > Chordata > Actinopteri > Scombriformes > Scombridae > Scomber > Scomber japonicus. Next base: position 20,426,824 of record NC_070589.1, on the reverse strand, counting down.
TTTACATGCCTCTTTCACTTTTTCCCTTTTAAGTTTGTGTGGTGCATGTGCACAAATCATGTTGGCACACACACACACACACTCATATGCACAGACGAACATGTGTACACACATACATACCAAACACACACCTAGAGGGGAACATGTTAAGGTAAATTGGGCCAGTAACTAAACATGCTTTTTCATTAAAAAAATGTGTGTATTTTGTTAGTTATCAACCTTATGATTGACAAGTAAGATTTTGTATGCCAGACACCTAAACACTCTGTTTTCTTCAACAGTCTTGACATGAGGCTTTGTCCTGCCCACCTTAGCAACCTCAGACCAGTCAAATCAATTGTTACATATCAAGTACAGTTGTGGCAAGAATTTGAAAAAAATTGCAGTCATTGGCAGTTAATGTTTAAAGAGCTAAGATACTCAGACCTTAAATGGCCCATTTTATCTGATGGCCCAATTTTGCAGGTGTTGTGCTGTGTGTAAATACAGGAATCAGAGATGCCACCAAAAAAACGCAGCTTTACTATTTTGGGTCACATTCATATTGGTCTTAAGTGTTTCTAAATGAATACTAATGTTATTCCTTATCTGCTCTATGTGTAAATGTGCAACTGTTTGCCATCAAGTCTGCCAATTAAGCGAAATAAAGTTACCATTATGACAATGTCAGTGTTGTGCCTAATGTGCTGCCTCCAAGTGGTCAAAAAGATAGCTCTGCAGTGTAACTTACATATGTTCAAATCAAACAGTATGTTGTGTAGGACTACAGAGGATATGTCATCATTCCTTTCTCACCAGCAGTCCTTATCTACATCCTGTTCTTGGGTAGCAAAGCACACCACAGGAAGAGTGTCCCTGTCAAAAATTTAATGTGATATCATGTAAAAGTCAAAACATATTTTAGTCTAAAGAACAAACTGTATGTCTGCTCTTAACCACATGCCGACTGTTAGCTCATATTCAGTTATTGAGATGGTAGACGTGAAAGAACTTCTTTCACTGTCATATGTTGTGAATCATATATAAAGAAACACTACAGCAAAAAAAGACATGTGGCGATTAAATTAAAAAGAAATTCCACTGAAATTAAGAGAAGCACATCACATTCCCACCACATCAACAGCACTGAGTCACACACTGTTTTTCAAGCAACTGATGTCACAGCACTGAACTAAGCAGCTTTCTGTAACATACTACGTCATCGAGTTTGTGTCTGCAATGGGGCCCTGTCATTTTCACATCAGGAACATGCCAAATATGAGCCCATTGCTCTTGAAAGAGTGCAAGCTGGAACAGTTAATAATTGAAAGGTCATAAATTTGTTTAAGGACAGAACACTTTCTCTCACCTGCCTTTGGTGCAGCTTAAAAACAGCCTGTTACTTAAACATCCTGTAAAATGACAGAATTAGCCACAACTATATTCTACTAAAATTCCACTAACTTATGTGTAGGTGTGTGATTTATTTGTGTTGGAACATTCACTTGAATACCTTCAGAAATAAAAGGGAAACCCTTATCACACCCACATACACGCGTACACACACACATACACGCGTACACACACACACACACACACGTGCACAGCCGCAGAAAAGTGAGTTCCATTACATACATTGCAGTGAATTGGGGGCCAGGTGCAAGAGACAGCTCATTTCTCAGAGTTGATGTTTTACCCTGTTGCAACTTTTTTTTTTCTCTCTCTCTCTAAAACACATGTAATAATTATTTAGCAAGCATCCTTCCAGTTAATGAGTTATTGTTGCTCCATTTAAACAAGTCCATCTCACAAACTACATTTTCACTACATTTGAAAAATATAGGAACATGTTACATATTAGTAAATGTTACAGTTGTGTTATTTGGTTGCGCCTATATGCTTGTTTAAGAAGCTGTACATTTACAGTTTCTATTTTGTGCTAATAAAAAGAAGTTGTCTGGAATGTCTACCATAAATGTGTTTTTTATTCTCTCAACTATTTGTCTCAAAAGGTTTTTCCGATCTTGCATGTAAGATGTCATTTGGGTGGACTTGTAAAGATTTCAAAACCTTTTCTGTAAAGGGAAGGTTAGACCTGAAACGACTATTAGGGAGGCTTTTCTTCAGCGCTCCCTTAAGTGTTGTCAGTGATCCATGCAATGATTAAGTCCACAGGAGTGCATTTATGAAAAGTTGTACTTTTTAACCTGCTGAAATACAAATATTAGTGGGACTAATTTAGGTTAAACTGGATACTATTTTCCTGTATTTTAAGCAAAAAATGTTTTCTATAACACTTTGCTGGAAATTCAAATTTGAAACATCTGCAAGAAAGCTGCAAATGCCTGGATGAATGAAAAATGTATCTATGGTTACAACTATTTCTAGGACTCAATTCTATTACTCACAAAAGTCCAAAGACCAGAAAGTGGTGCACTGGGAGGTACTGGGAGAGGGGCAGGAGGACAGAGAGAGGAGGAGGGAGGGATAGGCAGTAGAGGGAGGGAGGGAGGGAGGGAGGGAAGTGAAAGACCAGTCTTTGGGATTTCTCATTAATTCAGACCCTCTCTTTTAGTTTTTTTAAAGCCCGCCCACAGACCATTATCAGCCTCAGCCTTATATATGCAGCCTGTTGCAGTTGTTTGTGAGTACACACACTTTACAGGGGACCAGCTCAAACCAGCAGCCACACAGCCACCATGAGAGAGTTCAAGAGCAAGGAATTCTGGAGGGCCGTCCTGGCCGAACTGGTTGGCATGACCCTTTTCATTTTCCTCAGCATCTCCACAGCCATTGGGAACACGAATAACACCCACCCAGACCAGGAGGTGAAGGTGTCATTGGCCTTCGGACTGTCCATTGCAACACTGGCCCAGAGTTTGGGCCATATCAGTGGAGCACACCTGAACCCTGCAGTTACCCTTGGGATGCTTGCCAGCTGCCAGATCAGCCTGTTCAAGGCAGTCATGTACATTGTGGCCCAGATGCTGGGCTCAGCTCTGGCCAGCGGCATTGTGTATGGAGCACGACCAAGTGCCATTACTGAACTGGGGCTCAACAAAGTAAGTAGAAAAAGTTCATATTACTGTTATTGGCAGAATATATGAAAACATGTCACTTAAAAATGTAGAGTTTTTAACATGCTGCACTTCTAAGAAATTAGATCCATTGCCGTGTGAAGTATTGAAAGTGTATGTGTTGTCCACCAAGTGAAAAAAGGGAATTTGGTAAAGATGCAAGCATTGAATTGGCACTGGATTGTTTGTGTTGTCCTTTGGACATTCTGTCATTGCTTATTATTGGATAGTGATGACACATGATTAAAGCACACCACACTGCAACGGCTCAAAGAATTTGCAAATAAAAACATGCAATGTCACATTTTTCCTCAGCTGTTTGGGAAGATATTGGGTTTTAAAGTTGTCTTCCAAGAAACTTCACTTTTACATCAGTCTGTAATTTGTAATGAAGAATATCAGCTGTCCTGACTGGTGGGGGATGATATCTACACTGCCCCATACAGAGTGTAACCCAGCTATATAACAGTGAATGGCAATAATCAGGTTTTTGCACAAATGAAAAATAAATTAGCAATGTGCCACTTTAGAGTATCTGCCAAATTGCAGTTGGACTTCCTGGGCAACACCAGCTGCTGCTAAATGGGAAGTGGCCGTGATGGGAAATTATCCATCTAAACTGACACAGACTTATTAACTGTTTTTTTTCTTGCAGCTCAACGGTGTCACTCCCAGTCAAGGCGTGGGCATAGAGCTCCTGGCAACCTTCCAGCTGGTGCTGTGTGTTATTGCAGTCACTGATAAAAGGCGGCGTGATGTCACGGGCTCAGCACCCTTAGCCATTGGCCTCTCAGTCTGCTTGGGGCACTTGGCAGCAGTAAGTTGCACCTTACAACCATCCTTAAAGCTGTATAATGTTTATCTAGGATTAGACACAGCAGTGGACATGATTTCATGCATTTATATTGTTTTAGCTGAAACCCCTCACCCCTGCCAGATTCTATTATACATATGTATACGCCACCAGACCATGTAGCTGAAGATATCCTCTTACATTACTCTTTGTTGTTTATTACAGATCAGCTACACAGGCTGTGGCATCAATCCCGCTCGCTCATTTGGTCCAGCTTTGATCCTGACTGACTTCACAAACCACTGGGTAAGTCAAGGAGGGAAGCATATAAGCACTTTACGCATGCCTTACATTTTTCTGCATGCATATTATATGTCAAGCTTAAAGAATGAAATAACTCCATAGCAGACAGATGACTCCATTACATGTGAATCCTCCTTCCTTCATAAGTTAATCAGTAATAGATTCATATTGTTTTACTATTACCCCGGATGAGATATTGATAAAAAGGAAACCTTTTGAACTCTCCTCTTTGTGTTATTCCTATTTATTCCTGTGTGTGATAACGATGGTTTAGAGATTGATCCGAGTTATTCATTGTAGGTGTACTGGGTGGGGCCAATGTGCGGTGGCCTGGCGGCGGCTCTCATGTATGATTTCCTGCTGTCACCCAAATTTGACGACTTCCCTGGGCGCATGAAGGTCCTGATCAGTGGCCCAGTGGGTGACTATGATGTTAATGGAGGCAACGACACTACAACTGTGGAAATGACGTCAAAGTAGTGCCGTGCAATCATAACCACTTAATGTCATTGAACATGTCTATACTCTTGTAAAAACAAAAGCCCTTGAATTTAGTGTAGTGATGTCAGTATTTTTTTGTTTTTCTATTTTTGAAATACCAATGAGGTTTATGGTAACGGGTCAGTTAGTGTCTCTTTTTAACTCACTCCTGCTTTGACCCCACTCACTGCCACTCAAGCATAAAAGTCAAGGTTATGAGAATCTTGACAGCACAGTGTGTTGAAATTATTCCCCATATCAGTATTCTATGTTGAGCCATTTTTTGTATACATATTTCTGTTTCTGTATCACTTTTTATCTCTGATGAATAATGTATTGTATGTTCACTTTTGAAATGTCTGTCATTTTTTTAAGTAAATAAAACACTTGTTGTTACACATGCTATTTGTGCTTTTTCTTGTTTTGTATTGTAGATGGTAGTAAATATTCAGTATCTTGTGTCATAGATGTTCTTCTCTATACAATCAGCACAAACTAATCAGGCATCCAAACCCCTAAAATTAATAATTATGAACACTGAAAATACTTACATTTTGAATAAGCATTATTTTTTGTTAAAAACTGAACATATTGTGTGTTTTCCTCAATATTTCCTAATAAAACATACACATTGATGGCCTTTTTGGCAGAAAAACTTTAAAACTGTGCTGTTGGATCCTTCACCCTTCACCCTCTGTCTCTCTCAATGCGATTCACAATCACACAATCTAAATACAGACCACTCTTGGCACTTGGAGGATGAGACACATGCTATGCAATCACAAAGTCACATGTTTGATACTGGCAACCTTTGTTGCATATCATCCCCCTGCCCTCAATCCTTGTCCTCTGTCATAACTGGCTTGATTAGGCCAAAAACAAACAAGGATCAAACAATTGTAGTTATAAATAGACTTTATTCAGGTCAAATTAACAAAAAAAGCTTGTAATTTGTTGTTGTGTAAAGAGTCACGAGTGGTGAATGCTGGAAAGGATGCTCCCTGGACAAATGATGCATGACACATTAACAAAGAAGCAAACCGCTAAACTAGAAAACTAAGCACAGATGACTTCAAGCCAAAGGTCTTGTAGTGCGAGAAGGAGGGCAGTGTGTATGCTGAAGAAACAACAGTACACATCAACTGCTGCTTACTAGTGGGAAGAAAAATCAGTAATCCAAATGTCAACAAAAGGGTCACCCCGCTAAAAAGTGAAAAGAGAGAACTGCAACTTGCTATCACTCCCAAACTGATAGACCTGTCTTTAAATACACTTCAGTAGATTAGACAAGAGCTAAATGTGTGTTATTAAAGTAACTACAAGGAGTTTCTAATCATCTAGTTATGAAACAGTCTGAATTGAATACTGATGCCTCTATATGACCTACACAAGCAAATGAGACCATCAACAAGAATAATGGCTATTTGCTAATATTCAATTATACTGGCCTGCTATCAGATTGGATTCCCTACAAAATCTGACAGAAAGATGACGCAGACATTATGTTTACATAACACATGGCATTGTAGCATGAAGGAGTGCAAACATCTTACTAGGATAAAGGGAGGACATTTGATAATGTTAAAGTAAATTTATACTTTCTAACTCATTTTCAAAAAGATGAGTGAAAAGGAAAGAGAGAGAGAGAGAGAGAGAGAGAGAGAGAGAGAGAGAGAGAGAGAGAGAGAGAGAGAGAGAGAGAGAGAGAGAGAGAGAGAGAGAGAGAGAGAGAGAGAGAGAGAGAGAGAGAGAGAGAGAGAGAGAGAGAGAGAGAGAGAGAGAGAGAGAGAGAGAGAGAGAATGAAGGGTAGGAGCAGCTGTAGTGAGAATAAATCATTGACTCAGAGAATTAAATGTTATTTTCTCCACACCTCTGCACAGCCCTGCACTGAAGATGCTACATTGCCGGATCTGGTCGAATGCAGTCTTTTATATAACTTAGATGTATGAACATTAGTAAAACAAAGTTTACATTGTTTCAAAATCATCATACAATTATTCAGCTTACATAGTTACAAACAGACACATAACCTCACTGCTATGGATCCTGCAAATGATGTGGCTAGTGTGCAAATTCACACCCTAGCCAGATTGTGATCATTCTCATGGGAAATGCAGTCTTCATTCTGGAGAACATTACTGCTTATGTGCACAGGGGCTGCCAAAATCAACACAAATTGAAAGTTCCTTGTAGTAACTTTAACTTTATCTGATGTTGTCAAAGATTGATTAAATCAGTGTGTGTCAAAACACAGTAGTTTGGCCCTGTGCTATCTCACAGCACCATATTTTATTATCATTATCATAATTTTATAAACATGAAAGCTAAACTTTATTTCTTTATTTTATCTATAAGTCAATATTTTCAGTTGTGTTTGTGAATATACCTGATGTGGGCTTGGTTTGAATAAACTCTAACTTGTATCCTCCTCATCAACTGCAGTGTCCAGATCAATGCTAGTGTCTCTCTACAACTGAATTTGGTGACTATTTAAATTGTATTAGAAAAGACAGAAAACATGGTCATCTCAATAACACTATGACAGTATGAATTCATTTGTAGTGACGAATATTATCTTGAATTGTTAAAAACACATGTAAAAATAAATAACTAAAAAAGTTGCTGCCACACAAAATGATATCCCTCTAATTCTTTGTCTTCTTTGTATTTCTCAGAAGTTGCTGCTAACGGATACATATGGTGAAGTATCTAATAGCAGATTGCCACATTGGTGATTGTTTCCCGCCAGCAGTTAAGAAAAGTTACACATAGAGGAAACTTCTCTGACTCATCCTCTCCCCCATAGGTTAGTTGGTCCCGTCATGGCAGCTTGCCAGTGGAGGTGAGGACATAGAAAGATTTAATAGCTTTCTGGCTTTGAATCTGGAGCTTGTTGCTCATCCTTTGACAGAGTAGGTTGGTACAAAGCTTCTGTTCTGTTCTCCACAGAGGAGCAAAGTGTACTCGCCTGTGAAATTTGGGAATTGGTGCTCAGTGGCGTGCATACTCCCAAAGGAGCAAGGGCAGAGATAAAAAAAAAAGGTGCACCTCCACCACATGCAGTTTCTATATAGGATTCAGGCTCACGTTTGCGTAGAATGCTTGAGCTACTGTGAGGAACAGAGGGCCTCTTTGGGGGCCAACCAGAAGAGAGTTTGTGAGGCACTTGGGCTTAACTACTCATACAGTTACTACATTATATGGCAAACAGGATGGTGGATGAAGTGTCCCATTAAGACACATACTGACTGAATAGAGGTTTTAGAATTCAAACCAAAACGCTAGGGGCAATTAGCCATTGAAGTCTTTACAAAAACACCTTTTAGATGCGTGCTCTGGAACAGCTATTGGAGTTAGCTGAGCCGAGTGACTAATTCTCCACTACAGTGTGCTTGGTCTTATGCCAGCAGGTCACCCACTGGTTCCAGTGGGATTCCTGCAAACCACATATATGTTGGTTCAAGTAGCTGTGCTTTAATTTGAACATTAAGGGGACATATTATGTTTTGTGTTTTTCAGTTTTTTCCATGATTATGATGTTGGATGTCTATGTTAAACAAGGTCAGAGTTCCAAAACCTGAGGGGAGCCTGAACCCTGAAGTCAAATGTCCAGACATCAGCTGCTCTGAATGGTCCAAGTTCCCCCATGTCTGCATTCTCTTTTCCTTATCTTTATATAAATACTTTTCTCCTACCATATCCCTGTCTTCTTGCGTGTGTCTGCATTTGTGATCGCCTGCTCCACCCCCACACAACACCAGCACACACACTGATTATATACTTGACTTGTTTCCATTTCTGCTTGATTAAATCCTCTGTGTTCATCCTTCAATCTGAGTAATGAAGTCCAACTCTTATGACAGACCACAGTAATAAATTATCTCTTGGGTTCTTCAGAACACCTGCATCTTAATGTTATTTATTCTTCTGGCAGATGACAGGCTAGTTTCGAGGCACTATTGCATCTTGTTTTCATCAGAGAGCCAGAGGGCATGAACATCATGGTATGTGTAGGGACCACATGTGACCTTTCTAGATTAGGTATGCCCATTGGCACAGAATCCAAACAGGTTTTGGTGGGATCTTTGACCTGGAATAATATTGATAGATTGAAATCCACCCTTATATCTGACCAACTGATTGAAAAAGTTTCAGTCAGCTTGATAAATTCATACCACAGTTGTCTCAGCAACTGCAGTCATGCAGTTATGTTTTATTCGATTACGACAGATTCCTTTCCCAAATAGATGTACTGTGATCTCTTAACACCTAAATACAAAGCATAAAAAGACCATTCAGTTTAGCCAGGATTATTGACGATCTTGTTAGAAGATATTATTAATTTGTGTCCAATCTTAGGTCTGATTTCTATTTATTATAGTTTGTTTGCTTTTTATTTCAATTTGTAGATTTTAACATTTTGCACTTTTCATTTCAGTAGCTGAGTTGATTTCCTATGATCTTTTTCATAAAAAATGATGTATGTTGAGACTGCCCTTATCACTTCTAGTCACAGTGATAGTTACACATTAGGTCAAGTTGTGGGAAAAGAACAGGATATTTGATTGTATAGAAAACTCCTCATGGCTGCAACATGTTAGTATCATGATTTACCAAGTTAGAACTATGAGATATCCTCAAACATAAAAATGCAGCCAAATTGCTATTGCTTTTTTAATTAGTTACTTTTAAAAGGATTTTTTCAATAGAATTCTGTTTTTAAAAAGGCAATTTTTTGACCAATTAATTTCATGTAACAACAAATCAACAGACTGTAGTGGGGTTTTCCATCTTGATTTAACACGCACATACATATAAATTTGAGTTTGCTGCCCATCAGTGGGAGAGGCTGCTAATAGAGTTGGCCCAACCCTATGAGCAACCCGGTTGGGAAGCATAACTTGCGTCCTTCCTCCATGATTATCTTTCCAATCTGCTGTCAAGTGTGCTTTATTACGTGTAGTTAGTTACACCTCTTCCATCCTGCTCTTGTCATGTAATAAATCTTTCATCCTTCCAGTTATGCTTTCATTTCTACCAGGGCTACAAATACTATTTAGTCAAAATTGCAGCAGACATACTACAAAACTACATTTGATAATAAAATAAGTGGATTTTGGATGGAACTTTCTTGCTCAGTCAAAGGTGACTCTTTGACAGGTTTCTCTTTCTTCCTTTGGCAAGAAGACATGAAGCAGTGTGACCCTTTAACCTGTCATTTCTTTCACACAGAGAAGAGAATAGGAGGCTGGTTTCCTTGTCATGAATTCAAAAGGTCCCATTTCCTTCACAGCCCCGTGTGACTGATCTTAACTTCAATGCAGGCAACCCTACATGGCACATCCTCCGGACAGAATACGCTGATTGAAAGATAGGGATACCATTAACAAAGACTTTGTGGGGGGAAAAAAGTTGTGTTGGGCAGAGTGTCCTTCACACATTTAATGTCTTGTGTCTGAAATTAAGACAAATTATTTGAAAGATGTACACTCCATAACATTAAGATGCATTTCTTTTCTGAATTCCTGGTTCATTTGGAGAGATAAACAACGTTCAGTTTTATATTGCAACAATAATAAAAATACAATTTTGCAAAATATAGATCAAGTTATGCAAGGTGTTGTTTGTTGCATATTTTATTCTGAACTGCACTAAAACCTCATTTTTATTCTAATAAAGCACTTACTTAAGTTAACATATCCTTTATTTGAAGTGTTTTTTTTAAATCACTCTGCCAACACCCAACAAAGGTAACAGTTTGGTGGGGTCATTAATCAGTTGTGAATCACAGAGAAAGCAGCACTGCCTCCTGTTAAACTGGAAAAGTACTGAATAGAACAGGAGAAATGGAGGTCATTCTCACTGGTGGAAAACACATATCTCTCAGCTGTTTCTAATTAGGCCTGATTCTTTACAGCCGCACGCATGATGAATGCTGGTGAATGTGACTCATGATGTTTTCAATTGGGTGGTTGGTGTGACCAAATTTCTACCTGTTATCTTAGCATTATCTTAGTAGCCAGAAATGTCAGAAATTAAAAAGTGGGCATTTTGAAAGGCAGCTCTGGCTGAGTGTCTGGGAATGATCATCTTCATTTTCATCAGCCTCTCTGCTGCAATAGGGGATCGAAATAATTCCTACTCGGACCAGGAGATAAAAGTGTCTTTTGTTTTTGGCCTGGCCATTGCCACATTAGCCCAGAGTATAGGCCACATTAGTGGTGCCCATCCTAATCCTGCCACCACCTTGGGCCTCCTGGCCAGCTGCCAGATGAGTGTCCTCAAAGCCTTTTTCTACATAATAGCTAAGTTTTGGGAGCAGTGGCTGGCAGTGCCATTGTTTATGGCATAAGGCCAAAATCCACAGATACACTGGGTGTTAACAAGGTAAGGAAGAGGCTACGTGCTTCCAATTTTCCTGAGTAATGCTTCCTTTAGTTTAAATTACATTTACTGCTTAGACGGAGTGGCATTTGGGGAATCGCCTGCAGCCTGATCGAGTTTTCCTGTGAAAGTCTGACACTCACTGTGTAAAGTTGCGTGTTCTAATCTTTGAGACCACCATATTTGCTGGTGATAAGTTGTTCAATTAAATGTCAAATTCTAATTATTGCTCCAGGTTAGTAGCTGTCAAAGGCATGCCTTCTCTCTCATGGGCTATGTTGGGATGAAAGCTTGTGCTGTCCTGTGCAGTAATTTAAATACAAAGTCAGTCAGGCAAATAAACGCTTTAAGCATTGTCTACCTGGTTTTTATCTTTCTTTTTTTCCAGCATGCTTGGTTTAATTTTTAAAGTGTTCTATCTTTAAGAGCTGGTGCAGGAGTTGCAGAAGTGGAAGCTTATTTTCCCTCTCATTATAATTAAGTTTCTTTTCTATTGCAGCTTAATGGAATCAGCCCAATCCAAGGTTTTGGTGTAGAATATCTGCTCATCCTCCTACTGGTCCTGTGTGTAATCTCAATCACTGACAAAAGACGTGACATCAGTGGATTTGCACCTCTGGCAATTGGACTCTGTAGCGGTTGGACACCTTGCTGGTGTAAGCATATCAAGACATTCCTGTAGACCCCTCCCATTAATTTAGTGGATGGTTTATCCATCTTGCTGTGGTCTGATAACAATGATCTGGCTGTACATCAAGCTTCCATGATGTACATCCAGAAAGGTAAGTGGTGTTTTCCTCTGATGTGGTTTACAGATCAGCTACACAGGATGTGGTATCAACCTGGCTCAATCCTTTGGGTCAGCAGTCGTACAGAAGTCTTTTGATGATCAATGGGTAGGTACTGTGGAGCTGCAAATCATCAGATATTTGTAAGTACTGGATTTATGCGTCATTCCTATTGAAATAAGGATATGTCTATCCTGTGTTTGTTTTTACAGGTGTACTGGGTAGGACCACTGAGTGCCGGTGTAGTGGCAGCTCTTTTATATAACCAATGACTGGCACCAAGAGATGAGCCCTTGAGTGAAAAAACAAGAGTTCTGTTCAGTTGTGGCTCATCACTGGAAGCTAAAATTCAGGAACCCCTTCTGACTGATGTTGCCAGAGAATGACCAAAGACGGCAGTTTCAATACATGTAACTCCTGCGTAATGTGTACTTGTATCAAATACTCATTTTTCAAGATGAAATTATTTCCCTTAGCCCTTATGGGTTTTATTGGCTTCCCCTGCACATTGTGTAGTGTATTTCTTTATGTGCAGGTGCACATAGCATGTTTTTTTGTCACACCGGACATGTTTCAAAGCTGAGATGACAAAAAATTAAAAATACAATTTTAAAAAAGCTGTGTGTTTTTGGAGGGTTGTGGCTGCAAAATGTTTTATGTTTCTGTTGAGGTGAGAATGAGATTTTACTAGAGATGGTTGCTCAGGAGGTGAAGGTCTTGCTGGCCTTTACACTGTTCACTGCCACACTGGCTAAGACCTTGGTGCACATCAGTGGAGCACACCTGAACCCTGCAGTCACTTTGGGACTGCTGGTCAACCTCAGATGTGTGTGTGTGTGCTACATCCTGGCTTATATGCTTGGGGAAGTAGCAGGTAGTGATTTTTTGTGACTGGATGTAGACCTGGGCCCTGTTCCATAAAGCAGGATTACCAAATAAACCAGGCTTATTTTGTTTCCAGCGGATCCGTATCTGCTGGAAACAAAATAAGCCTGGTTTATTTGGTAATCCTGCTTTATGGAACAGAGTCCTAGTGAACCTCTTGCTGTTAACGGTATGGTATAGGATCATGCTTGTCTGCTTTCACTTTCATCTTGACAGGATAACTGAGCTTTTAAAATGTGAGTATGAACCCCTTCATTACCTTTTTGCTGTACAAGAGCGGTTATTCATCATCTTTTCCAGGTAACATGACTGTAGAACAGTCTTTGTCTTCAAGATCCTTGCCACACATTAGCTGTGTGTGTGTGTGTGTGTGTGTGTGTGTGTGTGATGGCAATAGTGTGATATGACTGGCTCAGCACCGCTGGTTATAGTGCAGTCAGTGGGGCTTGGGCACTGTCCAGCGTTAAGTGGATGACAATTGCATAGTTCTGATAAATCTGTAGTTATTTTAAATGCATTTCAGAGGTACACCTTTTTGCTTAGTGCTAAAATAAGGGCCAGACGGGGTTCAGTTAAATAACAGGTTGGACAAAATGAAAACACTAATCAATTCAAATAGCTCTGCAATAAATAGCATTTTGGTTTTTGTCGTTTTTGTTGGGGCTGCTAAGGTGTGCTGGCACATCTCCGAAGTCAGTGTTTTTTTTAAAAAACACTGTTCCTGCTTGCCAGTACAGTTTTCCTGTGCATAGCAGGTGTCGCCATGATTTAAGACTTTTCCTTTCCTTTGCCACGATATTATGTTATTTTGCAGGGTGTGAATGATTTGCCAGCATGCCAGGAAGCAAGTACTTCATATCACAATTGTAATGGAAGCTACTCAGACTGAATACAAATGAGCAACATGTGTCAGCTTTTGAAAACTATTTTTATAAGTGTTTTCATGGAAACATAAGGCAAGCTGCAGAGGTACAAAGGGCTCACTGCTTTGATTTCTGGTGCCAAAACGGACTTATAATGTGGAAGAAGGTTTTTAACATATTTTCAAAATTGATGATGTAAGAATAGCCAACATTGATTATTTCTAATCCATTTGAGGATAAGTTAACTATATATTCTCAAACTACTCATGAACTATTTTACACCATAAATATAATTAGTTCAATAAACACTATGTATGTTGCTATTTGCATTGTGTTGCACTAGCTGGGGCCAGTGGCTGGTGGTATAGCAGCAGCTCTATATATGATTTCCCTCTGTATCCACAAATGCACAACTTCAGAACGCACAGAAGGAGTCCAGGGGGTGAAAACCATGCATCTGAAATAAATGGACAAGGCAAGAGCAACCGAGGACCAAGTCAATGGTTAGTGGCCTAGTTTTGCATTAAGCTTTTCTGTGATCATCTTTGAATCACGTGTTCTTAGATTTACTTATTATAAATTATAACTTTTTATAAATATTCCTTTTCATCCAGTTTTATTGTTTTCATCTCAAACTATTTAGTATATGGTAAAGTTCAGAGTAAGGTCTACATATCCTTTGTTTACATTAAGGAGTTACCAGACTAATTCAATGTATATTTAGGTCTGAATGACCTTGACAAGAGTAGCTTTTATATGTATCTGCTACTGTATACACTATTATTCTGTTCAAGGTGTTTGGCAACGGTCCCAAATTTTTTTCTGTAGTAAAACAACACAAGGATGTGGATCAGGTGATTGCACATGAAGGCATTTTAAATTCATCAGAAAAGGTATGATTAGACAAGATGTGGCCATCACAGAGATTTCCTGTTTGGCTGTGACACAAGAATGTCCTGTCTCCATCTACGCAAACAGCCCCTTTCACATCCCATTTTATGGCTTATGACTATTTGATGGTCCCCACACCCTGGGCTAATCATTGAATAACCATCAAATGACTTTAAACTCCACAACCGAACATTTCTCAACACAAACCCTGCAGTGTGAAGGCAATGCAGCCAAGGTCATTTAAATAAATACTAGTTATTGGTAGCTTACATTCCAATCGGGGCAAGATTACCGCTGTGGTTAGATGCACATCCCCTTTGAGAGTGCTGCAATTATTAGGATCCGCATGAAATGATCATTAACAAAATGTTTGTGTCCCAAATAATTTTACAATGCTCAGTAAGGATATACAGGAATTCAAGTTCCACTTGTTGCCTCACAGCTAAACCAGTGAAATCCATGATGGAAAATCACTCTGATATATAGGCTAACACAAATTCAGTGCAACACTAAGCATACATGAAGGAGACAGATGTACTGCAATGTTGATGCTGACAGCTTGGAAAGCTTACAGGGAAGAACCTGATAATTATCTGCATGAATAACCATATTTCATGATATTTAATTGCAATTGCAATCTGAATTTAAAAAAAATATATATTCACTATATATTTCATTTTCTATAGCATTCCTCCCTTTAAGGGAGCTCTGGTATATGTCACTGAAACTCTGTCAGTTTGGTTTTTCATAAAACTGCTTAAGTGCACTGTGCTTTTAAATTTATCAATGAAGGATAACTGTGCTGATGGGTTTATCTCACTTATATGACATGACACTTCTTCACATGATTTTTTACGATGGAATCTCGGAGGCTGGTCACGTGAAGACAGCCAATCTGAAATCTCCTTCCTTTGTGTGCTTAACCTCGGGGGTCAGAGCATTGTGTTTAGCCTCTTGTTTTGAAGTTTGTCCTCAACAACATGGACAATGCTCTTTTTGTTGTCCCTCAGTCATTTTGTGTGAGAGTGTCATTCATCAAATTATTTGGCTCTTGTGTTTAGCTTGATTATTCCACTACTTGGCATGGGAGATCATCCAGTAGTCCTTTCATTATATTTATCTAGACAAAACAAACAACTGGGAATAGAGGCCTAACTTGGTTTAAAATGATTTAAAATGATGAGTTAACCCAGTCTTTTCAGTTAAATTGGCCACACTGTAGGACAGGGTGACATCTTCTTTCATTACAATGAGAAAAGATACAGTAGTTTATTTTCATTCAATCCTACAAACACTTCTCAACTACTGTAAATACTCACACACAACAAATGTGTATTAATCTGCATTTGAAAATAGTAGCCAACAAAAAAACTTTTTACCACTGTTTAAGTAAAATTAGCTGAAAATGACAGTGCCTAGCTGCTTTAGGAAATTACTTTAAATTTGAAAAGACTATATACTTGTTGAAACTGTTCATTTTTAGAGATCATGTTTTCTATTGGAACAAATGGGCTTGGAGCTGAGTACCACAGTGGTGGGGAAGTTGAAAAGCTTTGAACCAGCCTTATCCTTTAAAGGGATGTACACCTGCTTCCTTAGGCCCCGGCAGCAGTGTAACATCTCCAGCTAACAGGCACCTAGAAGACTTTAACCTTAACTTTAACCCCCTCTACCCCCCTCCCCACGCCTATTGATGCAGTGGCCCTTGTCTGCAGCCCGAGATATACCCCCCACATTTACTCCCTTTCTGCTTTTCATCAGTTTTTGGCAATGGTTCAATAAATGCTGTGTCAGAGTAGGGGGTTGTGTGGGGGTGTGGTACAGTAAGATATGTGGTGAACAGTGTACAGGACTCTTTTCAACAGAAACAAGATGCCAATCAAAACTGCAGAGTCAAACAGTTCTCACTTCTTCTTTTTTATGGTCACTATAACCACACTGATGTAAACTCTTGCTACGTGACACTACTGGCCTATATTTTCAAAAGAACAGTTTTTCTCAAAAGAACAGCACGGCATCTATAGGTTCACTTAGTCCTTCAAATTGTAGGGCTATAAACATTTGTCAGAGGCTGCAGAAGGTGAATGGCCATACTATTTATAACTAGGTCTTGACCTGTGAACCTGCTGGTAAACACAGATCAAAAGAGATCCAAAGTGAATCTTGACTTTTCTGTTATCATTATTGTCGTCACAGTATTTATTCATATGTAAATCAAAAGGTCATCAAATTGATTAAAAGGTGTTTTAAAGCACAAACTAATACGTGGCAACAAACCAAATCCAGGTTTTTCAAGTTTTCATACATATCGGACCTTTAATGATTGACATCACAGTTTAAAGCCCCATTGGTTTTAATGTGCTGTGTGACCTTGTTAAACAACAGATCCTATCAAAGAATTCATGCCCTGCAGCTCAGCAGTTCCTGTTTAAATTGCATAACAACAGCACAATGAAATGTGCACACCAATATGACTGTGATGACCTCTATTACTCATACACGTAATCATTGAATTCCAATGATAACTTTGGCCATGTCCTAAACCTCTTAGCTTAAGTTAAGGACATATGTGACATACCCATCTGACCACCAGTTACTTTCAGGAACCATCCAAAATGATCAATATGGATGAAGAGAACAACTGTAATGAACATAAATCAGAGAGTTTTTAAAGTTTTTTAAAATAAATTCATGGACACCATATTACAACAGGGAGGCATTCAGTTTCTGCATGTTCTTGTGAAGTGAAATATTACAAGCATCTTTGTCAGAAGAGGGTGGATTTCAGGTTCATCCTACCTTTGTACATTTCGTTACTTGTACACACAATACATTTTGCATTTAGACAACTATTGCAGATAGAAATAGTGTGCAACACTGCCACCCTCTGGTCTGAACTGGATTTAGTCCTGCATGGATAGAAGGTCACACAAATATCTTGATTAGTCTGGAGCAAATATCAGAATGAAGCTGAATTTTCCACAAACAGTATACTCTTCTATTTCACTGAGGACTGCTAGACAATGATATAGGGAGAGCTTGTTCAGTTGTAACCCTTCAACATAACCCAGTCAGAAAAAAAGTTTGACTAACATCACTCATCCTCCTTATGTTCAGTTCAATGCCCTGCTTACAAACCAAGACATGATGGGTTTGCACATCTCTGATTTGAAAGAACTTAACCTTTTGGAATGTATACTTTCATATATGTGTATTTTCTTAAAACTTGTAGCCTATAGATTTGATTCCGCTTTTCAGGTTACAGTCTGATGTGGTTAGAGGTGCTAAGATTACATACTACTATGGCTGACCCTCATGGCTGAAACTCCACTTAAAATGAACTGGCTCATGAGTTTTGTTTTGTTTTCTCAGCCAAGCCAGATTTCTAATTTAATCTAGTTAACTCAAAACAATGTGAGAAATGGTCTGCATTGGAGGCTTTACAAGAAACATGTGTGTTTAATTTCATCATTCGGACAAAAAAAACAACAACAAACAGAAGCACATGGCCTGCTATTGCCTCTTGATCAAGATCCAAATGCTGTTTTCTACTTGCATCTATATTGTTGCATTACTGTTCAAAATGTAAAAGACTGGTACTGGAGCTGTGTCTTTAGTTTTATGTTTCAGGTAAATACTGGGATTTATATTTATTTGTGAGGAATGTGCTGATCTTTAAAAAAGGAATGGGATGTAGCAACCGCGATGAGCCAGCTGTATCTGTCTTTTCCATATTTGCAACATAATTTGGTGTGTAATACTGACTGATAGTGAGGGAAAAACTACCCAACATGTTCTATTTAACTGGTGTTTATTTATAGACATTGCCTCATTTGCACATCTGGTTTTCACCTTTTTATTGTTTTAATTATTTAAATGACTGATTGTGTTTTATCATTTTAAGAATAGCGTATACTCCAGGTACTAGTAATATAATAGTGATTTGTGTGTGTGTTCAGTGTCATGTACATTATGAACATTATGTACCTGTATTGTATGTAGCTTGTATTTTACTATATGCAGCTGTATTGAACTCTTGAACACAAGACAGATTTCCCCTCCGGACAGTTAAGTGTGTGTTATTTTACATTTGAGAAATAATCTAATAATAGAGCAAAAATAGTTAATAATGAGCAAAATAATGCATCGATTTAATATTTGTAGAGGTGTAACATTTAATTACTTAGATCAATCATTGATTTTCAAAATACATATTTTTCAGACATAATATACAGTTATACATAGTTATATAATATAGTAACAATAACAATGTTACAGCTGACCCCTAGCACTTTATTTAACTAGACTTTGAAGGTAGCACATATCACTAAATGGGAGCAATGTGTCAGACATTAAGTGTTATTTCTAAAAATGTATTACAAGGCACCTCTAAAAGTGCAACTGCAGCTAATTGTCATAAGATTTCATAAAGATACAGCAATATTTAAGTTGAATAGTATTACATTGTATCAGTTGTATTACTAAAGTAATCAGATTACTCCCCTACAAGTTATCATTCATGTTCGCTAAGGGCTGCACGAGGGACAGTCAGGCAGGTTTGGACCGGCACCCGGGGCTTGTTGTTGTTCCATATTAGGAACTTAGACTGGCCCTTAGACACAAACAAATAAGCATTATTTAGAATATATCCTGTATTAAGCATTAGTAGGTTTTGAAATACATGGTATTAAGGTAAGTGTTAAATAAGGAGGAGTATTACAATGTTCTGAGGTAAGTATTAGGGTGAATCCAAGGGAAAAGTGTTCAAGGCACCAAAGTAAAACACAGTAAGTCATTTCTGAAACAGTAAATGATAAGTGTAAAGGTAGTAGCTAAGTTATAGGACTAATGTTGAATTAAGTTTAGCTACTGTAGGCAGGCACTGGGTGAAATGGAGTTTTAAACAAACACGGCCGTGTTGGACTTACTAAAACCAGCGTTTTTTGCTCTCAAGTACAACTTTTCATCACAAAACTTCGAAGGTAAGACAGAATATCTGTTAGTCACTGTAAATAAGTGGTTGTTTACCTTTGTATGCTGCTGGTTCACTGAGTTTTTAGCGCAATAATAGTGGTACTGTTGAACTCGCCAGGGTCTTAGCTTTCATATGAGATGCTATTTGTTTGTGTACCATGAAGTATCAGAGCGGTAGCAATGGAAATGTGGAGAGTGGGTTGACTTTGTGACGCGATTCGGATTTTGATATTTGATCATTAACCTCTTAACGCACGCTGTTCCGTTCACGGGACGGGACGGATGTTAGGAGGTAGCCACACGGTCTTCTGAATGTTTTAAACACCAACCCTTAAACATATATACTCATGCCGTACATTGTTGGAAAGCTTAGATTGTTCTGATTCATTCAAGAGCACTCACGACTTATATGGTTGCTCACAGCCGTAATAGTATTACCGATTAGCTCGGCTAGCCACTCAGCTAAGTGAGAAAAGCTATAATGCCTACATACCTTCAAAGTCTTCCCTTTATCCACAACGATCATCTTATGACTCAGGACTTTCTGTACAGCTCGCCAAGTATCCATTCTTGTGAAATATGAAATCCGTTTTCATAAAACCGGAATATTTTCCTCAATATGTCCATGTATTTAGTCCAACACGTAATGTAATAACCCAAATAACAAACCATATACGGTCCGTTTACGTCATTTCCTGACCTGCACTACACGTGACTAGATGTTTACGACCGTGAGCCTCTTCTGCTTCTGACGACACCACACACAAGCCAATCGGTGTTTAGGATTAGGCAGTACATGCAGAGACATTGCTGCTACTCCCACTGGCGTTACAATGTAATGTACTCCGGTGGTTTCTTATATACAGTCTATGGTTTCAAGTCAGTTACAGCAAGGGTATGTTCGCTTCCTGTTTTCAAAATAAAAGCACCAACTCTATCGTTATGGTTTTCTTAATAATAAAAGGCAACGGGTGTTTTATTTGTGAAAATGACCGGAAGTGCGTTACTCGCTACGGCTAACTTGAGTGGCTCCGAATTCGCAGGAACAAAACTTTAAACAGATGTTATTTGGACAAATTAGCGTCACATTGTGGATCTAAAGGGCTACTTTCTCGCCTAAAAAGGTTAGACATGTGGATAAAGTGGTATATTTACAGAGTTAGAGCTAAAATAAAATCCGGTACCGGACCTGGCAACCCGACTGCTGGAATTACTTTTTGGTTGTTGCGACTACGATCTCGAGACATTAGATGGCGTTGTTCTGCTCATTCTACATATTCTACCTTTAACTTTAAAGTACAGACTGGCTTGTCAGGTTGGTCATGTGTATTGCGCCATGACCTGTTGCATAGAAGACTGGGCCACGATCAAGGTCCTGCCACCCTGGACCACCACACTTGTTGTTGTTGCTGTTCCTAGAGTCAGAACATGGGGTGGCTGCATACTTACCACCTGACTGCCAGTTGTTAACACCGCTAGGTAGCCCTAGCCTGGCCAGTCAGGGCTTAAGTTCCTGGTCTCACTGCTCTTTCTTGCTATGTCGAGGGACCCTATGGGCTTAATCCGGGTAACCCACCCCAGAAGCCACCGGGACCAGCCATGACAGAACACTGCCTCCCTGGCTACCACAGGGTCAAGGAGGGATCAGGGCCAGCTGTGATATACACTGCCTCTCTGTCCCCAGGGAAACCCAGATGTCTCCCTCAGGAATAACCAGGACCAGCCACATCAGAGAGTTGCCTTCCCAGCTACCCCAAGGGGAGGAGGGACCAGGGCCAGCTGTGATCACTGCCTCCCTGGTCCCCCAAGACATCCTTGGCATCCAGCCTCCTGTGTCCCATACACCAATGCAAAAAAACTAAACTAAACAATTGGATTAAAAAAAAAAAGTAATATCCTGTGTCCCATAACCACACAGTCCCAGGAATTGCCATTATACTCACCGTAAAGCCTTCATGGCCCGGTCTTGGTGCTATGTGATCACATGTGGCACAGGTGAAAATGACAGCACACAGGCTGCTCCTCATTATGGTCCTACAGCATAGTCACAGAAAAAAAGAGATCTGACGAATAAATCATAGATCACTCTAATACGACGGCGTATTTTACATACATGGGTATGTAAAAAATTAAATACTGACCTGGGGGGGGGGGGGGGGGGGGGGGATTCAGAATTTCTGAGATCAAAGTCGCAAATTTATGAGAAAGAAAGTCACACATTTGTGAGAATAAAAGCTCACAAATTTGGGAGTGAAAAATTGTCAAGCAATCACATCACTTTATAACACTAGAGAGAAGTCGTTTGTGCATTGATCTAATATTGTACTTTTCAGTTGGGTTTACAATAAGAAGATACTTGTGTAACCGAGCGTTATAGTTAAATAGTTTATACAATTAAAACCATAGACTGTATAACACAGAATAATATTTTTATATTTGAGATATGATCATTTTATGAAAAGAGAAATGTGGTTTAATATCAATAAAGAAAGAAAGAAAAAAGGGGGAACCGGAAGAAGTGTGACGCCAGTTTCCGGTCACAGAGGCATAACGATGTCGCCGTCCTTATTTAAGTTTGTCGATGCTAAAGACAAATTTACGGTGAGAAATCACAGAATTACGTATTTATTGAATCACATGTTATTGAATATTATGTGTCGCGATTACATTACGTGTTGGATAGCAGCCTCATTGCTGCAAGTTGCTGTTTTGTCTTGTTATGTTGTTATTAGTGTTAGCATCTGCTGGCTAACATGAACGCTAACGACGTCTCTCTCACATGAAATGTTTTCCTCTTCCTTCTCAAAACGCTCGCAGGCATCCACCAAACAAGCTCTGGTCGGTAAAAACAGCAAACCTATAATAACTGCTTTCAATCAGATCCTCGGGAAGTAAGTATCACCCTTTTATTAGGATTGACTACAGTTTATCAATACATTAGAGTTGACTGGACTGATGTGTGTTTCAGTGAAACCGAGAAGAAGACCACACTGGACCAGGCTCTGAGGGGCGTCCTTGGTGAACAGATTGTGAGTTAAATAGATCATCATCTGTCACTGAAGTTAGCGTCTGATTCGGGGTTTAGAGAAACATACAAAATGATATATATCAGCTGATTATCCATTATTTCTCACTTGCACTTATTCAGATAAAGTGTTAGACATTGTAGCAGAAACCTTAAGATAAGATAATCCTTTAATAGTCCCACAGTGGGGAAATGTGCATTATTGCAGCAGGCAAGTGGATGGCAAGAAAAACAGGAAGCATCAATATAATTAATGAATAATACATAAGTTTATAAGCAATGAACAATACAATTGGATGGAGAGACATCTTCACTTTTCATAAGCAATATATAGGATTTAGCCAATCTGAAAGTGAGTTAAAACAGTGTTAAAACTTTTTTTTGCACATGGTGAAAAAACAGAGAATTGGCTGCTAAATATCATTATTTATGTTTCTGAACCTGTGAAACAGAAGCAGACTTCAGCGTTGGGCTTAGTTTAACAATCTTCAGTAAATTCATCAGACTGTTGCTGTATTATGAAACCTAAAGTTAATGTTTCTGTCTGCAGGTTGAGCAGAAGGTGAGCTGTGATGACTATCTGTCTCTCATCTACCTGAGCATAGATGCTGTTTCAGAGGGTACGTTGACTTACAAGGCTAACATCAATTAATGATTGGTCTTGTGTTTTTATACTATTGTAATAGCCCCATTTCACACTGCCATAAATAATACACTGTCACACTTCTCAACAGTTAACTCCAAGCTGTGCAGTAACCCTGTAACACTGTAATACCCACTGCACATACAACATATACATATTTGTTTTTAGTGCAAAATATAAAATGTGCATACATTTCATTCATTACTTGGTATTAGAACAGGCTGAATAGTTAGTGCACAGCAACACAGCAGGTCACCACATTGGCTTCTTCATGCAAGATTGAGCCAGCTACCAAATAGATTATATAATAAAATTAGAGAGGAGTATAACAGCATGAGAGACGAGTGATGGGTGATACACACACATAAACACTTTTTATGAAATAAATATAAATATTGTGTAGTGGGGAAGAGAGAAAGAGAGAGTATGCGTGTGTGTGCATTTGTTAGTCGTGTCACGTCACTTTTTAACATTTAATATTTATCTCAGCACTCTTCACTTCTATGCACTATATATCCTGTTTACAGTCCACAGAAACAGTTTCACCTGTTTATAGACATTCCTTGTGTGTCTAGTTGTCTTGTAAATACACTGAGAGCCACTAAACCTGAGTCAAATTCCTTGTATGCATGGACTTACTTGGCCTATAAAGATGATACTGATAGCACATATAAATAAATGTGTCAACTGACATTTCCCAAACAAAGAGAAATGAATGCAGGACACTATGTGCTATGCATGGATATATAACATAATAAAATACAAAACATGTTCCCACAAATGTCATTAAGAGATTCCTGTTTGATCTTGTGTTGCATGAAAATAGGGCTGGTCAGTTATTTCTGTCTAATAACACATTGAAGTCAGTAATGTGGTGATGAAGTCTTTGCTATTCTCTTCGTGCAGGTATCTGCTCTGCTACCACTCCTTTCCTTCTGCTGGGAGATGTACTGGACAGCCTTCCTCTTGACCAGTGCGACAAAATCTTCTCCTTCGTCGAGGAGAATGTCTCCACCTGGAAATCTGTAAATATGCCCCAGCCTCTCAGTAAAGTCAACTGAAGTCTTTGTTCAGCATAATGTAGATGATTTGATAACGACACCTGTATTCTCCCTTTCTCTCAGAACTCCTTTTACACTGCCGGGAAGAACTATTTGTTGAGGATGTGTAACGGTAAGGATTAAATCTCATTGTTGTTCTTGATGTATAAGACTCTTTTTATGTTTAAAGGGCAAAGCTTTTTTTTTTTACACTCTTTTTTTTTCACCATGCAGATCTTTTAAGGAGGCTTTCCAAGTCTCAGAATACTGTATTTTGTGGGCGAATCCAGCTTTTCCTGGCACGTCTTTTCCCCCTGTCTGAAAAATCAGGTAAGAGTAGCTATCAGACAATATACACCCATCAAGGATGCAATGTACAATGTTCCTCAGCTCCTCTGATGACCACTTCCTGTATGTGTTTTATGTTTATTCCAGGTCTCAATCTACAGAGCCAGTTCAACCTGGACAACATCACGGTATTCAACAAAAATGAACAAGAAAGTACTCTTGGACAGAAGGTAAAGTGTTGACATATGCTAATTTTGCATGCTTTTTTAATTTAATCCTTAAATTTCAGTTCTATTGTAATTGTCAGTTCCATGTTTTTATAGCACACAGAAGAAAAGGAAGAAGGTATGGAAGTAGAGGAAGGAGAAATGGGAGAAGAGGATTTGCCTGCACCGTGGTAAGTAGCTCTAAATTTCAGCCTTATGCTTGTCCATGTTCTTCTATTGAAATTCAGTTTTAAGTTTTTAAGTTGATTCAAAATTCAATTTCACTTTCAGTTCCATCCCGATTGACTACAACTTGTACAGAAAGTTCTGGACATTGCAGGACTACTTCAGAAACCCTGTGCAGTGTTATGATAAATTCTCATGGATGACATTCCTCAAGGTAACGCACTTCAGAAAAAACCTGCCCCTGGCCCGATACTGTCAAATCATAACGAAATACCAAAGTAGGTCATCGTCAATGTGAATTTCCTTCTTGTCTCATACAGTACTCCGATGAGACCTTGGCAGTATTCAAGAGCTTCAAGCTGGATGACATGCAGGCCTCTAAAAGAAAGCTGGAGGAGCTGAGAGCATCTGGAAGAGAACATGTTTACTTTGCCAAGTTCCTAACAAGCGAGAAGGTGAGAAAACCGTTTCACCCTGGGAATAATCTGCCGTTCTCATCACTTTATTCAGCTTTGAGACTGTTTACAGGCTGGATGACACTTTCAACTCTGCTCTGTAAAGCGAGTGGGAGTATGATGGTTTCAAGACTGTACACTATTGTTGTCTGAACCATTTAAGAATAAGATGAGGTCTCTGATAACCGTCTGAACAGAAGAGTTGGACATTACTTCACTTCCTCTTCTTTTATTCTGCATCTCCAGCTGATGGACTTGCAGCTCAGCGACAGCAACTTCAGGCGCCACATTCTACTTCAGTACCTCATCCTCTTCCAGTATCTGAAGGGTCAGGTGAAATTCAAAAGGTAAGCTTTGTCTTTGACCTTGTTGAATCATTTGTGTAAAAACAAGCAAGACATTGTAAATCATTTTTGTCAGGTGTGGTATATTTAAAAATATATTTAAATATTTAGTATATGTTTGTCTTCTCACAGCTCCAGTTGCATTCTGAATGATGACCAGACCACATGGATTGAAGAGACAACTAAACTGGTTTACCAGGTCAGTCAGTCAGGAGTAGAGACGCACTTAAAGGATCAGTTCACAGAAATCGATGTGATTTTAGTGCAACTCTGCCACCATACATTGTTATTATTATTATCATTATTATTATTATTATTATTATTATTATTATTATTACATTTGAAACATACATGTTGACAAGCTTACAAAGTATTATGCATTTTGAATGTGCATTTGATCAGTTTGAATGTGTAGTTCACAAAGGTCTAACAGAGACAAATAAAGCTGTTTTAATATATAACTGTTGTCTTGCAGCTACTGAGAGAAATCCCTCCTGATGGAGACAAGTTTGCCACCATGGTTGAAGTAAGTTCCGTTAGTTGAAATGCTGGTATTAAAGACACTCACAATATATATATATATATATATATATATAGTTATTTGTTGTTAAAGTTTTGTCCTCTACTCGTCATGTTAAACCATATTTTTACACTGGGTATGAATACATAATACATCACCACTTAACCAACTACAACACTGAAATTTCTTTTTGACAGCATATCCTCAACACAGAGGAGAACTGGAACGGTTGGAAAAATGAGGGATGCCCGAGCTTTGTGAAAGAACGGTACTTAATATTGATGACAACATTTTTTTTTTATCTTGTTGACCAGTCCAGTTTATCCAGAGTTGGTTTGAGGTGGTAGCCAAAGTGACCTTCTTGTTTCCTCTTTAACAGGCCAGTCGATGACAAACCCAAAAGGCCCACCAGGAAAAGACAAGCTCCAGAAGACTTCCTTGGAAAAGGGCCTGACCGCAAGATCTTCATGGGAAAGTAAGGAATCTTATACTAGGATGGGTTTTTGAATAGAAAATCCCAGGTTTGAATCCTGTTATCCTGCTAAAATGTTTTTGAACATCTGGTAGTGAAACTGTACCAGTATTGTTCTGTGCAGACTCTGTTTTAACCACAACACAGCGGGGGCAAATAAAAACTGGGGTCTGAGAATTAATAGAAGATAGTGACCAAAACCATAAGAATACACCTACTGTGGAGTTTATTTCTATCTTTTAAGCTTCTCTGTGTTTTTATTAGTGATGAGTTGACTCGACTGTGGAACCTGAACCAAGACAACATGGAGGCCTGCAAGTCAGACAGCAGGTCAGTGGTTCACAACACAAGCAGATTGTTGCCTTTTACATTTGCATAGAGACATTTTGAGCCTTTTTACATTTGTTGTTTTACTTTCAGGGAGTTTATGCCTTCTCTGGACGAATTCTTTGCAGAGGCCATTGAACAGGCCGACCCTGCTAACATGGTGGAGGAGGAGTACAAGTAAGTTCTCTGTTAAACACATCCTGTTAAAACCTTCCAGGCCAGTTATCGAAATGGCTTTATTTCCTGTATTTGTGTGACTTATCAGTGTCTCTGTAAATCTGTGCAGGGCTGTGCGGAATCCAAACTATGGTTGGCGTGCTCTGAGGCTGCTGTCCAGGAGAAGTCCACACTTCTTTCAACCAACTAACCAGAAGTTCAAGAGCCTGGCAGATTATTTAGACAGCATGGTTAGCAAACTGGCCAAAGAACTGCCGGTGAGGATGGTTTTTTTTTTTTTTAACTTTTAAAACTCGATTAGTAATGACTGAAAAGGCTGCATGATGCGCACACACAAACTGACGTTGAGATTTTGGTTCCCTACATGCAGAAGGATATCCCCTCTGAAGAGATCAAGACAGGTGAAGAAGATGACGATAATGGAGACAATCTTCTTAAAGACAGCAATGACAGTAAGTTTGAGTATTTGCTTTTTTAATACAATATCTCTTTTAAACAAAAAGAATGATAGAATAAAGGAGTATGGAGAACAGGGGTGTCAGTCATTTTAGTTCAGGGGCCACCTACAGCCCAATTTGATCTCAAATAGGCTGGACCAGTAAAACATATTATAACTGAACTGATAAAATGTGTCCAAGCCCACTGAGGAAACATTTGTCCTTCAAATCTGAAACACATTTAATGTCAATTATCTCAAGGTGGATGTTCACAGGAAAATCAGAAGCCTTGACTGTGAATGGCGAGTGTAAATAAGTGAGAATAGTTGTGCATCTTATTGAAAAGCTGGAATTACTTTTCTGCAGTTTTCACACTTTCCAAAGTTATACAGTGGGCTGGATCGGGCCCTCGAGTCGGCTCGTTCTGGCCCGCGGGCCATATGTATGACACCCCTGATTTGGAGTACACATTTACATCATATCCAGCTTTCCCAACCTAACTTGACCTCTGTACTTTTTATGCTCTCGTTTGGATGATTTATCACCTCATCCTCCACCTTATCACTAATTTCCATTCAACTCTATTTTTATCCTCCCCATTGTGTCTTTGTTCCAGGTCCGAGCATACCGAGCAAACTGGTGACAAACCAGCAGATGGATGACATAGCAGCCAAACTTGGCGCCCAGTGGAAGACGCTAGCCGCTCATCTGGAGATGAAGGCGGCGGAATTGCGTGAGATAGAAACGGACAGCGAAGATGTGGACATGCAGGCCAAACTGCTGCTGGTCGCCTGGCAGGACAGAGAGGGAACACAAGCTACTGTGGAGAACCTGGTCTCGGCTCTCAATGCTGCCGGGTTCTCCCAGATTGCAGACAACCTCAGTGAGGCTTGAATTAGATAATCCGTTACTTTTAAATACTCCGTACCTTCATTAAATTGTTTCATACCAAAAACACATGGAGAATGAAATTTTTTGTACGTAGTCAAGGTCCAAATCCATGTTTTTTTCACTGTAGAAAATTCAATAAATGTTTTTTTTCTAATAAACTGCTTGTCACACAATGTTTCAACCACACACTCGCATAAAAAAAAAAAATCTCACATTTTGGTATACAGTTTATTTTCACCACCTATGAAAAGCGATCAGTCAATAACTTATTACAGAGTGTTGATGGTTAGGTCTTACATTGTGGCAGGGTGATCAGGAAAACCTGCGCAGAGAAACAAAGTGACGCAAAGCATTTCAAAGTATTGTCAGATTTTGAGATCAAGTGTCAACAGAGACAATGTTCAAGGCTTGTGGAGTAAACCATCACGGTTGAATCTCAAGTCTTTATTTAACTGCACAGTTCACCACAAGGGCAACCTGTTCTGTTCTGACTGGGCTCCCCACAAACACTTCCCTCAAAAGAGCATTAGTGAAGATTTCTCATCTGTCACTACATTAGAGAACAATTCCAGGAGATGATGTGAGCCAAGCACTTAACAAAAGACCTGAGATTGAACCCAAATTTCCCAGAGGTCCAACAGGTGAACAAGGGCAAGTCTTTACAGTGTTAAGTGAAAATCTCCATAATACATCTGAGAGGTTACAAGCCAGAAAGGACAAAAGCTTGGCTAGGCTTTTTTTTTTTTTTCTCTCTTTATATAAGTTGAATACGTGACTAAAGAGAAATATTTCGCTTTAATGATATGAGCACCTCATCAAAGGCTTTAAAAAATATACAATGTGTATAAAACATTTACTGAAACTGCAGAGCAAGACTTAAAAACCTCTTTAAAAGGATCCAGTCCAGAGATTGCTTCTCCTCATATCTCCATTTTCAAAGCCCACTATTGTTGAATATTTAACACCATTTGACAGATTTTGTTTTACAAGCATCCATGTTGGTTACAAAAAACAAAAACAAAAAAATTAAGGTCATCAAATTTTTAAAGACACCAGTTTTATTGCACATCTATGCAGACAGTGCTTGGAAATGGCAATTTTTTTTTTTGTATGTGTGTTGGATGACGTCTTTGTCTTCTAGGAAAATCTTCCACAGCTACTGTTCCTCTTCAAGTATTTCCAGCCGCCGGGGCCCGTACAGTAGAACGTATGCTATATGCCAGTCTCCACCACCGGACAGTCGCAGGATATCCTCTGGAGACACCACACTCACCTTGTCATCATCAAACTTGACCCACTCATCTATCAGAAGAGATCAAAGGAAAGCGAGGAAACATTAAGTTCCTGAACAGCTGTGTAGTTCATGACACGATACTAAATAAGCCACCATATAATGAGAAAACAGCAGCTACCTTCTTTCCTTTTGACCCATCCAACGTAGTGACCTGATGAGCTAGAGCGGCCTTGATGTGTCAGCACGCCCTGCAGGTCGTAGTAACCACTGTTGTTGGAACCAAGGTCTGCAGGAAAAAAAATGTTATATTAAATTCAGAAAATGGAAAAAAAAAGACCATTATCTTCTCTTAAAGCCCAACATATCTTCAATTGTCTTGTTTTGTCTAACCAACAATCCAAAATCAAGATATTCAGTTTACGATCATGTATGACGCATAATCATTTTCAAATCCTCACACTTGAGGAGCTGTAACCAGCAATTTTTTTTTTCCTTTTAAAAAAAAGGGACTATCATGATTTTATTATCAAGTCATAATGGAGTAATATTCTGTGAATTAACTAATTGATTAATCGACAAATTGTAGCAGCTCTAAGACTGGTACTGTACTGTGAGACAGCCTTTTCTTAAATATCGAGTCGATGAAAAGAGCAGTACTTCAGAGTTCAGCGAGAGAGAAAGACCAATGGTTGTTGAGCGGGCTAGAGACGGAATAAAGACAGCGAGTGGTGCTGGTGAGAACAAAGACATTCACGGCTTTTATGTATTAAGTACAAATAAACACGCCTCCGCACAACCCAGCAGAACAGTGCCGCATTGCCGGGTTTTGTATGAATGCTCTGCTGTCTGTGTGTGTGTGTGTAGTTCAGCCCCGTCCTCAGTCAAGCAGACACACACAGACCTGCACCTCTTTATAAATACATGAGGAGGAGAGACATGGAGACAGTGATGTAATCTGGTCGCTACGGTACGAGTCCCGACCTTACTCCCTGAAAGCTGTTATTGGCTGGGGGGCTTCACAACCACTGCCCAAAAATTCACATGCAGAAAAGCCCCAAACGCAGCAAAATAATAAGAGAATACAGGTAGAGTGTGGAGTCTCTTCAGATAAATACACCTTTTCTACAATAGATTTATGACTGAATGACTGTTAGGCATTGGTTGTAAACTCTAAAATCTAAAAACATGGTTCACAGTTCAGGAGAATTGACAACAAAACCTGATACTGACTTTTGAAAATAAATTTGCTGTTGCTGTTAATATATCCGTCATCACATTTTATATTTAACAGGTTATGAAAAAAAGAGACGACTGATCCTTTTGAAAGTGGTGAAGTGTCTGGTGGATGTTAGTGGATGTTGCAACATACCATCAGGGAATGAGAAGGGCTCGTTCTTCACATCTTTTGCTGCACCTGGCTTTTTCACCAACTGTCTCATTAAAAAAAATTACAAGTGAGTTGTACAGAATTGTAAATTATACCAAATACCCAAATGGGAGCAAAAAAGTAAAAAACAGCTACAGATGTTTGTTACCTTCTGCTGTTGTCTCTCTAGCTTCTTGTCCTCCATCACCTTAAACTTTGACCTGACTGGCAGCATTTTCTCCTGGAGCTCTGCGGTGCACAGCTCATAGACATCGAGCATGAGTGGGAACTTGACATCCTGTGATATGGACAATGTTGTTTCAGACTAAACATTCATTAAACTGCACCTTGATACACATGAGAAACCGTGGCTCAATACAAACCTTAAGGACTTTTGCGTTGACAGACTCTTTCTCTTTGTAGAAGAAACGGACCATTTGAACAGTCAAGTAGGCAGGCAGACGGCTGAGTTTTGACTAGCAGCAAGTAAAAAGGGGGGGCGGGGGGTTAACAAAGGTTTGTAATTCTAGCAGTAGATACATCATTCATTTCAGTTTTACAAGAGAAGTTAGAGGGAAAGAAAGAAACTTACAGATTTTATGTACAGAGCATTTCTTTCCAAGGATGGAGACATTTTTGTTATTTCTTCCTGCAGTCTCTGGAGAAATAACAGAAAAGACAGAGACAAGGTTAGATCACTGTTACTATGGAGACAACCTGACCATGATGTTCACAATGTTCACTCAGACTAGACCTGGATAAGCCTGAGTAAAGCTTTAAATATCCAGGAAACTTAAGCCCATAACAGTTTTTAAAGTTGTTTATGAAGGAATCACACACTCCTCTGGCTGAAGACGACTAGTTTTGGTCTGATACGTACTAGCCTTAGTCCTGTTGCAAGGTATTTGACTTCTTGGTTGATGAAGCAGCTGAGTTGGAGCTGGCTTTCTTTGCCCTTGATTGGCTCCTCCTCCTCAGCCTCTGTGCATTTCATGCTTAACAGAAGAGTTAAGAAAAAGATTTATGCCACATCGCTGGAAGAACTTCACTGGATTATTTGAACACAACTATGGCAGTACAAGCTGCTCCTCAAGACTCAAATATTTACACTCAGTCACAACTACTCATACAAGAAATAAACAGTAAAAAGATTCAAATAGCAAAAACACATGCTGCAAGGATACCTAGTTTCAAATTCAACACCGAAATACTGGTCGATGAAATTCTTTTTCGCAGAGGCAGAGGCAGCTCCGCTCTCAGTGTCGATCTAAACATCAAAAGACAAAAGCAAAGATGGAACAAATTACTTTTCCTCAACTTATCAATTACACAGCCATCACTTCATTATAAATAAAGACAAGTTTTTAAAAAAAAGAAGCTTTTAGGGTTTACCTCCATGGGAGTCTCTGGCTCTAGTGGCTCCAACTTTTGCTGAAGAACTCTCATCATCTGCAGCCAGCACTCGTTGGCATCCTGAGGGAACAAGAAAATAAGCAAAACAACATATGAGATGTTGACTTCATGTTACTTCAAAGTCATGGTTAAATCTGTGGAGTCTGTACTGCAGTGAGGAGTGTCTGACCTGCTGGAGGTACTGTCCCTGGTCTCCCTTCTCAGCAAACTGTGGAAAGGCCATGTGAAGGAACTGCAGCAAAATAATGGGTGGCAGGCTGGACGAGGTCTTGTCCATGGTCTCATATAAGTCACGAAGGGCTGAAGGTGTGAAGAGGCGGACAAATCACTTTTTCATGTATAGTAATAATAAGTTTAAGACATATAATTTTAATATTATATTATTTCAGTATTAGTCCATTATGCCTCATACCTGCTGTGATGTACTGTGATGGTGCATTTGCCCCTGAGGATCGCAGAGCACCTGAATACCTGTAGAGGGAGACAGATGATTTCAGCTGGAGCAAAACCACAA
Source organism: Scomber japonicus (assembly GCF_027409825.1). NCBI lineage: Eukaryota > Metazoa > Chordata > Actinopteri > Scombriformes > Scombridae > Scomber > Scomber japonicus. The sequence goes on along the minus strand of NC_070589.1, from coordinate 20,393,868 downwards.
GAACAATATAATACAAGAAGCAGGGTGAAGTAAATCATTTAAGTATAGACCATCATAACATATGTATTATATACTGAGACCTGATACTAGCAGAAAAACCCACCTTCTGAGAGCAGTTTTGAGCTCTGGCACAGAGCGCAGACACTGCACTGTGGCGTTCATGTAACAGGTGTTGCCCAAGTTTGTCAGGCCACAAGGTAGCTCCATCTGAAAATGACAGAGTTGGATAAGTTCCAAGTTGCAAGTAAAAGATTGAAATGCTCCATCAAGAAGTTGGCGTCATTACTGGCAACCCAGTCAGCTATTCTCATTTTCTGCCACTCTGCAATGAAGAGCTGACAATTTCCTAACTGAGATGAATCTGTAGACGAAACATCAGCACAGTATCAAGTGACACAGCAGTTTGTAACTGATATTGCACCTTGTGTTTGGTGCACTCCTCAGTGAAAATGTAAACACTGCCATCAGCTTGCTGACTGCAGCATCATTTATAATGAGTACATTTCTTTCTGAGCCACGCAAATGCTTCTAAAAAACACTCAAAAGGGAAATATCAGGTAAATTTGGCTTGTTAGATTTTTCTACTTGGTATACATCACATTGACGAACCAGGTTTAAGAGGCCACGTCAGCATGGAAAGCAACAATCACCATATTTGTTTAAGACGTACTGGTAATTTTCAGGCTTACTCACCGCTGAGGCCAGCTGTTCCTCAGTCATGTCCTCTACAAACATGGGCCTGACAGCAGGCTCCTCAGGCAGGGCATCTGCTGAACCCATCATCAGTAGAGTCATTCCCTTAAAGAGCAGAAATACACAGAAAATCACAAACACGTTGCTATAATGTTTGGTATCGCTCTCTAAACAAACAAACTTTTTTTTAATATATGACTCTGAAAACATTTCAAAATACTCACATTTTTCAGTTTAATGTTCCCCCATTCGTCATCCTAAAATGAAGGAGACATTGATTAGCTCCTGAATAAAAAAAAAAGTTGGTGAAAGGGTAAAGGCAGGTGTGTTTCAGTCTGTTACATAACAAATCTCATGAAAAGGACCAAAAACAAGAATGCATTAGACTGTCTTTCAGCCACAAGCCCTTTTATTCCAAATGAAAAGGGACACAAACTATTTTTTAATGCTTTTTAAAAATAGCTAGTTTTTAACAAACACCACTCAAAACAGTGCATTTGTCTGGGAGTAGTCTCTTCTGCCCATTAATCCACATTTAGTGCACAACTGTTATATTAGGAGGCTAAAATAAACTACAATTCAGTGTTTTTCCTCTCACTATTTTATGTTCCACTCATGGTGATACACAGCTCCATAAAAGAAAAGCAATTCACAAACAAAAACTCCACCGAAAAGGAGCAGGAAAAAAAAATCTTAGTTTGCATTAATCTTACTTAAAACACAAACAATAGAAACAAATGACCTGTCAATTACCGTTACTAAACAAACACTACTTACAGTAGCATGAGAAAAAAGTATCAGAAGCCATACACAATAATTCACCATCAACCTAGCTGTCAACTTCATAGAGTCTAATTAAGATAGCTTTATAAAGCATTTGAATACATCAGTTTGGCGCCACATACTGAAATACACATCTGCTTTTAAGTAGTCTGTGCATGCTATGCCCATATACATCCTAATGACGGAAAACGTAACATGATGCAACAGGCATAGGTCTGGGCAAAATGGATAAAATCAAATATCACAAATGTATGCCCAAATACATCGATACAACAATACTGTGGGGATGACTATTGGTGCTTTTACAAAATATTTACACAATGACATTTATGATAAATTATCAGTAATGTGGATGTAATGACAAAGTGGGTAAAGTCAAATAATACAACAGCTAGAACAGCCTAGTTAAGTTAAGAAAATGACAAATTTACTGTAATGCTGCTTTTAAAACCAGTAAAAGACAACAGTTATGCCATATCATGATATTACAATATACAAAATATGAGACAATATGTAGTCTCACATCACAATATTGATATAATATTGATATATTGCCCGGCCCTGTGATATGGCATAATTGTTGTCTTTTGCTGGTTTTAAAGGCTGCATTACAGTAAATGTATGTCATTTTCTGAACTTAACCAGACTATTCTAGCGGTTATATGATTTGCCTTAACCCACTTTGTCATTATATCCACATTACTGATGATTATCTATCAAAAATATCATTGTGTAAATATTTTGTGAAAGCACCTATAGTCATGCCTACATAATGTTGCCCTATCGATACTGAGGTATTTGATCATAAATATTGTAAATTTGATTGTATCCGTATCGCCAAGACCTACCATAATCACAATATTACAATATACAAAATAGAAGACTACATGTATTCTCATATCATGATATCCATATAATATTGATAAATTGTCCAGCCTGGTGTGGTACACTGAAATATCTCAAATCATTTTTGAATTAGCACAGAGGAATATGCTGCATCAGGCTTCAGCTATATAAACAACACCTGTCCCTACAACAATCAACAGACTGATTTTAGTCTTTTCAGTGGATTTGTTGACAATATCCCATACATAGATAGAGCAAATCTTTAGGCTAGGCCTTCGACAAAGCAGGAACTAGTGTATTATGTTTTGTTCACATGTGTGCTTGTTTACATGAGTACCTTCAGAGTGCCTCCCTTCACCATGACCTTCTGTCTGTCGGGCTGGACTCCTGTCAGGGCGAAGAGCTGAGCCTTGAAAACCATGGGTGGCTCCTCAGTGTTCAGCTCTACAGCATCAAACTTCTCTTTGCCCCATTTCACATTTACTAAAAGATTAAAAAGAAAAAAGGAAAAACACATAGTACAAGACAATATGTTAGCCCTCCCAGGGTGTGACAAACATTAAACAAACTGCTGCCATGTATGACACAGCATCTAGTTAGCGCTAGTGGCACCTAGCAGTAAACTGGCGAGCTAAAAACCCACAAAGTGAAAGTTAATAATATACATCCAGATATTTGACTGCCGATTTTAAGCGTTAAACGGCTGATTAGTCTCAGTACTGTCATGCTAAAACTGCAAACTCATGTCCTGTGTTTATTCTCGTTGCCCAACAAGCCGCAACTGTTAAAGAAAAGCTTAGGAAGTGTACACTCATGATTTGGCTAGCTGGGTTAGCCATGCTAATACAGGGAGTCATTCAGTGTTTTTTTCATACTGATACACATTTAGACATGTTGATAGCTAAGACTGACACAGACACGACTATACTGAATCCATCCAGCTGACAAACAGTGGCTTTAAATGCGCAGTTAAACCGTGTGTTACTCGGCTAACACAGCTAGCTGACAGTTAGCGACAGTAGCTGCTTTCTGGTTTGTGTTAGCGGCACAAGCTAAGAAAAAAAAATCAAAAACAACTTTAAAATCCAACAACCCACAGACAAGCACACGTAAAGCAATATATACATTTTTAACGTGTATGCATGACTTTATATATTGTGTTTTTGTAGTAGCTCCACCAATGGCCTAACAGAGGCTAAAAAAGAGCTAACTGCATATTATGCTAAAGCTAAGCTAACATGCTAAAATGTAATATGCGCTACTGCACTAAAAACACGTGTAAAAGCTTCGTGTTTTGTCATATTTCCCCCTAAGGCAGTGAATGGGTTGTATGGAAATATTATCATACCTGTAAACACCGGCATATTTGGCAACCTTTTATTTCCTCAACTCCTTTGTTTTTTCCTGTTTCAGTCCACCGGGGCGCGAATGAAGAGTTGGCTAGTTCTCAGTCTGAACTTCATTCAAACAGAATGACGCTGCAACAACACGCTGGGAACTTATCGACGTGCTCCGACATCTGCTGCTCACCCTGCTGCAGCCTCACTACACACACCCGATGATCTTTACTCTCAGCATTATACAGGCGAAGTCAGAGTCAGTCAGAGCTTTTTTGTCTTTTAACTCAGGTTTACGTTGTCCACAACCCACTGGACATGCGAGAGCTTTCCAATCATAATATAAAACCAGGGTTGGGAAGGTTACTGTATTCATTAGTTAATGTCCATTTTGGAATATTTATGAAAAAAGTAAAAAATCTGGGCATGTGTGTATTTGGTACTGTGACACCATTTAAACCCACGTCATGATTTATTAGCAAAATATAAAAAATATTTATTTCAAAGAATTAAAAACAGCAATGTATGTATTCAGTAACATGCTAAATGTTGTTTAAAAATGAAAAAAAAACAACTTTGTGAGCAAACTCACAAAGGTCTGACTTCACATGTAACCCCCTTTGTAATCATAATTTTCTCAGTAAATGTAATGGATTAGTTACAATTATTTTATAATTAAATGATACAACATGGTATAAAACTCACCTGAGCCTGTTTATATCCGTTACAGTTTCAGCATATGGATGAATTAAAATGCTAGGAGCCACCCTGGCCCCCATTCCTCATACTCCATACAGTTGTGTCATTTTTCTATGCTGGGATAGTATGTGTGGTCATTTGATTATTTTGACCCAGGGCCATGTCTTCAGTCAGAAAATTAGACAAGATTAGAAAACAGAACCCTCGGTAAGGCCTTTACATAAAGTTAGCTGAGAGACATAGTAGAGCTTACCCTACAGAGGGTTGCAGCTTGCTGGAGCCAATCCCAGCTGTCATTGGGTAAGAGGCAGTATACACCCTGGACAGGACACCAGTCCATCACAGGGCTAACATATAGTGAGACAGACTCACACTCACACCTATGGACAATTTAGAGTGACCAGTTAACCTAAGTTGTTACATATTCCTATACAAAATTAAATTAGCACCAAGAGGCTCACACAAAGTAAGTCTGGTTCCCCTTAATTTCTGGGGCTCAGGGACAGTCAACAATTTGGGATGCACCCATGTTTAGCCTGCTTAAAATGAAGTCATGATCCATGTGTGGTAAAAACTGAACAAACAGTGAATGATAAAGATATGTTTATTGACATATCCATCAGTGCGGACTCCAATGCAATTAACCATGCAAATTATCCAAGACAAGAGTAGATCATAGTTCCAGTGCTTTTCTTAACTGAACAAAAAGTTACAAATAAAAAGATTGCGGAGGTATTCCATAATCCTTGTGTCTCTCTCATTATATACACTGTGGGGGGGTTTGCATTAACGGGACATTACCGTGTTAAAGAAACAACTTGTATTTGTTAACAAAGACAACACAGATAGGCCTTGCTTTAGGTACACCATCCCGAAATTTGTCATTTGATATGAACTGAGTCTGGGGACTTTTGTTTTAACACGCTAAACCTATTGCAATGTGTCCATAAAGAGGTAATCTAATATATATATTTTTATATAGTCAAACCACAAAAAGTAAGTTTTGATAAAACCACGAATGTGTGGTGATTTCTTAAAAAATAAACGATGGAAGAGTTAAGATTTGTCTTGTTTTGGAGAAATAAAGAAAAAACAGATATGGCAGTAAAATCAATATCCAAACGTTAAGGCACTAGGTGGGCCAAATGCTACACCTGTTTAGTCTTCTAAAAATAATTTACAATTCAAACAGTGCAGTTTTACATTTGTTAACTTAATGTTTTCCTTTTGAACCATTTATCTATGAATCAATGTAAGGCAATACATTACAAAACAAAAAATAATACAAGAGAAAAAAAAACATTACAGAGACAATGTACCAAATAAACAGAAAAAAGTCAATAGATTTTTAGGACTCCTATATGCCATTACAATGGTATTTTCCGTACGGCAAGGAGTAATAAAAATAATTATAATAATAAAAATAATGCATAGATTTAAATGATGATCTTGCATGCTCCTCACTCAATACTCAAAACATCTAATACTCATGTCCCAATACTCTGTCCCAAACCTGATAACTGACTTGCAGAGTAATAAGAATAAAGGCAAAAAGGCCGAGACGTTTAATGAAGGCATCAGTCATTTTTTGTTATGCTGAAAACAGAAGTATGCTTACACTGAACTCGAGTATCTGTCAGGCGGGGAAAGAAGTAAAAAATAGATAGATAATCATTTTTCACCCCTGAGACACAATCACTCACTGCAGATCTGCAATCCCTGTATGACAGTACCTTTAACCAAACACATACTTGCAGAAGTCCCAGCAAAACCCCCTTTTACCTTCCGATATCCATCAGAACTGTCATATGATATGAAACACAGAATGCCTCCATGACATGAGTCCCTTCAGCTCTCCTCTGTCCATCTTTCAAGATGAGTGTGCCATCTTCTGGTAGAAATGGAGAGCTGCAAGTTTGTGTAGATGGATGATGTTTTTATCTCAAAGATGTGAGAGGGTGGAATGGGGGTATCAGGCCTCTTATTGTCCATGATGCCTTGTGTCTGACATGTGTTGCAATTTTCCAGCGCTGGTTATTTACTGACATATATATATATATTTTTATTATTTTTTAACCAAATTTTCTATGTAATACAGGTTTCTTCGTTTTTGAGGATGAGGAAGGGGGGAGGAGGGAAAGTATAGAGTCCAGAAAAGAATCCAATGGTTCAGACGGTTAGCTGAAAGAAAGAACAGAGACAGGTGTCCAGTAAAGGAAAGACAAAATATCTTAACCTTGGTTAGTAACCCATTTTAAGTCAACATACAACAGGAAACAGATATGCTGCTTTACCCCGTTAACACCTTTGCATCATGTTTGACAGGTGATATAAATACCCATAAAGTGGACCACATTCTCAGGAGGGTTGTATAGTAAGTCTGTAAGTTAGTTACTGAACCCAACAACACATTATTAGTGCCAATTAGAAAAACAAGAATCCCAAGTGTCAACTGGAAAAGAGCCCAGGGAGTTAACCAACCAACCAAGAAGTGTCTCGTGTTAGAAACACCCAGGAACACAATTAATAAATAGTTTAAATCTGTAGACAAAGTCTAAAAATCATCAACACTTTCTGAAGAAGTTCCTGTCAACAAGTGCTGGATGTTGTGTCTGCTGCTTGGAGGCTGGACTGCGCTCTGCTACAACACAGGAAACAAACAGCAGGTCATGTGACTGACTTGACCACATCTCAGCCCACCACATGGGATAAAATAAGACTGACTGCAGCAAACCCTCATTTTCTCCTGGAAAAAGTACTCTAAACAGTGCCTTATTATATGTCATGCAGTTATCTAGAGCTACTTGGACACTATAGAGTCTGGGAAAAATGTATTAATACACCAACACAGTTAAAGAAAATACCTAAAATAATTAGTCTGAAAGTTACCTCAGCTTTCCTGTATTGCTTTTAGGGTTCTTGCGGAAGGACTGGTTCGGGCCAGAGCGAGTGGACATAGTACGAGGTGAGGCTCTTGAAAAAGTGGATGGTGGGGTCTTAGGAATCTTCTTTCCAAGGTGGCCAATCCATTTCTTCTGCTCATCTTGGGTCAGAGCCAGCAGGAGCATGTCCCGGGCGGAGGTCACATCGTAGTTAACTGTGGGGAGGGGGAGGGCATGAAATAATATGTTGCAGATCAAGAATGACTAATCATTATTTTCATTATTGACTAATCCGACGATATTTTCTTGATTAATCAATTTATCGTTTAGTTTAAGAAATGCTGATGGTACTCAAGTTATATATGGCAATTATTCAATTTATTATAGGGAAAACAGCTAATTCATCAAATTTGAGAAGCTGTAACTGGAAAATGTGTAGCATTTTTGCTTAAAAATGGCTGAATAGGTGATTATTAGATGATTAAAATAGTTGCAAATTAGATTTCTATTGATCAACTCATCGATTAATCAATGCTGCCTTATTTCAAGGCTGCATACATAAATCATGACAGCAGTCTTTATTCAGTTAATCAGACGACTATTTTCCTGTTTGGTTGATAAAATGGCAGGAAAAAAAAAAATTAAACCTGAGGAGTATAAAACAATATCAACTAATTGATTACTATTACTATTCATTTCAGTTCTACTTAATAGTAAAGTTGAAATTTGAAATGTAAATACACTGAAAAAAAATGAACTGACTGAACTTTATGCAAAAGTGAGTGGCTGCTATTAGTTAAACTAGCTAGCTAGACATCTAAGATTTATTTGCTTAATATTTCATAACATAAGCAAACTCAAAATGACAGTTAAGCAGTACATTTTAGATCACAGGCTCAACATCTACTGCAAACAGCCTTCAAACATTTTCTTTCATTTTCATGTTTCTCACATAGATATTGCACATTCTTGAGACAGGGCTGTTAACACGTTACCTTTGCAAGGAGCAATAACGTCCTCCTTTTTGTCGAGGTGGTCCTTGTGGCACTTGACGTGGCAGCGGCGACACTCCAGGGCCGGAGGCGGCTTGAAGACGTGCCACAGAGGCTTGGCGCAGGCCTCGCAGTTGGAAGGGAAGTGATATAGCGTGGGGATGAACTCGTGGCCTTTGTGGGGGAAACAGTTGGTCTTGTCACCCTGAGGGACCGTCTCCATGTCCGCCTCCTTCCTGCACTCTCCCTCGTTGGCATAAAGGATCTGAATATGGAGGGAGGGAGGGAGAGGGAGAGGGAGAGAGAGAGAGAGAGAGAGAGAGAGGGAGAGGGAGAGGGAGAGGGAGAGAGAGAGAGAGAGAGAGAGAGAGAGAGAGAGAGAGAGAGAGAGAGAGAGGGAGAGGGAGAGGGAGAGGGAGAGGGAGAGGGAGAGGGAGAGAGAGAGAGAGAGAGACAGAGAGAGAGAGAGAGAGAGAGAGAGAGAGAGAGAGAGAGAGAGAGCCTCATCAGAAAAGCTGCAGCTGCCTTAGGAGAAAGTGTGACTGAGGCCTAGCGGACATGTTTATTCACACAATACGATTTGACATCTTGACGTCAGAAGTCCAGGCTGGATACAAATATGTCAATCTAAAGAATCCGGGACAGGAAGGAGCCTCCTACCTGGAATATCCTTGGAATCTCTTCTGTCTCAGCTCGGTACACGTCTCCTTGTGTGACTGGTCTGACGTGAAACAGTTTGCTGCACGAGAAAGCACAAACGTACAATTACATATCAGAGAGCTAACCTGGAAACACAAAAACATGCAGCCTGCAACATGACCTTTCTGGTACATTCTTTTCTTGCAGCAGACATTTTTTTCAGCTACATTTTTGATCATCAATAAGAAGAAAGAAAAAAAAAAATACTTACTCAATATCTAGTACCATTGAAGGATTGGACTGTTCCTTATCCTGCTCGTCGTTGTAGAACAGAATCTTCTTACTGCTCACCACCACATACTGCAAATATTGGAAAGACAATGAGAGGAAGGCTGATATGGCCCTCGAGGGGGTTTGGCTGCATGTGTTATGGCAGCATAACAAAGCGGGAAACAAAATGCAGGTGAATGGAGGAAACGCAAAACAAACACACAATACCTGCTTCTTCCATCCGTATCTCTTGATATTAGCGCGGTTAGGAATAGAGAGCCAACCCTCCAATCTAGATTCTGAAAAGCAGCCCAGAAGAGAAAAATAGTTACAAATTCATACTGTGTATTAAAAAGACACTGTGGGAGAAAAAAAGGCCATGCAGTGATTAAATCCAAACTCAACAGAGGGGGAAAAAAAATGGACAAGTCATGTGACAAAAGGTCAAAGGCTAACTGTTTCATAACACAGAGTTGAACCCCTTCAGGGAGTTCTGCCAGCGTTAAGGTAACTGCACCGGAGTAGGTGACAAGAGATCAGTTGAGGGTCTCCATGCAGGAGGTCAATAATAGATATGGGTAAGTCCTTTTATCAGCATGTTAACAGTGCATGTAAGATTTTATCAATTCAAATTAAGTGTAAAGCTCTATAATAACAGTTTTTCAGTAAGAATTAGTATTTATTTTCTTTCAATTACAGCTTGATCACTCACTCCTTCAATGGACACAAAGCTGTGCAGTAGGCTGTAGACACTATTTAGTGTTAAAATGATATTTCAAGTGCATGCAGCTGAAACAACACAAGCTAAACGGGAATGGTGGACTAAAAAGAGGTCTACTAAATGTGACATTGTGGTGGGGGGTAGGGGGGGTCTTTGTGTCTAAAAGAGCAGTATTTCTGGGTGAACATGCCAACAAAATGGTAACAGTGTTCAAGTGTTTGAGGCACACGGTGCGATTGATTAAGAATGTATTTCAGTTTTGTGACACATTTTGAAAGGTGCTGAGAGCGCTGTGGTAACCTCACACAGGCTGTCTGTTGTATGACGGTAACCTTTAATCTAATGTGGTCACTTTACCTTTGGGGCTGACCTCCTGACATTAAGCATCATTACTTATCATTTGCATGTTGTGTCTACAAATTTTGTTAGGTCAGATTTTGCTCCCCCACTCTTATCAGGCTTCTTTCAAAAGTGTTGCATTTCCCCCGACAGAGATGGCTTTCTCACCTCTGGCAAACGAATAACTAAGAAAATCGGGGGGGCGAAAAAGAAAAAAGAAAAAAAAAAAGACACAAACACACAACAGCTGCAGCACAGGCCAGGCAAACGGGGCTCGTCCACTTTGTTACTCACAGAGAGAAAGGAATAGAAGTTACAAAGATAAGAAGAGCTAGGAGAACCGACTGGACATGAGGGGAATAAAGAGAGAATGATTTAACCACAGACACCAGCATTCATGAAAACTGAATAAGACCTAGAGAACAAGGAAAATTCATCTTTGTTAGAACTTGTTTAGAGAAAAATATGGAGTTTAAAATCATGATTTTTAATTATGTAATTGGTATTTTTTCTTATATTAGAGATTGTCTCAGCTTTCTCCTTATGTAAAAATAAAGGTACCTATTTAAAGGCTTATTCAATTAAAACACCCGTTATAATATCTCATTACTATAGAATTCAAACACTGCTCTCTGACATTCATCTACTTTAACTAAGACTCAGCAGGTAATACTAGAAATATATGCTACATCTTGAAAATACACAGTTTGAGTGTGAGTGTGTGTGTGTGTGTGTTGGAGAGCTGATTTCTGCCTGCGTAAGGTACAACATATCGTAAAATTGTGCAATATTTTTAAGCCCCCTAAAATAATCTTGCACGTTTTGTACAACAATATTTCTACGTTACTCTAACTTCCTTCCCTATAAATGTTACTACATTTGATTTCAAAACTCTTTTGGGATTTAACACATGCAACATCTGTTATGACTCATTAATAAATGACTGCCTTGTGGAGAAAAAGTAGGGACGGCAGCATCCAGTAAGGCCCTGCGATGACCGTACCTGCGATGTTGCTGTCTGTTTCATCTGTCTGCAAGCTGGTCACACTAGAGTTATCCATGCGCTGCTGCAGGTCGTTCAGTTTCTCCCGAAGCTGCTCGATGTCACTCTCCTTACTGTCCAGCTGCATCTGCAACTCGTTACGATATGTGCACTCCTCTGCCAGTTGCTGTTGATAGCAAAGCCACAAGATTGGAGTTTAAAAAACAAGGAGAGCTCTAGATGATTATACTGGGCTCTAGTATTGCTGAGATGTTAACTCACCGCCTGCATCTCGCTTAGCTCCTTCTGATACTTGATGGCCATGTGGTTGAACTTCTCCTTCTCCTGGTTGAGTTCCAGCTGAAGCTTGCGGTTCTCCTTCTCTTTCTTTCGCAGGTCAGCAGTACTGCCCTTCTTCTTCTGGTCCAGTTTCATGTCTTTGCGGTTCATGATCTCGGCCAGCTTGTTCACCGCCTGACAGAGTGAGTGTGGTTAATATAGTGGGAAAGCATCAGCCATCATTCTCTGCTTGCATTACCAGTGGTTTGCGAATAATGTCTAACCAAAAAGATGCATCCTTACCTGAGTCTTCAGTGTGCGCTCTGTGTTGAGGATCTTCTCATAGTTGGCCTTGATTGCATTTGTAATGTCTTCCTTCTGAGCTGCATACTCTGAAAAGTGAGAAGATAATTAGCTTGTGTGGCAGCTGAATTATATAGAGATGAGATACATAAAGGTAAACAACGAGAAGTACCGTCTTCCTGAGTACGAAGCTTCTCATTTAGCTCAGCTTTCTCTTTGCTGAGGTTCTCCACATCTTTGGTCAGAGTTTTATTGGATTCCTCAAGCTGCAATAAAATTTGAATATCACTTTTTCCACTCAAAGTTGAGGCAATAAAATATATCAAATAAAGGTTATTGTACTGAATGTACAAAATTAGCTTCAGAGAGACATTTTAGGTTTGCTTACTCGTGCAATAGTAGACTCCTTCTCTCCAACCTCTTGCTTATGTCTAGTTATTGTCTTCTTGTTCTCTTGGCTGAGCTCAAAGTACTGCTCCTCCTGAAGTGCCCGGGCAAGCTGCTCTGACTCAGCCTTAGTCACAGTCAGATCCAGCTGGGCAGACAGGGAGTCCCTTTGTACATGATGAAACACATTTGATAGGTTAGTTCATCCTGTAACCTTGTAACCTCAGCTTTTTAGACAGTTGTATAATCATCAGATGATAATAATAATTATATATATATATATATATATATATATATATATATAATTTTAAAAAAAATGTAGCTGGTTATTAAATATTTGGATGGTAAAACATATGAGAGAGTCCTTCTACAGGGCTGCGGTGAGTGTGAATAATATTTGGTCTCTTACCTTTCACTGCACAAGTCCTGCACCTTTTTATGAGCCTCTTGTACCTGCCGGTTCTTCTCCTCAATCTCCTCCTTTAGTTCTTTGACCTGAGTTTTGTAAAGCGTCTGAAGGAGGAAAGGCAGACAGTTTAGACTGGCATTCACACTGAACAAGCAGGATAGAGATATAAAAGAAACTGAGACTTTTACTTACAGAAAAATACTGTTCGGCCTCAAGCTGGTCCTGAAGTTCCCTCATCTGTCCCTCGTTGCCTCTGTATTGTCTGACAAAAATCCGCCATATGCATTAGATACTTCATAGTCATTAAATCCACGTGTGTAGCTCATCATCTAAGTTGAATCATTTTCAAAACAACACATTTAAGTGAGGCAAACAGATCCAGCCTCTGGGTGAGCTCCAGTAGGAAAATGTAACTAGCATCATAACCAGCAGCACTGGCTACAGAGCTAGCCAGAGGATTAGCATTGGAGTGGATGGAGCCTAATCCTGTGGCGTAAACACAGTTGCGGTACAGCTTTGGCATAGTCACCCTTTAAGCTGGAATAATAGCACTTATTTGAAAATAGCAGGCAATTGTAGGGCAATTGACGCCTTGACTTCCAAAGCATATTACTCGCCCATAAAGCAATAACAGAAAATAAGAACTCCTGGCTGCAGCAACTGCCAGATTATTTCAGACTCTCATTCATTTGGCAGAATGGTACAAAGTAACCTCAAATCTACTGGTTATTTCACTCATGCAGACAATGTCTCCTGTAAGGTAAGTAGTGTAGTCCTGGATGGACATGATGAAACTTTATGTTAAAAAATCAATTAATTGTAAAATTATAGTGCAAGAAAACCACTCACTTGGTCAGCTGTGCCAGCTGGAACTCCAGGGAGCGTTTACTCTCTAGAGCTGCATTGATCTCCTGTTTGGCCTGCTTCTCTGAACACCTAAGACGGTCGATCTCCTGCATGCGACCCTTCAGCTCATTCTGGGCCTGAGCGCGTTTGCTTGAATCCTGTTCTAACTGTATCCGCAGGTTCTTCACCTGGAGAAGGAAGATGTCAGGACATTTAGGAACTGTACGGGTAAAGTTATTGAGAACATCAAATCTCACATGTCTGGAAGCCGTTTTACTTACGTCATCTTCCAGCCTCTCCTTTTGCTTCATCAGCTGCTCCATCTTCTGCACAGACTGCTTGAGGTCAAACTCTAACATCGAGCACTGCTTCTCGACCTCCACTACCCGGCTCTCCGCTCGCATCCTCGCTCCATTCTCCTCCGACATCTTCTGTTGAACAGCTGAGGGAGGACAGAGACAGAATTAGAGATCATTTTTTAATTCTTCAGCTATATGACAGAATAGCAGGGAAAATGAGACCGTGAATGTGCTGATCATTTGATATTCAATAACCTCGACTTGACTCAACACAATACACATAAATATAAGTGTGGATGTAGTAATAGAAACATGGAGATTTGTTGTTATAATTTATAAATGTATCTATCAATCTAAAATATCAGTAAGCTTTGATATGGGAGAAAACTGACGTGCAAGGTTTTGAGTCTATTCCAGTAAACACTAGGTCAAAGGTAAGAAATCACCTGGGCAGATCCTCACTCTATTGCAAAAACTGCTTTCAAATCCAGCTTTAATAAGCAATTAGGAAATGTCCTGACACGCTGACTGGCTTACACTCCTAGAAATTCCTCCCATCTAAACAACCCCTGGAGGTGAGTCTGATGTGATTGTAGAAAAGCTGGAAGAGGCTGATGGTGTGAGGAAGAGGTTAAATAAACTAAAGGCGGAGAAACAATGCAAATTAAGAAAGTGAGAAGGCACAAGTACAATGTGCCTGGAAAGAAAAAAAACAAAAACATGAACCAAACAGAGTGAGCAGAGTGAAAAACAGCAGAGTAGGACATGCTCTGACATAGGACTGGCATACCATTCATGGCAGCTGATTTGGCTTCTTCAATAGACTCGTATTTGTCGGTGAGCTGCGCCCGCGTCCCTCTGTGCTCAGTCTGTTCCTGCTCCAGACGCTGCTGCAGGGTCTTCAGTTTGTAGTTCAGGTCTATCTCCAGGTTATTCTTTTCCTGTGGGGCGGGGTGACGAGCAGGAAAACAACATGAAGCCAACTCAACACACAACTGCCCCATGTTAGAAATGTTACACCCCACACTGGACTTGCCATTGTTTAGATTACTATTGTTTATATTACGCATACTGTAAGAAAACTACTTCACTGGAAGGACTTGCACATGCGAACACTCTTGGTAAATAATACTGGAACTGATTGTATACCTTCTCCAGGGTATTGCTTCTCTCCTGGGCCTGTTTGCGTTCGCCCTCCACTTTAGAGAGGCTGAGCTTCAAGCTTTTGTTGTCTTCTTGCACCCCTGTCATCCTCGCTGATAATAAAAGATAAGATCAAGACAAAAAGTCATGATTAAGATTTAGACAAATAAACATCATGGTCTTGTACAAGCTGGTACTTTCATTGTAATTTTTTTTTTTAAACAGATATTTAACAGTTTGCAATATCCCACACCTCTACCACAAAAATGGTTTGTTCTAATCTGTATCAGAAAATGACTTCAGTGTTCATCCCCCTCCTCCACAGAATTTCATAAGCTTGCTCCTATTCAAAGATAACTCTCTGGCAGATAAATCACAAATGTAGGCATAATTTATCTGTGCTTGGGCACGCCAAGCATGAATGGGAGAGTGGGGGATACCATGTGTTTGAATGAGAGAGAATACTGTCAAAGTGAGTTGGAACCACTCTGAGATGATTTAATATATTCTAATGCAAACTGTGATTTGGTCAAGCTATTATAGATTCCAGTCATTGTTTTCCCCAAGTGTCAAAGTTGCATTTCAAATCTAATCATCTAGCCTCATGTTGTGTGTTAGTGGGTCACCTTGCAGCTCCCTGATCTCCTCAGAGCCTTGGCTGTAGTTCCTCCTCTCTGAGTCCAGGGTGCTCTGAATAAGCAGGAGCTCCTTCTCCACCTGAGCTTTCTCTCCATCTACCGAGCGGCTCCTCTCCTGCAGCTCACGGTTCAAACTCTCCAACTGGCTCATTGACTTGGCCATCTCCGTGTGGCTCTTCCTCAATCTCGCCGCCGTGTCCGACTCTGCCCGCAGGAGGTCGTTGGCCTCTTCAAGCTGGCAATCAAAACAGACAGGACCACAGGGGAGAATAACATTTAATTTGCTTTCCTGCAGGGATACAGCCTCATTAAACAATTGGCTACAGCACTCTGGAGTATGATGTAGAAAAACATCTGTGAATTTTGCATTCCCTTGTTCCAGATTATTTTGATGATACAACCTCATTTTTGATGTGAAGTATCAGTCAATGAATCTTCTCTGGTCTCAACTCCTTACGTTTGTGTGTTTGTGTGTGTGTCTGCACATTTCAACTGCATACCTGATTCTGCAGCTGGACAATCTTGTCATTTGAGGCCTGAGAGTTCTGGCTTAACTTTCTCATATCTTCGAGCTGCTCTTTTAAAGTTGACACTGCAAAGAATCAGACAGGAAATGGGTTAGACTGGGCCTCATTTTAGCTCCTACCTCATAATAAAATGAAATCCCATCCCTAAATTCCAGATTAAAACCTCTTACATGGTGTTGCATATGTCTGCCCTTCATGCAAATGTTTGGCCATACCATATCTAGTTTTCTATTTAACCGCTTAATGCTTCTCAATCCACTTAGTGTTGTCTTTTGTTGCAAGTCAAAGAGAAAATCAGATAGACATGCACATGGTTTGACTAGTTAACTAGATCTGTAGTAAGCAGTGAGCAAGACGGAAGGTCACACCAGGACACCAGGTAATCCATCTGGAACGTTTGTCTTAGCCAAGATCAAATAGTAATAAGAGGATGAGAGCGTCACTATGCTCAAATACTGACTGTATATCAGCTTCCATGTGTAATTACTCTTTAATTGCAAAGCGCCTGAATCATACGTCAGCAGCACCTCATTATCTTTACCTTCATTCTCCAAATTGCGCCTCTTCTCTGCCTCCTGGTCAGCTTTTCTTTGGTACTCAGTGGATCTGTGCTGCATCATCATCTTGTCCTTCTCCAGCAGAGACATGCTTGCCTCTGTGCCCTTCCTCAGGTTTGCCTGCAGCAACAAGAGAGCAGCTATGGCGTGGCAGGAACAAACCAAGCATTGACGTATCTAATGATGATCATCGCAGCAAATATTGTGATTTCATCATGTGTCGGTGCAAAGAATGTTTAAACAAATGGTTGCAACATATCACCTCCTCATCCAGTTCTTTCGTGAGCTTTTCAATCTTGGTGTCTGAGGTCCTAGGGAGAACAGAAGTTGAAGTAAGATGTGAAATAATAAATTAGGGCTGGGCGATAAAACGATAGCGATTCAATTTAAAAAATACATTCGATATTTTGTGTGGACACACATCCAACTGCTGAAACCTGTATGAAACACATCCAACCTATAGTAACAGTAGTTTGTCCAAGCGGAGTTGCCATACATAACTGGTGAAGCAAGGTTGGTTGGTCCAACAAACTCCCTCGCTCCCTGGTAACCTAGCAACGCATAGAGTGACATGCTAACAGCGAATCATTTCACAGTTTCACGTTTGGTTGCACCATTGTCGTCGAAATGACAATGCTACTCACCAATCGCAGAGTGCAAACGATGGCCAAAATACTGCAGCCATGTCCAGTTGTTCAGTGTAGTCGCCCTAACCCTAACCCTAACCCTAACCCTCTGTCTGTGGAGATGCACACCATTTTTTCTTCAATCAGACTCCAAGACACCAGTGCCACCTTCAAGACTTCTGCTATTAATTCCCCTGTGTGGTCATCGAGGAAATATGTGGTTTCCAGGCATCTGGTTTTCAGAACCCAGTCATGGTCTATGAAATGAATAGTCAAGCTAATGTATGGCTCACAAGAACATATATTAAAAAAAAATATATTTATTTATTTGAGTGCTTTTCATGGTTGTGTTGACATTTCTTTTCCCTGTCTGCATTGATTGATAATTGAGGTGATTCAAATCAGAGGAAGGTTAAGTTTAAGACCTCCCTGGTCCTTATTTTAAATAGGTCATTTAAAAAAAATCAATAATTATCAATATTGACTAATATGAAACACTTTTATCGTGACAGTTTTCAGCCATATCGCCCAGCCCTATAATGAATAATCTCAGGTATGTTGCTGTATGCAAAAGTCACATTTCCTGTTCACAAGCAACTCATCTCGACATAGCTTGCAATGCTTTCTGTCCTCTGTCTGCCACATTTCAAAACACCAACTGGTGTGTTAGACAAAAACATGTCCATCTCGTCTTTGTAAGCAGCAGCCTTTTTGTGTGTCAATAAACTTCCCGTTACATACCTGCATTTCTGCTCCAATTCATCCTTCAGCTGCATCTCACTGTGGAGTTGTTCCTCCAGCTGGTAGATTCTTTTCTGCAAGTTCTCCAGCTAAAACAGAAACATTCAACAATGTTAGGAACACACAGATATCACAGATTCCTTCACTAAGGGAATTGGAAGTCATAAGCGAAGTTGGATAATTGGCCAATTCTACATAGCAAAGGCTTAAAAATAGTAGTCATTTACTCACATGACTCTTGTCTTCCTTTGTGGAGCTGCTACGTTTGTCACTGGCTTTTGTGGTGGAGGAGCTTCGTGAAAGGCTGCAAACAGAACACACTTTTAAGCATTCTACATTTCAATACGTGTGTCATATAGTGTGAAACTGACACTTAACTGTATATATACAGCAAAGTCTGATGGACTTACTGCTGATTGCTGTAGTAAGTGAAGCCTACAAAGGGGAGCTGGTTGCCCACAAAGGCCTTTGGTATTGGAAAGGTCTCCTCCTCTCCCCGATCTTCCTCAATGTCATCAAAATTACTGGTGTCAACGTCACTGCTCAGTTCAGGCACTACAGGGGCAGCCGCTGCACATGGCACATGGAGATGGAAGATTCATGATGATGCAGGAATAACAGAGCCACTTCATTACATATATAATAGATGTATGCTGCCCAACCAGAATTCAAAACAGGTCTCACGTGTTTACATGATTGACAGGTTGTCAGATGAATACAATAATATACAAGCTTAACAAAACAGAAATCTTAACTATAAATGCTCTAAAAAGCTGTTTTATCAGTAAACACAGTAATAAAATAGGCATGGCTCATTGTTCTATTGTGTCTGTATCATTTTCAATAGTTGTTTTCTTTTTTTTTTTATCTATCATGACTGTATTAGAGGTGGATTACCTGGGACTTGCCTAGATAAAAGATATAGCAAACAGTGTTTCAGTTTTTTTCTGTAACCTGCGAGGGCTGCACACAGTTTTCTGGATCACAGATCTCTTTTCAAATCCTCTTTAAAAACAGGGAAACCAGCCAGCTAGCAGAGCTGATCAGCCATTGGAACGACAGGGGTGGGTGGCCAACAAAAGTGCTGACTTCAGCCTAGTTAAGTATTAAATATAAACCCACTAAAGAACTGACTATAGCTACTGGATTTAGCCCTACATTTCTAATCTCTCCCTGCTCCAGTGTCGATCCCGGCGCATTAACATTTGTGATGGACTGCTTCCCCTTTTGTTGGCCTCAAAAAATGCTGTGCTGCCAATTATTACCCTGAGCAGGAATCGCGTTCGGTCTTGGAGAGGATACTGAATGAATGCCTCGTCTACAAGAATTTCCTGCAACTGTCTGTAGTAGGTCAAATGGAAAACATGATGGCCTATTGGCCTATTGCAGTAACAGTGTGCACACGGCCAAATGAAAAGAGAGGTGAAAATGTCCTTACTTTCTCTGATGCTCTCCCATGTCCACTGATCATTCTTGAAAAAAGGATGCCTCTTGATCTCATCTACACCATTCCGGCCAAGACGAACCTCCCTGAAGAAGTGAGGAAGGACATAGTTTAATTCTTCATTTCGGAAATTTAGTGGGATTTTCTGAATACCGGTAGTACAAAGCAATTCTAAAATATTACAATGCAAAGGTCTTCTGTGTTATTATGTATATATATATCCACAGAGTGTCTCACGAGACAGAGATGAATAAATGTATAAACAAGGAGACAGTTTTAAGACGTTAACCCTCTCCATCAGTCTGTCACTATCTAACCTGTCAGTCAGGAAAGCACAGATGAGATTCTTGGCATCATTGGAGATGTCACTGTCATCAGGGAAGGTCAGGGCATTCTTATGGTTCATAATTTTGCTGTAGGTCCCAACCAGTGAGTCTGCATAGAAAGGCGTGTCGCCTGAGAAAAATAAGAGCCATGGGTTACTGATACGTCCACAGTGAGGAGAAATTGCAGAAAACATAAACACGGAAGAAAAGAAAAGCTGCAGAATGTCATTTAGGCTTTTATATAGATATCAATGTAAACAAAAAATTGACCTCTAACAAATGACTTTTTCAGCATCAAAAACTCACCGACTAGCATTTCGTACAGGAACACTCCCACTGACCACCAGTCACACTCTCTGCCATAATAACCATCTCCTCCTTGGGATTTCAGTACCTCAGGCGAAATGTAATCTGGAGTTCCCACTGCTGTGTCACATCGTACCATACCATCCTGGAAGGGGGAAAAATATTTTTTTAAATCTTTATTACTTTGTAGAGATAATTATTACCTTAAAATAACTGTCAAAAATAGAGTTTAAGATGTTTATCACAAGCAAGCATTTAAACTACTTGAACTTTTACACTTAAGAGTTACTTTTTTTAGGGGAAACTGAACGGATACCTTATTCATTTTCATGCACGTCCCAAAGTCTGCCAGTTTTAAGTGGCCTGCTTTGTCTAACAACATGTTATCAGGCTTCACGTCCCTGAAAAAGAAAAACATAAAGTGATATCAATACACAAAACAATACAAAACTCCAAGCATATAAGAAGGAAACTGCAGCACTTCACATGTTTATGTCTACAGTTGAGGTTAGAAGAGCTTGAGGACGTGAATTAGAAAAATAGTTACAGTATATGAATCAGAATTTAAATCTCAAATAATTGCTGGAAAAACTACAGAAATGGCGACAATGAAAGTGACTACCACTCAATTAAAGGTATATAACTGGTTTAAGATACAGGTAGAGAACTTAAATAAACTTAAATATTTTACTAAAACAAACAAACAAACAAACAACAAAAACATCATCTGACAAGAGTGGTTTGTGATTAGAAAATAATCTAGTGTAGAATTTACTGTTCAAAAGAGAAGTCCACTTATTTAGCAGTGCCCTCCTATAACACTGTTGGATTTAAGATTAAAGGGTTTTTTTTCGTTTTTTTTTTTTTTAAAGGATCAAAGGTGGTGCAGCAAAACCACAGATACTGTCTTTTTGGAGTCTCAGTTTTAAACACAAGCAGCAATGAAGTGTGCAGAAGTTAAACACTTGCATGCAACTGGCATTATTGCTAAAAACAGTAACTCTGACCCTGAATCATTTCCTGCTTATTATACAATGCCTCCTTTGATCATAGGTTACCACATGTATGAACCATCCAAGATAAATCATTTTATGTTTCACAAGCATTTCAAAGCACACTTTAAAGCCCTAGGGATTACTTAACAGAGGTAAGAAATAGCATTTTCCACTAGAGCTGTTCACCCGCATGTGTTTGACTGAGAAGGCAGAAGTTTGGCTGTTACCTGTGAATGAAGCCCATAGAGTGGATACCGTCCAGAGCCAGCACCACCTCAGCAGTGTAAAAGCGGGCCCACTTCTCTGGGACGTCATAGTTGCTCATCAAGTTAACCAAGTCGCCACCGGGCATGTATTCCATCACCATGTAGAGGTAGCGGTCATCCTGGAAGGCAAAAAAGAGCTGTGGAATAGAAGAGGGGGGGATTAGTCAGTGCCATTCAAGCATTATGACAGCTTTTACATGTGACCTGGACACAATACTGGTGAAGTAAGTTTTAAAATGCTTTTTTACCTGCACCACCCATGAGCTGTTGGCAAAAGCCATGATGTCCCTCTCCTCCCAAAAGAAAGCAGAGTCCGACCTTTTGATCATCTCAAACTTGCTCAGCAGCTTCATGGCGTATACCTTGCTTGTGGCTTTGTGTCTTACCTAGAAAAGATGAAAAGGTGACAATCAAGTAACACTCATACAAAACTTCAGCACTTTTAGGGAAAAACATTAAACTAGTACTCAACAAGAAAACATAAACCTTTGCATTTTTTTAAACGGTTGTTCAAAAATAACAAAAGATGACATTCTTACCAATTGCACCTCTCCAAATGCTCCCCTCCCAATAACTTTAACCACCTCATAGTCCTCCGCTTTCATGCGTAGGTCCCGAATTTTACTAATGGTTTCCTTATCTAGAAAAACAAACAAGCAAAGACAGACATGAACAGAAAGTAGATGCTATGTAGGACAATATACTCAGGAAACTGTTGCAATGACCTCATACGATGAGGCTGAGGCAGTGTGGAGTGCCTGAAAGAGCCTGCATGTATGTATTGTGTTTTTTCTGATTAAAATGCAGTCTATCGTGGTTGCATTTCAAGTCAAATCAGTGCACCACTATCCTGTTTTTGTAATGTTACCACAGTTGGGTGTTATGTAATGTTTACATACAGCAGAGGCCGAATTTCATCAGAATATGCTGCCTCTTGACAAACAGAGCAGAAAAATTGACAGCACCTCTGCACAGCTGAGGGAAGCCGTTTAGGGAAAGTTTGTTGCTTACTGAGAGTTGGCCTCTCCCTGATGTAGCAATGCTAGCTCCCCTAAGGGAGACAGTATACAATGTTCAGCCAAATTTGGTCATTGTTGAACTAGAGGGATAATTTTCAATTCACATGGGTCACAACTGGCACGGGAATGCATGGAAAGGGGGGGGGGGGGCAACTGAGTTCAATTGATCTAAAAATAAAAACCAAGAGCCGTGCTGTTAGAATAAGAACATTTTAGAGTGAGTCATTTCCACTTTGGGGAGAGCTTCCCAAAATCATGATCCCAACTTGATCCCACAGGACAAAAAATAACACGTTGGTGCTATTTGTACCATGTTTAGATGGTATGAACAGGATTTAATGTTGCTGTTGCAGAGAATATACTGTGCGTGTGTGTGTGTGTGTGTGTGTGTGTGTGTGTGTGTGTGTGTGTGTGTAGGGTTACAGGAACGTTATTTCCAATAGACCCATGCATGCATAGAATAAAGAAATCAGCTGATATGATCGGGAAGCAAAGCACAATGCATGGGGGACAGGCTCTGGAGTAAAGAGCCCTTCAGGCAACACATGCCATTGAGGAGCAGTGTCTCACAAGACAGCTAGTCCATTACTCCATATCCATCAATGCAGTTCCAACACTTGACTGCTATACACAAAAGTACTGTACCAAGAGTAATTGAGGAGATGTCTAATGGCAGTTTTTGCCGAAGGGTTTGCAGAAGCTTGAGTTGACATTCAAATAAGAAACATTTAACATTTTTTATGATAAAATGCTTTAAAGCACTGTTAAGGCTGCATTAAGTGCCATTAAATGGACAAAATAAAGCCTTAACTCTTTAACATAGAGCCAAGAGAGTATAACATTTCCTTACAGCTATGTTTTCATAAGGTGGGCTACCCCTGCTGGTTTAGCCACCACCTCAGCCACTGTCAATACAAATATAGTATATATAATAGGGGTGGAAAAAATCCATCCCATTCGGTACGCTTGTCACGGTTTGGGGCATGTGTGTATTGTTCGGTTTGGTAAGCCTTGCCAGTAACTCAGTGAATTTTTTTATTTGTTTTTTTTTTTCATTTGGCATGAGGCGGAGTCATTACATTATTATACGTTGGACCTATGGAGGATGGAGGCTTTTGCTCCGTACCAAGCTTTCCAACAGTACAAGCATGGGCAGCTACTGACCTAAGAGAACGCTCACTATCTCCAGATACAGGTTGATTATAGCAAAGCAGCCAAACTACAAAATAACACTACACAAACATGTGTAGACCTAAAATATCTCTACACAGTAAAAATCTATAGCCTTTTATTATTATTTTAAGGACATCATCATTATTATTATTATTATTATTATTATTATCCTTCTTCTTCCACGTGCCACAGGCGGATTGTCGACGTCCGACAACTCAAAGCCAACATGTTTCCAGACCACTGAAGATGTCCCAGTCCTACCTTTCTTCTTGTCAACCAAAGGCCTTTCTGCCATTTTAAATCTTCTCAGATCTGCACAGAAACACACCGTTCCTCCAGCAGGTCTAACATAATGGGCAGGACATAGAACTTGCTGGAAAAAACGGGGGCGTTGGATTTATGTCACAGGTGCGCCACGCGGAAAAATAATCGTTTTAAGTCAATTATTAAGTTTTTATAATCGTGGGAGGCCAAAATTGATATCACGATTAAAATTCAATTAAACGTCCAGCCCTACGGGACACAGTACATTTTTAGTAACTTCATCAAACTAATGAATGTATTATGGAGCATGCTTGCACAATGGTCTATATGTGACAGCTCTTTATATTGTTATGATCTTTTCCTCCTTCAGTTAGGGCCGGTCAGGTGGGAATCCCTCCTGATGACGTGTTTCTCCAGGGGGAATCCCAGACCCCAGCTTTGTTCACGCCCTAGTCAGTGTGTGTAAACTAATGTTAATTTGTCTGAGGCATTCATTTAAAAGTTTCCTTGATACATGGTGTTGGTTAGTGTTAAACTACTAAGGATTTTTTTATTAATCTGTATTGCGCTCTTGCCTTGATGACGTCATCCAGTCTAAAAATATGAGAAATTAAGTGTAAAAACCTCCCAGAAAAGAACAGCATAAACCAAACCGAACCCTGTGACCCCAAAACCGTGATATGAACCTAACCGTGGATTTTGTGAACAGTTCCACCCCTAATACATAAGTATATGCTATACATGATCACTGACAAATACACACTGATTATTAATCAGGGTAATGTGTTTCTGCTGGTGTGGACATGTCTATCACAAAGAGCACCAATCACTTCCTCATGAAAGCAATCATTGCCCGATTCATTTCACACGTGAATACAATTTTCATGCTCTGCGCACGGGTGTCTTTAAAAGGAGCGCTATGAAGAGCTTCTGTGAGAAACTAAGAAAAAAAAAGTGTTATAGAAGGCTGTAAAAAATGCTGCAAAGGGAGTGATAGAGAATATGTTGGGTTATGATAGAAACGAAGACAGAAGACGCAGGGACATGACGTGTATGCTTGGTTATAGGTGTTTGTCTATGTGTAATAAATGATAGAGAAAAAAAAGAAAATTAATCAAAATCAAACAAAACAGAACTAAACTAAACTAAACAGAGGAGGAGGAGGACTGTACATAATTTTGGAAATTAAAGACATATATTCCGAAGATGTGACTGAACACTGATGTCCTGCCCCTTCAATAATAAACACTAACATGAAGGTTGTCAGTTTCTAAATATGTAAATGCTGGTGCAGCTATATCGAGGTGGGTCAGTTTGAGCCTCGCCATCAGCCTTGTTACAGTATGTTCTGGTTTGTCTAGTACATAGTTATGGGGGTTCCCCGGTGTAAGGGCAAAGAGGAGCCATCCCGACAGGCATCATGTGGGTCACCAGCCATTTATGAAAGCCCCTTTGTTGGGGACACTAAGCAGCAGACACCTATTGTGTCCAAGCCTGCATAGAGGCGGTGACCTAAAAACAGCCTTCTTTTCTGGGCTTGGGCTTATACCCGTATGTAACTCTGGGCTCTGTAAAGCACAAATGGTTAAAGTGAGAGACACGGAGGGGATTGACGTTGAAGGAGGACATGGGGGTGAGGGGGGTTTACAACGAGGAGTACTTACATCTATTCAAAAAGTTGTCAATGCTCTTGTTTTTCCTCAGGGCAGGAAAGTCAAGGTCGTACACCAGTGCATCCAAGCCATCCTGAGGAGAGGAGAGAAGAGAGGAGAGGAGAGAGGGGTTAACAAGGAGGAGAGGAAAAAAGCTACAGTCTTCTATTACTCTAACATCACAGGTGACAACATGTGATGTTAGAGTAATAGAAGACTGTGTAGCTTTGGGACTGATTTGAGTAGCTAGCAATGACTAAAAGCCTGGATTACAATAATAATGTCTGGGAGGTTTTTAGCTTATTACAAAGAGCCGGATTTCACTGCTACTGTAAACATTCACAGAGTGTTAAAGGGATTAATAACAGATCTACTGGTAGCATGTAGTCTGAACAGGTCTATTTAAACACATATATATCACTAAATGATTGTTATAGGCTTTATAGGTTTAATGCTAGAAAACAATCTTAAAAAAGGTATCATATCGAAGTATTTGTAAGGAAATGTGAAAAAAAACAACTTTCATTTGAGTTTGTAAGAGGCAGGGAGCGTCATCCTTTGAGTTCAGTTAATACAACAACAACAAGCACATTACCGAACAAGCTCACCAAACAGGTCTGCTTTTAATGTTGTCAAAGTTATATGGTGGATAGTCATGCGGCTGAAATGTCGTGAAATAAGCGTGCTGTGAAAAGATTGTGACGTCCAGACGCTCGAGTCAGCTGCTGGACAGAATTGGATTCATGAGTTATATTACTGGAAAATCTACTTTGGAGCCAATATGCAGACACAGACATTGCGAGAAAAAAAAAAAAAAAAAAAAAAAAAAAGCATTTTAACTTTTAAAAAAAAAAACGGCTGATGGAAAAAACTGAACGCCTGGTAGATTTTCAGAAACCCAACTCTGCCACTCTGGATGGATGACCATATTTCCCACCCTGGTCACAAAGTTTCTAATAAAAGCAACTGAAGAAAGTAAGTAGCTTTTGATGACTGAAGCAACAGGGTGGTGTCTAACAATAACGATACAGTGAGGTCAACTGTATGACTTTACAATACAGGCCTGTGAAGACTCATCAAAGAAAACACAGAAGCTACTCCCACCACCTCAGATCCTGACCCTCATTAGGATCATTCCTGAGTATGATCCTGTTAAATAAAAATTAAAAAGTTATCACAGATATTTAAAAAGCCTGCACTGTAAACATACAGTACAGGCTTTCCTGCCACAGGCTAGGTAGGAGCATAAGTGCTACTGGCGGGATTTAATCTAATCTTTCATAATCCAGAATGGCTGAAACAAGACAGGCACACAAACACTTGAACACCACATACTGTTTTGCATTCCAGCTAGCAAGTGTGAGCCAGATGTTGAAAACTGAGTATCTTCTGCCACTTTGTTACAGGTTAACTAGCCTACATCTGCTTTCTTCAATCAGTCAAAGAGATAAAATACTGAAGCTATATTGCTAATCTAAAATCTTAATTCAAGGAAACTTGAATTCACCTGTAAATTAGATAGATCTGAAATCACTATCAGAGCAGGAATCCTGTCGTTCCTGTACTGTTAATGATCTGCTGTTATAAATAATGACATTTCTTTTTGCATCTCTGAGCAAAACAATGATGACACACGGTGAATCAGCAGCTCAGACGAGGCGAGGAATCCTCTTAAGTAACTCTGCTGCTTCTGCTGAGCAGTGGAGGTCAGGGCCATACCCCCATCTATGAGGGAATATTGCAAGTAAACACCCTCCGGGATGGGTGGAAGCAAGGGAAAGGCAGGTGGGAGGGGAAAAAGGAAAAAAAATGGGAGGTGAAGAATGGCTGGTGGGAAGGATAAACGCAACAGACACATTCATGGGGACAGAATGTGGGAAATTAATGAGAGGGGGCGATGCAATCAACACACATAGCGATGCTGAGAGCCATCATCTGCTGAGCTTTAAAAAAAACAACTACTTTAAGCCAACTTTCAGAAGGGAGAATTCACACAAGACAGACCACTGGCTGGGATAAAAAGAGGGGCTTGTTGGCCATTCAGTATCCAGCCAGGCTGCACTGGAAAAAAAGAAAAAAGCTGAAGAACCGGGTCCTTCAGGACCGTAATCACAAGGCTCTGTACTCAGCAATGCACGTTTGCATAACTTCCTGCCGCAGAGCGCTCTGGACAGCCACAGTAACATTCCTTAACAGGACTGTACACGTCAGAGAGCTATTTTAGGTATGTGGCCAAACAAGTTCTCAACAAAAAGTGAAGGAAGGGAGGAAAAAAATCCATCCCAAGTACAGAGTCACATAGTGAGCCTTATTTTCAATCAGCGCTAATGCTTTTAACACTATGACGGAAAGGAGAAGGGAGTGGAGGGCTGTGCATGTGGGGCCAGCTTCTCCAATGGGAGAACAAATGAAGGAAAAAACAAAGAAAAATCAGAAGACAGCCCAGACCAAGAGTCCTCTACCAAATCTCGTAGAGGACTCAGTAGAAGTTTAAATCTAAGACTTCAGTTTCAAGGGGACAAAAAACAAACAACTTTGTGTATTAAATCAACAATTTGAAGCGGTAAGCGTGAATAGAAACGGGTGTGTGAGCAGCAACTTTTCAGAGTTTGAATCTCAGCATTTTGCATCTGCGCTGTGGTTTGTGCTGGTTATCCTCGTGGAAAGAAAGATTGCGTTGAGGTATTTGTGGGAGATTGCATTTACAGATACAGAGGTGCTAGGACTGAGAAATACAGATAAAAATCCTCTATGGCCAAATATATGATGACACAGTAGATTTTTATAGATGCTAATCCAGCATATCTGATAACTGACATAAAAAATATATATCAATATCAGCTGTCAGTAATATTGACCAGGCACACAAACACACACAGTGTTTGTGTAAGGTGTTACCAGGTTTAACCCTAAACAGCCAACGTGCACCAGGAGAAACAGACATTTGTATACCTCAATAGTGGCAATGTATCCAAAATATTTATTATTATATTATTTGGGGAACTGTTTACTTTGGTGCAAATGAGATAACTTGTAACATCAAAGTAAATAAAAAATAATAATTTTCACTCAATTTCATTTTCCACTCCTGCCCATTTAAGGTTCAATAAATAAATATAAAAACCGTACTGTAGTGTGATGGCTGATTTGTGACCATCAAGGTTGTCTCTGTTCTGCTTTGACTAACTTAGCACCCCGCTGATGGGCCAGATGGAACAGCCAACAGCCCCAACAGGGCTCCTCAGCCCAAAATCATCCCTGCGCTATGCTCACAAATATAAGGTTGATGGTCCAGGATCACTGACAAAGCTCTTTCTTGGCTAGGTGGTGAAACTATTACTCACACACATAAATATAGTGAACTTGCAGCTCTGAAATACACAGAGAGGGGAGAGGGGGGGAGGGGGAAGGCCGTCACAGAGAGAGAGGAGGGGGACCGGGAGACACGGTATCATTTCACTACGGAGATTACGGAGCATAAGAGCTCAAAAGATACCTTTAGCCCAAAGCTCTTATAGTTTATCTGTTTTATCTTGTATTTTACACCAGTTTTTATTTAGTTTCCCCTTTTAAATGTTTGTTAAAGTCTGTGTAAAGTCAATATATTGATTTACTTCTAAACATATTATACATGTTGGAAAATAGTTTCAGAAAACATGTGAAAAGGCTGATAAGTATGCAGTACTGAATTGTGGAGATAGAGCCTAAAACTATTTCTCAGCCTCTCATTCTTCCTGATTTTCTGAGCATGCAAAAAAGGGCTACTCCGTGACGTAGTGGCATGCCCGCGTGATCTTGGCCCCTCCCCTACTATATAAGACCGAGAGTCCGCTCTCCTCAGTGGTTACCCTGTTCAGTGGCCAGTTATTGTTACTACATCTAGCACTACTACTACTACTACTACTACTACTACTACTACAACAGTCTACAGTTAGCAAGTTAGCTGAGTTAGCCGCCAAGCTAGCAGTTGAGCTAGCGGCAGAAAGCTCTCAGACGTAGTGTCCGTGTTTCGGTGACTTTGATTGACAGGTGACACTTGGTAGGGGGTGGACTTTCAGCAAACTCGGCGGGCACGCTCACAGCATTTGGGAGCAGAGACAGAGGCTGATTTTTACACAACTTTGAAGCCTAATTTCATATATTTGGCGATGTTTTTAATCCTTCAAATTTGGCAGGGTGGTTAACAACACACTTTTCTGTGGTATGTCAAACTCAGAACACATTTATTCTTACTTATTATACCTTTTTACCTGTTTCAATGTTTTAATTGCATTTTAAACCCATGTTTTTTATTTTAAGTTATTTGTCCTTGTTTTATTACTTTAAATGTAAAGCACTTTAAGCTGCATTTTATGTAAGAAAGGTGCTATATAAATAAAGTTATTACTATCATTATTATTGTTATTGCTATTTTTATAATAGAGTTGCATTCGGTCAGTGTTATGGGTCTCCTGCAGCAACACCACAGGCTAACCAGGCTACCTCAGCTAACACATATACGAGTGTGCTACAGCTCAATGCTGCGCTGCTACAACCCAGTCAACTATTTTGATAGTATTTGTTTGGGTCATGGGGTGTCTTTTTCATACGACTGCATGCATCAAACTGCTACGTCTGTACCAAGATGGTTCGAGACATCACTAAATGTGCTGTTACACCCCATAAGTTATTAAGAATTACCACACACAATACTCTACCAATAATCTAACCTAACAGAAGCAGAGCAAAACTGTGCATGAAATTCAGTCAGTGCAACAAGCGTTGGGTGGCAGCAGGCCACAGGCTATATATTATTATGTGGTAGTCTTTGGAAGGGGGGGGGGGGGGGGATCACTGGGAAACAAAAAGTGGAGCTCGCAGTGCTCCATGTTATCCTATTTCTGCTGATGCTGCTTCAGGCAGAGAGCAACACTTCTCTGGGATTACTAAATAATAATAAAATGAAAAACCATCCCAGTCATCGTGCTATTAATGGAACGTGGTAATTATGCAAGTTTCAAAGAATGTGTATAGCAACACAGAAATACACAGAGGCCAGTGGTTGACATTACATATGGCAATTACTTCTTTAAAGCTTTAGGGGAGAGAAATCTCACACACACACGAACACACACACAAGCTCTTTTCCAGACATTTAAGTCTGAGTTAAAATTTCCATGGGAGATTCATCCACATCATCCCTTTCTGCATGCCAGAACAAGGCATGTGGACGGGCCTGAGTCGAGCCCTTTTTACTTCTCACTTCCTTTTCTGCCACCTCTTCAAGACAATATGCTTTCCACATGTGAGCGATTGTGCACGGGGCCGTTCAGCTCGCAATGCAAATAAAGGCAGCTCCATCGCAGGCTGCACCCATGTAAACACAATATGTGATCACGCAACTGAATGAAGCCATTTAAAAAGCACTGAAATACCTCACTGCAGACTTTAAGGTACAAATTTAAATGTAAGGAGACGTCTGGGATGCATCAATTCTGAAAAACTTTGGAAGCTCATCAGTGAGAGTTACTATGCACTTGGTCTGTAGTCCTGCTGTATATAATATCTACTGACAGGAAATCCCACTTACCTAGAAAGCCTGCATATCTAACAAGTCTACTGGATAAACTGCAGTGACAGTGAACCCAGGGGTGGCAAAACAGGGGGCATTCCATTTCCTTATGAGGTCCCATCGAGCAGGAATCACTGTCACAAACGCTTTCATGTCAAAATATAATTGAGTTATTTCAACAGTGAAGAGCGCTCACGTGTTTCCACTGAATGAGCTCTGGAGTCTAAAGCAAAAAACACAAGTCTTTCTTTTTTCTTTTCCTTTCCTTGCACCGCACAGGATTTCTGACCTTACCTGAACAAATAAACCATCTTATTAAAAACATTGACTCAGTTCACATCGACCATCTTCAACGGATAATGGGTCGCAGAGTCCTTTTTTTAAGTGGGACATAGTAAGTGGATTTTAGCCTTTACTAAATAAGATCAAAAAAAGCATGAGGAGGCTGTAAAGTTCAGTGGGTAAATCAAAGGAAAAAAGCCCTCCATTATTAAAAGAGTGGATCATTTTAGTATGCATTCCTGCACATAATCAGTCAGTTGAGGGAATGCGGAGCTACAAATAGCTCGGCCAATTGTTTTTCCCCATAGCCGAATAGCTGAGGAGAGCAGTTTACAACTGACAGCCCTGAACCTTTCTGACAATAGGCGGTCGGATCAAACGCTGACTATAACCATTACTACAAATATGTGTTTTTCAACTTGAGATGGGATTCATCATCAGGGAGCCGGCCCCAGTGGTTTTCCCAGCGTTTTTAGCCAATAACCAACAAACCTTTAGATAATGTTTACAAAAATCTCTTATTTTTAAAAACTTTACTCAGACTGATTGTGCTGCTTCCAGGTAGCGAGCTTTAAAAAAGCAACTTGCAGGGACTTGAAACATACTTCAAGTTAATCCACTACCATGAAAATGTAACTAGTGAGTGCTACTTAACTGGTTATTTTACTGGTTTGTGTTTGACATTGTTTTTATTGAAGGGTTATGTTTTTAGTTGGACAATGATAATGTGCTGTATACCTGTAGAATTCTTGTATAGTGGGTTTTTCGGCTATTCTCCTTCACACCGTTCTGTATTCATCATTACTATGTATTTTGTATTACATAATAAACAAACAAACAAAATTTAGTCACTTATTTTTTCCATCAAAGTTATATGATGTAGCTGTGAGCGGGGAACATTTGCAAATAAAGTGTTGGTGTATTGGTGTATAATGATTGCTCTGGCATCAATCTGGATTCCTGTAGGAGTTTCCAAATCTGTCACTGTTGGCAGCCACTTCGCCATGTGACAACAACAAGGCTGGGCAACACGACAACATAAAATCATCACAATATTATCACACATTCGCCTCAGCTATCACAAACTCATCTTCACAAGTGCTCTTCATGCTAAAATCTTAATTATACGTTAAAAAAGTTGTCATGCTTTCTTAAACTGTCACAACTAAACGTACAGCAAAAAAAGTCAACTGAGATATTTCACAGGTTTTAAAAACACAAAAACCACCAGTAGAGTCATTTATAGAGTGACAGTGAGTCATCTCGTGCTTTGCTCTAAATTAATTAGTACAGAAAATGAGGTTGGATAATTTAATTGTACTGTTTCCAGGTTGTATGCTAAAGTAAATGTTACAGAGCACACCCTGTAAAAGTGCATTCATTATCTTGACTTGATATTCAGCAAACGCTCAGCAACAAACCTGGTCCGCTGACCCACATGCAGACATAATTTCCCTAAAAACTGTGCAGATCTGTCACTAAGTCTTGAATCAACAGTGACTGTAGCTGCATTATCAGTGTAGACAACACCTTAAAGGCAGGAATTGCTCATTAAAGACAAAGGTCACAGGCAAGGCAGGAATTGACTGTACTCTGGTTGTTACTTCATCATTCACAGATCTACTATGCCAGGCTACTTTAACACATACATACTGAAATTATCCATCTAATGACTCTGAAGACTCGATTTTAGATGGCTGTGAGTGGGGACTGTCCCTGTCCCAGCACAACTCTTCGTGAACAGCATCTTTAGACTCTGGATTTGCTATGTGACAGTTTCTTTTGAATGCCAAAGCTCAGGTGTAGGTGTCAGGGAGTCAACCACACTTGGAAAATGGAAATCATGCCGCATGCTAACTAAGAGTGGCAATGTGGCCATCATTTAAGCGAAAGAACAAATAAGTTAAAATTAGCATATAATCTTCATAATAGCCATTCTTATCCCATTGATTCTTTGCCGCACAACAACACTGATTAGTTATAATGGCTTAAGTAGTAATAAACACCTCTCTCACTGACATCGTTGTGGGAAGAAATCTAATTTGAACGCAAATACTCGCAGATATTGACCTGCAAATATCATTTAACACACTGATTATCCCATTCATTCGACGAAAGCTCTTCGGCACGCAGTTTTCCACATCTAAACAAGTTCATGTATAGCCTTCACACAGTCAATCAGCGTCTACAAATCTGGTTTACTGGCCTTGCCGTTTCCTGTAATTATTTTTATTACAGATTTAGAGTCCAAATAACAGATGAAAGAAGGATCAAAACACAGAGAAGCTAATGCACCCCAAGTGTAAAAGTAAGACACAATAATATACATATGTGTGTGTGTGTGTATATATACCTCAATAGAGGCAAAGCCCATGCTAAACAAGTTCCAACATATCAACGCAACCATTTAAATTTACCAAATGATAAACGTACTCTACCACTGAAGGCATATTCAGTATTTTAACATCCTATTTCCCGTGTACTGATGTTCAGCGACTCAAACTAAAATGAGGATGTTTGAGGAAGGCGTACGCTTTGAAAAATATAATTTGATGGCAGCTATCAGTCGCCACAGACAGAAAAACATATCAATTCTAGTGCCCTTAATGTCAGCGAGCTTTCCCATCACAATGTCAGGAATTCTGTCTGTACAGATTGGCTCTTTATAGGCCTGCCGAGAGCACAATGATTGGGGAGGGGGGCAGCCCAATCAAGATAAGGCACTCTTCTCTCCAAGCAGGATTTATTTAGGGGGGTAAAGATAAGGGGTGACAGAGCTCGAGCTGAGTGGTAAGGTGCAGAGCCAAATGTCACCGTCACACAACGCAGGCCAGGCCTCTATGGGAAGAAAAGTAGAAACACAACAGTGCTCAACGCTGGAGATGGAAAGCAGTGCCAGCTCAAGACTCAGGTACAGAAACATGGCCAGTAAAAGGCTTGCATTGTGTATTCTGATGGAGCCTATTACTCATAGCCGAGCATGTTGGCTGCTTTATGAGTTAAATGTCCTGATTCACGGCCTTCAGAAACATGAGTCTTCAGTCCACATAATTTTGGTTTATGGGTAGAGAGCAGAGCCCACACCCAGCTACCTCAGAGCAGCCTCTCTCCAGACGTGCAGAATGGCTTTGGGACACGCAGGGAACTCCAGGCCAGTCAAAGACAAGAGGTTATTTGATTAGCATGGAATTTTATTAAGCTGTGGGTGGAGTTGCATGGTGGCAGAGAGAGCCTCGGCAAAAGGCCTCCATTCATTGATCAAGGGAGATTGCAGAGACGGGGAAAAAAGAGGAACAACACCCTTGTGTGTGTGGCTGCCAGCAGGAACAGTCCCCACAGCTTTTTGCCATTAAAAATGCAGAGCATGTGCACTTTTAGGTGAGTTTAATTGGCTCTTTCTGCAACAGGATGGGAGGTCACAGGGACTAAGCAAGTTTTCTTTTCAAGAGACAGCTATCTACAGAAGCCTTTACACAAATATTCCATGTTGGATGTGTGGGTGGGATTTAAGGACAAGCCCCCTTTCCCAAAAAACAGATTCTGTGATGTCCCTGAGACAGGCTGCCTGCTACAACACCCATATCATCCAAACAAGACACAGGGGTCATTAATTAAAGACTATAACCTTACATGCACAACACATGAATGAACTATAATGAAACTACTGTATACACAGATCCATGGCTACCATTTATTCCTTGCTACTTCAAAAAAGTGAACCCTAAGTGAGTACGCCTGTTTTCAAAATATAAGTACCAAAACATTGGTACCAAGGTCAGTCCCTGGAAATTCAGGCCAGGTTTTTCCATCCAATTACCCACATGAATATTCAGTTTAAGCACACTATACATCTGAGTGCAACTGCCCTTGTGAGTCACTGAGGGCCAAATCCTTGTGAAAACATTCAGTGCCACTATCACCAAAGCCACAGCGCTCTCGATATCAACAAATACTTGACACAACAACATCCCCATGGCATCCGCTCTATGGTGAGTCAGTTCCTGGGATTGCTGCATGTAATAAAAAACTATGAAGGTGTTGCTTTAGGGTGTAGCACGTGGCAGCAGACGCACTTTTTCCCTTCTAGGCTGGAGAGTCACTTCATGAGTTGTCACCTCATAAGACAGGAAGCAGCCAGGTCGATCTCCAGCCAACAGGTGTATACTGATGCAGCTGGAGGCCTGCAGGTTAGAACAGGCTTGCAGGCAGCCTATCACTTCAAATGAAGCTTAGATAAGTAAATCTAGACAAAACAGCACAGAGCACTCCTAACCACACACTTGCAATTGATCTAAAGGGGGGAAACACTAATGACATCCCATATCATTATCAGATTGCAGGAGGTGGCAAGGAAACCAATCCACTTGATCATATTTAATAATGTAACATATCACTACTGATGTGAGTTAAACCGCCCAAATAACCTGAAACCTTATCTGATGTCGTCTGTCAGTCAAATTTAGACACCACTGCTTTTTTAATTTGTTTGTCTCCTTTAAGGAAATCTAGTTATTGGGTACTGAGAGTGCACCGCTGTGGAAATTAAACACAAACCCTGCTGCTTGCAATTACAGATTAATTGTTTTTGGCTGCCCGTTCATATTATATTTGAGTGCAGAATAACACAGCTCAACCTGCTGATTGTTTTGTTTTCCTTAACGCTTAAAATACATTATATGTGTATATATATGTCTATGTCTACATGCACATATTTGAACTTGACTAGGTGTGTGAGCCAAAGTACCCAGTCAGCGTTACTTTCAACACATTTCTTCTACGACAATTGAGACGACTTGTTGGTCTCGGAAAGAATTTCTGCTCCAAGGAGTAGACTGATCCCGACTGGCTAACTCGCTAGCCGCCTAGCCTAACCAGCAAGCTACAAACTTACCAGAAGACAATCCGTATTTATTTCTGACTTTGGGTCCTTCAACATGGCATCGATTTTTCCAAATCGAGCCCCCAGACTTTCTCCAGCAGACATTTTTGCTGTTGAACTCAGTCCCGGTGTTGGGTTATGGACAAAAAAAGCTCACTGGCGAGACAGAAGGCTGGCTAGCTAGCTTTTAGCAGCCAGCGGTAGCTAGCTAGCCAAATTGTTCTTTCTTCGTGTGAACTTTCCGCCTCCACTTCAAAGAAAACACATCGTTCTCCTCAGGCTTTCACAGACGATGAAACGTTTCTGGTTGCGTTGAATGTACAAAAGCCACATTTCCAGTGTCGAAAGATGTTTCCCAGTATGAGTGGCAAATAACTTCAGTGGCAGAAGATAAATGCGGCGACAGATTAGTCAGCCTCCGCAGGATGCCGCAGAGGATAAGGGCTTAAAATGTTGCTGCATCCAAACAAAAGGCAACTTAAACTTCAATGTAGCGTCTGTTCGTAAAAGCACAGTTTGTGGAGAGGGTTAGTCCGGGCCTCTTCCCATACCTGTGCCAGGCCCTTGCAGAAAACGACAAAACGAATCTGACAGCTCAAAAGTAGAAGTGGTGGGAAAAAAACTTCTGCTTCTTCCAAATTTCGATGAGTTGAAACACGGAGTCGTTTGAGCGTTTAACGGCAGTCCTTCCGCCGCAGCCGGGTGCACTGTCACTGACTGTCGGCTGCTCGTCGTCCAAATGGCTTTATCTCTCACATCGAAGGCAAACAAATTGGATTTTGATGTATGTTAGTTTTTGAGGGGGGGAAACAGCAGACGATGCCCGATTTTCTCCCACAGGCTGGCCAACATGTCCGCCTTCCTGTTCAAACACCCCTGAGAAGCAACTTCAAAATGTCAAGTACTGCGCATGCGCCTTGCTGAGACGCGTTCA